>NC_047087.1:147650702-149091345 GCF_902459505.1 Geotrypetes seraphini | reverse complement strand
TGAACACAGTACTCCAAGTGTGGTCTGACCATTGCTCTGTAAAGCGGCATTATGATGTCCGCCGATCTACTTGTGATTCCCTTCTTAATCATGCCCAACATCCTATTTGCTTTCTTTGCCGCCGCTGCGCATTGAGCCGACGGCTTCAGGGTCCTGTCTATCAGTACCCCCAGGTCCCTTTCTTGTTCGGTCTTGCCCAGTGTCACACCTAACATTTTATATTCATGTTCCTTGTTTTTCTTGCCCAGGTGCATCACTTTGCATTTTTCTATGTTAAACTTCATCTGCCACTTTTCTGCCCATTTCTCTAGCTGGTTCAAATCTCTCTGAAGTTCTTCTCTGTCCTTTTGTGTCCCAACTACCCGACATAGTTTTGTGTCATCCGCAAACTTGATTAAATTACTTGTTGTTTCGTCTTCTAGGTCGTTTATGTAGATATTGAACAAGATGGGCCAAAGAACCGATCCCCGGGGTACACCGCTCGTTACCTCTTCCCAGTCTGAGAACTTTCCATTTATGCCCACCCTCTGCAATCTGTTTTCTAACCATTTGCCTATCCATCTTAGTATATCTCCTTCTATTCCATGGCTTTGTAGTTTCTTCAGAAGCCTTGCGTGGGGAACCTTGTCAAACGCTTTCTGGAAGTCCAAGTATATTATATCCACCGGTTCTCCGCTATCAATTTGTTTGTTCACCTACAGCCTCAGCACCCTGGGGTTGTGGGTTCAAACCCCGTGCTGCTCCTTGTAACTCTGGGCAAGTCACTTAATCCTCCATAGCCCCAGGTACATTAGATAGATTGTGAGCCCTCCGGGACAGAGAGGGAAAATGCTTGAGTACCTGATTGTAAAAACCGCTTAGATAACCTTGATAGGCGGTATATAAAATCCTAATAATAAAAAAAAATTGAAGTAAATTAGTCAAACATGACTTCCCTTTCCTAAAGCCGTGTTGGCTAGCTCTCATCAGGTCGTGATTTTCCAGGTGTTGCTCTATGCTATCCTTTATTAGTGCTTCAATCATCTTCCCAGGAACCGACGTTAAGACTCACAGGTCTATAGTTGCCCGGTTCTCCTCTCGATCCCTTTTTGAAGATTGGGATGACATTTGCTATCCTCCAGTCCTCTGGTATTTGCCCTGTTTTAATTGACAAGTTAGCTAGGGATTGTAATAGTTCTCCGATTTCTATCTTAAGCTCCTTTAGCACTCTCGGGTGAATTCCATCTGGTCCAGGGGATTTATCACTTCTCAATCTATCGATCTGATAGTATATCATGTTCAAATCCACATTTACTGTGGTGAGGCTATCCTCATTTTCTTCCTTGAATACTCTCCCTGTTGCTGGCATTGATGCAGTGTCCTCCTTGGTAAAGACAGATGCAAAGAATGAGTTTAGCCTATCCGCAATCTGTTTGTCCTCCTTGATGCACCCTTTTCTTCCTTGGTCGTCGAGAGGGCCCACTGCCTCCTTAGCTGGTTTTTCCCCTTTTATGTATCTAAAAAAGGGCTTGAAGTTTTTGGCTTCTTGCGCTATCTTTTCCTCATACGCTTTTTTGGCGTCTCTTACCGCCTTATGACACTTCTTCTGGTCGACCTTGTGACTGTTCCAGGTCTCCGTTGTGTGTTCACGTTTCCATTTTTTAAAGGAGTTTCTCTTATCCCTTACTGCATCCTTCACCTCTTTAGTTAGCCAAGCTGGTTCTCCTTTGTTTTTATTTTTCTTTCCTTTGGATATCTGCGGAATGTAGAGATTCTGCGCTTTGGTGATGGTATTTTTTAGTAGGGACCATGCTTGATCGACCGTTCTGATTTTGGCTTCCTTTTTCTTGAGCCGTTTTCTAACCATGACTCTCATGCTGTCGTATTTCCCTTTTCTGAAGTTAAAGGTTGTCGTTTTAGTCTTGGTACATTTCCCCTTCCCGATGCCAATTTTAAAATTGATCATGCTGTGATCGCTTGTCCCCAGTGGTGGTGCAGGGCAGGCAGGAGCAGAGAGTTGGGAGGCAGGAGAGAATCAGGAGGCAAGAGACAAGATGGGAGAAGAGTCAGAGGAGACAGGAAAGAGGGAGGGGCAGCAGTGAAAGGTAGCTCCACCCACCCCTGATATCAGCAAAGCACTGATCCGGAACTCCTCCTTAAAAGGGGATGAGCCAACGGTGCTCAGCAGTTCGGCGCGCGAAGGCGAGCTTTAAAGGCGCTCGCCTTAGCAAGAGCACCTTTGTGAAGGGCCTTAAGAAGAGACACATCACTGCAAAGAAGAAGCGCTAAGGAAAGACACCCACACAGGCAAGTACCACAAAGGCAACAGGACAGACAAACATAGATTTATAACACAGTAGTAGCAGAGAGCAATCACAGAGGATACACAAGCAACAAGCAAGCAAGGGTAGCAGGTCTCAAATCAGGTGAGGGACCTCACAGTAACACCAAGGACACTACAAAAGGAAACAGGGAGAAGCTACTTTAGACAGTAGACTGGCAAGCGGAGAGCAATGGAGACAGCAGACAGAAGCAGGATGTTGAGCTACCTAGTTTTCTGCACCATTTGCCATATGTATGACTATCTCCCCTCTGGGAGGCGGTCTTATGTATGCACTCGATGCAGGGAACTGGAGGGCCTGAAGAAATAAGTTAGACTCCTGGAAGGCAGAGGCAGAATACAGGAACTAGAAGCACTTCGAGCAGTGGAGGAGGAGGACAGAGAGGCAGAGGACTTCAAGACAGAAGAAACCATTGAGGAAGAAGTCTGGGAGTTAGAGAAGTTCATTGAGGAGGCGTACAGGGAGGTCGTGGAGAATCACCAGCACCAGTGGAAAGATTCATCTACAGTGAAGGAGGACCACCTTGAGGACAACCACAAGGAAGAAATTGGTGACACAGCAGCGGAACCTGGAAAAAGCGGGGGAAACCCACAGGAAGACACTGACCTATGGCTGTAGAGGTGGACATACATTGAGGACACAGACCTGCAGCTAGAAAGACATGAGAAGATAAAGGACAGCAATTGTAGGGGACTCCATCATCAGACAGGTTGACAGCCATATAGTGGGAGGAAGACAGGATCGGCTGGTGACCTGCCTACCGGGAGCCACGATAGAAGATATAGTGAGCCGAATCGACAGGATCATCGACAGTGTGGAAGAGGAAGATACGGCAGTGGTGATCCATGTGGGGACAAACAACGTGAGCAATAGCAACTAAAGAAGGGAAGGACTTCAGGACCAGTTCTGGATGCTTGGAAAGAAGCTGAAGACCAGAACGCCGAGGTTAGCATTCTCAGATATCCTGCCGGTACCCAGGGCCGATGAAAAGAGGCAGATGGAGCTGCAAATAGTCAACGCATGAATGAGGCGCTGGTGTGAAGAAGAAGGATTCCACTTTGTGCGCAACTGGATGACGTTCTGGGGGAAGAGCAAGCTATACAGGAAGGATGGACTCCACCTCAGCGGAGATGCAATGAGGCTACTTGCAAGCAACATCAAGCGAGAAATTGAGAAGTTTTTAAACTAGGAAGAAGGGGAAAGCCGACAGTCGACCAAGAGTCGATGGTTTGGGAAATGGTATACCCACAGGATGCCACACAGGAAGATTGCGGGGAAGACTCACCGGATCATAGGCAAGGCAGAAATCCTGACGGATCGAAAGGGGCACAAGAGGGGAGGAAAAACAGGAAAGTAACAGGCTGTAAACTCAAGTGTATGTACACGAACGCAAGAAGCCTAAGAAATAAGATGGGGGAATTGGAAGCTATGGCACAAAAAGATAACCTTGACATCATCGGCATCACGGAAACATGGTGGAACGAGGAAAATGTCTGGGACACTGTGCTACTGGGATACAAGCTATACTGACAGAGACTGAGTGGGTCAAAAAGGTGGGGGTATTGTCCTATACATCAAAGAGGGAATTGAGTCAACCAGAGAGCACACACCGGAATCAAACAATAAGGTAGAGTCTCTATGAGCCAAAATTCCGGGAACAAATGGAACGGAAACGAAGATCGGCATCTATTACCAACCCCCAGGGCAGTCTGAAGAAACTGATGGAGAAATGATGGATGAGATTAAACATAACTAAAAAGGAGGCAATGCAGTTATCATGGGCAACTTCAATTATCTGGGGATAGGCTGAACTTCTGAAAAGGGAATTACGAAAGGATGAGACTCATGGTGGGGAAGAAGATCAAAAAGAGGATAATCACTGTAAAAACGCTAGAGTAAGCATGGTCCCTTTTTAAGGACACAGTCACCGAGGCGTAAAATCTTTATATACCATGTATCAACAAGGGATCCAAGAGGAAAAAGAACAAGGAACTGGTGTGGCTTACTGTAGCGGTGACGGAAGCGATCAGGGACAAGAAGACTTTGTTTAAGGAATGGAAAAGGTCAAAAACGGACGATAACTGGAAAAAGCTCAAAAAGCAGGTGCCATAAGGCAGTAAGAGGGGCCAAAAGAGACGAGGAAAAAATAGCCTAGGAGGTGAAAAACTTCAAGCCGCTCTTTCGATATATTAAGGGGAAACGACCCACGAAGGAAGTGTGGGGCCGTTGGATAACCGAGGAATAAAGGGAGTGCTAAAGGAGGACAAAGCCATCACCGACAAACTGAAACCATATTTTGCATCTGCGTTTACCGAAGAGGATATACGCAACATACCGTAAGCCGACAAGCTATACGCAGAAAACGAAGATGGGAAACTGACAGGGTTGACAGTCAGTCTAGAAGAGGTATGCTGGCAGATTGATAGGCTTAAAAATGATAAATCCCTGGGACCGGATGGCATCTATTCGAAGTAATCAAGGAATTGAAAGGGACTATAGCTGAACTGCTTCAACTGATAGCTAATCTGTCGATCAAATCGGGAAGGGTTCTGGAATGTTACACCGATCTTCAAGAAAGGTTTGAGGGGTGATCTGGGAAACTATAGACCGGCGAGTCTGACCTCGGTACTGGGAAAGATGGCAGAGGCGCTGATAAAGGACCGCATCACTGAGCACCTTGACGGAAACAATTTGATGAAGACCAGCCAGCATGGCTGACGAACTTGCTACACTTTTTCAAGGGAGTAAACAGGCGGATAGACAAGGGTGACCCGGTCGACATTGTATATCTGGATTTTTGGAAGGCTTTCGACAAGGTTCCGCATTAACAACTACTTTGAAAAACTGCAAGCCATAAAATCGAGGGTGAAATACTCACGTGGATTCAAAATTGGCTGGCGGATAGGAAACAGAGTTGGAGTAAATGGACAATACTCGGTCTGGAAAAGCGTCACCAGTGGAGTGCCGCAGGGTTCGGTGCTTGGATCCGTGCTCTTCAACATATTTATAAATGATCTGGAAATTGGTACGAGTGAGGTGATTAAATTTGCAGATGATACAAAGTTATTCAGAGTAGTGAAGACGCGAGAGGATTGCGAACATTTACAATGTGACAAACACGCTTGAAGAACGGGCCGCAACATGGCAGATGAGGTTCAACGTGGATAAGTGTAAGGTGATGCATGTCGGTAACAAAAATCTTACATACGAATACAGGATGTCTGGGGTGGTACTTGGAGAGACCCCCCAGGAAAGAGACTTGGGAGTACTGGTTGACAAATCGATGAAGCCATCTGCGCAATGTGCGGCAGCGGTGAAAAGGGCGAACAGAATGCTAGGAATGATTAAGAAGGGGATCATGAACAGATCGGAGAAGGTTATCATGCTGATGTATCGGGCCATGGTACACCCTCACTTGGAATTCTGCATCCAGCACTGGTCGCTATACATGAATAAAGACAAGGTACTACTCAAAAGGGTCTAGAGAAGAGCAACTAAAATGGTTAAGGGGCTGGAGGAGTTGCCATACAGTGAGAGATTAGAGAAACTGGGCCTCTTCTTCCTTGAAAAGAGGAGACTGAGAGGGGACATGATAGAAACATTCAAGATACTGAAGGGAATAGACTTAGTAGTTAAAGACAGGTTGTTCACCCTCTCTAAGGTAGGGAGAACGAGAGTTAAAGTTAAAAGGGAACTGATTCCGTATAAACGTAAGGAAGTTCTTTTTCACCCAGAGAGTGGTGAACTGGAACGCTCTTCTGGAGGCTGTTACAGGGGAAAACACCCTCCAGGGATTCAAGACAAAGTTAGACAAGTTCTTGCTGAACCAGAACGTATGCAGGTAGGGCTGTTCTCAGGGCACTGGGGGCCACTGCGGGAGCAACTGTTGGGCACGATGGACCACTGGTCTGACCCAGCAGCAGCAACTTCTTATGTTCTTATGTAATCCCTTCATGTGAACTGCTACATCATAGAGGGCCTTTTTTGCAGAATCACTCTGATCATCAATACATTGTGCTCCATCCCTGGCGGTGTTCAAATCCAAGCTAAAGGCTCACTTTTTTAAAATTGCTTTCAACTCTTAACTCCCATTCACTGCTGTCAAATACCTATATCCACTATAATCTCCCCAACCCTGAAATGTCCTGTCTAATTTAGATTGTAAGCTCTTTTGAGAAGGCACTGTCTATTGTGTATTAGAATGTACAGCGCTATAGAAATAACAAATAGTAGCAGTAGTCATCGCCCAACAAAATTCAGCTCATTGATTCAACATAAATAGCAGCTAACAAGATTTGATTATCTAATAAGAGATTCTCTCTTTTCTTCATTGAAGATACAATGCCATCAGCTATTAACCCTCTACTTTTGTTGAGGCAATATATCAAGCTCTTCATTTCAAGAAGAATTTACCAGGTGTTAAATCTTCAGATTGCAAACTCTTGGTGACAGTAAAGGGGTTATAAAGTAGATTTCCCAGTGATTTACTTTTGCCCACTGGCTTTCAGTTAGTAAAACATTTTCATTGTCCAGTTCTTCAAGAAAGTCTTAATTCAAACAAACACTTTACCATCAAATAAGTTCTTCCCCAGCGTATTGTTTGATCCAAAATGGCTCCTTTTCCCGCACGTCTTTTCAAAATGGCATCTGTTTTAAGGGCCCTGGCTGCAACAGTTATTTGCCTCAATTTGCAAATTAGAGTAGCTGCATAACGCTCTTTCAATCTATCTCTTATTGCAAGTTGTAGAGTATGAACAGCTCAGGGAGGAGGTGAAACGCCTGAGAAGCATCCGAGAGGATGAGGCCTACATTGACGGAGTCATCCAGGAGCTGTCCCAAATCACCGAGCTGGCCCAAGACATGTCCTCCCTCGAGACACCCAAATCACCAGCTTTGAAACCAACAATTGGAGTACAGGAGATGGCTGGAGACGCTGACTCCTGGCAGCTGGTGACCTCCTCCAGGACAAACACCGGAGATCCCACCCCCCTCTTTCAATTTCTTCACCCTCTTCTTCTTTTTCTCACCAACAGGGCAGCTTTACATCCACCCCACAACTCACCCTGAGGAACAGATTCCAGATCCTACAGGTAGAAGATGTCGACAAGGAACAGGAGGATGCCGACAAGGAGCAGTCCAGCGCACGGCTCCAACTCCGGGGACAACTGATTGGCTCCCCCCAAAGAAGCGCAGAGTAATAGTCATTGGGGACTCCATGCTGAGGGGCACCGAGGGACTAATCTGCAGACCGGATATGCAGTCAAGGGAGGTATGCTGTCTGCCTGGAGCCAGGGTCCGAGATGTCACCGCCTGTCTTGATAGGCTTCTCAAGCCCCAAGATCACTTCCCCATGGTCCTCATCCACATTGGCACAAACGATACTGCTAAGAACACCCCGGAGAACATAACTAGAGACTTTGGAGCCCTGGGTGAGAGGCTGAAGCAGACAGGAGCGCAGGTGGTCTTCTCCTCAATCCTCCCAGTTAGAGGCAAAGGAAGTGCCAGGGATGAGCGTATACTGAGGACTAACGAGTGGCTTCAAGGATGGTGCCGGGAAATGAACTTCAGATTCCTGAACCATGGAGAGGCATTGCAAAGACTTCAGGGACCAGACAGACTCCATCTGACCAGCAGGGGTAAGCACGTCTTTGGACACCAACTAACCCGCCTGCTTCGTAGGGCTTTAAACTAGATAAGTCGGGGGGAGGGTACCCACTCAGATACAAGTGCAGTAAGGAACGATCCTGACGAGGTGAGTCGAAACTCCGATTCTAAGTCCAAAATAAGTGCCCCCATTGTAAACAATTCTCTAGGAGTCACACTACCCCAGGTGGGAAACTCCCCACAGGGACTTAGCAATCACGGGGTATGGAGGGCTATGTATGTTAATGCACACAGTTTAGGCAATAAGATTCTAGAATTAGAGACCGAAATAATGAATGCCGACCTTGACGTGGTGGCAATATCCGAAACTTGGTTCACAGACTTTCATGTGTGGGATATGGCTATACCGGGATACAACTTATTTTGTCAGGACAGAGAGGGAAAGTCAGGGGGAGGAGCGGCACTAAACATTAAAGAAGACATCAAAACTACCAGAATCACAGATGTCAAGTACACTGGGGAATCCCTCTGGGTGAATCTGGCCAGAGGCAGGGAAAAATGCCTGTATCTTGGTGTAGTATATAGACCTCCAAGACAACTGGAAGACAAAGATTCCGAATTAATTGAAGACATAGAGAATATCACTCTACGGGGAGATGCTGTTCTGCTAGGGGACTTCAAAATGTCTGACGCAGATTGGAACTCATACTCAGCAACAACCAGCAGCAGCAGGAGATTGTTAACATCCATATAGGGAGCACGACTCAAACAAATGGTACTGGAACCCACTAGGGCCCAGGCGATCCTGGACCTGGTACTCACCAACGGGGATAGTGTCTCGAAGGTCTCGGTAGGAGAGACGCTAGCCTCCAGCGACCACAACATGGTGTTCTACCTCAGGAAAGGTTTCCCTAGATCAAACACGAAAACAAAAGTACTCAACTTCCGAGGCACTGACTTCGAACGCATGGGAGATTTCGTCCACCGGACACTGCAGAACCAAGCTACGACCGATGATGTGGAAGCTATGTGGTCATCCCTGAAATCTACCATACATGAAGCGACAAGCCTCTATATTAAATCAGTACACAAACGGCGGAGAAACAACACACCCCAATGGTACTCCGCAGAAATCTCGCACCTCATCAAGGAGAAGAAAAAAGCATTTATTTCCTACAAACGAACGGATACTAGGGAAGCTAAACTAGAACATAGGGCGAGGTCTGCAGCGGTCAAAACGGCAGTCAGGGAGGCCAAACTTCGAATGGAAAAGAACATGAAGAAAGGGGACAAATCCTTCTTCAGGTATATTAGTGATAGGAAAAAGAACACAGACGGGATAGTATGCCTTAGAAAACCATATGGGAACTGCGCAGAATCAGATTCTGATAAAGCAGAACTACTGAATGAATACTTCTGCTCGGTCTTCACCTGCGAGCCACCGGAGCACGGTCTGCAGTTGCAGGCAAGGCCCAGCGTGGATGACCCATTTCAGAATTTTGAGTTCACACCTGGAGACGTCTACTAAGAACTGGCAAGACTCAAGATGAACAAAGCCATGGGACCGGACAATCTATACCCCAGGGTGCTCAGTGAGCTGCGTGATGTCCTGGCAGAACCGCTATCAGGATTCTTCAATCTCTCCCTAAGTTCGGGGAGAGTCCCCATAGACTGGAAAACAGCTAACGTCATTCCACGGCACAAAAAGGGTTGCAGGGCAGAGGCTGCAAACTACAGACCGGTGAGTCTCACATCAATAGTATGCAAACTCATGGAAACACTAATCAAATGTAAATTAGACGCAATCTTGGATGAGGAGAATCTATGGGATCCCAGTCAACACAGATTCACCAAGGGTAGGTCCTGCCAATCCAATCTCATCAGCTTCTTTGACTGGGTAACAAAACAGCTAGACTTGGGAGAATCCGTGGATGTCGTATACCTAGACTTCAGCAAAGCTTTCGATAGTGTCCTGCATCGCAGGCTGTTGAGCAAGATGAAATCAATGGGGCTGGGAGAAACACTAACTACATGGGTCAATGACTGGCTGAGTGGCAGACTTCAGAGGGTGGTAGTTAACGGTACCCTCTCTAAAACATCGGAGGTGACCAGCGGAGTACCGCAGGGCTCAGTCTTGGGCCCGCTCCTTTTTAACATATTCATAGGGGACCTAACACAGGGGCTTCAAGGTAAGATAACGTTATTTGCTGACGACGCCAAACTATGCAATATAGTGAGTGAAGGCAATTCACCCGATAGTATGACACAGGACCTACATTTGTTGGAGCTTTGGTCCTCGACCTGGCAGCTGGGCTTCAACACTAAGAAATGCAAGATCATGCACCTCGGCAGCAGAAATCCGTGCAGAACTTACACCTTGACTGGTGAGACCTTAGCTAGAACTTCAACAGAACGAGATTTGGGAGTGATCATCAGCGCAGACATGAAAACTGCTGATCATGTGGAGAAGGCTTCATCTAAGGCAAGACAGCTGTTAGGTTGCATCCGCAGAAGTTTTGTCAGCCGGAAGCCTGGTCATAATGCCATTATACAGAACCATTTGGAATACTGTGTGCAATTCAGGAGGCCACACTACCGAAAAGATGTGCTGAGAGTAGAGTCGGTGCAACGGATGGCCACCAGGATGGTCTCGGGGCTCAAGGGTCTCTCGTACGAGGAAAGGTTGAAAAATTTGCGGCTGTACTCATCGAGGAACGTAGGGAGAGAGGAGACATGATCAAGACATTTAAGTATATTACCGGCCGTATCGAGATGGAAGAAGAGATTCTCTTTCTCAAAGGACTCTCAGCCACAAGAGGGCATCCGCTCAAACTCAGGGGCGGGAAATTTCATGGCGACAACAGAAAATATTTCTTCACCGAGAGAGTGGTTGATCCTTGGAACGAGCTCCCGGTGCAGGTGATCGAGGCAAACAGCGTGCAAGAATTTAAGAGCAAATGTGATGCCCATGTGGGATCCCTTAGAGGGTTAAGCCAAAGGAATCTGTCACCAGGAGTGGGATCCCTAGGACAGTAGTCTTGGGGGTAGGTCAGTAGAGTGGGCAGACCTGATGGGCTATGGCCCTTATCTGCCGTTATCTTCTATGTTTCTATGTTGCTATATGTTGAATAGTAGTATGCTTAGATGCTTCTTCAACAATGTTATCCAAAATACCACTATTCTCTTCACTTTCACTAATAATTGCAGAACTGTCTTCCTCTAATATCTGTCTGTCACTTTCTTCATTTTCTCAATTGTGCTCAACATGTTTGAAGCATTATCTGTCACAATATATAGAATCTGTTCCTTTCTTTCAATTCAAATATTTTTAATTTTATAAAATAAAGTATACAAATATTAACTAGAACATGAAACAATCCAACTGTACAAATCATGAATGATACATAACAAATATCAATAGCATGTATGAAATAATACAACCAGATATCTCAAGTCAAATATATATGGCAAGGCCAATACACATTATCGGTGGAAGATATATATGCAAGCATGAAAGAGAACTCCCAATGAGCATCACACATTATAGCAAGCTAAGAGGTATTCAATATATACCTTATGCAATATACTCTGAAATACTATTTGTCAACAGTCTAAAGCACAATAAGATTGAACAGAGCTCCAGATTTTAAGGAATGAACTAGTAGAATGATGTTTTTCTGCAATAACACTTTTCAAATTTGGTAGTATTCCACCATACCATGAATTCTACTTTGGATATTAAGCGAGCAAGCGTTGGGTTCCGAGAAGGGTTGTGTGAGACCCTGTTGTCTTAGAAAGCACAGTTATTTACCCTAACAGGTGTTATCCAGGGACAGCAGGCAGATATTCTCCCTAATGGGTGACGTCACTGACGGAGCCCCAGTACAGACACTAGAAAAGTGAATCACAACTTTAAGTTTAGAAAGTTTATGAATGCGCGAGTGCCTTCCCGCCCGACTTAGGCGCACGGTCCCTCAGTTAAGATAAGCCAGCTAAGAAGCCAACCCAGGGAGGTGAGTGGGTTGTGAGAATATCTGCCTGCTGTCCCTAGATAACACCTATTAAGATAAATAACTGTGCTTTATCCCAGGACAAGCAGGCAGTATATTCTCACTAATTGGTGACCTCCAAGCTAACTAGAAAGGGATGGAGAGAGTTGGCCTTTAAACAAAGTTTTTAGCCGGCAATGTTAATTTACACCTTGAGCAGGAAGAGAATTCCAACGTAACTGATCTCCTTTCCTTCCTTACATCTCTAGGCTTTTCCAAACCATCTCCGACTAAAACCCATCAGAAAGGTCACCACTTAGATTTAATTACATTTCTTTCCAATGTCTCAACTACCACCTTCTATGTAATTTTGAATTATGCTGGATTAAAACACAACCCAAAATTAAACTAAGGAATAATATCAAAGAGAAAACTATTTGGACAAGAGGACAACTGAACCCATAGAATTTTGGACGCACTATAGCTTAATATCTAACTCAGACTTAGATCCAAATTTCATCCTAGAATGGAAAAATTTTAGCTATCAGGTTCTAAACGATATTGCACCATTGAAATTATGTAGGAAAAGACATCGTTTATCAGACAGCTGGTATGATACTGATTTAATGGTTCTAAAGAGAGAAGTACGTAAATTGGAAAGAATATGGTGTAAATCAGGGAAAGATGAGGACAGACCTATTTGGCGACTAATGCCCCGATTATGTAAACTGCGCCTAACTTTAGGCGTGCTTTAGGCGTCCAATTTAAGTGGATAATGAGGAGGATCACGTGATGCACTGAGCGCGGGCAGACGAAGGCTGCCTGAGCTCCCGGGCCCCGAATCACGAACAGCCCCGTTACCGATCCCCGGGGACGCGGCGGAGGATGGCGAGTGATCGCGCGTGGTGTGGGGGGCGCATGGACAGGTTCTTGTCCTCCCCTGCGTCGCCGATGGCCACTCGCACCACCAAGAAGGACCGCGATCGCCCGCAGCTTAGCGCGGACAAAATGGCGCCGGCCCCATCTTCGGCCATCCACCAAATAGCGCTGGAGGCGCTGGCGGCTTTAACAACGGCGGTAACGGCGGCGATGAAACCCGGTATGGACCGGCTTTCTGACCAACTGGCCAACTTAGAGAACTTACTAACAGAGACTACCCGCAGAACAACTGTCTTAGAGACCCGGGTCTCTGATTTGGAAGATACACAGAGCACCCATGAAACTACTTTACAGGAGCTGCAGGCACTAACAAAAAAGCAAGCAGAGAGACTGGAGGATTTGGAAAATCGCTCCCGCAGGTCCAATTTGCGTTTTTTAGGCATCTCGGAGACAGTAACTGGACCTAACCTGCTACAGGTCCTGGAGGTATGGCTGACCAATACTTTTGCTTTACGGGAGAGCCTGGGCCCGATACGGTTGGAGCGGGTGCATCGACTTGGAAGGGAGCAGGCGCGGGAGGCGCGGCCTCGCATGGTCATAGCAAAAGTCTTGAACTACAATCACAAAGTTGAAATACTGCGCAAATATAAACAACTTCGTGAGGATCTTAAGTTTGAAGATTCGGAGGTGCGCATTTTTCAAGACTACTCCGTGGCCCTGACCGAGCGCAGGAAGCTATTTTACCCGCTTTGTTCATCCCTGGCAGAAAAGAAAATCCGTTTTCTCTTCTTATACCCAGCTACCTTACGTATACAGCATCAGGGTCAATGGCAAGTCTTCGATTCAGCTGTGGAGGCAGCCACTTTTCTGAATACTCAAGTGCTCTCTCAGGCGGACCTTACATGACTGTCTACTCACTTCATGGAAGCACTCCCTGCATTCTGCTGGTTGCACTATGGTTTGGAGGTTTCTGGGATGCTTAGATTCCCGGATGCAGGGAGCTCGGGACTCTCTCTTTCTTCTGTTCCTACTTGTTGATATGGGCTGGGTTTGTTCAGAATTGCATTCAAGTGGTCATAGTTACTGGGATTGAGTACTTAATTTTGCTGTCCAATATCCGTTTAATTGTTACTGGGTTTCTTATGGACCTAATGTTTTTTGATCTGTGGGTGATTCGGGGCCTGGAGTGGCATTAGTTTGTGATCTCTCACACCTATAGGACCGCCTTGGGGTGGACCTTTAGTTGTGACTGCCTACTGATGCGAGAGGGGGGTCGACAGGGGGGAGGGGGTGGGGTGGGAGGGGTGTGTGGGGGGGGGAGTCCTTTGCTATGTTGGAGGTATGTAAGACAATTTTGGAGGCAGGAGAGTTGGAATTCTGCAGGGGGCGGGCATGTGGTATTGCAGATACGTCGACAGGTCCTCAGTAACACATGGCTACCCTGGGTGTGGCTGGGAGCCTGGGGTGGTTGGTTTCACTACACTGTTATTCTTTTGCAAATATTGTCCATCTTCATAGGTCATAGCTAATTCTCTGCGCCTAATGTCATGGAACGTATCGGGCATTACATCCCCTATTAAACGAACCAAAATTCTAACTCAGCTCAAAAGACATAATGTAGATATTGCATGTTTGCAGGAAACCCGCCTGACGGACGTAGAACATCAGAAATTGAAGAGGTCCTGGGTGGCTGCAGTCTTTGCAGCCTCTTCCCCTCAAAAACGGGCAGGGGTAGCAATATTAATTCGTAAGACTTTACCCTATACTGCCAGAGTGATTGTAACTGATCAACAGGGCAGATATGTACTGTTACACTTGACGGTAGGAACATATTCCTTTTTTCTCTTGAATGTGTATGCACCTAACCAATATGATCATTCTTTCTTTGAGGGTATTACAGCAATGTTATTAGAGCGTGTTGGGGAACCAGTCTACATAGCTGGAGATTTCAATCAAGTCTTGGACCCGAATTGGGACCGATCTACGCCAGGACCGAACACCTGCGTGTCCCACACTAGGGGTATTCCCTATCTCTGTGCCACTTTAGATCTAGTAGACCCCTGGAGACTTTTACACACCACAGAAAGGGATTACACTCATCGATCCAGGGCACACAATACCCAATCTAGAATAGACTATGTCCTTACTACGAGTAGGGCCTTTCTGAATGTAGATGCGGCAATGATAGGCCCGACCGTGATCTCGGATCATGCGTTGATTTGGATCGATGTGAATGTGGGTTTTAGTTTGCGGGGACCAGTACGCTGGCGTTTTCCTAGTTATTTATTTTCAGATGACCATTTCAAAACTTATTTAACATCTAAGTGGGAAGATTTTCTTGAATTTAATGGTACGCATTGTGACAATCCGACGCTGTTTTGGAGCACCGCTAAGGTAGTGCTCCGAGGATATTGTATAGCTTATGTTGTAGCGCGAAACCGTCGTTTGTCTAGAGGTATCCTTAACTTGGAAAAGGAACTAACATCCGCCAAACGCCATTATACACAATACCCGACCCGAACTAATAGGGAACGCTTAATATCGGTGGAAGCGACCCTTAATTCATATATACATGAGTGAACAGTCAAAATGCTTCTATATCAAAAATATCGTTACCATCGTTACGGTAATCGGGCTGGGAAATTGTTGGCACGACTGACTGCACAGGCCAGAGGACATCGATACGTGTTGGGATTGAGGGACGATAAGGGACGTCTGCAACATTCTACTGCTCACATTGCCCAAACTTTCCATTCTCACTTTCAGAAGATTTATGGACGCCAGGACTCGGGAACAGTTTCCCTTATTAGGGATTATATAGCAGATTCTGGATTGTTGCCACTCTCTGACTCAGACACAGAATATCTTAATACACCCATTACCCCGAAAGAATTGCAAAATGCAATCCAACGCCAAAGGAATTTTTCTGCTCCAGGGCCGGACGGCTTCACGGCAGAATTTTATAAGATTTTATCAGTTCAATTAGGTCCCTATTTGCGGGAATACTATTCTCAGACAATACAGGATGAACACTTTCCCACTGAAGCAAATGAGGCCTTAATCACTCTGATATTGAAACCAGGAAAAGAGAGCGTTGCTCCAGAGTCCTATCGTCCTATTTCTCTTTTAAATGTGGACATTAAAATTCTTTCTAAAATATTAGCCGATAGACTAGCTACTCTTCTCCCGAACATTATTGCACCGGCTCAGGTAGGTTTTGTGAAAGGCAGACAGGCGGTGCATAATGTTCGAAAGGCCATATTATCACTGGCCCATACACAATCCCATAATACACAGATGTTGCTGCTTAGTTTAGACGCAGCCCAAGCTTTCGATCAAGTCAATTGGGATTATTTATTTGAGGTGTTGGACTATATGGGGATGACAGGTTGGTACGCCAGAGCGATACGCACATTGTACTCGACACCGAGGGCGAGATTGCTTGTTAATGAGCTCATTACAGCCCCTATTTTAATTGAAAGGGGTACCCGACAGGGGTGCCCTTTGTCTCCCCTCCTCTTTTTGCTATATCTGGAGCCCTTTCTCCGGACAGTGACTCTGGACCCTGATATAGTGGGAGTGGACTTTGGGAAATGCACTATCAAAGTGCTAGCTTTTGCAGATGATTTATTATTTACACTGACTAACCCCACTCATTCCATTGCTCATCTGCTGCAGGCACTAAGGGAATTTAGATTCTACTCGGGCTTTACTTTGAATTATCAGAAATCTATAGCTCTAGCTAGTCCGGCGGATCTACAGCAGACATGGGTGGGAGAGTTTCCTTTTGCATGGGCGACAACGTCGATTCGCTATTTGGGAATTTGGATTCCCAGAGACCTCAAAACTCTATATGACAGTAATATTAATTCCCTCATGCAGGACACCTTACACTATTTACAAAATTGGTCCACTTTCCCACTCTCAGTAGCGGGACGGGTGGCTCTTTTTAATATGGTGCTCTTTCCCAAGTGGTTATATCGCTTTCAGGTGTTACCAATCCTCCTCTCCTATACTCATAATGCACGTTTAATTAAAGGTTTACAATGTTTCTTGTGGGGGGGTAAACGACCCCGTATGCAATTTCCTAGGATGTGCTTACCCAGGGAACGAGGGGGCTTTGGTTTATTAAATGTCCGTTGGTACGCATTGGCATGCCAGATGCGACATCTCAATGATTGGTTTAGGGGGACATCAGATTTCTCTGCGACTCCTTTGGAATTATCTTTGTTGGCTCCGTACCATGTAAGCTATTTCTTGCATGTAGCAGACCCACAGATCTGTCCTTTGGTGTCTCCCTACCCGATATTTGCGCCGGCGCGGCGCACATGGAAGTGGGTATGTACAACAGCAAAGTTGTCTTCTGAGGTTTCCTGCTATTTACCCATCCAGGGCAATGGAGCCTTTCTGCCTGGACTGCAAAATACATCCTTCCAGAGGTGGAGTACGCTGGGATTACAATATCTTTTCCATCTGTTTCTGGAGGAGGGGAGAATAGCCACCTTTGCGGAATTACGTCAGACATTTGATTTACAGCCAATTGACTTTTTTGCTTATTATCAAATCCGACATTATGCTCAGTCTCTACCTGGGGAACACCTGACCGAAGATACCCGGGAGGCCCTCTCGGAACTTTTCAGTCTTTCTGCACAACAGAGGGTTCCGCTTCGGTTTCATATTGTGGGAGTCCGGGACTATCAATCGGGCACTAATTTGGCCATCTTGGCGACAACATGGGCAGAGGACTTGCAATGTACTTTAACAGACCAGCAGTTGCAGCGGGTTTTGAAAAATATTCAGAAGGTCTCTCCTAACATTACGCATTGGGAAATGCAATTGAAGATAGTCTTGCGACTCTACATCCCGCTGGAACGAGCAGCTCGGATGGGGATTACTGCATCTCACTCCTGCCCGAAATGTGATCAGGGTCACGCTTCTTTAGGCCATATGCTCTGGACTTGCCCTAAAATTTTACAGTTTTGGAGATATTTGGGACAATACATTACGACGCTATGGGGGAGGCGCTGGCTTCCACAACCAAGAGCTCTATTCGGATTTTACAATATAGCCACGCCTAAACCCAAAGGCATGTCGGCTTTCCTCACTAAAGCGATTTTGATGGGGAAAAAAGCAATACTTACGAACTGGCTGTCCCGAGATCCCCCATCTTATGCACAGTGGCGATCCCTGATGATAACCCATGCGACACTGGAACGTAGACTGGTGGGAGCCTTGGACTGCGGCCTTGGCCGTAGATTCAGTCTGACCTGGGAATGTTTCTGGCAGGATCTTACTCCGCATGCCCGCAGCAGATTATTGAACCTCTAAGTTTGACTCTTGCTCTCCATTTTTGTTGTAGTACTGGACTCCTGGGGTGGGAAGGGGTATGGGGGGGGAGGGGGGAGGAAGGTTGATAGTTGTTCTGTTTCATAACAAAAGCCTAAGCTGTTTGTACTGGTGTGCTTTACTAATTTTACAATAAAAACTATTTGAATATAAGTGGATAATGAGTGATTTAAGGGTCTTAACAAGCGTTAATTGGGACTTAGAAGGAGTTAGGCGTCGATTAGGCGTTCTTAGAACACAGATGCAAGATAGACGCAGGTTTAAAGAATAGTCGCATCTAAGTTTGTAGACATGGGCGTAACAGGGGCATATCGTGGGCGTGGTTAAGGATAGGCACCACATAGATGCTAGTTAGGCAGCAGAGGGCATCTAAACAGGGTGGAAAATGTAGGCGAAGGAAAAGCTGGTCTAAGTATAGTTTTTGCTTCATTTCAATGCAGTTTCAGCTTTCTAAGTCAGAGACTTCCTATAGACACAGATTAGGCGTGCTTTCCGCTTCCACAATGATATTTCCTATAGTGAGTTTGAATATGGGGTTTTTTTTTCTTCTTTCTCCCTCCTAATAGATTTAAACCACCATATCAATAGAGCACATCAATATAAACATATTGCATGGAAAACATAGTACTTTTCTGCCCAAACAGTAATATGATTTACTCATTACACCACATTTGGCTTTCCTGCTTAAAAAGAACCCCCTTTTTTCTCAACAAACAGTGCTGCAATCAGCTCTTTCTTGAGAGCAAAGAAAGAGCATGAAAAACATTTAATTATTGCACACATTATTTAATTTCTCAGCGCTTAAAAAGAGAAAAAACAGATACAGACCTTAACATGCATTTTCCCTCATTGCAAAATGGAGCTCTTCAGCTTCACAAAGCTGATCTCATTGTGAGATCATCAAGCTGCACCTTCAAGGTCAGTGTTCTCCCTAGCGCCTTTTAGCCGGGTGCTCCGCCCTGCTAATTTAGGTGAGCGCCCGGCTGTCATCTGTCGTGAATCCTGCTGCTGCCGTTACTCAACATTGAAGAGACTCCAAAAGTTCAGCCGCCAAAAGTTCCCGCCTAACTTTTTTTTTTTTTTTAAACGCCTGCAAGCGACTTGAACCCATGCTCCGGGCTCTAATGGTACCACTGTCCGTGCCAGCTTCCCTTATCTTCCCTCCAAAACTGGAAGTTACGTCCCGGGGGGATAGGGAAGAGAAGGGAAGCCGTCACGGACAGTGGTACCATTAGAGCTCCGGAGCATTGGGGAGATAGGTCAACGACGGAGGGAAGTTAAAACTTGCCTTGCTGTTCTTCCTTGCTTCGGGCCATCCTGGCTGCCGGGTCCTGCCTACTTTCTGTTTCTGTGAAGGCAGGACCTGGTAACGAGGAAGGTCCCGAAGCAAGGAAGAACAGCAAGTTGTAAGCTTCCCTCCATCGCTGACCTATGGAAGATAGGTCAGCGATGGAGGGAAGCTTACAACTTGCCTAGCGACTCTGCTGACGGTGTGAGATGGGAGGGATGGGAAGAGGAATGCTGCTGCTGCACCCAATGGGGGAGGGGAGGGGTAAGAGAAATGTTCTGCTGCTGCACCCATTTTGGGGGGGAGGGGAAAGGGAAGAGAAATGTTGCTGCTGTTGCACCCTATTTTTTGGGGGTGAGGAGGGGGAAGAGAAAAGCTGCTGTGCACAATTGATGGGGGAGAGGAATGCTGCTGCTGCACCCAATGGGGGAGGAGAAGGGTAAGAGAAATGTTGCTGCTGCTGCACCCTATTTTTTGGGGGTGAGGAGGGGGAAGAGAAAAGCTGCTGCGCCCAATTGGCGGGGGAGAGGAATGCTGCTGCTGCACCCAATGGGGGAGGAGAAGGGTAAGATAAATGTTCTGCTGCTGCACCCAATGGGGGAGGAGAAGGGTAAGATAAATGTTCTGCTGCTGCACCCATTTTTGGGAGAGAGGGGAAAGGGAAGAGAAATGTTGCTGCTGCTGCACCCTATTTTTTAAGGGAAGGGGAAGAGAAAAGCTGCTGCACCCAATTGGTGGGGGAAGGGAAAAGGAATGCTGCTGCTGCACCCATTTTTGAGGGGAGGGGAAAGGGAAGAGAAATGCTGCTGCTGCACCCTATTTTTTTGGGGGGAGGGGGAAGAGAAAAGCTGCTGCACCCAATTGGCAGGAGGGGGAAGAGGAATGCTGCTGCTGCACCCAATGGGGAAGGGGAGGGGGAAGAAAAATGTTCTGCTGCACCCATTTTTGGGGCGAGGAAGGGAAGTGCTGTTGCTGCAGCACCCAATTAGGGAGAGAGAGGGGAGAAGGAAGACCAGGGAAGGGAGAGGAGAGGAAAGAGATGCCAAGACTATGGGAGGAAGGGAAAGGAGCTACCAGATCATGGAGGGGAGCGGAGATGTTAGGGCAGCGAATGAGTGGAGAACCAAGGGAGAGCGAAGGAGAGGCGAGGGAGCAGGAGAAAATACTATCGGGGCAGCGGCGAGAGTAGCTCCTCCCACCCCTACCGCATCAGCAGAGATCGACCGGGCTCCTCCATAAAAGGAGTTGAGCCAACGGCAGAGAGCAGCGAGTGAGCGGAGGAGAACCAAAGGAGAGCGAAGGAGAGGCAAGGGAGAGCCAAGGAGAGCAGAAGGGAGCAGGAGCAGGAGAAAATACTATCGGGGCAGCGGCGAGAATAGCTCCGCCCAACCCCAACGCGTCAGCAGAGATCGACCGGGATCCTCCATAAAAGGAGTCGAGCCAATGGCAGAGAACAGCGAGTGAGCGGAGGAGAACAAAGGGAGAGCGAAGGAGAGCAGAAGGGAGCAGGAGAAAATACTATCGGGGCAGCGGTGAGAGTAGCTCCGCCCACCCCCACCGCATCAGCAGAGATCGACCGGGCTCCTCCATAAAAGGAGTCGAGCCAACGACAGAGAGCAGTGAGTGAGCGGACAGGCAAGGGAGAGCCAAGGAGAGCAGGAGAAAATACTATTGGGGCAGCGGCAAGAGTAGCTCTGCCCAGCCCCACCACGTCAGCAGAGATCGACCGGGCTCCTCCATAAAAGGAGTCGAGCCAATGGCAGAGAGCAGCGAGTGAGCGGAGGAGAGGTAAGGGAGAGTGAAGGAGAGGCAAGGGAGAGCCAAGGAGAGCAGAAGGGAGCAGGAGAAAATACTATTGGGGCAGTGGCGAGAGTAGATCCGCCCACCCCCACCGCATCAGCAGAGATCGACTGGGCTCCTCCATAAAAAGAGTCGAGCCAATGGCGCGCAGCCGTTTGATGAGCGGCAAAGGCGCTTGCCTTAACAAGAGCGCCTTTGCGAAGGGCCTCAAGAAGGGCCAAGTCTTTCACACAAGGATACCAAGGAGGCAGCAAGCAGGCAGAGAGAGAGATAGAGACAGGACACCAGCAGCAGGCATAGAAATATAGAAAATGACGGCAGAAAAGGGCCACGGCCCACCAAGTCTGCCCACTCTAATGACCCATCCCCCCTAACTTCTTCCACTAAGAGATCCCACATGCCTATCCCATTTTTTCTTAAAATCTGGCACGCTGCTGGCCTCAATTACCTGCAGTGGAAGATCATTCCAATGATCAACCACCCTTTTGGTGAAGAAATACTTCCTCGTGTCGCCATGAAATTTCCTGCCCCTGATTTTTAGCAGATGCCCTCTTGTGGCCGTGGGTCCTTTAAGAAAAAAGATATCATCGTCTACCTCGATATGGCCCGTGATATATTTGAACGTCTCAATCATGTCTCCCTTCTCTCTGCGTTCCTCGAGTGAGTATAGCTGCAATTTACTCAGCCGTTCCTCATACAGGAGATCCTTGAGTCCTGAGACCATCCTGGTGGCCATTCGCTGAACCGATTCAGCTCTCAGCACATCTTTTTGGTAATGTGGCCTCCAGAATTGTACACAATATTCCAGATGAGGTCTCACCATGGATCTGTACAATTGCATTATGACTTCGGGCTTCCGGCTGACGAAACTTCTTCGGATACAACCCATCATTTGTCTAGCCTTGGATGAAGCTTTCTCTACTTGATTGGTAGTTTTCATGTCTTCAATAATGATCACTCCTAAGTCTCGTTCTGCTGCAGCCCTAGCTAAGGTCTCATCATTTAGGGTTTAAGTTCTGCATGGATTTCTGCTGCCAAGGTGCATGACCTTACACTTTTTGGCACTGAAGCTTAGTTGCCAAGTCGAGGACCAATGTTCCAGTAAGAGTAGGTCTTGCGTCATACTATTGGGCAATGTGCTTTTGCCTACTATGTTGCATAGTTTGGCGTCATCGGCAAATAATGTTATTTTACCTTGAAGCCCCTAAGCCAGGTCTCTTATGAAAATGTTAAATAGGATCGGGCCCAAGACCGAGCCCTGCGACACTCCACTGATCACATCCGACGTTTCAGAGAGGGTACCGTTAATCACCACCCTCTGAAGTCTACCTCTAAGCCAGTCTTTAACCCATGCAGTTAATGTTTCATCTAATCCCATCGAACTCATTTTGCTCAATAACCTGCGGTGTGGAACGCTATCAAAAGCTATACTGAAGTCCAAGAACACGACATCCAGGGACTCCCCCATATCCAGCTTTCTTGTTACCCAGTCAAAGAAGCTGATTAGATTTGATTGGCAGGACCTTCCCTTTGTAAATCCATGTTGATGGGGATTACGTAGATTCTCCTCGTTCAGGATCTTATCTAATTTATGTTTGATTAGTGTTTCCATAAGTTTACTCACTATTCATGTGAGACTCACCGGTCTGTAATTCGCAGCCTCCGTCCTGCATCCCTTTTTGTGGAGTGGAATGACGTTAGCTGTTTTCCAGTCCAACAGGACTCTTCCTGTACTTAGGGAAAGATTGAAGAGCGCGGATAATGGTTCCGCCAGGGCAACTCCCTAAGCACCCTGGGGTGTAGATTGGTCCCATGGCTTTGTTCACTTTGAGTCTTGATAGTTCACAGTAGACACTGCTGGGCATAAACTCAAAATTTCAAAACGGGTCTTCCGAACTTTCCCTTGTCTGCAACTGTGGACTGGACCCCGGAGTCTCGCACTAAAGGCTGAACAGAAGTATTCATTTAGTAGTTCGGCTTTATTGGAATCCGATTCTACATAATTCCTGTCTGGTTTCCTAAGGCGTACTATCCCATCTGTGTTTCTTTTTCTGTCAGTAATATACCTGAAGAAGGATTTATCCCCCTTCTTAATGTTCTTTGCTAGATTCTCTTCCATTCGGAGTTTGGCCTCTCTGACTACTGTTTTGACAGCTTTAGACTTGGCCAGATAGTCTTTTGTCTCCCTTTTTCCTGATTGTTTGCAGAGAGAGAGAGAGAGATCACCAGCAGCAGGCAGAGAGAGAGAGGACACCAGCAGCAGGCAGAGAGAGAGAGGACACCAGCAGCAGGCAGAGAGAGAGAGAGGACACCAGCAGCATGCAGAGAGAGAGAGAGAATGGACACAAGGAATTCACAGAGGGCACTTACAGTCACATGTAATCTTAACTGTTATCTTAAAGTAGGAACGACAATGGAAGCAGAGGGAAACCTGAAGATGAGCTTTCCAGTGTTCTGAACAGACCGTCATATGTATGACTACCTCCCCTCGGGGAGACAGTCATATGTATGCGGTCGGTTTCAGGAGCTGAAAAGCTTGAAGAAGGAAGTCAAGCGACTAGAGGACAAGATACAGGAGCTAGAAGGACTTTACACCACAGAGGACCCAATTAGGACAGCTGAAGACTTCATGAGTGAGAGACACATTGAGGAGGAAGTCAGGGAACTCGAGAAATTCATTGAGGAAGCATACAGGAGGATGGTGAAAGAGAACGAACTTCAGATGAAAGATGAAGTTACACCAACACCAACATGGAAGGGAGAACAAGAAGCAGATGACCTCAAAAAAGACACCCACAGAGGAATACCGCATGAGGGGGAGAAATTGGCTAGTCGATGCCCAGAAGAAGAGCAAAGCACACCAAGGACATTGACCTGAGACCGAAGCAAAAATTGAAGAAGGGAAAGTCAGCGATCCTAGTGGGAGACTCGATCCTGAGGCATGTGGACAGCCACATAGCAGGAGGGAGAGAGGATCAACTGGTGACCTGCTTTCCAGGAGCGAGAACCAAGGACATCGTGGACAAAATTGGAAAGATCCTGGAAAGAGCAGAGATGGAAGAGACCACAGTAATGATCCACATCGGGACGAATGATGTCAGCAGGAGAGACTACAGAAGAAGCACACTGATAGAACAGTTCAAGATTCTGGGAAGGAAGCTGAAGATGAGGACCCAGAAGATAGAAACATAGAAGATGACAGCAGAAAAGGGCCATAGCCCATCAAGTCTGCCCACTATTAACCCTCCCCAAACTACCCTCCATGGGGTCACTCACAGGTGGCATCACCTCTACACTACCCTTGTAGAGATCTGACGTGGGCATCCCATTTCTTCTTAAAATCTTGTATGCTGCTGGCCACGATCACCTGCTCTTGGAGTTCGTTCCAATGGTCCACCACTCTTTCTGTGAAAAAGTACTTCCTGGTATCCCCATGAAATTTCCTGCCCCTGATTTTCAGTCGATGTCCTCTTGTAGCTGAGGGACCTTTGAGAAGGAACATGTCGTCTTCCACATCTACGCGACCAGTGATGTACTTAAATGTCTCAATCATGTCTCCCCTCTCCCTGCGCTCTTCGAGAAAGTATAGCCGCAATTTGTGCAGCCTGTCCACATAAGAGAAATCTTTGAGCCCCAAAATCATCCTGGTGGCCATGCGCTGAACCGACTCAACTCTCAGCACATCTTTGCGGTAGTATGGCCTCCAGAATTGTACACAGTACTCCAGATGAGGTCTCACCACGGTTCTGTACAACGGCATTATGACCTCTGGCTTCCGGCTAACAAAGCCTCTACGGATACAACCCAGCATTTGTCTAGCCTTGGATGAAGCCTTTTCCACCTGAATGGCTGTGTTCATGTCTTCACTAATGATCACCCCTAAATCCCTCTCTACTGCAGTCCTAGCCAAGGCCTCGCCATTCAGTGTGTATGTTCTGCATGGATTATTGTTGCCAAGGTGCATGATTTTGCACTTTTTCGCATTGAAGCCTAGCTGCCAGGTCATGGACCAATGTTCCAGTAAAAGCAGGTTTTTAACAACTTTGCTGTCGGACAAATCATTTTTACTTACAGTGTTTCCATGAGCTTACTCACAATCAAGTAATCGGTACCGGTAGGATCTCAGAGATCCTACCGGTTATAAGGATAGGATTAGAGGTAAGTTACAAAATTAGTCTGGGACCACTGTTCAGGCGATAGGCCTGATGAGCCGCCACGGGAGCGGACCGCTGGGCAGGATGGACCTCTGGTCTGTCCTAGCGGAGGCACCTTCTTATGTTTTTATCCTACTGGTACTGAGGGCAGATGTGAAAAGGCAGGAGGAACTACAATCAATAAATGCATAGATGAGGAAATGGTGTGAGGAAGAAGGATTCCACTTTGTGAGGAACTGGACAACATTCTGGGGCAAAAGCAAACTCTACAAACAACATCAAGAGAGGAATAGAACAGGCTTTAAATTAAGAGGAAGGGGAAAGCCAACAGTCAACCAAGTGTCGATGATTCAGAAGAAGGTATCCCATGAAGATACTAAGGGGAAAAAAGGCTAGGAAGAAACAAGGGACAAATTACAGGAGTCAACTAACCCAGAAGAGGAGGTTAGAAAGATTGTAGCAAAAGAGAAGAAACTAAATATCAAAGCACAGTGAAAGGAAATGAAGACAACAAAATACCAGGATCTAAATATACTAATGCAAGGAGCCTAAGAAACAAAATGGGGGAATTAGAAGCCATGGCCAATGCAGAGGACATAGACATCATTGGAATCTCTGAAACATGGTGGAATGAAGAAAGCGAATGGGATACAGCACTGCCGAGGTACAAGCTCTATCGCCGGGATAGGTCAGGACAGAAAGGAGGTGGAATAGCCCTATACATAAAAGAAAGCATACAATCGACAAGAATGGACACAGCAGAGACGACCAACAAGCTGGAATCGCTATGGGTTAAAATACCGGGAAGGAAAGGGCCTGAAATAAAGATGGGCCTATAACTATCGTCCATCCGGGCAAACCGGAGATATCGATGAAGAAATGGATGCCGAGATGAAGTGAGAATGCAAAAGCGGTAACATGGTTATTATGGGAGATTTTAACTACCCTGGGATAGACTGGAGTCTTGGAAGCTCAAGATGCGCTAGGGAGACAGAATTCCTGGAAGCTACACAAGATTGCTTCATGAAGCAGCTTGTTAAGAGAACCAACGAGAGGAAATGCCACTCTGGATCTAATCCTAAATGGGTTAAGGGGACCTGCAAAGGAAGTGGAAGTAGTGGGACCGTTGGGAAACATAATATGATCAAGTTCAAGGTTGAGGTAGGAATACTGAAAGGAAAGAGAACCATAGCGACAACTTTTAACTTCAGGAAAGGAAACTACGAAGCAATGAGGGAAATGGTAAGGAAGAAATTTAGGAACACTTCCAAAAAATGGCAAATGGTAGAACATGCCTGGTCTTTTTTCAAGGACACGGTGAGCGAGGCGCAAAATCTGTATATCCCCAGATTCAGAAAGGGGTGCAAAAAGAGTCGAACAAAAGACCCGGCGTGGATAACTAAATTAGTGAAGGAAGCGATAGGCAATAAGAAAAATTCATTCAGGAAATGGAAAAAGGACAAAACCGAGGGGAACTGGAAAGAGCACAGGAAGTATCAAAAAGAATGTCACCTTGTGGTTCGAAAAGCCAAAAGAGTATGAAGAGAGGCTAGCCAGGGAAGCATGAAATTTCAAACCGTTCTTTAGATATGTTAAAGGGAAGAAGCCGGCTAGGGAGAAGATGGGACCGCTGGACGACGGAGACAGGAAGGGAGTGGTGGAGGAGAAAGAAGTCGCGGAAAGACTTAACATGTTCTTTTCGTCTGTATTTACAAAAGAAGACACAACCAACCTGAGCAATTCTTCAAAGGAAATCAAGCAGAAAAATTAACATCCATGGAAGTGAGCCTTCAAGATGTGCGCAGGCACATAGAAAAACTGAAGGAATTAAAGGAGATAGCGGAACTACTGCAGCAAATTTGCAACCTATCCCTGAAAACAGGCGTGATCCCGGAGAATTGGAAGATAGCCAACGTTACGCCCATATTTAAAAAGGGATCAAGAGGTGACCCGGGAAACTACAGACCGGTGAGTCTGACCTTGGTTCCGGGGAAAATGGCAGAAGCACTGATAAAAGAAAACATCAATGAACATTTTGAAAGAAACGAACTTCTGATAACCAGCCAACATGGTTTCTGCAGGGGGAGATCGTGCCTAACTAACTTATTGCACTTCTTCGAAGGAATTAACAAATGGAAGGACATAAGAGACCCCATAGACATCATATACCTAGATTTCCAAAAAGCCAAGGTGCTTCATGAACGTCTACTCCGGAAAATGAAGAACCATGGGGTGGAAGGAGACGTACATAGATGGATCAGAAACTGGTTGGAGGGTAGGAGTGAAGGGCCACTACTCGGACTGGAGGAAGGTCACAAGTGGTGTTCCGCAGGGCTTTGTGCTCGGGCCACTGCTATTTAATATATTCATAAATGATCTAGAAACAGGGACGAAGTGCGAGATAATAAAATTTGCGGACAACACCAAACTATTTAGTGGAGCTCGGACTAAAGAGGACTGCGAAGAATTGCAAAGGGACTTGAACAAACTAGGGGAATGGGCGACGTGATGGCAGATGAAGTTCAACGTTGAGAAATGTAAAGTATTACATGTGGGAAGCAGAAACCCAAGGTACAACTATACGATGGGAGGGATGTTATTGAATGAGAGTACCCAAGAAAGGGACTTGGAGGTAATGGTGGACATGACAATGAAGCCGAAGGCACAGTGCGCAGCGGCTGCTAAGAGAGCGAATAGAATGCTAGGTATAATCAAGAAGGGTATTACAACCTGAACGAAAGAAGTTATCCTGCCGTTGTATCGGGCGATGGTTTGTCCGCAACTGGAGTACTGCGTTCAATATTGGTCGCCATACCTTACGAAGGATATGGCGTTACTCGAAAGGGTTCAGAGGAGAGCGACACATCTGATAAAAGGGATGGAAAACCTTTCATATGCTGAGAGATTGGAGAAACTGGGTCTCTTTTCCCTGGAGAAGAGGAGACTTAGAGGGGATATGATAGAGACTTACAAGATCATGAAGGGCATAGAGAGAGTAGAGAAGGACAGATTCTTTAAACTTTCAAAAAATACAATAACAAGAGGGCATTCGGGAAAGTTGAAAGGGGACAGATTCAAAACGAATGCTAGGAAGTTCTTCTTTACCCAACGTGTGGTGGACATCTGGAATGCGCTTCCAGAGGATGTAATAGGGCAGAGTATGGTACTGGGGTTTAAGAAAGGATTGGACAATTTCCTGCAGGAAAAGTTGATAGAGGGATATAGATAGAGGATTACTGCACAGATCCTGGACCTGTTGGGCCGCCGCATGAGCGGACTGCTGGGCACGATGGACCTCAGGTCTGACCCAGTGGAGTCATTGCTTATGTTCTTATATGGGGAGAGGGGGAGGAGGCAGATGCCAGACCAAGTGAAAGGAAGGAAAGAGAGAAAGGAAGGAGAGGAGAGAAATGCCAGGGCATGGGGTGAAGGAAGGGAAACTAAAGGAGACAAAATGCCAGACCAGAGGGAAAAAGGAGAGGAGGTACCAGAGAAGGAGAGAGAGGGAGAAAGAGGAGGGAGATGCCAGGGCATGAGAGGAGAGAAGGGAAGGAGATAGAGATTGCCAAACCATGGGGTGGAGTGGAAAGGAAAGAAATGAGAAGAGAGAGATGCCAGAGCCTAGAGGAAGGGGTGAAGCTGAAATGAATCATGTACAAAGGAGAGAAAGGGCACAGGATATACAGTTTATTGAAGGGATAGAAAGAGGGAAGATGCCATATGGAACAGAGAGAGAGTAGACACTGGATGGAAAGGGCAGAGGATGGACAGTGGATGCAAGGGGCAGAGAGAGGGTGGACAGTAGATGGAAGGGGTAGAGAGAGAGATAGGGCAGAGACTAGGTGGAAGGGACAAAGAGAGAGGACAGATGTTGAATGGAAGGGAGCGAGGACAAATGCTGAATAGAAAGAAGAGAGCGAAGAGAAGTTGATTAAAGAGGTTTCGGTAGGCGATACGTTGCTTCCAGTGAACACAAAATGGTGTGGTTTCACCTCAGGAAAGGATTCACTAGATCTAACACATCCGCAAAGGTCCTCAACTTTAAGGGCACTAACTTCAAAAGCATGGGTGATTTCGTCTATCAGGCACTGCAAAACCAGGCCGCAACAGATAATGTAGAGGTAATGTGGTCAGCTCTGAAATCTACCCTACACGAAGCAACCAACCTCTATATAAAAACAGTAAGTAAACAGCAGAGGAACAATAAACCTCAGTGGTTCTCTGCGGAGATCTCGGACCTCGTAAAAAAGAAGAAAAGAGCATTTATCTCCTGCAAACAATCAGGAAAACGAGAGACTAAAGAAGAATATCTGGCCAAGTCTAGAGCTGTCAAAACAGCAGAGTGGCCAAACTCCAGATGGAAGAGAATTTAGCAAAGAACATTAAAAAGGGGGATAAATCCTTCTTCAGGTATGTTAGTGACAGAAAAAGGAACACAGATGGGATAGTGCGCTTTAGGAAACCAGATGGGAATTATGTAGAATCGGACTCCGATAAAGCCGAACTACTAAATGAATACTTCTCCTCTGTCTTTACCTGCGAGGCGCCGGGATCCAGTCCGCAGCTGCAGACAAGGGAAAGCTTGGAAGACCCGTTTCAAGATTTTGAGTTTACGTCCAGCAACGTCTACTATGAACTTTCAAAGCTCAGCTCAAAGTGAATAAAGCCATGGGACTAGACAAACTACATCCCAGGGTGCTTAGGGAGTTGAGAGATGTCCTGGCAGAACAGTTATCCGCGCTCTTCAATCTTTCCCTAAGTACAGGAAGAGTCCCATTGGACTGGAAAACAGCTAATGTCTTTCCACTCCACAAAAAGGGATGCAGGACGGAAGCTGCAAATTACAGACCGGTGAGTCTCATCGATAGTGAGTAAAATTATGGAAACACTAATCAAACACAAATTAGATACGATCCTGAACGATGAGAATTTACGAGATCCCCATCAACATGGATTTACAAAGGGAAGGTCCTGCCAATCCAATCTGATCAGCTTCTTTGGGTAACGAAAAAACCGGATATGGGGGGAGTCCCTGGACGTCGTGTACTTGGACTTCAGTAAGGCTTTTGATAGTGTCCCACACCAAAGGTTATTGAGCAAGATGAGTTCGATGGGTTTAGGAGAAACATTAACTGCATGAGTAAAAGACTGGCTCAGAGGTAGACTTCAGAGGGTGGTGGTGAACGGTACTCTCTCCGAAACGTCGGAAGTGATCAGTGGAGTGCTGCAGGGCTCAGTCTTGGGTCTGATTCTATTTAATATCTTCGTAAGGGACCTGGCTCAGGGGCTTCGAGGTAAAATTACATTATTCGCCGATGATGCCAAACTATGCAATATCGTAGGCAAAAACACATTGCCCGACTGTATGACGCAGGACCTACTCTTACTGGAATATTGGTCCTCAACTTTGCATCTATGTTTTAATCCCAAAAAGTGTAAGGTCATGCACCTTGGCAGCAGAAATCCATGCAGAACTTACACCCTAAATGGTGAGACCTTAGCAAGAACTGCAGCAGAATGAGACTTGGGAGTGATCATTAGTGAAGACATGAAGACTGCCAATCAAGTGGAGAAAGCTTCATCCAAGGCTAGACAAATGATGGGTTGTATCCGAAGAAGTTTCGTCAGCCGGAAGCCCGAAGTTATAATGCCGTACAGATCCATGGTGAGACCTCATCTGGAATATTGTGTACAATTCTGGAGACCACATTATCAAAAGGATGTGCTGAGAATTGAGTCGGTTCAGCAAATGGCCACCAGGAGAGTCTCAGGACTCAAGGATCTCCCGTATGAGGAACGGCTGAGTAAGTTACAGCTAAACTTACTCAAGGAACGTAGAGAGAGGGGAGACATGATTGAGACGTTCAAATATGTCACGGGTCGTATTGAGGTAGAAGAGGATATCTTTTTTCTTAAAGGACCTACGGCAACAAGAGGACATTCGTTGAAACTCAGGAGTGGGAGATTTCATAGTGACTCCAGGAAGTATTTCTTTACTGAAAGGGTGGTTGATCATTGGAATGGTCTCCCACTGCAGGTAATTGAGGCCAGCAATGTGCTGGATTTTAAGAGAAAATGGGATAAGCATGTGGGTTCACTTCAAGGAAGAAATTAGGGGGTGGGTCATTAGAGTGGGCAGACTTGTTGGGCCATGGCCCTTTTCTGCCGTCATCTTCTATGTTTCTATGTTTCTAAAGCAGAAACGACAAAAGGTAGAAAATTTTTTTGTTGCTTTACATAGAATCAAGTAGTATTGTAACTGTATTGATTAAAGCTTATAAATAGGAAATGGAAATAAGGCAATATTTTTGGGATTAAACCCCTTTCCTTAGGTCAGGACAGGATACCATAACAGCAGTATACTGTACTGCAGGAGTGCCCAAATGGTCGATCACAAAGGCAATGTGAGTCGATCACGTTACCTTTGCAATCTTTTTCTTCCTGCCTCCCCGAGCCAGACCAGGTGCGTACAAGCGCCGGACTCAAGTCTTCACCTCAGAGGAAGTTCTGTGCCAGCCAATCACTGCCTAGCTGGCCTGGAACTTCCTCTCCGATGTTAGAATTGCCGTCGAAGGTGAAGTCTTGTGAGTCCGGCGGCTGTACGTGCCTGGCTTGGGGAAGCAGCAGGGAGAAATCGACATGGTGGCTTAGGGGGTAGGGAAAGAATCGGGGAAGTGGAGAAATCGGCGCGATGGCTTGGGAGCAGGGGGAGAAAAAAAGAAAGACAGGCAGGCAGGGGAAGAGAGAGAGAAAGAAAGGCAGAAATAAAGAGGGGGGGCAGGGGGAAAGAGAAAGAAAGACAGGCAGGAAGGAGAGAGACAGAAAGAAAAGGGGAGTGGCAGAAAGAAAGAAATATTGGATTTACAGTCAGAAGGAAGTGCAACCAGAGACTCATGAAATCACCAGACAAAAAAAAGATAGGATAAATGATTTTATTTTCAATTTAGTGATCAAAATGTGTCCGTTTTGAGAATTTATATCTGCTGTCTATATTTTGCACTATGGCCCCCTTTTACTAAACCGCGATAGTGGTTTTTAGCACAGGGAGCCTATAAGCGTTGACAGCAGCATGGGGCATTCAGCGCAGCTCCCTGCACTAAAAACCGCTATCGTGGTTTAGTAAAAGGGGAGAGGGTATATTTGTCTATTTTTGTATTTTAAAGTCATCTGCCTTGACCTCTGGAAAAAACCCCAAATACAAATGATAATTAACATTTTCTCTGTGTACAGTGTGCCTTGTGTTTTAAAAAATTTTATTGTTGGTAGATCATTTTGACTTGATCATTTTAAAAAGTAGCTTGCAAGCCAAAAAAGTGTGGGCACCCTTGCTGTATCGATTTGTAACCAAGAACTCTTAAAGCCTTATCTCTGTATTCTACTTATATGTACTCGATGTACATGTAAGTAGAATACAGAGATAAGGCTTGTACATTGTGACTGGAGGGAGAACATCAAGTTCTATAATACTGAATTAAAAAAATCAAGAAAGAACTACTATGGCAATAAAATCTCCAGATCCAACAACCAAAGTAATACACTGTTCAACATTTGGCGTTCCATATCCTCCAAACATGATTCCGCCACACCCCTCTCCTCTCCATCTGCTGATGAACTAGCAAAATTCTTCAATGAGAAAGTCACCACCTTACGATGCTCCTTCCCTCCAACACCCTCTTATAATTCCCTTGTGCTCGCCGCCCCCAACCCCAATCTAACCGATGCCAACCATATCCCAGCCGATAGATCCTGGACCACCTTCGATCTCGTCTCCGATTCCCAGGTCTCCAAACTCTGCCTCAAGTTAAAATCCTGCAACTGCACCTTGGATCCTTTCCCCTCCTACTTATACGAAAATATTCCCACACAAGCCATCTCATCTCTCACCAAACTTATAAATTCTGCTTTACTCTCAGGCCTATTTTCTGCAGAAATGGGAGTCATTGCCTTATCCCCTCTTTTGAAAAAAGCCGATCTAAACCCCTCCACACCGTCCAACTATCGCCCAATAGCTAACATCCCTCTCCTGACCAAGATGCTGGAGTCCATCATAGCCACCCAACTCTCATCCTATCTTGAGAGATTCTCCATTCTACTACCCTACCAACATGGCTTCAGACCCAACTTTAGCACTGAATCCCTTTTGGCCTCTTTAATTTCAAAAGTCCAACATCTTCACTCTTGCAACAAGTTCGCTGTCCTTCTTCAATTTGATCTTTCCGCAGCCTTCGACATTGTCCATCATGACATACTAATCCTTCAACTTTCTGAAATTGGCATAAACTCCACAGTCTTAGATTGGTTCTCAAAATTCCTACGTTCTCGCTCCTACTTCGTTAACATGAACGGTATCTCATCCTCCCCTTGGAAACCGATTTGCGGGGTTCCTCAGGGTTCACCTCTATCCCCGATTCTTTTCAACGTTTATATGTCCTCTCTGAAACTCCTCAAACTTTCCCCCTTTGAGACACTCTACACCTACGCCGACGACATTCTTGTCCTCCTCGAGACCGACTCCAACCTCACCAACCTCTCTGACAACATCTCTTCTTGTATAACGAACCTCCAATCCTGGGCTCTCACCGTTCAAATGAAACTCAATGAGACCAAAACAAAACTCCTTTGGCTAGGCCCAAAATTAGATCAGCTGCCCACCCTCATCCCACTATCCTCAGGCACCAACCTCCCGCTTGAACACTCAAGCAAAGTTCTGGGAATCATCTTGGACTCTACACTGTCCTTCAACGATCACCTCAACTCCTTAGTAAAAAAATGCTTTTTCAACCTTCACATGCTAAGAAAAGTCAGATCCTGCTTCCACCAACAACACTTCGCTATCCTCGTTCAATCCATTATTCTTTCTAGACTGGATTACTGCAACTCCTTCTACCTAAGCCTAACAAAGAAAAGTCTTCTCAGACTCCAGCGGATTCAGAATACCGCGGCTAAATTAATTTTCGCAAAAAGCAAATTTGACCACGTCTCCCCGCTTCTATCTAAGCTTCACTGGCTCCCAGTTTTCCTCAGGGTCCACTACAAATGCGCCTGCCTAACCTTCAAGTCATTACACGGTATCCTTCCTCCCCTGTTTCCACTATCCTGGCTCTCCGCAAATCCCAACTCCACCAGATCCTCTCAGAAATTCATACTATCATTCCCCTCTTTAAAAGGCATTTCCCATACAGGTAAACTTGGAACATCCCTCCTCTTCAAGATCACCGAGCTGTGGAACAGCTTATCCGCCCCTCTCCGGAGCGCGACCTCCCTCAAACACTTCAGAAAACATTTGAAAACTTGGCTTTTCTCCAAAATGTAACCACTCCCTCCCTCTCCTCTACACTTAATCCCTTCTCTCTCCCCTTATTGCCAAGCTCTTCTTCTTCCCATTGTAACTCCTTTCTTTTGTAATTTCCTGTAAACCGTGTCGAGCTCTACTTCTGTGGAGATGATGCGGTATACAAACTTAAGGTTTAGTTTAGTTTAGTTTATTTCTCTAACTTTCTCCCTTTCTCTGATTACCTCTTTAACCTACCTACATGAACTCAACGACTTTCATTGTAATTATTTTGCTGATTGTTCAGCTCTTCTTATTATAAACTGCCTCGAACTACTATGGCTTTGGCGGTATATAAGAATAAAATGATTATTATTATTACTTTCTTAAAGAAAGATTTGGCCTCTGAAAGCTAATTGAGAAATGAATTAGTCAAATAAAATGGTATTTTCTTATTTCTCAATATTTGTTTTATTTCTATTTGTTAATTTGTAAAGTAGTGATTGTTATGTAGCAGTTTTTCAAATTTACATCTACTGTTTTTATATTTTGCACAGTATTAGAGGACGTGTCACTGTTTCTGTGGTGTTACAATGTATGGTTTCTCGGTTCAGTTTAACTTTTGTCTACATATTTCTATTTTTAGTTTGTGATTATTCCATATTGGGCGAGGGTATTTCTATGTTTTATGTGTATGAAAAGGACATGGCTTTCTGTTAGCATCAACTATACAGGATCAATTGACTATGTAGGATCTGGCTTGTTTAGTTTTACAATGTATGTGTTGGTGTTCTAGTGCTCACTGTAGTGTTTAAGATGCTGCCTTTTCCTAGGTGCAACTTTGTTGTGTGACTCATGGATTATTACTGAAAATATCTTTTTTTTATATAGAGGAGGGGGTTGTTAAAAAATGATCAACACTGGCTGTCATATATACTAGGTACGCCACTGGATTTAATGATCCTATCTTACTTTACTGTTGATGTAGGTGCTGTCCTCCACCCCACACACACTATAAAGAATTAAATTAAAGTTGTATTAACATCAAGCAGCTTTCAAATGGCTTTATAAGCACATAAAATCAAAATATGTTTAATACATTGCTAATTATTACCTGCATCTTTACCTAAACTGTTTTGACCGAGCTCTCACTTTGCACTACAGCAAAATAAAAAAGTAGCAGATAAAAATGAATCACACAGGTCTCCTTCAAGGCTCAGTAACACCTCTCCATAAATTATGTGGAAGAGGTCTGGAAGTGGGGATCACATCTATTTCATATCCTCAGTGAGACCTCAGGAAGGAACCTAGTGATCAAAACATAATTAGAGGTGCTGTAGAGCCATTTCTTATATGACTGAATGAGCTATATTTATCTTTTTTTTTAGTTGTTTAAATTCATGCAGAAATAAATGGCTAGATTGAACCTAATGACTTCATTAACTCATTTCCCTTTTTTAAACCTCTATACCATTTGAAAGAGGGCAAATATCTAATTATTCCCTTCTAGAATTGGATACTTCTTAAAATTAGTAAAAATATTCTGGCACAAGTGTCAAACCTTAAAAATGGAAGTCATATTGAGCATTGGAAAATAATAATAATTAGCTAATAAAAACAGTACACATTTAGGGGTCTTTTTACTAAGCTGCGATAGCGGTTTTAGCATGCACTTAGCAAGTGCAGAATTGCCACGTGCGCTAGACGCTAACGCCAGCATTAAGCTAGCGTTAGTTTTCACGCATAGCGCGGGGGTTTGCATGCACTAAAAACGCTAGCGCACCTTAGTAAAAGAGGGGGTTAATTTTCCCCACCACCAAATTTCCACATCCCATCCCACCCGGCTACTTTTTCATGCCACCTGGCTGGAAAAAATTTGGGGGGAGAACACTGAAGGTAGTATGCCACAATTAAAAGATGCGCTGGGTGTTGAACTCACAACCTCTGTATGACCAGCACAGGACTTTAACCCATAGAGCTACATCAGCTCAGATGGATCTCACTGCACTTTCATATCATAGTTGATTGACCTGCCTATGTATCATCTGATTAGCTATCATATCACAATCACCACAAAGAAAATATTTCTGGCTCACCAGGTTAATGTGTCTTGTCCATCTTCTCAAGCACCCTGGTTCAAATCCCACCTTCACTCATTTTAACAACTTCCTAACAGCTCTCATAAGAGGGTCTAGATGGTGGACTTTGACGTTTTTGTCAGCACATTTCCGTTTCCAGGCAAACTTATTTTCTCCTTCCTATGGCTAGGACATCCTAAGCTGTCATGGGAGGAAACTTCTCCTATGACAGAAAGATGCCATTTGTAGCTCACCAGGTTAATGCGCCTTGTTGCACCTTGTCCATCTTCTGAAGCTCCCTGGTTCAAATCCCACCCTCACCTCATTTTAACAGCATCCTAACAGCTCTCATAAGTGGTGGACTTTGCTGTTTTTCATCAGCATTCTGCAGTTTGCAGGCACAGGTGCATCAGATACATTCATCTTCTCTCTGCTACAAGCCATTGTGGTAGGAATGAATTTCCTTCTATCCAATATCCGCACAGGGCAACAGATAGAAGAGTTTACTAAAACTTCAGAGCGCTTGGACAGGTATTGAAGGAAGGTACATGTTTTTGAGATGTACACTAGAGACATTCCTGTTGGTATATTCAGCTTGGCTGGTTGTGGTTTCATGCTTGAGGAGTGTATGTTGGGGTGGGGGAGGGGGTTTAGGATGATAGAGAACAGGCTGCTTTAGACATCTGAGAATTGCTGCAGTTCATTTTAAAGATCAACTCAAATATGTTTAAGCAAAGGAATGGCCAAAGAGTTTGAAGGTTTTCTGGTAGAAAAATGAATATCAAATATTTGCTAACTGTACTCAAGACTTGAACCCGACATAAGGAAGATAAAAGCAGCACCTTAAGGCATAGAGCTATAGAGGGCACTTCGTTTAGAATTTGGTGACAGAGCCTCTACAGACTAAGCAAATGACAAATAGCTTCTAGTAAAAGCATTGAGAAGTGAAGGAATTGATTAAAAGTCAGTACAGGTGTGTTTGCCCAAACCACACCTAAAGCACGCCCAATCAGTTTTGAAAGTTTTCTAGTGGGAAGTCCAAACGGTGCCTATGACATCAAACGCTACTTAGGTATAAGAAGATCCATCAGAGCAGTCTTTTCTCTTTTAGGACTCCTAGTCTGTGTTATTGCTTATGCTGATTTTTGAGACCATACCTTTCTTGATTATCTTTTAACCTTTTCTTTCCTATATCTGCCACAACTCTCCATTTCATAGGACCATAAGCAGCTATAGTAATTTGCAATTTTGATGTTTGTCTAACCTTTTTCATTTTTCCAGGAACAAATCTAGGTGAGATTGATATACTGCTAGCTACTTAGGTGTCTTTATTAGATAAAAGCTCAGGCAGAACTGATTTCTTCTTTTGGACTCCCATTCTGTGTTATTGCTTATGGTGATTCTCCATTAACTTTTTGTCCCCTGATATCTGCCACAACTCTCCATTCCACAGGGTCATTAGCAGGTCTGAGAATTAGTGATGATAAAATTTGGTTCCAGAAGTCTTGGCTGAAACCCCCCCAATGCTGTTTGAAACTTTGGTGCCAGAAAATGGATATGCAAATTACATGAATATGTGGAACCTATGATGTTGGGAAAATGGAAGCAGTGCTTTTCTTCATAGAGCTAAAGATAAATCATTTTAGAGTCATAATTGATAGGTATCCTTATTATAAAAATGGAAGGTTTTTTTTGCTTCTGTTAATTCTAGCTGTTATTCTGAGACTGTGGTGTGAAATATTCTCCCAAGGCTTGTCTCTTAACTTTTTCCCCCTTTATCTCCTGATTTCAGGCTCCCAGAGTGGCTGACTCCCCTTGTGTTTCCCAGAGGCCAGAGCAGGTCTGTTCAAACTGGGTTCAGCACAACAGCTTGCACCTGGCCAAAGCTCAAATCCCAAAACTGAAAGAATAGGTGAGAATGTTGTACTGCAACCTTTCTTTGCCCTTGTGATGAATTATCTACATTATCACAATACTAACATGTTTCACACTTTTGTTTCCTTCAGAAGGGTGTACTTATAGAAGATTTTCTGAGAAAACAGTCAATTGGTGAGTTTTTTACAAAGGTGCGCTAAATCCTAACGCATCCATAGGTTAACATGCACGCATTAAGTTTTACTGCGCGCTGAAGTGGCACTGTTTAGGTGCCGTTAGCGTATGCTAAAGGTTAACGTGTGCATGTTATTCTGTGTATTAGTAGTTAGCGCATGTGTGGATTTAGTGCACCTTTGTAAAACACAGCCTAAAACTTACCAATCAAATCTTAATTTGTCTCAGTCCATCTTCCTTTTTCTTCAGCCTGCCTTCTCCTACCCGGAGCAGATTCTGGGACCTTAACAATTCTACCACAGTAATAACTTGGACCTAGGAGTGGCTTACTATGCATACCTGTCATCTATCTCATCGAACTGCTGTTGCCTGATATTACACTTACATGCTGCTTTCCAGGACTGTGCAATAAAAATCTTATACCATTTTTCACCTTGTGCTTATTTATATTGAGTAGCAGCCAGGCATTAGTGTTTCCTTAATAAGCACCACTTCAGCTACTTGGTCACATTGACCTTTGTCTTATCTAGTGTTCCATGAGGCCCAGGCTGCAAAGGGGGGGGGGGGATGGCAAACAGGGTAGCTGGCATGTCTCCTGCCTCATAGCCTGCAACCAGCATATTTGAGAACATGAGATTAGATGAGAGGTGGAGAGAATGAGCCAGGTGCCTTAACTTGCTGGCTTCTTTCAGTTTCCTACCCTGACAGCTTGAGATATGCTGAACTGCAGCCAATTTGGCATGCTTCTGGTGCTCCGTTGCAGAGCCGCAAGCATGCCAATGCTATTGCCCCAATGAGGCCTAAACATAACAATATAATCCAATTAGAATTGCTATGATTTTATGGCTGATTCTATAGCACATGGTTAGAATGAAGGTTGGGATGTGAGCCTGGTCTGGGTTCGACTCTCTCATGTCCTTCAGCTAACAAAATACTCATTTTAATAAAAATGACAAGCTACAGACCATTCACATCTAATTTTCATCTCAAACAGCACATTAGCAATACTAGAAACAATCTATTCCAAAAGTTGAATTTGCATTTGATAAAAACAGCAATATTTGAATCCATGTCACATTTATTGAACCCGACTTGAGATTCTGGCTTTTGGGACAATGAAAGCAGTTCTTTAAGCCATTGAGCTACCAGTCTTTTGTCTCAGCTAACTGTGAGATGATAGCTAAGCAGATTTTACCTTAGCAGATCACTAAGCTATGATATGACAGGGGAGTCAGAGAAACTGGAGTGGAAGAAGCTGTAGCTCAATGAGTAAAAGTGCTGTACTGATCTTCCAGAGGTTGTGAGTTCAATTCCCAGCCCGTCTTTTACTTGTGGCATTCTACTCTGCAGGTGCACTTTGAAGATGTCACAATAAGGTCATTGTGCAGCTGCATTCCTTCATTTGGAATGAACTAGAAGCCACATTCAGGTCTGTTCTGTGTTTTATTCTGGTTTTAAGCTTGGCCAATTGAAGTTATGGGCTTTCTGTTTGCTTTGAAGAATGAGCTGTGGGATGCCCAGAGAAAGCTGATTGGATGACCTAAATAGCATGCATCGTGCTAAAGCCTTTCTGGAGCTTAAACCACGTCTATTTGAAGCCTATATGGAGCTCAAAGTCCTATGCTTTACACTTCTTATAGGAGCTAATGATACCATTGCTATACAAGTATCTGTGTAGCACAGGAGTAAAGCTTCCCCCCTTCCATGCTGATATTTGCAGTTCAACTCCCACTCAGTACCTCTCAGTCAAACAGTAATCTTATACTTCTTTTAAACATGGCATACTTTATGACTTTTTTGTTTTTATACTGTTGAAGTATACAATTTTGAAATAATGAAGAAAAAGGATATAACAGGAAAGTGAAATCTACCTTGTTCTGCCTCCTAGCAGAATTAACTGCAATTCACTACCTATAAGGAGTAGTATAATCAAATCAGAATTACTATTATATGGCTCATTGTCTAGCACAACGGATTAGAGTGAAGGTTAATATGTAAGCATGTCACATTTTTTCAATATGCACAATGATGTTCCCAGATCAACTCCCACTGAAACTAATATATTATAAATATCCTTTTAAACATGGTATACTGTGTTTTTATTATCCTTTTAATGATGGTATACTTTGAGTTAATTATGTTAAAGCTTATAGACCTGAAATAATAACAAATCAGTAAAAACTACCGTTTTATATATTACATCGTAGGGACATTTATCTGGCGTCTTTATGGGGTTTTGGAAACGCGTGCCTAACACACGCCTAAGATACACTTAACATAGTAACATAGTAGATGACGGCAGATAAAGACCCGAATGGTCCATTTAGTCTGCCCAACCTGATTCAATTTAAATTTTTTCTTCTTAGCTATGTCTGGGCAAGAATCCAAAGCTTTACTCGGTACTGTGCTTGGGTTCCAACTGCCAAAATCTCTGTTAAGACTCCAGCCCATCTCCACCCTCCCACCCATTGAAGCCCTCCCCAGCCCATTCTCCACCAAACGGCCATATATAGACACAGACCATGCAAGTCTGCCCAGTACTGGCCTTAGTTCAATATTTAATATTATTTTCTGACTCTAAATCCTCTGTGTTCATCCCACACTTCTTTGAACTCAGTCACAGTTTTATCTCCACCACCTCTCTCAGGAGTGCATTTCAGGCATCAACTACCCTCTCTGTAAAGTAGAATTTCCTAACATTGCCCCTGAATCTACCACCCCTCAACCTCAAATTATGTCCTCTGGTTTTACCATTTTCCTTTCTCTGGAAAAGATTTTGTTCTACGTTAATACCCTTCAAGTATTTGAACGTCTGAATCATATCTCCCCTGTCTCTCCTTTCCTCTAGGGTATACATATTCAGGGCTTCCAGTCTCTCCTCATACGTCTTCTGGCGTAAGCTCCTATCATTTTCGTCGCCCTCCTCTGGACCGCCTCAAGTCTTCTTACGTCCTTTGCCAGATACGGTCTCCAAAACTGAACACAATACTCCAAGTGGGGCCTTACCAATGACCTGTACAGGGGCATCAACACCTTCTTCCTTCTACTGACTACGCCTCTCTTTATACAGCCCAGCATCCTTCTGGCAGCCGCCACTGCCTTGTCACACTGTTTTTTTTGCCTTTAGATCTTCGGACACTATCACCCCAAGGTCCCTCTCCCCGTCCGTGCATATCAGCTTCTCTCCTCCCAGCATATACGGTTCCTTCCTATTATTAATCCCCAAATGCATTACTCTGCATTTCTTTGCATTGAATTTTAGTTGCCAGGCATTAGACTATTCCTCTAACTTTTGCAGATCCTTTTTCATATTTCCCACTCCCTCTTCGGTGTCTACTCTGTTACAAATCTTGGTATCATCTGCAAAAAGGCACACTTTTCCTTCTAACCCTTCAGCAATGTCACTCACAAATACATTGAACAGGATCGGCCCCAGCACCGAACCCTGAGGGACTCCACTACTCACCTTTCCTTCCTTCGAGCGACTTCCATTAACCACCATCCTCTGGCGTCTGTCCGACAGCCAGTTTCTGACCCAGTTCACCACTTTGGGTATTAACTTCAGCCTTTCAAGTTTGTTCAATAGCCTCCTATGAGGAACTGTATTAAACTTGCTAAAATCCAAGTAAATTACATCTAGTATATGTCCTCGCTCCAGCTCTCTGATCACCCAATCAAAAAATTAAATCAGGTTCGCTTGGCATGATTTACCTTTTGTAAAGCTATGTTGCCTCGGATCCTGTCACCCATTAGATTCAAGGAAGAACACTATCCTTTCTTTCAGCAACACTTCCATTATTTTTCCAACATCTGAAGTGAGGCTCACCGGCCTGTAGTTTAGTGCATTAGACATCTATACGATGTGAAGTGGCACTCTAGAGGGCGCTATGGTACGTTAATGGAATGGGTAATGAATAAGATGTGTTTGTAGAGTATTTTGTGGTGTTTTTCTACAAAAATGCCTGCTTTTCGTATGGTTCTGGGTAACTCTAGTTAGATACAAGCATATGTGTTAGTTAAGGCCACACCCAAAGTACGAAAAGTTGGTGAATAAAAATCTGAATATGAATGTAACCAAGGCCAGAAAAACACACTACAGATTAATATTAAGGAAAAGCATAATAATATTCTCTTTATGTATTTTGCTATTAAACCAGATCATAAGGGAAATCAGGACACACTTTTGGAGGTATGAAGCTGCCTCCATGTTTCTTTCTCCTTCTCTCTGCGTTTCTTTGTTCATTTCCCACTTTGAGCCTTGTGGTTCTAATTGATAACAGATGTGCTTAGGCCGGTTAGGAAGAGCATATTAGATTACGTATCCCAAGTATTAAGTATGAATGCAATACAGTGTTTTCCCTGGTGTGTTTTGGCGGGCGCTCCGCCCAGCTAATTTAGGGGAGCGCCCAGCTGTCATGTTGCATCCACAGATCTACAAGCAGCCCTGCTAATCCCACCTCCAGCAACGAATCCGCGCGCCAAACCAGTGTTCCCTCTAAGCGGGCGGGTGTTGTGAGCAAACTTTTTTCACTGTGAGCTAAAAATATCGGGCGCCAGCAAGTTATGAGCCAAATAAATATGTTGCTTTCTACCACAGAACTTCCTTACGTTTGTATGGAATCTATCCCCTTTCAACTTTAGAGAGTGCCCTCTCGTTCTCCCTGCCTTAGCTACTAAGTCTATTCCCTTCAGTACCTTGAATGTTTCTATCATGTCCCCTCTCAATCTCCTCTGCTCAAGGGAGAAGAGGCCCAGTTTCTCTAATCTTTCGCTGTACGGCAACTCCTCCAGCCCCTTAACCATTTTAGTTGCTCTTCTCTGGATCCTTTCGAGTAGTACCGTGTCCTTCTTAAAGTACCAGTGCTGGACGCAGTACTCCAGGTGAGGGCGTACCATGGCCCGGTACAGCAGCATGATAACCTTCTCTGTCTCTTCAGTCCAGCATCTGCCCCTTCCATTCACTGTCTGTCTTTCCCTGCCATCTCTCCTCCTGCCCCCCCCCCCCCCCCAATTTGGTCTAGCATCCATCATCTTCCTTCTGTTCCCCTCATGGTCTGGCATCTCTATCCTTCCCTCCCCCCTGTGGTTTTTAGCATATCTCTCTTCTCATTTCCTCCACTCAGATCTGATCATTCTCTGCTCTCTCTTCCCTTTTCTTCTCTGGTCTTCCTTCTCTATTTTCTGCCTCCATCTAAATTAAATTCTTTCTTACTATTTAGTCCCGTTTCCCTCTTTTCACTGTGTCTACACACAGCTTGTCACCCCTTTCCCTCACCCCTCCATTATCTTACTATTTTCTTCCCCCTTTATTTATCTCCTCCTTCCATCCAGTATGTGTTCTTTCCCCACTTCCATTCAGCATCTGCTCTCCCTTCTCAACTGACATCCATCTGCCTTCTGCTCTCTCTCCCTTCTTCTCACTTCCATCATCTGTCCCCTTCTCTCTCTCTCTCATCTCCTCCATTCCATCATCTGCCCCTTCTCTCTCTCTCTCTCTCTCCCCCCCCCCCAACTTCCATCATCTGCCCCCCTTCCCCTCACCTTTGTGGGTCACTTTCTTTCCCCTGAGGGTGGCTCATGTCACAGGGGAAGCTTTGGCCGAGCAGAACCGCTTGATTGACAGTGGAACTTACTTGATTGATGTCGATGCTGGGGCCCGTTGCCGTTTGAAGGAAAAAAAAAAAGGTGGAAAAAAGGAACCTGTAAAGGCGAGAGGAAGGGAAACCTCCAGGACAGCTGCTTTTTGCCCTCCTTCAGCGGCCCAAGAGTTCAGACCAGCAGCGGCAGCTCTGTATGCTTTTAACTTCGGCACAGAGCTGCCCCTAATCAATAGTTTAGCGCGGTTTCATGAGGCAGCCTCGGGGCCTTTGATAGCCGGCCCGCTTCGATGATGCGATGTGGGCCGGCCTAGCAAAGGCCCCGAGGCTGCCTTATGAAACCGCGCTAAACTATTGATTAGGGTCAGCTCTGTGCCGAAGTTAAAAGCATACACAGCTGCCGCTGCTGGTCTGGAGGTGCGGAGACAAGGCAGGAGGCAAACGCGGTGGAAGGCAGGAGTCCCGGCGAAGGCAGGAGTCCCGGCACAGCGACTGCAACAGGAAGTTGCAAGTCAGCTGACGCCAGCCTTTCGTTGCGGCGGGGACCGAATCCTTCGCGGACCGGCAAGATTTTGTTTGCGGACCGGCGGTTGAAGAACTGTGCTCTACACTGTGTGCGCTGTGACGAGAAACTTGTGCGCTGCGAGGTAATATTTTGTGCGTCAGCGCACCCCAGCGCAGCTTAGCGGGAACACTGCGGCCCCTCTTCCCCACTTCTACTCCTTCACCGTAAGCAGGGAGGAGTAATTTGCATAGTTTGTGGCGCGCGGCCTCGAATGCTATGCAAATTACCCCTCCCTGCTCACGGGAAGTAGGGGCGGGGAAGAGGGTTGGTGCGCGGCCTGGAACACTGCACCGTCAGATGAAGGAGAAGGGGCGGGTAAGCAGCTGAGGTAAGGCCCAACCCGTCGCGAGGGCCCCGGTGGGTGGCAGGTTGCAACATCAATGCTATGCACCGTCAGGTGAAGGAGTAAGGGCAGGGAAGCAGCGGAGATAAGGCCCCGCCTATTGCGAGGGCCCTGGTGGGCAGCAGGCTGCAATATCAGTTACATCAGGCAGGTTTACCTTAAACAGAAGAAGCCCAGCAAAACAGATTTTCAAGTTTTCAGCAATATCATTAGGATTCAGCACAATTAGCTTCTGCGTTAACAGTTATGAATCCCAAAGTAGAGAACGGGAAATGCACCAGGAAGATGGATATGTAGGGAATGTTCATCTTCCAACCATTAAACTGGATTTGACAAAAAAGCACAATTCTACCTGATACATTGTGAAATGGGATTGGGGCAAGTAATTAACCCTTTTGCATTTATTGGTCTACAAGAGAGACTACTGCGATTGTGAGTATAGCACCCCCCAATATGCTGAGCAAATCAGTCAAAAGCTACGAAATGGAAAACTCATAGAGACCTTAGATTTGGACACCGGGGGCAGGGACAGAAAAGGACCTTGAGGAGTGGCGGGAAAGGAGAGTTGAATCAAAAGGGAGGGGGAAGACAGGGCAGATGCTGGACTAGAGAGGAGAAACGCCCTGAACCGAGGAGATAGAGATGACAGACCCTGGGGAGGCGGAAGACAAACAGAGTGAGAGAGACAGAAAGACCTGGATCAAAGGTGGGAAGACTCAAAATGTTAGCAGAAGGAAGATAGAGAGAGGGAAAAACCAGAAACAAAATGGGAGGCAGAAGAGAGGGGGGCAGATGTTGGACTTGGGGGTGTATAGAGGGAAGAGCGAGAGAGGTGGAAAGATTCTGTACTAGAGAGGAAGGAAGAGAGAGAGGTAGAGAAACAACTGGAAGAAAGGAGAACAAATGCTGGACATGGGATGGGGCGGGGTGTTGTAAGCAGAAGAAAGACAGAGAGAAAGAGGCCTGGACCAAAGGGGTAAGACAGGAGGTAGATGCTGGATTATGGGAGATGCAGACTGAAGAGACGGGGGGGGGGGGGGGGGAAGACCCTGAGGTAGAACTGAGAGATGCAATATCATAACAGGAGGGAAAGAGAGGAAGACATGTTGTCAATAGGGGTGGAGGAGAGAGGAAGAAAAGATGGAGTCATTGAGGGACAGAGAGAGATGTTGGTTGGGGAAGGAAATGATGTCTGGAGGAGAGGAAGCATGCAGGAGGCAGAAAGAAAAAAAATGTTGGATGCACAGTCAAAAGAAAATTGCTGCGGAAAGATTAGGCTTGATGCATAAGTTTAACAGGCTTTGGGGCCCCTTACTACAATATGCTGATTTACCATTTAATTCTCCAGATTAACCCTTATAATTCATGAAACTTACATTATTATGCCCTTTGACTATATTTGACATTATAATCGAAATCATAATTCCTCTATGCCTCATTATCTTAATGTTATTGATTATTATGTTGGTACATGTTTATCATTTGATTGTGTACAGACTTTACATCAGTGTTTAAGTACAAGATATCCTGATCTGTTCTTTCCTCCCTTTTTCTTTTTCCCTCTTCCTGGAAATACTAATCCTTTGTATTATTGTTCCCCTGGTTTGGGGCATTACATTACGGATCTGCTATGATTCAACATGCGTCTTAATGCAATGTTTTGATGTTACACATCTGTATTATTTTCTGTTTTGTTGTAAAACCTTAATAAAAACTCATTGAACTTAAAAAAAAAAAGAAAATCCAACCAGAAACTAATTAAATCACCAGACAGCAACGGTAGGAAAAATTATTTTATTTTCAATTTAGTGATCAAAATGTGTCAGTTTTGAGAATTTATAATCTGTTGTCTATATTTTGCACTATATTTGTCTACTTTTCTATAGTTGTTACTGAGGTGACATTGCATATTTTAAAGTCATCTGCCTTGACCGCTTTGAAAAATAAAACAAATATAAATGATATAAATGAAAGGTCATCAACTGGACACTGCAGCATTCATGACGCACCAACCATCCACCCTAGCAATTCAAACCCCCAAAGGAACCTGGTCCCCATCGCTTTGGTCAGACCACTTCACATACAACTTCAAAATCAACTGGAACAAGACCAAAACCACACCTCAATCTAAAAAAATAACATACACCCCATGCAAATATATCGAACCAACCACCTTCTGGTCAAAAGTAGATGAATCAATCCAAGACCAAGACCCAAAAAACTTCATCTCTCACTGGAAACATATATCCACCAACATCCTTGATGAACTAGCCCCACTACAAACCAAAACCAGAACCAGCAGAAGATCAGATCCATGGTTTGACAATGAACTGTTCCAACTCAAAAGACAGTGTAGAAGATTAGAAAGAAAATGGAGAAAAACAAACCTAGACCAAACAAAAATTGCTTGGAAAAACATCATCAAACAATACAAACGACTACTAAAAGACAAGAGGAAAACTCATTACACAAATCTTATAGGCACAGAAACCCAAGACCCCAAAAAACTTTTCCAAATCTTAAAAGATCTGACAGACACCAAACCCTACACAACCACAAACAATACCCCACCCCCATCAGCTACCCTCCTAGCAGATCACTTCAAGAACAAAATTACCAATGCCAGAGCCACCCTCGATTCTACCCCATCCCACCCAAACGTAATCACAATTCACCCCACAGAAAAAGATTCAACCTCAGCAGATAGAACTTGGTCTCAATTCACCAACATACAATGGCCCGAATTCAATAACCTCTACAAAAAATACAGCCACGCCTCCTGTGATTACAACCACTGCCCTTCTTATCTCCTTACTACCGCCAGTATAAAATTCCGTACACTACTTCTACAATGGATCCAATCCACGCTCACGGATGGCATTTTCCCCACTGTACTCAGCGAAATCATCATCACTCCAATCCAAAAAGATCCAAAAGGACCACCAGACCAACCTTCCAACTTCAGACCTATTGCCTCAATACCGCTATACGTCAAACTTACAGAAGGCCTAGTAGCCAAACAACTCTCTAACTATCTGGATGACCATAACCTACTCCACCCCATGCAATCTGGCTTCAGAACCAATTTCAGCACAGAAACTCTCCTAGGCTCCCTTATGGACACAATCAGACAACACCTCAATACAGGGAAAAAATGCTCCTTATACAATTAGACCTGACTGCAGCCTTTGACCTAGTTGATCACAATATCCTTCTGCAAATCTTGGACGCAATAGGCATTTCTGATAAAGTATACTCTTGGTTTGAAGGCTTCCTAAAATCCAGAACCTACAGCGTAAAATCAAACAACGAAAAATCAAAACCTTGGTCAAACCCCTGCGGAGTTCCACAGGGTTCCCCACTATCCCCCACCCTCTTCAACCTATACACTGCTTCTCTCGGAACACATCTGAACAATCTAGGTATAACCACCTATAGCTACGCGGACGACATTACCATCCTCATACCTTATGATCAGCCTAAACCCACCATGCCAAACATCCTACACCGAACACTTAATACAGTTATGATCTGGATGAAAGATCACAAACTTAAACTCAACCCAGACAAAACTAAATTCATCCTCTTCGAAAATGACAAAATCCAAACCTCAACCAATTTAGAACTCAACTCAATCAACTATCCCATCCAAACCACCATAAAACTACTAGGAATGACCATAGACAGATGCTGTACCATGCAACTGCAAATAAACAAAACAATCCAGAAATCCTTCACAATCATGAGAAATCTGAGACAAGTCCAGAAATTCTTTGAAAGAAATCAATTCCAGCTTATAGTACAATCCCTAATCCTAGGACTGCTAGACTACTGCAACATCCTTTTCCTCCCATGCCCTGCTACTATGATCAAACAACTTCAAACAATCCAAAATACAGCCTTGAGACTCATCTTCTCATTGAGAAAATATGATCACATCACAGAAGCTTATATCAACTCACATTGGCTACCAATCCAAGAAAGAATACAATTCAAATTCTACTGCATGCTATTTAAATCCCTAAATGGAGACAGTCCTTCTTACCTGAATAACCGCCTCAACCAAGCATCCACACTCAGACACAGAAAAGCGCACTCCCCATTCATACCTCCTCCGATTAATGAAGTAAAAAGATCAAAACTACTCTGGCTCAGCCCAAAATTCGAACACCTGTCCCACACTTTTCACACTACCCACAGGCGATACACTACAGCTCGAGTTCTCATGCAAGGTCCTTGGTATCACTATCGATTCCTCTCTCTCCCTCAATGACCACCTCAACTCCTTGGCAAAATCATGCTTTTTCAGCCTTCACATGCTGAGGAAAGCTAGATCCTACTTCAGCCAACAACACTTTGCCATCCTTGTCCAATCCATCATCCTCTCCAAACTAGATTACTGCAACGCCATCTACTTAAATCTATCAAAAAAAAGTATTCTAAGACTCCAGCTAATCCAGAATACTGCAGCCAAACTGATCTTCTCAAAACGCAAGTCTGACTATGCCTCCCCACTCCTTGCCAAACTTCATTGGCTCCCAATAATCTCCAGAATCCATTTCAAATGTTCCTGCCTGGCTTTCAAGATCATTCACGGAAACCTGCCTCCTCTTATCCCACTGTCTTTCAACTCCTCCAGTCCCGACTCCTCCAGAACTGCCCAAAGGCTTAAACTAGCCTTCCCCTCTCCACGCGGCATCCACTATTCAGGCAAACTGGGAAAATCCCTTCTCTTCAAAATCACAGGTCTTTGGAACGACCTCACCACCCCGCTGCGGAACCTGAGCTCCCTTCAGTTATTCCGCAAACAACTGAAAACCTGGCTTTTCAGCAAATTGTAGCTCTATCCTTCCCCCCTTTCTCTCCCCCCTTCTACACATAAGTTCATGTAATCCTTTTTCTTCTTCTCTACCCACTATTTTAAGTTCTTGTAAACCGTGTCGAGCTCCATTCTCATGGAGATGATGCGGTATATAAACTTAAGGTTTAGATTAGATTAGATTAGAAGACGGCCTCCTAGCCACTTAAGCCGCAAAACTGGATACCCGGATCTCCAACCTGCTGATGACCACATCAGACTACAAGACATTCAGAAAAGAAATAAAAACAATACTTTTTAAGAAATTCCTAAATCAGCCCTAACTTCACCTACTATTAACAACGCCAAAATAGACAAAAAAATCTACCCTCACTACACCAGCAATAACAACTATGCTACTAATGTAACCTCCATTTACACACTTCCTGTAAACTGTATTTATCCTTGCCCCGAAATTATCTATTTACCACTCTAATTTATCATCGGTTCCTCCATTGTAACCCTGTTTATAAATCTTTTGTAAGCCGCCTTGAACCGCAAGGTAATGGCGGAATAGAAATCCCTAATGTAATGTAATATAATGTAATTAACATTTTCTCTGCATACAGAATGTTTTAATAGAAACATAGAAACATAGAAGATGACGGCAGAAAAGGGCTATAGCCCATCAAGTCTGCCCACTCTGCTTACCCACCCCCTGTCTATGCCCTTATGACCCAATTTCCTTACCTTGACCCTCGTAGGGATCCCACATGGGTATCCCATTTATTCTTAAAGTCTGGCACGCTGTCTGCCTCGATCACTTGCACAGGAAGCTTGTTCCAATGATCAACCACTCTCTCTGTGAAGAAATACTTTCTGGTGTCGCCATGAAATTTTCCGCCCCTGAGTTTGAGCGGGTGCCCTCTTGTGGCCGAGGGTCCCTTGAGAAAGAAAATATCATCTTCCACTTCGACACGTCCCGTGAGGTACTTAAATGTTTTGATCATGTCTCCCCTCTCCCTACGTTCCTCAAGAGTGTAGAGCTGCAATTTGTTCAGTCTCTCTTCGTACGAGAGACCCTTGAGCCCCGAGATCATCCTGGTGGCCATCCGTTGAACCGATTCAATTCTGCGCACATCTTTACTGTAATGTGGCCTCCAGAACTGCACACAGTACTCCAGATGAGGTCTCACCATGGCCCTGTACAACGGCATTATGACTTCAGGCTTTCAGCTGACGAAACTTCTATTGATACAACCCAATATCTGCCTTGCCTTAGATGAAGCCTTCTCCACTTGATTGGCAGTTTTCATGTCTGCACTCCTAAATCTCGTTCTGCTGAAGTCCTAGTTAAAGTTTCTCCGTTCAAGAAGTACGTCCTGCATGGATTTCCGCTTCCGAGGTGAATGACCTTACATTTCTTAGCATTGAAGCCTAGCTGCCAGGTTGAGGACCAACTTTCCAATGTAAGCAGGACCTGCGCCATATAATTCTGTAAACTGCATTCACTTACTATATTACATAGTTTGGCGTCATCGGCGAATAGTGTTATTTTACCTTGAAGCCCTTGAGTCAGATCCCCTATGAATATGTTGAAAAGGAGTGGACCCAGAACCGAGCCCTGCGGCACTCCACTGGTCACCTCCGATGTTTTAGAGAGGGTACCATTAACCACCACCCTCTGAAGTCTGCCACTCAGCCAATCATTGACCCATGCAGTTAGTGTCTCTCCTAACCCCATCGATTCCATCTTGCTTAGCAGCCTGCGGTGTAGGACACTGTCAAAAGCTTTACTGAAGTCCAGGTACACGACGTCCAAAGACTCTCCCAAGTCCAACTTTCTTGTTACCCAGTCAAAGCAGCTGATGAGATTGGATTGGCAGGACCTACCCTTGGTGAATCCATGCTGACTGGGATCCCGAAGATTCCCTTCATTCAAGATCGTGTCCAATTTGCTTTTAATTAGTGTTTCCATGAGTTTGCACACTATTGATGTGAGACTCACCGGTCTATAATTCGCAGCCTCTGCCCTGCAACCCTTTTTATGCAGAGGAACGACATTAACTAATTTCCAGTCCAGGGGAACTTTCCCCTTACTTAGGGAGAGATTGAATAGCTCAGCCAACGGTTTCGCCAGGACATCGCTCAATTCTCTGAGCACTCTTGGGTGCAAATTGTCTGGTCCCATGGCTTTGTTCACCTTGAGTCTTGCCAGTTCACTGTAAACTTCACCTGGTGTGAACTCAAAATTCTGAAACGGGTCTTCTGTGCTTTGTGTTGCCTTCAACTGCGGACCCTGTCCCGGTGCCTCACAGGTGAAGACTGAGCAGAAGTATTCATTCAGTAGTTCGACTTTATCGGAATTTGCTTCCACGTAACTTCCGTCCGGTCTTCTAAGGCGTACTATCCCGCCTGTATTCCTTTTTCTGTCACTAATATACCTGAAGAAGGATTTGGCCCCCTTTTTAATGTTTTTTGCCAGAATTTCTTCCACTCGAAGTTTTGCCTCCCTAACTACCATTTTGACCGCTGTAGACCTGGTCCTATATTCTACTTTTGCCTCTCTTTTCTCCGTGCGCTTGTAGGAGAGAAACGCTTTTTTCTTCTCCTTAATGAGGTGCGAGATCTCCGCGGTTAACCATTGGGGTTTATTGTTTCTTTGTCGTTTATTTACTGATTTTATGAAGCGGCTAGTTGCTTCATGTATGGTTGATTTCAGTGTTAACCACTTAGCTTCTACATCATCGGTCTCCGCTTGGTCCTGCAGCGTCTGATGGACGAAATCTCCCATGCGTGCGAAGTCTGTGCCCCGGAAATTGAGTACCTTTGTTTTCGTGTTTGATCTAGGGAAGCCTTTCCTAAGGTTGAACCATTCTATGTTGTGGTCGCTGGAGGCTAGCGTATCTCCTACTGAGACCTCTGAGCCGCTTTCCCCGTTGGTGAGTACCAGGTCGAGGATTGCCTGGGCCCTATTGGGCTCCGTTACCATTTGTTTGAGATGTGCTCCCTTTATGGAGGTTAAGAGCCTCCTGCTACTGCTGGTTGTCGCTGAAAATGAGTTCCAATCTGCATCAGGCATATTGAAGTCCCCTAGCAGTACAGCTTCTCCTCGTAGAGTGATATTCTCTATGTCTTCAATTAATTCTGCGTCCATGTCTTCCAGTTGTCTTGGGGGTCGGTATACCACACCTAGACACAGGCATTTTTCTCTGCCTCTTGCCAGGTTTACCCAGAGGGACTCCCCGGTGTACTTGACATCTGTGATCCTGGTGGTTTTGATGTCCTCTTTAATGTATAGAGCTACCCCCCCCCCTCCTAACCTGCCCTCTCTGTCCTGACGAAGTAGATTGTAGCCCGGTACAGCCATATCCCACCCATGTGAGTCCGTGAACCAAGTTTCAGATATTGCCACCACATCTAGGTTAGCATTCCTAATTTCAGCCTCCAATTCTAGAATTTTGTTACCTAAACTGTGTGCATTGACATACATGGCCCTCCATATCTTGTGTTTGCTAAGTCCCTGTGAGGCGTATCCTACCCGAGTCGGTGTGACTCCCAAAGAACTGTTTGCAATGTGGGTACTTACCTTGGACATGGAAGCTTCGACTCACCTCATCAGGATAATTCCTTTCTGCACTAATATGTGAATGGGTACCCTCCCCCGACTTACCTAGTTTAAAGCCCTGTGAAGCAGGCGGGCTAGCCGGTGTCCGAAGACGTTCTTACCCCTACTGGTCAGATGGAGTCCGTCTGGTCCCTGAAGTCCTTGTAGCGCTTCCCCATAGTTTAGGAATCCGAAGTTCATATCCCGGCACCATCCCTGTAGCCACTCGTTCGTCCTCAGGATACGTTCATCTCTGGCTCTTCCCTTGCCTCTAACTGGGAGGATCGATGAGAAAACCACCTGCGCTCCTGTCCGCTTCAGCCTCTCACCCAGTGCTCCAAAGTCTCTGGTGATGGTCTCCGGTGTGTTCCTGGCAGTGTCGTTGGTTCCTATGTGGACAAGAAACATAGGAAAGTGGTCTCGGGGCGTGAGTAGTCTATCCAGACTGGCGGTGACATCTCGTATCCTGGCTCCAGGCAGACAGCAGACCTCCCTAGATTGCATATCTGGTCTGCAAATTGGTCCCTCGGAGCCCCTCAGCATGGAATCCCCGATGACTATTACTCTGCGCTTCTTTGTGTTTTTTTTTTTTAAATTTTGTGGTTACTGTTATGAATTAATAAGATTAGATTGTGCGTACATGAAAAATGAATGGAAGAAATTGCATTACAATTAGCACTATTATAATGGGGGTGGGGTCAGGGATGGAGCTTGGGCTGAGTTACTCAGTTGGTATTTGTTAGACTTATAGGGTACTTGGCTTGAAGTAGTTGGGAAACATTGGTCTCTAGGTGACTAGTATGGAGTTCAATCAGTAAGGTTCCCTTTTACAAAGCCACATTAGTGATTTTCCCATGGCAAATGCACCAAAGTTCATCCAATTCCTATGGGTTTCAGTGCATTTGCTGTGGCAGAATTTCTATCGCAGCTTTGTATAAGGAGCCCTAAGGCAGGAACTATTTTCTCTGTGCTATGTCTTAAAACACAGATTGCCAGGGATTCAAAGCATTAACTGCGGCCTCAAAAAAAGCGAGCAGAATGCTGGGCATTATCAAAAAGGGTATCACTACCAGAACGAAGGAAGTTATCCTGCCACTGTATCGAGCAATGGTGCGCCCACATCTGGAATACTGTGTCCAATACTGGTCGCCATACCTCAAGAAGGACATGGCAATACTCGAGAGGGTCCAGAGGAGAGCAACGAGGATGATAAAGGGTATGGAGAACCTCTCATATGCCGAACGGTTAGACAGGCTGGGGCTCTTTACCCTGGAAAAGCGGAGACTGAGAGGGAACATGATACAGACTTATGTTTGAATCATTTTTATTAAACAGAATTTGCAGAACAACAGGCACAGCAAAACATTTTTCAAAACATACCAGAAATCCAATCCCCACCCACCCAACCAAACCCCCCACCCTCCCACCCACCCCCCCCCCCACCCCGGCAGCAGCGGTGTAATCAAAAAACAAATGAATCTAAGGAATTCAAACAGGCCAAAGTTGGGATTGAACATAAGCAGTAAAAGTCAAACTAAATAGGTGCCAGCATTGATAATAGAGACGTCCAGATTTGGACGACAAATCCAGTATCTCACGGCGTTCCAACAGCATTTGTTGTAGCATTAAGGCTCTCCATTGTGAGATAGTCGGGGGTTGAGGCGAGAGCCATTGTAGTAATATACATTTCCGTCCCAGAAGCACCGTTTTCCGAATAAAAGCTGCACAGCCTGGTATGGGCGGATGAAATCGAATCCGCAGGGTAAAGAGAAAACTGGGGTGTAGTCTCCAAGAGCAATTCCAGAGCCGTGCCACCCAAGTCACCACTTGCATCCAAAAGGAAGATATCATGGGGCAGGACCAAAACATGTGTCCAAACGAAGCAATAGGACTGGTGCATTTACTACAACAATGTCCCACACTAAGTCCCATGGTATGTGCCCTTTTCGGTGTATAGAAGGCTCGGAGGAGGAACTTATAATTCCGATCTCTCTCAACAGCACAGATAGTAGCAGTCCTGCCGGCACGCAAGCCCTTTCGAAGTACATCAGCCGATATAGGCAGTTGAAGATCTACAGTCCATTTCCGTGCCAAAGAAGAAAAGTCCAATTCACCAGCACGCCCCTGTAACCACTTATGATAGAAACGAAGTGGCACAGACTCTTGTGTTGTAAGAGAAAGCGCTTCTTGAAAATTGTCCTGAATCTCCTCACAGAGCCCCAGTGGGGTCAAAGCATGCAAGTAATGTTGAAGCTGCCGGTAGGCCAACCAATCCGTGGATAAGAGGTGATATTTCTCTTGTAGGTCGCCAAAGGACAATGGAGAACCAGTAGGCTGAATGGCCTGAAACACATAAGTAAGGCCGGCACGTGACCAACGTCGAATCACTGGAGAGTCCAGACCAGGCAGAAAGTCCCCATTACCCACTATGGGCAGATAAGGTGTAATGTGCGAAGTAGTCCCAAGTGTCTTACAGAACAATTTCCAGGCTTTACGCATTGCAGGTAGAAGTGGGTGAGAGAGCAACTGGGGCACATCTGGCAACCTAGATGTATGGAGGAGATAGCTAAAATGGAAGGGCTGAAAAAAGAAACATTCAATCACAGGCAATGAGAAATCAGTAGTATTACAAAACCAATCGTGTATGTGACGTAGCTGACAAGCCAGATTTAGTCTAGCTACACATAATAATCCTAACCCCCCTTTAGTGAGTGGCAGCGTTAGTTTGGTCAAGGCTATCCTCGCTCGTTTACCCTGCCACAAGAATTGTGACAAATGAGACCTATGGAGCGCTAAATGTTTTGTAGACAGCATGACTGGTAACATTTGTAGTATATATGTCCATTGTGGTAGCACCATCATGTTATAAAGGGCTATACGGCCAGACAATGAAAGGGGGAGGTGTCGCCATCCCTGCAGTGTGTGAGATGATTTACGGAGTAAGGGCAAGACATTAGCAATGTATAGTGTATTTAGATTCCTGGGAATAATCACACCTAAGTATGTCAGGTGAGAGGAGGCCCACTGCAAAGGAAATTCACCCGGCCAAGTCTGTTGTACTTCCAATAGTGTAGGGAGAGCTAGAGATTTCTGCCTATTTAATTCCAGGCCCGAATAGAGGTGAAATTCATCTAATATTTCCAACGCTCGTGGTAAGGAAGTATGCGGGTCCCCCAGTGCAAGTAAGAGGTCATCCGCGAAGGCCAGCACTCGCAATTGGGACTCACCTTCCGAAAGACCTGTAAGAACATCATCTCTGAGAATGGTACGCAACAATGGGTCTAAGTATAATAAAAATAATAAGGGAGATAATGGGCATCCCTGTCGGGTCCCCCTACCTATCTCAAACGGGGAGGAACGTATCCCGTTGACCAACACCGAGGCCGTCGGACTAGTATAGAGAGCTTGGAGGCAGGACATAAATCCAGGTGGGAGCCCTACATAGTGAAGGACCTGGAACAGATAATGCCAGTGTACTTTATCAAAGGCCTTAGCTGCATCAAGGCCAGCCAACAAACCCGGGCGTTGTTCCAGTTGCGCACGAGAATAAGCTAAAAGTATACGGCGAACATTAACCGTAGATTGTCGGCCTCTAACAAAACCCACTTGTTCAGGAATAATAATGGAGGGCAAAATATGGGCTAGGCGGTCCGCCAATATTCGAGCCAGTATTTTGACATCCACATTCAGCAGAGAGATGGGGCGATATGAATCCATACTGTCCGTTGGTTTAGAAGGCTTTGGAATTAATGTAATCAAGGCTACATTACAATGTCTAGGGAAAGCCCCACTATCCTGAATAGAAACATAATAATTTAAAAGAGAGGTGTGTATAACCGGGGATAAAATTTTGTAAAATTCAGGGGAATAGCCATCCGGACCTGGAGCAGTACAAGATTTTAAATTGTGTATGGCCTGGGTCACTTCAAGTGCATGTAGCGGACGATCTAACCTAGCTATCTGAGCAGCTGTCAGGCGAGGTAACCCCGCATCTGCCAGATAGTCATATACATCAGGACCTGTGTAGGGGCCAGGGGATGCGTAGAATTGTTCAAAATATTTCTGGAATCCCTCCGAGATATCACCTGGAGCAGTTAAAAAGTTTCCAGAACCATCTCGGATTGCGGGGACATAACGAGATCCCTTCCAACTCTTGGTTATGGAGGCCAATAACTTCCCAGCTTTATTACCATGTTTGTAAAAATGGAATTTACGGTAGAACAGGAGTTTTTTAGTACGTTCATGAATTAACGCATTTAAGGTCGTGAGCACCGCCCTATATTCCTCATGATTGGCGTCAGAGGGGTCTTGCAATAAGGTTCGTTTCAGCGCTCTTAATTTACTCTCTAGGTGTACTATGCGACATGCTATTCGACGGGTTCTAGTCGCAACATATGCGATAATATCGCCACGCAATACCGCCTTAGCCGCATCCCAAAACAAAGTTGGCTGGTGTATGTGTTGGGCATTATGTGTACAGTAGGTCTCCCACTTTTCCAGCAAATATGAGGTGAAGTGTGTATCAGTATGCAAGTAAGAGGGAAAACGCCAACCTGACCCAGGACCTGCAGGACCCCCCAATGTTACGTCAAGCCAAATCATATTATGATCCGATATTTCTAGGGGACCTATTGTGGCCTCAGTGACTTTAGGAAACAATGCCTCTGAAAGCAGTATGTAGTCAATTCTGGAAAAGGAGCCATGTGCTCTGGATTGGTGTGTATAATCCCGTTCGGTCGGATGGAGCAATCTCCAGGGGTCCACCAACCCCAGAGCTCGACACAGGTATGGAATGCCCCTGGCCTGACTCTCCCCCTTCCCACCGGCGAACCCTGAGCGATCCATAGCCGAATTATGTACTTGATTCAGATCACCCACCAATAGTAAAGGGCCATCCTGATCCTGCACACATATATTCACCAAATTCTGGAAAAATGCATGCTGATAATTATTCGGACCATAGCCCACCAATAATCGAAATGTCCCACTAGGCCCCTCCACTTTCACTAACAAATACCTGCCCAGAGGGTCACGTCGTAGGACCCGTATTACCCCTAAAAAGCCCTTACGAAATAGTATTGCCACCCCAGCTTTTTTCCCCGGGGAGGAGGCAAAGAATATCTCTCCAACCCAGCCTCTCCGAAGTTTCAAGTGTTCACTATCAGTCAGCCTGGTCTCCTGTAGGCAAGCTATATCTGCCGAGTGATGTTTCAGTTGATTCAATATTTTAGTACGCTTAACCGGCGAAGTTATCCCCGACACATTCCATGAAAGTATGCGTAATTTCCGATCACCCATAATATATGATAGGGCGATTGGAAAAACATCTATGCCCACCATAACCATAAGTCCCAGGGCGCCCAGCCTCACCCCGAGGACCATCACTCAACTCCCAATCCGTCCCTCTATTGGTCAGTATGTGTACCTGGCAAACAGAAAAAATATAACTGTAAGGAAAAATATACCACACCGCTGCTGCCCCAGAACAAATCCCAACCCCCACATCCCTGGTAATACACCCAAAACCTCCCATTTAGGAGATCTAGAGTCACAGAAAATGACCTCCCCGGGACAGCCCCTACAAATAATTGTCAGCCCCAAAGTTAACCTTCCTGAAGCGTGCAGTCTTCAAATGTAATGTAGCCCAAGTATCCATGTCAGCCACCACTCGCAGCCATATCCATCATGCCAGTCACTCATTCGGGACCGCTAGCTGTTTGATGTAGTCGTCTGCGGCCTCCGGGGTCTGGAAGGATTTCCAAAGGCCATTACATTGAATCTTCAGATGAGCCGGGTAAGTAAATTGGAAACGCTGCTTCAAGTCCACCAGGCGGGAGCACAAAGGGTAATAGGGTCTCCGCCGTTCCTGCAGAGCCACAGAAAAATCCTGGCTAATGCGGACCGGATTTCCATCAAATTTCAGAGTATCTTTCATCAGTCTGTATTGTCGCAGCAATTCAACCTTGTGTTGGTAATTCAGGAGTTTGAGGATCACCACGCGCGGGCGCGCCTCCAGGCCAGGTCTAAGGCCTAAACGATGTGCCCGCTCAATGTGCAGGGGACCCATCGAAGGGCGCAGATCAAATTCTGTCTTAAACCAGCTCTCCAATCGCTCCGGCAGAGAGCGGTCCGGCAGCGTCTCGGGGATGCCCATCAGACGCAGGTTAGAGCGACGAGACCTGTTTTCCAGGTCATCGAGTTTGTCTGCCTGAGCTCTAACCTGCGCCTGCAGCGTGTCCATAGCAGAGTCCCGTGTTGTAGTGGAGTCTTCGAGGTCTGACACCCTCTGTTCAAGCTCCGTCGTGCGGGCTGCAGCTGTGGCTAACAAGGATTCAATGCTGGAGATCCGGGCAGTCAGCGTCTCCATTTGGGGCCCCAGGACCTGTTCCAAAGCCGTTTTGATGTCTCTCAGGGCCGATTCAGTCAGGCCAGAGACTGCCGTCGCGGGGCTCGCCGCCATTTTAGGGTCCACGGGCCGGGCACGTTCTTTTTCTTTTTTCGTGAATTTCGGCGGCATAGAGTCGGGCGACCGGGCGAGATACCGGTCCATGCAACGGCGATGCGCTTCGGAGAATTTACAAGCTGCGGTGGAAGTCAGAGGGGCAAGAAATCAGGCACGATTTTGCAGGGCTGCCCCGGAGCGAACGAGGAGACGTCCTCACTCGCTCATATCATCACGTGACTCCCATGATACAGACTTATAAAATCATGAAAGGCATAGAGAAGGTGGAGAGGGACAGATTCTTTAGACTAGCAGGGGCAACTAAAATAAGAGGTCACTCAGAAAAACTGAGAGGAGACAGATTCAAAACGAATGCAAGAAAGTTCTTCTTCACTCAACGGGTGGTAGACACCTGGAACGCGCTTCCCGGAGAGGTGATAAGCCAGAGTACAATTCTGGGGTTCAAAAAGGGACTGGATGACTTCCTGGAAGTGAGGGAATAACAGGGTACAGATAGAGGTTTACCTCACAGGACACTGAGCAAATAGGGTATGGACTTTTTAGGTTAGATAGGGAACATTTTCAGGTCATGGACCTGGAGGGCCGCCGCGGGAGCGGACTGCCGGGCGCGATGGACCCCTGGTCTGACCCGGCAGAGGCAATGCTTATGTTCTTATGTTCTTATGAATACCATTCTCTCAAGTACGGTAGTTTTGAAAGAAATGGAAGGTTTGATATTGGTCATTAGTTTTTCAGAATAAGAGGATCTGCATTACTTTTTATCAAGGGTGGCTTAAATGCTACTGGAACACTGCCTAAGTGTCAAACCTTAAAAAAGAAAGTCATTGGAAAATAATTAATAACAATTAACTAATAAAAATAGTGCACATTTAGGGATCTTTTAACTAAGATGTGCTAGCCATTTTAGCACACACTAAACGCTAACATATCCATAAACTATAATGGACACGTTAGTGTTTAATGTGCATTAAAATGGCTAGCACGCCTTAGTAAAAGGACCTTTAAATTTTCCCCATCCCACCCGGCTGGAAAAAATTTCTAGGGAGAATATTGCAATATATCGTGTTTTGTGTGAATGGTGCCCCAAATGAATGATGTATGAAAGATATGTGAAAGAATGGTTTGTATTTAATTTCCAATATTTTATATATTTTAAACCTAAAGAAACTCTAAGGAGAAATACTTAGGCAACATTTGGAAATGGTTAGGTAAAAGCCAAGAACACTGTTACCATGGAAACCCTCTAGAGGCCCACCAGCATAGGAAGGGGTCTGGGGTTTCTGAATCTATGTGTCAGTGAAACTTGAAACTGTCAATTTTTGCAAAGCTCAGAGCAGAGGGGGGGATAACCCCTCCTTTCTCTGGTGCTGACAGGGACATGAACTTTTCAACAAATGCATAGATAAACGGTTTGATTTAAGTTTTTGAGAATAACAAAAAGAATATTGGGTATGTTATAATATGTTTGTGCATATTTGGACATTAATGTAAACAAAAATATGATTTTAAAAACTTTGTTTGAGTTGGGAAAAACTAGTAAAGGAATTTCCTTTGTCCAAAGCTAAGGACAGCCTCTGTTAGTGGATTGACTGACAGCCAATGATGTCAAACTGGACTGAAGCTACATATTGGGGAGCAACGAACTATCGGGTTGAGATCTTTGTCAGGAAGGCCAGTGTTTGGCATCTGTAAAGATCTCCCGGTGATGTAATAAATCTTTTGAGAATTAATATGAATAATTAATAAAAAATAATGTTTTGGAACTTTTTACGTCATGTGCCATTTGTCATATACTTTTTACCCACTTATGAGCAAACCTGGCTGCTCAAATGGCACCCCAGACGGGACTGCTAGACGTTTGTGCACCCTATGCTCTAGGTGCGGTTTCATATTTTGAACCTCTTGTGGAGAATGTGTTTTTGGAGGGCGGAACAAAAGATGTCTGTTAACAGAATAACAGATTTTGCGAATCCTATAGAAGACGGGCAGAACCATAAGTAACCATGCATAATTTAATTGTAAGATAATAGCGAAATGTTGGAGGCAATGATATAAAAAGAAAATGGAAAAACAGAAACAAGAAAAAAAAGTAACATGTAATAAACTGTAAATATGTAATTAAAGTATAAATATTTAAGGAGAGGAGTTTTTGAGGATGTAATATGTAAAATCTGTGTGTTAATGAAAAACCCAGAAAAAAAAGAAAACCCCCAAAAACCCAGGGGAGAGGCAAACGTGGATCCTGGCTTTTTGCTGCGATCTAAATTGCTTCTCCTCTGTGAAAACGAAAAAAAACAAAAACAAACTGCAGTTAGAAACATAGAAACTGACGGCAGAAAAGGGCCAAGGCCCATCTAGTCTGCCCATACCAATGTCCCACCCCCTAACTCCCTCCGTGAAGAGATCCCACGTGCCAATCCCATTTTTTCTTAAAATCTGACACGCTGCTGGCCTCAATTACCTCCAGTGGAAGACTATTCCAGCGATCAACCACTCTTTCGGTGAAGAAATATTTTCTGGTGTCACCATGAAATTTCCCACCCCTAAGTTTCAATGGATGCCCTCTTGTTGCCATGGGACCTTTAAGAAAAAAGATATCTTCCTCCACCTTGATATGGCCCGTGACATATTTGAACATCTCGATCATGTCTCCCCTCTCTCTGCATTCCTCGAGTGAATATAGATGCAACTTATCCAGCCGTTCCCCATACGGGAGATCTTTGAGTCCTGAGACCATCCGGGTGGCCATTCTCTGAACCGACTCAACTCTCCGCACATCTTTGTGGTAATGTGGCCTCCAGAATTGTACACAGAATTGTAGATGGGGTCTCACCATGGATCTGTACAAAGGCATTATGACCTTGGGTTTACGGATGACGAAGCTCCTACGGATACAACCCATGATTTGTCTAGCTTTGGATGAAGCTTTCTCCACTTGATTGGCAGACTTCATGTCTTCACTAATGATCACCCCCAAGTCTCGTTCTGCTACCGTCCTTGCTAGGGTCTCACCATTCAGGGTGTAAGACGTGCATGGATTTTTGCTGCCAAGGTGCATGACCTTGCATTTTTGGCATTGAAACTTAGTTGCCAGGTCCTTGACCAATGCTCCAGTAGGAGCATGTCATGTGTCATACTGTCGGATATTGAGCCTTTGTCAGGCACTGTGCTTTTGTCTGTTGTGTTCTTGCCCACTATGTTGCATAGTTTGGCGTCATCGGCGAATAATGTAATTTTACCTCGAAACCCTTAGCCAAGTCACTTACGAAGATGTTGAATAGGATCGGGCCCAAGACCGAGCCCTGCGGCACTCCGCTGATCACCTCCGTTGTTTCTGAGGGGGTGCCGTTTACCAACACCCTTTTCACTCTGGTTCTCCTCTCTGCTGAGCTGGGCTGAGCTGCATGTATGAATTAAGTTATGGAGTCTGTGAAAAAAAAATTTGTAACTGTGGTATTTTTCTCTTCTCTGCTGTGTTTCCAAGATGTCTTTCTGACCTAACTTGCACATTCCTCTCTGTGAAAAAGTAAAAAAGTCATGGATACCCTTTCTAAGATGTTCCCACTCTGTTCAGTTCTCTTTGTCTGAAAGGGTGGGCGTGCCTTTGAGTGAGGGAATTCACCCCTCCTTATTCTCCCTCAATGCCTTCCACAGTGACTATCATGTGAGCTGGAAGGCGGGCTTTTTGAAAGCCTCCCCCTTTTTCTCTAGGAGGAAGAAGGGAGGGGGAAATGGAGAAGCATAGAGTTCCTTTGTCTTGGGTTCCAGGATATTTCAACACAGGTATCGATCTTAAAGAATGTTTATATGCTAGGCTTGCAATGAAATCAAGAATGTGAGGGATAGGATCCAGAAGGGCTTAGTACTCTCTGGCTAATTTAATGGCAGTATGTAGGATAAACAGAGGATTGCATGGCTGAGTTAGAACAAAGGACTCTGTTTTGAGAAGTCTCAGAGCAAGTCTGTTTGCATATTAAAAGGTTTTATTGAGAACTGGTAGTTCAGCAAGACATGAGAATCTTATGTATGTGATTTAAATTTGTTTCCGATGCAGCAGGAAAAAGAAAAGCTTACATAGTTTGAATATTTTGATTTAAGTTAAAAGGGCTTCTGAATGCCGAGATCAATGTATTGGGAGATCAGAGTTTGTATAGCTAAGTGATCGATCTTTGCTGTGTTTAGCTTTGGCTGAACTTTTTCTAGCATTTGAATATTTTGGATTGCTAGCGTTATAGGAAAAGTATGGAGAAATAGGAGTCATGATATAAGTTTGATCAGAACTGGGTGCAGACTTTAGAGAATATATTTCTCTTGTTCCTTTATTTTTAAAAGTTATAAGAGGGGTAAAAGTTTTATAGGGAAAGAAAACGAATGTGAATTTAAAAAGTGTTCTCAGACAGATGAAAGAGAATAAGGAATGTGATTTTAGACAAATAATTTTGTCAAGCCATAAGGAACTAGAGTTTGATCCTGAGTGAAGTGGATTTGTTACAGGAAGTGAATGATTTAAAGAGAGTTGAGCCAGATAGTTTACGTGTTCTGGCAGTTGTAAAAGAGTGCCTGCTGGTTTATACAGCACGCTTTTCAAAGATATGAGTATGTGAAACCAGGAGCCGAGGTAGTGTTGGAAAAAACAAGAGAAAGTTTGTCAGACATGTTAAAGCATATATTGAACAGTGAAACAATAATTTTGGGAAAAAGGGAAAAGATTTATTCCAAAAACAGATACCACACTTAAAAGAAAGATTGCTTTTGTGAGCAAGCAAAGCAGTGCATGAGAAAAAAATCCCTGCCTTTGTATTTCTATCCCAGTGTTTCAAATTAGTTATGAATATGAATTTTTGTGCCCCTGCATGGTTTATAAAGTATTTTTAAAAAATTGTTATGTAAGTGGGTGGATTCAGAGTTGGAATTTTAGTGAATTTGTTGCAAGTAAGCACCTCAGGATAGGAACCTGATACAGAATACGGATTGAGAATAATTTTTTTGTGCTAGCAGAAAGTTTAATCGTGTCCCATAGGTAGTGGGTCTACATAGAGAATGACACGGGGAAAAAATCTGTCCCCGTCACCGGCCCACCATCCTCTGCACCGCCCCGTCACCGCCATCCCTTTCACCGCCCCGTCACCGCCACTGCCATCCCATTCACCGCCCCGTCACCGTCCCCGCTGCATCCATATAAGCCTTAGTACTATAATATTTAGCTTATTCCTTTCTTATAAATCAAAGTTCCTGCTGCTGAACTAGAGAAAGAGATGTTCAGCTGGCAGGGCTTTGTTTATAAATTTTTATCAACACAACTAATATACTATTTTATCCTAAAGCAAAAAATAAATAAATAAATATAATTTTTTTTCTACCTTTGTTGTCTGGTTTCTGCTTTCCACATCTTCTCATTGAATTCCTTCCATCCACGGTGTGTCTTCTCTCTGCGTCTTCCATTTGCTGTTACTGTGCCTCTCCCTTAACCCCCCCCCCCCAATTGGTCTAGCACCCATCTTCTTCCCTCCACTCCCACATAGTCTGGCATCTGTCTTCTTCCCACTCTGTCTTCCACATTTCCCTTGGGGGTCTGTTCTTCTCCACCCTCCTTCAATGTCTGTTCTATTCCTTTCCACCACCACCCTTCCCTCCCTCCTTTACCATCTGTTCCTTTCTACTACCCTTCAGCTCCTCTCGCGTGGCCTATCTACCTTCCTTCCTCTTATTTTCATGGCACGTTACAATGTAATTTGTGCAAGCCACTGGAGCCTGCAAGCTCGGTCCCTGTCCCATCCCCACAAACCATCTCGCTTCTGTGCTCCTATTTTCTCCATTTCTAATATCTCCCCTATGTATCTGTCATTGCCCCCCCCCTGTGTCCATATACCGTCCCCATGGCATGTCCCCTTTATGTCTCTGTCCCTATGCCCCATGCACATAATTTCCCCTCTTTCTGTTACCTTCCTGTGTCCAGATTTCCCCTATCTTCCTCTTCCATACCAGTGTGTCTCTTCTTTTCAACCCCATCTAGCTTTTTTCCCTCTTTCTTCCCCCCCCCCTGCTTCTAGCATCTGGCTCACCTGCCAGTCCTTCCCTTTCTTTCCTGCTGTGGGTTTTTCTTTCCGACTTCATCCCCTTGGCCCAGAATCCTTTTCCCTTTCACTCCCTCCTTCCAATTTGAGCCGGGAACACTAGCGATCGCACGGTCCCCGCAGCCACTACCTGCCTGCCCAATCGATCCTAGTGTTTAGCCAGCTCTCTCCCTTCTCCTCACCTTAGTTTATAGGTTTTCTTTTTCGGCGACCTGCACGCTTTCCCAAAGAGCCGCGCACGCGGGGCTGCTCAGTGTTTAATCTTCTGCTCTGCTGCAACTTCCTGTTTCCGGTTGCGTCAGAGCAGAAGATTAAACACTGAGCAGCCCCGCGTGCGCGGCTCTTTGGGAAAGCGTGCAGGTCGCCGAAAAAGAAAACCTATAAACTAAGGTGAGGAGAAGGGAGAGAGCTGGCTAAACACTAGAATCGATTGGGCAGGCGGGTGTGAGCTGCGGGGACTGCGCGATCCTTCATGCCTCACTGCGGGGACAAGACCCATTCACCGCCCCGCGGGCGGTGAATGGCCTTGTCCCCGTCGCCACAGCGACTGCTAGTTTTCTTCCCCATTTTCGGCGGGTGACCCGCGGCTAAAATGCGGTGGCCGCGGGTAAACCGCCACCGTGTCATTCTCTAGGTCTACATTTTAAATTTTCCTGTGGCCATACTGGGTGTCACAGGACCCTGAAAAGTTTTATTGAATTTTTGCTTTGTCTCCCAGCCAATACAGGTTTCGACAGAATACCAGTCAGTCCTGTCTGCAGAGGGGGGCACCATGTTTTCCTTTGTTCTCTCTTAATCAGTATGTGCTTTCCTTGCAGTGCCTACACCGACCACCAGTACCACATTCCACCACTAGAGCTGTATTTGAAGAGCACAGAGAATCCGAAGCTGAGTTTTAGAGGGGATTTTAGTTTCATTGTTCCCTACTAATTATGTGCTTATTTTCCAACAGTAGCAGTTCGCATTCCCTCTACAGACGGCATGTTTTCCATTCCCTTGGACGAAGAAAGAAAGCAGCTATACACTTTCCCCCATGTGGTAGTAGTTCCGTAGTTACAGAGAAGACAAGCTTTGAATAACAGACAAGATTATCTTCAAAATGTTTCAGCATGAACTCTAAAGTTCTTATGCAGTTTCATTTAAATTCCTTCAGAGACTCTGACCTTACAAGTTGCTAAAATATTTGCTAAGACATAATGGACTTATAAGATTTTGAAAAAAACAGACTTTATCTTAAATCCCTTTACTTTAAATCACTTCATTTGAATTAGGCTTCTGAACTTTAATTATGCTTTTGCATAATTCAATCAGCTCATTATGACATCTTGTTAGTTATTGTATTTTCTTTATCATTGTCCTCATGCATTGTTCTCAGAAAAGATTTTTGTTTATCCTGTATTTTAAATTTTACTTCATATTGCTGTATTCTATGTATTGTGATAGGATCTAAGCTTGTCACACAGTGTGACAGCGTTTCCTATTGGGTTTAACTGCTGACATCACCAGTTCTTTTAATGATTTCAATTCAAATTTGAGAAATTAGTTCTTGCACCACACACAGAAAAAGAAAAATTATATCTTGTATGTACTCACTGAGTGCATCATCTGCACATGGGTAAATTTACATATTAGGCATATATTTGGGTTTCTTAGCCCTCTGCATTTTACACCTTGATTTAATTCTAGGTTACTATGCCAAACACTTCTGGGTATAGGGACCAATTCTAAGTTGGGTAATATGGGGGTTCTCTTATTTTAGGGAAATCTAGGGATTTAGATATGTTTAATATATATAAAGTTCTATCTTTCTCTTAGCTATATTTTCTTTATATTTTCTGACCTTTATACCTCAAAAGTCCTAGAGTTTCATTGATACCTTTATGAATAAAAGAACAGATGCAAGGTAGTCTCGGTTCTGCTCTATGGCCATTGTGACCTGGACTAGAACAGACACTACCTAAGTACCTGCCACTTGCATGATAAGTTTCCTGTATGGTTTAGCTTAGCCAGCAACTTACATAAATTACTTGAAGAAGGGTTTTATCTAGGATAGTGGATGGGATTTGCTTGCATTCTCACTTGAGAATTCAAGTATGCTTTGGGTAAGATCTTCTAGGCACTTTCCTTTAAAGGCCTAGCTAGTATATTTTTCTGGCTTTTGTGCAGTCAGTCCTGTTTAATGGGCATTAAAGGAATATACTTGCACAGACACACACTGATTTATAAGAAGGGCAGTACCCAAAGAAACCCCCCGAGAGCCAGAGGTAAGACCACGAGCGCCCCAGGTGTGAATATCATGTGCGTAAACTTACGTAATATTCAAGAGGGGATTGAGGTGGCACTCTAGGGGGCGCTATGGTACGTTAATGGAATGGATAATGAATAAGATGTGCTTGTGGAGTATTTTGTGGAGTTTTTCTACAAAAATTCCTACTTTTCGTATGGTTCTGGGTAACTCTAGTTAGATACAAGCATATGTGTTAGTTAAGGCCACACCCAATATAAGCGTATGAAAAGTTGGTGAATAAAAATCTGAATATGAATGTAGCCAAGGCCAGAAAAACATACTACAGATTAATATTAAGGAAAAGCATAATAATATTCTCTTTGTTTATTTTGCTATTAAGCCAGATCATAAGGGAAATCAGGACACACTTCTGGAGGTATGAAACTGCCTCCATGTTTCTTTCTCTTTCTCTCTGCGTTTCTTTGTTCATTTCCCACTTTGAGGCTTGTGGTTATAATTGATAACAGATGTGCTTAGGTCGGTTAGGAAGAGCATATTAGATTACGTATCCCAAAATTGGGATATAACATGTATTAAGTATGAATGCAATACAGTGTTGTGTGTGAATGGGGCCCCAAATGAATGATGTATGAAAGATATGTGAAAGAATGGTTTGTATTTAATTTCCAATATTTTATATATTTTAAACCTAAAGAAACTCTAAGGAGAAATCCTTAGGCAACATCTGGAAATGGTTAGGTTAAAGCCAGGAACACTGTTACCATGGAAACTCTCTAGAGGCCCACCAGCATAGGAAGGGGTCTGGGGTTTCTGAATCTGTGTGTCTGTGAAACTTGAAACTGTCAGTTTTTGCAAAGCTCAGAGCAGAGGGGGGGTGATAGTCCCTCCTTTCTCTGGTGCTGACAGGGACATGAACTTTTCAACAAATGCATAGATAAACGGTTTGATTTAAGTTTTTGAGAATAACAAAAAGAATATTGGGTATGTTATAATATGTTTGTGCATATTTGGACATTAATGTAAACAAAAATATGATTTTAAAAACTTTGTTTGAGTTGGGAAAAACTTGTAAAGGAATTTCCTTTGTCCAAAGCTAAGGACAGCCTCTGTTAGTGGATTGGCTGACAGCCAATGATGTCAAACTGGACTGAAGATACATATTGGGGAGGAACGAATTATCGGGTTGAGATCTTTGTCAGGAAGGCCAGCATTTGGCATCTGTAAAGATCTCCCAGTGACGTAATAAATCTTTTGAGAATTAATATGAATAAGTAATAAAAAATAATGTTTTGGAACCTTTTATGTCATGTACCATTTACTTTTTACCCACTTATGAGCAAACCTGGCTGCTCAGATGCCTTCGTTTAATCTTTTGTAAACCGCATAAAACTTCACGGTACTGCGGTATATAAACTAGTATTATTATTATGAAGCGCCTAAGTAACGCTGATTGGCACTTGCGCCACCAGCACTTCTAAAGCATGCCTAAAGTTGGGCACAGTTTACAGAATCGAGGCCTAAAGGTTAAAGACTATAAAAGTATGATAAAAGAAAAGCGCTGTAAACATTATTCCCAAAGAATTAATTCTCCTACGTTGAATACCAAATAACTTTTCAGAATAGTCAATTCTCTGTTTGATATTGATCTATATAAACGTTCTAACACAGATCTCCCACCCTCCGCTGCAAACTTAGCCAACTACTTTGCCACAAAAATTCATAATTTGAGATCATCTCTTGTAGGTACAAGCATAGATCTATCAATCAATCAATTTGCTTTAGAAAATAAAGGCTCAACTGCTGATATGATCTGGAATTATTTCAAAAACCCAGATTGGAACCAATTTCTCAAGCTTTACTCAAAATATACAAAATCTAATTGCCTATTAGACAACTGTCCACCAACTATCATGAAATCAGCTCCCTTTCCCTTCAAAGCTGAACTTTTTTCAACTGGGTTTCTTTATGTATGTGTACTGGCTATTTTCCGGCGGAACTTGGCCATATCCTTGTGACTCCTATTATTAAAAACTCCAAGGAGTCAGTTTCTTCGGCTGCCAACTACAGACCTATTGCCTACATACCACTTTTTCTTAAACTAATGGAAGGACTGGTTAACTTTGATCTCATGAAATATTTAGAAAAGTTCAGCATTCTACACAACTCTCAGTCTGGTTTTCGCACAAATTACAGTATGGAAACAGTCTTAGCTTCGCTGACTGATTACCTTTTCTATTTGTTTTCCCTGGGAAAAAGCGCACTGGTACTTCAGTTTGATTTGAGCAGTGCCTTTGACCTTGTTGACCATGACATTCTGCTTAGAAGCCTCGATTCTATTGGCATTTCTGGACAGGTACTAAATTGGTTTACAGGCTTCTTAAAAACCGCATTTACCAGGTTCACAGTGAAGGAACCTTCTCTCAGTCTTGGTGTAATCCCTGTGGAGTTACACATGGTTCCCCTCTCTCTCCTTCACTTTTCAATGCCTAGCCTGGGCCAATCAGGCCTTAGATTTAGCGGGGATGGGCCGGGAAGGGGCGGGCCCATCTCTTCCACGAGGCGGGCCCGTCGGCTGGAAGGCAGCAAGACCCGTCCAGCTGACCAACATGTAAAGGTTAGTTGGAGGGAGGTTAGTTTTGGGGGGGGGGGGGGTCGTCGGGCTTTCCGGCAGGAGGATTGGGCATCCTCCTGCCGGCGATTACCAGTTTGGGGGGAGGGGGGTTCCGGCAAGAGGATTGGGCATCCTCCTGTAGGCGATGGGACAGGCGGCCGCAACCACGGCCGCTATACTTATTGCAGCAGGGAGATCCCTTGCTGCCATAAGTATAGCAGCCGCATCTACTTACAATGTAGACCAGCATTTTGCTGGCCTACATTTTAAGCGTCTCTTCCTCTACTAGGGAGACGCGTAGGGCCGCCGTTCGCCTAAGGCCCGCAGGCAAGCTTAGGCGTCTTGCGGGCCTCCCTAGGCTCCCGGAGGCGCCTTCAATATAGGTGGCTTGCCTGGGGAGCATTTTTTAAAAAAACGTGCATCCCGATTGGCTGATTAGACAGCTGTAGGACGCCTACAGCTGCCTAAAATCGGGATGCACTTTGGAGAATCAGGGCCGTAGTGCCTACCTGTTTTGCTTTTCCATCCTTGAAGGGCTATATCTACAAGAGATTCCTTGATAGATCATTATCATTCCAAGCAGGCAAATGGAATAAATGTTTAACCAACTTCATTTCTAATACAACCTCCTACCAAACCTTCAGGAAATCAATTAAAACCTATCTCTTTGATAAATTTCTCTGATTCCTTTCCTGTCTTGCTGTATCTTTGAAATGCTTCTGGATAAATCCTGACTACTCTTGGCATGCCAATGTAATTTGAAAGTCTTTTTTTTTTTTTTTTTGTAACATCGCTGTCTGTATAGTCTCTTCCTCTGTAAACCGCTCTGAACTGCTTGTAGTATTGCGGTATACAAAAATAAAGTTGTTATTATTATTATTAGAGAGAAGAAATAATAGTTATTGCAGATGAGCAGACTAGATAGGCCATTTGGTCTTTATCTGCCATCATGTTTCTATGTAATTCTCCCAGGGTTCTATAAATGGTGCCTCCATAGCAATCGTACATTAAGCCAGACCAATGAGTGAATCCAGGAACCTTCTGCAATGAAATGCACAATTGCTACCTGAGTTACCAGACCTGTTTATTTTAACTCTTTCAAGGAAAGAACCTTAAGAAAAGCACCATCAAGTTTCAATGCTTGGTGTGGGATGGGGGTGGTGGGGGAAGAAGGTAGTCATTATTGATGGGAGCAGGGCAGCCAATTCAGCATTAGTATCCTCCTCTTAAGACTGTCTATGAAAAACATCCTAAATCAATCTAAAAGCTCACCCTGGTACATAATTATATAATTGAACATTTCTGAGGTTTTAAGAGAATTCAGTACTGGGTGACTGCACTAGATAACCAAAGGCAGTTTAACCCAAAACGGTATCTCAAACGTGGTACTTATGGAATCAGTACCTACATGAGTCTGCTCCGCACATCATAATATCTCTTATAAATTTGGTCTTTCCTATGTATTCAAAGGCTTCAGTGAATATCTATAAAATTAAATGCAGTGCTATTGTTTTAGATAATTCCATTCAATTAATATGCTGCAAAACAGGCCATATTGCCAACCTCTTACAAAAAATTGAATTAGTGTGGGCACAAAAGTCACGAGTGTGGACATAAAAATAAATTAATATAGAAATCTAAATGTGTGAATCAAAGTAACTGCCTGACAGAGCTTCATTTTGGTCCTTCTTCAGGGGCAGAAAACGGCTTCACAATTTCGGTAGTTACAGATGGCGTTTATAGAATGAAAAACGCTCAAAAAACCAGTAAAGATGACAACTTTACAATTTTTCTGCAGTCAGTGATTGTGTCTATTCAGTTTGGAAACACTGAGGAGCCCAGCGTATTGGATCCTCTTCATTGATTAAGTTGTGGATGATGTTCATTGATTAAAAGATTGTGGATAAAAATCATATGCCGACAATATATGTGCTGGTTCCCCTTATTCATTTGATATATACATTTTATGTAATTATATAGATATATACTGTATATACTGTGACAGGGACCTGCGGCTGGCCGAGTGGAGACCCGTGCTCGGTCCCACAATCACAAAAGTCAGGATGGCTATGTGGTCTTATTCTCAATTTCCCTTCCCCCGGTATCTCCCCAGGCATACCAGAACACTTGGGAAGGAAAATAGACTGGTTTATTAGCATTCAAAAAAACCCCACTAACAATTTCTCTTTGTCAGGATATCAGGTTTTCAGGATTTTCACACTTATAAGCCAACAGGAAAACAAAGTCCAGCAAAACACTTTGCAAAAGAAATTCACATAGTCCTGCTCTGGTTTAGCAAAACTACAGTTCTCAGCAACCTGAGCAGAGCTCACACTTTTCAGTTCAATTGCCTCTGTTATGGCAGACAGGTTTAAACAAACAAACAAACAAAAAAATGCTTCTCTTTCTTTCCCAGTTCTGACCTTAGCAAGGCAGGCTTTTTGGCTATGTCAGTTTCCAGCCCTACAAAGTCCTTACTGGTAGCTTTTAAACAGAACAAAATTTTCTTCACAGAAAAAGAACGTTTGGCAAAAAGTTAACAGGGAGCACAAATATTCCTTCCTTGGGCTTTATCCGTATCAGTTAATTAGCTTTAAACAATCCTTTCACACAGTAAAGCAACAAGGAAAAATCATATCAGCTTCAGTCCTTTCACCAAAAAAAAAAGTTACTCACAGTCCTCCACTTGTGACACTGTTCAAAAGTCCATGCTTTCCTCAGCATTATCCGGCAATTCAAAAGCCGTCTGCCAGTCCATACCTTCACCTTGTGGGTCACAGACAGCCTTCTCTGAATCCAAGTCCTGCATTTCAATATCAGAAACTTCTACCAGCTCCTGCTTTCTCTCAAGCAATTTTCTTAGCAATTCTACTTTTGGCTTCCTGGGCTGGTTCCTTCCTCTTTGGCCAGGTGCTGCTCCCCTCTAGTGCTGCCCAATTCACGATTTGAATTGATTCACCGATCCATTTCGGGTGAATCGATTTGAATAAAGTTCATTCAAGAGGTAATACTTTATGATTTCTACCATCTCCAAAACAAGATTTTTAATAGCTCTCTCATTCGACCCCACTTCTGCCACTAATCCTCTTCTTCCTACCCTCCTAATGTACTTTCCTTTTATGTACTTTTTCTTCAAAAATTGTATTTCCTCCCCTCTTTCCTATTGTTTCCCGTGGCTTTTAAAAGCAATTACCCTTGTAGGTCTGATTAATATATTAAGTATAAGTGATTTCTTTAAAATCATATTTTTATCTTTTGTACAACGCTTTGTAATTTGGAAAAGCGTTCAATCAAATAATATGAATAAACTTGAAACTTGAACTTGAAACCCCGACAAAAAAAAATCGGCCTCCCGATTCGTTGACTGACCCTCCCCACTCGCCCTCTAAAGCAGGAGCGGCAGTGCTGCCTTTTGCTGGACTGCCGCTCCTGCTTTAGAGAGCGAGTGGGGAGGGTCAGTCGGGAAGTGGCTTACCCGCTGGCTTCCCACTGCTGTGCTCTCTGTCTTCCCCACTGGCCTCCCGGAATCAATTCTCCTAATTTCAGCAGCCTGCAATAAGATTGCTGGCGCTAACGATCTTTACAAGCTACTGTACGGCTTCGGAGCGTCTTCTCTCTGCTGCGGTCCCACCCCTTCTCTGATGTCGGAGAAGGGGTGGGACTGCAGCAGAGAGAAGACACTCCGAAGCCATACAGCAGCTTGCAAAGATCGCTAGCGCCAGCAATCTTATTGCAGGCTGCTGAAATTAGGAAAATTCATTCCGGGAGGCCAGGGGAAACACGCAGGCCTTCCAGGAAGGGGGCGGCCTTTCGGGGGGGATGCAGCCTTCCGGGGGGGTGGGGGTGCAGCCTTCCAGGGGAGGGGGGTACAGGCCTTCAGAGGAGATAGGCAGGCCGGCCTTCGGGGGGATGCAGGCCTTCAAAGGGGGGAGGACAGGCAGGCAGGCCTTCAGTGGGGAGAGGCATGTCTTCGAGGGGATGCAGGCCTTCAAAGGGGGGGGGCAGGCCTTCAGAGGGGACAGGCAGGCAGGTCTTTGGGAGAGATGCAGGCCTTCAAAGGGGGGGACAGGAAGACAGGCCTTCGGTAGGGAGAGGCAGGCCTTCATGGGGATGCAGGCCTTCATAGGGAGGGGACAAGCCTTCAGGGGGGACAGGCAAGTAGGCCTTTGGGGGGATGTAGGTCTTCAAGGGGGGGACAGGCCTAGGTGCAGACCTTCAAGGGGGGGGACAGACCAGGGGAGGGGGGCCCTGGTGTAGAAGTACACAGAGGGAGGGAGGGAAGGGGGGGTTCAAAGAGACGTGCATATGCCGGACTTTGGGGGGAAGAAATGATGGGTCTGAAAATAGAGGAGAGGAAGAGATGATGGACAATGGGATTTAGGGAGGGAAGGAACAGAAAGGGAGAGAAGTTGGACACAAGGGATGCTGTGGAGAGGGGATAGAGATACTGGATAGGAGGGTAGTTGGGAAAAGAAAGAGAGAGATGGTGGACACTGGGGTGGTGGGGAAGGAGAGATGCTGGATGAAAGGGTAGTTAAGAAAAGGTGGATCTGTGGATGGAGACGAAAAAAAAGAAAGATGCCAGACCTCTGGGGGGGGGGGGGAGGGAAGGGAAACGGAAGGGGAGGACAGAGATGGCAGATGGATGGTTAGAACGGAGAAAGAAGAAAGAAGGAGACCCTGGCAAGCAAGTTATCAGAAGACAACCAGAGCCTGGGACCAACAAGTTTGAATATTGACCAGGCAACAAAAGGTAGAAAAAATAATTTTATTTTCTGTTTTGTGATTACAATATGTCAGATTTGAAACGTGTAGCCTGCCTGAGCTGGTGTTAGACCGCAAACGTGAGCTAGGATTTAAGAGAGAGAGGAAAAGTCTTTTTTGTTTGTTTATTTTGTTTACACCACAGCGCCAGTGTGGTTAGGAGAAGGCAAAGGGGGTGAAGAGGCTATAAAATAAACCCACCAGGATGTTTGAAAAAAGCACCCAATTGGACAGGAAAATCGAATCGAATAACCAATGCAGTAGGCTGAATCGAATCGAAATTTTTTTTCCTGAATCGGGCAGCACTACTCCCCTCTCTAGCAAGCAAGGCTGGTAATCCAGGGCCCCTCCCCCTCCTTTTGGCTGGGACAGGAGAAGATTTAAAGGGACCTGCACACTTAAACTGGGACTCAGCTTTTGCAGCTTTTAAAGTGGCAGTTTTACAAATGGGACTTCTAAATAGGTTCTGTCTTTCTCTCAGGGGTTCTAAGCCTTCCCTTTCTAAGCGGATGGTAGGACAAGGCTCATATTCCTGAGGTTCAGGCTCAGCGCTGGCAGGGTCCCTGTTACAATACATAATGACTTGTATATATGATTTATTTCTTGTTTTATTTAATACCTGTATTTGTATTTATTGTTTTGTACATATGATTTGCGTCTTGTTTTATTTAATATTTGTACATTTATCTTATCTAATATAATAAAGAGCTAGCCGCGCATGCGCAGTCCTATTTGCGTGTTCCGTGCGCTGTAGGTCTGTGGCCGCAGGACTGCGCATGCGCGAGTCCCCAGCCTTACTTCTCTCTGACTACGGACCCACAAAGCCACCACCGCGATTCCTCTCTCATCTTCTGACGCAACTGCAGCTCATGAGAGGAGCCACGGGGGCGCCTTTGAAAACGGCTCCCTTCTCCGAGTGCCCACCCCCCTCCTCCTTTTTTTGCGATCCATCGAGCGGCTCCCCAGCCTTCTTCCACCACCTACCGAGCCCCCAGCTCTGTTTTCAGCTCCTCCTGCACGGGCCCAAAACAAAAAAGGAGCCGCGACTCTTCCCCACCCGAAACACTATGCCGGCTCCTCACAAAACCAAAACTCCCACGCAGCCGAACTTGCAATATCGCACGGGAGCCCCAGCTCGATCCACTCCTCCAGACCGACGATGCACACAACTTGAACCACATGCAGACTTACATTGTACGCCCGAACTCACAGCCAAACGGCGTATGCGCCAGTTAGCTGCATCGGGCAACAGGAGCGACTCTGGCAGCAGATGGCGTGAGGAGGGCTCATGGTCCTGCCGCCGCTGCCGCTCCTGTTTACAGCGGCCTGCACGTCGCCGACTCCCCCCCTCCCGCAACAACCGCTACCGCTCCTGTTCTTCCCCTCCCTCCAGTCACCGCTGCCATTCCTATTTAAAACGGCCTGCTGAGGTTCGCGGCCGGCTGTAGCGAACCTCACAGGCCGATCTCCACATGGTAGCACGTTCCCTCTGACGCGATCGCGTCAGAGGGAACATGCTACTGAGGTGAACAGCAGCCTGCGAGGTTCGCTACAGCCGGCCGCGAACCTCAGCAGGCCGTTTTAAATAGGAATGGCAGCGGTGACTGGAGGGAGGGGAAGAGGAAAAAGAAGGGCCATGGAGCAGGCAAGAAAGGGGGCTGTTTTGGTGGGAGGGTTGTGCAGATAGCAATCATGGGGGGGGGGGAAACAGAAAGGGGCCATGGAGCAGGTAGGCATTGCAGAACAGGGGGAGAGGGAAAGGAGGCTGCTTTGGGGGGAGGGGTGTGCTGGGGGGCCACGGAGCAGTTAGGCATTGCACAACAGGGGGAGAGGGAAAGGGGGCTGCTTTGGCAAGCAGGGGGGCCAGGGAGACAGACAGAAAGAAAGACGGACAGACAGGGGACCAGGGAGAGACACAGACACAAATAATGACAGACAGACAGCGTCCAAGGAGAGAGAGACAAATAAAAAAAACCCAAACATACAGACATCTATTCTGGGCGGCTGGAGGAAGGCAGTATGGAGTGCTGCTGGGAGGAGGGCTTCGAGCCGCACAAGACTGTCCTCAAAGCCCCTGCGGAGAGTTGGGCCAACCTCTCCTTCCTCACCGACGCCGAAGAAGCTGCAGGCCCCGCTCCCTGTCGCGCTCTGAGCACTCACGATTGGCTGAAGGGTGTCATGCCAATGCTGCAGGTACAGGGGGATGCTTTTGTTGCAGAGGTGTGCTGGGGGGTAGACAGCTTTGCTCGCGGGGGGAGGGGGAAGACACAAGGGGGTTAGGGAGAGGGAAAGGGGTATGCTGGGGGCAGACAGCTTTGCTCTGGGGGGGCGGGGGAATGACACAAAGACACAGACACAAAGAATGACACACACGGGGCCAGAGAGACAGCCAGTGTCCAAGGAGAGAAAAACAAATAAACATAGACAGACAGACAGCGGCCAAGGGGAGAGAGTGAAAGAAAGAAAGACAGACACACACATCTATTCTAGCACCCGTTAATGTAACGGGCTTAAAGACTAGTAAAAATAATAAAAAGCCGCTTTAAAAAAAAGATTGTGGATAACCTTCTCGATATAATAAAGCCTGCATCAGTATAATCAGACTCCACAGTACTCTTTGTTTTGGACTTTCATTCTTCTGTAGATTCAAGGGGTCAACCCTTTGATTGCTTCTGTTTACTTAAAAGATTATCTAACATAGTAACTTAAACACACACCCTTTTTTACAAAACTGCTTTAGCATTTTTAGCGCTGGCCACAGCGGTTAGCAGCATGGTTTTGTAAAACAGGGTCATTTTCAAGAGCACCTTGACCTCTGACAGTATTTATTCTCACCATAGCATTAAGCTGAGAGTTGCTTGCTTGTGTAATACCAAGGATATTGGTGGTATGCATAACTTCCACTGAAAAGCTAGGCAGCCAGCTAGCAATGCGAGACCCTGAAGACAAAAAGAGAAAAGTGTTTTATGTTTAAAACATTAAATTTATATTTTCACGTACAACACATTTATCTATCTACATTGAACTGCAAGGTATAGGCGGAATAGAAGTCCCTAATGTAATGTAATGTAATATATGTACATAAACACACACACTATCATTCCTAAGAGATCCCACATGCCTATCCCAGGCTTTCTTGAATTCAGACACAGTCTCTGTCTTCACCACCTCTTCCGGGAGACTGTTCCATGCATCTACCACCCATTTTGTAGTTCAATATATTTTATTAATAATTTCAAATATAAACAAGTCATGACTCAAACAGTTCACAGAAATGATTGGCAAAAGATTAATTACAATAATCAGTATACAAATAATGTTGACACTAAGACTAAACATACCTAGACATAAGAAAACTAACAGCATGGATGTACATTACCAAAAAAAGAGATATTCATTTTAAATGTGATATGTTGCTTTATTTTGTGAGGGGTTCCAAACTTAAAAAAAAAAAAATGCAAACATCCCTTTCTTTCCGCATACACTCTTGTACTTAGAAGTTAGACTTACTAAATTCTATCATTTCATGTATTCAACTCTTGAAAAGTCTTTCCAGTGAGCAAGAATTATTTTAATTGTTAAGTTAAGCAAAATTCATACAAGTTTGGCCTGTTCAGCTGTGATTGAAGTATTCAAGCAAAGTCGACCCAACACAATGATATATATGTAGACTTGGTCCCCATAGGTCTGTGGAATTTGTTTCACCCACAAAACTTTATACTAAGTTGATGTAGCATCTTTCTTAGAAGATATTTTATTTATATAATCTAGAAAACTTGGTGTCTTACTAGTAAGCTGTGAAGTTTTGACAAAGGACTTCATAGAGTGTTGGAGTTGTGTTGATTTAAAAAATTGTTTATATGATACTTGATATTTATCTTGTATTTCAGAAAATGTCATCCATTCGTTATCAGATTTTAATTGCTCAATAGTCCAAATATTAGCCTCTTGCCACGCTTTCCAATTGATTATTTTATCTTCAGTTTTAAACCTGACATTGTTCCAAATAGACATATGTGTTGTAGTAGACCAAGCCACAGGAAGTGCAGAGTCTATTGCTTTAACTGCAATTGAGGCACTATATAATATATTCTTGCATCCGAGCACTTTGTTGTTAAACAGTAGTAAAAACCTGATAGGATAATTGTTCCATTTATAGGCAATAGCCTGAATCTAACTAGGTTGATCAGCTGTGAAGTTGACATCCACAAAGCATCTAGAGACTAATTTGACAATGTATGCAGTGTGGTATTCTCAAAAACTAGGAAAATTAACTCAACTCCTCCATCCTCTTTCTTAGCTTTGAGTTTCTTAAGAGCAATGCGTGGAGGCTTATTGTTCCATAAAAAAGCTGTAAGTATAGTTTCCACTTTACGATAAAAGTTTGTATTAAAATATATCGGCAACATGCTCAAGATATAATTAATTTTTGGAACAATCCATTTTTATACCATTCAATCTCCCCCCCCCATGATAACCTTAATGGTGACCACTGCTTAGTTAGTTTTTTAACTTTTTGAAGCACAAATTCCTCATTCATCTGAATTGTTTCGTCAACAGTAGGGCAGAAATATATACCTAAATACTTTAGTGTATTTTTGACACATTTGAACTTATATTGAAAAATTTCAACCGACAATTTAATGGCATTAATTCAGATTTAGACATGTTAAGTTTGTAGCCAGCAACAATAGAATATGATTGGATTGTTTCAAGAATAGCAGGTATAGAGCTGGGTGTAGAATAAATCAAGACATCATCGGCATATGAAGAATATTTGACAATATTATCACCAAATAACATTCCATGAATGTTTATATTGTTTTGAAGTTTCATCAACAAAGGTTCTAAGGCAATATTAAAAAACAAAGGCGATAAGGGGCATCCTTGCCTTGTTCCTCTAGTTCAGGGATGTCCAACCTTTTGGCTTCCCTGGGCCGCATTGGCTGAAAAAAATGTTTCTGGGGCTGCACAAATGCTGCAGCAAGACAGAGGAGGGAGCCGGCAAGACTGTAAACACCCGGGGGCAGCAAAGGAAAACACTGCATCGCCCTCGAATGGGGCCGCACAAAATACTTCACGGGGCCGCAGGTTGGACACCCCTGCTCTAGTTGGATAGAAAGGTGTAGATAATTTATTATTGATAAATATCCTTGTTCTAGGTCTAGAGCAGTGGTTCCCAACCCTGTCCTGGAGGACCACCAGGCCAATCGGGTTTTCAGGCTAGCCCTAATAAATATGCATGGAGCAGATTTGCATGCCTGTCACTTCCATTACATGCAAATCTCTCTCATGCATATTCATTAGGGCTAGCCTGAAAACCCGATTGGCATGTGGTCCTCCAGGAAAGGGTTGGGAACTACTAATCTAGAGTACAAGACTTTGATCATATTTATAGCCAATTGTGAAAATCCAAACCACTGTAGAACTTGAAAAAGAAAAGGCCACTCTATACTGTTGAAAGCCTTTTCAGCATCCAGAGCCAATGCAATATAATCTTCATCCGTATTTTCAGCAGATTGTATTACTTCAAGAAATCGCCTTGAATTGTCCATAGAGGTTCTCCCATTTAAAAAACCATTTTGATCATAGAGATAATATTTGGTAATATTTTTGGCAATCTTGAGGCTAATATTTTTGCATCAACATTTATCATGGAAAGAGGCCTGCAGTTCTGAACAAGCGTTGGATCTTTGTCACCCTTAAGTTCGACAATAATCGTTGCTAATGTGAAGGTACTCTCTATTTTCTGAGATCTTATGAAATGTTGAAACAGATGTAAGTTTTGGTAATAAAAGTGACTTAAGTGTCAAATAAAATTCCACAGTCAATCCATCAGGACTAGGTGTTTTGTTTTTGGCCATAATATTTAGAGCATTAAACACATCCGTTTCTTTAATATCTTTACAAAAAGAATCATTATCCTGCTCCGTTATTGAATAATGGTCAATATCCTTATGGAAGTCATAATTGTCAAGAAGTATATAATTCCTTATAGTAAATATGAAAACAATTCAGAATGTCCTCATCACTAGTCATTAGTGATTTATTTAAGTCTTTAACTGCCAAAATATAGGATTTTTCTTTCTTACCCTTCAGATAATTAGCCAATAAACTGCCAATTTATCAGTTATATGTAGCAGAGTTCATGAAAGTGGCCAGCCTAGCTTTATTACTCAATATTGTATTATACTGAAATATGTATTTCTTCAATGCCTCTAATACAACCATATCTCCTGTATCAGCTTGATGTTGACGTTCATATTCGGCAATCTTCGCTTCTAATTCTTGCAAAGCTTTATTTAGTTGATTTTTGACTTTTGCAGCATAAGATATTATAATTCCTCTGATATAAGCTTTAAAAGCATCCCAAACATTAATCCAACCAGACACTTCCACTTTATTGAATTCAAAATAATCCTTTATAGCCATATTGATATGTTCAATAAAGCTCGAATCAGACAACAAGATGATGCACCTATCCGTGATATCGAAGAATTCATTTTTAAAGATATCATAGCATGGGCAGAAATTGTTAATAGGATATATGTCAGTGTGTTGAACCATCTTCATAAGCGAGCTGGATATAAAAAAAAGTCAATACGAGAATATGAATTGTGAGGAGCAGAAAAAAAGGTGTATTTCATCTCATCCGGATGCATAAGCCTCCAGGGGTCCTCCAAGTTAAACTGTTGTATGGTATCATGCAGTTTCAACCACATAGCTGGCTTAATAGCTTAATGACGTCTAATGGAACCTGGTCCCCATCCCTCTGGTCAGACCATTACACTTACACCTTCAACATCATCTGGACCAAAAACAAATCCAAACCAATATCCAAAATAGTAACCTACACATCACGCAAACGCATCGAGCCCGCCATTTTCTGGTCAAAAGTAGACGAAACAATCCAAGAAGATAACCCCAAAGACTTCATTTCACACTGGGAGCAACAACATCCTTGATGAACAAGCCCCACTTCGAACCAAAACCAGAACATGCAGACGATCAGACCAATGGTTCGACGAAGAATTACTCCTACTCAAGAGACAATGTCTGGAAAGAAAATGGAGAAAAACCAACCAAGATCACATGAAAACCGCCTGGAAAAAAATTAACAAACAATACAAACTTCTATTAAAAGAAAAGAGAAAAAAACATTACACCAACCTAATAGGCACGGAAACCCAAGACACCAAAAAACTATTCCAAATATTAAAAGATCTAACTAACACCATACCCTATTTGACCACTAACAATAACTCCTCCCCTTCAGCCTCCCTCCTAGCTGAACACTTCAAGAATAAAATTACAAACACCAGAGCTACTCTCATTAGTAACCCAACCCACCTACTCGAAGTCACAATACTCCCCACAGAAAATGAATCTTGTGCTGCAGACAGATCTTAGTCCCAATTCCCTAAGATACATTGGACCGAATTCAACAAACTCTACAATAAGTACAGCCACGCATCATGTGAACTCAACCACTGCCCGCCATATCTCCTGTCATCAGCGAGCACTAAGTTCCTACCTTAATCCTACACTGGATACAAACCATGCTCACAGATGGCATTTTCCCGAATGACCTCAGCGAAATCATCATCACCCCAATCTAAAAAGACCCAAAAGGACCAACAGACCTCTCATCCAACTACAGACCAATATTTATTTATTTATTTAGATTTTTATCCCGTCCTCCCAGTAGTTCAGAACGGTCTAACAAGTGAACATACACAATGGAGCAAAATTAGACATATAAGATATACAATAGGTTTAAATATTTGAGCATACAAGACTGTGTAGTAGTTCAAATACAGGGAGTATTCAGCCATTCAGAGTAGAGTTTAAGTATAAGTAGTTTAGTTTAGTACAAGTTATTTGAGTTTGGATACAATTTATCAGCGTACAGACTGAGAGAGGGCTGTACTGAGATTTAGGGAGAAGATGGACAGGAGAGAGAAGAGAGAGGTGGGGGTTGAGGGGGGGTGAAGACTGAGGGTGATCTTTAGTTGAAGAGGATGGTTTTTACCATTTTACGGAATGTCAGTAATGAGTTCTGTTGTCTGAGTTGAGGGGGAAGTTGGTTCCAGATATTTGGAATGAAGTGGCTGTAGGAACGTTTACGGGCAGTTTCTGAGAGGAGGGACCTTCCGGGTGGAATGCATAGGCGTATCTCTGATTTTGAACGGAGGGTGCGGGTGGGGGTGTAGATGGGAAGCTTAGATTTTATATAGGAGGGGGTGGTGGTATAAAATCTCTTGTGGGCTATTGCCAGGGCCTTGAAAGCACAGCGCTGGCTAATTGGGAGCCAGTGTTCGGTGCGGAGTGCTGGGGAGATGGGATCATGGTAGTTGAGGTTGTGTAGGAGGCGGATAGCTGCATTTTGGACCCGTTGGAGGCGTTTGAGATTATTTTTGGTTAGGCCATTAAATAGGGAGTTACAGTAATCCATTCTGGAGAGAACATATGCGTAGAGGAGTTGGGCGAGGTCAGGTGTGGAGATGTAGGGCTTAATCCTTCTCAGTTGGCGAAGGTAGTAGAAGGAGGTGGAGAGCCAGTGTTCCCTCTAAGCGGGCGGGTGTTGTGAGCAAACTTTTTTCACTGTGAGCTAAAAATATCGGGCGCCAGCAAGTTATGAGCCAAATAAATATGTTGCTTTCTACCACAGAACTTCCTTACGTTTGTATGGAATCTATCCCCTTTCAACTTTAGAGAGTGCCCTCTCGTTCTCCCTGCCTTAGCTACTAAGTCTATTCCCTTCAGTACCTTGAATGTTTCTATCATGTCCCCTCTCAATCTCCTCTGCTCAAGGGAGAAGAGGCCCAGTTTCTCTAATCTTTCGCTGTACGGCAACTCCTCCAGCCCCTTAACCATTTTAGTTGCTCTTCTCTGGATCCTTTCGAGTAGTACCGTGTCCTTCTTAAAGTACCAGTGCTGGACGCAGTACTCCAGGTGAGGGCGTACCATGGCCCGGTACAGCAGCATGATAACCTTCTCTGTCTCTTCAGTCCAGCATCTGCCCCTTCCATTCACTGTCTGTCTTTCCCTGCCATCTCTCCTCCTGCCCCCCCCCACCCCCCAATTTGGTCTAGCATCCATCATCTTCCTTCTGTTCCCCTCATGGTCTGGCATCTCTATCCTTCCCTCCCCCCTGTGGTTTTTAGCATATCTCTCTTCTCATTTCCTCCACTCAGATCTGATCATTCTCTGCTCTCTCTTCCCTTTTCTTCTCTGGTCTTCCTTCTCTATTTTCTGCCTCCATCTAAATTAAATTCTTTCTTACTATTTAGTCCCGTTTCCCTCTTTTCACTGTGTCTACACACAGCTTGTCACCCCTTTCCCTCACCCCTCCATTATCTTACTATTTTCTTCCCCCTTTATTTATCTCCTCCTTCCATCCAGTATGTGTTCTTTCCCCACTTCCATTCAGCATCTGCTCTCCCTTCTCAACTGACATCCATCTGCCTTCTGCTCTCTCTCCCTTCTTCTCACTTCCATCATCTGTCCCCTTCTCTCTCTCTCTCATCTCCTCCATTCCATCATCTGCCCCTTCTCTCTCTCTCTCTCTCTCCCCCCCCCAACTTCCATCATCTGCCCCCCTTCCCCTCACCTTTGTGGGTCACTTTCTTTCCCCTGAGGGTGGCTCATGTCACAGGGGAAGCTTTGGCCGAGCAGAACCGCTTGATTGACAGTGGAACTTACTTGATTGATGTCGATGCTGGGGCCCGTTGCCGTTTGAAGGAAAAAAAAAAGGTGGAAAAAAGGAACCTGTAAAGGCGAGAGGAAGGGAAACCTCCAGGACAGCTGCTTTTTGCCCTCCTTCAGCGGCCCAAGAGTTCAGACCAGCAGCGGCAGCTCTGTATGCTTTTAACTTCGGCACAGAGCTGCCCCTAATCAATAGTTTAGCGCGGTTTCATGAGGCAGCCTCGGGGCCTTTGATAGCCGGCCCGCTTCGATGATGCGATGTGGGCCGGCCTAGCAAAGGCCCCGAGGCTGCCTTATGAAACCGCGCTAAACTATTGATTAGGGGCAGCTCTGTGCCGAAGTTAAAAGCATACACAGCTGCCGCTGCTGGTCTGGAGGTGCGGAGACAAGGCAGGAGGCAAACGCGGTGGAAGGCAGGAGTCCCGGCGAAGGCAGGAGTCCCGGCACAGCGACTGCAACAGGAAGTTGCAAGTCAGCTGACGCCGGCCTTTCGTTGCGGCGGGGACCGAATCCTTCGCGGACCGGCAAGATTTTGTTTGCGGACCGGCGGTTGAAGAACTGTGCTCTACACTGTGTGCGCTGTGACGAGAAACTTGTGCGCTGCGAGGTAATATTTTGTGCGCCAGCGCACCCCAGCGCAGCTTAGCGGGAACATGCATAAATATTGGATGCACAGTCAGAATGCAACCAGAGACTCATGAAATCACCAGACAACAATTTAGTGATCAAAATGTGTCAGTTTGTGAATTTATATCTGCTGTCTATATTTTGCTCTATATTTGTCTATTTTTCTATAGTTACTGATTGCATATTTTAAAGTCATCTGCCTTGACCTCTTTGGAAAAAAAACAGAATATAAATGATAATTAACATTTTCTCTGCTTACAGTGTGTTTTGTGTTTTTTTAATTTTGTGGTTGCTATTATGTATTAATAAGATTATATTGTGTGTATATGAGAAATGGATGGAAGAAATTGAATTACAGTTAGTACTATTATTATGGAGGAAGGGTAAGGGGTGGAGCTTGGGCAGGGGTACTCGGTTGGTATTTGTTAGGCTTAGAGGGTACTTGGCTTGAAGAAGTTGAGAAATACTTCACTATGCTATACTGTGTGCTGGGAGCTGCAAAATGGAAGCTGTGACATCTTACAAGGAGATCCTCTGCCTTAAGAAGTTGGACAATTGGACTGCATATGTCTTGTGACTGCCTCTTGGACCCAACGCCCAGGCTGGAGACCTCCATATCTCCCGGAACCCGCACATGCCAATGGGTGTAGGAACACAGTTGGCCCTGATCCTGGATACCCCACCATGGAACCACAGAGCCTGCGAGCGAACCCATTTGCAGGTAAACCTGGGGTGAGCCACGCTCCTAAGGGAATGATCCCCGAGTCTTGAACCGTGACTGCAGGCTGTCCAGGTGGGTACACTGCAAAGCAACTAACCCTTTGAAAGCAGACTTTGCTCTTAAAAGTCTGCGATCTCCTGCAGCCAGAGCTGTCCCCCAAGGGGATCCTCTGCAGCATAAAGAATGCGAAGCAGAAGAAAAATACTGATGTTAAAGAAAAATAAACAAGAACAGGTCGCACCGGAGCTGATCACACACACACAGCCGGAGAGAAGAGGCCCTGCCCACCACCTTCAGGTCTCCCATTGGCCCTTTAAAGGGCTGCCTGATGGGCGGGCCTGCTCCGCTGAAGGGCAATGCCAAAGGGCCCTCTGTGGCCTTTCGTATGGATCAAGCCAAGGACTATAACTTAGCATCTCTATAAGAAATACAAACAGGTATTCCACAAAAATACAAATACTCATTCTACTCACCCTGCTCCTGACAAACTGGAAACTGGCAAGGAACATCGTTTTCCCAATCCCGGTAGTTCTAACAACCAACAGACCTCATCAAGCAGTCAGGAAAAGCTATGAATGCAGGAACCTGATTTCTCATCCTACATGCACAATAGCATCCCCCCAACATGGGGGTAGAAGACCAGCATTCATGTCAAAGAACTTGCCTCCTTCCAACTCTCATCCCAGGCCAAAAACCTTAATTTACCCAAAGAGAGTAAACAACACACAAAAGGAATACACCCCAATCGACTGTGCGTACATGAACATTAGAGCACTAGGTCCAAAGATCGACCTAATAAGGAACTGGGTAGTGACTGAAAAACTAAGATCTCTATTCCTCACCAAAATATGGCTAACATCCAACTCTGACTCCCGTATAACAGAATACTGTTCACAGGGCTACAAACTAGTGTTGGTCTGCAGAGAAAAAAAACCAAGGAGGTGGTCTGACCATTCTTGTCAAAAACAACGAAAACATAGACATACTGGACAAAGCCTCCACATCCTATATGGATCTACTAGCCTTCAAAGTATCTGATAAAATGCTAAAAGGCTCCATGACCTGCCTTCTCTGCTACATAGCTCTAGGGAAATGGGTAGTTGTGAAATCTTAATTCAAAGACTTTGCATTTCAAAACTCACTATCCTGGCACACAACTTGATCCTGGGAGATCTAAACCTGCATCTTGAAGACCACTCCTCCAAACAAGTAGAAAACCTTCTTTCATTTCTTGAAGCTCTATCCTATTCATTTATTAATTCAATTTTCTATACCATTCTCATAAGGGAGCTCAGAACGGTTTACATGAATTTATTCAGGTAATCAAGCATTTTCCCTATCTGTCCTGGTGGGTTCACAATCTATCTAATATACCTGGGGCAATGGGGGGATTAAGTGTCTTGCCCAGAGTCTGAGGCTGATGCTTTAATCACTGTGCCACACTCTCTCCCTCTCTATCCTAACAGAAACTAGACCCACAGGCCACTCTCATGAGAAAGGTCACCAACTTGATATAGGAGCCTTCATGACCCAACAATCCATCTCACCGGAGATTCAGATCTCAAACGGGACCTGGCTCGTACACTTTCATCATCAAATGAGCACAAGGCAAAAACAAACAAGAAACCCAAAAATCGACTTATGAAATATGGCAAATTATCGACCCACCCATATACTAGAACAAAGCAGATTCCATGATCAAAACCTACGAACATAGAGAATTTAAATCCCAATGGAGCATAATAAGTGAGGTAATCCTGGATGAGTTGGCACCAGTACAAACAAAAAAACAGAATCAGCAGGCGAGCCAACAAATGGTTCGACAGCAAACATCTTCTACTCAAAAGGCGATACAGACAACTTGAAAGAGATTGGAGAAAAAGAAACCAGGAACACACAAAAGCAGCATGGAAAATCATGATCAAACAATACAAGGCAAAACTAAAGAAGAAACAGGTGGGCACAGAAATTCAAGACAAGAAAACTATTCAAACTAGTAAAGGAGCTCACCAACCCCATTCCCTACCTTGCCACCAATGGAAACCTCCACCCCTCAGCCACCCAACTAGCAGAATACTAGAAAACAAAAAGAAAAAAACAAAGATCACAACTACCAGATCCATCTTTAAAAACACCCCAAGCTTCCTAGCAAGGTATCACTACAACCCACAGAAGAAAAGTCAGTCGCAACAGATAGAATATGGACCGACTTTCCAACAATACAATGGCCTGACCTGAACTGACTCCTTGAAAAATACAACCATGTAGCATGTGACCTTAACAACTGCCTCCCTACATGTTAAAAACTGCCACTCCAAAATTCCGAACTCACATCATACAATGGATACAATCACTGTTCACAGAGGGCCAATTCTCATAGGAGCTGTGAGATTATCATACATCTTGATTTCTCAGCAGCATTTGACCTAGTAGATCAGGCCATCCTACTAAAAATACTGGAAGCAACAGGAATCACGGGCAGGGAACACACATGGTTCCAAGGATTCCTTCAATCTAGGGCTTTCAGCGTCAAAACAGAGAAAAAACAGAATCCTGGTCCAACCCCTGTGGCATACCCTAAGGATCACCACTATCTCCAATACTTTTACAACCTCTACATCGCCTTCCTAGATATCAGCTTAGACAAACTAGGGATAACATCAAATAGCTATGTAGATGACATCATCATACTCCTTCCTTTCAACCAAAAAACTTCCACCATAATTGGAAAATTGCATAAGACGATAGTCACAGTTGAAAAATGGATGAAAGACCACAAACTAAAGTTAGACACGGACAAAACAAAATTACTACTGCTCGAAAAGGACAAAACTCCAACCATAACAAATATAGAAATAAAATCCAGACTAGATGTATTCCACGTATCAGCAAAGGTGGAAAGAAGAGGGATCTAGAGCCAGCATGGTTAAAAGGTGAAGTGAAAGAGGCTATTAGACCAAAAAAAAACCCATCCTTTAAAGAATGGAAAAAGGATCCAAATGAAGAAAATAAGAAGAGACACAAGCACTGGCAAGTTAGATGCAAAACATTAATAAAGCAAGCTAAGAAAGAATATGAAGAGAAACTTGTAAAAGAGGCAAAAACTCATAACAATTTTTTAGGTACATCAGAAGCAGAAGTGAGGGAATCCGTGGGACCACTGGATGATCAATGAGCAAAAGGGGCGATCAGGGAGGATAAGGCCATAGTGAAGAGACTGAATGAATTCTTTGCTTTACGGAAGAAGATGAAAGATCTACCTGAACCGGAAATGTTTTTCAAGGGTGATGATGTGGAGGAATTGAAAGAAATCTCAGTGAATCTGGAAGATGTACTAAGCCAAATCGACAAGTTAAAAAGTGATAAATCGCCAGGACCGGATGGTATACATCCCAGGGTACTAAAAGAACTCAAACATGAAATTGCTGATCTGCTGTTAGTGATCTGTAACCTGTCGCTAAAATCATGTGTAGTACCTGAAGATTGGAGAGTGGCCAATGTTACACTGATTTTTAAAATGGGCTCAACAGGAGATCTGGAAATTACAGACCAGTAAAGCCTGACTTCAGTGCTGGGCAAAATGGTAGAAAGAATTATAAAAAGTAAAATTGTAGAACAAGTAGACAAACATGATTTAATGAGACGGCGTCAGCATGGGTTTAGCCGATGGAGATCTTGTCTCACCAATTTGCTTGACTTTTTTGAAGGTGTGAATAAACATGTGGATAAAGGTCAGCCAGTTGATGTAGTGCAGTGTTTCTCAACCACATGTTAGGAGTAGGCGGTCAAATCGTATCCACCGCACTGCCGCTGCCACAATTACCTCCGCCCGGGATCTCGTGTTCCTGCCCACCACCACTGCCACCCGGATCTCCTGTTCCTGACCGCCCAAAGCTGCTTTGGTCTTTAGCCTTCGGCAGCGCTCCTTACGGTGGGCAGTGCACGCAGTGAGTCAGGCGCAACACGTCAGTGGCCGACCCAGAAGCCTTCTCTGCGACATCAGAGTTGACGTCGGAGGAAGGCTTGTGGGTCAGGCACATGTAGAGTGTGAGTAGCTGCTTGTGCTGTCCATTGTGGGGAGTGTTGCTGAGGACCAAAAGAGCAGTGCAGTTCAACAGGTAAGGGACAGAGACACAGAGGAGATGCATAAGGGTGTAGGCTGGGGAGGCAGCTTATCAGCACAGGAAATGATTTTCTTACACCCAAAGGTGAGGGGAATGGGAGATAAATGTCAGGCTGTGATGGGGAGAAGGGGAAGAGATACTGGGCTATAAGGCCCCCTGGAGCTATTTTAAGCTTGGTGTGGGAGGAAGGAATGAGAGGAAGAAATGATGGGCCCAGAAATTTTTTTGGGGGGAGGGGAGAGGGATGTGAGGGAGGGAAGAAAAAAGGAGATAGATTGGAGTAGGAGTAAAGAACAAAAAGGGAATGCTCAATATATCAGAAACTGGTGTACCCTGAATTCCACTAAACAAACAAAATAAAAAAAGAAGATGACTGAAAAGTCAAAGGTCTGTGAGAGCGGGAAGGCAGCGGAAGACAAAATTTCAACGGCCGTTGAAAAAACATGTCTTAGCTCCGCGGAAACTAAGAAACTTTGGGACCACGTGCCCTTCGTCGGGCGGGTAGGCACTCGTGCATGCACAGATTGAGCTTTCGAGAACTTTCTAAAAACTTAAAATGGCGATGCACTTTTAAAGTGGTCCGTACCGGGGTTTCGTCGGTGACATCAACCATACATGAGAATACGCTGCCTGCTTTCCCTGGGATAAATGATATTCTTGATGTTGCTGTGAAAACTGTCAACTTTATAAAGGCAAGAGCTTTAAATTCCCGTCTTTTCTGAGCACTGTGCTGTGACATGGAAGCTGATCATATCACAGTTCTGCTTCACACAGAAGTTTGCTGGCTATCACGTGGATGGTTTCTAAATCGTCTCTGAGTTAAGGAATGAAGTGATGGCTTTCCTGAGTGATGTGAAAAGTAAACTGTTAAGTAATTTGTAGATGAACAGTGGATTTGCAAACTTGCTTATCTTAGTGACAAAATCAATGATAGTAACATAGTAGATGACGGCAGATAAAGACCCGAATGGTCCACTCAGTCTGCCCAACCTTGTTCAATTTAAATTTTTTAAATTTTTTCTTCTTAGCTATTTCTGGGCAAAAATCCAAAGCTCTACCCGGTACTGTGCTTGGGTTTCAACTGCCGAAATCTCCATCAAAACCTACTCCAGCCCATCTACACCCTCCCAGCCATTGAAGCCCTCTCCAGCCTATCCTCCCCCCAAACGGCCATATACAGACCATGCAGGTCTGCCTAGTACTGGCCTTAGTTCAATATTTAATATTATTTTCTGATTCTAGATCCTCTGTGTTCATTCCACGCTTCTTTGAACTCAGTCACCGTTTTCCTCTCTACTACCTCTCTCGGAAGCGTGTTCCTGGCATCCACCACCATAAAGTAGACTTTCCTAACATTGCTCTAGAATCTACCTTAACTAAAACCTACCTTTTTGACAAATTCCTCTGATTTATCCTCCCTCCTCCTCCTCCCTTCTTTTCTGACCTCTCCCCCCTAGACCCTTACTGCCTCATGTAACACTGCTATTTGTAACGCCGCTGTATCGAACTTATAGCAAATGTAACTACTCTGAACATATAACCTAGCTGCCAAAATAACTTCACCGTATATTTATTGTCTAAAATGTAAAGGTAACTTGACCGAATATGTATCGTCTAAAATGTAAATGTAACATTAACGAAATTGTAACTTCGCTGTAAATGTTAACCGCATAGAACTTCCATGGTAATGTGGTATACAAGAATAAAGTTGTTGTTATTATTATTATTACCTCCCCTCAACCTCAAATTATATGTCCTCCGGTTTTTACCATTTTCCTTTCTCTGGAAAAGATTTTGGTCTATGTTAATACCCTTCAAGAATTTGAACGTCTGAATCATATCTCCCCTGTCCCTCCTTTCCTCTAGGGCAGTGTTCTTCAACCTTTTTACACCTATGGACCAGCGGAAATAAAATAATTATTTTGTGGACCGGCAAACTACTAAGACTGAAATAAAAACCACTACACTCTGCGTCCTTGTCCCTTTGTACCCCTGTGATCAGTATTGCCCTTCTGTGTCCCCCATCTCTTTTTCATCCAGCATTTCCTCTGTGTCTGTCCCTATTCTGGATTACTGCAATATCATATATTTGGGATCCTTCAAGAAAACCATCAAACGTCTGAGAATCATCCAGAATACCGCCGTCCGTCTCATTTATGGTCTCAAAAAGTCAGATCATGTAAGCCCGTTCTACAGAAAACTTTATTGGTTGCCAATGGAGGCAAGGTTCATCTTCAAGTTCGCCTGCCTTTCGCTTCAAAACCTTAACGGGTTCATCTCCAATTTACCTGTCGCATCACTTTGTGTTTCCAGGCACCACTCGCACACGTAGTGCCTATTTATTTTCCTTCCCCTTCCTGAAGGGCTGTGTATACAAGAGATTCCTTGATAGAACACTGTCATTCCAAGCTGGCAAATGGAATAATTATCTAACGACCCTCATTTCAAGTGCACCCTCCTACCAATTCTTCAGGAAATCAGTTAAAACCTATCTCTTTGATAAATTTCTCTGACTCCTTCTTACCTTGCTATATTCACTGCATTACCTGCTGTATCTCTGACATATTTCCGGTTATACCTAACCTCTTTCGGCTCACTAATGTAATTGAAATTTGTTACCAATGTACTTGACAATATTCTCTGTAAAATCACTGTATATGTACAGTCTCTTCCTATGTAAACCGCTCTGAACTGCTTCAGTTATTGCGGTATACAAATAAAAGTTATTATTATTATTACTATTCTCCATGCACAGCATCTCTTCTCTGGGCATCATCTCTCTATTCTTTTCTGCCCGGAGCCCAGGCCCCCCTTCCTTGCTCTCCCCCTGTTGTTAGCATCTCTCCCTCCATGAATTCACTATCCCCCATCCACCAATTCATTCTCTCTGCCCCCTTCTCCACTGCCCTCCCCACAGTCCAGCAGCATCTCTCCTTCTTCTCCCTCCAGGTCCAGTAGCAGCCCTCCCTTTCTTTTCCTCTGTCCAGCAGCAGCTCCCTCTTCACTATTCTCCATTTCCAGTCCAGTGTGGCAACTCCTCTGACCAGCAGAAGCAGTTCCCCCTTTCCCCCAACCAGCTCTAGCTCCCCCTTCTCCTTTCACCCCTAACATCAGCAGTTCCCCCTTCATCATCCTCCATTTCCAGTCCTGTGTGGCACCTCTCTCTTTTTTTTTTTTTAACGTATCTTTATTAGTGCAACAGTATAATCACAAGAACCACTAAAAGGTACAGATATAATAAAAATATAGGAAAGCAGTCAACTATACAAGCTTCCACTCAGATGCCAGACCCAAAATAAATAAAACAGGACTAGCAAATAAGCAAAAATATAATCATGAAAAACCAATGTGAAGTTGTGACATACAGGCTGCAGTTTTCCTTACTTTTATACAAAAAGCAAACCTTCCAATCAACCAATGTCTGATCTCCAGTATCATAAGAAAAGAAAAACAACCCCCCCAACACTTATACTACAGGCATCCAACAACCACTCCCCCCCCCATGCTGTTGAGAAAAGAAAAGTGGTGACACTGTAAGAAACAGAAATGACTCCCAGGTGAGGCAAGGCCAACCCCAAAACATGCCCAAGAGCATTCATACAAGCAAGTGTTGCTGTCAGGCACTTCTCTATCCCACCAGCACCTTCCCTTACCTGGACTAGCAGCAACTCAGTGTTTTAACTTGCCTGTAGCAGTGTCAGTAGTGTCAGCACAATGATTAGGCAGTCTTGGGTCCTTTGATGGGTCACGCCCGCCTCTGAGGAAAGAGGAAGTTGCATCATAAGAGGCGGGCCGCGATTCAGCAAAGGCTCCAAGGCTGCCTAATTGAATCTCTGCGCTGATGCTACTGACACTGCTGCAGGCTGTGGGGAGGGGAGGGGAGAGGAGGAAGCCACTGTCTGGAAGCTGGGAAGAGAGCCACTGCTATTCCGGTGGGGGGAGGAAAGCAAAACATCGGCTGCTTCACAGGAGGGAGGGAGATATGCGGGTACCCAGCTCATCGGGCCACGGACCGGCAGGAAATTTTTGCGGATCGGCATTGGTCTGTGGACCGGCGGTTGAAGAACAGTGCTCTAGGGTATACATATTCAGGGCTTCCAGTCTCTCCTCATACGTCTTCTGGCGCAAGACTCCTATCATTTTTGTCGCCCTCCTCTGGACCGCTTCAAGTCTTCTTACGTCCTTCACCAGATACGGTCTCCAAAACTGAACACAATACTCCAAGTGGGGCCTCACCAATGACCTGTACAGGGGCATCAACACCTTTTTCCTTCTACTGGCTACGCCTCTCTTTATACAGCCCAGCATCCTTCTGGCAGCAGCCATCGCCTTGTCACACTGTTTTTTTGCCTTTAGATATTCGGACACTATCACCGCAAGGTCCTTCTCCCCGTCCGTGTATATCAGCTTCTCACCTCCCATCATATACGGTTCCTTCCAATTAGTAATCCCCAAATGCATTACTCTGCATTTCTTTGCATTGAATTTTAGGTGCCAGGCATTGGACCATTCCTCTAACCTTTGCAGATCCTTTTTCATGTTTTCCACTCCCTCTTCGGTGTCTACTCTGTTACAAATCTTGGTATCATCTGCAAAAAGGCACACTTTTCCTTCTAACCCTTCAGCAATGTCACTCACAAACATATTGAATAGGATCGGCCCCAGCACCGAACCCTGAGGGACTCCACAACTCACCTTTCCTTCCTCCAAGCGACTTCCATTAGCCACCACCCTCTGGCGTCTGTCCGTCAGCCAGTTTCTAACCCAGTTCACCACTTTGGGTCTTATCTTCAGCCCTTCAAGTTTGTTCAACAGCCTCCTATGAGGAACCGTATCATAGGCTTTGCTGAAATCTAAGTAAATTACATCTAGCATATGTCCTCGATCCAGCTCTCCGGTCACCCAATCAAAAAATTCAATCAGGTTCGTTTGGCACGATTTACCTTTTGTAAAGTCATGTTGCATTGGATCCTGTAACCCAGTGTTTTTCAACCGCTGTTCCGCGGCACACTAGTGTGCCGCGAGATGTTGCCTGGTGTGCCGCAGGGCCGCCATCAGGGCAGTACTACCAGTCCTGCATTCAGGGGCCCGGAGCTGACAGGGGGCCCGAGGCAGGGGCGACAGTAGCTCGCCAAGGCAAAGTGAGTCGATCACCCAGGACTCACTTTGTCTTGGTGATCTAATCTATCGAGCCGATAAGTCTTCTTCTTCCCGACGTCAATTCTGCAGTCGGAGAGGAAGTTCGGGCCAGCCAATCGCTGCCTGGCTGGGCGGAACTTCCTCTCCGATTGCAGAATTGACGTCAGGGAGAGCATGCGTCGGCGTCGGCTTTGGGGCCTGTTATCCATTGGTGGGTCCTGTTCCCTGATGGCAGCGGCAGTGGCAGTGGCTTGGGGAACGGCAGGGAGAAAGAAAGAAAGGGGGCAGGCAGGGAAACAGAAGGAAAGAAGAGAAACAGAAAAAAAGAAAGAAAGGTCAGGGAGAGAGGAAGAAAAAGTTGGGGGAGGGAATGAGGTGTGGAGGAGAGAAAGCATACAGGCTGATAGAAGGGAAGAAAGATTGGATGCACAGTCAGAAGAAGAAAGTGCAACCAGAAATCACCAGACAAGGTAGGAAAAATGATTTTATTTTAAATTTAGCAAAGTGGAGGCAGTATTAACACAGTTTTCAAAGGAATTTGCCCAAATAACTTAATAGTTAACTGGGTAAATTCCCAGAGATGAAAACTTCCCTTCACTTACTATGCACAGTTCTGAATTTATATCTGCTGTCTATATTTTACAATATGGTCACCTTTTACTAAACCGCAATAGTGGTTTTTAGCGCAGGGAGCCTATGAGCGTCAAGAGCAGCGCTGGGCATTCAGCGCAGCTCCCTGCGCTAAAAACTGCTATTGTGGTTTAATAAAAAGGATGGAGGGTATATTTGTCTATTTTTGTATGCTATAAAAACCAAATACAGAGAGAGACTGAGAGCTGTTGACGAAGAGCTACGTGTGTGTCTTTCTTCGATTCCAGCCAGAATATCAGCTTTGTGTTCAGCCAAACAGGCCCAGGTTTCGCACTGAATAAAGTATTTTATAATTTTTCACTATTCTGTTTACTTAATATTTCATAATAAAGTAATTATAAAATACTTTCTTTGTGTTTATTTGATTCCTATTCAAGAGAATTACTTTATATATAGTCAATATAGGCACAGAGTTAAATTTTTTAACATTTTCTAATGGTGGTGTGCCTCGTGATTTTTTTCATGAAACAAGTGTGCCTTTGCCCAAAAAAGGTTGAAAAACACTGCTGTAACCCATCAGATTCAAGGATGTTAGGAATAATCAAGAAGGGTATTACAACCAGAATGAAAGAAGTTATCCTGCCATTGTATCGGGCAATGGTGTGCCCACATCTGGAGTACTGCGTTCAATATTAAAAAGGATATGGCGATACTCGAGAGGGTTCAAAGGAGAGCGACGCGTTTGATAAAAGGTATGGAAAACCTTTCATACACGGAGAGACTGGAGAAACTGGGGCTCTTTTCCCTGGAAAATAGGAGGATTAGAGGGGATATGATAGAAACTTACAAGATCATGAAGGGCATAGAGAAAGTGGAGAGGGACAGATTCTTCAAACTTTCAAAAACTACAAGAATGAGAGGGCAATTGTAAAAGCTGAAAGGGAACAGATTCAAAACCAATGCTAGGAAGCTTTTATTCACCCAGCGGGTGGTGGACACCTGGAATGAGCTTCCAGAGGGTGTGATAGGACTGAGTACGGTAATAGGGTTCAAGAAGGGACTGGACAATTTCCTGAAGGAAAAGGGGATAGAGGGGTATAGATAGAGGACTACTACACAGGTCCTGGACCTGTTGGGCCGCCGCGAGAGCGGAATGCTGGGCAAGATGGATCTCTGGTCTGACCCATCAGAGGCACTTCTTATGTTCTTAAGTACACAATCCTTTCTTTCAGCAACACTTCCATTATTTTTCCAACAACTGAAGTGAGGCTCACCCGGCCTGTAGTTTCCTGCTTCATCCCAGTGAACACTTTTGTGAATAGGGACTACATCTGCTCTCCTCCAATCCCCAGGAAACACTCCTGTCTCCAGAGATTTGTTGAACAAGTCTTTAATAGGACCCGCCAGAACCTCTTTGAGCTCCCTCAGTATCTTGGGATGGATCCCGTCTGGTTCCAACGCTTTGTCCACCTTCAGTTTTTCAAGTTGCTCATAAACACTGTCTTCTGTGAACGGCGCAGAATCTACTCCATTTTCTCGTGTAACTTTGCCAGACAATCTCGGTCCTTGTCCAGGATTTTCTTCTGTGAACACAGAACAGAAGTATTTGTTTAGCACATTTGCTTTTTCCTCATCACTCTCCACATATTGGCTCCCGGCATCTTTTAGTTTAGCAATTCCATTTTTCATCTTCCTCTTTTCACTAATATATCTGAAAAAAATTTTATCTCTCTTTTTTACATTTTTAGCCATTTGTTCTTCCGCCTGTGCTTTCACCAGACGTTCTCTCTCTATTGGCTTCTTTCAGTTTCACCCTGTAGTCCTTTCTGCACTCCTCTTCTTAGGTTTTCTTTATATTTCATGAACGCCAACTCTTTCGCCGCTAGTTTGGAGAACCATATCGGCTTCCTTTTTCTCTTGTTTTTGTTGATTTTCTTCACGTAAAGGTCCATAGCCATTTTTATCGCTCGTTTCAGCTTAGACCACTGTCTTTCCACTTCTCTTATGTCCTCCCATCCTAACAGCTCTTTCTTCAGGTACTCTCCCATTTCATTAAAGTCCGTATGTTTGAAATTTAGGACTTTAAGTATCATGCGGCTGCTCTCCACTTTAGCCGTTATATCAAACCAAACCATTTGATGATTGCTACTTCCCAGGTGAGCACCTACTCGAACATTAGAGATACTCTCTCCATTTGTGAGGACCAGATCCAATATCGCTTTTTTCCTCGTGGGTTCCGTCACCATTTGTCTGAGCAGAGCCTCTTGAAAGGCATCCACAATCTCACTACTTCTTTCCGATTCCGCAGATGGAACATTCCAGTTCACATCCAGCAGTTGAAATCTCCCAACAGCAGCACCTCCTCTTTTCTTCCAAACTTTTGGATGTTCACAATCAGATCCTTATCAATGCTGCGATTGAGTCGGAGGTCTTTAGACTACACCCAGGTAGACAGAAGTTCCATCTTCTCTTTTCAGAGCGATCCATATCGCTTCTTCCTTTCCCCAGGTCCCTTGCATTTTAGTTGCTTGGATATTGATCTTTACATAGCGAGCTACTCCACCTTTTTGACCATCTCTGTCCTTCCTAAAAAGATTATATTCCGGTATGTTTGCATTGCATCCCATCCCATGTGATTCACTGAACCATGTCTCTGTGATAGTGACAATATCTAGATCTGCCTCTAACATCAGGGCTTGCAGATCATGAACTTTGTTGCTTAGACTGCGAGCATTTGTGGTCATTGCTTTCCATTTATTTTTCAGCGGTAATCTCCTTTTTCGTATAGATTTTTGTTTTATTTTACTTTCAGTTGTAATGCTATGAAATGAGTTGCTGATATTGTTTACGTTGCAATCTTTACTACCATCACATCTTTTCTGTTGCTGGGGGTGGTCTCTATAACTGTACTTCATACATACACCTTCTAGTTTAAATGCCTAGAAACATGTCGTCTAAATTTCTCTGCAAGGTTTCTTTTTCCTGTTGTAGTAATTTGTAGCCCATCAGTACAATATAGCTTCTTGTCCTTCCATGTATTTCCCCATTCTCCTATGTACCTAAAGCCTTCTTGATGACACCAGGCTTTGAGCCATCTATTAAAGTCCTCTGTGTTTTTTACTCTTTGCTCTCCCTTTCCATATGCAGGCAATATTTCAGAAAAAGCTAAAGTCTTTACAAAAGGTTTCAAGCCCTCACCAAGCTCCCGAAAAGCTTTCTGTGCTGCAAGTGTGGAGTTGTTGGCCAGGTCATTTGTTCCCAGATGGATAACAACATCAGTGTTAAAAATCCTTAGTTTCTTCCTTAATTATAGTCAGTATTTGCCTAGAACTCCTGGTAGCTGAGGATCCTGGAAGACATTTCACTATTTTGGTCTCCTCGCCTTGTGTTCCAAGGTTAATGCCTCTGATGATGGAATCCCCCAACAGTAATAGTTTTCTGTTTTTGGCTTTTTTTAAATTTGTGCTTAAGGTGCGCTCAGTGGCGTACCAAGGTGGGGGAGGGGGGGCGCGGTCCGCCCCGGGTGCAAGCTTCAAGGAGGTGCACAGCCGGCCGGGTCTGGAACCTTCTGCGCTGTTCAAAACGGCACCTCAGCGCGGCTGCCATATTTATTCCAGAGCAGAGTCGGCAGCCATGCTGAAGTGCAGGAAGGTCCGGCGATGACTACTTCTGCTGCCTCTGCTCCGGAAGAGATAAGTGATGTCGGGGAGGGAGTGTGTGGACCGGCAGCCGCAGTCATCACGGGACCTTGGCGCGATTCCCTGCGTCTGCTGGCCCAGCCCTCCTCCGACGTCATTTACCTCTTCTGGAGTAGAGGCAGCAGAAGTAGTCATCTGGGACCTTGCTGATTTCGATGGAGAGAGAAAGGAGCATTGCAGGGTGGTGGAAGGAGAAAAAGGGGGTCAGGGTGGTATGGAAGCGTGGTGAAGGGTGAGAAAGGGGGTCAGGGTTGTATGGAAGCGTGGTGAAGGGTGAGAAAGGGGATCAGGGTGGTATGGAAGTGTGGTGGAGGGAGAGAAAGGGGGACAGATGCTGATGGAAGTGGGGGGAAGGGAGAGGAGAGAGTGAAATGCCAGACCATGGGGGTGTGGGAGAGGGAAGGAGAGGAGAGAGATGCCAGACCATTGGAGGAGGGAAGGGAAGACGATGGATGCCAGACCAATGGGGGGTGAAGAGAGAGATTGAAGGGGGAGGCATAAAGTTTCTGGAAGGTGAATCTACCTTGAACAAACTAGCTCCAATAAAAACTAAAAATAAAATATATAGACCTTCAGACAAATGGTTTGACGCCGAACTCCTATACCTAAAAAGGCAATGTAGACAACTAGAAAGGATATGGAAAAAACAGAAACAAGACCACACCAAAACAGAATGGAGAATCCAAATCAAACAATACAAAATCAAACTGAAGGAAAAACAAAAAGACCACTACTCCAAACTCATCGGCACCGAAAAACTAGACACAAAAAAACTTTTCAACCTCGTAAGAAATCTCACTGATACCAAACCTTTCCTTGCCACTCAAGGAAACCAGACTCCAACAGCTACCCAATTAGCGGACCACTTCAAACAAAAAATCATCACAATCAGAACCACAATCAACAACTCATGAACCAATATAGAAGAGATATTAATAAAACCCACAATAGATGAAGCCATCTCAGCAGATAGGATCTGGACCAACTTCCCAACGATACAATGGTCAGACCTGGACCGGCTCTACAAAAAATACAGGAAATTTTCATGTGATTTGAACAACTGTCCTCCGTACCTACTAGCTACAGCATCCACTAAATTCAAAGCTAGTCTCATGCTATGGTTGCAAACCACTCTCAGGGAAGGTCAATTCCCACCGGAACTAAGCGAAATCATAATTACTCCTATACTGAAAGACCTCAAAGGCCCAATAGACAACCCAACAAATTATAGACCAATCGCTTCTATCCCACTATACGTCAAACTAATAGAAGGTCTTGTAGCACAATATCTCTCCAATTACCTAGAAGACCACCACATTCTGCATCCATCTCAATCTGGATTCAGAACAAACCACAGCACAGAAACACTACTGGTATCTTTATTGGACATAGCCCGACAGCACCTCAGCAAAGGAAACAAGTTGCTAATTATCCAACTCGATCTTTCAGCAGCATTCGACCTAGTAGACCATCCCATACTACTCCAGATACTAGATGCCATAGGAATCTCAGGTAGAGTTCACAACTGGTTCCAAGGCTTCCTTAAAACAAGATCATACAGAGTTAAGTCAAAAGATCTTATATCCGACTCATGATCAAACCCCTGCGGAGTACCACAAGGATCACCACTATCGCCCATACTATTCAACCTCTTCATAGCTTCCCTAGGCACAACTCTGGACACCCTAAATATAGTATCATTCAGCTACACGGACGACATAACCATCCTCCTCCCCTTCGACATCCAAGACCCCATCTCCACAGGACGCCTGAAAACAATACTGGAAACCGTAGAAAAATTGATGACAAATCATAAGTTGAAACTGAACTCGGATAAAACTAAATTCCTACTACTAGAGAAGGACAAAAAACCATCCTTAACAGAACTGGAAGTAAACGCAATTAAGTACCCAATACAGAGCACCCTCAAAATTCTGGGAATACAATTAGACAGATGCTGCACAATGCAGACACAAATCCACAAAATCATCCAAAAAGCATTCTTCACCATGCGAAACTTAAGAAAAATAAGAAAATTCTTTAACAAAGATCAATACAGGATCATAGTCCAATCCCTTGTGCTAAGTATTGTAGACTACTGCAACAACCTCTACCTACCATGCCCAAACAACATGATAAAACAACTACAGACCGTTCAGAACACAGCCCTCAGACTCATCTACTCCCTTAGCAAATTTGACCACATCACCAATGCCTACCTAGACTCTCACTGGCTACCGATAAAAGCAAGAACCCAATTCAAACTCTACTGTCTAATATTTAAAGTAACCCATGGTGCCGCACCCAGTTACCTAAACAACCGCCTATACCGTAACCTCTCACCCAGAATAAGGAGAACTCAGAGCCTATTCACCTACCCTCCTTTCAATGGTATTCGACGCAAGAAACTATACGACAACCTTCTAGCGACACAGGCAGCGAAAATTGACCCTACCATCTCCAAGCTGCTGATCAAAACAACAGACATTAAAGTGTTCCAAAAAGAAACCAAAACACTTCTATTCAAAAAACCTAACCTCCTTCCTATTCGCACATGCCGATTTCCTCGTGAATACCACCCCTATAGTAACACCTAATCAATTCTTCAAACCTTATCACCAATATATATTCAGAAACCTAAATAAGCAGCCACCATCTGTAACCAGAAAACTGCTTCCTTCAACGTTATGTAATTCTCTTCTGTAACCTGAATGTATTGTTATTCTCTACTGTAACAGTAATATACTTGTTTCTTTGTTATGTAATTCTCCTGGAAATGTAACCCGTAACATATTTGCTTCTTTGTTTTGTAATTCTCCTGGAAATGTAACCTGTAACATACTTGCTTCTTTGTTTTGTAATTCTCCTGGAAATGTCAGATATCATCTAATTTGTAATCCGCTTAGAATCGCAAGGCACAGGCGAAATAGAAATCACTAATGTAATGTAATGTAATATAGAAGGGGCAGAGAGAGGGTAGACAATGGATGAAAGGAAGAGAGTGACAAGAAGATGAGGAAAGCAGAAACCAGAGAAGACAAGGTAGAAAAAAATTCTATTTATTTATTTTTTTTTGCTTTAGGGGAGATGTATCGCTTTCTGTGGTGTTGCACTGTATGCAGAGTCCAGCTTCTTGGTGCTTCAGTTTAACCTTTGTCTACGTATTTTTATTCTATCTCCCCATTTACAAAACTGTAGAGAGTTTTTTTAGCATTGGCATTTGAGCTGTTACCACCATGGCTAAAAATCACACTACAGTTTTGTAAAAGGGGGAGGGGTTAGTTTGTGATTACATACTAGGCGAAGGTGTTTTCTGAGTTCTGTGTGTTCGAAAAGACATGGTTTTCTGTTAGGATTGACTGTGTAGGATTGATCTGTACTAGTCTGGCTTGTTTAGTTTTACAAAAGGTTTATTGATGTACTGCTCACTGCAGTATGTAAGATGCTGCCTTTTCCTAGGTGCACTCTTGTGTGACGTGTGGGTTGTTACTAAAAATCATGTTTTTCATAGATGGGGGGGTGTCAAAAAATGATGGGCCCCGGGTATCACATATGCTAGGTACGCCACTGGGTGCGCTTGTTCTCTTGAGTTACCTTCATTGGTTCCAGTCCCACCTCCCTTCTGTTTTCTTGAGTATCGCAGTGCACTAGTGGAGCGAAGGAATTCTGTAGAGGTAATATTTGTGAAGGTGGATATGTTTCTGTGTTACATGTCGCAGTCTTCCTGAGCCTCCTGTGACCCATTTATTCCTAGGCTGTTTTATTCTTTGAGGTAGAGATGGTAAGTTGGTATGATTTTGTGGAGTGATGGAAGCTGCTTTAATTGTATTCAATTCCTGTTTAAGTTTGCAGAGCTCCTCCTTAATACTGAACCTACAACTGCAGGGGTTTTGCATGAACATTTTCACATTGCAAGATAAGGTAACAGCTTTTAAGAAAAAAGTGAAATTTTGAAAAACCAGGGCTTTATCTGGAAACTTCAATTCTTTTCCACAGCTCACAGAATTCTGTGAAGAAAACAACCTCTCTTTGGCTGATAGTGTTAAAAACACCATTAGTGAGCACTTGACAAATCAAGGAGTTAAATTTCGAACATTATTTTCCAAGTACTGATGAAAGAGAAGATATGCAGAAACTTTGGATTCTGAATCCTTTTGATGGCTATGCTATTGAAACATCAAAAAAGCACAGTTACTTACCGTAACAGGTGTTATCCAGGGACAGCAGGCATATATTCACACATGTGGGTGACGTCATCTACGGAGCCCCGATGCGGAAGCATTTTCAAGCAAACTTGATTGAAGATTTAAGTTTGCTCTGCTGCTCCACGCATGCGTGCCTTCCTGCTCCACTAGGGGTGCATCCCCTCGTGGTCTCCAGTTCACTTAACTAGCCAAGAAGCCAACCTCGGGGAGGTGGGCAGGTTGTGAGAATATATGCCTGCTGTCCCTGGATAACACCTGTTACGGTAAGTAACTGTGCTTTATCCCAGGACAAGCAGGCATGATATTCTCACATGTGGGTGACCTCCAAGCTAACTGAAAAGGGATGGAGGGAAGTTGGCAATTTAAGCAAATAGATTTCGCAGTACCGATTGGCCGAACCGGCCATCGCTTCTGGACAGTGAGTCCAGACAGTAGTGGGAGGTGAAGGTATGAACCGAAGACCACGTGGCAGCCTTGCAGATTTCCTCAATAGGTGTGGACCTGAGGAACGCTACGGAGGTTGCCATCGCTCGTACTTTGTGTCCCGTTACTCGACCATGCAGCGCGAGACCAGCCTGAGCGTAGCAAAAGGAGATGCAATCGGCCAACCAGTTGGACAAGGTGCGTTTGGAAACTGGGTGACCTAACCGGTTTGGGTCGAAGGACAAAAACAGTTGTGGGACTTTCCGGTGTGATTGAGTGCGTTGGAGGTAAAAGGCCAACGCTCTCTTGCAGTCAAGAGTGTGGAGCGCCACTTCTCCGGGGTGAGAGTGGGGCTTGGGGAAAAACACAGGTAGGACAATGGACTGATTGAGATGGAAATCGGACACTACTTTAGGTAAGAACTTTGGAACTTTGGAGTACCACCTTGTCGTGGTGGAATATCGTGAAGGGTGGGTCCGCTACCAGAGCTTGTAGCTCACTAACCCGCCGGACGGACGTGAGCGCGAGTAGGAAAATTACCTTCCAAGTGAGGAATTTTGGATGGCATTTGTCTAGGGGCTCAAATGGAGGTTTCATTAGTTGAGCCAGAACCACGTTAAGGTCCCAAACCACCGGAGGAGGTTTGAGAGGGGGGTGGACGTTCAGAAGACCCTTCATGAAGCGAGAGACTAAGGGATGGAGCGAGAGGGCTTTCCCTTCCAGGGGCTGATGAAAGGCCGCAATCGCACTGAGGTGTACTCGAATGGAGTTGGCCTTTAGGCCGGAATGAGATAGTTGAAGTAAATAGTCAAGGACCAGAGGGACGGGGACCGACACCGGGTCCTGGCTGTGGGAGGAGCACCAGGTTGAGAATCTGGTCCACTTTTGGGAGTAGCAGGTTCTCGTCGAGGTCTTTCTAGAGGCCTCCAATATCTCCTTGACTGATTGAGACACGGGGAGAGCAGTCAGGGGGAGAGAAACCAAGCATTCAGATGAAGAGATTGAAGATTGGGATGTAACAGTGAACCCTGACCCTGCGATAGTAGAGAGGGAAACAGAGGCAGAGGCAGTGGATCTCTGACACTGAGTTGAAGTAGAAGGGAAAACCACGGCTGGCGTGGCTAGCGAGGGGCAATCAGGATCAGGGTGGCTTGTACTGTTTTCAGGTGGACAAGCGTCCGCAGTATCAGAGGGAACGGCGGGAACGCGTACAGGAACCTTCCTTCCCAGTCGAGGAGGAAGGCGTCGGCCTCGAGCCGGTCCGGGGTGTGTATCCGGGAGCAGAAGAGAGGCAGCTTGTGGTTGTGAGGGGATGCGAACAGATCTATTTGAGGTGTCCCCCACCTTTCGAACACCCATCGTAGGGTTTGAGAGTGTAGTGACCACTCGTGTGGCTGGAGGAGGCGGCTGAGTCTGTCCGCCAGACAGTTTTGTTCTCCTTGTATGTACACCGCTCGAAGGAAGGTGTTGTTGGAGATTGCCCATTTCCAGAGGCGCAGGGCTTCCCGACAAAGGGACCAAGACCCTGTCCCCCCCTGTTTGTTTACGTAGTACATCGCTACTTGGTTGTCGGTTCGGATGAGAACCACTCGGTCGTGGAGCAGATGTTGGAAGGCTACAGCTGCGAGATAGATGGCCCGAAGCTCTAGCACGTTGATGTGGCAGCGACGGTCTTGTGCTGACCACATCCCTTGGGTGCGTAGGCCGTCCAGATGGGCTCCCCAAGCGTACTCCGACGAGTCTGTGGTGAGTACCTTGCTGTGGGGTGGGGTGAGGAAGAGCAAACCTTTGGAAAGATTTGAAGAGTCGGCCCACCAGCGGAGCGATCGTTGCAATGAAGGAGTCACTGTCACGGGATGGTCGATCGGGTCCCGGTCTTGACGCCATTGGGATGCCAGGGTCCAATGAGGGATTCTCAGATGGAGGCGGGCGAAGGGTGTGACATGGACGGTGGAGGCCATGTGGCCCAGGAGAGTCATCATCTGTTGAGCTGATACCGAGGTCAGCAGGGAGATCCTTCGGCTCAGACTTACTAACGCCTCTAGGCGCGGAGGGGGGAGGAAGGAACGGAGGCGAACCGTGTCCAGCGTGGCCCCGATGAACTGTAGGGACTGCGAGGGGCGTAGTTGGGATTTTGGGAAGTTTATTTCGAACCCCAGACTTTGTAGGTAGGTAATAGTCTGTTGGGTCGCTGAGATAACCCCTTCCCTGGACGGGGCTTTGATTAGCCAGTCGTCCAGGTAGGGGAATACCTGGAGGCCCTGGGAGCGTAAGGTTGCTGCGACCACCACGAGGCACTTGGTGAAGACCCGAGGTGATGATGCAAGTCCGAAGGGGAGGACTCGGTATTGTAGGTGCCAGTCCCCTACCTGAAAACGCAAGAACTTGCTGTGAGCGGGGTGCACTGGGACATGTGTGTACGCCTCCTTTAGGTCGAGGGAGCAGAGCCAGTCGCCCTCGTCGATCAGGGGGTAGAGTGTCGGTAGGGAGAGCATCCGAAATTTTTCCCGTACCAGAAATTTGTTGAGGCGTCTCAAGTCTAGTATTGGGCGTAGGTCTCCCGTTTTTTTCGGTACCAGGAAGTAACGGGAGTAGAAGCCCTTCCCCCGTTGGTCGGGGGGAACCTCCTCCACTGCTCTCAGGCGAAGCAGGTCTCGAGCTTCGGAGAGGAGTAGGGGTAGCTGAGTCCGGTTGGGAGGGCAATTCCTTGGGGGGTTGTCCGGAGGAATGGCCCGAAAGTTGAGAGAGTACCCTGATGAGATCACGCCAAGGACCCATGCGTCCGACGTGGCTTGTTCCCAGCGAGGGTAAAAGGCTTTGAGTCGACCCCCGATGGGAAGGAGGCCTGTGGCTATGGCGGAGGGGGCCCGCCCCCTTCCGCATGTCCCGTCAAAAGGACGGGGATGGTTTGGTGGTCACAGGCGGTTGGGATTTGGGCATGGCCCGGTGGTGGGCTTGCGGGCGCCTGGGTGGGGGCCGCAAGAAGACAGGGGTGGACTTTTGTGGGTAGTGGCGCGGAGGGGCCCTATACGGCCTGGACGTGGGCGGTTTGGGCTTTTGTCGGACAAGGGAGGCAAACGAGCGTTCGTGTTCGGAGAGGCGTTTTGTAGCCGCCTCGATAGTGTCATCGAACAGTTCTTTTCCCACGCAGGGGAGGTTTGCCAACTGGTCCTGTAAGTTGGGGTCCATGTCGACCAGGCGCAGCCAAGCTAGTCGGCGCATGGCGATAGCAAAGGCTGCCTCTCTGGAGGAGAGTTCGAAGCCATCGTAGGCCGCGTGGAATAGATGAAGGCGCAGGTTGGAGAGGGACTCCAAAAGCAGGCCGAACGTTCCTTGCCGGGAGGCCGGTAGGTCAGTCTCAAAGGCTCTCAATAGTCCAATGAGGTGTTTGAGGTAGGATGTGAAGGTGAAAGTGTAGCTTTGCACCCTAGAGGCCATCATTGCGTTTTGATATAGTCTCCTGCCGAATTTGTCCAAGGTTCGGCCTTCTCGGCCTGGGGGGACCGCTGCTGAGACCCGGGATGGGTGAGCCTTTTTCAGGGAGGATTCTACTAGCAGCGATTGGTGGGAGAGCTGTGGTTGTTCGAATCCCGGGTAAGGTACTGTGCGGTACTTGGCCTCCATTTTGGAGGGTACGGCTGTGACCATGTAGGGGGTCTCCAGGTTCCTGAAGAAGGCCTGTTGGAGTACCGGGTTAGGTGGTAAGCGAAGGGACTCTCTGGGCAGTGATGGCATATCCAGCTCCGCCAGGTACTCCTTAGAGTATCTGGAGTCGGACTGGAGGTCTAAGTCCAAGGCGTGGCCCATGTCCTGGACAAAGCGGGTAAAGGATGGGCGGGATGTTCCCGGGGCCCCGTGCGGGGTCGGTGAACGAGACCTTCGTCGGGTGGAGAAGGATGGGGAGGCTTCCCTCGAATATCGAGGTTCCTGCTCCGATCCATGCTCCGAGGCCGGGGAAGCACTGTGAGAGTGTTCCGGGGTTGTGGATCTTCGGTGTCTCAAGGAGCCCCTCGGAGACGATGCCGGGGTTCGGGGTACCGATCGATGTTGAATCGGTGACCTCGATCAGGACTCCCTCGGAGAATACCTGCGACTTTGGGTCGGGGTTCCAGTCCGAGGGGGAGTCCGGAGGATGCGCGGGTTGGAGAGTGATAACTCAGCCACCCTTAGTGGTCCTGTACGAGGTGTGGGAGAACGGCCTCGTAGAGTTGGTGAACCTCGGGCCTTCTTGGAGGTACGGCGGTTCGAGGTTTCTGTTGTTTTAGCCCGACGTTTTGCCCCTCGGCGGTCTGCGGAGGGAGAACGTCTCGGGCGCCTCGGCGAGGAGTCCGAGGAGGATGGGATGCGGCGAGAATTGCGCACTTTTCCTCGAGGTTGCTCGATGCGAGGCTCAGGCTGGTCTGGCACATTCGGGGTCGAGGTCGAGGCCGATTGAAACTGGGCCATTGCAGCGGACAGCTCCGACGTGATCATCGCTCGGAGTAGGTCCTGGAAGACGGGCACGGACAGCATCGAAGGCATGTCCACTGCCTCGGTGCACTCCACCGGGGGCGACCTCGTGTCAAGAGTATTCCCGTGTGGTGGAGGCACGGCCTGAAGGCTTGGAGGGCTTAGCCGGGGCTGTAAGCAATGGGCTTGCACCATGCGTCGACGTTGTCCCCGAGGCTGGCTTCTTCGATGTTACGGAACCTGAAGAGGTAAGAGGGGACTTACCCGGAGCCGAGGCTTTCTGTTGTCCCGAGGACTTCGGAGTCGAGTCTCGAGGCGATGCTGAGGTATCCGGGGCCGAGGTCAAGGCCGGGGCCGAGGCCGGGGCCGACCTCGAGGCCGAGGTGGAGGGTTGGTCCGGGGTGAAGAGATCCGCCATGCGGGCTTTTCTTCGACGGAGGGCCCGGTTCTGGAAAGTAGCACACTGGGGGCAGGAGTCGGTTGGATGAGCCGCCCCCAGGCAGAGAATGCACCGGCGATGCGGATCTGTGAGGGAAAGAAGCCGCTCACACCGGGTGCACTTTTTAAAGCCGGTCAAAGGCCGGGACATTAAATCGAAAGTAGCCGCGGCTCGATTAGCCACGCGGCCACGGGGACCCGGAAGCCTCCGGGTCGTCAAAAACGAAGCAGGAATCAAGTTAAAAGGTAAAGAATTCGCGCACAGCGACTTAATCGTGAAAAAACAAGAAAAAATCGCGGTGCTAGAAGGCAGTTGGGGCAGAGCCTGAAAAACACAACTTCTAGGCTCAGCAGAAAATTTTGAACTGGAGACCACGAGGGGATGCACCCCCTAGTGGAGCAGGAAGGCACGCATGCGTGGAGCAGCAGAGCAAACTTAAATCTTCAATCAAGTTTGCTTGAAAATGCTTCCGCATCGGGGCTCCGTAGATGACGTCACCCACATGTGAGAATATCATGCCTGCTTGTCCTGGGATAATACTCTACAAGTTAAACAAATAAATACTTCAAAAATTCATATAAAGTACAACAAGTGCATTTAAAATGCTCAGATCATCAACTGATAAGCGCTATAAAAGTACAAATGAACGTACTAGCACTGGTTGTTTGCCAGGACCATCATGGCACTTAAAGGTCCCATACACCACCCTCAAGATGGTAAAAGCTCACTCTAAACATTACTTTAACATATAACGTTGTTAAATAAATAACTTATCTTGAATAAATGAGAATTCTTAGAGGAAAAGCAGTGTGTCCATGAGGTCCTGTGCTAATACAGGTTCCAAACTAACACCACTTAACGACCCATTGTGATTAAAACCACCTTGCCTTCCTTCGACTCGAGTTTTGCATTAGCATCGTCAGGAAGGGGGGCGTTGGCTGTGAACAAGGGAAACCCCACCAGAACAAGATTCCAGATGAAGCAAAAGAAACATTGTTTGAACTTTCTTCTGACAGTACACTGAAACAGTGCAAAATGAGGGCCTGAGAAATATTGCAGCATTTTGGCAGATGCAGAAAAGGGAATACCCACAGCTAAAAAAATTGACTCTCCCTTTTGCTTCTACATACTTATGTGAAACCAGCCTCTCTCATTTAACAGCTCTCAAATCTAAAATAAGAAATCGCTTGTGTCCAGAAAGTGACCTGATTATGGGAATCAGTACATTGAAATCAAGATTCAAAATGCTTATTTCATCTAAACAAGCCCAGGTCTCCAATTAAAACTGTAAGAACAAACGTGGGCCTACGGTCAGAGAATTTACTCATAGTGACTGACCAAGTTATCTTTATTTCTCATAACTGTTTTTGATATGTAATTCAATTCTGTGGTTAACATTCTGTATTGTTAATAGTTATACAGCATTCTTTGTATATTAAAAATAAATGGAAGTTTATAAGAAACCAAGACCTTGGCTGAGATTGGTTGTTTATAAAAATAAATAGAAGAAATGGCATTACAATTAGTACTATTATTATGGGGGTGGAATCAGGGGCGGAGCTTGGGCTGGGGTACTCGGTTGGTATTTGTTAGGCTTAGGAGATACTTGGCCTGAAAAGATAGAGAAACACTGATATAGTAGTGTATCTAGATTTTCAGAAAGCTTTTGACAAAGTTCCTCATGAGAGGCTCCTGAGAAAATTAAAGAGTCATGGGATAGGTGGCAAAGTTCAGTTGTGGATTAGGAATTGATTATCAGATAGAAAACACACGGTAGGATTAAATGGTAATTTTTCTCAATGGAGGAGAGTAAACAGTGGAGTGCTGCATAGGTCTGTACTGGGACCGGTGCTATTTAACTTATTTATAAATGGAACATAAGAACATAAGAAGTTGCCTCCGCTGAGGCAGACCATAGGTCCATCCTGCTCAGCGGTCCGCACCCGCGGCGGCCCATCAGGCCCATTGCCTGAGCAATGGTCTATACCTATCTATACCCCCCAATCCCTTTTTCTTCTAGGAATCTATCCAAACCTTCTTTGAAACCATTTAATGTTTTCTTGTCTACAACAGCCTCTGGAAGCGCGTTCCATGCATCCACCACCCTCTGAGTGAAAAAGAACTTCCTAGCGTTTGTTCTAAACCTGTCCCCTTTCAATTTCTCCGAGTGCCCCCTTGTACTTGTGGCGCCCCTTAATTTGAAAAATCTGCCCCTGTCTACTTTTTCTATGCCCTTCAGGATCTTGAAGGTTTCTATCATGTCTCCTCTAAGTCTTCGCTTTTACAGGGAGAAAAGTCCCAACTGCTTCAATCTGTCGGTATATGGGAGATTTTCCATTCCCTTTATCAGTTTAGTCGCTCTTCTCTGTACTCCCTCAAGTACCACCATGTCTTTCTTGAGGTACGGCGACCAGTACTGGACACAGTACTCCAGATGCGGCCGTACCATTGCACGATACAGCGGCATGATGACTTCCTTCGTCCTGGTCGTAATACCCTTCTTAATGATACCCAGCATTCTGTTTGCTTTCCTAGAGGCTGTGGCGCATTGCGCCGATGCCTTCAGTGTTGCGTCTACCATCACTCCCAGGTCTCTCTCCAGGTTACTAACCCCTAGTGATGTTCCCCCCATTTTGTATGTGAACATCGGGTTCTTTTTCCCCACGTGCATGACCTTGCATTTCCCCACGTTGAAGCTCATCTGCCACTTTTCGGCCCACTTTTCCAGCTGCGTTAGATCCTTTTGGAGATCCTCGCAGTCTTCCTTGGTTTGAGCCCTGCTGTATAGTTTGGTGTCATCTGCAAATTTAATGACTTCACACTTAGTTCCCGCCTCTAGATCATTTATGTAGATATTGAACAAGAGCGGTCCCAGCACCGACCCTTGCGGAACTCCGCTCGTGACCCCTTTCCAGTCTGAGTAGTGACCCTTTACGCCAACCCTCTGCTTCCTGTTTGCCAGCCAGTTTTTGATCCATCGGTGGACCTCCCCTTGTACCCCGTGGTTCCATATCTTTTTAAGCAGTCTCTCGTGTGGCACCTTGTCGAAGGCTTTTTGGAAGTCAAGGTAAATGATGTCTATAGATTCCCCTTTATCCACCTGGCTGTTCACTCCCTCAAAGAAGTACAATAAGTTTGTGAGGCATGACCTACCCTTACAGAAGCCATGTTGACTCGGTTTTAGCTGCCCATTTTTTTCGATGTGTTCACAGATGCTGTCTTTAATCAGTGCCTCCATCATCTTTCCCGGGACTGAGGTCAGGCTCACCGGCCTGTAGTTTCCCGGGTCCCCCCTTGCGCCCTTCTTGAAGATGGGCGTGACATTTGCTATTTTCCAATCCTCCGAGATCTCTCCGGTTTTTAAGGATAGGTTGCATATCTGTCGAAGTGGCTCCGCTATTACGTCTTTTAGTTCCTTGAGTACCCTTGGGTGAATGCCATCCGGACCCGGCGATTTGTCGCTCTTTAGTCTGTCAATCTGCTTGAGTACATCCTCTTGGCTTACCTCTAAATCGACCAGCTTATCGTCTTGGTCTCCTATTACGATCTCCTCGGGTTCTGGAATGGTGGTTATATTCTCCATCGTGAAGACTGACGTGAAGAACTCATTTAACCTGTCAGCTATCTCTTTCTCTTCTTTTACAACTCCCTTTCTGTCTCCATCGTCCAATGGTCCCACTTCTTCTCTCGCCGGTTGCTTCCCCTTGACGTATCTGAAGAAAGACTTGAAGTTTGTTGCTTCTTTTGCCAATCTCTCTTCGTATTCTCTTTTTGCTTTTCTAACCACTCGGTGACACTCTTTCTGGTGTTCTTTGTGTCCTTTTTGGTTCTCCTCTGTTTGGTCTTTTTTCCATTTTCTGAACGATGCTTTCTTGTCGCTTATCGCCTTCTTCACTGCACTTGTTATCCACACTGGGTTTTTTGTTCTATTTTTTTTGCACCCTTTTCTGAACTTGGGGATGCATATACTTCGTGCACAGTCTCCTTGAATAAGGTCCAGGCTTTTTCTATGGATTCCGTCTTCCCTATGTTGCCTTTGAGCTTCTTTCCCACCATTTTTCTCATGGCATCATAATTTCCTTTTTTGAAGTTGAGTGCCGTCGTTGTGGTTCTTTTCCCCTTTGATGATCCAATTTCAAGCCTGCACTGGATCATGTTGTGATCGCTGTTACCTAGTGGGGGTAATACCGCCACCTCCTTTGCTGTCCCCCCTAGTCCGTTGAAGATTAGGTCAAGAGTGGCATCGCCCCTTGTTGGTTCCGTGACCAGCTGCTCCATGAAACAGTCCCTCGTGACTTCTATGAATTTTGTCTCTCTTGCGCAGTTTGAGTGCCCAATACTCCAGTCTATCCCAGGATGGTTGAAGTCCCCCATCACCACCACATTTCCGCTTCTGCATACCTGCTTCAGTTCAGCCTCCATCTCCTGGTCGATTTCTTCCGGTTGTCCAGGTGGGCGGTAGTACAGACCCAGTTTAATGTCTGCTCCTGCTCCTCCCTGTAGCTTAACCCATAGTGATTCCAGACCATCCGCCCGTACTGTTGTTTCCGTCCTGGCTGATGGTATGGAGTCTTTTATGTACAGCGCTATTACTCCACCCTTTTTATGTGTCCTGTCTCTCCTGTATAGCTTGTACCCTGGTATGGCCACATCCCATTGATTGTCCTCAGTCCACCACGTTTCTGTGACTCCAATTATGTCTAGGTTCTTATTGCTGGCTGTGATTTCCAGTTCTCCCATTTTGGCCCTCAGGCTCCTAGCATTTGTGTATAGGCAGTTTAAGACCCAGTTTTTTGTCCTCTCTCTTTGTTTCCCTTGTGCTTTGGTATTCCTGTAGTTTCCCTCATGGTTTACCAGCCCCTGAGCTTCCTCCTCCTCCTGTTGTGTGTGTGTGACGTCCTCTGCCTGTTTCCCCTGCGCCTCCTGCTCTCCTAATTCCCACTCAGTTCTGGGCTCTTTTTCACAATGACTTTGCCCCTCTGTTTCCTGTTGTTCTGTGTTGGTGCCGCTTACCTGGTCCATTTGTGCCCCCGATCCCTGCAATGCGTCTTTAGGTCCTTTTTCAACCCATACACCCTCAGTCCCGAGTCCTCTTATACACTGTCCCAGTTCAGTACCTTTGTCAGGTACTGATGTCCGATGTGTCGAGGTCAGGTCGACTATCGGCTTTCCCCTTCTTCTCAGTTTAAAGCCAAGTCTATGACGTTCTGGACGTTGCGTGCCAGCATCCTCGTCCCAGCTGTGCTAAGGTGCAGTCCATCTTTTCTGTAGAGCTTGTTCTTCCCCAAGAAGGTAGTCCAGTTCCTAACAAAGTGGAAGCCCTCCTCCTCGCACCATCTCCTCAGCCAGAAGTTAATTGATTGTAGTTCGCTCTGTCTCTTTGTGTCCGCTCTCGGTACTGGCAGGATCTCTGAGAAGGCTATCTTCCTTGTCCTTAGTCTCAGTTTCCTCCCCAGGGTCCTGAACTGGTCCGTTAGTGTAGTCCTGTTGAAGTTTCTCCTGCTGATGTCGTTGGTTCTGATGTGGATCACTACTGCTGTCTCCTCCGTCTCGGCTCCCTCCAGGATCCTCTCGATATTGTTGATGAGATGATTAAATTTGCAGATGACAGTAAACTGTTCAAAGTTGTTAAAATGCATGCGGATTGTGAAAAACTGCAGGCAGACTTTAGGAAATTGGAAGACTGGGCGTCCAAGTGGCAGATGAAATTTAATATGGACAAATGCAAAGTGATGCACATTGGGAAGAATAACCCGAATTATAGTTACCGTACTGAATGCTAAAGTCCACCTTGGGGGTTGTGCCCAAGAAAAGAATCTGAATGTCATCATAGACAATACGATGAAACTTTCCACCCGCTATTCAGAAACTTTGTCAAGACTAACTAATGACACGCCATAGCATCCCTCATTTCAGTTAGACACACAGTCTTGTAATTACCACTTGATCCTGTAATTCTCCTGGAAATGTCCAGCATACCTCTTTTGTAATCCACCTAGAACTGCAAGGTTAAGACAGAATAAACATCGCTAATGTAATGTAAAGACTAGTTCCTACTGTCTCACTTATAGGAAGACACCTTTAAATTGGAGGGCGGTCTAGAGGTAAGAGGAGGAGGAGTAAAAAGATATGCTAATAAGTTTTCCTATAAGAGATCTCGTGAGATGGGATTGACTACCCACTTGTTCAGGAACTGAGTGGGATTGTGCAAAAACAGTTATTATTGATGCCCAAAAGTTGAGGCAAATGGAGACCTCGGTTGTAGCACATCCACAGTGTCTGATGCAGCTTTGGGAGACATAAAGACTGATACTTTTGATGCCAAAAGACTGGGGTATAGATGTGCTTTAAAATACATCTCTCGTACAAGGCCTCATGGGTTCTTTTCTTTATTCAAAAACAGAGTTTATAACACGAGGCCTTACAGCAAGCACCAGTTGTGAGGGTCAGTCACAAATATGACCTTCCTGCACCGAGAACAATTCTTAAAATCACTGGGAGTTTTCAGTACTATTAGTGGTAAAATGGCCAAAACAAAATCAACAGCTCAAATTTTTTATTTTATTTTTTTAAAGAAAAGTCTTAGCTGGAATGCTCATTGAAAGAAAACTAATAGAAGCTGAAAAAAATAGAAGCACTAAAGGGAACAGAAAAAAACAAAAAGTTAAATTGTTTCTGTAGTACTCACATGAAGGAAAGTCACAAAAAGAAAACTTGCGCTTAAGAGAACACTGAAAAAATTATTCTCTCCGCTCCACGGAAGGATTTGATATTGTGCTGAATTTATCCAGACAGGGAGGAGGAAGTGAGTTCTGATTCCTACAAGGAGTAGACTGTATGCTCCATTGGGAAAGGGGCTAAACACTCAAGGGGATAGGGAAGAATCTTGGGCCGACACCAGGTTGCCTCCTCTAGTGAAAAGGCAGGGATATATCTTACTCAGTCCTTCCAAGCTGACAGTGAGTCCTGAGGACTTGCCATATGTTACAAGAGGATAAAAGAATGGTAGGTGTTGTAGGACGCATATACCATCTTTTGGTGAAAGACAATGACTACTGGTCTCACGAAACAGGTGGGCAAGAAGGCACACATGCATATGTGGTCAGGGCTGCCAAAGACTTCTGCAGTAGAAGCTTAGAATGCTGGGCAGCATTCACAATGGGATACTATCAGTACTCTTCTCCCTCCGTATTTGCAGTTTTCATATCTTCAGTTTCGATTATTCGCGATTTTTCAGCCGCTGACTCCGCCCCCCAAAAACATCATTAAACTTTTTTCCACATAGAGATTTTATTTTAACGCTAACTGCCAAAATGTGTTGGCAAATCCAGGTTGGAAAGTCTCCAGCAAAAAAAAAATTAGGGGGGATCTGAAACTGCCTGTGTGCTGAGAAAAGAAACAGCAAAATGTGCTCTTTTTAGCTATCACGAATGTTCCTTCCATCTGTGCAAACTTCCCTTTCAATGCTGACCTGCAATTGCACTTCCCACTTGTGGAAGGAGCTTTTTGCAGCTTTGAAGGAAGCTGCATTTCAACTGTCGTCTTTGCCAGTCATCGGCTTCAGGTTGATAATAAGATAAGAATCAGCTCTGCAGCTGCAGTGAAGGCAGACATGGTATTGTTCTGTATAGGCGAAGAATTACCAGACAGAAAGAAAAACATTCCTTTTGACTCTTAAATTCTGGCTTCATCCATGTCCCCTTCTCAAATGCATTGACTTGGTGCAGAACTTAGGACTCCCTGCATCCGATGCCTTCTCTTCTTCCTCAAAAACTGCAAATAACAGTTGATACATTATTCACAGTTTCAACAGAAAAAATGATGTCACTTTCCCCAAAACCACGAATAACATATTGCAAAGTTATTTGCGGGTTTTCCATATTCGCGCCTATAGCCGGAACGCATCCACCGCGAATACAGAGGGAGAAGTGTAGTATCACCCATATGTGGTAAAAATGTCCTGCTTGTCACAAGAATGGAAACAAAGGTACTTAAACATAAGAACATAAGAATTGCCATCTCCGAATCAGACCCTTGGTCCATCAAGTCCGGTGATCTGCACACGCGGAGGCCCAGCCAGGTGTACCCTGGCATAGTTTTAGTCCCCATATCACTGTATGCTTCTCAAGGGAGATGTGCATCTAATTTACCCTTACCCATATCACTCTATGCCACTCTTAAGGAGATGTGCATCTAGTTTACTCGTAAATCCTAGAATGGTGGATTCTGCAATTACTTCCTCTGGGAGAGCATTCCAGGTGTCCACCACTCGCTGTGTGAAACAGAACTTCCTGAAATTCGTCCTGGACCTGTCCCCCCTCAGCTTCAGTCTATGTCCTCTTGTCTGTGTCACACTGGACATTGTAAATAACTGCTTTCCCTACTCCATTTTGTCAAATCCTTTCAGTATTTTGAAAGTCTCGATCAGATCCCCTCGCAGTCTCCTCTTCTCAAGGGAGAACAACCCCAGTCTCCTAAGTCGTTCCTCGTAGTCCAGGTTCTCCATACCTTTCACTAGCTTCGTTGCTCGTCTCTGCACTCTCTCTAGCAGTTTTATATCCTTCTTTAGGTATAGAGACCAATGCTGGATGCAGTATTCCAGGTGCGGTCTGACCGTGGCTCTGTAGAGCGGTATTATAACTTTCTCTGATCTACTCGTAATTCCCTTCTTTATCATGCCTAGCATTCTATTTGCTTTCTTCGCTGCTGCCGCACATTGTGCCAACGGTTTCAGGGTCCTATCTATCAGTACACCCAGGTCCTTTTCCTGTTCGGTCTTTCCCAGAGTTATACCTGACATACTATACTTGTGATCTTTATTTTTTCTGCCTAAATGCATCACTTTGCATTTTTCCACATTAAAATTCATCTGCCATTTATCTGCCCACTTCTCCAATTGATTCAAGTCGCTCTGGAGTTCCTCGCTGTCCTTCTGCGATCTGATTGCCCGGCATAGCTTTGTGTCGTCTGCAAACTTGATGATTTCACTGGATGTTCCTTCTTCCAGGTCATTTATGAAAATATAAAATAAGATGGGTCCAAGTACTGAGCCCTGGGGTACACCGCTAGTCACTTTTTCCCATTCTGAGAACTTCCCATTTATGCCCACTCTCTGTTTACTGTTCTCTAGCCATTTGCCTATCCATCTTAGTATATCTCCCTCTATTCCATGGCCTTGTAATTTCCTGAGAAGTCTTACATGTGGAACGATCTTGAACTTCTCCCTTACTAGGAATTTGTTGAAGATCCTGAGGTCTGGTACTGAGGCAGATGGAACTACAATCAATAAATGCATGGATGAGGAGATGGTGTGAGGAAGAGGGGTTCCACTTCGTGAGAAACTGGACAACGTTTTGGGGCAAGAAAGCACAGTTACTTACCGTAACAGGTGTTATCCAGGGACAGCAGGCAGATATTCTTAACACATGGGTGACGTCACCGACGGAGCCCTCGGTACGGACCTTTTTAACTAGAAGTTTCTAGTTGGCCGCACCGCGCGTGCGCGAGTGCCTTCCCGCCCGACGGAGGAGTGCGTGGTCCCCAGTTAGGATAAGCCAGCTAAGAAGCCAACCCGGGGAGGTGGGTGGGACGTAAGAATATCTGCCTGCTGTCCCTGGATAACACCTGTTACGGTAAGTAACTGTGCTTTATCCCAGGACAAGCAGGCAGCATATTCTTAACACATGGGTGACCTCCAAGCTAACAAAGAGGGAGGTGGGATGGTTGGCCATTAGGAAAATAAATTTTGTAACACAGATTGGCCGAAGTGTCCATCCTGTCTGGAGAACGCATCCAGACAGTAGTGAGTAGTGAACGTGTGAACTGAGGACCAAGTGGCCGCCTTGCAGATTTCCTCGATGGGCGTGGAGCGGAGGAAAGCTACAGAAGCAGCCATAGCTCGGACTCTGTGGGCCGTGACAGTTCCTTCCAGTGAGAGACCGGCCCGAGCGTAGCAGAAAGCAATACAGGCAGCAAGCCAATTTGAAAGTGTCCGTTTGGAGACAGGACGACCCAAACGGTTGGGGTCGAAAGACAAAAAGAGCTGAGGGGCTGTTCGGTGAGCTCTGGTACGATCAAGATAGTAAGCAAGGGCACGCTTACAATCCAGCGTGTGCAACGCCTGTTCCCCAGGATGCGAGTGAGGCTTAGGGAAGAAGACGGGCAGCACAATGGACTGGTTGAGGTGAAAAGCTGAGACCACCTTGGGAAGGAATTTAGGGTGGGTACGCAGAACAACCTTGTCATGGTGAAAAACAGTGAAAGGTGGGTCGGCAACCAGTGCATGCAGTTCGCTAACCCTCCTGGCAGAGGTGATGGCAATTAGGAAAAGCACCTTCCAGGTAAGAAGCCTGAGTGAAGTTGTGGCAAGAGGCTCAAACGGAGGTTTCATGAGAGCTGAGAGAACCACATTCAGGTCCCAGACGACAGGAGGAGGCTTGAGAGGCGGTTTGATATTGAAGAGTCCTCTCATGAATCTGGAAACCAGAGGATGAGCCGTGAGGGGTTTTCCGAGAATAGGCTCATGAAACGCAGTAATGGCACTGAGGTGGACTCTGATGGAGGTAGTTTTGAGGCCAGCATTGGACAGTGAGAGCAAATATTCCAAGACAGTTTCCACCGCTAAGGAGGTGGGTTCCTGATGATGCCGGAGACACCAGGAGGAAAATCTGGTCCACTTCTGATGGTAACATTGGAGAGTGGCCGGTTTCCTGGAAGCGTCCAAAATGAGGCGGACCGGTTGAGATAGATTCTCCGGAGAGGTCAGCCCGAGAGAAACCAAGCTGTCAGGTGGAGCGAAGACAGATTGGGATGTAGTAGAGACTGATGCTGTTGCGTAAGTAGAGTAGGAAACACAGGAAGTAGAATGGGTTCCCTGGAGCTGAGCTGGAGCAGGAGTGAGAACCAGTGTTGGCGAGGCCACCGAGGTGCGATAAGAATCATGGTGGCGTGGTCTTTGCGGAGTTTGGACAAGGTCCGCAACATCAGAGGAAGTGGAGGGAAGGCATACAGGAACCGATCCCTCCAATCGAGCAGGAATGCATCCGGGGCCAGACGGTGAGGAGAGAAGAGTCTGGAGCAGAATTGGGGCAGCTGATGATTGTGAGGTGCTGCAAAGAGGTCCACCTGCGGAGTGCCCCATCGAGCAAAGATGGAGAGCAGAGTCGGAGGGTCCAACGTCCACTCGTGAGGTTGAAGGATGCGACTGAGATTGTCGGCCAGAGAGTTCTGTTCGCCCTGGATATAGACCGCCCTGAGAAAGAGATTGCGGTCCGTGGCCCAGGTCCAGATGCGCAGAGCCTCCAAACAAAGGGGGCGAGATCCGGTGCCGCCTTGCTTGTTTATGTAGTACATGGCGACTTGATTGTCTGTGCACAGGAGGAGGACTTGAGGGCAGAGAAGATGTTGGAAAGCCTTGAGGGCATAGAACATGGCTCTGAGTTCCAGGAAATTGATGTGATGACGACGCTCCTGTGGGGTCCAAAGTCCCTGGGTGCGTAGATCTCCTAGGTGAGCTCCCCACGCGTAGGGGGACGCATCTGTGGTGATGATCATAGAGTGGGGGGGCAGATGAAAAAGTAGACCCCTGGAAAGATTTGAGGAGTTCAACCACCATTGGAGAGATTGCTGAAGAGATGATGTCACAGAGATGGGATGAGAAAGAAGGTCCGTAGTCTGTGACCATTGGTTGGCGAGAGTCCACTGAGGCGTACGAAGGTGGAGACGTGCCAGAGGAAGGACATGCACCGTCGAGGCCATGTGACCCAGTAGGACCATCATCTGTCGGGCAGGAATGGAGGGGTGCATGAGTACCTGACGGCAGAGATGGAGCAGGGTCCGCTGTCGATCGGAGGGGAGAAAGGCCCTCATTAGCGTGGTGTCCAGAACTGCTCCAATGAATTGAAGTCGCTGGGTGGGAAGCAGGTGCGACTTGGGGTAGTTGATCTCGAACCCCAGGAGGTGGAGAAGAGAGATGGTGTGATGAGTGGCTTGTAGCACGAGTTGAGACGAAGGTGCTTTCACCAACCAATCGTCCAAGTAGGGGAACACCTGGAGGTTGTGAGACCTGAGGAAGGCCGCTACCACTATAAGGCACTTGGTGAAGACCCTGGGTGAGGAAGCTAGGCCGAACGGTAGCACCTTGTACTGATAGTGGTGGTGTAGTACCTGGAACCGTAGGTAGCGGCGAGAATTCTGATTGATGGAGATGTGAGTGTAGGCCTCTTTGAGGTCCAGGGAACATAGCCAGTCGTGTTGAGAAAGAAGAGGGTAAAGCGTGGCAAGGGAGAGCATTCTGAACTTCTCCTTGACCAGACACTTGTTGAGGTCCCTTAGATCGAGAATGGGACGGAGGTCTCCCGTCTTTTTGGGAACCAGGAAGTAGCGGGAGTAGAATCCCTGACCCCTTTGAGCTGGAGGTACTTCTTCGATGGCATTGAGAAGGAGGAGGGATTGAACCTCCCTCAGGAGGAGGGGGGTTTGAGATGAGTGTGAAGCAGACTCTACGGGAAGGTTGTCTGGAGGCAGAGTCTGGAAGTTGAGAGAATAGCCGTGGCGGATGATGTTGAGGACCCACTGGTCCGACGTGATGACTTCCCAACGGCTGGAGAAAATGGTGAGACGACCTCCGATGGGCTGTGGAAGAGGTTGCAAGGGTGGATGACTGGCTATGCCCTGGAGAGAAGAGTCAAAAGGGCTGAGATTGTTTAGCAGGCTGAGGAGGCTTAGAGGGTTGAGTGGCCTGAGATCGAGCCTGAGCATGATGTTGCTGTTGACGGGGTCGCCGAGATTGCTGGGGAGGCGGGTTGAGTGGTCTGGCTGAGAACCTCCGTTGATAAGATGTTTGAGGCCGATAGGGTCGGGCAGGCGGAGCCTTCTTTTTCGGCTTGATCAGGGTGTCCCACCTGGTCTCATGGGCAGAGAGTTTCTGGGTGGTGGAATCCAGGGACTCTCCAAAAAGTTCATCCCCGAGACAGGGGGCGTTGGCCAGACGATCCTGGTGGTTGATGTCCAGGTCGGAGACTCTGAGCCAGGCCAAGCGACGCATGGCTACGGCCATGGCAGAGGCCCGAGAGGTGAGCTCGAAGGAGTCGTATATCGAGCGGACCATATACTTGCGCATTTGGAGAAGGCCAGAGATGTGCTGTTGGAATAGCGGGACCTTGCGCTCAGGAAGGTACTTCTGGAGGGCAGACAGTTGTTGGACCAAATGTTTCAGATAGAAGGAAAAATGGAAGGAATAGTTGTTTGCCCTGTTAGCAAGCATGGCATTCTGGTAAAGCCTCTTGCCAAACTTGTCCATGGTCTTACCTTCTCTGCCAGGAGGGGTAGAGGCATAGACACTGGAGCCCTGAGTCTTTTTTAAGGTGGATTCGACCAGAAGGGACTCATGGGGCAATTGAGATTTGTCGAATCCCGGAATGGGAATGACACGGTAAAGGTTGTCCAGTTTACGGGGGGCTCCCGGTACCGTGAGGGGATTTTCCAAGTTTTTGTAGAACGTTTCCCGTAGGATGTCATGCACGGGAAGCTTGAGGAACTCCTTAGGAGGTTGCTCAAAGTCTAGAGCCTCTAGAAAGGCTTGAGACTTTTTTGAGTCAGATTCCAGAGGAAGGGACAGGGCAGCAGACATTTCTCTCAGAAATTTAGAAAATGAGGACTGCTCTGGTTTAGAGGTAGCATCGGGTGCCGATGGTTCCTCATCAGATGAGGAGGGATCCTCCTCGGTACCGAGAGGAGTTTCCTCCCATAAGTCAGGGTCCCTGACTTCTGGTGCATGTCGAGACACCGGGGTGGAGGGCGCGGTATGGCGAGTTTTGGACAAAGACTTTCCAGAGCGCACCGAAACGGTACCAGGGGAGGACGACCGGCGTCTATCTCGGTCCCGAGAAGAATGCCGTACCGCCTGGTGCCGAGGAGGATCCAATGTGGCCTGAGAATGAACCACCGGATCGCCCTGAAGTTGTTGGGCCGAAAGGATCGGCATGGATGTGTTCACCGGTACCGAAGGGGTGGACACCGGGGGCTCGGTGCGGGGCTCGGGCCGGTCTGGTACCGGAAGGAGCGGTGCCAGGATAGTGGGCAACAGTTGTTCAAGTTGTTTCTTCAACTGTTCTTGGAGTTGAGCCTTTAAGATGGCCGAGATACGGTCATCTAGGGGTGGCATCGGAACCGCTTTCTTTTTCTTCGGTTCCTTAGATGCCGCTCCACGCCCCGGCGATGAGGAGGCCGATGACGAGGCACTCACCGAGATCGGGGCGGAGCGTTTGCGGGACCGGTGCGATGCCGGTAGGGACGGTGTCGCCACCGTAGCTGGAGGGCGCTCGAGGGAAGAGGAAGGCTTCTTAGCCGGCTTACCTGGCGCCAGCGACGCCGATGCGGGGTCGGTCGGTGTCGAGGTCGACGGTGCCGATTTTTGAGGTACCGCCGTTGAAGGTGAGGAGTCCATCGCCGACTCGGTGCCGAAGAGGAGAGTTTGTTGAATTCTTCGGTTTTTAAGGGTTCTTTTTTGAAGAGTAGCACAGCGGGTGCAGGAGTCCGCCCGATGCTCCGGACCCAGACACTGCAAACACCAATTGTGTGGGTCAGTTATGGAGATCGGGCGTGCACACCGCTGGCACTTCTTAAAACCGACCTGCGGGGGCATGAAGGGGAAGATAGCCTCCGCAAAATCGAAGCCCGAGGCCTGTATACTGGCAACAGGCCCCGCCGGGGCAAAAACGAAAGAAAAAAGGGAAAAAGCAAAGTTTTTTTTTTTTTTTTTTTGCAAATCAAAGAAAAATAAACCCGAAGGTAAAGAAAGAAAAAATAAGGAAAAAAGCGCGAGCGGGAAGGCAAAAAAGTGGTTTCAACGGCCGTTGAAAAAACACACGCGTCTTCTTCGCTCCGCGGAAACGAAGAAACTGGGGACCACGCACTCCTCCGTCGGGCGGGAAGGCACTCGCGCACGCGCGGTGCGGCCAACTAGAAACTTCTAGTTAAAAAGGTCCGTACCGAGGGCTCCGTCGGTGACGTCACCCATGTGTTAAGAATATGCTGCCTGCTTGTCCTGGGATAACAAGCTCTTCAGGAGAGATGGACTACACCTGAGCACGGCAGGAACTAGACTTCTAGCAAATAACATCAGGAGAGGAATAGAGCAGGCTTTAAACTAAGAAGAAGGGGAAAGCCGACAGTCGACCAGGTGTCGATGATTCGGAAGAAGGTATCCCGAGAAGATACTGAGTGGGAAACATACTGGGAAGACACAACGGACAAACAACAAGAGTTGATGGAACGAGAGGATAATAAAAAGAACGTAGCACAGGGGGAAGACAAAACGGGCAAACAACAAGAGTTAACAGGTCAAGAAAAGGATGATAAGAAGACCGTAGCACAGGGAAAAAAAATGAAGACAAGAAAATACCAGGACTTAAATTGCATGTATACTAATGCAAGGAGCCTAAGGAACAATATGGGAGAATTAGAAGTCATGGCCAAAAAAGAGAACCTAGACATCATTGGGGTCTCTGAAACATGGTAGAATGAAGAAAACAAATGGGGCACAGTATTGCTGGGGTACAAGCTCTATCGCAAAGACAGGTCAGATCAGAAAGGAGGAGGAATAGCCCTATACATAAAGGATAACATACACTCGACCAGAGTGGACACAGTGGCGACAACCAACACATTGGGATCACTATGGGTTAAAATGGTGAGATCCTAGCAAGGACAGTGGCAGAACGCGACTTGGGGGGTGATCATTAGCGAAGACATGAAGTCTGCCAATCAAGTGGAGAAAGCTTCATTCAGGGCCAGACAAATCATGGGCTGTATCCGTAGAAGTTTCATCAGCTGTAAGCCTGAGGTGATAATGCCGCTGTACAGATCCATGGTAAGACCCCCATCTGGAATACTGTGTACACTTCTGGAGACTGCATTACCAGAAAGATGTGCTGAGAGTTGAGTCGGTTCAGCGTATGGCCACCAGGATGGTCGCAGGACTCAAGGACCTTCCATATGAGGAACGGCTGGGCAAGTTACAGCTATACTCACTTGAGGAACGCAGAGAGAGAGGAGACATGATCGAGACATTCAAATATGTCACGGGCTGTATCGAGGCAGATCTCTTTTTTCTTAAAGGACTCACAGCAACCAGAGGGCATCCGTTGATTATCAGGGGAGGGAAATTCCATGGCAACACCAGAAAATATTTCTTCACCGATAGGGTGGTTGATCGCTGGAATAATCTTCCGCAACAGGTAATTGAGGCCAGCAGCGTGCCAGACTTTAAAAAAAGATGGGATTGGCAAGTGGGATCACTTCATGGGCGTAGTTAGGGGGTGGGTCATTAGTGTGGGCAGACTTTTTCTGCCATCATTTTTCTATGTTTCTATGAGATAAAGATGGGCCTGTACTATCGTCCACCTGGGCAAATCGAAGTAAATGACAAAGAAATGGAAGCCGAGATGAGGCGGGAATGCAAAAACAGTAACACCATTGTTATGGAAGACTTCAACTATCCCGGGATAGACTGGAGTCTTGGAAACTCAAAATGCGCTAAGGAAACCGGATTCCTGGGGACTATACAGGACTGCTTCATGGAGCAGCTTGTCAAAGAACCGACGAGAGGGAATGCCACTCTGGACCTAGCCCTCAATGGGCTAAGAGGACCTGCAAAGGAAGTGGAAGTAGTGGGATCGTTAGGAAACAGCGATCACAATATGATCCAGTTCAAAGTTGAAGTAGGAATATCGAAGGGGAAGAGAACTACAGTGACAACTTTCAACTTCAAGAAAGGAAACTACAAAGCGATGAGAGAAATGGTAAGAAAGAAACTTAGGAACAGCTCAAAGAAATCGCAGACTGTTGAGCAAGCCTGGTCTTTATTCAAGGACACGGTGAATGAAGTGCAAAATCTGTATATTCCCAGATTTAGAAAAGGATGCAAAAAGAACTGAACAAAAGACCCGGCGTGGATAACTAAAGAAGTGAAGAAAGCGATAGGAGATAAGAAAAGATCATTCCAGATGTGGAAAAAGGACAAAAATGGGGAAAACTGGAAGGAGCACAGGAAGCATCAAAAGGAATGTCACCACGTGGTTAGAAGAGCAAAAAGAGAATACGAAGAGAAGCTAGCCAGGGACGCACGAAATTTCAAACCATTCTTCAGATATGTTAAAGGGAAGGAGCCGGCAAGGGAAGAGGTGGGACCGCTGGATGAGGGAGATAGGAAGGGAGTGGTTAAGGAGGAAAAAGAAGTGGCAGATAGACTAAGCATGTTCTTTTCGTCAGTATTTACAAGAAAGGACACATCCAACGTGACGGAACCTGAAAAGATCTTCAAAGGAGATCAAGCAGAAAAATTAACATCCATGGAGGTAAGCCTTGAAGACGTGCATAAGCAGATAGATATATTAAAAACTGACAAATCTCTGAGCCTGGACGGAATCCACCCTAGAGTATTGAAAGAACTAAAGGAGGAAATAGCTGAACTACTACAGCAGGTTTGTAATTATCCCTGAAAACAGGCATGATCCCAGAGGATTGGAAGATAGCTAATGTTACATCCATCTTTAAAAAAGGATCGAGAGGTGACCCGGGAACTACAGACTGGTAAGTCTGACTTCGGTTCCGGGGAAGATGGCGGAAGCGCTGATAAAAGACAGCATTGATGAGCAACTAGAAAGGCATAAACTGGTGAAAACAAGCCAATATGGATTCTGCAAGGGAAGATCATGCCTAACGAACTTATTGCACTTCTTTGAAGGAATTAACAAACAAATGGACAAAGGGAACCCCATTGAAATCATATACTTGGATTTTCAAAAAGCCTTTGACAAGGTACCCCATGAACGCCTACTACGTAAACTGAAGAACCATGGGGTGGAAGGAGATGTACATAGATGGATCAAAAATTGGTTGGTGGGAAGAAAGCAAAGGGTAGGAGTAAAGGGCCACTACTTAGACTGGAGAAGGGTTACGAGTGGAGTTCCGCAGGGGTCAGTGCTCGGACTGCTGCTGTTCAATGTATTTATAAATGATCTAGAAACAGGGACGAAGTGCTAAGTTATAAAATTTGCAGACGACACCAAACTATTTAGTGGAGTTAGGACTAAAGAGGACTGCGAAGATTTACAAAGGGACCTGAACAAACTGGGAGAGTAGGCGAATTAATGGCAGATGAACTTTAACGTGGAGAAATGTAAAGTCTTGCATATAGGAAACAGAAACCCGATGTACAGCTATACGATGGGAGGGCTGGTAATGGGTGAATGTAGCCTAGAGAAGGACTTAGGGGTACTGGTGGACAAAACAATGAAGCCATCGGCACAGTGCACAGCGGCCTCTAAGAAGGCGAACAGAATGCTAGGTATTATCAAGAAAGGTATTACATCCAGAACGAAGGAAGTTATCCTGCCATTGTATCAGGCAATGGTGCGCTTGCATCTGGAGTACTGCATCCAATATTGGTTGCCGTACCTTAAGAAGGATATGGCGATACTCGAGAGGGTACAGAAAAGAGCGACGAGATTGATAAAAGGTATGGAAAACCTTTCATATGCTGAAAGACTATAGAAACTGGGGCTCTTTTCTCTAGAGAAGCGGAGGCTTAGAGGAGACATAATAGAGACTTACAAGATCATGAAGGGCACAGAGAAAGTGGAGAGGCACAGATTCTTCAAACTTTTGAATACTACAAGAACGAGAGGGCATTCAGAAAAGTTAAGAGGGGACAGATTCAGAACCAATGTTAGGAAGTTCTTCTTCACCCAAAGGGTGGTGGACACCTGGAATGTGCTTCCAGAGGGTGTGATAGGTCAGAGTACGGTATTGGAGTTCAAGAAGGGATTAGATGATTTCCTGAAGGAAAAGAGGATAGAGGGGTATAGAGGATTACTATACAGGTCCTGGACCTGATGGGCCGCCGCGTGAGCGAACAGCTGGGTGTGATGGACCTCTGGTCTGAACCAGCAGAGGCACTGCTTATGTTCTTTTTTTTAATTGAAATTTATTAATGTATCCAAACAAGTATACAGGATATGGGAATTTACACAAAAAATATAGAAATATTATTTCTTAATACAACTTAAATCAGTCATAGAAAATCAGAAATCCCATCAAGCCCACATCATTGAGGAGAAAGAATTATATTACATAACAACATAAAATTTGTAATCAATAAGGGATAACACCCTTAATTTTATAGAGGCATTTAACTATTTAAACTCCTATTTTCATTGAAATTATCATAACCAAGAAAGGAAATTCTACCCCAACTTACAAAAAAGGGGGGTTATTAAGAATGTTCAAGAAAATACTCTAATTGAATAGGATCAAAAAATACGTAATCCTTATCCTGAAAAGTTATCAAACACTTACACGGAAATTTCAGAAAAAATGTGGCACCGGATTCCACTACCTTAGATTTCAAAGCTAAGAAAGCATTTCGTCTAAGTTTGGTTACTCTTGCCACATCTGGAAATATTTGGATTCTAGCCCCACAAAACATTGCCTGTTTATTTTTAAAATATAGTTTCATTATCAGTACCTTATCACTCTCATTTATACATGAAACTAAGAGGGTAGACCTGGTTTGTATTGTATCTTGTGAGTCTTCAAGAAATTCTGTCAAATTCATATCAATAGAAGCCAATTGGTCTGGTCTTTGTTCCACTGTAATTTTTTGTTTCTTAGGTATATAATAGAGTTTAGAAATAGGTACTGATTCAGAGTTAGTTAACCCCAAAACCTCTCTGAAATACTTATGAAAAAGAATCTCAGGAGAGCTCAAACGTGTTTCAGGAAAATTAATCAGTCACAAGTTTCTTGCCTTTGTAGCATTTTCCATTATTTCTAGTTTAACATGTAAAGAATGTGAATCCTTTATTGCTGACATGGAAGATGCTTGTAGGTTAGAAACTTGCTTCTCTATCTCAATTGTGCGTTCATCCAAAACTTTAATATTAGAATCAACATTCACTAGTTTTCCTACCACCTCCTTTGAAAAATCCTGAGACTGAATCATGACTAATTTCAACATTTTCTCCATTCTAATATTAATTTGCCACAAGTCTTTTAGAGTCGTTTCCTGTTTATTTTCTTCAGAGCCTTCCAGATCCTCAACCATTGGTATGATTTGAGGCATTTTTTCATAGGATACTACATGGGCAGTCTGGGGCACTGAGGCTTCCTTAGAAGCACTAGTACCAACTTCGGGTGCCAGTTGAACAGGATTTAAAGGAGGGAAAGGAGGAGTTCTTTCAGGAGAGCTGAGGCTCCTGAAAATTGTTCTGATCTCTTAGTCTGTTTAATATTAACCTCCATAGATGTCAAATGTTTATCCATTGGGCCTGAAGATACAGGAGTTGAGACTTTAACTTTTACTTTACGTTTCCCCATTAGAAGAAAATTTTTACAATATCATTATACAGACATAAATCAAAGGAGAAACCACTCACTAACCTCGCTCCAACTGTCTCCAAGTGGCTCCAAGGAGCCTGGCGTGCCCCTTAGGGCACGCCCCTTTGGCCACGCCCTGTGGCCGCGTGCCACAGAGGCTGCAGCGTTTTTAAGTCAGATGGCAGGGGCCTCGCTGATGGTATAGGTGCCCCTCTCAGTGCCTGCCCGATTTGCAGCACTGTTTGGACCTTTAAAACGCTGAGAAGACAGGGATGCAGCAGGTATTAGGCATGAAAAGCCCCTCTCTCCAAATATAGACACCTCAGAAATATGCTCTCTCTCCCATCTAAGCCACAGAAGCTGCAGCGTTTTTAATTCAGATGGCAGGGGCCTCGCTGATGGTATAGGTGCCCCTCTCAGTGCCTGCCTGATTTGCAGCACTGTTTGGACCTTTAAAACGCTGAGAAGACAGGGAAGCAGCAGGTATTAAGCATGAAAAGCCCCTCTCTCCAACTGCAGACACCTCAGAAATATGCTCTCTCTCCCCGGCACTGCTTATGTTCTTATGAAAACACATGGGTGCTTTGATTTTAAATTTGGTCAATTATCATACTCAATGTGCAACAATCCCTGTATAAACAGGAATTATGGTCCAGTAAATCAAAGAAGACAATTTAAGACAACAAAGAAATTATGTTTCCCTTAATTTAACTAACCATCAAAGTGGAAGAAGTGGTTGTGGTGGTTAAGCTGAGGTCTGCCTTCTGCTGCTGGTACAGGTGCCTGGTTCTCATCTACATTTTCTCTCTGCTGCTCTTCTCTAGCTCTGTTATCAGCAATGTTGAGAGACATCCTGCAGGTTGGGCATGACGTGTCTTGCTCGAGCCAGGAGCGCAGGCAGGAGCTGAAATGGAGCCAAGAGAAATCTTTCCATCAACTTCCAAGTACTTCAACATGTAAATTCAAACCTGATTATTCTATCTACCTATGTACTACATAAGGATGTATAAATAGCATCACAACTAGAGCTCATATTTTTTGTTTCTGGACATACAAATTTCATCTGACTGAATTTGCATGCTTAAATATGCAAAAGAAAGAATGGACTTGTCGAAATCAGAATGATGTGCACCAATGAAAGTGTCCTCCAACTCTTCTGATAATATAAGAAACTTTATTCTTCCAGTGACACAATGATACATCCAACAACTCAATGACTCGACATGTACATATTTCGGCCAACAGGCCTGCCTCAGGAGTCTACAAGTACATGTATAAACATATAGAAAGAATATCATATTAAATAGTGCATCAAATCATGAATACATTTAGAATGAAAAACCAAAACCAGACAATTTATATTTATAAAAATAGGAAATCATAGAGAAAACAACAATAACATGCAGCAACAAAACATATACATCATAAAAACAAACTGATATTTTAACAATATCTCAATATTAATGATAAAATTTATCAGATTCATAAACCAGGTGAAATATAATAGAATTCATCAAGCTTATAAAATTAATAATACATAACTACTAAAACCATAAAACATCGGAATAAAATACATTGTATAAAAACAATATTAAAATGGAAAAAACTGATGCCATAGATATACTCTAAACTTATAGGTATCCTTAAGATATAAATAACCAGCAAACAAGAAGGTGTGGAGCACCAAATACCCATTAAAAAGACCAATATGAACCAGCACTCAATCCATTGCTATGAAATTCATCATGCATGCTAATAACATGTTTTTGTGATATGCAATAAAACCTCATTGAACATAAGAAAACCAAAAAATGATAAAAACATACCTTAAGAGCCTCTAATAATAATACTTGGAAGGTGCTTCCATTCTAAAAGGTGTTGCCAAACTTCAAACAGAAATCAATAAGAGATGTCATACAGCTATAAAAATCAAATACAAGAGAGGAAAGAGGAACAGATGCTTGAACACCAAAAGATCTATAGGTACAACACATAAAACCTAAACAAAACTTAAAAAAGTAATATAAATAATTATATAAGGGCTACTGCTAAAACAAGCCCACACAAAAAGGAAGAAATAAATTGTGTCGGCAAGCTCTAAAATGGTCAACCGGTATGCTAAAACATATTGAGAGCAAACTTAACCAACTCATAACACACTATAAAAAATCAAAAAAATAAAGAATCAAAAAAATGTATAAAAAGCTGTGACCAATAAAATATACCGGAAGTGGCAGTTGAGTTATAAACTAATGTCAGGTGTGTAGCGAGCAAAAAAAAGATACACTGTGATACAAAGCATGAAAAACGCATAAAAGACTAAAAACTACAGCGCCGCATGAAAAAAATACATGAAAGAAACAAACCAAAACACTGTGTGACAAGTGCCAAACACTTCTGAGGCATGCATGGCTTTTAAAAACAAAATGCGGCATAAAATAGATATACAAAAAATGAAAAATTAACTAAAAACCGGGCTGCTAAATACATATAAGAATAACTGAAGAAACTAACTGAAAAACAGGGCTGCTGAATATATATAAAAATGCCTACAAAAGTGACTTACAAATGCTTGGAAAACGAATGCTTGACATCAAGTGACGAGCGTCCTGCTGCTATAAAGAAGGCCCATTGAAGGGTCTAAATATAAAGCGTTCAAAAACGCATGACGTAACACGTTGCATAAAAAGCTGATTTGCACAGAAGCCAATTGAAATGTTACCAGAAGAGGCTAACAAGTATGGTTGCCACTGAAACCGCTAAAAAATAAATAAATATGTAGGCATGATACCAAATGATAAAAAAATGTATATGTTTACACAAAAGACTCCAAATTTGGTGATTATCGCAGATGAAGCAAAATAAAAAAAAAATTAAAATGGGCTGTGATTCTAAACACATGAAGCAATATATAAATATAAAAAGTGCATGAATGACATCATGATGACAGACCATAAGCCTAAGACACATACTCAAACAATGTATATATAAAACTAAATATGGAATAATTAAGAATGTAAACCATATAGTAATAATACAAGAATATACATAAAATAACAACCTAAAATTATAAGTATAAGAGTGATACATAAATAATACAATAACAGCATGGCAAGAGTCCACGGTATATACTCAACATATGTGTACATAAAAAGTCATAAAACTAATCCTAAAAAGCAACACTGATTAAAAATAATACTTCAATAAAAATGAAATGATTGTAATGCATGAATGGTGCAAATGGCATAGCATAAATCCAAAACATATTTATGCACCAATAACATCTATAATAATGCGCACTCCTACCTGCGTGATCCATGATCCATAGGTCCCTGGCCGGCAGGAGAACGCATGCATGCTTCGACTCCCCCCCTCACTCACTTTAAGGCAGCACTCACTGTAAGGCAGTTCATCGTCGTCGCCCCCCCCCCCCCCCCACGGCGCACCCGAACCCCCGTTGACCATCCCATCTGACCCTCCCACTGCAAGATGACCACAAACCTCCCGACTCTAGCAGCGTCCGCAGTACTCTAAACACGCTGATTCGTGTCCTTCTACTGCCCTGATTTCCTCTGCCGCGTCCCTGATGACATCGAGACAGAGATGCGGCAGAGGAAATAACGGGCAGTAGGCCACGAAGCAGCGTGTTTAGAGTGCTGTGGATGCTGCTGGAGCCGGGAGGTTTGTAGGTCATCTCGCAGTGAGAGAGTCGGATGGGAGGGCCAGTGGGGTCTGCTGTATGGTGGCGGTAGTGATGGTGGGGGAGGGGATGGAAACATGCTGCTCAACGATTCTACTGCACAGGGGGATGGGAGGGAGGGAGGGATAGAAAAATGCCAGGTTCTACTGTACGGAAGGATGGGGGTAGAAATGGAAAGATGCTGCTCAAGGGTTCTACTGCACAGGGGAATGGGAGGGAGGGAGGCAGGCTGGCTGGCTTCGGGGGTGGGGTGGGACAAAGTCTGGAAAGCAGTGAGGGGGACATAGGAAGGAAGCACTGGGGGCACTAAGGACACAGGAAGGGGAACTGAGGGCAATAAGGATATAGGAGACACTGGGGGCACTAAGGACACGAGAAGGAGGCACTGGGGGCACTAAGGACATGGGAAGGAGGCACTGGGGGCACTAAGGACATGGGAAGGAGGCACCGGGGGCACTAAGGAAACAGGATGGAGTCACTGGGTGCATTAAGGACATAAGAAGGAGGCACCGGGGGCACTAAGGACATAAGAAAGGGCACTAAGGACATAGGAGGCACTGAGGGCACTAAGGACATAGGAAGGGGCACTAAGGACATAGGAAGGAGGCACTGAGGGCACTAAGGACATAGGATGGTACACTAAGAACATCGGAAAGCAGAATTGGGGGCACTAAGGACATAGGAAGGGGGCCATGGAGAGACAGGCAGGCATGGCGCAACAGAGAAATACAGTGTGACAGGGAAGCTCTTGTCACTAGTTTAAAACCTGCTTTACACCCTGCCTCTAAAACAAATGGGCCTATTCCTAAACCCAGGAACCTGTCCATTAACTCTGTTCCCAGGACTAGAGTAGACAGGCAGGGCAGAACAGAGAAGGAATGGCAGAGGAGAACAGAATACCTGTTACAAGTTACTATAATCCCTTTTATAAATCATCTGTTAATTCTGCAGCTAAACCTTTGGTCAGGAAATCTGACCCAGTAAGGATTAAGGAAAGGGGTGGAGCTGACAGGCAGAAGTGGCTAGAGCAGGAGTGAAAGTTACCCAGCTGAATAAATGAAGGCCAGCTGAGAATCCCCACAAGCAATCAGGAACTTGGAGGGAAGGGCCTGCCTCCCAGAGCAGGAAATGGAAAGCTAAGAAACTCCCTGATACACAACACTGGCAGACTAACCAAACCTTGCTTTCCAAGCAGAAGCTAAGTGAAAGGGGAAGGCTCGAGGAGCAGGGCTTGCCAAAGGCTGCTTCAGAGGATAGCCTGTATCCAACCTCAGAGAGCGAGGATCTCTCATGGAGGTAGAAGGAGGTATCTCTGAGAGAAATGACATGGACTGCAGCCCTGAAGCCTTAGACTATAGGTCTGAATGCAGCATGAGTCTGTAAGGTAAGGCTCAAGAAGGGCAAAGCAGAAATCCAAACAGTTGAGCAAGCATGGTCTCTATTGAAAAACACCATCACAGAAGCACAGAATATCCACATACCAAAGATATCCAAAGGAAGGCGAAAAAAGAAAAAAGGAGAACCAGCTTGGTTATCCAAAGAGGTTAAGGATGCAGTAAGGGAAAAGAGGAACTCGTTTAAAAAATGGAAACGGGAAAAAACGGTGGAGGCCTGGAACTGTCACAAAATCGATCAGAAAAAGTGTCATAAAGTGGTAAAAGATGCCAAAAAAGTCTATGAAGAAAAGATAGCGAAAGAAGCCAAAAACTTCAAGCCCTTTTTTAAATATATAAAAGGAAAGAAACCAGCAAGAGAGGCAGTGGGCCCTCTCGATGATCAAGGAAGGAAAGGGTCAATCAAAGAAGACAAATAAGTTGCCGATAAGTTAAATGCATTCTTTGCCTCTGTCTTCACAAATGAGGACACTACAACAATGCCAGACACAGAGAAGATATTCACCGGAGGCATAGAGGAAAGCCTCGCAACAGTAAATGTGGAGTTGGACATGATATACTTTCAGATTGACAAACTAAAAAGTGACAAATCCCCTGGACCGGATGGAATTCACCCGAGAGTATTAAAGGAACTTAAGGTAGAAATTGGAGAACTATTGCAATCCTTAGCTAACATGTCAATTAGAACCGGGCAAATACCAGAGGACTGGAGGATAGCAAATGTCATCCCAATATTCAAAAAAGGATCAAGAGGTGAACCAGGAAATTACAGACCTGTGAGCCTCACATCAGTTCCTGGGAAGATAATTGAAGCATTAATTAAAGACAGCATTGTACAACACTTGGAAGATCACAACTTAATAAGGGCTAGTCAACACGGCTTTAGGAAAGGGAAGTCATGTCTGACAAATTTACTTCAATTCTTCGAGAAGGTGAACAAACAATTGGATAGTGGAGATCCAGTGGACATAGTTTACTTGGACTTCCAGAAAGCGTTTGACAAGGTTCCGCATGAAAGGCTTATGAGAAAACTACTGAGCCATGGAATAGGAGGAGAAGTGCACAGATGGATTAGCAAATGGCTGGAAAATAGAAGGCAGAGGGTTAGCATAAATGGGCAATTCTCGGACTGGGAGAGAGTGACTAGCGGCGTGCCCCAGGGTTCGGTTCTTGGGCCTATCTTGTTTAATATTTTTATAAATGACCTTGAAGAGGAAACAACATGCAATATAACAAAGTTTGCGGACCTGCAATATAACAAAGTTCCCGACCTGCGAGGGACCCGACTCCACTTCCCAGCAGCGCGGCCATTTGCTTCAGAGCCCAGAGCCCAGCAGAGGAGAGGCAGCGTGGGAGCCCTGCTCTGCCCCTCTCCCCAACCTGCGAGGGACCCGACTCCACTTCCCAGCAGCACAGCCATTTGCTTCAGAGCCCAGAGCCCAGCAGAGGAGAGGCAGCGTGGGAGCCCTGCTCCGCCCCTCTCCCCAACCTGCGAGGGACCCGACTCCACTTCCCAGCAGCGCAGCCATTTGTTTCAGAGCCCAGAGCCCAGCAGAGGAGAGGCAGCGTGGGAGCCCTGCTCCGCCCCTCTCCCCGACCTGCGAGGGACCCGACTCCACTCCCAGCAGCGCGGACATTTGTTTTTAGAGCCCAGCAGAGGAGAGGCAGCGTGGGAGCCCTGCTCCGCCCCTCTCCCCGACCTGCGAGGGACCCGACTCCACTTCCCAGCAGCACAGCCATTTGCTTCAGAGCCCAGAGCCCAGCAGAGGAGAGGCAGCGTGGGAGCCCTGCTCTGCCCCTCTCCCCGACCTGCGAGGGACCCGACTCCACTTCCCAGCAGCACAGCCATTTGCTTCAGAGCCCAGCAGAGGAGAGGCAGCGTGGGAGCCCCTCTCCCCAACCTGCGAGGGACCCGACTCCACTTCCCAGCAGCGCAGCCATTTGTTTCAGAGCCCAGAGCCCAGCAGAGGAGAGGCAGCGTGGGAGCCCTGCTCCGCCCCTCTCCCCGACCTGCGAGGGACCCGACTCCACTCCCAGCAGCGCGGACATTTGTTTTTAGAGCCCAGCAGAGGAGAGGCAGCATGGGAGCCCTGCTCCGCCCCTCTCCCCGACCTGCGAGGGACCCGACTCCACTTCCCAGCAGCGCAGCCATTTGTTTCAGAGCCCAGAGCCCAGCAAAGGAGAGGCAGCGTGGGAGCCCTGCTCCGCCCCTCTCCCCGACCTGCGAGGGACCCGACTCCACTCCCAGCAGCGCGGACATTTGTTTTTAGAGCCCAGCAGAGGAGAGGCAGCGTGGGAGCCCTGCTTCGCCCCTCTCCCCGACCTGCGAGGGACCAGACTCCTCTTACGCCACCACAAGCCAGAGTCTAAACACATAGGCGATTACCTTCACCAGAGAGGAGAGCGATCAGAAACTCTCTCCATCCTCTTCCGTGTCTGATTACTATTTAAAAAAAAAAAAAAAAATACTCTCGAAACCACCAACACCATTGCCACAACTCTAACCAAAGAGATACTAGATCCAAAGAATCTTCCACCCCACAAACAAAATGGAAAATCACGCATACAAAATCATACTTGCCCTCCTAATACTCTCACTACTCATTTCAAACTGGCAAACCACAGGATATCACCTATCACCCATCCCAATTCTGACACCAACCTTCAGACAACCACATCCACCCAGAAAACTCCACACCACCAGAACCCTAACATCCTGCCCACTGACCAGCCAAGACCACATTCCCACCGTCTGGGGAAAACGACCTCCACCAAAGCACAAGACCACCACACAAAAACAACAAACACCAGCAAAAAATATCCTCTACATCAATTGCAACCTTAATTCCAACACAAAACACACCTCGTTAGCCTGTGCCTATATGAATATAAGATCAATAAGCCCAAAAGCAAATCTAATCAAAGACTGGATAATCAAAGAACAACTAAGCTGTCTCTTCCTAGCCGAAACCTGGCTAACATCCAACTCGGACCCATGCATAACCGAATTCTGCCCCAAAGGTTACAAATTAGAGATAGTATGTCGAGAAAACAAACGAGGGGGAGGACTAGCGATTCTAGTAAAAAACAATCTCAACCTAAAAGTGCTACACAAACAATCAACCCCTCACTTAGACCTTCTTGCATGCCAACTCTCAGACAACACACTCACAGGCACCTTGAACTGTCTGCTATGCTACATCACTCCAGGAAAATGGAACACCTCAAAACTTGATCTCGAAGAATTCTTATTCCAGAACTCTCTAACCTCCACATACAACTTGCTCCTAGGAGACATCAATCTCCACCTCGAAGACCACACATCCAAACAAGCAAACGAAATACTCTCATACCTCGACGCCCTATCCTACCAGATCCTCAATCCGGAACCCATGCATGAAAAAGGCCACCAACTTGATATAGCAGCATTCACGCCTCATAACCTCCATGCCCCAAATATTCACATCACCAATGGTATCTGGCATCCCTCTCTTTGGTCAGACCACCACAAATACACCTTCACAATCAACTGGCCTCAAAATAACATAAAATCTATGCCCCAAAAAACAACCTTCAAATCTAGACAGAAAATTGAACCAGCCACATTCTGGGACAAAGTGGACCCTGCAATCGACCCCACTGACCCTACAGACTTCGTATAACACTGGCGCACCCTAAGTGAAACAACCTTGAACGAGCTAGCCCCAGAAAAAACCAAACACAGAACCTGCAGACCCTCAGACAAGTGGTTCGACTCCGAACTCCACCTACTAAAAAGGCATTGCAGACAACTTGAAAGATCTTGGAGAAAAAAGAGAAATGACCAAACCAAATCCGCTTGGAGAACCCAAATCAAACTATATAACATCAAACTTAAAGAAAAGCGCAAAACATACTACACTAAACTAATTGGCACAAACAACTCCGACACAAAAACGCTCTTCAATTTAGTAAAAAAACTTACGGACATAAACCCATTCCTTGCCACTCAAGGCAATAAAACACCAACAGCTTCCCAATTAGCAGACCATTTCAAACTCAAGATCATCAAAATCAGAACTACCTTCAACAACTCAACTACCACACTTGACGAGTTAATAACAACCCCCACAACGGAAGAAGCCATAACTGCAGACAGAACATGGACCACCTTCCCAACTCTACAATGGCCTGATTTGAACCTACTATATAAAAAATACAGCCACACCTCATGCGACTTGAACTACTGCCCATCGTATCTACTCACAAATGCTTCCCCTAAATTCAAAACCAGCCTCACGCAGTGGATACAAAGCACTTTCATAGAAGGCCAATTCCCACAAGATCTTGGAGAGATCATAATCACACCCTTACTGAAAGACCAAAAAGGTCCTGTAGACACACCCACCAACTATAGACCTATCGCTTCGATCCCATTATATGTCAAGCTGATTGAAGGACTTGTGGCTCAATACCTCACCAACTACCTAGCTGACCACAATATACTTCACTCATCTCAATCAGGATTTAGATCTTACCACAACACGGAAACACTACTAGCAACACTACTGGACATAGCCCGACAATACCTCAGTAAAGGACACAGGATCCTAATTATCCAACTAGATCTTTCCGCCGCATTCGATCTAGTTGATCATACCATACTACTCCAGATACTTGATGCAATAGGGATCTCAGGAGTGGTTTACAACTGGTTCCAAGGATTCCTTAAAACAAGAACGTACAGAGTTAAGATAAACGATACGAAATCTAACCCATGGTCAAATCCATGCGGAGTCCCGCAGGGATCTCCACTTTCACCCATTCTATTCAATCTCTATATCTCCTCCCTTGGTACCACTCTAGATTACCTAAATGTAACATCATTCAGCTACGCAGACGACATAACTATTCTCCTCCCCTTCGAAACCCAAGACCACACCTCAACAGGACACCTGGAAACAATACTGGACGAAGTAGAAAAATGGATGACAAACCACAAATTAAAACTAAACTCGGACAAAACCAAATTCTTAATGCTTGAAACGGACAAAAACCCATCCATAACAGACCTGGAAATTAAAGCAATCAAATACCCAATCTAAACCTCCCTCAAAATCCTGGGAGTGCTGATAGACAGATGCTGCACTATGCAGACTCAAATCAACAAAACTACCCAAAAAGCATTCTTCACAATGCGCAACTTAAGAAAAATAAGGAAATTCTTTGACAAAGAACACTACAGGATCATTGTACAATCCCTGGTACTAGGTCTTGTGGACTACTGCAATATCCTATATCTACCATGCCCTACAAACATGATCAAAAAACTACAGACCGTTCAGAACACAGCTCTCAGACTAATCTACTCCCTCGGAAAATATGACCACATCACCAACGCCTACCTAGACTCACATTGGCTACCGATTAGAGCCAGAATTCAATTCAAACTATACTGTCTAATCTTCAAAGTATTCAACGGTACTGCACCTGCTTATCTAAACGATCGCCTAAACCGTAACCTTCCACCCAGAATAAGAAGAACACTGACACCATTCTCATACCCACCACTCAATGGCACTCATCGTAAAAAGCTTTATGATAACCTCATAGCAACGCATGCAGCAAAACTCGAACCCTCCATTACCAGATTGTTAACCTCAACATCTGACTTCAAAGCATTCCGTAAAGAAATCAAAACGCTATTATTCAAAAAGTATATACAATCTACCTAATCTCCCTCTCCTCTTCCACTTACACTGACCAGGTTTTGCTCACTCCCTGGCACCATACCCTCAATCGACCAAAAATATAAAAAAATATATATATATATACGGAACCTAATTCATCCTACCGAAACCGATTGCCTACCAACGTATGGAAACAGACTATTTGATATGTAATGTAATGTAACCTGATTTATCTTCCAATGTTATTATGTCTACACACTCATTCTGTTATTAAGTCTATACCCTCAATCTGTATTCTCCAATGTCATGTACCCTCCTGGAAATGTCCAGCTCTCTTCTTATGTAATCCGCTTTGAACCGCAAGGTACAAGCGGAATAAAAATCACTAATGTAATGTAATGTATATGTATAAAATGGTAATAAAAACAAGCTGTAAAAATAAATCTAAAAAACTCAATCACATAAACGGTTTCAGATCAAGCTCCATATTCAACCCACTGGGAAAAACTGTGGGTTGAATATGGAACTTGATCTGAAACCGTTTATGTGATTGAGTATTTTAGATTTATTTTTCCAGCTTGTTTTTATTAACATTTTATACATATACATGTCAAATATATGCTTTGTGTTCATGCCACGCCATGATTATATTAGGCTTGCACTATTATCTTTTTTATTTTTTAATGTTATTGGTGCATATATATGTTTTGGATTTATGCTATGCCATTTGCACCATTCATGTATTACAATCATTTCATTTTTATTTAAGTATTTTTAATCAGTGTTGCTTTTTAGGATTGGTTTTATGACTTTTTATGTATACATATGTTGAGTATATGCTGTGGACTCTTGCTATGCTATTATTGTATTATGTATCGCTCTTATACTTATTTTAGGTTATTGTTTTATGACCATTTTATGTACACATATGTTCAGTATATGTATTTTGCATATATTGTTCTTGTATTATTACTATATGGTTTACATTCTTAATTATTCCATATTTGGTTTTATATATACATTGTTTGAGTATTTGTCTTAGGCTTATGGTCTGTCATCATGATGTCATTCATGCACTTTTTATATTTATATATTGCTTCATGTGTTTAGAATCATGGCCCATTTTCATTTTTATTGTTATTTTGCTTCATCTGCAATAATCACCAAGTTTGGAGTCTTTTGTATAAACATATACATTTTTTTATCATTTGGTATCATGCCTACATATTTATTTTTAGCAGTTTCAGTGACAACCATATTTGTTAGCCTCTTTTGGTAATATTTCAATTGGCTTCTGTGCAAATCAGCTTTTTATGCAACATATTACGTCATGCATTTTTGAACGCTTTATATTTAGACCCTTCAATGGGCCTTCTTTTTAGCAGCAGGACGCTCGTCACTTGATGTCAAGTATTCCTTTTCCAAGCATTTGTAAGTAACTTTTGGAGGCATTTTTATATGTATTCAGCACCCCTGTTTTTTAGTTAGTTTCTTGAATTATTCTTATATGTATTTAGCAGCCCGGTTTTTAGTTAGTTTTTCGTCTTTTGTTGTTTATCGATTTTATGCCGCACTTTGTTTTCAAAGTCATGCGCGCCTCAGAAGTGTATGCCACTTGTCACACGGTGTTTTGGTTTGTTTCTTTCATGTATTTTTTCATGCAGCGCTTTAGTTTTCAGTCTTTTATGCGTTTTTCATGCTTTGTAGCATAGTGTATCTCTTTTTGCTCGCTACAAACCTGACATTAGTTTACAACTCAGCTGCCACTTCCGGTATATTTTATTGGTCACAGCATTTTATACATTTTTTTGATTCTTTATATATTTTTTATAGTGTGTTATGAGTTGGTTAAATTTGCTCTCAATATGTTTTAGCATACCGGTTGACCAGTTTAGAGCTTGCCAACACAATTTATTTCTTCCTTTTTGTGTGGGCTTGTTTTGGCAGTAGCCCTTATTTAACTATTTATATTACTTTTAAGTTTTGTTTAGGTTTTATGTGTTGTGCCTATAGATCTTTTGGTGTTCAAGGATCTGTTCCTCTTTTCTCTCTTTTATTTGATTTTTATAGCTGTATGACATCTCTTATTGATTTCTGTTTGAAGTTTGGCAACACCTTTTAGAATAGAAGCACCTTCCAAATATTATTATTGGAGGCTCTTAAGGTATGTTTTTATCATTTTTTGGTTTTCTTATGTTCATTGAGTTTTGTTGCATATCACAAAAATGTGTTATTAGCATGCATGAAGAATTTCATAGCAATGGATTGAATGCTGGTTCATATTGGCCTTTTTATTGGGTATTTGGTGCTACACGCCTTCTTGTTTGCTGATTATTTATTATTTATATCTTAAGGATACCTATGAGTTTAGAGTATATCTATGGCATCAGTTTTTCCCATTTTTATATTGTTTTTATACAATGTATTTTATTCTGATGTTTTATGGTTTTTTATTAATTTTATAAGCTTGATGAATTCTATTATATTTCACCTGGTTTATGAATTTGATAAATGTTATTAATATTGAGATATTGTTAAAATATCAGTTTATGTTTTTATGATGTATATATTTTGGTTCTGCATTTTATTATTGTTATTTTCTCTATGATCTTCTATTTTTATAAATATAAATTGTCTGGTTTTGGTTTTTAATTCTTAATGTATTCATGATTTGATGCACTATTTAACATGATATTCTTTCTATATGTTTATACATGTACTTGTAGACTCCTGAGGCAGGTTTGTTGACCGAAACATGTACATGTCGAGTCATTAAGTCGTTGGATGTATCATTGTTTCATTGGAAGAATAAAGTTTCTTATATCATCAGAAGAGTTGGAGGACACTTTCTTTGGTGCACATCATTCTATTTTTTCCATATTTGTGTTTGTGGTTTTGTTTTCCCATGTTTTGTTCCTTGAATCTGCATGCTAACATGTCGTATAGTTGAAACAGTCTTATGTTTAAATATATTTATTCATTTTCAACGTGAATAGAAACATCCATAGCAAAACAGAACAAAGTACTTACATTTGTGCACAAATACAAACCTTCCCTACCCCATTCCCCCAACTAGATACATAAACATAATAATCTCTTGAGTGCAGGGAGCCCAGCAAAACACAAATTACAGGTTCAAGAGTCTACTCCGGGCCATAGGTGTAAGAGTTAGCCAAAAGCGTTCCCAGATCAAAGTAAATCGTTGACCCAGCCCAGTGTCTAGATCAGTAAAATGCCTACGTTCCAAGGAAGCATATATAATCATCAAAGTTCTCCATTGACTGTAAGTCGGAGCATCATTAGCCAGTCACTGTGTCAATATTGCTTTTTTTCCAAACAACATGGCTTGTGTCACAAAAGCTGAAAGGCCTTTCGGTCTAGGTGTGACAATATCATAGAAACCAAATAACGCTCTGGGCGTCGGGGTCAACCGCCGACCCCAGAGAGAGGTAATATAGGTTCCCAAACAGTGCCAGAACCGAAGAATGTGAGGGCAGGACCAAAACATATATCCCAGTGAGGCGTGCGCCTGAGAACATTTAGGACATTGATGGAACTGCAAGCTTGTATTGGTGAAATGTATAGACGAAGCGTAAACTTCAGCTGCAGTTCCCAATGTTGGAGGACACCTTTCTCACCACTTGCTGCAGCTGGTGGGAGGTAATAACACACTGTAAATCCTCAGCCCAAGTTGCCGCTAAAATGGTAAAGTTAGGGCCAGACTGACTGTCACGAATGCCCACCTGATGAAAGCGGAGGGGGGTCAATTGTTGTGCAGACAAACTAAACATTTCAGAAAGAATTTCTTGAGAGGTGTCCGTCAATTGGCATTCAGGCAGAGAGCGAACATAATGACAAGCTTGAAAATATGCAAAATGGTCCACATCAGGAAGTCCAAATGGCTAGGCACCTGGACCAATCAGGCCTTAGGATTAGTGGGGATGGGCGGCCCGCTATGCCTAAGGCCTGATTGTTCCAGGCCTCTAGAGCCTGGGCCAATCAGGCCTTAGATTTAGCGGGGATGGGCCGGGAAGGGGCGGGCCCGTCTCATTTCCACGAGGCGGGCCTGTCGGCTGGACGGCAGCAAGACCCGTTCAGCCGATCAACATTTAAAGGTTAGTTGGGGGAGGGAGGTTAGTTTTTTTTGGGGGGGTCGTCGGGCTTTCCGGCAGGAGGATTGGGCATCCTCCTGCCGGTGATTACCAGTTTGGGGGGGAGGGGGGTTCCAGGGGGTTCCGGCAGGAGGATTGGGCATCCTCCTGCCGGCGATTACCAGTTTGGGGGGGAGGGGGGTTCCAGGGGGGTTCCGGCAGGAGGATTGGGCATCCTCCTGCCGGCGATGGGACAGGCGCCGCGGCCGCTATACTTATTGCAGCAGGGAGATCCCTTGCTGCCATAAGTATAGCGGCCGTGTCTACTTACAATGTAGACCAGCATTTTGCTGGCCTACATTTTAAGCGTCTCTTCCTCTACTAGGGTGACGCGTAGGGCCGCCTAGGTTCGCCTAAGGCCCGCCTAAGGCCCTTAGGTGAGCTTAGGCATCTTGCGGGCCTCCCTAGGCTCCTGGAGGCGCCTTCAATATAGGCGGCCTGCCTGGGGAGCATTTTTTTAAAAAAACCTGCATCCCGATTGGCTGATTAGACAGCTCCTACAGCTGCCTAAAATCGGGACGCACTTTGTAGAATCAGGGCCTAACTATGTAACTTTTCCCCTTTATCCTCTCGTATTTTTGTTTTGTTTGTTCATGTGTCTGTTTTTAAACCCTCATTTACTAAATTTTAATTTATATGTTTATTAGTAAGTTTATTATAACTTATTGTAATTCGCTTAGTAAATCATGGATAAGCGATTCATCAAATTTATAAATAAACTTGAACTAAAAGTCACACCATCGGGCCCCTATACAAAGTCTTCACGGCTCTCGCATACCAACCTGTTACACCTAAGTAATCCAATACCTCAAATAGGTAACTCCAGTTTACCTGATCAAAAGCACGGGCTGCGTCCAAGCTAACTAATAACATGGGTATGTCTTGAGATTGAATATGGGCCATGGTCAATAACACCTTACGAACATTCTGGACTGCTTGTCTACCCCTAACAAAACCTACCTGTTCCAGTTCTATAATTCCAGGAAGGAAAAGAGAAAATCTATCTGCCAATATCTTTGCTAATATTTTAATATTCACATTTAGAAGCGATATAGGGCGGTAAGCTTCGGGAGAAGTCACATCCTTGCCTGGTTTTAAAATAAGCGTTATAAGAGCTTCATTGGCTCCTGCCGGAAAACTCCCCCCATCTATGACCTGGTCATAACAATCACGAAGTGGGTTACCGATTTGAGAGGACAACAGTTTGTAAAATTCGGCAGTAAAGCCATCGGGTCCGGGGGCCAAATAATTGCGCTGGATCATTATCGCCTTCTGTAATTCTCTAAGGGTAAGGGGTGCATTAAGAGTCTCCACATCTAATTCAGTTAACTTAGGAAGACCCGAATCCTCCAAATAATCTCTCATGAGGGAACCTCCACCCCGGTCCCTTTGCTCGTAAAAGTCCCAGAAATAATCTAAAAAATTTTTGGCAATATGATCCATTTTGTGTCTTATATTCCCCATAGCATCTTTAAGACCAAAGACAAACTGCTGACCCCTCGTCCGTTTTGTCAAAAAGGCTAATAATTTCCCTGAGCGGTTGGTTACCATGATGGTATTTAAACCTCTGGTAAAATAACATCTTCATCGTGCGCTCATGTATATAGGAGTTAAGTGTAGTCTCTACGGACCCTAAGTGTTCCCTCGCCGCAGGGGTTGGATGGGCAGTATAAATACACTTCGCGGCAGCCAGATCTCTTTCCAAACGAATAATTCCCCTAGACAACCTATGATTCCGAGCTATAACGTATGCTATAACGTATGCTATACAGTCCCCCCTTAGGACTACTTTAGCTATATTCCAAAATAATTCAGGTTCAGTTAGATTAGAGAATGACACGGTGGCGGTTTACCCGCGGCCACCGCATTTTAGCCGCGGGTCACCCGCCGAAAACGGGGAAGAAAACTAGCAGTCGCTGCGGCGACGGGGACAAGGCCATTCACCGCCCGCGGGGCGGTGAATGGGTCTTGTCCCCGCAGTGAGGCATGAAGGATCGCGCGGTCCCCGCAGCTCACACCCGCCTGCCCTATCGATTCTAGTGTTTAGCCAGCTCTCTCCCTTCTCCTCACCTTAGTTTGTAGATTTTCTTTTTCAGCGACCCGCACGCTATCAGAGAGCCGCGCACTCGATGCTGCTCAGTTTCGATCTTCTGCTCTGACGCAACCGGAAACAGGAAGTTGCAGCAGAGCAGAAGATTAAACACTGAGCAGCCCCGCGTGCGCGGCTCTTTGGGAAAGCGTGCAGGTCGCCGAAAAAGAAAACCTATAAACTAAGGTGAGGAGAAGGGAGAGAGCTGGCTAAACACTAGGATCGATTGGGCAGGCAGGTAGTGGCTGCGGGGACCGTGCGATCGCTAGTGTTCCGGGCTCAAATTGTAAGGAGGGAGTGAAAGGGAAAATGATTCTGGGCCAAGGGGATGAAGTCGGAAAGAAAAACCCACAGCAGGAAAGAAAGGGAAGGACTGGCAGGTGAGCCAGATGCTAGAAGCAGGGGGGGGGAAGAAAGAGGGAAAAAAGCTAGATGGGGTTGAAAAGAAGAGACACACTGGTATGGAAGAGGAAGATAGGGGAAATCTGGACACAGGAAGGTAACAGAAAGAGGGGAAATTATGTGCATGGGGCATAGGGACAGAGACATAAAGGGGACATGCCATGGGGATGGTATATGGACACAGGGGGGGCAATGACAGATACATAGGGGAGATATTAGAAATGGAGAAAATAGAAGCACAGAAGCGAGATGATTTGTGGGGATGGGACAGGGACCGAGCTTGCAGGCTCCAGTGGTTTGCACAAATTACATTGTAACGTGCCATGAAAATAAGAGGGAGGAAGGTAGATAGATAGGCCACGCGAGAGGAGCTGAAGGGTAGTAGAAAGGAACAGATGGTAAAGGAGGGAGGGAAGGGTGGTGGTAGAAAGGAATAGGACAGACATTGAAAGAGGGTGGAGAGGAACAGACCCCGAAGGGAAATGTGGAAGACAGAGTGGGAAGAAGACAGATGCCAGACTATGGGGGAGCGGAGGGAAGAAGATGGGTGCTAGACCAATTGGGGGGGGGTGAAGGGAGAGGCACAGTAACAGCAAATGGAAGACGCAGAGAGAAGACACACAGTGGATGGAAGGAATTCAATGAGAAGATGTGGAAAGCAGAAACCAGACAACAAAGGTAGAAAAAAAAATTATATTTATTTATTTATTTTTTGCTTTAGGATAAAATAGTATATTAGTTGTGTTGATAAAAATTTATAAACAAAGCCCTGCCAGCTGAACATCTCTTTCTCTAGTTCAGCAGCAGGAACTTTGATTTATAAGAAAGGAATAAGCTAAATATTACAGTACTAAGGCTTATATGGATGCAGCGGGGACGGTGACGGGGCGGTGAATGGGATGGCAGTGGCGGTGACGGGGCGGTGAAAGGGATGGCGGTTGTCAGTTTGAAAGTGGCCCCCACAATATTAGGTGGTAGGGGTTAAGTGAAAGGCGTACTGACAAACGCCAGGTCCCAGGTTCAGTTCCTTCACAGAAGTTTCATTAGGGATAGAATCAAATAAGAAGCACAGCCAGGGGTGATTATATAAAGAATATATTATAGAAATAGTCTTACAGAAAAGTAATATTTATAAGCATTACAATTAAGCAGAGAGCATTACACTTAAGCAGAGAGCAAGCAGTCTCACTGCCTTACAGAGGTCAGAGGCAGAGAGGGACATAGAAGCTTGCAGAAGAGCCAAGAGATAGCTCCATAGGAAAAGAGAGAGCGATTTATAGCTGCATAGAAAAAGAGAGAGAGCTTGATCGAGCAGAGAGCAGGCTTTTATACCTTGGAATCTTATTCTGAATAGAGAAAATATTGTATCTCCCAGTATCTTTCTGTTTAGAATTTGTAAACTGTTTGAGACAATGGTTAATTTAATTAACAAAGGAGGGTGAGAAACCTGATGGGATTAAGTCTCTGGCTTGATCTGTGCACCCTTGTCCTAAGCACCCTCTTAATCAGACATTAACACCTTTTAGCTAGCCATGATTCAAGCAGGGCTACTTGAAACTTAAAATATATCAATCAGGGCTACTTAAAACAGTTTCCCTGCACTAAGGGTCTATCTGCCTTCCCATGCCAGGGTCAGATTGATATAATCTCCCAGAGGCCTCTAGGCTGACATCGGTGACGGTGACGGGGCGGTGAAGGGAACGGCGGTGACGGGGCGGTGCAGAGGATGGTGGGCCGGTGACGGGGACAGATTTTTTCCCCGTGTCATTCTCTAAGTTAGATGTTAACCATTAAATTCCAAAAAGTTTTCCCACTTTTGTAACAAGAAAGTCCTAAAATGTTCATCCTGAAACAAGTAACTAGGAAATTGCCAGTGTGAGGGACCTCTAACTCCAAAGCCAACATTAATATCAATCCAAATCAGGGAATGATCCGATATAACCGAGGGTCCTATCGTGGCCACATCGATATTAGGAAAAGAAGAACTAGTGAAAAGTATATAATAGATTCTGGAAAGCGTGCCATGGGTTCGGGATCTATGTGTATAATCGCGTTCTTTAGTATGAAGCAAGCGCCAAGGATCCACCAAGTCTAACGTTGCACACAAATAGGGAATCCCGCACTGACCCGTTCCCACGGAGAAAATTCCTGGGTTAGACCGGTCACAACTCTGATCAAGTACCTGATTGTAATCCCCCGCAAGGTATACCGGCTCAGCCATGCGCACCATCAACAGAGCCACAATTTGTTCAAAAAAAGAGTGATCATATACATTGGGTGCATATACATTTAGCAAATAAAAACAATAAGTGCCCACGGTGATATGGAGCAGTAAAAACCGGCCCTGTGGGTTTTTCTCTACTAGACGTGCCTTATAGGGCAAAGATTTATGAATTAAAACTGCCACCCCAGCCCGCTTCTGAGGGGAAGAAGCCGCATAAACAGCCCCCACCCAGGATTTTCCCAATTTAGCGTGTTCAAGATCTGTTAACCGAGTTTCTTGCAGATAAACTATGTCTGCTTTATGGCGCTTAAGCTGATTTAGGATTTTAGTTCGTTTAACAGAGGATGTAATGCCAGACACATTCCAGGACATGATCCTTAAAGTGTTCGCTAAGGACATGAGGAACTGAGAAAGTCAGAACAACATAACTATCCCGGGTTCCTAGCCTTACCCAGGATAGACAGAAATATAGAATATTATCATCTGTCAATCTAGACCAAAGAAGTTGTGTGGTCTCCCCGCACCCCAGGCCAGCGCACTGAAAGGCCCGACGCACCAGGAATCCCCCCCAGCACCAGGAGCAACACCCAAGACTCTATTCAGAGCAGAACCCCTCCCCTCAGAGATGAATAAGCTGAGAGGGAATGTACACAAAAAAGAATACCCCCATCTACTCTACTCTCCCCTCCTGTCTAACCCTCCCCCATCTCTCTAGCTCTCTAGACAAATCAACAGAACCACCCCGAGGTGATTCTGCAGGTGTGTAAGGGCACAAAAAGGATGCCTCCCCAAGCCCCGAGTCTACACTATACCGGAGAACCAAGAATAAAAGCTTAGAAGACAAGATTATCCTAAACAGTACTACACTGACTAAACATTATATATAAATGTGCAAACAAGAAGCAGAGTAACAACATTCACAACTGTAAAGTAATAAGCAGTCCAAACATAGGCCAAAAAAAGCCATCAGGATGCCAGCCAGCGAAGATCAGTCCTAGATACCACCGATAGCTGCCTCAACCTGTAGGACTTGAGGGTGGCAGCAAATGAGTATTAAGGTAGTCTGCCGCGGCCACAGAAGAGTCGAAGGAGTGCCACTGGCCCTGGTGTTGCAATTTCAGTGGCAGGGTAAATGAACATGAAACACACTTTCTGCTCAGCCAAAATGAAGCATAGGGGATAGAATAGTTTTCGCTTTTCCATCAAGGCTGCCGAGTAATCCTGAAAAATGCGAATCTCCGCGTTCCCATATTTCAACTTATCTCGTTGGTGTTTATATTGCCGCAAGATTTCAACTTTATGGTTGTAGTTATGTGTTTTGGCAATAATCATGCATAGTCTGTCTTCTCCAGTGCGTTCTCTGCCCATGTGGTGCGTGCGTTCGATATGAAGGGGGCCCACATCTCCCCGCATGGGGAACATATCCCGCAACCAGGCTTCCAGGGATGTATCAATGCCGAGCCCGCTACTGTCTTAGGGAATCCCAGAAATCTAAGGTTGGACCGACGGCGGGCACCCTGACGGCGAGTAAGCTCAGTCAATGCCTGTAAAGATGTAGTCTGGGTCCCCTGAGTGTCTTCCAGGCTGGACATCCTATTTTCTAGGTTGGTAGTACAGCAGCCTCTGTAACTGTTCAGATAGTCTATCAAGGCTGGGCTGCAGCGCCAGCGCCACAGCCTGTGTAATGTCCCGGAGAGCTTTGGGAGAGAGTTGGCTTACCGCCGCTTAAGTTCCAGCCTCTATCTTGTCCTCCACCACTTTCAGGCACTTGCGATCCTTCTTTGTGGAGCGGGAGGCCATCGGGTGCGTCGGAGACGCTAAATACTTTTCCATGCGCCTCACCGCCGGAAAAAAAGATGCGCACACCGCGAAGCAGGGAGAAAGCCAAAGTTTTAGCTCGGGCTAGCAACGTCTGCCCACGCTTACAGCATCACATGACCCCTTGAAACAGTCTTAATGGTATCAAGCATATCAAGCTTCTTGTTTACTGGCATTACTTTAATACTTACTTATAAAACCAAGTTACTTACCTGTGTAGCAGATGTTTTCTGTGGACAGCAGAATACAATTCTTCAGAAGTACAAGTAGTTGACATTGTTCCAACAGCTGCTCAGAAAAGCCTCTTTAGCTTAGGAAAAAAGTTCTAGAAGCCTTTAAGAGATACCACGATACACACACACTTTCCTGCTTCATATTGTCACATGGGAGCTCATCTATTTTTACAACCAATTTACACTTGGTGCTTGGGAAGTATGCAAGATTTTTGAATCCTGCTGTCCACAAAGAACACTTGCTAAAAAGGTAAGTAACTTGGTTTTCTCCAAGATAAGATATTTGGATTTAGCTCATGGTAAGCTACATTCAGGTTGACCTGAATTAGGTATTTCCCTGTCCTTGGAAGATTCACTATGCTTTCACTTAAGACAGTGGAGGATTAACTGAATTACAGTATGTAAAATCATTCTTGTTCCTGGGCAAGAAATGTAATTTCCTAATTGCTCATGCCTAAAAAGTACAGAAAAAAATCTTTTTCCATAAAAGTTTGCTTTTATGACAAGGATAGTCAAATTTTGCAATTTACCTATTTAAAACATGAAAACTCTAAATTTTCATCTTTTCATTCTTACGAAATCATAAAAATCAACAAATGAATCACAATTAACATGTATTTATACTGATGTTATACAAAAAGATGACCACAAATTTAGAAGCGAGTAGTTTTTTGAGATTTGCAATGATATTTATTTATTTTATATTTTGCATATCCTACAAATCTATGCGGATTACAAATTATTCAGGTACTCAAGAATTTTTTCCTATCTGTCTTGATGGGCTTACATTCCATCCAATGTACCTGGGGCACTGGGGGATTAAGTGATTTGCCCAGGATCACAAGGAGCAGTGCAGGATTTGAACCCACAACCCTAGGGTCTGGGACTGTAACTCTAACAACTGCACCACACAATCCCCTAAGTCCACAGATGATGTTTCCCATCATGTTGCTTGGTAGTATAGCGTTCAAAGTCCAGTATATCCTTGTGGAAGCGCTCACCATGCTTCTCTGAGTATGTTCCCATGCTCTCCTTGAATGCCTCAAGATAAGCATCAAGGACATGGACTGAGAGACATCCTACATTTTACTGTAATTCTTTACCAGATTCTCAACCAACTCCACATAGTTTTTGGCCTTATTGTCCAGGAAGCTCCAAACTACTGTGACAAAGCTGTTCCAAGCCACCTTCTCCTTCCTAGTTAGCTTCTCGGGAAATTCCTTGCACTTCAGGATCTTCTTTTTCTGTGGTCCAATGAAGACACCAGCTTTGACCTTTGCCTCAGACAGATAGGGAAGATGTCTTGAAAGCACTTGAAGGCTGTTGACTCCTTATCTAGAGCTCTGACAAATTGGCTCATTAGGCCCAATTTGATGTGCAGTGGTGGTATCAGCATCTTCCAGGGATCCACCAGTAGTTCCCATTTGAGGTTGTTGCTTCCCACAGAGAACTCGGTCTGCTGTGGCCAGTCCCACCTTTAGTCATGCACCTTTGTGTCCCTGCTGTCCCAAAGACAAAGATAGTAGGGAAACTTGGTGAAACTTCTTTGGACACTCATTAGGAATGTTACCATTTTGAAGTCTCTACTGACCTTCCAGCCATACTCATCATACTTCAAGGTGCTCAGTAAGGTCTTGGAAGTTGTTGCAATCCTCTTTGAGGTACACTGGAGTGATCCAGTGGAAGAGACAGGTACTTGATCCCAACTCAAGATCTGGATACAGACATCCAAAAGTTGGGAAAGAAAGGGGAGGTTCTGTTGCTGAGTGATTTTAACCTGCCAGACGTGAACTGAAAAGGTCCATCTGCAGAATCGGAAAGAAGTAGGGAGATTGTGGATGCCTTTCAAGGAGCACTGCTCAAAAAGTGACAGAACACATGAGAAAAAAAGCAATACTGGATCTGGTGCTCACAAATGGTAAAAGTGTCCAAGTGGGGGCCCACCTAAGAAGTAGTGATCATCATACAATTAGGTTTAAAATAGAGAATGACACGGTGACAAAATTCATCACCGTTCCCATCCCCGCGGATAACCACGGGAAACCATCTTCATGTCATTCTTTAAGGAGAGAGGGAAGAATCAGAGTATAATTGGGCACAATCACTGACCCGCAAGCTTTGCTTTGAAGAATGCTGGTGTAGAAGGACCGAGGTTGAAATACACACTAGAAAATGACATGGGATTATTTCCCGCGGTTATCCGCGGGGACGGGAACGGTGATGAATTTTGTCACCGTATCATTCTCTAGTTTGAAATAACAGCCAAAGTGGAGGACGGCTACACAAAACTGAAAGTTCAGGATTCCAAATATGTGGACTTTAGTAGCATAGGAGAATACATTAAGAAAGAGCCAATTGGATGGGAAGATATAAGTGAAGTGGAGAAACAGTGGTCAAAGTTGAAAGGAGCAATAAAAATAAGATAAAAAGGAAGCCAATATGGTTATCCAAACTAGTGGCGGAAAAAATAAAGGCAAAATAAAGGCTTTCATGAAATTTAAAAAAAAAAACTCCAGAAGAGGAGTACAGAAAGGATTATCAGATTAAACTGAAAGAAGCCAAATCGTGCCAAATGAATCTGATTGATTTTTTGACTGGGCGACCAAAGAACTGGATCATAAATGTGTGCTAGATGTAATTTACTTAGATTTCAGCAAAGTCTTTGACACAGCTTCTCATAGGAGGCTTTAAAATAAACTTCACATGCTGAAGTAAGGGCCCAAAGTGGTTAAGTGGATTAGAAACTGGTTGACAGATGTCAGAGGGTGGTGGTTAATGGAATTTGCTCAGAGGAGGGAAAGGTCAGTGGTGGAGTGCCTCAAGGATCGGTGCTGGGACCAATTCTGTTCAATATGTTTGTGAGCAACATTGCTGAAGGGTTAGAAGGCAAGATTAGCCTTTTGTGGATGATACCAAGATTTGTAACAGAGTGGCCCCTCCGGAGGGAATGGAAAACATGAAAAAGGATCTATAAAAATTAGAAGAATGGTCTAACGTCTGGCAACTAAAATTCAATGCAAAGAAGTGCAGAGTGATGCATTGGGGGGGGGTAAAAATCAGAGGGAACCATATGTGCTGAGAGTTGAGAGGTCGATATGCACAGAAGGGGAGAGGGGCTTTGGGGTAACCGTATATGAAGATCTGAAGGCATCAAAAGGCGGAGGCTGTAGCTAGAAGGATGCAGGTCTGTATAGAAAGAGGAGTAACCAGCAGAAGGGAGGTGTTAATGTCCCTGTATAGGTCTTTAGTGAGGCCACATGGCGTTTTTTTGCAGTGCTTGCATGTGAAGTGAAGTGAGGTGCCCAAAGTTTGACTTGATCCCTAACAGGTATGCTGAAATATGTCTTGCAGGCACTACACATCTTAGCAGACGCTTCTATGGAGTACTTTTTCCCGCATCTTTATAAATTTGCCGCATACATAGCAAAATGCATCTGCCGGGTGTTTGCAGCCTCTAGATGCCACCTACAACAATGCAGATATGTTACCACTTAGCCAGCTGAACTGAGCTGGTGGGCTTAAGATCTCAATAGTTCTATTGCACTACTGTTTGTATTGATGGAAAGTTCTGGAAAGTTCTTGAAGTTACTTTAAAGGGCCCTTTTACTAAGGCCTATGTCCAAAATTAGCACAGCAGGCGCCTACTGCTGATTTTAGCCCGCAGCAATTCAGAAATTACTAGGTCAAAAAAGCATGGCTTGTAGACGTGTCTGCCAAGTCAGGTTTCCGCAAAAACATGCTGCTGTAACGCCCCGACTGCCTGCCTTTTTGCAGGCAGTAAAAGCTCCTGTGCTAACCCAGTGGTAAGAATCACCCCATACCTTTACCGCAGTATGCCAGTGCACATGCTCGCAACACGCCCCTTCCTCCATCCATCTCCATCCACAGCCACAATAAGCCTTAACGCCTGAATGGTTGCATGGTAAATCTTACCACAGCGGCAAGTGCAGCATACCTGATGCATTGTTTGCCACACAGCAATACCCTACCACACCTTAGTAAAAGGGCCCCTAAGTTTACTCAGCTTGGAATCAATCTGGAATGTTTAGCAAAAAGGTCACAAAAGCAAAGTTTCTATAATTTTGTGACATAGGCAAATATGAAAGTAAACTTATTACCCAGGAACAAAAAATAAAGTAAATTTTGTTACATCGTGTTATCCAAGGCTACATGAAGTAGCAGTGGGATTGGAACCTTGGCTTCCCTGGTTCTCATCTACACAATAAGCTACTCCAACTCCCTAAGCCAACCAGGATATGAAGTCCTCTCTCAATTATGACTTCCTAGCAACCGGCTGCCCTCAAATATATGAAAAGGCACTGCCAATAGGCAGGCGCTGAAATGATCTCTGGCATCACTGGGCTTCTTCTAGAGCTTATAATTTTTTAATGATAAATCTCTATTGAAAATTCAATAAACTTTCAAGAGAAACAATACTAAACTAAAACTAAACCTTAAGTTTATAAACCACATTCTCTCTATAAAGAAAGAGCTTGGCACAGTTTACAGGAACTTTAAAATAAAGGAAAAAAGCCCCCAACACATAAATTTGTGATTATAAAGAGAGCAGCGAGATTTACTTTTTTGAGAATAGCCAAGTTTTTAGATTCTCCATGTCATTTTCTCCTAAATACAAACTCCTACTTTGTTCCTCCTTCTCAGCCTTTTACATAGACCAAACAATCCTCATTTACCCTCCCATTCCCCAAACAAAACCTTATAGAACCTATGTAACAATATAAACAAGGATTGTAGAAATACAATAGAGTAACTATATGAAATCAGTAGCCTTAGTCATGTATCAATGAATAAATGAACCATATCCACCCCTCATTCCTCCCCTACAATAAATGGCATTACAAGAGTATAATAAACTGAGAATCATTTACTCTCCCCACGCACAGATATTATAATATTTTTTCTCAACATAGCAAAAGTGCTAGGAGTAGGAGCCCTGACACTTGTAGTTCCACTCCTTTGCTTACAGAACCTTATAGTGCAAGCTCCAATAAGCAGGGGGAAACTGCCATCAACCCTCCTTCCATAGACGTTAAACAGGGGGGCCATAGGTGCAATGGCTCCTACAAATTATGTCCATATGCCTACAATGTTCCCTGTAAACCATGAGGCCAGCATGCCAACCTGAAGGTTCTATGCATCCATCTATCACATTGAACTTATCTGCAGCTGTCTATCCCACTCCCTCAACATTTCTTGTTCCAGGGCAGAGTTGGCAGACATGGATAAGTGCAGTGCAGTCCCACGCTGTTTGTGTTTTGTTTTACTGTTGCTGATGATTTGGGGAAGCAGCCAAATGTTTAAGGAAGTGGGGAGGAGAGAGAGGCAGAGGCAGGACAGGAGCAGGAAGGAGAAAGAGGGCAGAGGCAGGATGGGAGTGGGGAGAAGAGAGGGGGCAGAGGCAGGATGAAAGCAAGGAGAAGAGATGGGGCAGAGGATGGATGGAAATGGGGAGGAAAGAGGGGGCAGAGGATGGATGGAAATGGGGAGGAAAGAGGGGGTAGAGGATGGATGGAAATGAGGAAAGAGGGAGCAGAGAATGGATGGAAGGGGGAGAGTAAAGAGTTTATGGAAGGTACAAAGGAAGATGGCAGATGCCATATGGAAGGGGGAGAAGACTGTGGATGGAAGGGGCAGAGAAAAAGAGAACAGATGCTGGATGGAAGGGAGAGGTCAGATGCTGGATGGAAGAAAGAGTGAAGAGAAGATTAGGAAAGCAGAAACCAGACAAAAGGGTTTTTTTAGAAAAATAATTTTTTCTTTAGGATAAAGTAGTACTGTTGATGAATATTAATAAACAGAAAATGGAAATAAGATGATCTTTCTATTACACTAATTTTAATATATTTTTGACCAACTTTTGGAGACCAAAACCCTCTTCTTCAGGTCAGGTAGGATACTATAATGGCATACCATAAAAGCGAAACTTGAAGAATGGTCTGAAATTTGGCAGCTAAAATTTAATGCTATGAAATGCAAGGTCATGCATTTGGGCTGAAAAAACCCGAGGGAACGGTACAGTTTAGGGGGTGAAGAACTTATGTGCACGACAGAAGAGCGGGACTTGGGTATGATTATATGTGATGATCTTAAGGTGGCTAAACAGATTGAAAAGTTGACGGCAAAAGCTAGAAGGATGCTATGGTGCATAGGGAGAAGTATGGCCTGTAGGAAAAAGGAGGTATTAATACCCTTGTATAAGACTTTGGTAAGACCTCATTTAAAATATTGTGTACAATTCTGGAGGCCGCACCTTTAAAAAGATATAGAAAGGATTGAGTCGGTCCATAGGAAGGCTATTGAAATGGTGCATGGTCTTCATCAAAAGGCATATGGGGACAGACTTAAAGATCTCAATCTGTATACTTTGGAGGAAAGGTGGGAGAGGGGAGAAATGATAGACGTTTAAATACCTACATACTGTAAATGTGTATGAGTCGAGTTTCTTTCATTTGAAAGGAAACTCTGCAATGAGAGGGCATAAGATGAAGTTAAGAGGTGATAGGCTCTTGGAGTAATCTAAGGAAATACTTTTTTTTACAGAAGGGTGGTAGATGCATGAAACAATCTTCCAGAAGAGGTGGTGGAGACAGAGACTGTCTGAATTCAAAAGGGCCTGAAATAGGCACGTGGGATCTCTCAGAGAAAGAGATAATTGTTACTGCAGATGGGCAGACTAGATGGGCCATATGGCCTTTATCTGCCATCATGTGTTTCTATGTTTCTCATTCTGGTAGAGCTAAAAAGTCTCATTCAGGTAGAGCTCCAAAGTCTCAATGCATGGTTGAGACAATGGTGCAGGGATGAGGGATTTAGATTTGTTAGGAACTGGGCAATAGAGAATTACACGGGGAGCGATCCCCGCAGGGAGCCGCGGCGTGGCTGTGGTTTGGCTGCGGGTTATGGAGACTCCATAGCCAAATCGCCGCAGACACGGGGACAAAAGTTTTCACCGCCCGCAAAAACGGTGAAAAGATTTGTCCCCGCAGGCAAATGTACCCCCTTCTATGTTCTGCTATTTACCTTGTCTTCACCGTGTGTCTTTGGTTCAGGACCGGGTGTCAGATTTTTTCCGGCGGCCATGTTTGTCTCCTCCATGTGGTCTGTCTCCTCTAACTCTCTACCCGACTTGCACGTTGCTGCATTGACTCCGCCCCCTAATATACAGGCTCTTCATTGGTCAGTTCTTTTTGCTCGAATGGATTCACTCATTTCACTGGGAGGAGCTGAAAGCCTGAAAACTTCGTCAGGTACAGGTAAGTGTTCTCCCCAGCTGATTTAGATGACCGCCCAGCTAATCCTGCTGCTGCCGCCGATGCTCCTTCCCGGGCTGACTCGCCGCCGAAAATTTTGTTTGACGCCTGCCTTTTTTTTTTTTTTTGCCAGCATGCTTTTACTTGCTTTGGGCCTTCCTCGTTGCCGGGACCTGCCTACTTTCTGTTTCCACGAAGGCAGGATCCGGCAGCGAGGAAGGCCCGAAGCAAGTAAAAGCAGCAAGTTGTAAGCTTCCCTCCGGGGCTCTATCGTGTGCGTGCCGGCTTCCCTTCTCTTCCCCCCCCCCCCAGGACGCTACTTCTGGTTTCGGAGGGAAGAGAAGGGAAGCCAGCATGCACACAATAGAGCCCCGGAGGGAAGCTTACAACTTGCTGCTTTTACTTGCTTTGGGCCTTCCTTGCTGCCGGGTCCTGCCTTCGCGGAAACAGAAAGTAGGCAGGTCCTGGCAACGAGGAAGGCCCGAAGCCAAGTAAAAGCAGCAAGTGTAGTGGTATACCATTTGAGAAAACCAAACGCATGGACATCGGACCCGATTCTGCTTGCTCTTTTAAAGCTCCGATCCAAGCAACTTTGGTGCCTATTGTGGAAAATAAAGTGGTCAGCCAGGAAGAATGAAATCAAGAAAGTTCAAGTTTAGTCAAGCTGTGATTTGAACTTTATAGGCATTTGTTTTTCATCCTTTAACTGGCAGGCAGAAGAATGCTCCATTTATTAATCTTGCAAAGTCTGATACAGGAAAAGCTACAAATGCATCAGGATTTAAGGAGCTTGGGGTGTGCAAATCCACTTAATGCAGAAATTACAGTAAAACAAAATCACTTTTCTATTTCACTGCAGCTCTATGAGGTTCTTTTGCCCTTAGCTATAGTCAAATGATGGATAGGAATATGTTTATTTCATTTAAGTTAAGGGAAAACAATATTTTTTCTGAGTATCCTTTAAATAATGGTTCACAAATTAATTCAGCCTGTTTCAAGGCTGGGTTTTGTTTTTCACATTATTGCTTCTGTTTTTATAATCCTTAAAAAAATAAGGGGCAATTCTCCAAGTGGGTTCTTCCTCGTAGGCACCCTGAGACTGTACAGGGAATGCCTATTCTATAGCAGTGAATGGGCTCCCAGAGGTTCCTTTACAGAATGGTAGCATATAGCCTTAGATTCAGGTGCCTTACAGTTAAAGCAGCCATAGAGCTGACGTAACTAAGCATGTCCACTTGTGGGAGAAATGATTTTATTTTCAGTTTACTGATCAAAATGTGTCTGTTTTGAGAATTTATATCTGCTGTCTATATTTTGCACTATGGCCCCCTTTTACTAAATCGCAATAGCGGTTTTTAGCACAGGGAGCCTATGAGCATCGAAAGCAGTGCAGGGCATTCAGCGCATCTCCCTGCGCTAAAAACCGCTATTGCGATTTAGTAAAAGGGGAGGGGGTATATTTGTCTATTTTTGTATAGTTGTTCCTGAGGTGACATTGCATAAAATCATCTGCCTTGACCTCTTTGAAAACCTGTGGAATATATATGTGGTGGGGGAAGATTAGTGATAGAAAAATTGTATGAAAAATGACTATTTTCAATTTAGTGATCAAAATGTGTCAGTTTTGAGAATTTATATCAGTTATCTATATTTTGCATTATATTTGTCTATTTTTCTATAGTTGTTTCTGAAGTGACATTGCATATTTTAGTCATCTGTCTTGACCTCTTTGAAAAATGAAACAAATATTAATTAATATTTTCTCTGCATACAGTGTGCTTTGTGTTTCTTTTAATTTTGTGGTTACCATAATGAATTAATATTATATACAGTAGTGTACATGAAAAATGAATGGAAGAAATTGCATTACAATTAGTACTATTTACTATTATGATGGGGGTCAGGGGTGGAGATTGGCCTGGGAAACTTGGTTGAGAGAAACACTGGTCTAGGTGACTATGGACTTCACTCAGTAAGGGCCCCTTTTACAAAGCCACAGTAGCGATTCTCCCTTGGCAAATGCACCAAAGTCCATTTGCTGTGGCACGAATGCATGCCCTTAAAAATCAGATTTCATGGTAGCAGGTTTGCATTTTAACCCACTTGTGCAGATGATTTGTTGTTCATCCACGGGTTAAAAAATAAGGACAATTAAAAGTACAGGTTGTGTTTTGTTTTTGTATAGTTAACTAAGTTGTAAAGTTGTAAAGAATGTTTCCTTTATACGTTAATATAGATAAGTATATAAAATCATACCTGTTTGAGGCTTTTATGCATGCTGCGGTGACGGTGACGGGGCGGTGAATGGGATGGCAATGGCGGTGACGGGGCGGTGAAAGGGATGGCGGTGACGGGGCGGTGAAGGGAATGGCGGTGACGGGGCGTTGCAGAGGATAGTCGGCCGGGGACGGGGCAGTGATGGGGACAAATTTTTTCCCCGTGTCATTCTCTACTGGGCAACCTTCTAGGAAAGGGAGAGCTTGTTCCAAAAGGATGAACTCCACCTTAATTGGGATGAAATCAGGCTGTCTGGCGCTAATGTTTAAAAAGGAGATAGAGCAGCTTTTAATCTGAGATGTGGGGGAAAGCCAACAGTCGCCCAGGAGCGGATGGTTCAGTGCGAGGTATCCTTGGAGGATACTATTGAAACAGGATATTTAGGGAGTCCTGGTAGAGAGGTTCCAATAATGGTGAAAGAAAGCCAGGAGAGTTTAAGAGGAAGGCAGAGTAAAAGACTCAAATTGTCCTCATCTTCTCAGCAGACTGTAGTTGCAAAGAAAAAACACAAATGCTAGAAGCCTAAAAAATAAATTAGGAGAGTTAGAGTATATAGCACTGAATGATGAGATAGTTATAATAGGCATCTCGGAGATCTGCGGTGCTTTTTCAGATTATGCCGACTAAACCCCAGCGGGGAGTCAAGGCCAGGACCAAAGCGCCGGAATCTAAGATGGCGGAGAAGCACGAGGTGCCCATGTTTACCTTGCAAGAGGCCTCAGTGCAGGAGCTAACCCGTTCCCTAACACTCGTCATGGAAGACAAACTCACCAAAATTCAATCCTTCATGGAGGAAATGAGGGAGCGCTTGGAGTCCCAGTTGAATCGCTCAGCAGGAGGTGCGTACAGACAACTTCGAGGAGCGTCTACGCACTCTGGAGTCCTCCACTACCACCTTGAAAGAACGTGCTGAGGATCAGGAGAATCGAGGTCACAGGAATAAATTGCGATTCATTGGGATTCCTACTTCGGTGCGGGATGTGGATCTTCGCACCCAGCTTGAAGCTTGGCTGCTTACAGTTTTAGATATCCAGGCCCCTTTGGCCCTGGTGGTGATCGAAAGGGCACACCGTGTGGGAATCCATAAGGAAGGCGAGCAACGCCCGCGCCCTGTTATTACACGGTTTCTCAACTATGCAGTGAAGGAGAGAATCCTATTTTTGTACCAAAAAGGGGCTGAGTTGCAATTTGAGGGACAGAAAATTCTTCTTTTTCAAGATTTTTCTCCTCAGGTCTCCTACCAGAGGCGTGCTATGGCTCCTTTCTGCAATGAGCTTTTCAAGCGCCATATTAGAGTCACTCTCTTGTACCTGGCTTGCGCCCGCATTTTCTACAATAATAAGGTCAATTTTCTGGACACTCCGCAGGCTTTGGAGCAATTTATTCAAAAGCTCCCCCTGACCTGGATCCTCCCCGGGTGGGTGACTGAGAGCTTGGGTGGTGGTTTTTCTTGGACTGACCACCACCTTTGGCCCTAGGTTGGACTGTATTTCTGGTTTAACACCTGACGACACCTGGGAACCTTGACAATTGCCCATTGGACGACACCTGGGGACGGTGCCCACTGCCTGCTGCTGCTACGGGGTCCATACCCGGGGAGCATCTTTGTTCCAGATAGCAGTTTTTGTTGTTTATCTCAGGCTCCCTGGGATGTGGAGGGGGTAACTTGTGCATTGGCTTCCTGGTTATCTGCTGTGGTTGCTGCCCAGTGGGTGCTTTCTCCGCGGGGCACATGTTCTTCCTTATTATGTTATTTCTTATTACATTTGTTTTTTGTTGCTTATCTTTATAACGGATGCTCATTGCTACATGGGCTGTTGCTTTTGCTGTTCGCAAATTTCATTATGTATTGCAATATTAGTCTGATTTTCTGTATTGCGCTTGATACTGCTTGCCTTGTTTCTTTTAGGGTTTCTCTTTTTACATAGCTCTATTCTCATTAGCTGTCTGGGGGTGGCCCGGAGCTGCTGTATCTAAGCTGTGATGTTGTGCAGGGGTAGACTGTATAGTCTAGGGAGGGGAGGGGAGGAGGGGTATGGCTATGTGTGAGTGTATGTATGCTTGGATGGGTTGTTTGTGTTTTCTTCAGGAAGCAGTGGTGCGGGGGCCGACTCTTGTTTGGATGCCATGGATGTTAGTTGGGCGACTTCTCTTTAGAAACATAGAAACATAGATGACGGCAGAAAAGGGCTACAGCCCATCAAGTCTGCCCACTCTGCTTACCCACCCCCTGTCTATGCCCTAATGACCCAATTTCCTTATCTTGACCCTCGTAGGGATCCCACATGGGTATCCCATTTATTCTTAAAGTCTGGCACGCTGTCTGCCTCGATCATCTGCACTGGAAGCTTGTTCCAATGATCAACCACTCTCTCTGTGAAGAAATACTTTCTGGTGTCGCCATGAAATTTTCCACCCCCGAGTTTGAGTGGGTGCCCTTTTGTGGCCGAGGGTCCCTTGAGAAAGAAAATATCATCTTCCACTTCGACACGTCCCGTGAGGTACTTAAATGTTTCGATCATGTCTCCCCTCTCCCTACGTTCCTCGAGAGTGTAGAGCTGCAATTTGTTCAGTCTCTCTTCGTACGAGAGACCCTTGAGCCCCGAGATCATCCTGGTGGCCATCCGTTGAACCGATTCAATTCTGCGCACATCTTTACTGTAATGTGGCCTCCAGAATTGCACACAGTACTCCAGATGAGGTCTCACCATGGCCCTGTACAACGGCATTATGACTTCAGGCTTTCGGCTGACGAAACTTCTATTGATACAACCCAATATCTGCCTTGCCTTAGATGAAGCCTTCTCCACTTGATTGGCAGTTTTCATGTCTGCACTGATGATCACTCCTAAATCTCGTTCTGCTGAAGTCCTAGTTAAAGTTTCTCCGTTCAAGAAGTACGTCCTGCATGGATTTCCGCTTCCGAGGTGCATGACTTTACATTTCTTAGCATTGAAGCCTAGCTGCCAGGTTGAGGACCAACTTTCCAATGTAAGCAGGTCCTGCGCCATATAATTCTGTAAACTGCATTCACTTACTATATTACATAGTTTGGCATCATTGGCGAATAGTGTTATTTTACCTTGAAGCCCTTGAGTCAGATCCCCTATGAATATGTTGAAAAGGAGTGGACCCAGGACCGAGCCCTGCGGCACTCCACTGGTCACCTCCGATGTTTTAGAGAGGGTACCATTAACCACCACCCTCTGAAGTCTGCCACTCAGCCAATCATTGACAGTTAGTGTCTCCCCTAAACCCATCGATTCCATCTTGCTTGCAGCCTGCGGTGTGGGACACTGTCAAAAGCTTTACTGAACTCCAGGTACACGACGTCCAAAGACTCTCCCAAGTCCAACTTTCTTGTTACCCAGTCAAAGAAGCTGATGAGATTTGATTGGCAGGACCTACCCTTGGTGAATCCATGCTGACTGGGATCCCGAAGATTCCCTTCATTCAAGATCGTGTCCAATTTGCTTTTAATTAGTGTTTCCATGAGTTTGCACACTATTGATGTGAGACTCACCGGTCTATAATTCGCAGCCTCTGCCCTGCAACCCTTTTTATGCAGAGGAACGACATTAGCTAATTTCCAGTCCAGGGGAACTTTCCCCTTACTTAGGAAGAGATTGAATAGCTCAGCCAACGGCTTCGCCAGGACATCGCTCAATTCTCTGAGCACTCTTGGGCGCAAATTGCCTGGTCCCATGGCTTTGTTAACCTTGAGTCTTGCCAGTTCACTGTAAACTTCACCTGGTGTGAACTCAAAATTCTGAAACGGGTCTTCTGTGCTTTGTGTTGTCTTCAACTGCGGACCGTGTCCCGGTGCCTCACAGGTGAAGACTGAGCAGAAGTATTCATTCAGTAGTTCGGCTTTATCGGAATCTGCTTCCACGTAACTTCCGTCCGGTCTTCTAAGGCGTACTATCCCGCCTGTGTTCCTTTTTCTGTCACTAATATACCTGAAGAAGGATTTGTCCCCCTTTTTAATGTTTTTTGCCAGAATTTCTTCCACTCGAAGTTTTGCCTCCCTAACTGCCATTTTGACCGCTGTAGACCTGGTCCTATATTCTACTTTTGCCTCTCTTTTCTCCGTGCGCTTGTAGGAGAGAAACACTTTTTTCTTCTCCTTAATGAGGTGCGAGATCTCCGTGGTGAACCATTGAGGTTTATTGTTTCTTTGTCGTTTATTTACTGATTTTATGAAGCGGCTAGTTGCTTCATGTATGGTTGATTTCAGTGTTAACCACTTAGCTTCTACATCATCGATCTCCGCTTGGTCCTGCAGCGTCTGATGGACGAAATCTCCCATGCGTGCGAAGTCTGTGCCCCGGAAATTGAGTACCTTTGTTTTCGTGTTTGATCTAGGGAAGCCTTTCCTAAGGTTGAACCATACTATGTTGTGGTCGCTGGAGGCTAGCGTATCTCCTACTGAGACCTCTGAGACGCTTTCCCCGTTGGTGAGTACCAGGTCGAGGATCGCCTGGGCCTTAGTGGGCTCCGTTACCATTTGTTTGAGACGTGCTCCCTTTATGGAGGTTAAGAGCCTCCTGCTACCGCTGGTTGTCGCTGAAAATGAGTTCCAGTCTGCATCAGGCATATTGAAGTCCCCTAGCAGTACAGCTTCTCCTCGTAGAGTGATATTCTCTATGTCTTCAATTAATTCTGCATCCATGTCTTCCAGTTGTCTTGGGGGTCTGTATACCACACCTAGATACAGGAATTTTTCTCTACCTCTTGCCAGGATTACCCAGAGGGACTCCCCGGTGTACTTGACATCTGTGATCCTGGTGGTTTTGATGTCCTCTTTAATGTATAGAGCTACCCCCCTCCTAACCTGCCCTCTCTGTCCTGACGAAGTAGATTGTAGCCCGGTATAGCCATATCCCACCCATGTGAGTCCGTGAACCAAGTTTCAGATATTGCCACCACATCTAGGTTTCCACAACAGCAGGGACTATGTATCAACAGAGTCAGAAAAATTATTGAATAGCAAAATAGAGACTGACTCCCTCAATAAAGCCAACATATGAGAAGGACAAGCACTGCTATCTTCAGAGCTCAGAGACTTGTAACTCTGAAGAGGGGAAGTTAATCCTCTCTTAGGATAAGAGTTTTTCATCCAATCATAGCTAGAGATGCAGTGAACAAGTCCAACTAAAGAAGGCAATTGTTTGTAATACTTGCAACACTTATAAGTAAATTCTTTTTATCTCAAAAATTAGGAGATTGCATTCAGGTTGTACAGAGAGTGAACTTATCTTATGAGCATGAAGATATATTCAGGGTCCCGACGCGGCCCCGTTTCGGCGTCTGCTTCAGGAGACCCCGCCACACACTGAAAAATGCTTGCATAAGAGTCACACTGATAATGGAGTTCAAACTACGGTCTGAAATACAAAAACCAATAAGCAAATTGAAATGCTACAGATACAGCCACAGACTCTCAAAAAGCTGCTGGACCTGTGCAAATTTCATAAAAATTAACGGCTGAAGTACATGAAAGGCACAAAAAGCATACATACCAGTCAAACAATAGAAAACTTCTGTGCAACAAGGAACGCCGCCTCCCGCTCCGATATTTAAAAGCAGGAGGGGGAGGGGTGCTCCGAGCGCACGGACGTGATGACGTCATCAGTTCACAGCTGATGCATGAAAAAACTGTCAAACGCACTGCACAAACAGCTGTTATCAAAGAAAAGCGGCCCATTCAATTTCGCCATTAAGGCCATGAGGGTGCAAAGTGTTTAGATTGAAGATCCACTTTTGTTCTCTCCTCCACAAAAATCGAGCGATGTCACCACCCCTAGGGCACTCAATACTGTCCAAAACTGTAAAAGTCAGATCTTCCAATGCATGGTGTGTTTGTTGCCAGTGCTGAACTAGAGGGGCCTCCTGCACCCCTGTTCGAATGCGACTCATGTGCTCCCCAATCCGTAATTTTAGTCTACGTGTAGTACATCCAACATACACCAGTTGACACGGACAAGAAATCGCATACACTACATGGTGTGAGTTACAGTTAGTGCTGAGATGGGTATACTTCAATTGAGGAGGTAGTGACATTTGATGAATTGATACACTGAACACACATACCCTGCAATGTCCACACGGAGAATGATGTCCCAGAGGAGGTAGCTGAGAGGGTTGACTCAAAAACTGAGAATGGGTCAATCTCTGTTTGAGATTCATGGCTTTAGAAAATGCAAACATGGGAATCTCATGAAAGGCATCATGAAACTGCAAAATGGGCCAATGACTTTTAATGATCTTTTTAATATGGAACGCATGTATAGAATATGGTAAAACACACACCAAAGGACGTGATGATGGAGCAGGATGTGACTGTAGCAATAGAGAACGATTGGCGTACAAACCTCGCTTGTAGGCCTTCTTAAGGACTGATGATGGATAACCCTTCTGTAAGAATCTGTTCCTGACTTCTTCAGCCCTATACACATATTCTTCCACTGACGAGCATAATCTCCTAAGACGCAAGAACTGTCCAGTAGGGATGTTGTCTCTCAAGTGCTTAGGATGAAAACTATCATACTGGAGTAAATTGTTTCTGTCCGTAGGTTTACGGTAGATAGATGTCTGGAAAGTACCTTGATGTAGAGCAACAGTAATATCCAAAAAAGCAACCTGAAAACAGTCCCTGGTCATGGTAAACTGGAGATTCGAGTCACATTTGTTAAGCCATTCAACAAAAGAGGAGAGTTCAAGCTCTGTGCCAATCCAGACCGCAAAGACATCATCGATGTATCTTTTCCAAAATAAAAAATGCTGCCAATGCTCTGAAGGGTACAAAAATTGATGTTCAAATTGTGACACGTACAAACATGCTATGGAAGGGGCCATTTTTGACCCCATAGCTGTACCTTTAACCTGTTTGTAAAAGTGCTGGTCAAATTGGAAATAGTTAAAACTCAGTGCCACATGCGCCACATCAAGCAGAAATGAAATCCTGGATGCTGAAAAATCCATCTGCTGTAGCTCTGCGCGGATCACTTCAATGGCTTCCCGTTGTGGAATGTTGGTGTAAAGAGCTGCTATATCAAAGGTAAGTAATACAGCATCATGGGGCACATCCTGAAAAGTTGACAGAAACTGGAATCTGGAGTCATCACGGAGAGGGAATTTAGATTTTTAAGCTGCCCCTACCCCAGGATACCAGTAATTTATTTCGTTCCGAAAATTCATAAGTCTGTGTCCCATCCTCCTGGTAGACCTATTGTTTCCGGCATTGGGTCTCTTCTTGAACCTTTATCTGCATTTATAGATTTTCATCTTAAAGAAAGGGTGCCTTTGGCTCCCTCCTATGTTTTGGATTCCACCAGCATGATCCAGTTTCTGTCAACTTTTCAGGATGTGCCCCATGATGCTGTATTACTTACCTTTGATATAGCAGCTCTTTACACCAACATTCCACAACGGGAAGCCATTGAAGTGATCCGCGCAGAGCTACAGCAGATGGATTTTTCAGCATCCAGGATTTCATTTCTGCTTGATGTGGCGCATGTGGCACTGAGTTTTAACTATTTCCAATTTGACCAGCACTTTTACAAACAGGTTAAAGGTACAGCTATGGGGTCAAAAATGGCCCCTTCCATAGCATGTTTGTACGTGTCACAATTTGAACATCAATTTTTGTACCCTTCAGAGCATTGGCAGCATTTTTTATTTTGGAAAAGATACATCGATGATGTCTTTGCGGTCTGGATTGGCACAGAGCTTGAACTCTCCTCTTTTGTTGAATGGCTTAACAAATGTGACTCGAATCTCCAGTTTACCATGACCAGGGACTGTTTTCAGGTTGCTTTTTTGGATATTACTGTTGCTCTACATCAAGGTACTTTCCAGACATCTATCTACCGTAAACCTACGGACAGAAACAATTTACTCCAGTATGATAGTTTTCATCCTAAGCACTTGAGAGACAACATCCCTACTGGACAGTTCTTGCGTCTTAGGAGATTATGCTCGTCAGTGGAAGAATATGTGTATAGGGCTGAAGAAGTCAGGAACAGATTCTTACAGAAGGGTTATCCATCATCAGTCCTTAAGAAGGCCTACAAGCGAGGTTTGTACGCCAATCGTTCTCTATTGCTACAGTCACATCCTGCTCCATCATCACGTCCTTTGGTGTGTGTTTTACCATATTCTATACATGCGTTCCATATTAAAAAGATCATTAAAAGTCATTGGCCCATTTTGCAGTTTCATGATGCCTTTCATGAGATTCCCATGTTTGCATTTTCTAAAGCCATGAATCTCAAACAGAGATTGACCCATTCTCAGTTTTTGAGTCAACCCTCTCAGCTACCTCCTCTGGGACATCATTCTCCGTGTGGACATTGCAGGGTATGTGTGTTCAGTGTATCAATTCATCAAATGTCACTACCTCCTCAATTGAAGTATACCCATCTCAGCACTAACTGTAACTCACACCATGTAGTGTATGCGATTTCTTGTCCGTGTCAACTGGTGTATGTTGGATGTACTACACGTAGACTAAAATTACGGATTGGGGAGCACATGAGTCGCATTCGAACAGGGGTGCAGGAGGCCCCTCTAGTTCAGCACTGGCAACAAACACACCATGCATTGGAAGATCTGACTTTTACAGTTTTGGACAGTATTGAGTGCCCTAGGGGTGGTGACATCGCTCGATTTTTGTGGAGGAGAGAACAAAAGTGGATCTTCAATCTAAACACTTTGCACCCTCATGGCCTTAATGGCGAAATTGAATGGGCCGCTTTTCTTTGATAACAGCTGTTTGTGCAGTGCGTTTGACAGTTTTTTCATGCATCAGCTGTGAACTGATGACGTCATCACGTCCGTGCGCTCGGAGCACCCCTCCCCCTCCTGCTTTTAAATATCGGAGCGGGAGGCGGCGTTCCTTGTTGCACAGAAGTTTTCTATTGTTTGACTGGTATGTATGCTTTTTGTGCCTTTCATGTACTTCAGCCGTTAATTTTTATGAAATTTGCACAGGTCCAGCAGCTTTTTGAGAGTCTGTGGCTGTATCTGTAGCATTTCAATTTGCTTATTGGTTTTTGTATTTCAGACCGTAGTTTGAACTCCATTATCAGTGTGACTCTTATGCAAGCATTTTTCAGTGTGTGGCGGGGTCTCCTGAAGCAGACGCCGAAACGGGGCCGCGTCGGGACCCTGAATATATCTTCATGCTCATAAGATAAGTTCACTCTCTGTACAACCTGAATGCAATCTCCTAATTTTTGAGATAAAAAGAATTTACTTATAAGTGTTGCAAGTATTACAAACAATTGCCTTCTTTAGTTGGACTTGTTCACTGCATCTCTAGCTATGATTGGATGAAAAACTCTTATCCTAAGAGAGGATTAACTTCCCCTCTTCAGAGTTACAAGTCTCTGAGCTCTGAAGATAGCAGTGCTTGTCCTTCTCATATGTTGGCTTTATTGAGGGAGTCAGTCTCTATTTTGCTACCACATCTAGGTTGGCATTTCTTATTTCAGCCTCCAATTCTAGAATTTTGTTACATACATGGCCCTCCATATTTTGTGTTTGCTAAGTACCTGTGAGGCGTATCCTACCCGAGTCGGAGTGACTCCCAAAGAACTGTTTGCAATGTGGGTACTTACCTTGGACATGGAAGCGGAGTTTCGACTCACCTCATCAGGATAATTCCTTTCTGCACTAATATGTGAATGGGTACCCTCCCCCGACTTACCTAGTTTAAAGCCCTGTGAAGCAGGCGGGCTAGTCGGTGTCCGAAGAGAATCAGAAAATAATATTAAAGATTGAACTAGGCCAGTTACTGGGCAGACTTGTACGGTCTGTGTCTGTGCATGGCCGTTTGGAGGAGGATGGGCAGGGGAGGGCTTCAATGGCTGGGAGGGTGTAGATGGGCTGGAGTAAGTCTTAACAGAGATTTCGGCAGTTGGAACCCAAGCACAGTACCGGGTAAAGCTTTGGATTCTCACCCAGAAATAGCTAAGAAGAAAAATTTAAATTGAATCAGGTTGGGCAGACTGGATGGACCATTCGGGTCTTTATCTGCCATCATCTACTATGTTACTATGTTACCCCTACTGGTCAGATAGAGTCCGTCTGGTCCCTGAAGTCCTTGTAGCGCTTCCCCATGGTTTAGGAATCCGAAGTTCATATCCCGGCACCATCCCTGTAGCCACTCGTTCGTCCTCAGGATACGTTCATCTCTGGCTCTTCCCTTGCCTCTAACTGAGAGGATCGATGAGAAAACCACCTGCGCTCCTGTCCGCTTCAGCCTCTCACCCAGTGCTCCAAAGTCTCTGGTGATGGTCTCCGGTGTGTTCCTGGCAGTGCCGTTGGTTCCTATGTGGACAAGAAGCATAGGAAAGTGGTCTCGGGGCGTGAGTAGTCTATCCAGACTGGCGGTGACATCTCGTATCCTGGCTCCAGGCAGACAGCAGACCTCCCTAGATTGCATATCCGGTCTGCAAATTGGTCCCTCGGTGCCCCTCAGCATGGAATCCCCGATGACTATTACTCTGCGCTTCTTTGGGGGGAGCCGGTCAGTTGTCCCTGGAGATGGAGCTGTGTGTTGGGCCTTCTCCTGTTCCTCATCGGCAATTCCATCCTGAAGAATCTGGAATCTGTTCCGCAGGGCGAGTTGAGGGGTTGATGTATAGATGCCCTGTTTGTAAGAAGGAGAAGATGAAGAGATTGAAAAAAGGGGGGGGGGGTTCTCCTATGTTTGCCCGTGGAGGAGGTCACCAGCTGCCAGGAGTCAGTGCCACTAGCCATTTCCTGTATCCCAATTGTTGGTTTCAAAGCTGATGATTTGGGTGTCTCGAGGATGGAGTTGTCATGGGCCTGCTCGGTGATTTGGTATAGCTCCTGGACGACTCCGTCGATGTAGGCCTCGTCCTCTCGGATGCTTCTCAGGCCTATCACCTCCTCCCTGAAGCTCCTTAGTTCCTGCATGAGATCTCCATCCAGCTGTGTGTGAGATGGGGGGATTTAGCTGGGACACCCCCCGTCCTCTGATTTATGAGTTTTGGTTGTCCTCTTTGCTTTTCACTCATTATTTCTCTCACTCTGGCTAATTTGAATATTAATTCCTTAAATGTTGATGGTTTCCACTCTCCTGTGAAGTGTACCAAAATTCTAGCTTATCTGAAGAGGGAGCGATGTGATATAGCATTACTTCAGGAGACCCACCTGTCCGCCACGGAACATCTCAAACTTAGGAGGGACTGGGTGGGACAGGTGGGTTTCTCTTCTTACTCTTCCCGGAAATGTGGGGTAGCAATCTTGATTCATAAAAACATTCCCATCAGTATCCATAAAGAAATCAAGGATCCAGAGGGTAGATACCTGTTTCTGATTGGAGACCTGTGGGGTTGCCCTCTGGTGCTGGGTACTGTCTATGCCCCGAACATTTATTCTCATGATTTCTTCTCCTCCCTGGTGGGGATTTTGGCGCCCTACTCCTCCCATCAGTTGATCATTAGGGGAGATTTTAATATGGTGGCGGAGCCCCTTATGGATTGTAAGCCTGCTAAAACTGCGACTAGGGGCCACTATGACAGAGGGATACCCTTCCTTATTTACGAATTGGGATTGTTGGATGCCTGGCGGACCTTGAATTCGGATGATGGCGATTTCTCTTTCTATTCCTACCCTCATAATGTATACACTAGAATTGATTATATACTCGTTTCTGAAGTATTATTCTCAAAATTGACTCGGGCTGTTATGGCCGCCCCTTTGGTATAAGATCATGCTCTCCTGGGCACTACTTTTTAGTTTACCCCTGCTTCTCCTAGTTGAATTTGGTGGATGTCTCCCCACCTATACTCGGACCCCAATTTTAGGACCTATCTGGGGCAGTAGTGGGAGGACTTCCTCCAAACTAACAGTGCGGGGGACGTGAGCCCGGTTACATATTGGGAGGCAGCTAAGGCTGTTTTGAGGGGTCACGTGCTGGCCTATTCCGCTGCTGCAAAGAAAAAACGTGATGGGGAGTTGTTGACCCTGATCACTGAGCTGCAACACCTACGGCGTTCCCATATTTCGAGTCTCACACAAGCCTTGAGGGAACGGCTTCAAGTTGTTAAACATCAGATCAACACTATCCTCACTCAGCGGGCTTCCAGAAAGATATATATTTTTACAAATACAACTGCATGCTTGGGGAAACAAAACTGGTCATTTGCTTGCCAATTTGATACGACTCCCAAAAACCCGGCATGTCATCACCCACATCAGAGATAGAACGGGGCGATCACGACCCAATTTCTTCAATTTTACCAACATCTATATGCTGAACAGCCGCCTGATGACCAGGCCCGGATGCCTTTTTTTGCAATTTGCAACTGCCTAGGATCTCTGATCCGCAGAGGAGTCTGCTCAATCAACCGATCAGTGGGGAGGAGTTGCAGTCGGCTATTCGCAAACTCAAGCTGGCTAAGACTCCTGGGCCGGACGGTTTTGGCCAGGAGTTTTATAAGCTTCTGCCCCCATCTGCCTTATGCACTCTACAGACTTATTTCACAGGGCTCCGGTCAGAAACACCTCCCGGTAATACTCACAATAGCGCTCACATTATTATTTTGCCAAAACCGGGGAGACCTGCGGACCAACTGGGCTCTTATCGGCCTATTTCTCTACTGAATCAGGATGTTAAACTCCTAGCTGGGATTCTAGCGACACGTCTTAATATGATTCTTCCAGATCTGATCCATGAGGATCAGGTTGGCTTTGTCCCTGGCAGGCATGCCTCTATGAACTTACTTAAAGTGCTTAGGGTCTTACAACTTCCCTATCAAGCCTCTGACAGAGCCTTGATAACCAGTTTAGATGTAGAAAAGGCGTTTGATATGGTTTCTTGGCGACACCTTTTCTGGATTCTTGAACAATATTGTATTTCGGGGGATTTTGTCGCCTGGGTATCTGCTTTGTACCCTCGCCCTATGTCACAGTTGTTGATTAATGGGGGGATCTCTGAACCCTTCCCTCTGGGCCTTGGTACCCGGCAGGGATATCCCTTATCTCCCCTGCTTTTCCTTCTTTCTCTTGAGCCCTTGGCTATCCGAATCTGCCAGGACCAGATCTATAAGGCTTGGGCATAGGGGGGCATGATTTTCGTATTAGTATGTTCGCAGACGATATGCTGCTTTACGTCAAGCATGCTGATGTCAATCTTCCCCATTTGATGCATATTATTAACTTGTTTGGCCTCTTTAGTGGTTTAAAAATTAACTACGATAAAACCGAAGCTCTACTGTTGCACGACTCCCCGGGTGATACCTGGTTTGAACGGCTGGGTGTGGGCATTGCGCATGGGAAGTAGAAGTATTTGGGGATCCTTTTATATAGGAATCCGAAACAGCTTTATGAGGCCAATATCTCTGCAGTAATCGGCTGGATTAAATCCCTTTGTCACAAATGGCGATCCCTCCCCTTATCCTTGATGGGACGGGTGGCCCTGGTGAAGATGGTTCTCTTCCCCAAACTTTTGTATGCTGTACAGTCGGTTCCCTTTTGGATCAGCTGGGAGGACGAGCGACAATATAACTTTATTATCTGCAAGTTTATATGGAATGCTAAGCAAGTGCGTATTGGCTTCCCTAAACTATCTCGAGCTAAATTGCAGGGGGGGCTTGGCCTTCCGGACATCCGACTTTATAATGTAGCCTCCCTCTTCCGCTGGATACACGAACACTTGACCTTACACAGACGCTATTCCCCGCCGGATCTTTTGGCTTCTTGTTGCTCCCCTTTGATTTTCGTATCGTTCATACATGGGATCCCGGGTTCGACAGTATCTCTAATGTACCCCACTTTGATTTTTCTTACCGCTTTTCGCAAGGCTTGGGCTTGGTGAAGGGGGCTTCAACACAAAGTGCATCACCAGTCTCCCTTCTTGTCCTTGATTGGTAATCTCGGTTTCATACCCAGTTTTCGGGACCTGCATGGCTTGCGGGATCGTGCTGAGCGCGATACAACCATAGGTGATTTTTTGCATTTGGAGGTTGGGCGATTCCCTCCCTTCCCATTGATGTGCACCCACTGGGGACTCCCCTCTACGCATACTTACCTCTACTTCTAAATTAAACATTATTATAGCTCTCTCGCTGCTGTACCTGCTGACACCTGGGACTGTGGCACTCTGGATGAGAGGGCTCTTACCATCCCACCTCATAAGAACAATATTGCTACTTGGTATAAAGAGGGTCGAGATTATCAGGGGGAGCACTGTCTTCAACCCATTGTGTCTGAATGGTCCTGGAACCTAAGCTTCACGGTATCCCTTCATGATATGCAACTTTTTTTCCAGAATATATATCTGTTTATTAAAAATGTTTCTTTACAGGAAACCCAATTTAGAATACTACATCGAGCCTACCTCACCAGATCTAGAGGTTTCATCGTTGGGTTGTGGCCTGATGATCTTTGTGTTAAATGTCATCTCTCCCCAGGAACCTATCTGCATTTCTTTTTTCATTGCCAGGAGCTCTCTTTCTGGGAACCAGTCCGTAATTGCCTAGATGCTACACTCTGCTGTACTTTACAATGGAATTCGCCTGCTTTACTGTTGGGCGATGTGCAGGACTTGTTTCAACAGCATCTCAGCATGTCTTCTCAGAAATTTGTCCTACATGCAATTTTGGTGGGGAAGAAACTTATTCAGCAACATTGGACCTCTCCAGAGGCACCCTCTTTTCCAGTGTGGTCGACCCGCATGAGAACTCTGGCACTATATGAATTGCAGACTTATTCTTCTCGCTCACAGGATCATTGGAAAGAATACTGTGCACTTTGGGACAAATTTTTGTTGTCTTGTCCTGTATCCTTACCCTAGACGTTGTATATAAATTTTCCATGTTTATTTTATTTGTTCACTGACTATTATGACTCAGTTTATGGTTGCAGATATCTGTATTTCTGGCATTTGGTCCCGTCCACTGGCGCCCCGAATAGTGGCCTGGCATGACTGTGGGGTGAATGCTTGGGTTTTCTCCATATAGAGTAAGGGGTGTTTTGATTTCCCTCATAAAATGCTGAGTATTCTGGATGACGACACTCTAGCTTCTATTGCGTCTGGTTTATTTTTTTTTGTACAGTACGTAGCTTCTGCTTTATCATCTGCTCTGTATTCATGCTGTTTTTGCACTATACTTGCTGTCTGTTATTCTTGTTCGTTGTCTCATTTTGCTCAATAAACATGATTATACAAAAAAAAAATTATATAGCAAGGATAGAGTGGATCAAACTGGAGGGGGGTTGCGCTATATGCTAAAGAGAGAATTGAATCAAATAAAATAAACATTCTGCATGACATAGATAGCAGTGTGGAATCCTTATGGATAGAAATTCCATGTGTGAAGGGAAGGAATATAAAGATTGGGTTATATTACCATCTCCCCGGACAAAATGAGCAGACAGATAAAGAAATGTTTTCAGAGATTAGGAAAGTTGGAGAAATGGGCAACACTATAATAATGGGTGATTTCAATTACCCTAACATTGGCTGGTTAAATGTTATATCAGAGAGTGATAGGGAGGTAAAATTCCTAAATGTCATAAATGACTGCTTTTGGAAGCAACTGATCCAGGAACCGACAAGAGGGGGGTGCTATTTTAGATTTGGTCCATAGTACGGGAGTTAACTGTGTTCATAACGTGATCAAAGCTGATACCGGGAGTAACGTCACAAAAGAAATCTACTGTAGGGGAGTTTAATTTTCGAAAGGGCGACTATGATACAATGAGGAAAATGGTTAAAAAGAAGCTAAAAGGATCGGTTGCAAAGGTTAGGACTGTAAACCAGACATGGATGTTATTTAAAAATACCATTGTGAAAGCCTAGACCAGATATATTCCACATATCAGCAAAGGTGGAAAGAAGAGGAAACGAGAGCCAGCGTGGTTAAAAGATGAAATGAAAGAGGCTATTAGGATCCGAATGAAGAAAATAAGAAGAAACACAAGTACTGGCAAGTTAGATGCAAAGCATTGATAAAGACAGCTAAGAAAGAATATGAAGAGAAACTTGCAAATGAGGCAAAAACTCGTAGCAATTTTTTTAGGTACATCAAAAGCAGCAAACCTGTGAGGGAATCTGTGGGACCGTTAGATGACCAAGGAGAAGAGAGGTGCTCAGGGAGGATAAGGCCATAGCAGAAAGGCTGAATGAATTCTTTGCTTTGGTCTTTACGGAAGAATATGTAAGAGATCTACCTGAACTAGAAATGGTTTTCAAGGGTGATGATGCGGTGGAACTGAAAGTTATCTCGGTGAATCTGGAAGATGTACTGAGCCAAATCGACACGTTAAAAGGTGATAAATTGCCAGGATTGGATGGTATACATCCCAGAGTACTAAAAGAACTCAAACACGAAATTGCTGAAATGCTGTTAGTGAACTGTAGACTGTCACTAAAATCATCTGTAGTACCTGAAGATTGGAGAATGGCCAATGTTACGCCGATTTTTAAAAAGGGCAAAATGGTAGAAATGATTATAAAAAATAAAATTGTGGAAAACGTAGACCAGGGGTCCTTTTTGGGCTTGCAAGCTACTTTTAAAATGACCAAGTCAAAATGATCTACCAACAATAAAAAAAATTTTAAATAAAAAAAATTTAAAAAAAAAAAAATATGCAGACTGTACGCAGAGAAAATGTTAATTATCATTTATATTCTGGGGGATTTTCAAAAAGGTCAAGTCAGATGACTCTATGCAATGTCATAGTAACATAGTAGATGACAGCAGATAAAGACACGAATGGTCCATCCAGTCTGCCCAACCTGATTCAATTAAAATTTTTTCTTCTTAGCTATGTCTGGGCAAGAATCCAAAACTCTACCTGTTACTGTGCTTTGATTGCAACTGCCGAAATCTCCGTTAAAACCTAATCCATCCCATCTAAACCCTCCCAGCCATTGAAGCCCTCTCTAGCCCATCCTCCCCCAAACAGCCATATACAGACACAGACTGTGCAAGTCTGCCCATTAATGGCCTTAGTTCAATATTTAATATTATTTTCTGATTCTAGATCCTCTGTGTTCATCCCACGCTTCTTTGAACTCAGTCACCGTTTTCCTCTCCACCAACTCTCTCGGGAGTGCATTCCAGGCATCCACCACCCTTTCCATAAAGTAGAATTTCCTAACATTCCTCCTGAATCTACCACCCCTCAACCTCAAATTGTGTCCTTTGCTTTTACCATTTTCCTTTCTCTGGAAAAGATTTTGTTCTATGTTAATACCCTTCAAGTATTTGAACATCTGAATCATATCTCCCCTATCCCTCCTTTCCTCTAGGGTATACATATTCAGTGCTTCCAGTCTCTCCTCATATGTCTTCTGGCACAAGCCTCCTATCATTTTTGTTGCCCTCCTCTGGACTGTTTCAAGTCTTCTTACGTCCTTCGCCAGATACGGTCTCCAAAACTGAACACAATACTCCACGTGGGGCCTTACCAATGACCTGTACAGGGGCATCAACACCTTTTTCCTTCTACTGGCTACGCCTCTCTTTATACAGCCCAGCATCCTTCTAGCAGCCGCCACTGCCTTGTCACACTGTTTTTTCGCCTTTAGATCTTCGGACACTATCACCCCAAGGTCCCTCTCCCCATCTGTGCATATCAGCTTCTCACCTCCCAGCATATACGGTTCCTTCCGATTAGTAATCCCCAAATGCATTATTCTGCATTTCTTTGCATTGAATTTTAGTTGCTAGTCATTAGACCATTCCTCTAACTTTTGCAGATCCTTTTTCATATTTTCCACTCCCTCTTTGGTGTCTACTCTCTTACAAATCTTGGTATCATCTGCAAAAAGGCATACTTTTCCTTCTAACCCTTCAGCAATGTTACTCACATACATATTGAACAGGATCAGCCCCAGCACCGAACCCTGAGGGACTCCACTACTCACCTTTCCTTCCTCTGAGCGACAGTGAAAATATACATCCTATATAATAAAACGCTAGCCGCGCATGCGCACTCAGACCTGCGTGATCTGTAATCCCTGATCCGTGATCTGTAGGTCTGTGGCCAGAGTGCGTATGCGGCGGCTAGACAAAGCGGGAGAAACAGACTCGAGCGCTGTGGCCGACTCACGATGGGAGGATGCGCCGCAGCAAAGTGCTGCACAGGTACTGGAGGGGGAGAGACATATCGCTTCTGCACCGGTACAAACATCCCTCCAGCGTTGGCAATCGCTGCACGTTAAACAAGCTGCTTCGCGACTTTCTCCTGCAGTTGAGTCCCTCTGCCGCGTCACTGATGACGTCATCAATGACGCGACAGAGAGACTCAACGGCAGAAGAAAGCCGAAGCAGCCTGTTTAGGGTGCTGCGGCTGCCAACGCTGGAGGGAGGTTTGATATTAAAGTCATCTTGCTGGGAGGGTCGCAGAGTCAGCGGGGGTTGGGCTGGGAGGGGAGAGAAGCGTCTGCCTCAGGTGCTTCAGGCAGCAGCAGCGTTTACAATTCGCTGCTGTTGCTGGCTTCAGGCCTTCCTCTCTGGCCGGTCCTGCCTACTTCCTGTTTTCATGAAGACAGGACCGGCCAGAGAGAAAGACCTGAAGCCAGCAACAGCAATGAATTGTGAATGCTGCTGCTGACCAATGAAGTAGTTAAATGAGGAAAGGGAGCAGAAGGGGAGAGAATGGCTTGGAGGGAAGGAGGAAGGTATGCCAGACCAAGGCAAAAGGAAGGAGGAGATGGAGAGAGGCCATATGGGACAGAGAGAGAGAGGGCGGACCCTGGATGGAAAGAGAAGAGAGGGCAGTGAATGGAAGAGGCAACATAGAGGGTGAACAGTATTCTAGCACCCGTTAATGTAATGGGCTTAATGACTAGTAAATACATAAAGCCATATTTTTTGGATGGTCATATCTTCAGCTTCACTTGAGAAGATGCACCTCCACCCACCAGAAGAGCCTCCGAGCCTCCTGACTCATGTGAGCACTTCTGGTGACTCTCTGACATTTCACGTTCGATACTGCTGTGGCATTATCAGAAAACACCCTTTCCTTCCAGGGTGTTTTGGAGAGCTCCGAGAGCTAACTGTGTGACCCAGAGCTCTAGATGATTTATCAACCAGCCTTTCTGATGAGTACAATTGCTGCAATGAGCCCCTAGCCCAATAGACCTGTCAGCCTAGAGGCCTCTGGGAGATTATATCAATCTAACTCTGGCATGGGAATGCAGATAGACTCTGTGTGAAGTAGCCCCGATTGAATCATGGCTAGCTAAAAGGTGTTAATGCCTGATTAAGAGGGTGCTTAGGATAATGGTGCACAGATCAAGCCAGAGACTTAATCCCATCAGGTTTCTCACCCTCCTTTGTCTATTAAATTGACCATTGTCTCAAACAGTTTGCAAGTTCTAAACAGAAAGATACTGGGAGATACAATATTTTCTCTATTCAGAATAAGATTCCAAGGTATAAAAGCCTGCTCTCTGCAACACATATACAGCTCTCTCTTTTCCTATCAAGCTATCATGGGAGAGGTCTTGGCTCTCCCTCTCTCTGTCTATACTTCCCTTTATCTACGGAACACAAAGCTTCCTAGAACTGCAAGCTTCTATGTCCCTCTTTACCTCTGACCTCTGTAAGGCAGTGAGACTGCTTGCTCTCTGCTTAAGTGTAATGCTCTCTGCTTAATTGTAATGCTTATAAATATTACTTTTCTGTAAGCCTATTTCTATAATATATTCTTTATGCAATCACCTCTGGTTGTGTCTATTATTCTACTTCCTGGTGAGTCATCTGTGAGGGAACTGAACCTGGGACCTGGCGTTTGTCAGTACGCCTTTCACTTAACCCCTACCACCTAATATTGTGGGGGCCACTTTCAAACTGACATTTTGGGGGCTCTGTCTCGGTCCTTCCTGATGATTTCATCTGGGTAAGTAGAATTTAAGTTTTTTTATGCACTGTGCAATAGGATTACAGAGTGAGATAGAAATCAAAAGTCCTTGGAAAACCCTTAGATTGATTGTATTGTGGGGTTTTATACTTGGTGAGATTTTATTTCAATTTTTGATTGATAGACAGAGTGAGATAGAAATCAAAAGTCCTTTTGGAACCCTTAAATTGTTTTAGACTGGATGACACAATTGTGAAAAGTTTCAGTAATATTTTGGGTTTTATATTTGGTGAGATTTTACTATCAAAAGTCTTTGTAGTTTACCTGTGCCAGTTTGCATTGTATGATTTGATATGCTTGCTAGGGTGTTGCATGTAAGAATATTTGAGCTGCTCTGAAGAAAAGCAGGGTTCAAAGTGAAAACAGTCACTCAATTAAGACACGCCACATCTGTACTAACTTTACTTTTTTTTCCTTGTGCTTTTAATTCTATTTCTTGTCAGTCTCTGCCCTGGTGAAAGGCCCAGTACACACTGGACTGGAACTGGCAGCTGACACCTCTGCTCTTCTATATTTTATCCTGCTAAACTTCTGCCTGTAAATTTCAGGTAGTAACCAGTGTGGGCAAGTGTGGGCATAAGTGTATTATTTATGTGAGTCATCTGTGAGGGAACTGAACCTGGGACCTGGCGTTTGTCAGTACGCCTTTCACTTAACCCCTACCACCTAATATTGTGGGGGCCACTTTCAAACTGACAAGACCGGCAACAGTCATACCAGTAATCCACTCCGTAATCCCGAGGGCCACACCCTTCCTTAGAGCAGTTCCCAAAATCCACCAGCGTAGACTGCTCTGCACTGGCTTCATCCAGGGAAGGGGCATCTGAAAGTGATGATGTTGCAGAACACTGGAACAGGAGGGACTGCTGTGGCAACTGCATGTGTGCTTGGGCTCAGGGCACTACCTCCAGAGAGGCCGCCATGGACCCCCAAGACTTAAAGATACTACCAAGCAGTGGTACTAGGGAACTGCCAAGAGATCCATAATTTGTTTCTGGAGCTTCTGATTGCATGACTTGGGAAGAAAAACATGTCTTTGGAGTGTGTCGAACTGAACTTCCAGATAGTCCAATGTCTGAGACGGGGATAGCTGACTTTGAAATTGATAATCCAGCTCAAATGCTGTAGGAGAGATACTACAGTCTCCACCATCTGCTCACATTCCAGTCTGGAAGACGCATTGATCAAGCATTCGTCCAGATATAGATAAACTAAAAATCACTTTCTGTGGAGGTATGCCACCATCACCACCATCATCATTTTGATGAAGGTGCAGGGAGCCATCGCCAAGCCAAAGGGCCATGAACTGGGAATGCTGCTGAAGAACATGAAATCTCAGGTACTTCGGTGTCCTGGGAAGGAAAGGAATATGTCAAATCCAGCGAAGCCAGGAATTCTCCCAGACACCACCACTATGACTGAACAAACAATTTCTATACGAAAGTGCGGAATCTGCAGAAAGACAATGACTGACTTGAGATCCAAGATGGGTCTCCTGTCTTCTGAGCCTTGGCACAATGAAGTATAAGGAGTATCTCTTGGAGCGTGATTTGCTTTCAGGAACTGGTTTTACAGCTTGAATATACAAGAGATGCTGCAGAGTTGCCTCGATCTTCAGCGCTTTTTCCAGACTCCCTGCATGGAATCATTCTGACTTAGAGGTGCTGGAGGGAGAACCCAAAGTCTGTAGGCAAGTGGGGTTTTTATAGTGTGGTCTGTAGGTTTTCGGAATATCTCTGGCCAGATGAGCCCAAAGAATTTTGGTGAAACCTGCGTGAGGGCCAAAAATTGCTGTGACCTCCTCCAGGAGCACGTCGAGGTTTGTTGTCTGGGAGGGACTTAGGATAGCGGTCTGCCACACTAGCCATCAGGTCATCTAATCCCTTGCCAAAAAACATTTGACCCTTAAAGGGAAGCCCAAAGAGTTGCCTTTGAGGCCAAATCGCCAGCCCAGTTGTGGTTCCAGAGTATTCTACAAGCCAAAACAACATAAGCCGAAACTTTGCCTAGCACCTCAATAATGTCATACAAGACATATGCCACAATCAACCTCCTCTAGCACAAGCTGGGGGGAGGCATCATCCTCCACTGAAGGATCTCGATGCAACTTAGTGTGACAAGCACATCCATCTTCGGCAAGCTGAATCAATCTTCGGCTGCTCAAATAGCTGCTGAAAATCTGGCGCAATAAGATAAAGTTTAGCATGGTCTTAGTCAGCCTAAAGAAACTTTCTGGCATCTCTCACTGCTCAGGCTCACCGTAACACAAATAGTATGAAGGTCATCCAGGGTGGACACATATCCATGGCATCAGCATGCCAGTTAAGGCCATCCAGAACAGTGAGGACAGGGGAACTGGGGACCTGCAGGAACATCCACAAGGGAAGGCCCTGCCAGAGAAGCTGGTGCAGCACCTATTGGCTTTGCCATGTGGGTAAGGTCCATAAGATAAGCTCTCACAGGAGCTGAACAAATTCCAGGGAAAAGCCACAGATCAGGGCTGACAATGGCTCCTTGCAAGACTAAGGCAAGGTCTGCAGTCTATGGACTTTGAACACCTACGCTTTGTGTCACTGCCAAAAACTGGCACAGAGAGGTTTTTTTCACCTTTTCCTCGACCCAAATGGCTCTCCAGCCCTAGAGGACCCTGAGGAGTCAAAGTCCAAAGCTCCTGTCCCTTCCCCTTGCGTGTCTAGGAAGTAATGGGGCTGTACTTACAATCTCCACAGTGCCTGCCTATCAGGGTGGCAAGTCAAATGTGCGCTAGACAAAAGCGCGCAGACAAATGCGCGTAGACAAGTCAATTGCGTGCAAGGACAACTCCACGCAGGACAATTCAGCTCAACAACAAATGAGCGCAATGACAAATGAGCGCAAGGATAACTAAGCGCAACGACAATTGAACGCACGCGCAATGACAATTGAGTGCACGCACCACAAAATGGCAAAGCGTGATCACGCGCATGATCACCATGTTCACGTACACCTGTGTGAATGCATTTTTTAATATAAGTCACGTGAATGCATACCACGTTCACATAAACCTGTGTGAATGCATTTTTGAATATAAGACAAGTGAATGCATTTTCGTTAGTATGGTTACGTTTCCTCCTTATATAGGTGCTCAGAACAGCCCGCCTTCCTTTCGCTGCCTGACTGTGTCCATTATAGGTAAAGGTCTGGTTTTGTCTTGTGCATATTTCACTCGCCTTTGGTGAGAGCGACACTACTTCCAAATTTCTTCATTTGCAGGTATGTTTATATTTTCATTTCCTTACTTTTTTACTGTTGGAAGCTATATAAGATGCGTGCTACAGAATCGCAAGATAAGCGAGGGTATAATAATAAAACCCTGCTTGCTCAGATCAAGGGTTTCATCGTTCGTGCACTCACTTAATTTCGCCTCTACGCTAACGGTTTAAGCTATATAGGTTCATAGTCAGATGCGTGCAAATCATAATTTCGCCTCTACATTAACCATTTAAACTATATAAGATGCGCAGTAGTGAATTGCAAGATAAACGAGAGTAGCAACTAATAGGGCGCTGTAGAAAAGTGCAAGTATACGGTTATTTATATATAATAAATAACTTAGCGCGCATGCACGAATCAAAGTTTCGTCGTTCGTGCATCCGCATAATTTTGCCTCCCTTGGGGCTTATAAGATGCGTTCTATTTAGTGATTACAAGGGTGATTTATGATATTAATTTTATGTATAATTTAAAGCTCTTTGTGCTTGTTCTCAAATTTGGGTGGGAGGGAAGGAGGGAGAGGGGGAAAACATATTATTTGATTGATTGTAAATGATGTCTGAGATATTAATTTGATGTTTAATTTAATGCAGTTATAGAATAGAAAAGTAATAAAGATGTAAATAAACATTTTTGCATGAGGTAAAAACTGGTATGCCAGCAACTGTTAATGTAATGGCCTTCAAGATCAGTATCTGAATATTTTTAATTTGAGTGTGATCTGTCCTGACTGCATGCCTAAAGCTGTGTATCATATTGCTTCTTCTCAGAGAATGGATTCCTGCTTTAAAGGTCTGTTCTGTGTTTGCTATTTTTGCTGCTCAGAGTGAGGCTTTATGGGTTATAGTTTTATAAAGGCATTTCATATCAGTATTCCTTAAAGATAAATAGGTACCATTGTCTGTTGCAGGTATTGTTGATAAAGAGGATATTCACATTTACAGGTATATGCATAGGTACATTTCATAATATCCTTAATTTTGCTAAATCAGAACAGTAGGATAGGGCTTCATGTTTTAAAGTTATGTCATGTACTAGCTAATGATTATGCTGACAGTGGGGCTTATTAGTTTAAACTTCTTGGCTTGGGTGTGTAGTTGTAGTGAGGGTGATTGTCTATGATTGTAGTGGGTCCTTTTTGGGGCCTCTCTCCCTTCCTTCTGTCTGTGTTTAGGTATAGCGACGTTGTTAATCCATGATGGTTGTCCAGCCATACTTCTACTATTGGAGGTATGAATTTTAAAGTTAAGTACCGACATATGGGGTCCTGTTTGTCATATCTATGTTATAACTTTATAAATTCTAGTCTTGCAGGGATGTGCAGGGCTTTGCTGAAATCTGAGTGTTGTGAAGCAGTTCAAACTTGGAGCTATTATATTCAAGGTAAGTACAGAGGTATAGGGATTTGTATTTCATATGTATGTAATAACATCATATAATCTACTACTGAAGCAGACGACAATCAAGAGACAACAATCAACGGACAACAGACATCTACGAGGAGAAAATAGCGCAAGAGGCCAAGCCCTTCTTTAGATACATAAAAGGAAAAAACCCCGCGAAAGAAGCAGTGGGACCATTGGATGACAAGGGAAGAAAAGGATACATCAAGGAAGACAAACAAATTGCTGACAGACTAAATTCCTTCTTTGCGTCTGTCTTTACGAAGGAGGACACCGCAACAATACCAGAAGTAGTGACAGTGTTCAAAGGAGTAATAGAGGACAGCCTCACTACAGTTGAGGTGGACTTGGACCAGATATACTACCAGATTGACAGACTTAAGGGTGACAAATCCCCTGGACCTGATGGAATTTACCCGAGAGTCTTAAAAGAACTGAAGGTTGAAATCGGAGAGCTATTGCAAAAACTTGCCAACCTGTCAATTAGAACTGGTCAGATACCGGACGATTGGAAGATAGCGAACGTCACGCCAATTTTCAAAAAGGGGTCAAGAGGAGAACCGGGCAACTACAGACTTGTGACTCTTACATCTGTCCCTGGAAAGATGGTTGAAGCACTGATTAAAGATAGCATATGTCAGCATAGCTATTGCTAGCAAGCAGCATTTTTGGTTGCCCTAACCAATGTCAGCAAAGGCCTATGGGAAATTATATCAATCTGACTCTGGAATGTTGATGCAGAATTCTGTGCTCCTGCACAGAATTCACATACATTAATCATCCAGCCAGACTGGATTGTTTATCAAGAAGATAGGCTGTTTGAATGGGACAAAGAAGCCAGAGACTAATCCCATCTACCATGCCTGCAAGTATCACACCCTCCTTATCAATTAAACTAACCATTGTTTCAAACAGTTTACAAATTCTAAACAGAAAAGATACTGGGATATACAATAGTTTCTATATTCAGATAAGATTCCAAGTTATAAAAGCCTCCTTTCTGCAACACACAAGGATCTATCTCTTTCTCTATCTCTCTGTCTCGGGAACAGGAATGCTTAATTGTAATGCTTATGAATATTGCTTTTCTGTAAGTCTATTTCTATAATATATTCTTTATGCAATCACCTCTGGCTGTGCTTCTCATTTGATTCTATTCCTGGTGAATCTTTGGTGAGGGAATTGAACCTGGGACCTGGTGTTTTGTAAGGGCGCCTAACATAACCCCTACAACCTAACATTGTGGGGGCCACTTCAATCCTTACAGCATAGTCCAGCACTTGGACACACACGGCCTGATGGGATCCAGTCAACACGGCTTCAGGGAGGGGAAATCATGTTTGACAAATTTACTCCAATTTTTTGAAACCGTGAACAAACATATTGATAATGGAGAACCAGTGGACATAATATACTTGGACTTCCAAAAAGCGTTCGACAAAGTTCCACATGAAAGACTTCTCAGGAAACTACAAGGCCATGGAATAGAGGTGGATGTACTAAGATGGATAGGCAAATGGCTAGAGAACAGAAAACAGAGTGGGCATAAATGGGAAGTTCTCGGACTGGGAGAATGTGACTAGCGGTGTGCCCCAGGGCTCGGTACTTGGGCCCATCTTGTTTAATATTTTCATAAATGACCTAAAAGAAGGAACATCCAGTGGGATCATCAAGTTTGCCGACGACACAAAGCTATGCCGGGCAATCAGATCGCAGAAAGACAGCGAGGAACTCCAGAATGATTTGTGTCAGTTAGAGAAATGGGCGGAGAAATGGCAGATGAAGTTTAATGTGGAAAAGTGCAAAGTAATGCATTTAGGCAGTAAGAATAAGAAATACGAGTATAGAATGATTGGTGCAACTCTGGGCAAGAGCGAACAAGAAAAGGATCTGGGTGTAATGATAGATAGGACCCTGAAACCGTCGGCACAATGCGCGGCAGCGGCAAAGAAAGCAAATAGAATATTAGGTATGATAAAGAAGGGAATCATGAGTAGGTCGGAGAGTTATAATGCCGCTCTATAGGGCAATGGTCAGACTATAAGAACATAAGAAGTTGCCTCCGCCGGGTCAGACCAAAGGTCCATTGTGCCCAGCAGTCTGCACCCACAGCGGCCCATTTTTTTTTTTTTCTATCGATACTCTTTCTATAACCTGCCTCTACCTCTATCTGTAGCCCTCAATCCCCCTATCTATCTATACCCTTTTTTTTTTTTTTAATTTATTTATTTATAAGTTTTCACATTAATTAACAAGCATATCATCTTGTACAGAAAGTGTAATTAAGATAACATAGTATTGGAATTACCATCTAAAAAATAATAATTCAAATTATAATAGGAAATTGTTTCTCTACTTAATCACACACTAGTCCTCAATTTATTAGGATCCATGATTAAGAAATAGGAGTGATTAAACCATCTAATAATTAACAAGAAAGCTCACTATCTGATGCTGAAACAGAGCTAAATTATTACTCGGACTTAGATATTATTCCATTTCAAGGCGCTTATTGGAGAGGAAAACCGTCAACTGAGCCGGTTCAAAAAACATATATTTTAAAGTACGATACCTCACTACACATTTAGAAGGATATCTAAGGAAGAATAAACCACCAATTTGAGTCACACCCGGTTTCAATAATAGAAATTCCCTTCTTCTCTTTTGAGTCTCCCTAGAGACATTAGGAAAAATTTGTATATGGAAACCCAGGAAGTCTCTGGATCTATTTTTAAAGAAAAGTTTAAGGATCCAATCTTTGTCTGGAGCCAAAGCCACAGACAATAAGAGAGTGGCTGGAATAGCCACTTCTCTATCTGATTGTTCCAATAAAGCGGATACGTCCAGAGGAAATTCCTGAGGTTTTCCAACACCTTCTTTCTTCTGAGGATCCTGAGTCTTTGTAGGTAGATAATACACTCTTGACAAAGGTGGTAAAGAGTTCTCAGGAATTTTAAGTATTTCCAGAAAGTAACGCTTTATCAAATCACTTGGGGAAATTGACGGAACCCTTGGAAAATTAATTAAACGTAAATTATTAATCCGACTATTGTTTTCAAGTACTTCCAATTTTCTCCTTATAATCAAATTATCCTTTACAAGTAGATCATGATGGCTTCCAATCATTTTTATATCCTTCTTTTCTTCTTGCATATCTGATTTCAATAGTTTAATATCCTCTTTCAAAGTTTTTATTTCTTCTTTCTGGTCTTTCAATTCTTTATCTAAATTTTTAATTTGGGGATTCAGGGAATTCCCCAATGCCAATACTAATTCCTAAAGTGAATCTAGTGTAACTTCTGGGGGCTTAACTGGAGCAAAAGGAACTATTAGTGTAGTATAAGCAGGTTCAGGTGATTGGTTTACCTCCCCAGTGCCTTGTTCCTCCATAGCAGAAGATGATCCGGTCGCTGGTTTTTCCAAAAGAAGCAAGTCCTTTTGAGCCATTCCCTGCAGCGAGCCCTCCGATTCACTGGCCTCTCGAGGGGAGAATACTGCCTCTTCGGACACACTCTCCTCTCGCGGTGAGCTAGCTCCCAGCGGCAGCGGCTGGAGGGGAGGCGTCCTGACGTCGGGGCTCAGAGTAACGTCTAGCCTGTGGGTTTCTGCCGAGGCACTCCTCTCTGCCGGCACTCTCAACGAGCGATTCCCCGAAGCAGCTGGCTCCGTTTGCAGGCGTCTGAAAATGTCCTCGATTGTAGGAACTGTGGGCACTAATCGCTGGGAGGCACCACCAACGCTTCTGCCCCGTCTTTTCGGCATCGTTGAAGGGTAAGAGAAAAAACACTCTCTGACGATCTGGCAGCATTCAGATAGCGGCAGCCATCTTGGATCCCGCCTCCTCCCCTTTTACCTATCTATACCCTTTCTATAGCCTATCTCTACCTCTATCTGTATCCCTCAATCCCCTTATCCTTTAGGAATTTATCCAATCCTTCCTTGAAACCCCGTAGTATACTCTGTCCTATAACAACCTCCGGAAGCACATTCCAGGTGTCCACCACCCTCTGAGTGAAAAAGAACTTCCTAGAATTGGTTTTAAACCTGTCCCCTTTCAGTTTCTCTGAGTGCCCCCTTGTACTTGTGGTTCCCAATAGCCTGAAGAATCTGTCCCTTTCTACCTTCTCTATGCCTTTCATGATCTTGAAGGTCTCTATCATGTCTCTGAGTCTCCGCTTTTCCAGGGAGAAGAGCCCCAACCTCTCTAACCTGTCAGCGTATGAAAGGTTTTCCATACCTTTTATCATTTTCGTTGGAAAAACTGTGATCGTCTCAACTTTACATTCTGGTAGGCAAGTCTATGTTTAATCTATAAATATGAGAAAATGAACGCTGTTCTGTTAGGAAATAATAACTTTAAATTAATTTGGGGCCCATTGACGTCCTTTATAGAATCCTTATACTTATGTTTTTGTTATTACATAAAATGCACATCCAGGGAGGGGGGTGGGGATGGGAGATATACAAGGTTTTTATTGATTATTTTTATGAATGGAAATAGGAGGGAAGAGTGGTAAATTTTTGTGTTTTGATAAATAAGTCTGAATGGTTATATATATGTAATTTCTGTTTAAAATATATATAGTATATTTCTGAAGATATGGAAAATTTATAGTTATTTCAATGATAAAGATTAGATTGGGTGGGAGGAGGGTATTAATATGTATGAATCTTGTAAAACTTAAGTGATGTCTAAAGTGTAAATAAGAACATAAGAAGTTGCCTCCGCTGAGGCAGACCAGAGGTCCGCTCCCGCGGCGGCCCATCAGGCCCATTAGATGATTACTTTAATAAGTTATAAAGACAAGAATTAACATGGTAGGTAAGTGAAATAAAGTGATCACATAACAGCTGTGCACATCCAATTAAACCTATACGTAATTGGGCAATTATTAAAATTGGTTACTAAACCTTTTAAACAAATGTGCACATGGTAACACTCCAAATGTGGAGTTCTAAAAAATCTAACTACTCCTGTCCACGTTAGTATGGTTGCGCTCCCTTACCTTCAAATGTTACTATGAGCATTCTCCATCAACATTCAAGAAATGTTGTGCATACATAGCCTATACAGTCCTCTCCATACATATTGCAGTTTGCTTATCTATTACCCCCTGTATTGATAATTATAATATATCTCCCTCTTATCCCATTGTTTGTAGTATATTCTGCCCTTGCCCAATAGCTCCATGTCCAGCTTTCAGGTGCTATCAGCTCTCTTGAACTGTATGCCACATATCATCATGCAATCACTCCAAAGCCATGCCCAAACTTTCACCCCCATGTATCCATGTCCAGCTGTGCAAATGTTTTGCACACTACTACACTATTATAGTTACTGTTTAACATAGTATGCTACCCCTTTTCAAACACTGTTTCTTTTGCGCATGCACAGATGCGTCAGTCTCTGTCACGCAGTCATTATTGCCAACGTTCTGCTCCATAGTTATCTTATTACATCTCGAACAAATACGCGCAAGACAATTGCGAATATAGTAAACCCTTCTGCACATGCACATATGCGCGACACATTAGGAGCAATAAGTCAGCACATGCATACTTCAGACATCATGTGCGCATGCGCAGTTCGGTCCCCATGCGTTGACACCTCTCTCTTACGAGTTCCCAGGAAACCAGTTATGTTATATTTTTGGAACATAAAGAAATTCCGCGCATTTAATGCTTAACCTGTCAATTGCACGCAAAACGATTACTCTAAAATGAGGACAGACGTCATCACCATGCACTAATGTATGCATGCTGATGTCATCACGTGATTCATTAGTCAAGACAAATGCGTGCCACTCTGATGCAAATTCTGTGTTTCGCTAAACAGACAAAACAATATATGTTTCACAATTCAAATATGCTCAATTAACATGCGCATTTCACTATTCGAATGCATGCTTTCAACATAATATAATCTGTGCTTGACATGTCAAATCAATATTGTTCGATGATTAACTACATAACATGTATTTTAGATAACCAATAGCAGTGCAGGAAGGGGAAATTTCACGATACTCACTCCCAATCAGTCATGTGAGTGGTATATAAGCTGCACAAATACGTCATATATGCACAGTGAATATGGTTTCCGAAGAGGCGCGAGGGCGAAAGCCCAATTTCACTGAGAGGTAAGTACTCCGTTTAACGGAGTACTTCTCTCTAAATGAGAAATTACTGTTCCCCATCAAGGGGAAATATCAAAATATTATTCAGATGGACAGGACGTAGAGGAAACTCCAGCACTTGTTCAATGCCAGTGCCCTGACACCTCGCTCTGTAAGTACCTATTAAATACATACACGGTTTATATATATTTAGAATCGGCATGTTTTTTGTGCGGAAGCTAATAATATATATGTATATTTCATCCACACTCGATGAAATTGCGTACTGCATATTCATGCATCCGCAAGAAAATTGCACTGTTCCTAATTGAGCACTAACATTTTACTTGCGCGCAAAATATGATATACAGCGCAAGTTAAATAATCTAATTATGAAAATACAACGCTGTAAAATAGTTTACGCGCATGTGCAATGTGACACTACTATGAAACATGTGACAGCAGATAGGGTGGCAGTACAGTGAGGTTATGAAAGGGGTGTGTCCCTTTATGTCTTACTTCTGTGAGTTTAATATAAACTTATCCTATATATATGCTCTCAAACCAAGGTACCTAGTCTTTAAGCCCATTACATTAACAGGTGCTAGAATAGATGTCTGTCTGTCTGTGTTTCTTTATCTCTCTCTCCTTGGCCGCTGTCTGTATCCTTCTGTCTCCCCCTCCCCCTCTAGCAAAGCTGTCTGCCCCCAGCACCCACCTCCCCCCCAAATGTCTCTCCATTGCCCTCTTCTGTCTTCCCACCCCAGAGCAAAGCTGTCGGTCCCCAGCACACCTCCCCCCAAAGCAGCCCCCTTTCCCTATCTCTCCATGGCCCCTTCTGTCTCCCCCCAAAGCAGCCCCCTTTCCCTCTCCCTGTCTCTCCATGGCCCCTTCTGTCTCCCCCCAAAGCAGCCCCCTTTCCCTCTCCCTGTCTCTCCATGGCCCCTTCTGTCTTCCCCCCAGAGCAAAGCTGTTTGCCCCAAGCACACCCCTCCCCCTAAAGCAGCCCCCTTTCCCTCTCCCGCTGACTCTCTCTCTGGCCCCCTTTCTCTTTCTGTCTTTCTGTTCCTCTCCCTGCCCCTGTGTCTTTCTTTCTTTCTGTCTCCCTCCCTCTCGCTGTCTGTCTGTCATTTTTCCCCATTTCCCTGTGCAGCAGCATTTCCATCCCACTTCCCTATGCAGCAGCAACAGCATTTCCCTCCTATCCCCCCCTTTCCTGTGCAGAAACAGTAGCAGCATTTTCCCCCACCCCCCTTTCCCTTCTTTTACCTTCTCTTCCCTGCTCCGTTCGGCCCCTCCCCCTTCTTTTACTGCCGTTGTCCTGCTCCATCCGGCCTGCTCCTGACCCTCCCACCGCCGACAAACCTCGGGGCTCCAGCCCACTTTAAACACGCTGCTTCGCGGCCTTCTACTGCCGATTTCCTCTGCCGCGTCTGTCTCTGATGATGTCATCAGAGATGCGGCAGAGATGCAAGCAGAGAAGGTAGAGAGAAGAGCCGCGCGACTGAGTCGGGAAGACTTCCGTTTGGCTCTGTGCTGCAGGCAGTGCAGGCTGACCTAATTCACAACTTGAAGATGGCAGGGAGGACTAGAAGCGCCAAGGGTACAACCACATCCAACATTCCAGTCACCATGGGGACCCTGGAGGAGATCACGGACGGCGAACGAAGGGAAGAGGACTCAGGGCGGTGGACAGAGGTCTCCGTGCAGACCGAATCCATCCCCCGACACTACACTACAGTCTCCACGCAGACAGAGGAGGCTGCTCAGCTGGATGGAGCCCTCATGCAAGAACTGCGGAGCCTCAGGGAGGAGGTGGTTCGCCTGAGAAGCATCCGAGAGGATGAAGCCTACATCGACGGAGTCGTTCAGGAGTTGTCCCAAATTACAGAGCAGACCCACGACAGGTCCATTCTTGAGACACCCAAATCATCAGTTTTGAAGCCAACATTTGGGTTACAGGAAATGGCTGGCGGCAATGACACCTGGCAGTTGGTGACCTCTTCCACAGGTAAACATAGAAGATCCCCCCTCCTTTTTTCAATCTCTTCATCCTCTTCTTTTTCTCCCCAACAGGCCGACCCTACATCAACCCCTCATCTCGTCCTGAAGAATAGATTCCAGATTCTTCAGGAAGAAGCTGCCGACAAGGTACAGGAGCAGGCCCAGCACGAAGAACTCGAAGAACAGGCCCAACACGCAACCCCATCTGCTGACCGACTTCCTCCTCCTCCACAACGGAAGAAGCGCAGAGTTATAGTCATCGGGGACTCCATGCTGAGGGGCACCGAGGGACCAATCTGCAGACCGGATGCACAATCAAGAGAGGTTTGCTGTCTGCCTGGTGCCAAAATACGGGACATCACCACCAGCCTAGGGAAATTACTTACACCTCATGACCATTTTCCTATGCTTCTTATCCATATAGGTACGAATGACACTGCCAGGAACACCCCAGAAACCATCGCCAGAGACTTCGGAGCCTTGGGTGAGAGGCTGAAGCAGACAAGTGCGCAGGTAGTCTTCTCATCAATCCTACCAGTTAGAGGCAAGGGAAGAGCCAGAGATGAATGCATCCTGAGAACAAACGAATGGCTACGAGGATGGTGTCGAGATATGAACTTCGGATTCCTGGATCATAGAGAGGCGCTGCAAGGACTACAGGGACCAGACGGACTCCATTTAACCAGCAGAGGTAAGAACATCTTCGGACACCGACTAGCCCGCCTACTTCGCAGGGCTTTAAACTAGGTAAGTTGGGGGAGGGGACCTACTCATATACTGAGGTGGAAAGGAACTATCCTGATGGGACGAGTCGACACTCAGATTCCGAGGTAAGGACCCAATATGCAAACAGTTCTCTTGGAGCCACACAGACTCGGTCAGGAATAGCCTTACAGGGACTCAGCAAACACAAAGTGTGGAGGGCCATGTATGTTAATGCACACAGTTTAGGCAATAAAATTCTAGAACTAGAAACTGAAATAAGGGATGCCAACCTGGACGTGGTGGCAATATCCGAGACTTGGTTCACTGACGCACATGGGTGGGATATGGCTATACCGGGGTACAATCTACTTCGTCAGGACAGAGAGGGCAGGTTAGGTGGAGGGGTAGCACTATACATTAAGGAAGACATCAAAACTACCAGGATCACTGATGTCAAGTATACCGGGGAGTCCCTCTGGGTTAACCTGGCACGAGGTAGTAAAAAATGCCTGTATCTTGGTGTGGTATACAGACCTCCAAGACAACCGGAAAACATGGACGCAGAATTAATTGAAGACATAGAGAATATAACTCTACGGGGTGACACTGTGCTGCTAGGGGACTTCAACATGCCTGACGCAGACTGGAACACATTTTCAGCAGCAACCAGCAGCAGCAGGAGGCTTCTGAACTCCATAAAAGGAGTACATCTCAGACAGATGGTAACGGAGCCCACTAGGGCCCAGACGATCCTAGACCTGGTACTCACAAACGGGGAAAGCATCTCAGAGGTCTCGGTAGGAGATACGCTAGCCTCCAGCGACCATAACATGGTATGGTTCAACATTGGGAAAGGATCCCCTAAATCAATTACAAAAACAAAGGTGCTCAACTTTCGGGGCGCCGACTTCGCACGTATGGGAGATCACGTTCATCAGACGCTACAGGACCAAGCAGAGACCGGCAATGTGGAAACTATGTGGTCGTACCTGAAATCATCCATACACGAAGCAACTAATCGCTACATAAATTCAGTAGATAAACGGCAAAGAAACAACAAACCCCAATGGTTCACTGAAGAGATCTCACTCCTCATTAAGGAGAAGAAAAAAGCATTTCTTTCCTACAAATGCACCCAGAGAAGAGAAACTAAAGTAGAATATAAGACCAGATCGGCAGCGGTCAAAACAGCAGTTAGGGAGGCCAAACGTCGAGTGGAAGAAACTCTGGCAAAAAACATTAAAAAAGGGGACAAATCCTTCTTTAGGTATATCAGCGATAGGAAAAGGAACACAGACGGTATAGTACGCCTTAGACAACCGGACGGAAACTACGCGGTGGCGGATTCAGAAAAAGCAGAACTACTAAATGAATATTTCTGCTCAGTCTTCACCTGCGAAGCACCGGGACACGGACCACAGTTGATGATAATACAAGACGTGGATGACCCGTTTCAGAACTTTGAGTTCACTCCTGGGGACGTCTACAACGAACTGGCAAGGCTAAAGGTAAACAAGGCCATGGGACCGGACAATTTACACCCAAGAGTGCTCAGAGAATTGAGAGATGTCCTGGCAGAACCGTTGGCGGTGCTCTTCAATCTCTCACTAAGTACGGGGAAAGTTCCGTTGGAATGGAAAACAGCCAACGTCGTTCCTCTACATAAAAAGGGTTGCAAGGCTGAGGCTGCGAACTATAGACCGGTAAGCCTCACCTCAATAGTGTGCAAACTCATGGAAACACTAATTAAGTATAAATTAGATACGATCCTGAACGAGGGAAATCTCCGGGACCCCAGCCAACATGGATTCACCAAGGGTAGGTCATGCCAGTCCAATCTAATAAGCTTCTTTGACTGGGTAACAAGAAGACTAGACTCAGGAGAGTCCTTGGACGTCGTGTACCTGGACTTCAGCAAAGCGTTTGACAGCGTCCCACACCGCAGGCTGCTGAACAAGATGAAATCTATGGGATTAGGAGAGACTCTACCTGCATGGGTTAAAGATTGGCTTAGTGGCAGACTTCAGAGGGTGGTGGTCAACGGTACCCTTTCTAAAATGTCAGTGGTGACCAGCGGAGTGCCACAGGGTTCGGTCCTGGGCCCACTCCTCTTCAACATATTCATTAGGGATCTGACTCAAGGGCTCCAAGGCAAGGTAACCTTATTCGCTGATGACGCCAAACTATGCAATGTAGTAAACGGCTATAATCTTCAGGATGCTATGGAGCAAGACCTGCGTACTTTAGAAAGTTGGTCCTTGATCTGGCAGCTGGGCTTCAATGCCAAGAAATGTAAGGTCATGCATCTCGGCAACGGAAATCCTTGCAGAACTTACACCCTGAATGGAGAAACTTTAGCCAGGACTACGGCAGAACGAGACTTAGGAGTAATCATCAGTGCTGACATGAAAGCATCCACTCAAGTGGAGAAGGCTTCATCTAAAGCACGGCAAATGATAGGCTGTATCAAGAGAAGCTTCGTCAACAGGAAACCTGAAGTCATGATGCCACTGTACAGAGCCATGGTGAGACCGCATCTGGAATACTGTGTTCAATTCTGGAGGCCACATTACCTTAAGGATGTGCTCAGAGTTGAATCGGTTCAGCGGATGGCCACCAGGATGGTCTCGGGGCTAAAGGGTCTCCCGTACGAAGAAAGACTGAGCAAATTGCAGCTCTACACTCTCGAGGAGCGTAGGGAGAGGGGAGACATGATTGAGACATTTAAGTACATCACGGGACGGGTAGAGGTGGAAGATGATATCTTTCTTCTCAGGGGACCCTCGACCACAAGAGGACATCCGCTCAAGCTCAGGGGAGGGAAGTTCCGTGGAGACACCAGGAAATACTTCTTCACGGAGAGAGTGATTGAGCATTGGAACGAGCTTCCAGTGCAGGTGGTCGAGGCACGCAGCATCTCAGACTTCAAGAACAAATGGGATACCTATGTGGGATCCCTACGAGGTCATGCCAAGGGATAGGGTCACTAGGACTGAATGAGCGGGTCAGTAGAGTGACAGTATAATTACAATTATTCTTTAGGGGGTCAGTAGATTTAAGAGGGTGGGTAAATAGTGTGGGCAGACTTGATGGGCTATGGCCCTTATCTGCCGTCATCTTTCTATGTTTCTATGTTTCTAGAAGGGCACGAAGCAGCATGTTTATAGTGATGCCTATGCCGCTGGAGCCAGGAGGTTAGGAGAGAGAGAGCGCACAGTCGCGCGCCTCCAGCCCCCGCATGCGCCCTGAGGTTTAGAATGTTGCCACAGAAGCACACCTCAGGGCGCCAGCGCTCATGAATTTTCAAGAGCGCATGCGCCTCTAGCATTTTATTATTATTGATATATATATAAACTTATCCTATATACAGTGGTACCTTGGTTTGAGAGCATAATTCATTCCAGAAGCATGCTCTCAATCCAAAACGCTTTTATATCAAAGCAAATTTCCCCATAGGAAATAATGGAAACTCAAATGATTCGTTCCACATCCCAAAAACTTTGTACTAAACTATACTGTATAAAGTAAAAATATTCATCTCCTTCTTACCACCTTCTTTTTCATGCTGCTTCTGCTTCTAAGATGGACATACAGGAGGCACTGATAGGCACAAATGAGGCACTGATGAGATGGGCACACAGAATGCACTGAGAGGGTCACAATGGAGGCACTGAGATGGGCACACAGAATGCACCGAGAGGGTCACAATGGAGGCACTGAGATGGGCACACAGAATGCACTGAGAGGGTCACAATGGAGGCACTGAGATGGGCACATCGAATGCACTGATGGTCACAATGGAGGCACTGAGATGGGCAAATGGTTGATGTAGCTTTATTATAAAATCGGTTGATGTAGCTTTATTATAAAATCTTGCAATGTCGGCCACTCGCATACCTTGTTCATGTTTCTGGATGATTTCCTTCTTAACCACCACTGTAATCATCTCCTTCTTCTTATTGCCTTCCTTTTCATGCTGCTTCTTCTTAGGGGCCATTCTCGCAGCTTGCACTTGTACGATGGGCACAGTTTATGAAATGTGCACTCAGGAAGCACTGGTGAGGAGGAGGAGAAAAAGACGGAGAAATCGTTCACACAGGATGCACTGATGAGATGGGCAGAGGCTAGCAACACAAGCTGCTTGTTTTGTTTTTATTTAATTTGTTGGCTAACAGCACTCACTGATGGTTTCTTGCTTCTGGTGCCCAATCTGTTGGCTAACAGCACTCACTGATGATTGTTTTGTTGGCTAACAGCACAGGTTGATTTCATTTTGGTGCTGCTGCTTAACAGCACACGATGGGGTGTTTTTTTGCTGGCTAATACCACAAGCTGATGTTTTTTTGGTGTGCTGGCTAATACCACAAGCTGATGTTTTTTGGTGTGCTGGCTTCCACAAGCTGATTATGCATTAGTGTCCTGGCTTCCACAAGCTGATTCTGTTTTGGTGTGCTGTCTACCACAGGATGGTTTTATTGGGTGCTGCTGGCTGCCTTAGCAGCACACGATGGATTTTTAAGGTTTTTTGCTGGCTACAAGATGATCTTTGTATTGTGTGCTGCTGGTTACAGCACACGATGGATTTTTGATTTTTTTTGTGAGGCCTGCAAGATGTTCTTTCTTATGTGTGCTACTGGTTACAGCACAAGATGGATTTTGATTTTTTTTTTTTTTTTGCTGGCTAATACCACAAGCTGATGTTGTTTGGTGTGCTGGCTATCACAAGCTGATGTTTTTTGGTGTGCTGGCTTCCACAGGATGATTTTATTGGGTGCTGCTGGCTGGCTTAACAGCACATGCAAGTCTTTTTGCTGGCTGGTACAGGCTATTGTGTGCTGCCTAACAGCACACACACTTTTTTTTTTCCTGGTTAGTTCAGGCTATTGTGTGCTGCCTAACAGCACACGCTGGTTTTTTTTTTTTCCTGCTACAAGATGATTGTACAGTACTGTATTGTGTGCTTAACAGCACAAGATTGGTTGTTGGTTTTCTGGCTAATATCGTAAGCAAGCAAGCTAGCTAGTTCGTTCGTTCCTTCCTTCGATCTCCATGTGGTCTGATAGTCTTCGCGCATGCACTGCGCTTTTATAGTGTCATGTACGTGCCGCGCGCGTCCTGTACTGCCGGCGAAGGTGCTTGTTTAGCGAGTGAAGCGCTCGTTGTCTGGGGTACCGATGTAGGGCCCCATTTGCTCATTTAGCAAAAACATACTCGGTTTCCGAGGCACTGATTTAGCAAATGTTTTGCTAGTCTTGCAAAACACTCGCAAACCGAGGTACCACTGTATATATATCATGCCTTACTCATTGCTGTCCATTATATATTAAGTTGAGGATTTTGAAAAAAAACAACAAAAAAACATCCACCATCCTGCCTGGGTATGGTCCATGCGAAGAAATTTGGATAACACTCCAGGTATGTTACAGTAATCTAAAGGTGGGGTTTGAGGTGTGCAGTCATAATATCTCTGTGGACTAATAATTTTTTTTTAAGCATTAACATATTTCACACACTACATGCATTTATTTATTTCTTCAGATAACAGTAAGGAGGAGGAGGAACAGGAGGAAGAAGCTGCTGCTGGTGCCCCTACCCCTGAGCACCCTTTCATTCTCCCCCGAAGACGCCCCACTTCCCAACCCCCTTCCACCTCCGCCGAGTCCTGTCCCTCTACCCAGCCCAGTACCTCCGCCCATAGTCCCACCCACTGACGCCCTCAACCACCCCCATCCAAGATCCCCCTCCGAAAATGCCCCAAACCAAGCCCTGCCCCTTCATTCCCAATGCCCGGTGCCCCTTCCTTCCCACACCTTACCCCCGTTTTACAATTGAAATTTTCCCCCATACCCCTCCTTCCTCCATTAGCCTTCCTTCATTCCCCATTCTGCAGCGCTTCAAAGACCTCTCTGTGGAGAGTGGTAAGTGTTCCCCATTCAGATATTTTGACTATGTAATTGTCTTTTCAATTTCAAACTGCTTATAATGCTCTTTATCATTGCAGCACACGGAGATATATTGGCATCCACCTCCTCTCCCACCCTATCCTCTGTTTCAACCCCCCCTCCCCATTCAAAGTCCCACCCGGTGTTCCACATGTTCAACCCCCCTCCACCGCTCCATCGTGACTTTGGAACCAACCCCTCACCACCAACCACCCCTGTTGCAGCTACCACTATTGTGGCTCATGCTGTCACAAATACAGATCCTCCGCCCAGTTCTGTAACAGCGGAGGACATTCAGACGGTGATGGGAATCCTGAATACGGGTGTGGGAAGCATACAGGACCTTTCCCAGGAGGCAGTCCGAACCATTACAGGGGCACTACAGACCATCATGCACAAACTTGGTGGTACCCCTCCCACCCCGTCTACCCCTTGAATGTCTCCCGCTGTTACCGAGGGAGCTGCACCCTCTTCCCCCTTAACCTTCCTAGAAAAAAATACAAAAAAAGAAAAAGAAACAACTCCCACCTCTCCTCCCTTCTCCTTCACATTCCCTCCCCTCCTTCCCTTACCCCTCCTAGAAAAAATACAAAAAGAGAAAAAAACAACTCGCACCCCTTCCACATTCCCTCCCCTCTTCACCCACCCCCTCCACATCCGTTCCCCACTTACCCATCCTTTCACACATAAAGCCATCTGGCCTCCAGCATCAGGACTCGCCTGCGTCCCATCGTCTCATCTCCCATGCCTGGACTCCAACCCTCCTGTGAGTGGCTCTCTTGGCTTTGCCTGTCCTTGTGCCTCTCTCTCTCCCGGTCCCAGACTGGTGCTTCCTAGTCCTCACAACTGTGCTTTCTTCCCCCTCCAGCCTCCTGTGTTGCAGCAGCACTCAAGCCGCTACTCACTACTACCTGCAGCCATCTGGCCTCCAGCATCAGGACTCGCCTGCGTCCCACTGTCTCATCTCCCACGTTTGGACTCCACATGCCAGCTCTCCTTTGATTATCAGAAAAATGTGACATCATGTCTATGATACTTTTTTTTTTTTGAGAAATATAAGAACATAAGAACATAAGCAGTGCCTCTGCCGGGTCAGACCACAGGTCCATCCTGCCCAGCAGTCCGCTCCCGCGGTGGCCCAAAAACAAGTCAAGACTTGTCTGAATCATCAGAAGGGGCTCCCTTGCCACCTTGGTTTCTCATTTAAGTCCTGCCTTCCTATCGAAGTCCTAGCCCTCCGGTCTTGCACATGCACGACCAGGTTGGTTTATACTCATTACCTGGTTAACTTCCTATTCTTGTGTTACATCCCAGCTCCTCCCTCAGTATCCCACGATCCCTTTATCCCTCAGGAATCCATCCAATCCCTGTTTGAATCCTTGTACCATACTCTGCCTGATCACTTCCTCCGGTAGCGCATTCCAAGTGTCCACGACCCTTTGGGTGAAAAAAAACTTCCTTGCATTTGTTTTGAACCTGTCTCCCTTCAGTTTCTCAGAATGCCCCCTCGTATTTGCTGTCCCCTTCAGTCTGAAGAATCTGTCCCTATCCACCCTCTCTATGCCCCTCATGATCTTGAAGGTCTCTATCATATCTCTCCTGAGCCTCCTTTTCTCCAGAGAGAGGAGCCCCAGTCTGTCCAGCCTCTCGGCGTATGAGCAGTGTTCCAGCCCTCTTACCATTTTCGTTGCTCTCCTCTGGACTCTCTCAAGTACCGCCATGTCCTTCTTGAGGTGCGGCGACCAATACTGAACGCAGTATTCCAGATGTGGACGCACCATCGCTCGATACAATGGCATGATGACTTCCAGTGTTCTGGTTGCTATGCCCTTCTTTATGATGCCCAGCATCCTGTATATATTTTATTAGTTTCCAAAAGAGAATAACAAATACTCTAAAGTACATGGTGTACAAAAAGATGCATGAATGCCAAAACACAGCACAAATTCACCACAATCCTATGCCATCCCCCCACCTCCCACCCCACCCCCCTCCCAGTACCCAACCAGAAAGGAAAATTAACATAAAATTCACTTCAGTGCAGACCCAGTCAAATAATCATAAATTCAACAAGTGACTACGTGCTCGTGGTGTTAAAGTGTCCCAAAAAGGCATCCAACATTGACAGAATAACCTGCCCAAGGCAGAGTACAAAGTAGACAAGCATAAGCGCTCCATCGATGCTTGTTGTATCATCAAAGTCCTCCAACAGGAAAGCGTTGGAGGGTCAGATGAGATCCAGCTAAGTAGAATCGCTTTCTTCCCCAATAACACAGTATGGGCTAGAAAGCTTCGAAACCCCTTTGGCGCTGTCAAGGGAATCTGATCCAGTGCAAACAGCATCAACGGATTCAAAGAAAATTTGTAATTCCATATGGTTTGAATATGTAGACACAACTGCTGCCAGAAATTATGAATCCGAGGCCAAGACCAAAACTGATGTCCCAGAGTAGAAGGGGAATGTGAACATTTTAGGCAGCGGTCAGACGAACACATCTTTGCCCTAAATTGGTATGAGGTTGATCTGTATAACCGGTGCAAAAATTTGTAGTTCATTTCAAACAGGATCACATTATGGGAGAACCGCGCTGTTCGGGAGACTCCCCTGCGAATCATGGTGGCTGTCACAGGGCATGAAAGGTCCTGGGACCACTTCAAAGCGTAGGTTTCATATGGAGGCTCGCCCAGGCATTCCTGAAGGTGACGATGGTGAAATCGCAATGGAATCTGTACCTGTGCGGACAGGCTCAGTGCCTCAGAAAGGAGTTCCATGCAGCGGTCCGCAATGGAGTCCCGTGACAGAGAGCTCATGTTGAAGATAAGCAAGCCAATCAGTAGGCCTCCAACCATGGTCCCGCTGAAGTTCGTCAAACGGTTTCAGAGAGCCATTGGAATGGACCAGTTGAAAAACATAGTGGTTAGTTGGTAAAGATCAAACCGGAGATGAAACAGGGTACATGCCTGCTGTAAAGGCACCATTACCCCGCAGTGGTAAGTAAGGAGTCACTTGAGATGAAATCCGAAGCTGTTTGCACAGTAGTTTCCAAAGGCGTCGCAGGGGTATTAGAAACAAGTCCCGTGCCGAGGAGGTTTTCCGTGGCAAGTGTGGAACATGAAGCAGGTAGCTAAAGTGATATGGAGCACAGAGTAACTGCTCCTGTCAGGAGGCTGAAAAGTAAGTGGTCCCCCGATACCAGTCATTCAGATGTCTCATCTGACATGCCTGAGACAATAAGCGAAGGCTACGGAGGCCAAATCCCCCACGATCTTTAGGGCGTGCCAGATGAGACAAGGACAAACGTGCTCTCTTCCCATTCCACAAGAATTTTTGTAAACATTTCCCTAGTAGTTTGTCATGACGAGAAGATAACAATACAGGTATCATTTGAAATACATAAAGCCACTGGGGCACCAGTACCATATTATACAATGCTATCTTGCCCATTAAAGAAAGCGGAAAGACCCTCCAATTCTCCAGTTTTTGTACTGTGGTATGAACTAGCGGGACTACATTGAGAGCATATAATTTGGAAAGGTCAGGGGAAATAGTAATACCCAAGTATGTCAGATGTCCTGATGCCCAGGTAAGGGGGAAGGGCCCCCTCCACTGCGTCTGCACCTCTGGGGTCAAAGGCAAAACTATAGACTTTAATTTGTTTAATGCCAAGCCCGAGTACATACTAAATTCATCCAGCAATTCTAAAGCTCTAGTTAGAGAAAGTTCAGGAGAACCCAAAGTTAATAAAAGATCGTCCGCATATGCTAACACTCTCAGTTGGGAATCTGCCTCCGGTAAGCCCTGGATAATATCATCCTGCATAATAGTGCGCAGAAAGGGGTCCAGGTAGAGTAAAAATAGAAGAGGTGAAAGCGGACTACCCTGCCGTGTCCCACGCCCTATCTGGAAAACAGGTGTTCGGGTTCCATTGACCAAAATGCAAGCCGTCGGATCAGTATAAAGCAAATGTAACATGTCCAAGAACCACCCATCAAAACCCATGTATGTGAGCACTTGAAATAGATAACCCCAATTAACCTGGTCAAAAGCCTTTGCGGCATCCAGGCCCACCAGTATTCCCGAAAGTTCAGAATCCCTTGTACGCTGTAGTGCAGTAAGTAATCTGCAAACATTCAGTACTGAATGACGGTGCTGTACAAAACCCACTTGTTCCGGTATTATCAATGTGGGCAACAGGGTAGCCAATCTATTGGCCAGTATTTTGTCTAATATTTTGATATCTACATTGATTAGAGATATGGGTCGATAAGATTCGATGTCTGTCTCAATTTTGCCCGGTTTAGGTATTAATGTGATAAACGCCTGATTAGCCCCCAACGGAAAGGACCCACCCTCAAGGGCCGCTGTATAATATGCTTCTAAAGGGCCACAGATGGAGGGAAAAAGAAGTTTATAGAACTCAGGAGAAAATCCATCGGGGCCTGGCGATGTGCCTTCCTTAAGCTGTTTCACTGCACTCTGAAGTTCCTTACCCTGTATGGGCCGATTTAAGTGAAGACGGTCAGGGGAAGTCAATCGGGGAACCCCAGCGTCCATTAAGTAGTCCTCCGCTTCTGGTCCCCCCTGTCCATCCCTGGCGGCGTAAAATTCCTGATAATATTTAAGAAAACCATCAACTATGGCAGGAGTGGTTGTGAGCTCTTCACCCGAACGCAGCAAAATGCGGGATATGTGGCGATTAGGCCGGCGAGGTTTAGTCAAATTTGCCAATAGCCGTCCCGCTCTATTCCCAAACCTGTAAAATTTAAACTTGCAATAGTGAAAGTAATGTTGCGTGCGTTCATGTAATAAAGTATTCAAGGCATTCTGCGCCGCTACCATAGCCTCCAGAGAATGAGGGGAGGGATGTGCCAGGTGAGCTCGCTTCAGACGCTTATATTCACCCTCTAGGTGGAGAAGACCCCTAGAAAGGCGGGCTCTATGAGCACTGACATAGGAAATAATATCCCCCCTAAGTACAGACTTAGCGGCCTCCCAAAAGAGCAAGGGTGTGTTCCAATGTTGCGTGTTAAAAGCCACGTAATCATCCCATTTCTGCAAAAGATATTTCTGAAAATTCAAATTTTTGAATAAGTAGGATGGGAACCTCCATGTACCCCCGGGCTTGTTATCAGAGCCACTTAAGACGTCTAACCAAATGGGGCAATGATCCGACACAGAAAGGGGTCCCACTTCAGATGCTTGTATCTTTGGCAAATAGGCAGTGGACGTCAGTATATAATCTATCCGGGAAAACGTGTTATGCGCACGGGACTGATGAGCGTAATCCCGTTCTGTGGTGTGAAGTACACACCAAGGATCAATAAGGTCTAAAGTGTCACATAAGTATGGAATACCCTTTGTGGGGCCTAGTGGTTGAGAGGAGCCCGGTCCCGTTCTATCCAAATTGGGGTCCAGGACTTGGTTAAAGTCGCCCAACACTATAAGAGGGTTATTTAGGTCACGGACACCCACTCCCGCTATGGTGGTAAAAAAGGAGTGGTCATATTGATTAGGGGCATAAAGCATTAACAAGTTAATAACAGACCCTGACATAGTGATCTTACACAGTAATATCCTTCCCAACGTGTCCCGATAAAGCTGTTCCACCTTATCCGGAAATCCCCTACGTACTAACAGCACCACCCCTGCCTTCTTATTCGAGGAGGAGGAACAAAAAATCTGCCCCACCCATCCTCTAAGAAGTTTGGCGTGTTCAACATCAGAAAGTCTTGTCTCCTTCAGGCATGCTAAATCAGCCTTATGATGTTGAAGACGCTGAAGAATCTTACTTCTCTTAACAGGGGAGGTTATACCACAGACATTCCAGGATAAGATTCGAAAAGTTTGAGAAGTCATTGATAAGGAAATAAGCAAGCAACTACCCAGTTCCACGTACGGGTTCTCCCAGGCTCCCAGCCAGACCAAGGAGAATGCAATACAAAGCTGTACCTATGGAAAGATATTGTGGACCCCATATCTGAAAATATCGGGAACTGCACTGGAGTGGAAAACACAAAGAAATACTGCATAGGTGAAATTCCAAAATTCAAACCCAACTCCCCCCTCCCCCCCATAATCCCCCTCCATAACCCCTTCCCTGTCCAACCTTAACATCTCCCCGCCAAAACAGACTCTGGGCTAACCTTAAACCCTCCAGGGCCTCAGATAGCAAATCACGTCTGCGAGGCTAGCGGATCCCTGCCACCCTCAGAAAGTAATACATGCTGCACACACAGATTATGATTAACCAACTAGAATTGCAAACCCCCAATACCAGCAATGCAAGAAATACAAGATATAGTGTTCAAGTAGCTCCAGCAGGGGACTCAGCACGATTAATGAATTCCCCAGCTGTATCTGCAGAATCAAATACGTGCCATTTCCCATTTTGGTGTATTTTCAGTACTGCAGGATAAAGAAACATAAATCGCCTCTTCTGTTCTACCAGTTTAGCACATAGAGGATGGAAAACTTTGCGCCGGTCAGTCAGTGCGGCAGAGTAATCCTGACCAATGCGTACCGATAAGGTTTCATAAGTCAGAGGCTCGCGTTGGGCGCGAAAGGCTCTCAGCAGTTCAACTTTGTGATGATAATTGTGTAGTTTTCCAATGACAACTCTGGGTCTGTGTTCAGGTCCCACTCTAGGACCCACCCTGTGTACCCTTTCAAAGCGTGCCGGGCCCAGAGAAGATGGCATAGGGAGCTCACTTGCCAACCAGGATTCCACCACTGATAAGAGCACTGTATCAGATATGGTTTCTGGTAGTCCGATAAAACGCAGGTTCCCACGGCGAGAACGGTTCTCCAAATCCTCAAGCTTATCTTGACAGGAACGTAATTGCATGGTGAGGGATGCCACCGTGGATTCCATCGCCGTGGCCCCATCTTCCACCGCCGAAACCCTCGTCTCCAATTCCGTCACGCGTGTGGAATTATCCTCAAGTAAGGACTCCAGCTTGGTCAATTGGGTGGAAATGAGCTCCATCCTTGGCCCCAGCGCCTGTAAAATTACATTTTGCAGCTCCGCCAACATTTCAGGAGTAAACGCCGCCGCCGCCTCAGCACGAGGCGCGGCCGCCATTTTGTTGTCCCCGGGCCGCAGTTTTTCGCGGTCCTTTTTCGCTGATTTTTTTGCCATACGTACCGCCGGAGGAGACAAGTATCTGTCCATATATTTAAAGAGCTTTTGCTGGCCAAAGGGGGTAAAACCACTCGTGTTTAAGTGCTAATTTGAAGCCGGAAGAGGGGCAGGGCTCCGGAGCCGATCGATCGCACAGCCGACCAGCTCACAGCATCACGTGATTCCATCGTCTATGATACTTTTAAAAAGACATTTTAATATACACTTTTTTGAAAAGGAGCCACAACTGTGTACATGATAAATGCAAAACCTTATCAAACATAAGTGTTAAGTTTACATGGCTGTGTCATGCCCACAGACAGCAGCACAGCTCCTGTGGACAGAACTAGGTAGAATTTGTAAAGCTACAAGTTAGAAGGCTTATCTTGTTTACAGAGCTTTTTAATAGATCAGAACACTTATCCTTCCTATCAATTTAAGTATAAATTAGATGAAATGTATAGAGGTGTTATGTTATCATCTTTCCTTTTTTTTTTTTTGTTATCATCTTTCCTATCGTGCCAACACAATGTGATTGCTGTATTTTGTAAAAAATATGATAAACTACTTGCCATTAATAAAAAGGGAAACAGATCTCCTGACTTAATAGCATGAGAATAATCTTTTTCAGGAGGTATAAAATCCCAAATGCCCTCCTTCATCCCCTCATGCTGCCACGCTCACTGATCCTCTGCCCAGTTCTGTAACAGTAGAGGATATTCAAACAGTGGTGGTAATATTGAATATGGGTGTGGGCATCATACTAGACCTGTTCCAGGAGGTGGCTGGGATACTCATGTATCCCCCTTTCTGATTGCCTCACATTGGCTTCCCATCAATCATCGCATCATCTTCAAAATTTTACTTTTGGTATTTAAAACTTTATCCACAAACGAACCGCAATTCATAAACAGGTTACTCATTCCATATAACTCTTCTCGCTCCCTTCGCTCATCAAGCCAAGGTCTTTTGGTAGTCCCTTCTTTGAAAGTGATCGGCACAAGACGATACGATATATTTTCAGTAGTTGCACCTCAAACCTGGAATTCTCTCCCCCAATATATTAGAGACGAAAAAGATATCAGTCGTTTCAAAACTAACTTAAAAACCCTTCTGTTTAAAGATGCGTTTATCTCCTATATGGAATAATTGCAGTGCAGCAGTCTTTTTTAAAAAAAAACCCAAAAAAAAAACCCCCTCCTAATGTTTTCTCCATTTATGTTTCTCTCTTTTTAAAATGATTAATATTGTAACCTGAATCCCTCTTCCCTTCCATCCAGTTGAGTCTGTTGGTCTGTAGGTCAAACCCCTCTTTTTTTGATTTATTGTTATTATTATTACCTTGTATCTTAACGTATGTTCAAATTTGGATTTTATAGTAATTCGCTTAGTGTTTTATTTGTTATTATTATTTTGTATTTTATTGCACATTCAAATTTGGATTTTAATGTACATCGCTTAGTATTTTATGTATAAGCGATTCATCAAATTTCGAATAAACTTGAAACTTGATCACAGGATAGTTGTTATGTGATCATCTTTCCTTTCATAACCTAACAATGTGATTGCTGTATTTTATAAAAAATGATAAACTACCTTCCATTAATAAAACAGGGAAACAGGTCTCCTGAAGTAATAGCCTGAGAATAATCTTTTTCAGGAAATATATGATTGGTATAAAATCCCTTTCCCAAAATGCACTCTTTCATCCCTCATAATGAAGTGGTTCAAAGACCTCACAGTGGAGCGTGGTATGTGTTCCCCATTCCTATATTTTTTACTGAGCTTGCCCTTGATGGGGAACAATACTTTCTCATTGAACGAGAAGTACTCTGTTAAACAGAATACTTCTCTTTCTGTGAAATTGGGCTTTCGCCCTCATCGCCAGCCTATTCCTATATTTTATTAGAAGTCATTGTCTATTCCATTCAAACTGTTTGAATGCTCTTTTCAATTGTTGAACATAGTGACAGTCATATTAGTCTGTCACCACCCTTACCAGTTTAAGTGATTATCTTTCCTTACATTACCTAGCTTTTTACTTGTATTTCTAACAATAAATAAAACTGCATAAGTACTATTGAGCAAATTACATTGGTGCAAAAATGATAAGCTTACCAGCACCTATAATTTAATTTGTAAACTATTATGTGGTAGTCATATGGTAACATTTCAATGTTATTATTCACTGTTCACGTCATGTTTAATTGTGTTCATTAATTCTTACATTGTATTTAACTTTGTCCTGGGGGACCTGTTTTGTTCATTCTATATGTTCACTGTATTATGCTTTGTTAAATGACACAGTTAACCAGAAATAAATACATTATTATACAACTACTGAGTCCAGAATTGCCGTGGTCATTTATTTTAACCTCAAAAATTACAATGAGAAAATGAACTTCATAAACACTTTAAAAATATATTCTGTCATGTAAAGATTATCATGCAAATGTAATTAGCCATTAGCTTTTATCACATTTTGTGAATTCATAGAACAAAAATATCCTGCAAGACAAACACAAATAAATGATTACAGGTGGTAAACTTAGAATAATGTAAGTAACAGACCTTACTGAATGTTACACACCTCTAGTAGGAGGCCTGGTTAAATTAGCATTTGACTATGAACTGGGAGAGAGGAGGGATGAATCAGGTTAGCTTGGATCAGAGGAATAGACACTACAGGCCTAGGAAGAAGGCACTAGGGGCATTAAAACACAATATGTAAAGCACAATATGTCTTGCACCCATTTGATTATGAACCCACTGAAAACATAATAAGGACCTACTACGCCCATTTACCTTACACTACAAGATCCTACGCACTATTGTCTGGTAATTGGACAAAAGCGCGCGGGTCAAACTATGAACCTGTCTGGTGACGGGACAAAATCACGTGGGTCAAACGCGCGCCAACATAGTGTTCACGCTGCCGTGCCGTATCTACTGAAAACTGAACGTTTCCCCTGAAAAATAAGCAAAATGTTAAGTTTCCTCTATCATGGGGGGGATTACAACCTCCCAAAACCACCCCCAACGGCAGCACCAACATTAGTTTTTGAGGTTAAAAGGAATGTCAGCGCGTGCATTTGTCCCCTATGTCTTGCTAACACAATCACGCGCAAGACGTTGACGTAAGGATGTCATTTACGTCATTGTGTTGCACTCATCTGACTATGAACCGTCTTGCTAACACAATCAAGCGCAAGACATTGACGTAAGGAAGTCATTTACGTCATTGTCATACGTGACTGTGTTTTGCAAATGCATTTTTAATTACTATAATTACCTTGCCTCTTGTCACGCTCACTTGTCTTGCACTCACTTGTCTTCGCCCAGTTGTCTTATGCTCACTTGTCTTGCAATCAGATGTCCTGCTCGTGCATTTTACTATGAACCATTCGCGCTGAATTGTCTTGCGCTCAGATGTCTTGCCCTCACTTGTCTTGACGCTCACTTGTCTGCGCCCATTTGTCCGCGCGCTTATGTTTTGCGTGCTTCTGACTATGAACCGCCTATCAGCTCTGTCTATGCAGCTGAAGTGAAAGGATTTTCTGTCTCAAAGAGTCACCAAACAACTCAACCTTCAGGATCTTCAGGCTGCCAGTCAGACAAATCCCGACCAAAACCGTTACCCCCTCAGAACCTCTTCACATGACAGGGGGCGGGAAAATACAGCCTGCGCCCCGATACCCAGAGGGCTGTTATTCAGGGTGCATTCAGCCCATGCTTAAACTGAGTCAGAAGGTAAGCACTCTCCCAGGAGGACAGACCCTGAACTACAAAGGCAGCACACAGCAGGCTGGCTCCACAATTTCACCTGAAGCTTGCCCTGTGGAGCAGCAGTCCAGCTCCATGGAAACTGCGTCCTTTCCCAGGCAGAGAACCCCTCCAAAGAGGTCTCAAGGCACTAAAGCTACTGAAAAAAAGATGAACTTGAAGCGAAATAATAAGAAAAGAAGAGCAGATCAGAAAGACTTCTGTTGGTTCATTTGCAGAAATAAAAACTACAGGGAGCTCAGTGTTCCTCAATCAAGTGGGAGAAGTAATGGAGAGAAAAATGTGTAGATTTCTGTAAGACCCGGTTCATGGGTTGGGGTGAAACACCTTTAGTATTGATTCTAGAAACAAAAAAGAGTAGATTATATCTTTACCCAATAGCCATTATTTTCTAGTATGCGCTCTGCAGTGATAGGCCCCGAGGAAGTGTCTGAGCACAATTATTTATATTGATTTGGAGTCCCTGCTGTAGTACCAAGCACAGAGAAATTAGAGATTCCTTGTACAGTCAAACCTCGGTTTTCGAGTGCACTGGTTTGCGAGTGTTTTGCAAGACGAGCAAAACATTCATAAAATCAGCGCCTCAGAAACCGAGTTTGACTCGATTTACGAGCTCCATCCCCCGCGATCCGGCATCCCCCCCAGCAATCCTACATCCCCCCTGAGCACCAAAACAAAATCCCTTACCCCAATTGGGCACTGGCACCAGCACCAACGCATAGGACATGCCGGTGCCCGAAGATCCTCCCTCTTTTGGGCTGGGCGTCGGAGATCCTCCCTTTTGCCTGTGCTGGGCTGGACTGGGCCTTGAGCATTTGTGCATGCTCAAGGCCTTCTGGTCTCGTTCTCTCCGAGATTCTGAATCTGAGAATCTCGGAGAGAGCAAGACCAGAAGGCCTTGAGCATGCGCAAATGCTCAAGGCCCAGTCCAGCCCAGCACAGGCAAAAGGGAGGATCTCCGGGCACTGGCACCAGCATGTCCTATGCGTTGGTGTTGGTGCCCAATCGGGGTAAGAGATTTCGTTTCGGTGCTCGGGGGGGATGTAGAATCGCGGGGGGGGGGAGGCGACATGAGCAGGGGGAGGATGCCGGTTCGCAGGAGGGGATGCCGGATCGCGGGAGGGGGGTATGGATCAGCATTGGTGGCCTCAAGGGTGGGGGAATAGAGCAGCGCCGGTAGCCTCAGGGGGGAGGAGGTGGAACGGATCAAAGCGAGTTTCCCTTACTTCCTATGGGGAAACTCGCTTTGATATACAAGCAATTTGGTTTACGAGCATACTTCTGGAACGAATTATGCTTGTAAACCAAGGTTCCACTGCATATCTTTATCGAGTTCCTGACTTTATTAAAAAGTATCTTCAGGGTAAGTGGGAGTAGTTTGTACACAACAATGGTCCTGCATGATAATATTGTGGCTTATATCAGTACAAGTAACCAGCAAATAGCGATAGGTATATTTACATTAGAGGTTCAGTTAAAGAAAATGAAATTGAATCTCCCACCAAGAAGTGTAAAGATATGCTTTATGGCACCAAAGTAGTATTGAATTCCCTGCTTCATGAGCATATAACTCAAATGCTCCTATATAGAAAGTCACTGCTAATGCAATGGCTATACTCTTGGCTTACTCTCTGCAAACAAATCTACAGGTAATATGTAATAAAGTAACCTCTAATTAGAGAGTTGCGCGGGGACAGAAATCCCACCCGTCCCCACCAAAGTCCCACCCGTCCCCGTGAGGACTCCCACCCGTCCCCACCCATCCCCGTGAGGAAGCCCTCTGTCCCCGCGAGGAATCCCCTCCGTCCCCGCCCGTCCCCGCGAGGAATCCCCTACGTCCCCGCGAGGAATCCCCTACGTCCCCGCCCGTCCCTATAAACTACAGAAATAGTTATTTCATTTAATTATGCTACTGAATTAAAGGCTCTGGTAGAAACCCATTTAAAAATAAGCAAAAAGACTTTATTAATTTGGAAATATTAATTGGGAAGAATACATACTTTGTAAACGGGTTTCTACCAGAGCCTCTAATGTTTATAAATTTTTATCAACACAACTAATATACTACTTTATCCTTAAGCAAAAAAATTTAAAAAAAAAAGAATTTTTTTCCTACCTTTATTGCCTGGTTTCTGCTTTCTTCATGTTCTCATTCAATTCCTTCTATCCACTGCCTCTCTTCTCTCTGTGTCTTCCATTTGCTCTGTTACTATGCCTCTCCCTTTCTCCCCCCCTCCCAAATTGGTCTGGCACACATCTTTTTCCCTCCGCTCCCCCCATAGTCTGGCACCTCTGCCTTCTTCCCTGCCAGCGTCTTCTTCCCATTCCCTCTTCCCCATTTCCTTTCAGTGTCCTTCTCCCCCACCATCTTCCCCATGTCCTGTCAGACAGCATCCTTCTCCCCCCTCTGCCTTCCCCATGTCCTTTCAGCGTCCTTCTCCCCCCTCTGTCTTCCCCATGTCCTTTCAGCGGCCTTCTCCCACCTCTGTCTTCCCCATGTCCTTTCAGCGGCCTTCTCCACCCCTGTTTTCCCCATGTCCTTTCAGTGGCATTCTCCACCCCTTTGTCTTCCCCAGTGCTTTCAGGGTCCTTCCCCCCCTCCTCCCGTTTACCCCATGTCCTTTCAGCGTTCTTTTCCACCCCTTTGTCTTCCCCAGTGCTTTCAGCGGCCTTCTCCCCCCTTAAGCGTCTTTTCTTCTCCACTCCACCTTTCCTCCCTCCCTGCCTCCACCTTTGTGGCGCTTTTGCACCGGACCGACAACAGAACAGGCCCGGTCAGACAAATCTCCCTGTCCTGTAGCCGCGAATCTAAATTACCTTCTTACAGCAGCTGGAGTAGTGAAGCTGCTGTAAGAGGTAATTTAGATTCGCGGCTACAGGGCAGGGAGATTTGTCGGCAGGGCCTGTTGTCGGTCGATCGGGGGACCTGACCGGCTGTGCACATTCTCCGGGGCGGACCGCCCCCTCCCCCCTCTTTCGTACGCCATTGCTTTCTCCCTACCTGCCCTGCCGCACACAGCCGACCGGAAGTCTTCCTGATTTCAGCGCTGACGTCGGAGGAAGGGAGGGCTTTGCTTAAGCCCTCCCTCCGACGTCAGCGCTGACATCGGGAAGATTTCCGTTCGGCTGTGTGCTGCGACAGGGCAGGTAAGGAGAAGGAGACTACCCTCGCGGCTCGAGTGCACTGCGATCCAACCCCGCAGGAACCCCGCGACCCTCGGAGGCGTCCCCACGGGATCCCCGTGACCCAAAGGGGGAACCCGCGGGATCCCCGCGGGTCCCGTGGGATTCCAGTCATCCCCGTTCCCGTGCAGCTCTCTACCTCTAATCACAAATTTGAAGGTATATATTAACCCTTTAACTGGCAGATGGTGAAACAGCTGCTTTATCTATATATTTTATTTAAGCATTTATATACCACTTATAATCTAAGTGGTTTACATTTTTCCCTATCTCTCCTGGCAGGCTCACAACACTCTATCTAATGTACCTGGGGCAATGGGGGATTAAGTGACTTGCCCAGGGTCACAAGGAGCAGTGTGGGATTTGAACCCACAACCTCAGGGTGCTGAGGCTGTGGCTCTAACCACTGCACCACACACTCCTCACATGTAACTCCCCACACGTGATGTTGAATGAGAGCAAGTGCCAAGTAAACAGGCATTTGGAGATGCAAATCTCCCATAAGAGCTATAGAAGACACAAGTTGCTTCTGAGCAATAATGCCAAATAGAGGGTTAAACTTTTAAGCTGTATCTTCAGAATGTGTCTTCCATGTGGTTTATTACTATACCAACAGAATATTGCACTGCATTCTACACCAACTCTTATTGAAATTGATGTCATTGATCAGCTTTGTTAATTTAGCATAGAACTTCATATGCATTTGATCCGAGGACCTCACTAAACCATCCAATCATTTCAGTCTTTCTATCACTTTGTAAAATTATATGGCATTTATCTGAGTGCTGTCTGAATGTTGGTTGGGGACTAATTCTTCTGACATGTTATGCTTGCTATACACTAAATATCAATTTTTGTTAGAGGGGACATCCTTGAGGCAGCCAAGATAGGCAAAACATGTCAGAAGAATTAGTCCCTAGATGACATTCAGACAGCACTCAGATAAGTGCCATATAATTTTACAAAGTGATAAAAAGAATGAAATAATCAAATGCATATAAAGTTCTATACAAAACTAACAAAGCTGATCAATGACAAGTACAGCACATCAATTTCAATGAGAGTTGGTGTACATAAGAACATAAGAATTGCCGCTGCTGGGTCAGACCAGTGGTTCATCGTGCCCAGCAGTCCGCTCACGCGGCGGCCCTTAGGTCAAAGACCAGTGCCCTAATTGAGTCTAGCCTTACCTGCGTATGTGCTGGTTCAGCAGGAACTTGTCTAACCTTGTCTTGAATCCCTGGAGTGTGCTTTCCCCTATAATAGCCTCTGGAAGAGCATTCCAGATTTCTACCACTCTCTGGGTGAAGAACTTCCTTACATTTGTACAGAATTTATCCTCTCGTTCTCTCCACCTTGGAGAGGGTGAGCAATCTCTCTTTCTCTACTAAGTTTATTCCCTTTATTATTTTGAATGTTTCAATCATGTCCCCTCTCAGTCTCCTCTTTTCAAGGATGTGTCTCTCAACATGTGGTACACATACTCTTAGGAATAAGAGAGCCGCTTGTTGGGGGCACGCAGTAGCACTGCCCAATTCAACTGAATGGATCCGTTCCCCCCCAAGTCAGCGGCAGACAGGTGTGGGAATTGCTCTTGATACTGTGCTGAGATTCAATGATGATTTGCTCCCCCCCGATGCCGATTCGGCTCGCCTCTGACTCAACCTAAAATAGCTGGGTACTTCCCTCTGCTGTATCGCTGATGACATCACTGATGATGCGGCAGAGGGACATCCTGGCGGGCAGGACAGGAGCAGACTGTTTACCACTGCTACTTTAGGTTGGAGTTGGAGGTGAGCTGAATCAGCACTGAATCGGAGGCGGGGAGCAAATCATCATTAAATCTTGTCGCAGTATCAGCATCAATTCCCATACACTGCCTGCCATTGACTCAGAAGTCTCTCTGCGGCAGAGGGGAGACTTCTGGGTTAGCAGCAGGTAGCACGCAAGAGTCACTGCTGATACCGTGTCCCGAAGAAGCAAGCCTTGGAGTACAGGGAAGGAGAGGAAGGATATCTGATGGCACAGGGAGAGGGAAGAGGTAAGAGGAAGAAAATCTGGTGGCACTGGGGGAGGGGAGGGTGAGAAGAAGGAAAGATGAGAGAGTTGAGGGAGGTATGCGTGGTGAGGGGAGAAGAAATTGCAAATAATGGAGGAAAGGAAGGGAAGATGGGTGCATGGAGGGGGATAGAAAGATTTGACACGGCACAGGGAAGAAAGAAAGAGAGGTATTAGGCATGGGGGTAGAGAGAGAGATACAAAGGAGGTGGAAGGGGAGAAGGAGGGAGATGTTGGATAAAGGAGCAGAATGAAGTGATAGAGAGATGCACAGAATTCTGCCAGGAGTAAACAAAGAGGTAGAAAGGGGTGAGAGAGAGAAATGCTGGATATGGTGGTGGAGAGAGAACAGAGGGACAGATTGAAGGTGGTGGAATGTTGGATACAGGGATGGAGGGAAAGATGGGGCTGGTGGGCAGTGGTGAAAAATGCTGCACATGATCCAGGGGATGAGAGAGGGAGAAATGTTGGACTCATGGAGGGACAGAGAGATGTTGGTTGGGGAAGGGAATGAGGTCCAGAGGAGAGGATGCATGCAGGACAGAGAAAGAAAAAAAGAAAGAAAAGAGAAAAAGAGAAAAAAAAGAAAAAGAAAGAAAGAAAAAAAGAACGAAAAAGAAAAATAAAGAAAGAAAAAAGAGAAAAAGAAAAATAGAGAAAGAAAAAAGAGAAAAAAAAAAAAAAAGAATATTGGATGCACAATCAAAAGGAAGTGCAACCAGAGACTCATGAAATCCCCAAATAAAGGTAGAAAAATAATTTTATTTTCAATTTAGTGATCAAAATGTGTCTGTTTTGAGAATTTATATCTGCTGTTTATATTTTGCACTATATTTTTCTGTTTTTCTAAAGTTGTTACTGAGATGACATTTGCATATTTTAAAGTCATCTGCCTTGACCTCTTTGGGAAAAAACCTCAAATATAAATGATAAAATTTTCTCTGCGTACAGTGTCCTTTGTGTTTTTTAAAAAAATTTTGTGGCTACCATTATGTATTAATGTATATTCTGTGTATATAAAAATGGATAGAAGAAATAGCATTACAGTCAGTACTACTATTATGGGGGTGGGGTCTAGGGCGGAGTTTGGCCGGGGGTACTCGGTTCATATTTGTTAGAATTAGAGCAGGGGTCTCAAAGTCCCTCCTTGAGGGCCGCAATCCAGTCGGGTTTTCAGGATTTCCCCAATGAATATGCATGAGATCTATGTGCATGCACTGCTTTCAATGCATATTCATTGGGGAAATCCTGAAAACCCGACTGGATTGCGGCCCTCAAGGAGGGACTTTGAGATCCCTGAATTAGGGGGTACCTGGCTTGAAGAAGTTGAGAAAAAAAGTTTAAACTGTTTTGATTATATTTTTTCTGAATATACTATGTTATTTAGTCTTTTGAAGGTGGTGAATGTCACGCCGATCTTCAAAAAAGGTTTGAGGGGAGACCTGGGAAACTACAGACCGCTAAGTCTGACATCAGTACTGGGAAAAATGGTAGAGGCACTGATAAAGGACCACATCATTGATCACCTTGACGGACACGGTCTGATGAGGACTAGCCAGCACGGTTTCAGCAAAGGCAGATCTTGTTTGACATACTTGCTGCACTTCTTCGAGGGAGTAAACAAGCAGATAGAAAGGGCGACCCGGTCGACATTGTATATCTGGATTTTCAGAAGGCATTTGACAAGGTTCCGCATGAACGACTACTTCAGAAAATTGTGAGCCATGGAATCGAGGGTGAAATACTCATGTGGATTAAAAACTGGCTGGAGCATAGGAAACAGAGAGTGGGAGTAAATGGACAACACTCGGAATGGAAGAACGTCACGAGTGGGGTGCCACAAGGCTCGGTGCTTGGACCCGTTCTCTTCAACATCTTAATAAACGATCTGGACATAGGTGAGGTGATTAAATTTGTGGACGATACGAAGTTATTCAGAGTAGTGAAGACACAGGGGAGTTGCGAAGATCTACAAAGTGACATAATCAGGCTCGAGGAATGGGCATCAACATGGCAGATGAGGTTCAACGTGGATAAGTGTAAAGTGATACATGTCGGTAACAAAAATCTCATGAACGAATACAGGATGTCCAGGGCAGTACTTGGAGATACCTCAGAGGAAAGAGACTTGGGAGTTCTGATCGATAAGTCGATGAAGCCGTCCATGCAATGTGCAGCGGCAGCGAAAAGGGCGAACAGAATACTAGGAATGATAAAGAAGGGGATCACAAATAGATTGGAGAAGTTATCATGCCGCTATACCTGGTCATGGTGTGCCCTCACCTGGAGTACTGTGTCCAGCACTGATTGCTGTACATGAAGAAGGACACAGTACTACTCGAAAGGGTCCAGAGAAGAGTGACTAAGATGGCTAAGGGGCTGGAGGAGTTGCCGTATAGTGGAAGATTAGAGAAACTGGGCCTCTTCTCCCTCGAGCAAAGGAGATTGAGAGGGGACATGATCGAAACATTCAAGGTACTGACTTAGTAGATAAAGACAGGTTGTTCACCCTCTCCAAGGTAGGGGGAATGAGAGGGCACTCTCTAAAATTGAAAAGGGACAGATTCCGTACAAACGTAAGGACGTTCTTCTTCACCCAAAGAATGGTAGAAAACTGGAACGCTCTTCTGGAGTCTGTCATAGGGGAAAACACCCTCCAGGGATTCAAGACAAAGTTAGACAAGTTCTGCTGAACCGGAACGTACGCAGGTAGGCCTATTCTCAAGGCGCTGGTCTTTGACCAGAGGGCTGCCGCGTGAGCAGACAGCTGGGCACGATGGACCATTGGTCTGACCCAGCAGCGGCAATTCTTATGTTCTTGACACTTTTTTGAACCTCGCTGAAACTTTTTTGAAATCCTTTTGAACTTCGCTTGCTGGATGATGTCACCTAATCAGCCTTTTTTAGCCTCACCTCTCTCCTTCCGGTTGCAGTTGTTAGCAGAAAGGTCAGTTTATTCCCGACATAGCTCAATCTATAGCGAAACAAGGTTTCTCTTGTTGAAGGTGTAAAACCGGGTTGGTACAGCGTGTGTTGTTTCTTGCCAGGACTGCGGCCAGATTTTCACGGCACTGCTCTGGACTGTGGGTAGAAAGCTGCACATCGAGATACAGCAGACAGCAACACAGAAACTGCAGCGAAGGTAAGTATTCTGCTTTTGTGTTTATCAGCTGTTTTATATCTGCATAAGCTAGTCTCAGTTAGGGAACTGGTCTCTAATCTAATCTAATGCTTAGTTTTGTATACTGGGAAGACACTGTTTACAGTGGTTAGATAAGATAATAAAAATATAAAACAGTGATTAAATTATGCAAATAAACAGTATAGCAGAAATAGAAAAGAAATTAATTACCAAAGTGTTTGGTAAACAGAATGGTTTTCAAAGACTTGCGAAAGGATGAAAGAGAACTAAAACTTCATTGAGAAAGTGGAAGATCATTCCAAAGTTGAATGAACTTGAAGGGCAGAGATTGACCAAAAGCTTTGATTCTTTTGATACCTTTACTGGATGGACAAGATAGCTTAAATTGTTGATCGCCCCTTGCGAAAGACAATCTATAAAGATTCCAAGATAGAGGGACTGACCTAGGGGCCGCCGCGGGAGCGGACTGCTGGGCACGATGGACCACTGGTCTGATCCAGCAGCAGCAATTCTTATGATAAGCTGTTCCCTTGGTCTTTTTCAAGCTATCCTCCTGATACTACTTCCCTTAGTGGCAGGATTTCTTGAGCCTTTTGTTTTTTCCCTAGTTAATTGTGCCTCATAAGAACATAAGAAGTGCCACTGCTGTGTCAGACCAGTGGTCCATCATGCCCAGCAGTCCACTCACGCAGCAGCCCTCTGAGCAAAGATCAGTGACCTAACTGAGACTAGCCCTACCTGAGCACGTTCCAGTTCAGAAGAAACTTGTCTAACTTTGTCTTGAATTCCTGGAGGGTGTTTTCCCCTATGACAGACTCCGGAAGAGCATTCCAGTTTTCTACCACTCTCTGGGTGAAGAAGAACTTCCTTACGTTTGTACAGAATCTATCCCCTTTCAATATTAGAGAGTGCCCTCTTGTTCTCACTTACATTGCTTGGCTATTTAGCATCGGGTTTTACTGATCCAACAGGTCTACCTGGGTATTTTTTTTCTTTTTTTTCAATGGCACAGACATTTTGCGTGTATTACACACACAAAATATCTGTTCCATAAAAAATAAAAATAAAAAATCCCCCACCGCCACCAAAGGCCCTCCCCCAACAATCGTGCACCCCCCTCCCCTTTCCCGACAATTGCGGTGACCCACTAAAACAAATGGCAAGAGGGATGCCCACTCCATCCAACCATGAAGGACCTCCCCCCTAAAAAAGGCATGAGGGATGCTCACTCCCCTCTGCCACGAAGGGGAGTGAGCCCGCTTTCTCACTCACCCCCCCCCTCACTCTCCCCCCTGGAAACATCTTCCCTCTCTGTCCAAAGAAAAAAGCAGGAGAGAGGCCCACTCCCTCATGCCACCGGATGACCCACTCCCCACGCCCCGTGCCTTAAAGTTGGAAGCAGAAGATACTGAACATACCTCCTGCTCCTGAGCGATGACACTAGGCCTTAGGCCTCTCCCTGTGCATCATGTGATGCATGGGGAGGGGCTTAAGAGTCTGATTGGTTCAGACATCTTGGGCTCTTCCCTTGGGAGGGGCATGAAGTATCTGAGCCAGTCAGGCCCTTCCTTAGGAAGAAGCCTAAGGAAATCCCTGATTTGCCAAAATAAATGGGGGGAGGGAGTAGGCAGGAGGAAGAGGACATCTCTCCTATCTTTTTTCTTTGGGGGGAGGTCTTTCTGGGCATGAGGGAGTGGGCATCCCTCTTGTTGTTTCTTTCGGGGAGGGGGGGGAGTGAGCAGGTGCCTTTGTAGCAGGAAGGAGTGAGCATCCCTCCTGCCTTTTTCTTCAGGGGTAGTAGGGAGGTCTTTCCTGGGCATCCCTCCTGCCATCTATTTGGGGTTCGGAGGGGGGAGCAGGTGGCCTGGGAGTGCTAGGGTGGGGGGGACTTTTTTAATGGTACAGATGGTGTGTGTTTAAGTCGTACAGAACATCTGTTCCATTAAAAAAAAGCTGAAGCCCTGACGCAGTGACAGGAAGTTACCTCCCCTGTCACTACTGTTAGGGCTCTGCCATGTGTCAATCATTGACTGAACGATTGAGTCAGTGGGTTTACATGCACATGATTTACACCTCCTTGCAAATCATTTGAATGCAAACTTGATAGTGAATCATTCGCTGTTGGAAAATTGGCCAGAGAATTGGCCAACAGCGATTGAGTCGCTATCTTTAGTGAATCTAGCCCTAAGTCGTAGCGTGGGGTAGGCGAGAGTTAGCTCTGCCCACTCCCAACACGTCACCACCAGCGCAACCGGACTCCCCCTTAAAAGAGGAGACTGCGGCAGAAGCCCAGGCCGGTGCAGGAGGCAGAAGGCACCGGAGGAGAGCAGGGGAAGCACAGAGACAGAGAGAAAGAAGCGCAGAAGGCAGAGAGAAGGAAGCGGAGGAGAAAGGAAGAAGCAGGTAGCTTGGGGTAGGCGAGAGTTAGCTCCGCCCACCCCCAACGCATCACCATCAGCGCGACCGGACTCCACCTTTGCGAAGGAGCCTTAAGAAGGAGCCAGGAAACAAGGTCGACTAACAGAGAGCCCCAAAGCGTAAGTTACATTCTTGTTTTTTACCTAGCCACACAACACACACATATAACAAGCACTCGTAGAGAACTCAGCAACACCAGAACACTCGCAACCAACAAGGGGGACAGCTAACTGGAAGTAGGACACACACAGCCGACAGGGACAGAAGACTCACATAAAAGCAAAGAACTTAGAAGGGGAACAGGATATGATCGCCCACGGAAGCCAGAAGAAGAGCTTTCCAGTCTTCTGCACCCGCTGCAACATGTATGACTACCTCCCCTTGGAACTAGGGCATACATTTGCAGTCGATGCAAGAAGCTGGATGGCCTGAAACAGCAAGTCCGGTTGCTGGAAGGAACTGTGATAGAACTAGAAGAACTCCTCGCCATGAAAGAAGTTGCTGGTGGAGTCTAGTACCAGCGAAGTGATCGAGGAATTGGAGAGATTCATCGAAGAAGCCCACCAGCAACTTGTGGAGGTCCCAGGGCTAGAGATCAGTACCCGAATAACCCAGGAAGAAGGCCCAGGCGATATGGAAGGAGGCATCATTACAATCGATGGAGAGGTTGAAACAGAGGTCGAGGCTGACCATACCCTCAACAGAAATGAGAGACCATCTGGGGATGCACCACAGAAGAAGGGAGACAGGTCCTACGCCATGGATACAGACTTACGACCCCCAAGGAATGCCCGAATAAAGAAGATAGGGATCATTGTTGGAGATTCCATCATACGCAATGTGGACAGCCACACCGCAGAAGGAAGAGAGGATAGATTGGTTACCTGCCTGCCTGGTGCAAGAATGAAGGATGTGGCCAGCAGGATCACCAGGATCATAGACAGCGCAGGAGGAGAGGACACTGCTGTGCTTATCCACGTGGGAACCCACGATGTCAGCGGACGAAAGTACAACAGGGAGGAAATGAAGGACCAGCTCCACTCACTCGGACGGAAACTGAAGGTCAGGGAGGTGAAAGTGGCCTTCTCCGAGATCCTCCAGGTACCGAGAGCGGATGGAAAGAGACAGGAGAACTATGAGCGATCAACGCCTGGATGAGACGATGGTGCGAAGAGGAGGGTTTCGACTTCGTGCGCAACTGGACGGCATTCTGGGGAAGAAGCAGATACTTCAGAAAGGACGGGCTACACCTCACCAAGCAAGGAGCGAGAGTCTTGGCAGAAAACATGAAGAAGACCATTGAGAAGGCTTTCAACTAAGGATCAGGGGAGAGCCGACAGTCAACAACCAGTTGATGGCCCGGACATCAGGAGGCCCTAGAGAAGGAACAACAAGCAACTGCTCAGATAAAAAGGAAAAGCATGTTGAATCTGCAAGAGGCAAGAAAAAAGCGCAAATAAATACAAAAAGAGATGTGAAGTCCAGAGAGGGAACTACAAACTAGAGAATGACACGGTGGCGGTTTACCCGCGGCCACCGCATTTTAGCCGCGGGTCACCCGCCGAAAACGGGGAAGAAAACTAGCAGTCGCTGCGGCGACGGGGACAAGGCCATTCACCGCCCGCGGGGCGGTGAATGGTCTTGTCTCCGCAGTGAGGTATCAAGGATCGCGCGGTCCCCGCAGCCACCGCCCGCCCGCCCGTAGCATTTAGCCAGCTCCTCCCTCCACCTCACCTTAAATTTTGAGTTTTCCGGCTTCCTTTTTTCCGAGCCGCACGTGTTCAAAAATCCGTGCACGCGCGGCTGCGCGAGTCAATCAATCTTTTCCTCTGACGCAACCGGAAACAGGAAGTTGCAGGAGAGGAGAAGTTTGATTGACTCGCGCAGCCGCGCATGCACAGATTTTTGAACACGTGCGGCTCGGAAAAAAGGAAGCCGGAAAACTCAAAATTTAAGGTGAGGTGGAGGGAGTTGGCTAAATGCACGGCTTTTTGAACGCGTGCGGCTAGGGAAAAAGGAAGCCGGCAAACTCGGAACAAATATAAGGTGAGGTGGAGGGAGGATGGGGGCTGCTGGACCATTCTTCATTACTTTGCCATACTAATTCCATTCTATGTTAGGTGCCACGGACTCAGATTCGAGTCCTAGCGATGATGAGTTAAAGATCCCAAAAGAAGCCAACTTCTAAATCCAGTGGTTAGAGCTACACTACACTCCTTGTGACCCTGGGCAAGTCACTTAATCCCTATTGCTTCTGACACAATGGGCAGTTCCAAAGACCAAGACTGGCCAGTGTCAAAGACAGGATGCTGAGCTTGATAGACCCTTAGTCTCCACTGTTTTTAGTGATCAACAAAGTTCTATGTTTCTATAATCACCCTAATTCTGTTATCATTGGACTAGATATTCAAAATGATTTAAATGGCCAGGACAGGCTCCTGGCTGTTCAAATCATCTGTCCAGGGCTAACCAGGCATTTTCAATCTTCATGTTCAGCCCAAATGGTGTCACACAATTCAGCAAAAATACCCAATGTTGTTCCTCATAATTTAAATATTGCTCATAGAAGGAACAACATTGGGTATTTTTGCAAATGGAAGTTGGAGGGTTAATTCCCTTGAAACAGCCAATTGAGTGAAACATGAATTCATGCTGGGACACAAGATAGGTTGAATTTGTTTTGAATTTAAAAAGAAAAATGATCAATGAAGAATACTATAATGGCAAGAAAATATAATGATAAAACAGCAACTAATTTTGCCTATTTTTATATATTAAAAAAGTACTACATAAGGTGAATGTCCATATTGCTGTCTGTTGTTCTGCTGAGCACTGGCATTGAAACAGCAAAATGCATTTATTGCATACTTGTCCTCTGTCGGAAACATTATGGTGGTATATTAGTTGTGTTAATAAAAATTTATAAACAAAGCCCTGCCAGCTGAACATCTCTTTCTCTAGTTCAGCAGCAGGAACTTTGATTTATAAGAATGGAATACGCTAAATATTAGAGTACTAAGGCTTATATGGATGCTGCGGGGACGGTGATGGGGCGGTGAATGGGATGGCAGTGGCGGTGACGGGGCGGTGAAAGGGATGGCAGTGACGGTGACGGGGCGGTGAATGGAATGGCGGTGACGGGGCGGTGCAGAGGATGGTGGGCCGGGGACAGGGCGGTGACGGGGACAGATTTTTTCCCCGTGTCATTCTCTACTACAAACAACTGCTCAGATAAAAGGGAAGAGCATGTTGAAACTGCAAGAGGCAAGGAAAGAGTACAAATAGATACAAAAAGGGATGTGAAGACTAAAAAGTCCAAGAAAGTAGCACAAAGGGAGCTCAAATGTATGTACACAAATGCAGAAGCTTAAGAAATAAAATGGGGGAACTGGAAGCACTAGCAAGAAGGGAAGAGCTGGATATCATTGGAATAACAGAAACATGGTGGAACGAAGAAAATGAATGTGACACGGTACTGCAGGGATACAAACTATACAGAAGAGATAGAACAGGGCAAAAATGGGGAGGTATTGCCCTGTACGTCAAAGAAGAAATAGAGACTATCAGGGAAGGGGAGACGAAAGGAAAAGATAAACTGGAGTCCCTCTGGATAAAGATTCCTAGACAAAACGAAGCAGACACAAGGATTGGCCTCTATTACCGACCCCCAGGACAGACGGAGGAAACAGACACAGAAATGATAGAGGAAATCAACCATGGTTGTAGAACAGGAAACGTAACGATCATGGGGGACTTCAACTTTCCGGGGATAAACTGGAATCTGGGAATCTCAAACTGCGGCAGGGAAACAAAGTTCCTGGAAATGATAGGAGACTGCTTCCTAAAACAAATGGTGGGTGAACCGACAAGAGGGACCGCAACCCTGGACTTGATCCTAAATGGCATAACTGGAAGGACAACAGATGTAGAAGTCACAGCCCCGCTGGGGACGAGCGATCACAACATGATCACTTTCAAAATTAGCATCGGGAAGGGGAAACCAACCAAGACCTCAACCACAACCTTTAACTTCAGAAAAGGGAATTACGACAGCATGAGAGCCATGGTTAAAAATCGGCTCAAAAAAGGACAGCCGAAATCCAAACGGTTGATCAAGCATGGTCCCTACTATAAAATACCATCACCGAAGCGCAGAATCTCTACATTCCGCAGATATCCAAAGGAAGGAGAAACAAAAACAACGGAGAACCAGCTTGGCTATCTACAGAGGTGAAGGATGAAGTGAGGGAAAAGAGGAACTCGTTCAAAAAATGGAAACGTGAAAAAACAACCGAGGCCTGGAACTGTCACAAGGTCGACCAGAAAAAGTGTCACAAGGCAGTAAGAGACGCCAAAAAGGTCTACAAGGAAAAAATAGCACGAGAAGCCAAAAACTTCAAGAGAGGCAGTAGACCCTCTCAACGACCAAGGAAGAAAAGGGTGCATCAAGGAAGACAAACAGATTGCAGATAGGCTAAATTCATTCTTTGCCTCGGTCTTTACAAATGAGAACATTGCAACAATGCCCGAAACAGGAAGGGTATTCGAGGGAGAAATAGAGGATTTGGACCAAATATACTACCAAATTGACAAGCTAAAAAGTGACAAATCTCTTGGGCCAGATGGAATTCACCCGAGAGTGCTAAAGGAGCTTAAGGTCGAAATTGGAGAACTATTGCAAACCCTAGCTAACATGTCAATTAGAACTAGGAAAATACCAGATGATTGGTAAATTGCGAATGTCATCCCAATCTTCAAAAAAGGATTGAGGGAAGAACCGGGCAACTATAGATCTGTGAGTCTTATGTCGGTTCCTGGGAAGATGGTTGAAGCACTAATCAAGGACAGCATAGTACAGCACCTGGAAAATAACGACCTGATGAGAGTCAGTCAACACGGATTCAGGAAGGGGAAGTCATGTTTGACGAATTTACTTCAATTTTTTGAGAAGGTGAACAAACAAATCAATAGCGGAGACCCGGTAAATATAATATACTTGGACTTCCAGAAAGCGTTCGACAAGGTTCTGCACGCAAGGCTTCTGAGGAAACTACAAAGCCATGGAATATAAGGGGACATACTAAGATGGATAGGCAAATGGCTGGAGAACAGATTGCAGAGGGTCAGCGTAAATGGGAAGTTCTCAGACTGGGAGATGGTGCCCCAGGGCTCGGTTCTCGGGCCCATCTTATTCAATATCTTCATAAATGACCTGGAAGAGGGAACAACAAGCAATATTATCAAGTTTGCAGATGACACAAAACTAGGTCGGGCAGTTGGGACACAAAAGAACAGCGAAGAATTGCAGAAGGATTTGAACCAGCTGGAAAAATGGGCGGAAATGTGGCAGATGAAGTTTAATATAGAAAAATGCAAAGTGATGCACCTGGGCAGGAAAAACAAGGAGCATGATTATAAAATATTAGGTGTAACTTTGGGCAAGAGCGAACAAGAAAGAGACCTGGGGATACTGATAGATAGGACTCTGAAGCTGTTGGCTCAATGCGCAGCAGCAGCAAAGAAAGCAAACAGGATGTTGGGCATGATAAGAAAGGGGATCACGAGCAGATCGGTGGACGTCATAATGCCGCTTTACAGAGCGATGGTCAGACCACACTTGGAATACTGTGTCCAACACTGGTCTCCCTATCTAAAGAAGGATATAACCCTACTGGAGAGGGTGCAGAGGAGGGTCACGAAACTAGTAAAAGGTATGGAGAATCTGAGCTACAAGGAATGACTCGGAAAACTGGGTTTGTTCACCCTCGAAAAGAGAAGACTGTGAGGGGATATGATAGAGACTTTTAAAATACTAAAAGGATTCAACAAAATAGAGCAAGAAACATCGTTATTCACATTGTCAAATGTGACACGGACGAGAGGTCATGGACTGAAACTGAGGGGCATCAGGCCCAGGACAAATGTCAGGAAGTTCTGTTTCACACAGCGTGTGGTGGATGCTTGGAATGCTCTCCCGGAGGAGGTTATGACGGAGACCACCATTCTGGGATTCAAAGGTAAATTGGATGCACACCTTCTTGCAAATCACATTGAGGGATACGGGTTAACAAGGTCTTCATCAAGGAACACCTAGCTTAGTCTCCACGTGTGCGGGTTGCCGGTCTAGATGGACCTAAGGTCTGATCCGGTGAAGGCATTTCTTATGTTCTTAAGTCAGTGGTTCCCAACCCTGTCCTGGAGGACCACAAGCCAGTCGGGTTTTTGGGATAGCCCTAATGAATATGCATGAGAGAGATTGGCATATAATGGAGATTACAGGCATGCAAATCTACTCCATGCATATTCCTTAGGGCTATCCTGAAAACCCAACTGGATGGTGGGTCTAGAACAGTGTTTTTCAACCGCTGTTCCACGGCACACTAGTGTGCCGCGAGATGTTGCCTGGTGTGCCGTACGGTCAGAGCCGCCATCAGGGCAGTACCACCAGTCCTGCATTCAGGGGCCTGGAGCTGACAGGGGGCCCGGGCTCCCCCAGGGTCCTAGGCCACAGTCTAGGGAGAGGGGCGGTCCGCCCCACGTGGACAGGAGAGAGCTGGACGGGGGACCCACGGAGTTCAATACATCTCGAGCCGCGAGGCTCGTCTTCTGTTCCTGCCTGCCCTGCAGCTAACATATAGCCGATCGCAAGCGTTCCCCGATGTCAGCGCTGACGTCGGAGGGAGGGCTTAAGCAAAGCCTGCCCTCCGACGTCAGCGCTGACGTCGGAGAATACTTCTGTTCGGCTATTTGTGCGCGGCAGGGCAGGCAGGAAGCAGAAGACAAGCCTCGCGGCTTGAGCTTCGTTTTGCTGAGAAAGTTGCAAAGATGGGCTGGGAGGCAAACACGGAACACAAAAGGGGGGAGGGAGTGCGTTTTGGACACAAGGCATGAACTTGGGAGAGAGGAAGGGAGGGAAAGAGATGCTGAGGTGGGGGAGGGAATGGGTTTTTGGACACAGAAGGCATGGACTTGGGAGAGAGGAAGGGAGGGAAAGAGATGCTGAGGTGGGGGAGGGAATGCGTTTTTGGACACAGAAGAAATGGACTTGGGAGAGAGGAAGGGAGGGAAAGAGATGCTGAGGTGGGGGAGGGAATGAGTGTTTGGACACAGAAGGCATGGACTTTGGAGAGAGGAAGGGAGGGAAAGAGATGGTTGTGTACACGGGGAATAGAAGAAAGGAGAATTTTTGGTCATAGGGAGGGAGTGAGGTACAGATAGTGGCATACCAGGGTGGGGGGGGCGGTCTGCCCCACCCCGGGTTTACGTCCCAAGTGGGTGCACAGCTGGCCACCCTCCAGTGTTGTCCCTAGGCCGGCAAACTGCGGCTCTTTAGCCACTTGAGTGCCACCGCCGCCATCGGGAACAGGCCGGCGCCAAGTTCTCCCTGCTTTTCCCTGTGGGGCCGGCCAACTCTCGCCACTCGCGTCAATTCTGACGTCGGAGAGGACGTTCTGGGCCAGCCAATCGCTGCCTGGCTGGCCTAGAACGTCCTCTCCGACGTTAGAATTGACGACGGGTGGCGAGAGTTGGTCGGCCCCACGGGGAAGAGAAGCAGGGAGAACTTGGCGCCGGCCTGTTCCCGATGGCGGCGGTGGCACTCAAGTGAATTACTTTATATATAGTCAATATAGGCACAGAGTTAAATTTTTTAACATTTTCTAATGGTGGTGTGCCTCGTGATTTTTTTCATGAAACAAGTGTGCCTTTGCCCAAAAAAGGTTGAAAAACACTGGTCTAGAACATTGGTCTAAGTGAAGATATGCAGGAAGAATTCGGTGCAGCTTATACTCTGGGGTCTCAACTTAAAGCATCCTTATTGTATCATAAAGACACAACAGAATTGAACTTTGAGTAATATGAATTAACATGGAGTTCAGATTAATATCTTTTTTTAACAACGGCTACTTTCAAAACTTATGCGATGACAATAAGAACAATTACAAACAATTGTCAATGTTGGAAGTTGCAATATAAATTTGTTCTATAGCTCTTCATTTCCCCACATCGAGCTTGCAGAGCGGGAGTAATGTCACATAGTAACTGTTCCAAATGTCAAGCTTCAGAAGCCTCACTAGCTCAGATGTTTTGGGCTTGCCCGATGGTATCATCTTTCTGGCTACATTTGTTGACATACCATATTTCCCTTCATATAGGCTGCCCCTCTGCATAGGCCGCATTCATGTATAGGCCACAGAAAAGGGCAGCCTATGTTTAAAAACCATATGATAACCTGCCCCATGGTATTAGTCTCGACTTATCTTCAGGTACCTCCCCTGCCTTTTAAAATCCCCCCCACCTCCGGTACCTTTTTCGGAGCCCCCTGGACGACGAATCTCCAGCGGTGCAGAGCAAATGCGATCTCTTCAGCATTCGGCCTGCCCCCACACCGCCTACTGAATGGCCGACGTCAGCTCACATGGGACTAGCGAGAACTGACGTCAGTCACTCAGTCACGCGGTGCGGGAGTAGGCCGGATGCCGAAGAGATCGCGGCTGCCCTGCACTACTAGAGATTTGCCGTCCCGCAGGCTCCGAAAAAGGTACCGGGGATGGGGGGATGATTTACAATCGCTGCATAGGCCACCCCATATAACTAGGCCACACCCCATACATGGGTTTGTAAAACCCATGCATAGGCTGCAGCCTATATATAGGGAAATACGATACATCATCATTATGGGCATGTGGAATTTAGCAAGATCCCACAATACTATTTGACCACTATTATTTTCAAGCTTCTGTTCCAAAAAGATTTAAAAACTGTCAATTAGATTCACTTATAGCTATTGATTTGAAAATTATTTGTTCTTCATGGAAGGACCTATCTCAATTATCTCAAGATAAGTGGTGGAATTTAACTTGTTTAACCTATAGGTTTGGATGTTATATACAGTACAGTCATGTGAAAAAATTAGGACACCCCATGAAATATTCAGTTCTATGTTAAGAAATGTTCACATATCAATGTCAAAATTTTTTTTTAGCTTTGTAAAAAAAAGTGATGTAATTGCAGGAAAACAACAAAAATTTTCTTTTTTTAGTTCATGAAACAAAAGATATCCACAAAAATGTGTATTTTAACTGAGGAATAAATTAGGACATTCCCACAAATCCTCCTACTTAAAAGTGGCTCAAATCGCACACACTTGTATCACATCAGGTGCACATGATTAGAACATCGTTACTCAGCATTTTGAAGGAGGTTTGTCCTACTTAAACCACAGACATTTAGTTTGGTGTGATCATGACTGCTGCAGTGAGAGTGAACACTATTGTGAGATCAAAAGAACTGTCTGAGGCCTTCAGAAAGAAGATTGTAGCAGCTTATAAGTCTGGTAAGGGAATTAAAAAGATCTTGAAAGAATTTGACATTAGCCATTCCACGATCCGGAAAATAGTGTACAAGTGGAGGACTTTCCAAACAACTGCTAACATGCCCAGGTCCGGCCGTCCAAGCAAGCTGACCACCAGAGCAGACCGCAAGATGCAAAAAGAAGTTTCCAAAAACCATAAAATGTCATCACGGGACCTACAGCAGGCTCTTGCTACTGTTGATGTGAAAGTGCATGCCTCTACAATCAGAAAGAGACTGCACAAATTTAACTTGAATGGGAGGTGTACAAGGAGGAAACCTTTGCTCTCTAAGAGAAACATCAAAGCCTGACTGAAGTTTTCCAGAGAGAACGAAGACAAACACCAGGACGTTTGGAATAGTGTTCTATGGACAGATGAGTCTAAAATTGAATTATTTAGACACCAGAAAAGAGGACATGTTAGGCGTCCACCAAATACAGCATTCCAAGAAAATAACCTCATACCAACTGTGAAGCATGGAGGTGGAAGTGTCATGGTTTAGGGTTGCTTTGCTGCAGCAGGACCTGGCCAAGCTCACCATCATAGAATCCACCATGAATTCTACCATGTATCGGAAGGTGCTTGAGGAACATGTGTTACCATCTGTAAGAAAATTAAAGCCGAAGTGGAACTGGATCCTGCAACACAACAATGACCCAAAACAAACCAGTAAATCCACCAAGGACTAGTTGAAAACTAAGAAATGGAGAGTCCTGGAGTGGTTGAATCAAAGCTGATCTTAATACCATTGAGATACTGTGGGGTGATTTGAAAAAGGCTGTACATGCAAGAAACCCCTAAAACATCTCACAGCTGAAAGAATTCTGCATTGAGAAGGGGGTCAAACTTTCCTCAGACCAATATCAGAAACTGGTAGATGGCTACATGAAGCGTCTCACTGCAGTTATTTCAGCCAAAGGGGGTAGAACTAGCTATTAGGGTATCCTAATTTATTCCTCAGTTAGAAAACAAATTTTTGTGGATAACTTGTTCATGAGTAAATCAAGGAACATTTTTGTTGCTTACCTGCAATTACATCACTTTCTTTTCCAGAGATTTAAAAAAAAAAAAAAAAAGATTTGGCACCAATTATGTGAACATTTTTAAAGAAAGAATTGAATATTTCATGAGGTGTCCTAATTTTTTCACATAACATTAGCTAGAAAAGGAAACACACAATGTCCGGTCTCATGTTTAAAAATGGTCTGCACTAAAAGAGTATTTATCTTAATGAACTTCTTATTTTTGCTGTTCTCATCTTACATATGTTGTGTATGCTTATTTTGATTGTTGGGGTTTTGGTTGTTTTGTTTTTTTTACTTCTGTTTGCCTTCTATTTTACAAAGGTTGTTAAAGCTGTAATTTTTTTGGATTGTTTCTATACATAAACATAGACTTTTAAAAAAATAAATAATTTCCTCAAGCGTTCCATTTTGATAGGGAAAAAAAATTATTGTTTTGAACTGGCTTACTTCTTCCTAGTCTACTTTGCAACAGTTGAGGCTCCAGATACTCTTGCCCTTTTAAAAATGGAATGTTCACAAATATATAACTTGATGTCAATCAGAAATCATTGGCTTAGATAGACCTGGAGTCAGTGCTGTAGTAATGGGGGGCAGAAAGCCCTGGACGCTGCCATCTCTCCTTCTCACCGCCCCCAGCACTTCACAATGCACGCGTCTCTCTTCCCTCCCGTACTTCTAGCTCTTCGCCAGCACAAGCAGCAGTTCCAATATGCTGCTCGCGATGGCCTTGGCTCTCCCTCCAATGTCACTTCCTGGTCATTGGGAGGGAGAGAGTCAAGGCCAGCACAGGCAGCAAGTTGGAGATGCTGCTTGCACTGGTGAGTTAAAGAGATACAGGGGAAGGGGTGGGAGGAAGGACTGCGGGGCAGAGGAGAGGGCAGGCCCAGGCGCCTCCCATCCTTGCTACACCACTGCCTGGAGTCACTTCTAGCATACATTGTCTGCAGCATGAGAAGTTGCCTTTTGAACTTGTAAGGATCCTATCCTATATAATAAAACCCTAGAGCGCTCATGCGCTCTTGAAATTTCGTGATCCCTGCCGCCGTGATTTCTGATCTGTCGCAGCCAATTCGGCGGCAGGGAAAATTCTGGCCACTCCCCTCCTCCCGCCCTCACTCATCAATCGCTGGAGGAAGCGCAGGCAAGCTCTCTCCCTGCCCGCGTCCTCGCCACCCCGATTGGTGCTGGCGGCGGCTGCCGGGAGGAGGGCTTCGTGGAGCGCCGCTGCACACCAACACCTTCACAGTCTCCTTAGCATCCTCGCCACCCCAATTGCCGCTTCCGCGACGCAGGCGAGATAGGAAAGGGTAAGGGAGCCGAGTCAGCGGGGGTTGGGCTGGGAGGGAAGAGAAGCGGTCTGCCTCGGGTTTTTCAAGGCCTGGCTTCTTCAGGCAGCAGCAGCGTTTACAATTCGCTGCTGTTGCCGGCTTTAGGCCTTCCTCTCTGGCGGGTCCTGCCTACTTTCTGTTTCAGGAAGATGACCCGACAGAGAAGAAGTCCTGAAGCCGGCAACAGCAATGAATTGTGAATGCTGCTGCTGCTGCCCGATGAAGTTCAAGGAGGAAAGGGAGCAGAGGGGGAGAGAATGGCTTGGAGGGAAGAAGAGATGGCAGGGCATGGAGGGAAGTAGGAATGTATGCCAGACCAAGGGGAAAGGAAGGAGGAGATGCCATATGGAACAGAGAGAGAGAGGGTGGACACTGGATGGAAAGAGAAGAGAGGGCAGTGAATGGAAGGGGCAAGACAGAGGGTGAACAGTAGATAGAAGGGGTAGAGAGAGAGAGACAGACACTGAATGGAAGTGTGAGGGAGAGGAGGGACAGCCACTGAATGGAAGTCTGAGGGACAGGGGGAGCAGACGTTAGAAGGAAGTGGGGAGGAGAAAGAAAAAAGGGCACATGCAGGATTGAGGGAAGAGGATAGAGTTAGAAATAAAGATAGACAGGGGGCCAGGGAGAGAGAGACAGAAAGAATGTCAGACAGACAGCATCCAAGGAGAGAGAGACAAATAAAAAAAACCACAGACATGTACTCTAGCACCCGTTAATGTAACGGGCTTAAACACTAGTCTCTGTATAATTGACTGAACACCCAACCAGATTGAGATGCATACTAGATACGAGTTCTATAGTTTCTAAAGACAAGGGGGCGGGGGAGAAAGAAGAGTGTTCTATGCTCTCTGACTGGGGAGCTCATTGTCTTGATCAAATGGCTCAGGGTCTCTGATTTCCAGTGGAAGATTTATGGTGGATCAACTATCTAGAGCTGTGGGCAGTCTGAAAGGCTTTACAGTCAGCCTACTCTTTGGTTCAGGCCAGGCCTATTCAGATTCTGTTTGACAGTGCAGCAGTGGTCTGCTATATAAACAGGCAAGGGGAAGGGGGAAGCAAAAGTGTTCAGCTAGCCCAGAAAGTGCAGCCTCTTTTGCAGGAGGAAGCCTTTTATCTCTCCACCTGGCTGGATCTCCTTGGTTTTTTACAGATCCCCTGGATCTGGAGGGGATTCGGACTTTCACCCGCTGTCTGCGGCCGGTAATCACCGACTGCAGGAGGACTCAAACCTTGGACAACCCTGAGAGGCGCATTTAGGGAATTGGTTTGGTTTCTGACTTGTTGGAACACTTTTTTTTTCCAAGGGTGTTTGCTTTCGGGATGGCATCCTATGTGGACAATAGCTTCCGCCAGGCGATGATTAAGAACCCAACAGAACACAGCCCGCAGGTAAAAAAACTCTTTCCCTACCTCTCTATAAAGCCCACTCTGGGGAATGACCAGGCAGGGGAGACAGGCGAGGGCAGACGGAGCGCCAGTGAGTGAAGGAAATCACTCGCTGTATGCTCCGACCGCCTCTTCCTGTACTAAAGTCAGGCCTTACCAATCAGGAACTGCGTGTCCCATGAATTTCGGGGGAGTACTGTACTGCCTTTTTTAGTTTTACAGTTTATAAACCGCCTTTTTGTAGTTTTATAACCACATTCAAAGCAGTTTATATACAGATACTTCAAGCATTTTCCCTATCTGTCCTGGTGGGTTCATAATCTGTGTAATGTACCTGGTTAATGGAGGATTAAGTGATTTGTCCAGGGTCACAAGGAGCAGCGTGAGATTTGAACCCACATCCTCAGGGTGCTAAGGCTATAGCTCTAACCACTATGTCAGATACAAGTACATATTTAATTCTTCATTCCCCCATCTTGGCATCAAGATGTGAACAATCTCCCAAGACTCATCAAGTCTGAATGAGACTACCTTAAATTTCAGAAGATCAAAATGGCGTCGAGAACGGACGCCTGAACGAGCGGCGCTGCTTACCTCGCCTGAACCGGCATTCGCATTGACTCTCCCTCATATTTCATCATGGGGAAGAGGAAGGGAGCCTCTCGCCCTAACCCTCCGGCGACTGGAGCCTTTCAGCGGATGGTCCAGACGTCGATTCAAAGCGCGTTGACCCGTTTGGGTGAAGAAACCCATTCCACTTTGGGGGAGAACCCGGGATTTTCGGGCACTCTCAGCGCGGGAAGCCGGGCATCATTGAGCCCGGAGCAAATGCTAACTCCTCACCAACCCAGAAGCGAAAGGATGCAGAAGTCAGAGGGAGTCCTGCCTCCGAGAGATGGAAGTCTGGACACCTCTGTGAGAGGGGCACCTGCACGGGACTCTTTGGAGGAAAGAACAGGTGAACAGGGTCATCCAAGTCCCTGCATCAGAGGAGAAGAAGAGGTGAAACACGCTTCGGGAGGGAGAACTGTAATTTTTGGGGAGTTGAGAAAGCCTGAGAAGATTGATATGGAAGCGCTCTGGAAGGCCATATCAATCATGGATTCCAACCTGAAACTATCTTTGTGTTTTGAAAGTGGATTATGGTACTGTCCTTTCTAAGGTTGAGCAACAAGGGATTATAGTAACTAATTTAAAAGAAAAATTGGAGAAGCATGAAGAGGATTTGGGACAAATGAAAAGAGTGGAATTGGAAAGGATTAAAGAGAGTTCTTATATTTCACATAAAATGGAGAATTTTGAGAACCAACTACAGAAAAATAACTTAAGAATGTTGAATTTTCCAAAATGTCCTATTATATCACCTGTAGAAATGGTAAGGAAATATTTTCAGGAGACCTTGGCCATTCCAACGGAGAATTTACCTCCAATTGTGAGAGCTTATTACCTGAATACTAAACGATCACAAGAGAAGTCTCTACTCCTATTGGAAAGCAACCGGCTCAAAATGTGGACATGGACTTAACAACTTATTTAGAAAACTCCCTTGAGATTGTGACTGATAGAACTACCTTGATGCTCACAGTAGCCCTGGAAAGTGACAGGGAATTTATTTTGCGTTTGTATTTCCGTCATATTAATGACAAGTTTTTGGGCTCTAATGTACAAATTTTTCCTGATTTAGCTCAAAAACCCAGAGATGTAGGAAAGAATTCTTGGCCTTAAAACCAAGAGTTCTTGCTCTAGGGGCTACATTTCTTGTTAAATTTCCCTCAAAATGTTATGTGCTATTTCAAAATAAGAATTTTTTATTTTTTGAGCCCAAACAGTTATTGGAATTTATTACTTCTAAAGAAGGTGTGGATACCATGATTAATTAGATATGACCTTCCATCTGGTAGTGAAATGGGTTATCTTATGTCATTACTCTAATAATCTAATAGTTGATTTGAAATTTATTTCCTTTCTTGATCTCCAATATTGTGGGCTAAATAAGAGTAAATATTACTTGTTTATATCTTATTTTGTTAATTTTAATTTTTTCATCTCTGATCTGTATCAAGTCATCATTGTATACTTGTATTATTATAAAAATTCAATAAATAAAATTAAACAAACATAAATTTCAGAAGAAACTAAAATCATTCTTCTTTGAAAGCACATACTCTGTTGACATCTATGTAGTATGGGACCACAACAAACCACTCATTTCATATTCTAATCACCATAGACTTTGCTTATCTCAACAGCCTGGATATCGCAGTCTCCGAACTAAATCAACTGACAGTAATTCATACCAGTGCACTACCCACCCACCTTTTTGATGTAGCCTTCAATCCATAACCCTGCTCCCCACCCTAAGCAAGCAGTTTAACTATTTCTCCTAAATCTATCCATGGCATCTGTTTGTCTGTGTTTAGATTGTAAGCTCCTTAATGACTCTGTACAGCGCTATGTATGTCTGGTAGCGCAATAGAAATAATAATAGTAGTAGTAGTAGTATACTGTATTTCCAATGATTTTTTTTTGTGCCTCTAAATTGCCTCCTTCAACTTCCCCTGAGACTTCCACAAAGCAGCTCCTCTCACCCACCCTTGATTCCTATTTTTACTGTTATTCTCTAAATTGTAAGTCGCCTTGAACCTAGTTAGGTATAGAATGACCCAGAAATTGTAAATTAGATTATTCTCTATTTCCACCCACTGGTAGCTGAGCTTAAACCACAAGTTCTGGATTTATCGCTTGAGATGCTATGGAATAATTCGATATTTTCTCTTATGTGGTTTTCATTTTATTATTCTATGAAAACCAATGAAATGCTTGGGAACTATGCCATTTAAGCCCCCTCTCTTTTCTCCTCTCAATCAGACTGACACAGAGAGCAAAGATACAAATTTGGAAATCTTTCGCACTTGTTCAGCATTAAAACATGGTAGTCCAGAGGCAAAACATACTTTTTAAAACCTAAGCATAGACTTTGTGTTGGAAGTCTCTATAACTTATAGCTAGTACTTGTACAAATCACACTACTTTTCCCCATATTCAGTTACTATGCCATTGGAATTTTGGATCATTCTTCAAGCAGAAACATGAAAAAGTTATTGTGCAATGCTTCTAAGCTTTGTTTATGTTCTGCATTCAACTGAAGTTAGTTTTCATTTGTTTAAAAGTGGTTATATAACATAATAAAAGAGGCAGCTTCTTGCCAATTGGTAAGAAGAAGGGAAATGTTATAGGAATATGGCAAGAACCTTTAAAACCTTACTTTAAAAAAGTTTAGTAAAGTGATAAAACAGTAGCTCGCATGAAGCACAAATAGGAAAGTACTATGCAAACTGGCAGTTAAATTTCAAAGGTTCTAATGCACCATTCTACATTTTGAATGAAACTAAGATGAAAAATATAAAACTAAGAAAACTTCAGAAAAACACAATGCATCACTCTACATCCCTTCAAAAAAGGCAGGAAACCAAAAAAAAAAATGGATACAATGTCTATAAAACCCAGCCTTTAAACATACTTATGGAAGAAGTGTCCACAAGGCAATTTGCGTGCAGACTGCATGGAGTCCCAGCAGATGGCACAATCATCATTATTAGTAGCTAGTTCTTCAGGTGTGGCAACAGCAAACCTTGAATAGAAAGATCAAATGGTCTTGTCACGACAGTTCAGTGGCACTAATATGAATATCAATTACTGCTAAACATTTTCAATGTGAAAGCTATTTCTAATAGAATCTAAAGATGCTGCTCAAGGTGGTTTAACTTTAAAAAAAAAAATCAGTAGATACTTACTACATATAGATTATGCATCATTTACACACACAAAATCAAATTATTTACCTTTAGCAGGATGGTAGGAGACCATCACTCTTTTGAGAAGTTTCACTATATACACACACCACTTCCTGCCTGCTTTCATCATACAGGGATTGACTTAGTCTTTATCACATAAGAGTACAACTCCTCAAGGAGCTGGGTGGCATATGTAAGAACTTGTGGTTACAAAGACCCTTATTACAAGTAAGAAAGTCTTCTCCAAAGACAAGCAGTCTAGCAAGGTCTTCTCAGAAGAGACTCCTAGGTATATAGTGCTTTTAATAGAAAATAAGGAAATACACTCTGTCAGTTTTGTTAGTGCCCATGCCAGAGTCAGATTGATATAATTTCCCATAGGCCTTCGCTGACATAAGTAATGCCAACTGAAAATGCTGAATGGTAGCGACAGCTAGGCTGACACACTCCTCCTTCCATATTCGCGGTTTCTGTATCTGCAAATTTGGTTATTTGCGTTTTTTTGGCCCGGAACCCTCCCTAGTGAATTGTGACCTTACCGGGAGCGATCTTCCTACACGCACAAGCAGCCGGAGAGCTTGGGCAGCGATCAAAATTACAGGAGGATCTGGAGGAGAAGGTGCCCTGTTCCTCACCCTAGCCCTGTGCCCTTCTGCCATGGCTCTGCACCTTAAGCCCGAAGCGAGCCAGCTCATGACAGTGGAGGAGAGCCTGCAGACCGGTGAACACAGCTCCGGTTGCCCCCGCACCTCAAGCCCCTGAACGTGCAGATGGAGGTCCGCAACGCCACTCGTCACATCGTTCTGCATGCCGACTGCCTGGCTGTGCACGGACCTTGCCTGGTGGTCTAGTGGTGACGCGGAGCAGGAGCGATCTTCCTACGCTCCTGCCCCGTGCAAAGACGTCATCAAAATGGCTGCCATGAGTTCCCGGGAACTCATGGCAGCCATTTTGATGACAGCTTTGCACGGGGCAGGAGTGTAGGAAGATCGCTTCTGTCCCGTGTCACCGCTAGACCACCAAGTAAGGTCCAGGAGGCGGGGGGTGGGTCAGAGTCAGACCAAAAGTTATTTGTGAATTTTCTATATTTGCGGGCCGGCTCTGCCCCTGACCCCCGCAAATACAGAGGGAGGAGTGTTGCAACAGGTAAACAACTTGTATTTAGCAGCAAGTAACCTTTAAGGGGATTCTATTCTAAGGGGAAGGACAACCTGGAACTGAAGAATATAGGCATGGGAAAGAGAAGGGATGGAGTTGCTTTCTAATCTCTAAAGAGATTCTGGAGGGCAGACTGGCCAAACTTACTGTTATATCAGGAGCCCCTATACCTGGGAGTTGCTAAAGTGAAGGTGAGGGCACTGCAGAAGTTGATTAACTTCGCTGCAAAATTGATTACTGGTGTCTCAAGAATGTCTCACATAACCCCAGTACTGAAACAATTGCATTGGTTACCCATGCAGCAAAGAGTTCTCTTTAAGATTCTTTCAACTATGCATCAGATTTTGTATCATGTTTCTCCAGTTTTACAAGGATGTTTTGAAATTTATCAGCCTAGATGTCTGAGATCAGAAAATAGAATGAAATTGAGCTTAAAGGGTAAGATGTCAATCTTTCATGTTAGGATTCTGTCTGTGGCAGGTGCTAAGCTTTAGAATGCGTTCCCTGGAATTTTGTGATTCTGTGTTGAGAGAATGAATTTTAAGAAAATGCTGAAAAATCAATTGTTTGTTAGTGCATTCCTGTGTTAGTTTTTTTGTTTTTTTTATGAGAGCTGTACTGCAATTGTGTCTGTATGTGGTGTTTAACTTGTTATGATCGCAATTTTTATAAACCGTATAGTTAATACACGGTATATAAATTTTTAAATAAATAAATAAAACATATCCATATTGCAGATTTCCTCCATGAAGGCTGTTCTGAAGGGGGATATGAACACAGCCACACCTCTAAAATTGCAAGCTTTGACATAACCCTCAAAAAATCAAATCTCCCTACTCACAAGTGAAGGCCATGCAACCTTCAGCCAACTGGACAGAATGCATTTGAAACAAACAAAACATTTATAAAAGCTTTAATCCATTCCAAGTAGAAAGCTAAGATTAATTTACAATCCAACATGTGCAATGTGCATTCAACTTCATGAGCCTGAAAGGGAGGGGAAAGTATTGATAGGACTATTAAGTTTCAAGTTTAATTAAAAATTTGATTAAATCGCAATATCATAATTCAAAGTGATGTATAATAAAAAAAATAGGGAAAACCAATTACATTCAGATCGAAATAAGACGTGGACAAAAACAGATCAATACAGAAGGAAAGCGAGAAGAACTACAATTAAAGAAAAGACTGGTAGGGTAGCCTCATGAAAGTTTCATATTTCAAATGTGTCTTTGTACAGATGCATCTTTAAGATGGAAATCTGAAACTACCTTAGGAAACATAGTAACATAGTAGATGACGGCAGATAAAGACCCGAATGGTCTATCCAGTCTGCCCAACCTGATTCAATTTAAATTTTTTAATTTTTTCTTCTTAGCTATTTCTGGGCAAGAATCCAAAGCTTTACCCGGTACTGTGCTTGGGTTCCAACTGCCGAAATCTCTGTTAAGACTTACTCCAGCCCATCTACACCCTCCCAGCCATTGAAGCCCTCCCCAGTCCATCCTCCACCAAACGGCCATATACAGACACAGACTGTGCAAGTCTGCCCAGTACTGGCCTTAGTTCAATATTTAATATTATTTTCTAATTCTAAATCCTCTGTGTTCATCCCACGCTTCTTTGAACTCAGTCACAGTTTTACTCTCCACCACCTCTCTCGGGAGCGCATTCCAGGCATCCACTACCCTCTCCATAAAGTAGAATTTCCTAACATTGCCCCTGAATCTACCACCCCTCAACCTCAAATTATGTCCTCTGGTTTTACCATTTTCCTTTCTCTGGAAAAGATTTTGTTCTACGTTAATACCCTTCAAGTATTTGAACGTCTGAATCATATCTCCCCTGTCTCTCCTTTCCTCTAGGGTATACATATTCAGTGCTTCCAGTCTCTCCTCATACGTCTTCTGGCGCAAGCCTCCTATCATTTTCGTCGCCCTCCTATGGACCGCCTCAAGTCTTCTTACGTCCTTTGCCAGATACGGTCTCCAAAACTGAACACAATACTCCAAGTGGGGCCTTACCAATGACCTGTACAGGGGCATCAACACCTTCTTCCTTCTACTGACTATGCCTCTCTTTATACAGCCCAGCTGTATAACTTAGATTTTAGGGGGAATCACTCAGGTATAATGACAGGAAGTACTATTTCACAGAAATGGTGGAAGATGCCTGGAATATCTTCTCATGGAAGACGGTGGAATGGAATTTAAACATGTGTGTGATAGACAATGGAATCCTGAATTGAAAGATTAGGTTTTTACCTTTGCTAATTTTCTTTCTTGTAAATCCTCACTTTATTCCGGGACCAGTGGGTTGTTCACCTTCTCCCACCAGGGACTGTAGGAAGCTTCAAACATTTGAAGCTTTCGCCAATCCCCCCTCACAGCTTACCACTAAACATGCCCCTGCAGTCAGTCTTCAAGCAGCTAGGAACATCTGCAGAGGATAAACAAGAGAGAGAGGAACGGGGACCTGCTCTATAAGTAAATCCAATTCTGCTCATATAAACAAATGAAACATAGAAACATAGAAATAGACGGCAGATAAGGGCCAAGGCCCATCCAGTCTGCCCACCCTAATGTCCCTCCCCTACCATTGCCCTGTGAATAGATCCCTCCTCTTCCTTTGCCCTGTGAATAGATCCCACGTGACGATCCCATCTGGCCTTAAAATCAGGCATGCTGCTGGCCTCGATCACATGTAGTGGAAGACTATTCCAGCGATCAACCACCCTTTCTGTGAAAAAGAATTTCCTGGTGTCAGCTCGTAGTTTCCCTCCCCTAATTTTCCATGGATGCCCTCTTGTTGTCATGGGACCCTTGAAGAGGAAGATATCTTCCTCCGTCTCTATGCGGCCCGAGAGATACTTGAACGTCTCGATCATGTCCCCCCTCTCTCTGCGCTCCTCGAGTGAGTATAGCTGCAATTTGTTTAACCGTTCCTCGTATGGGAGATCCTTGAGTCCTGAGACCATCCGAGTGGCCATTCTCTGAACCGACTCCAGTCTCAGCACATCCTTGCGATAATGCGGTCTCCAGAATTGCACACAGTATTCCAGGTGGGGCCTCACCATGGATCTATATAATGGCATAATGACTTCCTGCTTTCGGCTGACGAAGCCTCTGCGTATGCAACCTATGACTTGTCTTGCTTTTGATGAAGCTTGCTCCACTTGATTGGCAGCCTTCATGTCCTCACTGACGATCACCCCTAGGTCACGTTCTGCTTCAGTTCTTGTAAGGATCTCGCCATTTAGGGTGTAAGTCTTGCATGGATTTTGGCTGCCCAGGTGCATAACTTTGCATTTTTTGGCATTGAAGCTGAGTTGCCAGGACCTAGACCAGCGCTCCAGTAGGAGTAGGTCGTGCATCATGTTGTCGGGCATTGAAACATCATCTATTGTGCATTTGCCCACTACATTACTTAGTTTGGCGTCATCGGCGAATAATGTTATTTTACCCTAAGCCCTTCTGCCAAGTCCCTTATAAAGATGTTGAATAGGATTGGGCCCAAGACCGAGCCCTGTGGCACTCCACTGATCACCTCCGTCATTTCAGAGGGTGTGCCGTTCACCACCACCCTTTGAAGTCTACCTCCAAGCCAGTTCCCAACCCATTTTGTCAATGTGTCACCTAATCCTATAGAACTCATCTTGCTCAGCAACCTGCGGTGTGGTACGCTATCAAATGCTTTGCTAAAGTCCAGGTACACGATGTCCAGGGACTCCCCAATATCTAACTTCCCCGTCACCCAGTCAAAGAAGCTGATCAAGTTGGATTGGCACGATCTCCCTTTTGTAAATCCATGTTGACGGGGATCCCGTAGATTCTCCTCATCCAGGATCTTATCCAATTGGTGTTTTATCAGAGTTTCCATTAGTTTGCTTACTATCGATGTTAGACTTACTGGTCTGTAGTTTGCTGTCTCCATCTTGGAGCCTTTCTTGTGGAGTGGAATGACGTTAGCCGTCCTCCAGTCCGACGGAACGCTGCCTTTGCTAAGGGAGAGGTTGAAGAGCTTGGACAGTGGCTCCGCCAGGACATCACACAGCTCCCTTAGCACCCTGGGGTGTAGGTTGTCAGGCCCCATTGCCTTGTTAACCTTGAGCCTTGATAGCTCACTGTAGACACTGCTTGGCGTAAACTCGAAGTTACTGAACGGATCAACTGAGTCATCCCTTGTCTGTAGCTGAGGGCCAAGCCCCGGCGCTTCTCGGGTGAAGACTGAGCTGAAGTATTCATTTAATAGTTGGGCTTTTTCCGAATCCTTTTCCACATAGTCTCCGTCTGGTTTCCTAAGACGTACAATCTCGCCTGAGTTTTTACTTCTGTCACTGATATACCTAAAGAAGGATTTATCTCCCTTCTTGATGTTTTTTGCAACAACAATGTAAAATGAAATAGGTTATGAAACATTGAAAACCTAAACGACAAAACAGTGCTATAAGGAGGCAAAGCATGCACTGTCAGAAGGGGGTGCCAGAACTAGAGAGGCCCCCCCAAATTAAGTGCTGGTCAGAAACAGAAATCCAGTTTACCAGTATTTATAATGCAGACAATCGGCGAATCAGCAAGTATAGAGTGGGTTCCCGGAATAAAGTGAGGATTTACAAGAAAGAAGATTAGCAAAGGTAACAACCTAATCTTTCGTTCTTGTACAATCCCACTTTATTCCGGGACCAGCGGGATGTAACAGAGCAGTCCCGAAAGTCAGGGTGGGACTGATGAGCCTGCTGCCAACACAGAGGAATCAAAAGCACCATCCTGCTGGGCCGCCACATCGATCCTGTAAAACTTGGTGAAGGTATGCAAGGTGGACCATGTAGCAGCACTACAAATCTCATCCAGAGACACCACCGACGATTCTGCCCAAGAGGAGGAAACTCCTGTGGTCGAATGAGCCTGCACCCCAAGGGGGGGCTTCAGGCTTGCTACTATGGAAGCCGTGGAAATGGTCGAGCGAATCCACCTAGAAATGGTAGCCGTAGAGTCAGGCCTACCTTTGCGGGAAGGATCCATCAGAACAAACAGGTGGTCCTAGAGACAAAACTCATTGGCAACTTCCAAATATCGTAACAAAAACCTGCATACGTCTAGGGACCGCAGCATTTGGTCCTGGACCTTCGAAACAGAGGAAGCAAATGCAGAAAGCTGAACTTCCTGATTGACATGGAAAGTGGAGGCCACGTTCAGAATAAAGGAAGGACAGTACGCCACATCACCACAGAGGCCGCAATACTCAGAAAGGGATCCCTGCAGAAAAGAGTCTGAAGCTTTGAAACTCTCCAGGCTGAAGTGATAACCACAAGGAAGAGCATCTTGACTGTGAGATCCATCAAAGATGCCTGCTCCAAAGGCTCATACAGAGGATGAGCCAGAGAATGCAAATCCAAATTTAAAGTCCACGTCGGAAAGGAAGCCTCAGCCAAATCGCGCCCTGCAGAAAGTGGACCACATCCGGATCAACAGCTAATGAGCCCCTCAATGCAAGAGGATCCATACACGAAGACCTGCAATCTGAACCTGGTGCAAAGCCATTGCAAGGCCCTTCTTCATGTCATCCAGGATACGAGAAATTGACGGAAGGATCCTTCTGTCGTAATGTGCACCATACTTAGTAGCACCGCCAAGCCTTCACATAGGCTGCAACTGTGGACTTCCGTTAATGGTGAAGCAATGCGGCAATCACTGCTGAAGAATAGCCCTGGCCTGACAAGGCCGCGCACTCAAGAGCCAGCCATAAGACTAAAGTGGTCCAGATCCTGCAGAGCTATTGGCCCCTGCGTGAGGAGGCGAGTGACCCGGCAACCGGAACCCCCCTCTGGAGTTGAACCAGGTCGACATGCCTCGGCCAATCAAAAGCCACCAGGATTACAGGCCACACATGATTTGGTATCTGTTCCAAGTCATTCGATCAGGGGCCACGGAGGGAAGACATAAAGAAAATCCTCCCAGGGCAAGGGCTGAACAGAGCGCCCATGCCTTTGCTTCCAGACTCTCGACGATGACTGAAGAACCGATTGGTCTTCTTGTTTGCCACAGTCGCCATGAGATTGAACATGGGGTACCCCCACCGGTTCACCATGCAATCGAACGCTCTTCGAGAGAGAGATCACTCTCCGGGATCCAGTGTCTGCTGACCGAGTTTACCTGAACATTGTCCACAAGGTGCTTTTCTGCCCACCAAAAGGAGCAGCCAAGCCTTCACACTTAGAGGGACTCCTTGTGCCACCACTGTGGCATTGTCTGAGAACACCCATATGACTCAATGATGGAGATGACCCTGGAAATGGAGAAGGGCCAGCTAGATCGCTCACAGTTCCTGGTGATTGATTGACCACTGGCACTTCGAGGGCGCCCACTGGCCCTGAATGGGGACAGCCATGTGAAGACTCACAGCTGTTGACAGAATCACCCCACTCCAGACTGCTGCAGGCCACTGCAGAGCATAGTAGGGGTGCAATTAACAGGGTTCTGCTTTGGATTCCTGTGCGACAATAGAGCCTCCTTTAGTGGACACAGCCAAGCTCTGGCCCATGGGACCACATCGATCGCCCACAAGACCAGGAGAAACTGCCATGCTATCAAGGTCGGAGTGACTCATTGAAGCATCTCCTGATGGGACATGGGTAGAAACACTTTGTTTTGAACGGCATGAAATCCAACACCCAGGTACTCCAAATCCTATGTGGGCTCGATATGACTCTTCTGGAAGTTGACCACCCAGCCCAGACGATGCAGCAACTGTACCATCTGCCTTACTGCCTGATGCCCCTCAGAGAGGGAGCTCTGATCAATAGGTCGACAAGATACAGGTGAACCAGGACACCCAGGGAGCGAAAATGGGCCACCACCACCATCATCACTTTGATGAAGGTCCGGGGTGCTGTTGCCAATCCAAAGGGGAGAGCTGCAAACTGAAAATGCTGCCCCAAGACATGGAACTGCAGAAACTTCTGGTGGTCTGGGAAAATGGGAATGTGAAGTTATGCCTCCAATAGATCTAGGGAAGCTAGAGAGTCCTCCAGTGCCACTGATGCTATTACTGAGTACACAGTCTCCATGCAGAAGCGGGGCACTTTCAGAACAACATTGATCAACTTGAGGTCTAGAATCGGACCCCCAATCTTTCGATCCTTTCTTTAAAACAAAGAAGTATATTGAGTAGCTCCCAGAATCCAAGTTTCATTCTGGTACAGATTCAATAGCCACAAGATCCCAAAATCGCGGACCGATGCTTGCATCCGAACCACCTTCTCAGGGCGGCCTACAGGGGAAGCCAGAAATACTCAGTCAGAGAAACTCCAATTAGTGGCCATAGAGGAGGACCTCCAGAACCCAGTGGTCAGAGGGGATGGTCTCCCATTCTGCCAGAAAGGGCAACAACCTCCCCCGATGCGCAGAGACAGCGGCCCAGCGTTAAACCATTTCTTAGCAGTAGATGCTGGCCATCTTGTCGCTGACTGCTGATGGTTAGACCCACTGAAGTGTGGATTGGCAGACGAAGAGGACCACTGCCCTGAGGAAGAAACTGAGTATAGACTGGATCGTCGAAAGAAATGAAAATTAGAACACCCTGCACTTCAAGAAGGGCGGAACTGGCTCCTAGGCAATGCCTTGGGTTTACGATCCTGAACACTGGCCACAAGGTCAACCAGATCCTGCCTGAACAGGAGCCGACCCACAAAGGGAAACCTGCTCAACGGAGCCTTAGAAGAGGAATCCCCAGACCATCGCTGGATTCAGAGCATTCTGCGAGCCAAAACAGAATAAGTGCCCAGCTTGTCAAAACTTTTAAGATGTCGTACAAGGCATTAGCCATGCAATCTACTCTGGAGATGAGAAATCCAAATCACGAAGCACCACAGCTTGGAATGACATGCCCAGGCCACAAAGGAGGAGGCTGTCGCCACTTTAACACCAGCTGCAGGCGAAGCAAATACTGTAGACGTTGAAGGATGAAATCCATGTGTCGGTCCTGAACATCCTTCTGGACCACCCCATCATTGCTGGGGAAAGATGTGCGTTTGGTGACATGCGCCATTGAAGAATCCACCTTCGGGGAAATAAAGCACTTGTTAAAGACATCTACCATGGGATAAAGCCACACCATTGTTCAAGCATATTTCAAGGGACCCACTGGATTATCCCAGACAGGTTCTCAGCTGGTTCAACGGGTTTCTAAAAAATAGATCTTACAGAGTCATCAAGAACGACTCCTACTCCCATAGCTGGGACAACTCTTGTGGTGTCCCCCAGGGCTCGCCACTGTCCCCCACCCTATTCAATATCTACCTCATCTCCCTGGGAAACCTCCTGCACAACTTCAAGCTCAAATTCTTCATTTACGCAGACGACATCACAATAATCATCCCTCTAACCAGTTTCACCCTAGAGCTGCTTGATTCTATATCACACTTACTCAGGCAGATAGAACTCTGGATGCTATCCCATAGACTAAAATTAAACGCTGACAAAACTAAATTCTTCCTGGCCTCCCCCAACGACAAACTCAAAACTACCTCAATCCAAGTGAATGGATCGGACTTTCCCCTAGAACAAACCCTAAAAATACTAGGAGTCACCCTAGACAAAAACTTTCACTTGAGAAACACACTGATCTTACCGTCAGGAAATGCTTCTCGGTGCTCTGGAAACTCCGCACCATAAAAAAATACTTTGATGACAACTCATTCCGACTGTTAGTACAATCTTCCATTCTCAGCATCCTCGATTATTGCAATATCATTTACCTAGGCGCCATGAAGAAAACCACCAGGAGACTAAAACTGATTCAGAACACTGCTGTCCGCCTTATATTTGGCTTAAACAAATGGGAACATATCACCCCTTTCTACCATAAACTGCACTGGCTGCCATTTGAATCCAGAGTACTGTTCAAGTTCGCATGCCTCAGCTTCAAAATGGTGTTTGGTCTATCCCCAAGCTACCTCATCCCCCACTTTAAATTAAATCACAACAAGAAGAACTCTCGCAGAATTCATCTATTCGCCTTCCCCTCCCTAAAACTATGCCCTCTCAAACGATTCGTTGACAAAACCTTCTCCTTCCAGGCGGCCAAAATAAACTCATGGCTTGCCCAAATTATACTTGACGCCCCCACTTACCTGGACTTCAGAAAAAAACTCAAAACTCACTTATTCCACAGACAGAATCCCTAACACTCCCTCTCGCGACTTCTACTCCCTTCAATACACTTGAACCCCCACCTTCCCCCCCCTAGGTCCCCTCCAAACCTATTAACTTCCCGGTCACTCATGTATATTCCATGTACTATATTCCCAGTATATTCCTTGCATATTCCTTGTATTCTCCTTGTACCATACTCCTTGTATTCTCCTTGTATATTACTTGTATATTCCTACTGATGGTATTTTATATCGACTTCATCTCGTTAAATTCCTGTTAACTTCAACGACATGTACATTCCAAAAAACTGTAAATTCCAACGTTATTTTCATGTGTAATCTTATTAACTACTGTGAACCGCCTAGAACTCTCTGGGTATGGCGGTATACAAAATAAAGTTATTATTATTATTAGTAAGAATCCGAACATCATCAGGATTATCTGGAAAAGAGGCAGATTGTGGCTTCTGGACACTGAGGGAACATTCAGAAGTGACCGTCTGTTCCGTCTGCAGCTTCAATTCCCGCAGAGATTCAAATATTAAATCCACAAGGTGCATGGGCTTAAAGAATCTGCGTACTGTGGGGTTCACCCCCAAAACACGGGCTCCACACAGGTCCAGAGCCTGGATATCTGCCTGATTCGCCACACCCATGGCCGCAGAAGTGCCGCCTGGTGAAAGCAAAGGAATGGACAGAGTGTTTGGTGCAACTGCAGGCACAGTCGGCATATTCCCTGGTACCTCCACAGGAAGGCAAGAAGATAGACCCTGGTCCCTTGGAGCAGCGATCCCTGTGACCAGCAACGAGGCTGGTGGAAGGAAAACAGGCAGGCAGAATCTTTTTAACTAAGTACGCCCAATAAAGCATATTCACAAATTCCAAGGGAAAACCATTCTCCGCTGTGGGAGCCGACTTCTGTGCCTCAGATTTGGAATGCTTAGAAGATATGAGGTTTATCACCTGAGCTGCACGTGCGGTTCGCCAAAACGCTGTCAGCATACTCCCAAGGGCACCCCGACACCAATTTGCGTGAGTCGGGGCATAAGAAGCTTGAAGATCCTCTCCGGAGGTCAAAGGCACTGCGCATTTGAGCAAATTTCAACTCCTCCCCCAGTAGACACAGGACACGTGGAACATGGCTGCACAACAGACAGCCATCCACCGCAAATAAGGCATGAATCCATCCCATCCTGCCCTGGGGAGGTCATCTATGTGGTTTTTCTTTAAAAATGAAGCTATCAAATATGAAAAATAACTTTAAAATCAAATCTGGCAAAATCTAAAATGGCAACTGAGGCCCTGTTTTGACTAAAATAGCCCAGGAAAACCACATAAAACACTCAAAAACAGAGGTTTTAGGATTTTAAGGGTGGGGGAACGTAGGGCATGCGGGGAAACCATCTAAAAACCCCTTTTTAAAAACTCCCCCAAATCTCTGATTCAAACTGTTAGCTTGCTCTCACATAAACAGGTGTTGACAGGAAAAACAGCAACATTTTATTTATTTCTTTTGCTTACTAGTCTTTTAGCCCGTTACATTAACGGGTGCTAGAATATATGTCTTGTCAGTCTTTCTTTCTGTCTCTCTCTCTCTCCCACTGTCTGTCTTTCTTTGTGTATGTCTCTCTCCCTGGCCCTGTGGCTTTCTTCCTTTCTTTCTGACTCCCTCCCGCTGTCTATCTTTCTTTCTTCCTCCCTCCCGCTGTCTGTCTTTCTATCTGTCTCTCTCCCTGCTCCCTATGCAGCAGCAGCATTTCTCTCCCCCCACTTCCCTTTGCAGCAGCCACAGCAGCATTCCCTCCCCCTCCATTTCCCTGTGCAGCAGCATTTTCCCCACCCCACTTTTCTGTGCATCAGCAGCATTTCCCTCCCCCCACTTCCCTGTGCAGCAGCCACAGCAGCATTCCCTCCCCCTCCATTTCCCTGTGCAGCAGCATTACCCTCCCTCCCCCACTACCCTGTGCAGAAGCTGAAGCCGCATTCCTTCTCCTGCCATTTCCCTGTGCAGCAGTAGCATTTCCCTCCCCCTCCACTTCTCTGTGCAGCAGCAGCAGCGGTATTTCCCTCCCCCTCCTTGTGCAGCAGCATTTTCCTCAACCCCCCTTCCCTTTGCGCAGTCTGGCCTGCTCCCTTAAGTCCCTTGCCGCTCCCCCTTTCCCGAGTTCTGGCCGGCTCCCTTAACAGAGTTTATTTTTAAGTTTAAAGGTGCCGCCGCGGCTCCTCTCACGATCACCACCTGCGTCGGAAGCCTTCTCCGATGCAGGTGAGGCTCGAGAGAGGAGCCACCGCTGCGGCTTTTAAACTTTAAAAAAACTTTGGCTGGGCGTGAAGTGTAAGGGAGCCGGCAAGTCCGCACATCACATTGGGGTCTGCGAGAGAGGGACCACTGTATGCACGCATGTGCACTCCTGCCGGCCACGGACCTACGGATCACGCAGGTAAGAGTGCGCATGTACGCTTAGCATTTTATTATAGTAGATTGTGCTGAATAAGAGAATTGTATGCAGAGCTGAACACTATTTACAGGGAGATCCTTTGCCTCAGTGAGCTGGAAATCTGGTTTTCAAGTCTGACTGCCCCACCGGCCTGACCACCACGGCTGGTGGAGGAACGCAGATTGGCTCCAATCCTAGTCATGTCTCCATGGAACTTATCAGCCTGCGTTACACTGAACTAGCGGACAAACCTGGGGTGAGCCAGCTCCCAAGGGAAGGGTACCGGAGCCCTGATCTGATGTGTAGGCTGTCCAGGGGGTTTACTGCCGAGCAGGGAAGCTACCAGAAGCAGACATTCTCCAACAATATGCAATCTCCCGCAGTCAAGGACATCCCTGCAGGGAACCTCCACAGCACAAGGGTGAAACCAAAACCAAAAATTACTGAAATTACTATAAAATCACTAAAAACACAAGCAGAAAAGATAAGCTCCTACAGCCTGGCTTGTAGGAAGTTAAGACTGGGAGCTGCAGGGATGTGTTCAGTGGTAAGCTGTGAGGGGGAGGGATGAAAGCTTCAAATGTTTGAGGCTTCCTACAGTCCCTGGCGGGAGAAGGTAAACAACCCACTGGTCCTGGAATAAAGTGGGACTGTACAAGAAGGAAGGCTTAGAACCAAACAAGCGTAGCGGTGATTAAATGGCAATATTAGTAATTGAGAAGCGAAGTCAAAGCTGGGCAGACTTTTACAGTCTGTGCCATGATCACGGCTGAACAGACAGGTCAACACTGGGCAGACTTTTACAGTTTGTGCCATGATCACGGCTGAACAGACAGGTCAATGCTGGGCAGACTTTTACGGTCTGTGCCCTGATAATGACAGCAAATCAAGTATATATATATATATATATATATATATATGTGTGTGTGTGTGTGTGTATGTATGTATCATTACATCATACCTTATGTGTTTATCTTATTGGGCAGAACGGATAGACCACACATATCTTTATATGCCATTCTCCTCAATGTTACTTGGGGACGGTACGTATAAGGCAAGCCATCCTCCTTGATGTTACTTGGGGACAGTACGTATATGGCAAGTCATCCTCCTCGATGTTACTTGGGGACGGTACGTATATGGCTAGCCATCCTCGACAATGTTACTTGGGGACGGTACGTATATGGCTAGCCATCCTTGACAATGTTACTTGGGGACGGTACGTATATGGCTAGCCATCCTCGACAATGTTACTTGGGGATGGTACGTATATGGCTAGCCATCCTCGACAATGTTACTTGGGGACGGTACGTATATGGCTAGTCATCCTCGACAATGTTACTTGGGGACGGTACGTATATGGCTAGCCATCCTCGACAATGTTACTTGGGGATGATACGTATATGGCTAGCCATCCTCTACAATGTTACATGGGGATGATACATATATGGCTAGCCATCCTTGCCAATGTACTTGGGGATGATAAGTATATAGCAATAAACAAGTCTCAATGTTTGGCTAGCCATCCTCGACAATGTTACTTGGGGATGATAAGTATATAGCAATAAACAAGTCTCAATGTTTGGCTGTTATATGTGTTATATGTTGGCATGGTAGAGACTTGACAACTAGTGTTTTAAGCATGGGTGGCTGGGGCTCACACAGAATCATGTACACAGTAGAGAATGACACGCTGACAGAATTCATCACTGCTCCCATCCCCACAGATAACCATGGGAAAACATTCCCATGTCATTTTTTAAGGAGAGAGGGAAGAATCAGAGTATGAATAATCACAACCACTGACCTTCAAGCCTTGCATTAAAGAATGTAGGTGAAGGACTGAAGTTGAGATAGACACTAAAGAATGACACGGGATGGTTTCCCGTGATTATGCATGGGGACTGAAACATTGATTAATTCTGTCACCATGTCATACTCTGGTGCACAGTTCTGCCTACCTTGTTGGGCAGACTGGAAGGACAGTCTTTCTGAAGTCATATACTGCGTTATTGTTTAACTTTGAATGGAGGTACAAAACCACTCTATTATAGAAAACTGTATAAGATGGATCAGTCTCTAGAGCTTGGAACTGCATGCTCAGGAAGATGAATGCACATTGCACTTATCAGATTGTAAATTAACCTTGGTTCTCTACTCAAATGTATACCTGTTTATCTTTGAAGCCATTTTTCATCTGTGTATAACAGGACATGTACCTGCTTCACCTGAGGACAACCATGTGGCTTCTGCTGCTTTCCTTCATTGTACAAGGTAAGCATTAATACTGTATTCTAATGTTACAAGTCATTGCATAAAGATCTGTAGCTTGTACAAAAAAAATGCATTAAAAATAGGCAATAGTTTTAAAATACATTTTTAATCCTTTTCTTGGGGCAAGAAACATTGCAACTGTTTTCCTGGCATTTGCTTCTTAGTGTTAATTGCATCCATTCTGGACTATATTATCATATAGCATGAGTATTACTTTGTCTGTGCTAAAACCAGAGATATTCGATATGAAAGTGTGTTGAATTTTAAAGCTCAGTCTACAAATTCACTGCTTCTGATTTTGGGTTTCTTGCAAAATAATAGACCCCCCCCTCTTTTTGATACTCCTCTGGTCAAAATGATAAGAAGTAGTGGGGAGCATGTGGCTGTGTGCATGTGTATGGGCAACTCTCCCGGCACTGAAATGATTGTGCATGCTAGTTTGGAACAGAACCGCACCGAAATTATTGTGCATGCTGGTTTGGAACAGAACCGATATATTTAACAACACCTTATTCTCCAACTGCTCTCCCTCCACCTTTTTCTAATAAATAAAATATCAAGTTCATTGTTGACTAGAAAATTCATTAATCTTGGTTGGAATATACATATATCTATTCAACAATAATACACAGTATTTAAGGTCATTATTGGATGCCAGTTAGGGTATTATAAATCCACATGAATTAACAAGTTCCCAGTTAAAGCTTTCCAGTGTTCTGCACAGTCTGTCATATGTATGACTACCTCCCCTCAGGGAGGCAGTCATATGTATGCGGTCGGTGTCAGGAGCTGAAAATCTTGAAGAAGGAGGTCAGGCAACTGAAGGACAGGATACACAAACTGGAAGGACTCTACATCACAAAAGACCCACTCAGGCAAAAGGAGGACTTCATGAGAGGGAGACACATCAAGGAAGAAGACAGAGAACTTGATAAATTCATTGAGGAGGCCTACAGGAGGAGGGTGGAAGAACACGAACATCAGAGGGAGGATGAAGACACACCAACATGGAAGGGAGAACATGTGCAAGATGACTCCAAGGAAGAAACCCACAGAGGAATACCGCAGGAAAGAGAGGAATGGTCTAGTCGAAGCCCAGAAGAAGCAGCTAAGCACACCGAGGACAAAGATGAAGAAGCAGCGAAGCACTCAGAGGACATTGACCTGCGACTGGAACGAAAATTGAAGAAGGGAAAGTCTGCAATCCTAGTGGGTGACTCAATCCTCAGGCAAGTAGACAGCCACATAGCAGGTGGGAGAGAGGATCGAATGGTGACCTGCCTCCCAGGAGCGAGAACAAAGGACATCGTGGACAAAATTGGAAGGATCCTAGAAGGAGCAGAGACGGAAGAGACCACAGAAATGATCCACATAGGGACAAATGATGTCAGCAGGAGGGACTACAGTAGAAATGCACTGATAGAACAATTCAAGATTCTAGGAAGAAAGTTGAAGATGAGGAATCAGAAGATTGCATTCTCAGAGATCCTATCAGTACTGAGGGCAGATGTGAAGAGACAGATGGAATTACAATCAATAAATGCATGGATGAGGAGATGGTGCGAGGAAGAGGGTTTCCACTTCATGAGGACAATGTTTTGGGGCAAGAGCAAGCTCTTCAGGAGAGATGGACTGCACCTGAGCGCAGCGGGAACTAGACTTCTAGAAAACAACGTCAGGAGAGGAATTGAACAGGCTTTAAACTAAGAAGAAGAGGAAAGCCGACAGTCGATCAAGAGTCGACGGTGCGGAAGAAGGTATCCCATGAAGATACTAAGTGGGAGAAATGCTGAGAAGAAGCAACAGGCAAAACACAGGAGTCGACTGATCCATAAGAGGAGGATAAGAGGATTGTAGCACATGAGAAGAAAATAAAGATCGCAGAACAGGGAAAGGAAGCAAAGACAAAATACTAGAACTTAAATTGCATATATACTAATGCGAGGAGCCTAAGGAACAAAATGGGGGAATTAGAAGTCATTGCCAAAACTGAGAACCTGGACATCATTGGGGTCTCCAAAACATGGTGGAATGAAGAAAACAAATGGGACATAGCACTTCCCGGGTACAAACTCTATCGCGAAGACAGGTCAGGTCAGAAAGGAGGAGGACTAGCCCTATACATAAAAGAAAGCATACACTCGACCAGAATTGACACAGCAGCGACGACCAATAAACTGGAATCGCTATGGATTAAAATACCGGGAAGGAAAGGGTCCAAGATACAGATGGGCCTGTACTATCGTCCATTTGGGCAAACCGAAGATACCGATGAAGAAAAAAGCATTTATTTCCTACAAGCAAACGGAGAATAGGGAAACCAAACTAGAATATACGGCCAGGTCTACAGCGGTCAAAACAGCAGTTAGGAAGGCCACACTTCGAGTAGAAGAAACTCTAGCAAAGAACATTAAGAAGGGGGACAAATTCTTCTTCAGGTATATTAGTGACAAAAAAAGGAACACAGACGGGATAGTAAGCCTTAGAAAACCAGACGGGAATTATGTAGAATCAGACTCCGGTAAAGCCGAACTACTGAATGAATACTTCTGCTCAGTCTTCACCTGCGAGGCACCGGGTCACGGTCCACAGTTGCAAGCTAAGCAAAGTGCGGAAGACCCATTTCGGAATTTTGAGTTCACACCTGGCGGCGTTTACGGCGAACTGACAAGACTCAAGGTGAACAAAGCCTTGGGACCGGACAATCTGCATCCCAGAGTGCTCAGTGAGTTGTGTGATGTCCTGGCGGAGCCATTATCCGTGCTCTTTATGTGTAAATATGTTTATTGAACAAGAATGGAAAAGCAGTATACAGAAAATCAAAACTTTTTCCTCCATACCATCACAGTTCCCAATCCCCCCCATCCCCCCCTCCCACCCCACCCAGGCAGCAGCAACTAGAACCAATATAAGAAACAAACAAAAAACATCTCAAGCATCCCAGAGTTGCCTACGAACATAAGAAGTAAAGGTCAAACTAAAAGAATACCAACATTGACGAAAAAGTCTGCCTGTCTTGGCTGACATGTCCACATGTCTCTGCGCTCCAGCAACATTTGCTGCAGCATTAATGCTCTCCACTGTTGAATAGTCGGGGGTTGAGAAGAAAGCCACTGCAACAGAACATACTTCCTCCCCAGCAGAATAGTCCTCTTGAGAAAGGCCAAACAGCCCGGCTTGGGCGGGTGAAAACGAATCTGTAGAGTAATGAGGAAACTCGGGTGGAGTCTCCAGGAGCACCCCCATAGCTGGGCCACAGCAGATACCAATTGCAACTAAAAGGCAGACACCAATGGGCAGGTCCAAAACATATGTCCAAAAGATGCCATGGGTTGTTCGCATTTACCACAGCCATGCTCCGCACTAATCCCCATCACATGAGCTCTCTTGGGGGGATAAAAAGCTCGCAAGAGAAATTTATAATTGCGTTCCCACTCCATGGAAGATAGGCGCAGGGCAGTCCCCAAGCAAAGTCCCTTTCGAATCATGTCGGCAGTGATAGGCACCTGCAAATCCATCGTCCATTTCCTGGCCAAGGTCGGAAAATCAATATCTCCCAAGCAGTCCAGAAGCAACCCATGATACAGTTTCAGGGGTATCAGGTCCTGTGCTGTCAGCCCAAGAACTTCGTGTAGTTTAGTGTAGTTCTCCTCACACAGCACCACCGGTGTCAGGGTCCGCAAATAATGCTGCAATTGTCTGTATGCAAACCAATCAGCTGCGGTGAAGTGGAACTGTGTGGTTAGGTCTGTGAAGGAGATAGGAAGTCCCGTGTGTTGTACGGCCTGTGAGATGTACTGAAGCCCCACTGAAGTCCATCGGCGAAACGATCCAGAATCCAAGCCAGGTGAAAAATCACCATTGCCAGCAATGGGCAAGCAAGACGTCACCCTGGAATTGATCTTCAACAGTCTGCATAGGGATTTCCAAGCCCTGCGCATGGCCGGCAGAAGTGGATGAGAGGTAAGCTGTGGCAAATCCGGCAAGTGGAGAGCATGTAATAAGTAACTAAAATGGTATGGTTGAAAGCAATAACATTCTATCTCCGGTAGAGAAAAATAGGTAGTAGCACAAAACCAATCATGGATATGTCTTAGCTGGCAAGCAAGGTTAAATCTAGAAACACTCAGGAGACCCAACCCCCCCTTCCTACGAGGTAACATCAACTTAAATAGAGAAATCCTAGCCCGCTTCCCCTGCCAGAGATACGCATGAAGGTGGGAATTGTGTTGAGATACATGAGCGGGGGAAAGCATGACGGGGAGCATCTGTAAGACATAAAGCCATTGGGGTAAGATCATCATGTTGTAGAGGGCAATACGGCCCGAAAGGGACAAGGGAAAGGGCCTCCAGTTAGAAAGAGTAGACTCCGTACGACGGAGCAGAGGTAAGATGTTCACAGTGTACAGCCTATCCAGGTCCCGAGGTATAACCACCCCCAAGTAACGCAAGGAAGAAGAAGCCCATTGTAATGGAAAGTCCCCCAGCCAACCCTGACGTACTGCCTCTGAGGTTGGCAATGCCAGGGATTTCTGCTTGTTAAGGGTCAAGCCAGAGTAAAGGTGAAATTCGTCTAGAATGTCCAATGCACGAGATAGGGATCGGTGAGGGTCCCCCAGAGTGAGTAAAAGGTCATCCGCAAATGCCAACACCCGCAGCTGGGCAGAACCCTCAGACAACCCTACAATCTCATCATCTCTCTGGAGAGTACGCAACAAAGGGTCCAAATACAACAAGAAAAGCAGCGGAGAGAGCGGACATCCCTGTCGTGTCCCCCTACCCACGAGGAAACCAGTGGAACGTACCCCATTAACCATTATCGAGGCCGTGGGATCTGAGTAGAGCGGTCGGAGCAATGCCAAGTAACTGTCCGGAAGTCCGATATACTGTAATACTTGAAATAGATACTGCCACTGAACCTTGTCAAAGGCCTTTGCCGCGTCCAATCCAACTAGCAAACCCGGACATTGGGTATGTTGTGCCCGCGAGAACGCCATCAACACTCTCCGAACATTCAAAACCGAGTGCCGCTCCCGGACAAAACCCACCTGCTCAGGCACTATGATGGAAGGCAACAAAGGTGCTAACCTATCTGCCAGCACTCGAGCTAAAATTTTTATGTCAACGTTCAGGAGCGAAATTGGCCGGTAGGATTCGATCTCGGTGGGCGGTTTAGATGGCTTTGGAATCAATGTGATGAGAGCGTCATTCGCATAGCAGGGAAATGCACCGCAGTCGCGAACTGCCGAATAATAATTCAGCAGGGGCTCCCCCAGGACCGATGACAAGATCTTATAGAACTCCGGAGAATAGCCATCCGGTCCCGGAGCCGTGCAAGTCTTCAACGTTTGTATGGCTCGCAACACTTCTTGTGTGTGTAAGGGCCTATCTAATCGAGATTTCTGAGCTGGCGATAATTTAAGCATCCCCGCATCCTCTAAGTAATCACACACATCGGGGCCCATATAGGGACCCGGGGAAGCATAAAAGGCCTCAAAATAATTTTTAAAGCAATCTGCAATTGCCTCTGCCGAGGTCAATATGTTCCCCGAGGTATCTCGGATCATAGGAATATATCGAGAACCCGACCAGCTCTTAGTTACAGATGCGAGCAACTTCCCCGCCTTGTTTCCATGCTTATAGAATCGAAACTTTCTATAAAACAACAGTTTTTTTGTGCGTTCATGTATAAGGGAATTCAACTCAGCCAAGACCGTTTTATACATGTCATTAGTGGCCACCGACGGGGAATTCAGCAGGTCACGTTTCAACTGCTGCGAATGACGCTCAAGTTGTATTATGCGATGGGCAATTCGTCTGGTCCTAGAGGCAACGTAAGCTATAATATCTCCACGCATCACCGCTTTAGCAGTATCCCAAAATAGAATAGGTTGTTCTATGTGTTGCGCATTGAAAGAGCAATAATCCTCCCATTTGTGCATTAGAAATTCCCGAAAATGAAGGTCTTCATGCAGGTACGCAGGAAATCTCCAACCCATCCCCGAGTTCACAGGGCCCCCCACTGCAACATCAAGCCAGATCATATGGTGATCTGACACCTCAAGGGGACCAATGGTAGCCTCCGAAACTCGAGCAAACAGCGTCTCAGATAAAAGCGTATAATCAATCCTGGAGAAAGAACCGTGGGCTCTGGACTGGTGAGTGTAATCTCTCTCCGTGGGGTGAAGCAACCGCCAAGGATCCACCAGTCCCAGAGCCCGACAGAGATAAGGGATTCCCCTGGTCTGCCTCCCAGACGGCGTCCCTGAACCTCCAGAGCGATCCACGCCCGGGTCCATCACCTGATTCAAATCACCCACTACTATCAGGGGACAGTCCGAGTCTTTCAAACAAATATTAACCAGGTTTTGAAAAAAGGAATGTTGATATTTGTTAGGGCCATATCCCACCAAAAGCCGAAAGGGCCCCCCAGGTCCCACCACCCTCACCAAAAGGTAACGACCCTGCGAGTCACGCCTCAGGACCTGGAATGCACACTGCAAACCCCTCCTAAATAAAATCGCCACCCCCGCCCTTTACCCAGGGGAAGAGGCGTAATGCAAGTCTCCAACCCAATCCCGGCGCAATTTCTGGTGTTCTACATCTGTAAGTCTGGTCTCTTGCAGGCAAGCTATGTCTGCCGAGTGATGTTTCAGTTGAGACAAAAGTTTTGTACGCTTGGCAGGGGAAGTAATGCCCGATACATTCCAGGAAAGTATACGCAACTTCCGGTCACCCATCAGGGGCCAGCACCGGACTCACCACAGCTAGCAAAGGGTTCAGTAAATGGAGTCCTAGGGCACCCAGCCCCACCCCAAGACTCACACACACACGCCAGGCATACAGTCTCACCAATCTGAAAGAAAAATGACCCACGACAACCCTGAAAAAGAAAAACAAAGTAAACTAATAACATTGCTGCTGCCACCCAGGACCCCCCCTCATCCCAAATCCCCCCAACAGCCCCAATCTTCCCCCACATGTGGGAGCTAGGAGGTCACCAGAGATGCCCCGTCCAGGGCCGCCCCGCCCCGCCCCATCAGAATGTGCGCCCCTGAGGGCCCCAAAAAACCAGGTCCCCCTTTTAATTAACCAAAACTAGTAAACATCACAGACAAACCACATGGCATGAATAATGTCAGTTCAATCAGTCTGCTCCCAGTTCTGGGTTACCAAGAAGCTTGATAAATGCAGCCGCCTCATCCGGTGCATGGAAGGATTTCCAGATCCCATTTCGCTGGATCCTCAATATAGCTGGGTAGTTGAATTGAAATCTTTGCTTGAGCTCCGATAGCTGTGTACACAGTGGATAGAAAGGTTTCCTCCTCTCCTGCAGGGCCATGGAGTAATCTTGGCTAATGCGAATCGGTGAGCCATCATATTTCAAAGTGTCTTTCTTGGTTCTGTACTGTTGTAGTATCTCCACTTTGTGTCTGAAGTTCAGGAGCTTTAATATGACCACACGTGGTCTGGCTTCCAGGCCAGGGCGAGAGCCCAAACGATGCGCTCTTTCAATGCGCACAGGCCCCGCAGCAGAAGAAATCGGGAGCTCCTCTTGCAGCCACCCCTCCAGCAATTCCGGCAGCGAGCGATCAAAGAGCGTTTCCGGGACACCCATCAGGCGCAGGTTCGAGCGACGGGACCGGTTCTCCAGGTCTTCCAACTTGTCAGCTTGGGCTCGAACCTGTGCCTGCAATGCAAGGAGGTCAGTATTCTGGGCGGTACCTGCGTCCTCCAAGGAGGAAACCCGCTGCTCCAGCTCTGTTGTACGAGCCGACGCTGTTTCCAGTAGCGTCTCGATGTTAGCAATCTGCGCCGTTAACACCTCCAATTTCGGGCCCAAGACCTGGGCAAGGGCCTCCTTTATATCGCCCAACGCGGCTTCTGTAAGGCTCGATACCGCCGCCGCGGGGCTCGCCGCCATCTTGGGGTCACCAGGCCGCACCCGATCTCGGTCTTTGCGCGCCGATTTTGCCTGCATTAGATCCCGGGACCGTGTCAAATACTTTTCCATGCACTAGCGCTGGCCCAATCTGTGGCGTGCGCGCAACGAGGGGGGTTCAAATGTCCGTTTTCGGCGAAAAGTCGGCAGGGCAGCCCCGGAGCGAGCGAGGAGACGTCCTCACGCGCTCATGACACCACGTGACCTCCTTATCCGTGCTCTTTAATCTCTCCCTAAGCAAGGGGAAAGTCCCCTTGGATTGGAAAACAACTAATGTCGTTCCACTGCACAAAAAGGGCTGCAGGGCAGAGGCTGCAAATTACAGACTGGTGAGTCTCACATCAATAGTGTGTAAACTCATGGAAACTCTAATCAAACGTAAATTAGACATAATCCTGGATGAGGGGAATCTACGGGACCCCAGTCAACATGGATTCACCAAGGGTAGGTCCTGCCAATCCAATCTCATCAGCTTCTTTGACTGGGTAACAAAAAGCTGGACTTGGGAGAATCCCTGGACGTTGTGTACCTAGACTTCAGTAAAGCTTTTGATAGCGTCCCACATCGCAGGCTGTTGAGCAAGATGAAATCGATGGGGTTAGGAGAAATACTAACTGCATGGGTCACTGAATGGCTGAGTGGTAGACTTCAGAGGGTAGTGGTTAATGGTACCATATCTAAAACATCAGAGGTGACCAGTGGAGTACCGCAGGGCTCGGTCTTGGGCCAGCTCCTTTTCAACATATTCATAGGGGACCTGACTCAGGGGATTCAAGGTAAAATAACATTATTTGCTGATGACGCCAAATTATGTAATATAGTAAGCAATTGCAATTGCCCGATAGTATGACACAGGACCTGCTTTTGTTGAAACATTGGTCCTCGACCTGGCAGCTGGGCTTCAACGCTAAGAAATGTAAGGTCATGCACCTCGGCGACAGAAATCAATGCAGAACATACACCTTGAATGGTGAGACCTTGGCTAGGTCTTCAACAGAACAAGATTTAGGAGTGATCATTAGTGCGGATATGAAGACTGCCAATCAAGTGGAGAAGGCGTCATCTAGGAGAAGGCGTCATCTAAGGCAAGACAGATGTTGGGTTGTATCTGTAGAAGTTTCGTCAGCCGGAAGCCCGAAGTCATAATGCCATTGTACAGAGCCATGGTGAGACCTCATCTAGAATATTGTGTGCAATTCTGGAGGCCACATTACCGTACAGATGTGTTGAGAGTCGAGTCGGTTCAACGGATGGCCACCAGGATAGTCTCAGGGCTCAAGGATCTCTCGTACAAAGAGAGGCTGAAAGAATTGCGGCTCTACTCCCTCGAAGAACGTAGGGAGAGGGGAGACATGATTGAAACGTTTAAATATATCACCGGACGTATCGAAGTGGAAGAGGATATTTTCTGTCTTAAAGGACCCACGACCACAAGAGGGCATCTGCTCAAAATCAGGGGCGGTAATTTTCATGGCGACACCAGGAAGTATTTCTTCACCGAAAGAGTGGTTGATCATTGGAACGAGCTTCCGATACAGGTAATCGAGGCCATCAGCGTGCCGGATTTTAAGAGTAAATGGGATGCCCATGTGGGATCCCTAAGAGGGTAGAGTTAAGGAGTAGGGTCGTTAGGAGTGGGATCTCTAGGAAAATAAGCCTAGGTGGGTGGGTCTGTTGGGTGGGCAGACTTGATGGGCTATGGTCCTTTTCTGTCCTCATTTTCTATGTTTCTATGAAATGGAAGCCGAGATGAAACGAGAATGCAAAAATGGTAACACGATTATTATGGGAGACTTCAACTATCCCAGGAAAGACTGGAGTCTTGGAAACTCAAAATGCACTAGGGAGACTGGATTCCTTGAGGCTATACAGGACTGCTTCATGGAGCAGCTTGTCAGAGAACCGACGAGAGGGAATACCACTCTGGATCTAATCCTTAATGGGCTAAGAGGACCTGCAAAGGAAGTGGAAGTAGTAGGACCGTTGGGAAACAGCGATCACAACATGATCAAGTTCAAGTTGAAGTAGGGATACCGAAGGGAAAGAGGACCACAGCAACAACTTTTAACTTCAAGAGAGGAAACTACGAAGCTATGAGGGTAGTGGTAAGGAAGAAACTTAAGAACAGTTCAAATAAATGGCGGACTGTAGAGCAAGCCTGGTCTTTTTTCAAGGACACGGTGAGCAAGGCGCAAAATCTGTATATCCCCAGATTCAGAAAAGGGTACAAAAAGAGCCGAGAAAAGACCCGGTATGGCTAACTAAAGAAGTGAAAAAAGCGATAGGTGATAAGAAGAATTCATTCAAGAAATGGAAAAAGGGCAAAACCAAGGAGAACTGGAAAGAACACAGGAAGTATCAAAAAGAATGTCACCTCGTGGTTAGAAAAGCAAAAAGAAAATATGAAGAAAGGCTAGCCAGGGAAGCACGAAATTTCAAACTGTTCTTCAGATATGTTAAAGGGAAGCAGCCGGTTAGGGAGGAGGTGGGACCGCTGGATGACAGAGATAGGAAGGGAGTGGTGAAGGAGGAGAAAGAAGTGGCGGAAAGACTGAACATGTTCTTTTCGTCAGTATTTACAAAAGAGGACACATCTAATATACCAGAACCTGAACAAATCTTCAAAGGAGAACAAGCAAAAAAATTAACATCCATGGTAGTGAGCCTTGAAGACGTATACAGGCAGATAAAAAAATTAAAAACTGACAAATCACTGGGCCCGGACGGAATCCATCCTAGGGGTGCTGAAAGAACTAAATGAGGAAATAGTGGAACTATTACAGCAAGTCTGTAATCTATCCCTGGAAACAGGCATGATCCCGGAGGATTGGAAGATAGCCAATGTTACACCCATCTTTAAAAAGGAACACAGGGGAGAGAGCATATTTCTGAGGTGTCTGCAGTTGGAGAGAGGGGCTTTTTATGCCTATTACCTGCTGCTTCCCTGTCTTCTCAGCGTTTTAAGGGTCCAAACAGTACTGCAAATCGGTCAGGCACTGAGAGGGGCACCTATACCATCAGCGAGGCCCCTGCCATCTGACTTAAAAACGCTGCAGCCTCTGTGGCACACGTCCACAGGGTGTGGCCAAAGGGGCGTGCCCTAAGGGGCATGCCAGGCTCCTTGGAGCCACTTGGAGACAGTTGGAGCGAGGTTAGTGAGTGGTTTCCCCTTTGATTTATGTCTGTATAGAAACATAGAAAATGACGGCACAAAAGGGCCATAGCCCAAGTCTGCCCACTCTAATGACCCACCACCCTGGCTATACACCCTTAGAGATCCCATGTGAATATCTCATTTTCTTTTAAAATCTGACACGCTGTTGGCCTTGATCACCTGCAGTGGGAGTTCGTTCCAGTGATCGACCACTCTTTCGGTGAAGAAATACTTTCTGGAATCACCATGAAATTTACCCCCCCCCCTGATTTTCAGCAGATGCCCTCTGGTGGACGAGGGGCCTTAATGACAGAAAATATCATCTTCCACCTCGATACGACCCGTGATATATTTAAACGTCTCAATCATGTCTCCTCTCTCTCTTCGTTCCTCAAGTGAGTACAGCTGCAATTTATTTAGCCTTTCTTCATAAGGGAGATCCTTGAGACCCGAGACCATCCTGGTGGCCATTCGCTGAACCGACTCAATTCTCAGCACATCTTTCCAGTAATGTGGTCTCCAGAATTGAACATAATACTCCAAATGAGGTCTCACCATGGATCTGTACAATGGCATTATTACTTCTGGTCTCCTGCTGACAAAACCTCTACGGATACAACCTATCATTGCCTTGCCTTGGAGGAAGCCTTTTCCACTTGATTGGCAGTTTTCATGTCATCACTAATGATTACTCTTAAATCATAAGAACATAAGAAGTTGCCTCCGCTGAGGCAGACCAGAGGTCCATCTCGCCCAGCGGTCCGCTCCCGCGGCGGCCCATCAGGCCCATTGCCTGAGCAGTGGTCCCTGACTAGCTCTATAACCTATCTCTACTCCTATCCCTATAACCTACCTCTACAACTATCTATACCCCTTAATCCCTTTGTCCTCTAGGAACCTATCCAAGCCTTCTTTGAAGCCCTGTAATGTGCTCCTGTCTACCACAGCCTCTGGAAGAACATTCCATGTATCCACCACCCTCTGGGTGAAAAAGAACTTCCTAGCGTTTGTTCTAAACCTGTCCCCTTTCAATTTCTCCGAGTGCCCCCTTGTACTTGTGGTTCCCCTTAATTTGAAAAATCTGTCCCTGTCTACTTTCTCTATGCCTTTCAGGATCTTGAAGGTTTCTATCATGTCTCCCCTAAGTCTCCGCTTTTCCAGGGAGAACAGTCCTAACTGTTTCAATCTGTCAGTATATTAGAGATTTTCCATACCCTTTATCAGCTTAGTTGCTCTTCTCTGGACTCCCTCAAGTACTGCCATGTCCTTCTTGAGGTACGGCGACCAGTACTGGACACAGTATTCCAGATGCGGCCGCACCATTGCACGATACAGTGGCAGGATGACTTCCTTCGTCCTGGTCATGATACCCTTTTTAATGATACCCAACATTTTGTTTGCTTTCCTTGAGGCTGTGGCGCACTGCGCCGACGCCTTCAGTGTTGTGTCTACCATCACTCCCAGGTCTCTTTCAAGGTTACTTACCCCTAGTAGTGATCCCCCCATTTTGTAAGTGAACATCGGGTTCTTTTTCCCCACATGCATGACCTTGCATTTCCCTATGTTGAAGCTCATTTGCCACTTTTTGGCCCATTCTTCCAGTGTCGTTAGATCCTTTTGGAGATCTTCGCAGTCTTCCATGGTTTTAACCCTGCTGTATAGTTTGGTGTCATCCGCAAATTTAATGACCTCACATTTTGTTCCCACCTCTAGGTCATTTATGTAGATATTGAACAGGAGCGGTCCCAGCACTGACCCATGCGGAACTCCGCTCGTGACCCATTTCCAGTCTGAGTAATGTCCCTTTATTCCAACCCTCTGCTTCCTGTCCGCCAGCCAGTTTTTGATCCATCGGTGGTCCTTCCCTTGCACCCCATGGTTCCATATCTTCTTAAGCAGTCTTTCGTGTGGTACCTTGTCGAAGGCTTTTTGGAAGTCAAGGTAAATTATGTCTATAGATTCCCCTTTATCCACCTGGCTGTTTACCCCCTCAAAGAAGTACAATAAGTTTGTAAGGCATGACCTACCCTTGCAGAAGCCATGCTGACTCGACTCTAGCTGTCCATTGTTTTCAATGTGTTCACAGATGCTGTCCTTAACCAGCGCTTCCATCATCTTTCCCGGGACCGAGGTCAAGCTCACCGGCCTGTAGTTTCCTGGATCACCCCTTGAACTCTTCTTGAAGATGGGCATGACATTTGCTATTTTCCAGTCCTCCGGGATCTCTCCAGTTTTTAAGGATAGGTTGCATATTTGTCGAAGTGGCTCTGCTATTTCGTTCCTTAGTTCCTTGAGTACACTTGGGTGAATGCCGTCCAGACCCGGCGATTTGTCACTCTTTAGCCTGTCTATCTGCCTGAGGACATCCTCTTGGCTTACCTCTAATTTGAGCAGCTTAACATCTTGGTCTCCATTTACGATTTCCTCGGGTTCCGGAATGTTGGTTGTGTCTTCCCTCGTGAAGACTTGACGTGAAGAACTCATTTAACTTGTCCGCTATCTCTTTTTCATCTTTTACCACTCCCTTTCTGTCTCCATCATCTAAGGGTCCCACTTCCTCCCTTGCCGGTTGCTTCCCCTTAATGTACCTGAAGAATGATTTGAAGTTTGTTGCTTCCCCCGTCAGTCTCTCTTCGTATTCTCTTTATGCTTTTCTAACCACTCGGTGATACTCCCTTTGGTGTTCTTTGTGCTCCTTTTGGTTGCCCTTTGTTTGGTCTTTTTTCCATTTTTTGAACGATTCTTTCTTGTCACTTATCGCCTTCTTCACTGCATTTGTTATCCACACTGGGTTTTTAGTTCTTTTTTTTTTTTTGCACCCTTTCCTGAACTTGGGGACGCACAGGTTCTGTGCTTCGTGCACAGTGTCCTTGAGTAGGTTCCAGGTTTTTTCTATGGACTCCATTTTCCTTGTGTTGCTGTTGAGTTTCTTTCCCACCATTTTCCTCATGGCATCATAATTCCCTTTTTTGAAGTTGAGTGCCATCGTTGTGGTTCTTTTCACCTTTGATGATCCAATTTATAGCCTGCACTGGATCGTGTTGTGATCGCTGTTTCCTAGTGGGGCTAATACCGCCACCTCCTTTGCGGGTCCCCCTAGTCCGTTGAAGATTAGGTCAAGAGTGGCATCTCCCCGTGTTGGTTCCGTGACCAGCTGTTCCATGAAACAATCCCTCGTGACCTCCAGGAATTTGGACTCCCTCGTGCAGTTTGAGTGCCCAATATTCCAGTCTATCCCAGGGTAGTTGAAGTCCCCCATCACCACCACACTTCCGCCTTTGCATACCTGCCTCAGTTCAGCCTCCAGGTCCTGGTCGATTTCTTCCGGTTATCCAGGTGGGCGGTAGTGCAGAACCAATTTTATGTCTGCTCCAGTTCCTCCCGGTAGCTTAACCCATAGTGATTCCAAGCCATCCGCCCTTACTGTTGTTTCCATCCAGGTTGAGGGTATGGAGTCTTTTATATATAGCGCTATTCCTCCACCTTTTTTATGTGTCCTGTCCCTCCTGTATAGTTTATACCCTGGTATGGCCACATCCCATTTATTATCATCAGTCCACCACGTTTCTGTGATTCCAATTATGTCTAGGTCCTTCTTGCTGGCTATGACTTCCAGTTCTCCCATTTTGGCCCTTAGGCTCCTTGCATTAGTGTATAGGCAATGTAAGTCCCGGTTGTTTGCCCCCCCTGTTGGTTTTCCTCGTGGTTTGGCACTCCTGCAGACCCCCTCATGGGTTGCCAGTCCCCGAGCCTCGTCTCGGTCATCCTCCTCCTGCGGTGTGTCTGTGTCGTCCTCAGCCTGTTTCCCCGTTTTTGGTTGCCGCTCTGGCTCCCGATGTTCTCCGTTGATCCTACTTGCTAGTTTCATTTGTGCCCTGGGCCCCTGCACGTCCTTAGGTCCTTTTTCCCAAATTTCCCACTCAGTCCCGAGCCCTCTTTCACAATGTCTTTGCCCCTCTGGCTCCTGTTGTTCTTTGTTGATCCCGCTTTCTAGTTCCATTTGTGCCCTGGGCCCCTGCAATGCGTCCTTATGTCCTTTTTCCAAAAATTCCCACTAAGTCCCGAGCCCTCTTTTACAATGTCCCTGCTCAGTATCCTTATTTGATATTGTTGTCCGACGTGTCAAGGTCAGATCGACTATCGGCTTTCCCCTTCTCCTCAGTTTAAAGCCAAGTCTATGACGCTCTGGATGTTGCGTGCCAGCAGCCTCGTCCCAGCCGTGCTGAGGTGCAGTCCGTCTCTCCTGTAGAGCTTGTTCTTCCCCAAGAAAGTTGTCCAGTTCCTAAGTGGAAACCCTCCTCTTCGCACCATCTCCTCAGCCAACCGTTTATTGCTTGTAGTTCGCTCTGCCTCCTTGTGTCCGCTCTCGGTACTGGCAGGATCTCTGAGAAGGCTATCATCCTTGTCCTCAGTTTCAGTTTCCTCCCCAGGATCCTGAACTGGTCAATTAGTGTAGTCCTGTTGAAGTTCCTCCTGCTGACCTCATTGGTTCCAATGTGGACTACTACTGTTGTCTCCTCCGTCTCAGCTCCCTCCAGGATCCTCCCAATTCTGTCGATGACGTCCTTCGTTCTTGCCCCCGGGAGACATGTCACTAGTCGGTCCTCTCTCCCTCCGGCTATGTGACTGTACACTCCTCTCAGGATTGAGTCTCCAACTACGATAGCTGATCTCCCTTTCCTCAACTGTCTCTCTGGTCTCAGATCTGTGTCGTTTGCGCAATCCGCTAGTCCTTCCTCTGGGCTCTGTTGGGTCTCCACCTCTGGTCTCAGGTCTGTGTCATTTGCGCAGTCCGCTAGTCCTTCCTCCGGGCTCTGTTGGGTCTCCACCTCATCTGCCTGTCCAGGTCCTCCGCAAGGTCCTACTCCCATGGCGTCTGGTGGATTCTGTTGTCCAGCTGTTGGTTCTCTCCTGGTGTGTTGGTGGTCCTGTGCCTCCACCATCCTGCAGGCCTCCTCGATGAACTTCTCGAGCTCTCTAACTTGTTCCGTGATGTGGCTCTCCCTGGTGGTGTCTTCAGTTTCCCAGCACTGCTCCTCTATGGTGCAGAGTCCATCCAGCTCCTGGACTCTAACCTGCAGTCTCCCGACCTCCTTCTTCAGGCTATCCAGTTCCTGGCATCGACCGCATATGTATGCCTGCCTCCCGGAGGGGAGGTAGTCATACATATGACACCCGGTGCAGTATACTGGGTAGCTCTGCTGGGTTCCTACAGCCTCCATTTCTTTTTTCTGGTTCCTTTGTCCCACGGTGTGTATGAGTGTTGCCCGGCGCACAGTTAGCTGAAAGAGTTGAGAGAGAAGAGAGAAATGAGTAGAGAAGAAGTTAGATATTAGATATTGCTGCTGGGCTGCCTGGGCTCCTTCTCAAGGCTCCTTCGCAAAGGCGTTCTCGCTAAGGCGAGCGCCTTTGCCGCTCGCCTTCGCCGTGCGCCGAACGGCTGCGCGCCGTTGGTCCTAGCTAAGGTCTCACCATTTAGTGAGTATGTTCTGCACGGATTTCTTTTACCCAGGTGCATTACTTTACATTTTTTAGCATTGAAGTTTAGCTGCTAAGTCAATGACCATTGTTCCAATAGTAGTAAGTCCTGCTTCATACTGTCAGGCAAAGTGCTTTTACTTACTATGTTACACAGTTTGGCGGCGTCGGTGAACAATTATATTTTTCCTCTAAGCCCTTGGTCATATCTCCTATGAATAAGTTGAATAGAATCAGGCTTAAGACCGAGCCTTGTGGCACTCCACTGGTCACATCCGATGTTTTGGAGGGGGTACCGTTTACCACCACCCTCTGAAGTCTACCGCTTAGCCAATCCTTAACCCATGCAGTTAGTGTTTCCCCTAATCCCAGCGATTTCAGCTTGTTCAATAACCTGTGGTGTGGGACGCTATCAAAAGCCTTGCTGAAGTCCAAATACACTATGTCCAGGGACTCCCCAGCATCCAGTTGACTTGTTACCCAGTCAAAGAAGCTAATTAGATTTGATTGGCAGGACCTGCCCTTGGTAAATCTATGTTGGTGGGGATCACGTAGATTTTCCTCGTCCAGGATTGTGTCAAGTTTCTGTTTGATCAGTGTTTCTATGAGTTTGCTCACTTTGGATGTGAGACTCACTGGTCTGTAATTTGCTGTCTCTGTTCTGCAGCCCTTTTTGTGGAGTGGAATAACGTTAGCTGCTTTCCAGTCCGAGGGGACTTTTCCCGTGCGTAGGGAAAGATTGAAGAGCTCGGATAATGGTTTCGCCAGGACTTCACTCAACTCTCTGAGCACCCTGGGGTGTAGGTTGTCTGGTCCTATGGCTTTGTTTACTTTGAGTCTTGAAAGTTCGCAGTAGACACTACTGGGCGTAAACTCGAAATCTTGAAATGGGTCTTTCTGGCTTTCCCTCGTCCGTACTGCTTTCAATGCATATTCATTGGGGAAATCCTGAAAACCCGACTGGATTGCGGCCCTCAAGGAGGGACTTTGAGATCCCTGCTCTATACCATTTGAAAGAGGGCAAATATCTAATTATTCCCTTCTACAATTGGATACTTCTTAAATTTAGTAAAAATATTCTGGCACAAGTGTCAAACCTTAAAAAAGGAAGTCATATTGAGCACTGGAAAATAATAATAATTAACTAATAAAATAGTACACATTTAGGGCTCCTTTTACTAAGCTGAGATAGCGGGTTTAGCGTGCGCTTAGTGCGTGCAGAATTGCCGCATGCACTAGATGCTAACACCAGCATTGAGCTGGCGTTAAGTTTTCCCGCATAGCACGGGGGTTTGCGAGTGCTAAAAACACTAGCGCACCTTAGTAAAAGAGGGGGTTAATTTTCCCCACCACCAAATTTCCCCATCCCGCACCCCCTGTCTACTTTTTCATGCCACCCAGGTGGAAAAAAATTCTAGGGAGAACACTGCAAGTGAGTCATCTCCCAATGGCCACAAGCCATCTGCAGAAGGAATCCACTCCAGATTTTTTCTCTGGCTCTCCTGTATTTCACTGAGAGCTCTATTGCTACCTGTAGCTAGTACCCAAGCTCCATTGACAGTATGTGAAGTAGGGTCACCAATGGGAACATTTCTAAGAATCGATTCTGCTCAATAAGGAAATATTAAAACAACAGCAGCAACAAAAGCATCAAAGGAGCTCAGGGAGTATCCCTGCAGTCACCTTGAATATATATATTGAATATAAAATTTTTCAAGGTTCCAAAGTGCTAACTGGCATCTAAGAATCAAACTTGGAGAAGCATAAGCAGAATGAGAATTAGGCAGGTGCAGGAAGAACAGGGCGGGAGTCTAGAATGTGACTATCTTTTTCATCAAAATGGGACATCTATTAATATTCAGTCCAGCCCCTAATCCCACCCTAGCCCCACCCCCCAGCCCCGCCCCCAATTTCTTCCATTCATTTTCATGTACACACAATATCTTATTAATTCATAATCTTAATATAAAATATATAAAAAAACACAAAGCACACTGTATGCAAAGAAAATGTTAATCATCATTTACAAGTTTCAGGGTTTTTTTCAAAGATGTCAAGGCAGATTACTTTAAAATATGCAATGTCACCTCAGTAACTATAGAAAAAAACTATAGTGTAAAATATAGGCAGCAGATATAAATTCTCAAAACAGACATTTTGATCACTAAACTGAAAATAAAATCATTTTTCCTACCTTTGTTGTCTGGTGATTTCATGAGTCTCTTGGTTGCACTTTCTTCTGACTGTGCATGTAATCTTTCTTTCTTTTGCATCCAACATTTCTTTCACAATCCAGCCCCATCCCCTTAGGGTCCAGGTTTCTCTCTCTTGTCCCTCTATTATCCTTCCCCAGATCCAGTGTCAGTTCTCCTTTGTACCTTTGTTCCAGGTCTCCCTCTCTTTCCCTCCATGTCTGTACCTTCCATAGTCCTGCATCTGCCTTCTGTCTTTCCCCATTCGTCCAGGCCTTTCTCTCTGTAGTCTTTCTAATCTGCTTACAACCCCCCCCCCCCCTGCCTTTTTCTCTCCTTCCTCCCTCTCAGCAGATTTTAGCATATCTCTCTCCTCCTTTTTTCCCTTCAGATCTAGTATCTGTCTCCTTCCTCTTTTCCTCCTCCCAGGTTTGGTATCTGTCTCCTCCCCTTCCCCCCTGCTCTGGCATCTCTCTCTCCGTTCCCTTCCTCCTGTTCTTCCCTGGTCTTCCTTCTCAATTTATTTTCTGCCTCTGTCTAAATTCTTTTTTTACTATTCAGTCCTCAATTTCCCTCTTTCACTGTGTCTACATATAGCTTGCCACCTCTTTCCCTCACCCCTTCCAGTATCTAACTCTATCCTCTTCCCTCAATCCAGCATGTGCCCTTTTTTCTTTCTTCTCCCCACTTCCCCATCATGGGACTTGAAGCACTTTAATTTCTTAAGTGCAATTCGGGGGGATTTGCCATTCCACAGAAAATTCGCCATCAAAGCTTCCATTTTATTGTAGGTTTTAATAGAGAAGAGGAAAGGCAACATGGAAAGAATATATGTGATTTTAGGGGCGAGCACCATTTTAATAGAATCCAATCTGCCCCACCAGGTAAGTTTCAAGGGAGACCACTTGGAAGTGATGTCCTTAATTATCGATAGGATATGCTCCTCATTATACTGTTTAGATTCTTCAACAGAAGAACTGAAGTAGACTCCAAGATACTTCAATCGGGATGCAGAATATTTAAGTCCAAAGCAGGATATAAGATCACCACAGGGAGTGCCAGCTAATGGCATGACTTCAGTCTTTGTATTATTGAGTTTATATTCAGATATGAGTGCATAACTGTCAATTACTCGTAGAATATGCAGAATGGAGTTTAAGATGGAATAGATCATGGTATCATCTGCGTAAGCTGACAGTTTGATTTCTAGATCATCCAACTGCAGACCTGCAATAGCTATTAATAATGGTTCCAGTGCAATGTTAAATAGTAATGGCGATAGGGGGCAGCCTTGACGGGCACCTCTCGTTGGGCAAAAGGCTTCAGAAAAGACATCATTAATCCGAATTTTAGTAGAAGGGTTGGAGTATAGGACATGTATCATCCTTATAAAGGTCTCTGGTAGACCAAACCATTTCATCACTCTGAATAAATAGGACCATTCAACTCGATCAAACGCCTTTTCTGCATCAAGAGCGATAGCGACCATTGGATCTTTGGAATATTGAGCTTGCAAAAGCACATGCGCAAATAGCCTTGTGTTGTCACTAGAGAGCCTATTTTTCATAAAGCCATTTTGATCTTCCTGTATAATGTCGGGTAGCACAGTGTTCAACCTATTCGCCAGTAATTTTGCATAAATCTTTGCATCAACGTTTATCAAAGATAGTGGTTTGTAGTTTTGCACTTGCAATGGATCTTTACCGGATTTTGGTAAAACTATAGTAAGGGCCTCAGTAAATGTTCCGTTTGCTACTCCAGTGTCAGCGAGATAGTTAAAGTATTGAGACAGAAAGGGGAGAATGTCTTCTTGGAAAGCAAGATAAAATTCCACTGATAAGCCATCGGGGCCCGGTGTTTTGTTTTTGGTCATAGAAAGTAAAGCTTGCTCCACCTGTGAGGATGAGATTGGTTCAATTAAATTCTCTTGGACATCTGCACTAAGAGGCGAATGCTGTACTTGATCTAGAAAAGGATCAAACAAAGCAGGATCAGGTTGTTCTGTCGTGTAGAGATCCGTATAAAAGGAATGAAAAGCAGCGCAAATGTCCTTATTATTTGTCAACATTGAGCCTCTAGTATCCAGAATAGCTGGTATAATGGTTTTTTCGGAACGTAATTTCAAGTATGTGGCAAGTTGGTGACCACATTTATTCATACTTGAGTAGTAATGAGATTTCATGAAGATTTCCTTAGAGGCCTCTGCGCTCAGAGTCAAGTTGTATTGTAACCGCAGCTTCTGTAGGCTAACTTGTGATTCTGGGTTACTTAAATCAGCTAAATGAAGTTTTTCCGCTTGTTGTATAAGAAGTTCCAAGTGTTGTAATTGGGCACGATTAGTTTTGCGCTTGGTAGCAGTATATGAGATTATAGTGCCTCTTATAAAGGCCTTAAAGGTGTCCCATGTAATCTGTAATGTATCTGAAGGATTATTCATCTTAAAATAGTCCGCTAAATGTCTTTTGATAGTCTCTATAAAATCCTCGACAGACAGCAGTGAAGAATTAAATCTCCATAGACCTGGATTGCGCGCCTGGTCAACATCACGCAGCTTAATTGGTATTGAAGCATGGTCTGAAATCAAGATAGGATGAATTTGAGCTTCTTCTACCTTCTGTGACAGAGAATAGCTGGATAGAAAGTAATCGATTCTGAAATAAGAAGCATGAGGTGGAGAATAGAAAGTGTAGATATTGTCTCCAGGATGCAAGATTCTCCACATATCTAACATCTTTGTTTGACTCAATAAATCTTGTATACTTTGCCAGCTTTTAGTTTGTCTATAGGTAGATGTCTAGAATTTGATTAAAGTCACCCCCTAATATGCATGGAGTATCACCAGAGGTGGAGATCAGGTCGGTAATCGTGTGGAAAAAGTTGGGGTCGTCCACATGTTTATAATATTAAGTTTGAACAAACCACTAGCTAACTCCACTTTAAGCCAGCGTCCCTTGTCATCAGTGATGTGTGATAGAATCTTAAGGTCAGATCGATGTCTAATCAGAGTAAGAACACCATTTTTTTACCCACAGCCGGTGAATATAGTGGTGGGTAGGCCCATTTTGGTGAAATCATTTTAGACTCAATTTCAGACAGATGGGTTTCTTGATAGAACACTGTCTGGTACATGTTGTTCGTGTAAAAAATTATTTTACAACGTTTGATTGGATTATTAAAACATTTTACATTCAAAGAAAAGCAGGTAATAGTCATGAGAAGACATTAATGTGATGTACACAGGTGCAAATATAACAGCTGGACATAATGGGTGAGAAGATTGAAAATCTACCATTATACCAGTCCAATTAGAATAGTAAAACATGTGATGTACTCTGATGCTAGGCAATACAGTCGGGTAACCAGCTCCACAGCAAAATAAAAGTCTACTAAAGAGAGCACACTTTAAACAGATACAAATAACCCAGAGGCACTTGTAATGCAATGGTAAAAAGAAACCTAAGTCACTATTGTGATGTACTCTGGTGCAAACATGATAGAAACATAGAACATGATGGCAGAAAAGGGCCACGGCCCATCTAGTCTGCTCACACTAATGGCCCACCCCCTAACTATCTCCATGAAGAGATCCCACATGCCAATCCCATCTTTTCTTAAAATCTGGCACGCTGCTTGCCTCAATTACCTGTTGTGGAAGATTATTCCAGCGATCAACCACCCTTTCGATGAAGAAATATTTTCTGGTGTCGCCATGAAATTTCCCACCCCTGATTTTCAACGGATGCCCTCTTGTTGCCGTGGGTCCTTTAAGGAAAAAGAGATCCTCTTCCACCTCGATAAGGCCCGTGACATATTTGAACGTCTCGATCATGTCTCCCCTCTCTCTGCATTCCTCGAGTGAGTACAGCTGCAACTTACCCAGTCGTTCCTCATACAGGAGATCCTTGAGTCCTGAGACCATCCTGGTGGCCATTCGCTGAACCGACTCAACTCTCCGCACATCTTTTTGATAATGCGGCCTCCAGAATTGTACACAGTATTCCAGATGGGGTCTCACCATGGATCTGTACAACGGCATTATGACCTCGGGCTTACGGCTGACGAAACTTCTACGATACAGCCCATGATTTGTCTAGCCCTGGATGAAGCTTTCTCCACTTGATTGGCAGTCTTCATGTCTTCGCTAATGATCACCCCCAAGTCACGTTCTGCTACAGTCCTTGCTAGGATCTCACCATTTAGGGTGTAAGTCCTGCATGGATTTTTGCCAAGGTGCATGACCTTGCATTTTTTGGCATTGAAACTTAGTTGCCAAGTCTTTGACCAATGCTCCAGCAGGAGTAGGTCCTGCGTCATACTGTCGGGCATTGAGGTTTGTCGGGCACTGTGCTTTCATCTGTTGTGCGGTTGCCCACCATGTTGCATAGTTTGGCGTCATCGACGAATAATGTAATTTTACCTCGAAGCCCCTCAGCCAAGTCTCTTACGAAGATGTTAAATAGGATCGGGCCCAAGACCGAGCCCTGCGGCACTCCGCTGATCACCTCCATCGTATCGGAGAGGGTACCGTTTATCACTACCCTCTGAAGTCTACCTCTAAGCCAGTCCCTAACCCATGCGGTTAATGTTTCACCCAGTCCCATCGAACCCATCTTGCTCAATAACCTGCGGTGTGGGACGCTATCAAATGCTTTGCTGAAGTCCAAGTACACGACGTCCAGGGACTCCCCTATATCCAGCTTTCTTGTTATCCAGTCAAAGAAGCTGATCAGATTTCATTGGCAGGATCTTCCCTTCGTAAAACCATGTTGATGGGGATTTCGTAGATTCTCCTCGTTCAGGATCGTATCCAATTGGCGTTTGATTAGTGTTTCCATAAGTTTACTATCTATCGATGTGAGACTCACCGGTCTATAATTCTCAGCCTCCATCCTGCATCCCTTTTTGTGGAGTGGAATGACTTTAGCCATTTTCCAATCCATCGGGACTCTTCCTGTACTTAGGGAAAGATTGAAGAGCGCAAATAACGGTTCTGCCAGGACGTCACTCAACTCCCTGAGCACCCTGGGGTGTAGTTTGTCCGGTCCCATAGCTTTGCTCACCTTGAGCCTTGATAGCTCCTTGTAGACACTGCTGGGCGTAAACTCGAAATTTCAAAACGTGTCTTCCAAGTTTTCTCTCGACAGCAGCTGAGGGCCGGATCTCAGCGCCTCGCAAGTGAAGACCGAGCAGAAGTATTCATTTAAAAGTTTGGCTTTGTCGGAGTCCGATTCTACATAGTTCCCGTCGGGTTTCCTAAGGCGTACTATCCCATCTGTGTTTCTTTTTCTGTCACTAATATACCGGAAGAAGGATTTATCACCCTTTTGATGTTCTTCGCAAGGTTCTCCTCCATTCGGAGTTTGGCCTCCCTGACTGCCGTTTTGACCGCTTTTGACTTGGCCAGATAATCATCCTTGGATTCTCGCTTCCCTGTTGTTTGTAGATGATGAACGCTCTTTTCTTCTTTTTTATGAGGTCTGAGATCTCCGCTGAGAACCACTGTGGTCTATTGTTTCTTCGCTGTTTACTTACTGATTTGACGTAGCGGTTGGTTGCTTCGTGTAAGGTTGATTTCAAAGTTGACCACATTACCTCTACATTATTTGTTTCAGCATGGTTTTGCAGTGCCCAATGGACGAAATCTCCCATGCTTTCGAAGTTTGTGCTCTTAAAGTTGAGGACCTTGGTTGATGTGCTTGACTTAGTGAAACCTTTCCTGAGGTTGAACCATATTATGTTGTGGTCACTGGAGGCCAACGTATCGCCTACCGAGACCTCTGTGACACTTTCTCCATTGGTGAGTATTATGTCTAGTATCGCCCAATCTAATATCTGGGTCTCGCTCCCTTTATAGAGGTTATTAGCTTCCTGCTGCCGCTGGTCATAGCGGAAAGATTGTTCCAATCCACATCAGGCATATTGAAGTCTCCTAACAATATTGTGTCTCCATGCAAAGTGATATTCTCAATGTCTTCGACTAATTCTATATCCATGTCCTCCTTTTGTCTTGGAGGTCTGTATACTACACCAAGATACAGGCATTTGTCCTTCCCCCTAGCCAAATTCACCCAGAGGGATTCCCCGGTGTACTTGACATCTGTGATTTTGGTAACTTTGAGGTCCTCTTTAGTGTACAGTGCTACCCCTCCTCCCATTTTGCCCCCTCTGTCCTGCCAAAGTAAGTTGTATCCCGGTATAGCCATATCCCACCCATGGGAGTCCATGAACCAAGTCTCGGATATCGCCACCACATCTAGGTCGGCGTTCCTCATTTCCGTCTCTAATTCCAGAATCTTATTGCCCAAACTGTGGGCATTAATGTACATACCCTCCATACCTTATGTTTGATCAGCTGGGTAAAAGAACCACACATATTGCAAGGCAAATATCAGGTTGTACATAAGATAATATAGCACAAAGCGTTGTATGCAGCTGTTGAAAAAGAAATTGGATGCACAAATAGCATAGAATAGGACCTTACCAACCATGGAAATTCGTATAGAGCTCAAGCATTGGAACCAAAAATTACCCAAGTTAGTGAGAGGTAGTTGACATGCAACAAATGTAGAATACAGAAAATGAAAGTGCCTATTTATATACCAGAAGCAAGGATGTATATGCTGTGCACACTGAAAGCACAGTAGATAGCAAAGTCCACGGATAGCTAACATCCGTACACCTCAGAGGATAGATACAGTAAGACAATTTAAAAAACCAAAAACCAATGGAGTCAGAAGAAGCAGAACAATGAGCTATGTTGGTCAGCAGAAGGAAAATTGTGCAAAGAGAATAGTCAGTGAGTGGCAAAGGAAAAGTGATACAAAAGAAAGTGAGAAAGGGGAACACATGTACAGCTATCATGGCGCCGCTTCACTTGCACAATAGAAACTAGAAAAACGACAAGGCGAGAGAAACCATAGCAGAAAATAATAAATAGGAATAAGAATAAAGCAGAAATAGACATAATCCAAATGTCCATCAGCGCAGAGGTGCTGAGTAGAGTTAGATAACAGATATAGAAACTCAGAGACACACAAAACATCAGCAGACAGTGAAAAACAATGTACAGGAGAAACATATTCGGCTGCCAAAGAGAGAGGAGAAAATAGGAGTAAACAGCACAATTATCTGGAGTAATAGGGATAAAGATGTAGAAGAGAAACAAATATCTATGATAAGAGAAAATACATAATGAGGAAAACATTTGAGCAAGAAAAGCAACAGCGTATGTATGAATTGGAAAGGTACCTGTGCTGGTCTTGTGCTACACATATAGGTACCTTGGATCATATGCTGTTCAATTGTAGACTACTGCAACCATATTGATCTACTATTTGGTCTACCATCTGTAATATTCTACCTATTACTGATCATATTACATATGCTATTGTAATAACGGGTGGTGCAGCTCTAACAGTCACACTTAATAAGGGTGAAATTAAACTCCTACAATGTTTGTTACTGATTGCTATAAAAACCTTATTTTCACACTGGAAAGATTTCTCATCTCTAAATTATAATGGATGGTGGAATACTGTCTGTTTATATGCCAAATATGAAAAATCGATTGCAGAAAATAATAGGTCTTCTCTCTCTTCTTTTAAATCAATGTGGTCACGTGTATTGTCTTACTCTGATAGTTTTTGAATTTCTGTAATATTGGTTTCCAGCACTCAGAGATGATGTATGCTCTTTGGTAATTGTCAGCGTACTTACTGTTATCATATTATGCACCTGTAATTGTGAAAATGTGCTATCTATCTTTTTGTATTCTTTTATGTTTGTTCCTCTGTTCTGTTTTCACTGAAATTTCAATAAACATTATTGAACAAAAAAAAAGATACAAAGAAACCATGAGGAGAGCGATCCGTGTCTCCAAGATCCTCAGGAAAAGACTTTCTACAAGACAGAGCCTGGAGTTCCGAGACACATCTTGCTGAAGTAAGAGCGACCTGAAAAACTGCCATTAGCGTCAGGTCCAAGAGAGAAACATCTTTCCTAGGCTCAAATGGAACTTTGGAGAGGCTAGACAAAACCAAATTAAGGTCTCATGAAAGGATCGGTGGTTTGATTGGAGGTCTAATGTGAAGAGCACCTTTCAAAATCTGGCTACGTCAGGGTGAGACACAAGCGAAGGGCTATAGTCCGGGGCTCTGAAGCAAGAGAGCCCAGCGACTTGAACACGAAGAGATGAAATAGTGAGGCCCTTACCGAGGTCCACCTGGAGAAAGGCTATCACCACTGAAACTGGAGCAAAATATGGCTCCACACTGGCCTGGTCGCACCAGTGTTGGAAAGTATTCCACGCCTTAGAGCAGGCAGGCACAGTAGTCGACTTCTTAGATTTCAGAAAAGTAAAAATGACTACATCAGAATATCCTTTGCACTCAAAGCATCGCGTTCAATAGCCATGCCATAAGAACAAAGCAATCAGAATCCTCTATCTAGACTGGACCCTAAGAGAATTCTGAAAGAGCCCGCAGCCGAAGGTTGTAACCTACAGAAAGACACATCAAATCTGAGTATCATGGTCTGAGGGGCCAACCTGGAGCCACCAGATTGACCCCTCTCTACTGAATCGCAATCCGGCATAGAACCCGACTTATCATGGGCCAGGGAGATAAAAAATTCAGTAGAACTCCTGCATTGGTATGTTAGATAGATTGTGAGCCCACCGGGACAGAGAGGGAAAAATGCTTGAGTACTTGATTGTAAAAATCGCTTAGATAACCTTGATAGGCGGTATATAAAATCCTAATAAACTTGAAACTTGAATATTGTCCAGAAACTATTGATCAGATGAGATGTACATCCAGACCTGCAGAAACGCTGAGAGGCTGCACCCGATATGTAGAGAGACCTTCCTCATCCTGAAATCACTGCACCTTCTTTTTTGGTATTGGGAGCCAAATGGGAAGCAGAAGGCTGGCTATGCCTGGAGCCCGAGCACCTCTGCCTGGAGCCCTTGGAAAATCTCAGACACGTGGAGCTTGATATGGTAAGAATGCCTGGAACCTCGAATTAGAGTGTCCCAAACTTCTAGAGGTTCTGGGTCTGCTGTCAGGCAGAGTCTTAGGGTGACGGTCCACTAACAGAATTCATGAGCTTGTCAAATAACAATAGCCCTTTATAGGAAAGCCTAGCAAGTGCAGCCTTAGAGGTGAAATAATCAATTCACTGTTTAACCTTGAGTATTCTGCGAGCAGAAATCAAATGCGCTGACACCTTACCCAGGATAAGGCCATACAAGGCATCAGCAACATAATCTACTCCAGGCAAAAGAAGCTGAGGAGGGAGCTCTATAGCCTCTCTCTCCAGAGTACACAGCTTAGATTAAAAAACCCTTGTGACAAAGGACATCGCCAAAACAGCTTTGACTCCCAAAGCTGCTGCCTCAAAGAATCTCCTGAAAACTACATCCACACAGTGATCTTACATATCCTGGAGCACCACACAACTCTCACTAGGAAGGGAGATGCACTTAGTCACCTGCACAACCAAAAGTCTACTTTAGGCTGATCAAGAAGCTGCTGGCACTCCTGCTGCACAGGGTACAAATGGGAAATAGCCCTCACCACCTTGAGAGTGCCTTCTGAAGAATCCTAATCCTCCGAGATCAGAATGCTCATATCAGGATGCCAGGGAAAAGCAGAAGATTGAGCTCATACTCCACAAAGGAGACAGGAAGCAGAAGGAGCCGGCTAAGTGACTACATTCAATTCCTGCAAAGTCTCTAAAATGAGATCAGGCAAAGCAGCATACTTAAATAAAAGCAGAACCATGGAATCATCCCCAGGTTCTAAAGCCAGAGAAGGATCCAAAGATTTGGCATCCTGCCCCGAGTCCCCTACCATAGGAAGAGTGTCCTCGGAAAACAAGGGGTCCGCAAGCTAATCATCATAAGCATCACGCAAATCAAGGTCAGCTAACTCAGGAACAGTAGTTGACTGAGAAGGGAACGTGCCTAAAGAAGCAAAAAAGCTGAGAAACAAGTCCGAGGCGGAGCGGGACTGCGCAGGAGAAGCACCCTGAAAGGAATGCCTCAAGAATTTCATAAATTCTGAAAAGGCCTCTGGACCCTGGGAGTAGTCACCTTTAGATGACTTGACCTTGTGTTTCCTGGGCTGCGGGGCATCAGTGTTCTTTGCATGTGGAACTTTCAGCCTTGCCAAGCACCCCCCCCCCCAAAAAAAAAAAAAAACATGGCCACCCCAACAGGCTAACAACCCAATTAACATAGAAACATGACGGCAGATAAAAGCCAAATGGCCCATCTAGTCTGCCCATCCGCAGCAACCATTATCTCTTTCTCTATCTGAGAGATCCCACGTGCCTATCCCAGGCCTCTTGAATTCAGAAATCACCTCTTCCGGGAAACCGTTCCACGCATCTACCACTCTTTCTGTAAAAAAGTATTTCCTCAGATTACTCCGGAGCCTATTACTTCTTAACTTCATCCTATGCCCTCTCATTGTAGAGTTTCCTTTCAAATGAAAGAGTCTCAACTCATGCATATTTATATTACGTAGGTATTTAAACGTCTTTATCATATCTCCCCTCTCCCACCTTTCTTCCAAAGTTACAGATTGAGATTTTTAAGTCTGTCCCCATATGCCTTATCACAAAGATCACACACCATTTTAGTAGCATTCCTCTGGACTGACTCCATCCTTTTTATATCTTTTTGAAGGTGCGACCTCCAGAATTGTACACAATATTCTAAATGAGGTCTCACCAGAGTCTTATACAGAGGCATCAATACTTCCTTATTCCTACTGGCCATACCTTCCCCTATGCAACCTAGCATCCTTCTAGCTTTCGCCATCACCTTTGCAACCTGTTTGGCCACCTTAAGATCATCACACCCAAGCCCCGCAATTCCTTCATCTCCTAAACTTTATCGTTCTCTCAGGTTTTTGCAGCCCAATTGCATGACCTTGCATTTCTTAGCATTAAATTTCAGCTGCCCTAATTTCAGACCATTCTTCAAGCTTCGCCAGGACTTTCTTCATGTTATTCACACCATCCGGCATGTCTACTCTATTGCAGATTTTGGTATCATCCACAAAGAGGCAAATCTTACTCGACAACCCTTCAGCAATATCATTGATAAAAATGTTAAAAAGAATAGGCCCACGAAGAGAACTTTGAGGCACACCACTGGTAACAACCCTCTTCGATGCTGATCTTTGGGCTGTCAGCCAGTCATGTTGCCTGACTGTACCTCCACCTCACTGACTGACAGACACACTAAGGGAAAGGGTGAAGATGAAAATATAGCAGGCAAGATACCGCTAAGACTCTAAAGCAGGGGTGCCCACATTTTTGGGGCTTGCGAGATACTTTTAAAATGACCAAGTCAAAATGATCTACCAACAATAAAATTTTATGTTGAATCAATTTTTATTATCAAATAACAAAGGACAGACCAATATGCAATAACCACAGCAACAGAAGAAAACAATCAGAAACAAAATAGTAGATCCAACAATCCTACCCAAACCACCCCCCTCCCCAAACCCCCTAGTCTGAAGCAGGAATAATTGTAGTGCAGTAGGCTTGGACTCAGATAACCCACTGCCAAAGACAATGATTGACTCCAACACTGAAAGAAAGAAGAAAGAGAGAAAAAGAAGGAAAAGAAAGAAAGGGAAAGAGAAGTATACCTGGCGCCCCTCAAAGATGGAAAACAAGCCCGGGTCTCAGAAAAAATCACAAGGAATTTAGAATGTCACTTCTAGCCCGTGGTGATAATGAAAAAAGGTAAGAATCCCAGATCCGAAGAAAGAGTCGCTTTCGTCATAAGCTATAAGACGCATCTTTACGCTCCAGCAGCAGCAGAGCATGCAAATGATTCCTCCAGTCCCAAAAGGATGGTAAAGTTTCTCCAATCCAAACAGATAGAATTACCTTCTTCCCCAAGACACCCACCCGTCTCATAAACTGCCGCTGACCCGAATCAGATAAACGGAAGGCCTCATACTTATCCAGCAAGAGACCAGCTGCAGAGAAAGGTAATGCATTGCCTAAAACGCGCTCCACATAAGATAAAACCTGCCACCAAAAACGTTTGATTTTCACACAGGACCAAAAGGCATGGATAAACGAATGGGGTTGCTGGAGACACTTAGGGCATAAAGGAGAATCCGTGTAACCCGAATAATATAACTGACTTTTCGTGAAATAGCCCCGATGAAGTACCCTAAACTGACACTCCCGTAGATCTGCATTAACAGAGACTCCCGGGATTCTTGCAATCAAGGAAGGGAGATCTAAAGCGTCCCGTGCTATCCCCAGATCCTGGCACCAACGGGCGTGTAGGACAGCACGGTCAGTCGGACTCAATAATCGATGGAAGTCCTTATAAAGACCAGAAACTGTAAACCCATCTTCCAAATAGGGATCCAGCAAATCTGTCCTCAATAGGAAAAGCCAAAGCGGTTCGGGGGAGGGATCGAACATAATGATGAAGTTGCCGAAACGCAAGAAAGTCACCCACAGAAAAAACACCCGACCGGACCAGAGCATCCCAGGACAGTAAAGAACCATCAGCCTGGAGAACATGGGTAAGCAACGTGAAATCCCGGGATGCCAATTTACGAAAACTAGCAGTCTCCATGCCGGGGCTGAATTGCAGATTCCCCTGAATAGGTAAATATCTAGTAATCGAGGGAGTACCATTCCAGGAGTCCAACACATAAGACCAAATAACGCGTAGCGAGTGCAACAACAAACTCCCCCGAAGAGGCGCCGGCAAGGCAGAACGGGGCGTGTGCACCAGGGACAGAATATGCCAAGGTGCAAAAAATTCCTTCTCATAGAATTTTGGAGTAAAATCCTGGCGATCCGAAAGCCACTCCCCCAGAAAACGCATCAAACAGGCAGCATTGTATAACCGAAAATGTGGTAACCCCCAGTCCCCCTCCTCCCCACGCACCGAACAGATAACGCAACGCCACCCGTGGTCGCCGTCCCCCCCAACAGAATCGAGAAAGCATAGAATGTAATTTAGTAATATCCCGCTTCAAGAGCCATAAAGGGAGCAACTGCAAAGTATAAAGCCATTTTGGAAAAAGGACATAAGAACATAAGAACATAAGCAATGCCTCCGCTGGGTCAGACCCGGGGTCCATCCTGCCCAGCAGTCCGCTCACGCGGCAGCCCAAACAGGTCCAGGACCTGCGTAGTAATCCTCTATCTATACCCCTCTATCCCCTTTTCCAACAGGAAATTGTCCAATCCTTTCTTAAACCCCAGTACCGTACTCTGCCCTATTACATCCTCTGGAAGCGCATTCCAGGTGTCCACCACCCGCTGAGTAAAGAAAAACTTCCTAGCATTTGTTTTGAATCTATCCCCTTCCAATTTTTCCGAATACCCTCTTATTCTAATATGTTTTGAAAATTTGAAGAATCTATCTCTCTCTACATATTAAACAAATGGATCCTACCCGACAAGGACAGAGGAAGAGGAGACCAACGAGCAAAACACTCAGCCGAAGAACAGAACAAAGAATCAATGTTAACACGATATAACGCGGAAGTACGAGGCGTCAACAAAATCCCTAAATAACGAAACGAGGAAGAAGCCCATTGAAGAGGAAAGGGTCCAGGCCAAGAGTCCCGCAAAACCGAGGATGTGGCCAACGCCAGGGATTTATCAAGGTTAAGCTTAAAACCAGAATAGTCTCCATATTCTTGAAAAGTGGCCATCAGATTGGAAAGAGATATTGTGGGGTCCGAGATATGGACCAGGAGATCGTCCGCAAAAGCCGAGATTTTAAATTCGGAAGAACCAATTCGAATACCCGAAATACCTCCATTAAGCTGAATATCACGGATCAAGGGATCCAACGACAGAGCAAAGAGCAATGGGGGCAGCCCTGACGCGTGCCACGACATATGGGGAATGAAGGAGAACAAAGTCCATTAGCCCAGACAAAAGCTGTAGGAGAATGATAAAGCACCCGAACCGCATCCTGAAAAAAACCCATTACGCCATACCGAGTTAAAACCTCAAATAAAAAATTCCAAGAGACCCGATCGAAGGCCTTTTCAGCATCAAAGCTAACCAATAGAGAAGATAGTTGGGTTCTCTCCACGAATTCCAAAGACGCCAATATGGATCTAATGTTTTTCACACTAGTATGCCCCTGCACAAATCCCACCTGAGGGGAAGCAATCAAATCAGGAAGAACACAAGCCAATCGATTAACCAAAACCTTGGCGAACAGTTTGGCCTCCACATTCAGCAGCGAAATGGGGCGGTAAGAGGAAGAGAGGGCCGCATCCTTATGGGGCTTCAATAGCACAACTATTTGAGCCGAAGTGAGAGAGTCTGGAAGGGCACCCCGCTGAATGGCTGCTGTGAAAGTATCAGCTAAGACTGGAGCTAATGTAGGAAATAGAAGTTTATAGAATTCCATCCAGAAACCATCTGGTCCGGGGGCCTTTAACAAGGACCCCTTCTGTATGACTCCTGCTACCTCCTCAGCCGTTATAGGGGCATTAAGTTTAGCTACCGCCCTATCAGACAAGCACGGAAGGGGAAGGCCATCTAAATATGCCGTGCCTTCCATTAAATCAGATTGTTGTGAATAAAGCTTCCTATAATAGTCAGAAAACACTGCATTAATCTCAGCATCCATCCTGACCATATCCCCCCTGCCGATTGAAGTTGCAAGATATGAGTACGTCCCGCCGATCGACGGACCACCTTTGCCAGAAGCGCCCCACGTTGATTTCCATGGCGAAAAAATTGATATCTATAATAAGCGAGCGACTTGACTGTTCTAGCATGCAACAATTCCTGAAGCTTTCACTGGGAGGCTAAGAGCTGGGAGCGCAAAGAGGAAGCGTGAGACTGACCAATCCTACGTTCCAACTGTAAAAGCTCCCTATCCCGAGCACGACATTGATGGCTGGAATATGCCATGATCTCACCGCGGAGTACCGCTTTCGCAGCCTCCCAGAAAAGCGTAGAATCAGCCCGATGTTCAATATTATGGAGTTGATAGTCAGACCATTTTTGAAGCAGGAATTCCTGAAATTTCGGGTCCTGATACAGACGGAGCGGAAATCGCCAACGGAAGGAACCCGGTGGAGAGACATCCAAATGCAAGATTAACAAAAGCATGGCATGATCGGAAACGTCAAAGGAACCAATCGTGGCCGATTCAATCTGAGAAAACAAAGTACTAGAGGTCAGCCAGTAATCAATCCGGGATAAGGAAGCATGAGCTCTAGATATGTGAGTATAATCACGCTCCCCTGGGTGAAGCGTCCGCCAAACATCAATAACGTCCAAGGATGAGCAAAGTAAAGAAATACCCTTAGTAGGATGCATCCGATCCTGGGGAGCAGGAATTGATTTATCCAACAAGGGGTCATGAACACAATTGAAATCCCCCCCCACAAGCAAAGGCACATCCGAATGTTGACCAAGAAGGCGAATAAGTGAGGAGAAAAATCCAGAGTCATAGTTGTTAGGAGCATAAACATTACAAAGAATCAGGGGTCGACGATTAAATAGCACCTTGGCGATGATATACCTACCTCCAGGATCCGTCCACTGCTGTTGAATAACAAAGGGTAACCCTTTCTGAATCAAAATCAAAACCCCCGCCTTACGGTTGTTCGCAGGTGCCCCCAAATGATGGCCCACCCACCAGGTCTGAAGTTTAGCATGTTCCGCCGCTGACAGATGCGTCTCCTGCAAGAAGACTAAATCAGCTCTCTGACGGTTCAAGGCTCTCAAAATCTTATGTCGTTTAATAGGCGAAGTGACACCATTTATATTCCAGGAAATACATCTAAGAGGCTTCATGAGAAAAAGGATATAGTCAAAGATCAGGCAAAAATCCAAAAAGAAAACTGAGAGCAAGGCCATCCCAGCCAGCGACCAGCTCCCAGAACCTCAATCTAGACCCAAGCATCCACCAAAGGATAAAAGGCCAAATACAGGGCACCAGGAATAAGGAAAGAGAAGTAGGAAAGAAGAAGAAAGAGAAAGAGGAGAGGAAAGAGAAAGAACAAAAGAAAACCCCAGCACATCCACCCACCCCCCCACACCTCCCCCCCACCACCCCTTCCCCATCCCTCATGTGACCCACTAGTGGTCCAAGGGTCCTGTGGATCAGCTCCCAACTCCCCTTCCCAGCAAACTATACCTACAATAAACCACCCCCAGTCACTCAGATCATTCCCACCTATAAACACACAAAAATGAAAGCACCCTTGAATCCCACCCAACCAATACATAAACAATTCCAACAACACGTAAGATGTCCAATAGCAGGTTGGGCAGCAAAAATGGGCAACCACAAGTCATAACAATGTAATGCACTAGAAAACACTACATAATGGCTCAAAAGAGCCTCCATATGTACCATCAAAACCACCCACCCAACATTCAAACACTCCCACCCTTATCCGACTCATGCACACCACTCCCTCAACCGGTCAACAACTTCAAGAAGGGAGTACCCCCCCTCCCAATAAAGAGCATAGCATCCCCTCCAACACTAACAAGCACCCCCCCCCCCAGCCATCCACACATTCCAGGAAAGAAGGAAAAGAAAATGTCCCAAATAAGTCCAGTGCAATCCATCGCCCCAGGCTCCATAGCAAGGCCTTCAAGCCAGCAAAAAGAAGGCACTGCAACGATCAGGCCGCCGCGTGAGCGGGCCGCCAGGCGCGAAGGCCCCCAGGAGACATCAAGCTGAGGCAGTACATAGGGTTCTGTGCTCCAAACAATTTCAAACCTAAAACAGAATAACTAAATCCAAAGCAGTCAAGGAGCTGGGTCTGGTGCCTGCATGGAATGTAGAAATCGAAGAGCTTCAGCCGCCACAGTAAAGAAGCGGGTCTGACCAGCATGTCTAATCCGCAAGCGGGCAGGATACAGCAGAGCAAAAGGAACTTTCATCCGAAACAGCTGGGAACAGATGGGGGTGAATTCCTTCCGTTTGGCTTGCAAAGCTGGAGAATAATCTTGGAAACACAGCACCCTGGAGTTGTCATACATCAGGGGGCCCGAAGTACGAATAGCTCGCAGAATCTCTTGTTTATGGGCTGAGTTCAACAACTTAAGTATGACGGTGTGAGCTCTCGAGCCAGGCTCACCCAGCTGGCCCAAACGATGAGCACGTTCAATTCTTAGGGGACCATGCGCTGTTGTTAGGTTTAGAGTGCGCTGCAGCCAAGATTCTAAAAAGGAATGGAGCTCACCATCCTTCACTGACTCAGGCAAGCCAACCAGTCGCAGGTTCCCCCGGCGGGACCTGTTCTCAAGGTCCTCAAGCTTAACTTCCATGGCGACAAGCTGAGCACGTAGTTGCTGATGGTCCCCCTCACGTTGCTGCACTCGATCCTCCAAGGCAGTGAGATGTTGCTGGTAGGAGGAAAACTCGCCCTGCAGTGTTTCCAAGCGAGAATCCACCGAGTCCAGTTTGTCCACAATTGGCTGCAATTTCGTAGTTAGAGATCCCTCCAGGAGAAGCTTTACCTCCGCTACGATCTCGGATACCCACGTGGTCGGCGCCGGGGGCGGCGGGGGGGATTCGCGGTCGGCCATCTTGGAGTCACCCGCACGGCCGCGATCCCTCTCCCGACGGGGCAATCTGCTGGTCATAAAACCCCAATCTCGCTAAAGAATATAGGTGGAAGGCAACAGCGATCCAAGCACCAAATCGCAGAGGCAAAATCGCGGCTCTCGGGGTCCAAAGCACGCTGATGGTGGGAACGGGATCGGGAGCTTACCCCACCGACGTCTGCTCAGCAGCTCGACATCACGTGACCCTCCAACAATAAAATTTTTTTTAAAAAACCCACAAAGCACACTGTACGCAGAGAAAATGTTCATTATTTATATTCTGGGTTTTTTTCAAAGAGGTCAAGGCAGATGACTCAATGCACTGTCACCTCGGTAACAACCATACAAAATAGACAAATATACCCCCTCCCTTTTTACTAAACCACAATAGCAGTTTATAGCGCAGGGAGCTGCGCTGAATGTCCAGCGCTGCTCTCGACGTTCATAGGTTCCCTGCGCTAAAAAACCACTATTGCGGTTTAATAAAAGGGGACCATAGTGGAGGAGGGTGTATGATATATATTAGCCAATTACTGCCTACGATGTTAAATGATAGATAGATTTAATTTCCTATTTAATACTGGCGACCATTATAATGTGGACTATATCATGTTATGTTATATTTTACATATAGAACTTACTGGATATCTGTTATTGTAATGAATAATCAAATAAAGAATTAATAAATAAAATAAAAAGGGGACCCATAGTGCAAAAAATAGACAGAAGATATAAATTCTCAAAATGGATACATTTTGATCACTAAATTTAAAATAAAATCATTTTTCCTACCTTTGTTGTCTGGGGATTTCATGGGTCTCTGGTTGCACTTTCTTCTTCTGACTGTGTATCCAATCTTTCAGCCTGTATGCTTACTCTCTTCCAGACCTCATTCCCTCCCCCAACTTTTTCTTCCTCTCTCCCTGCCCTTTCTTTCTCCCTGCCTCCCTTTCTTTTTTTCTCTCATGCCCCCTTTCTTTCTGTTTCCATGCCCTCTCCCAAGCCACTGCTGCCGTCATCGGGGGGGGGGGGGGTAACAGGCCCCCAAGCTGCCGTCGCCATCAGGTAACAGGCCCCAAAGCCACCACCGCACCAAGCTCTCCCTGCGTCGGGCCAACCAGCATTCCTCTCCCCGATGTCAATTCTGCCGTCGGAGAGGAAGTTCCAGCCCAGCAAGGCAGTGATTGGCTGGCCCGGAACTTCCTCTCCGACACAAAATTGACGTCGGGGAAAGGAAGGCTGATCGGCTGGTAGATCGCTAAGGCAAAGTGAGTCTATCACGGAGCCCGAGATTTGACACCCCTGCTCTGAAGGATGTCTAACAGCCTGCGCTTGAACCCCTGCTAAACAGGAGATTAGGAAAAAAGCGGGGATGAATCCAAATCCAAAGAAACAAATGCAGGATGGCTAACAGATACCACCAAGGATTGGTCTGTCAGCTGCAGACCCGAGTGTGTGTTCTCTATGCAGGCAGAGCTGAAAAAATGTTCCGAGCACAAAGAAACCCCCAAAATAAAAGATTAAAAAATACTGAAGAAAATAATAAAAAGGGAGAGCAGAACAGAAACATTCCTTCAGGCTTGAGTGCAGAAGGGAAAAACTACAGGTGGCAGTAGAGCTCTCAGTGAAGTACAAGAGGGTCAGAGAAAAAAAATCCAGAGTGGATTCCTTCTGCAGATGGCTTGCAGCCTTTGAGAAATAACCTACATGTCTAGAATGACTCACCTATTGCACTGGAAATAGTAGTAGTTTGATGGGTGGTGTATCAAATTTTAAATATAGAAATGATTAGTAGTAGCAGTAACTTGAAACTATCTAATTCTGCAAATAATCAGCCCACTATAAAGGGAAACAAATATACAAGACTAAAATCTAAACCAGATTAGAGAGTTGCACGGGGACAGAAATCCCACCCATCCCCGCCCGTCCCCGCTAGGATCCTCTCCGTCCCCACCCGTCCCTGCCAGGATCCTCTCCGTCCCTACCCGTCCCCATCAGGATCTTCTCCGTCCCCACCCATCCCCTCAAGGAATTACCTCCATCCCCGCCTGTCCCCATAAAAAGCAGCAATTACTTCTGACAGGTTCATCAATTCCAGTTTCTTTTGTGTTTGCGCTGTTGTTTTCTTTGTGGAATCTCTTTGATGGAACCCTTTTTTTTGTTTTCTGTTCAGGTAATTAACTTATAAACCCCCTCTTTTACTAAGGCTGACGTGTCCATTATATTATATGGACGAACCCTGCTTCCAAAGCCTTCCATCCCTGTGGGAGTCCCGTTGGCTAGAGGAGGGTCCCCATGGGAGTCCTGTGGGCCAGAGGGGGGTCCCTGCGGGAGTCTCGTGGGTTAGGGGGGATTCCCACGGGACCCGTGGGATTCCCGCGATCCCCGTTCCCATGCAGACCTCTAAACCAGACACCCAATTTCTTAATCACAAGACACAAGGCTATTATCAATAGTGCCATACTACATTCCAATGTCTGAATCAATTAAGGGAATCAGCCACATACAAGCAAGCTTGCCTCCAAACTAGCATCCTGAAATTCTTCCGTGAAGTACCAGTTTTGATTTAGTCATGCAACAGGAAACCTGGAGGCCTACAAAAGCCATATGAAATGATTGCTTCAGCAGTGCCTCCACTTATAGTCCCATAGTCTATAAGTACCATATCTTCTTCAATTGACACATACTCCTATAAATGGGCAAAAGCAAGAAATCCACTTTAGGCCACTGAAGCTTTCATCCTATTCTGGAAAAAATGGATACAACCTAGATACAGTACTTTCAACTTCAAACCTTGAAATGGGGGATTCCCTTAAGTTGCAAAGAGGCCCTGGATAGCTTGATAAAAGGGGAAAGGTATTCAAGACAACCTCAAGGCTTCACCCTAATGGAATTCCTCCAAAGGAGGATACTTGTACTATGGGAACTTATTATGAACTTCAATTGCATCAGTAACGGAGCTAGTTTTTCTTTCTTTCTGCAAAACAGCTTAGGAACTTGAAAACACATAAATCCTCAGATTAATATTTGACTTCCTCAAAGGGGTCCCTAACCAAGGAAGACCGAGGCTAATGTGGGTGCTGGATCAGACATGCCCAGTTGTTCCTAGTGGGCCTGCTTATGAGCTGAAAATTCTGAAGGCATTATAAAATGGAGGAGGAATTTTGATTTTCCTATGAGAATTATGCCTAGTACAGCCACAAAACATGTCCAGCAGAAAAAGAGGAGTACCCTCTAAAGAACTAGGCAATTCAAAATAGCCTGTTTGCCCCATAGATTGTAGCTTTAGCACCACCAAAGTATTTGGGCTGCCAGTGTTGAGGAACTGAAGCAGACTGTTAAGACAAAATGTTATTGTGGTTTCTGAGGAGAAACTACAAGTCACCTTTAAAAATATTTATTCCTTCTGTGGCAAAAGGCCTATTCAGAGGCACCTAGGAATCTTTCCTAGGGTTTTCCAAGATATTCAGCTGAATTGACAACCTCCAAATAGAAGCTCTACAATCCAAAGCAATGTTCAAGGCTCCATAATGGAAATAGCAGATCACTGCCTGCCCTAGGATAGGGAGTGTCAAAATTAACAGCAACCATTACTGACATTTGCAGGGCAGGCACTCAGAGAAGTCAAATTCAGTGTCTAATGGTGGTGAGAATATTTTTAGACTCTCCCCAACCCAAGTGAACTAATGGAGACAGGACCAAGAAAAACCAAATCTTACACCAAGCAAGTTTTATTCACAGTCCTGAGCTTTTTGCAAAAATAATTTTCTTATTCCACTTAAAATGACGAGAGTAATGCATGAAAAGTAGGAGTGTGTGACAGCAGTGGTGATACAGGGCAAGATTTCTGTGCTGGTGTATGAGACTCTTCTTGAATATATTCCCTCTACTGCTCAACTGGTAACTAGTTCACCAGATGGATCATAAGTGGGCTGACCAACCAGCATACACAGAGTGGTGGTGGAGGGGAGGGGGAAAGTTAGAGACTCAGAAAGTCATGAGCATGCCCCCAAGCTGCCAAGGTCCTTCTTTACTCCCTTATTGCCTGAGAACCAGTTAACTAACTGGACCAGAACTGGCCTGACTAACCAGCCCAGGAGCTGTACAGTCTACCATCTTTCACCTGATAAAGACAGAAAAATACTGAATTGCTGGAGCTGCATGTGGTCATAATAAAGAATACAGAATTGTGCTTTACTTTATCTATACCTGCTGGTCAATGGATATAACACCTGCAAGGTCTGAAATGATCTGGTGAGGATGCTAAGGAATTCATTATTTGCTGTTATTCCTGGCTACAATGTTCTCTTTGACATCTGAACCCACATTACATCAAGAGAGTTCATGGTTGGCTCCCAAACACCAAGCGTAAAATATGGGTATCTATAATGGATATAATCCTGCTGCACTAAGTACACTTTTTAAAGCCACTGGAAGCTTTCTTTTTGGACATGTCATGTTAATAGGTTTGTTTGTGGCCTCTTGTCTAAGTATGCCAAATACAATAATAAGTACTACAAAACAAAAATTTGGCAGAAAAACTTCAAATCCCCTTTCAAAACTGACAAAGCACTTAATCAAAAAATCATGATTTAATACTTAATAAAAGGACAAATCAGTATGGGCCAAAAAAGTTAAATAATAAATACATAGAACTATTTTTAGCCCCAGGCAGGAAACTCATAGGTGACCAGCACCAGGTTAATAACCTGAATAAGTCCTGCCCTGTACATCATCTAGTCCTGTGCGAAATGCATACAAACAGCCAGTGAAAAAACTTCAATCATAACTAATTGGTTCCATGGAAAGACAGTAAGACAGTCCCTGGGTAACAGCTGCAGGCAAGAGGTGATTGTGTGCTCTAAGATTCCTCAAGAGCTTTTCTGCTTATCTTATGAGAGATATGCATATCTCAACATGTAAATTGGTATATGCCACAGCAAGCAAAAAGCTGAAGGAAACACAATCTGACTATAGTTCCCTGCAGATGTACACATTTGTAAAATCTACCAGGTACATGTATAAATAAAAAAGTTTAGATTATGTTCTTACTTCGATGATCTTCTTTCTAGTAGAAAGGCATACGAGTCTTGAACCAGCGGGTTATTCACCTCTAATCACAAGATGTGGAGAAGGCATCATAAATTTTTTTTCAGCTCTACCTCCTGTATCTCTGGAGCTGTGATGCAGATCCTCAGTTCATATCAAAGCACTATAGGAAAATAAATAAAAAGGAGAGGTATGGGAACTCCCCAACAAAGCCAAATCTGCTCTGCTCTTATCAGATACAATCAAGAAATAATGTCATTAGGAACATAACATAAAATAAAGTGGAACAGTATTATCCATCTATCTGAGTGCAACCAGCAACATTTATATAGTTCTCACAATCTCTGCTTTGTATTTTAGCAATAGTGAATAATCTGTTCACATTTCAGACCTGACTGACAGGTGAAAGACAAGCATCTGGCAATACATACCTGTCTGAAACAGGAAGCAGACTAATTAAAATCTGACAGGGCATATGACTTTCTATTAGAATACTGGAAAGAAGATTATCGAGGTAAGATCCTAATTGTCCCTTCTAATGCAAAAGGAATATGAGTCTTGAAAAAGTGGGATGAACCAAAATAGTCTTTTGAGTATAGGGCAGTGCAAATGAGTCTGCTGCTAGCATCAAGGGCTTAAAAGTAGCATCCAGTCATGTCACTATATTCATCCTGTAAAATTTTATGAAAGTATGGAAGGAAGATCACACAGCCGCCCTATAAATATCCTCAGATGGAACTGCCCAGGACTCTGCCCATAAAGAATCTACACTCCTCGTAGAGTGTGCTATCAAAGAAATCGGTGTTACGCTGATTTTCAAGAAAGGTTCGAGTGAAGATCCAGGAAACTACAGACTGGTGAGTCTGACCTTGGTACTGGGAAATATGGTAGAGTTGCTCATAAAGAACCGCATCATTGATCACCTTGACGGACACGAGCTGATGAGGACCAGTCAGCACGGTTTTAGCAAAGGCAGATCGTGTTTGACGAACTTGCTGCACTTCTTTGAGGGAGTAAACAGACAGATAGACAAGGGCGACCCGGTTGACATTGTATATCTGGATTTTCAGAAGGCGTTTGACAAGGTTCCACATGAACAACTACTTCGGAAAATTGCGAGCCATTGAATCGAGGGTGAAATACTCACGTGGATTAAAAACTGTCTGGAGCATAGAAAACAGAGAGTGGGGGTAAATGGACAATACTGGGACTGGAAGAGCGTCATCAGTGCGGTGCCGCAGGGCTCGGTGCTTGCACCCTTGCTCTTCAACATCTTTATAAACGATCTGGACATTGGTACGATGAGTGAGGTGATTAAATTTGTGGACGATACGAAGTTATTCAGAGTAGTGAAGACACGGGGGGATTGCGAAGATCTGGAACGCGACATAATCAAGCTCGAGGAATGGACATCAACATGGCAGAAGAGGTTAAGCGTGGATAAGTGTAAAGTGATACAAAAATCTCATGCATGAATACAGGATGTCCAGGGCGGTACTTGGAGAGACCTCCCAGGAAAGAGACTTGGGAGTTATGATCGACAAGTCGATGAAGCCATCCATGAAATGTGTGGTGGCGGCGGCAAAAAGGGCGAACAGAATGGTAGGAATGATAAAGAAGGGTATCATGAACAGATCAGAGAGGGTTATCATGCCGCTGTACCACGCCATGGTGCGCCCTTACCTGGAGTACTGCATCCAGCACTGGTACATGAAGAAGGACACGGTACTACTCGAAAGGGTCCAGAGATTAGCGACCAAGATAGTTACGGGACTGGAGGAGTTGCCGTACAGCGAAAGATTAGAGAAACTGGGTCTCTTCTCCCTCGAACAGAGGAGATTGAAAAGGGACATGATCAAAACATTCAAGGTACTGAAGGGAATAGACTTAGTAGATAAGGACAGATTGTTCACTCTCTCCAAGTTAGGGAGATAGAGAAGGCACTCTCTAAAATTGAAAGGGGATAGATTCCGTACGAACATAAGGAAGTTCTTCTTCACTCAGAGAGTGGTAGAGAACTGGAATGCTCTTCCGGAGTCTGTCATAGGGGAAAACACCCTCCAGGGATTCAAGACAAAGTTAGACAAGTTCCTGCTGAACCAGAACATACACAGGTCTTTGACCAGAGGGCCGCCGTGTGAGCGGACTGCTGGGCACAATGGACCACTGGTCTGACCTAGCAGCGGCAATTCTTATGTTCTTATCCATAGACACTTAAGAAATAGTCATTTGAATCCATCTTGAAATGTAAGTCTTAGAAGCCAGCATCCCCAGATGACTAGAACTCGTTAGTACAAAAAGATGATCTGAGAGACAAAAATCATTCATCATCTCAAGGTAACAGAGAACTCTCCTAACATTCAGCAATGCCAAAACATTGTCCTTTCCTTTTGAACCCGTGGTATGGGACATGGGTAGCCAGGCTTCCTGATTTACATGGAATACCAAAACCACCTTTGGCAGAAAGGAAGATACCGTGCACAGTGAGACCTCAGCCTCCATAAATACAAGGAAAAACTCTGCATGACAGAGCCTGCAGCTCTGAGACCCTTCTCACCAAGATAACTACTAGGAAAACCATCTTAACGCCAAGATTCATCAGCTACACCTCTTGTAAGGGCTTGTATAGGGCCTTACTGAGGGCATGCAAAACAATATTAAGATTCCACATCGGGAACAGTTATTGTACAGAATGTAGTTGTAACTCTCCCTTCAATAAATCTGGCTATTGCAGGATGAGAGGCCAAAGAAACTTTTTCCACTTGAGCCCTAAAGCACAAGAGGACCACCACCTGTAGTTTGAGAGAACCAACCTCCAAGGCCCTTCTCAAGTCCATCCTGAAGGAACAGCAGGACCACTGACATCGGAGCCTTAAAAGGCTCTACATTCTGTTTAGCTCACCAGCGCTGAAACAATTTCCAAGCCTTAGTGTAGGCTACCATAGTCGCTGGTTTGTTAGATCTTATGAGGGTAGTTATGACCAACTCTGAGTAGCTCTTCCATGATTAGGCCACGAGCCATGCCATAAGTCGAAAGCGTTCTGGTTCCTCCAGGCCAATCACCCTGTGAAAGAAGAGTTGGATGAATTGACAATTTGAGATATATGTCTCTTTGTAGCCGAACCAGATCTGCGTACCACGCTGATGTGGCCAATCTGAACCAACCAGGATTACCAACCTCAGGTGGGTCGCTGTTCTGTGAATAGCCCAGCTTATCATGGGCTACGGAGGAAACATGTACAACAGATCTTTCTCTAGCCAAGGTTGTAATAGGGCTCCATACCGGAGCTTCCGGGCCCGAATCCAGAGACTCTTTTGTTGGCTGTTGACACCATCAGTTTGAACTCTGGACACCCCAGTGACTCACAATGCTGTCGAAAGTATTCCAAGGCAACGACCATTTCCCCAGGATCAGGGTCCGCCGTCTGAGAGAGTCGGCCTGCATGCTGTCCACTCCTGCTACAAGTGCTACTGATAGAGCCTGCAGGTGAACTTCAGCCCACAGAAACAATGACTGGGCCTCCTTTCTCAACAGGGCACTCTTGGTGCTTCCCTGCCTGTTGACATATACCACAGCTGCGGTGTTGTCCAAGAACACCCTGACCACTTTGCCTTCCTGGGTGTTCTCTATTGTCTGTAGTGCTAGACAAATGGTTCGCAGCTCCAATCTGTTGATGGACTATTTTCTCTGAGAGGGTAACCATCGGCTCTGAACTGGATGACCTCCCAAGCCACAAAGACTGGTTTCTATTGTCAGGATCACCTAAGAGGATATTTGAAAAGGCAAGCCTTTGAACAATGACTCTAGTTGGAACCAGTAACACAAACTTTGATGCACCTCTGCCATCCAGACCAGCGGCATCTGGAGAAAATCCGTCTGTGGATGCCAGCGGGACAATAATTCATCTTGGAGAGGGCGTAGATGAGCTTTCACCCAGGGAACATCTATGGTCAATACCATCTAGAGAATGAAACTGGGACAAATTTGTCCCCATCCCTGAAGGAACTAAATTTCCCTATCCCCATGAGATTTGTCATTGTCCCTGCCCATTCCTGTAAGCTCTGCCTTAACTGCACAAGCCTCAAACACTTATGATTTTAAAGTGTTTGAGGCTTATACATATGCGGACAGAGCTTGTAGGAATGGGGCAGGAAAATAATTCAGCGGGATAGGATGGGAAAATGAGTTTCCGCGTGGATGGGGAAAAATTTGTCTAGTGTCATTCTCCACTACCATCAACTCCAGCACCTGTAGGTAGTACCAGCCATAGAAGCAGGCTTTGCCAGGATCTCCAAAATCTGGCATCTTAGCTTCAATTTGAGTGGCTCCAGAAGGAAGACATGGCCTTCCGCCATGTCAAGCATTCTAGGCATTGCGTCAGTTCCAGGTGGCTCTTTTGAAAATTGATAATCCACCCCAAGCCAATGCTTTCTCATCGGCCTTGGATGGAGATCAGATAGCCAATCAGCCAAATATGGATGCACCTGGACCCCCACCTTGCGCAGGTGCATTGCTGCAACAACCATCACCTTTGTAAAGTTGTGAGGTGCCATTGGCAGACCAAATGGTAGCGCCAAGAACTGGAACCTCCGGAACTTCCTGTGAGCCAGAAATATGAGAAAATGCTAGGAAAACTGTCAAATCCAGCGAGGCTAAAAATTCCCCTGGTGTCACTGAGGCCATGAACAAAAGCACAGTCTCCAGCTAGAACTGGGGCACTTTCAGTGCAACATTGAATGACTTAGATCTAGGATTCTTTCTTGAGTATGATAAAGTATATAGAATACCTGCCAATCTAACTCCTCGGTTGGTATGTGTTCTATGGCTTGAATACCCATGAGTCATTCTACAGTTGCTCAGACTTTGACCACTTTCTCTAGTCATCTGGCTGGAGAACAAATAGGTCCAGCAGAGGATGAAAGAATTGAAGCCTGTAGCTTTCTTGAATGATGTCCAGTACCCAGTAGTCTAAGCAAATCACCGCCCAGGCCTCTCAGTAATCTGACAAACATCCTCCTATTTGTGGTAGGTCGGTAACTGGTCTGGCATCATTGGGACTACTTGGGGTCTGTTGCAGGTTGGGAACCCGAAGGCTGAGCTTGCCTGGAGCCTCCAAAATCTCTGTTCAGAGCTGTATCATGATCTCTGGACAAAGGACCCTGCTGAGGGCTGACGAAACTATTGAGGACCACGAAAATTACCTTAGCCCAATCCTCCCAGGGACACGTGGTCTACTGTCTCACAAAGACTTAGGGCGATGATCCACCACACTGGTTATAAGATGTTTATTGTTGCTTATAGACTGTTATTCGCATTAACATCAAAGCGGTTTACAAAATAAAATTACATAAGAAAGGAATGCCAATATCAATAATACAGAAAATTTAAAAACAAAAAGAGAGAAAGAGAAAAAAGATCTAGCCCCTAGCTTAAAGGCATTTGAAAGGTAGCCTGCTCAATGCAGCCTTGGAAGGAGAACTTCCCACCCACTACCTAATCCAGAGGCTTATATGGGCGGAGATGGAATAATCAGAGATCTTGCTCATGATCCTGAACACACTGTATAGAGCATCTGCCACATTATCTACCCTTGAAGTTAGTAATTGGGGGTAAGCGTCCCCTTGCCCTGCTGGAGCCCAAAGCAATATAGTATGGCAGACGCGTGCAACTAAGGAAACTGCTGCCACCACTTTCAATCCTAAAGCCAAAGCCTCAAAGAGTCTTTTGAGGACCAAATCTACTTTGTGGTCTTGCTCATCCTTTAAAATCACTCCACCTTCACTACACAGAGAAGTTCGCTTGGTAACTTATGCTACTAGTGAATGTACCTTAGGCGGGACAAACAGCTGTTGAAAATCTGGAGACAGCAGATACAACTTTGTCATAGTCCTAGCAACCTGCAAGGAACCCTCCCTCGGAGGCTTCCCAATGCTTCGTTAGCATCACTGAAATGTCAGGATGCAAAGGAAAAAAAGGTGGTTTAAGGCTTAGAGGTGCTCATAGAACATAGAAACATGACTGCAGATAAAGGATGAATGGCCATCCACATCCGCTATCATATCCTCTCCCTAAGAGATCCCAAATGCTTCTATCAAGCCACGTGGAGGAAGAAGGAGCGGGCAGCGGCTGAGAGTGAGGAAGGAGAGCGAGGAAGCCAGAGGGGAGATAGCGGCGGAGAGGAGCGGGCAGCGGCCAGAGTAAGCTCCGCCCACCCACACCGAGTCAGCAGCAGCGTCATCGCCCAGACTCCCTCTTAAAAGGAGGGGAGCCGCGGCGCAAAGGCCACTGCGAGCCACGTGGAGGAAGAAGGAGTGGGCAGCGGCTGACAGCGAGGAAGCCAGAGGGGAGATAGCGGCGGCGAGGAAAGGGCAGCATCAAGAGTAAGCTCCGCCCACCCGCACCACGACAGCAGCAGCGTCATCGCCCGGACTCCCCCTTAAAAGGGGGGGAGCCAACGGCGGCCACCTTAGCGAGAGCACCTTTGCAAAGGGCCTTAAGAAGGGCCGGGCCACTACATCCAGGAACACAAGGAAAGACAGCAGGATAAGGAAATAGCAGGCACAAAGGAGAGCATACACATACAAGCGAAGTATTCACATACAAGCAAAGTAAGGCAAAGGGGCAGCAGGCGCAGAAGACAAGAAACAGGTAGGCCCAGAAGGGACCACACCCACACATGAACAAAGGGAAGCGACAGGCACAGATGGCGCAGAAGAAGAGCAGCAGGAACAGAAGATAAGAAAGGGGTAGGCCCAAGAGGTAGCATACGCGTACCTCAGCAAAAGGGCAGCAGCAGCAGGACAGGAAAAGGCAGACTCAAGAGAGAACACGCACACAAGCAAAAAGGCAGCAGAAGAGGGACAGGAAAAGGCAGACTCAAGAGAGAACACACACACAAACACAAGCAAAAGGAACTGGCAGGCACAGAAGGCTAAGAAGAGGCAGACAACACGCACGCACAAGCGAAGGGAAGCAGAAGATGAAGAAGGTAAGGAAGAGCCAGGTACAGGAGTGAGCGCACAAGCAAAGAGTACAGGGACTTCTAGAAGGCAGACAAGAATGGAAGCTGAAGGAACCCAGAGGATGAGCTTCCCAGTGTACTGCACGGACTGTCACATATACGACTAACTCCCCTCGGGGAGGCAGTCAAATGTGTGCGGACGATGTCAGGAACTGAAAAGCTTGAAGAGCGAAGTCAGTTGTCTGAAGCACAGGATCCAGGAACTGGAGGGACTCTACATCTCAGAAGACCCATTCCAGACAGGCTCATCGAGAAACAAGTCAGGGAGCTCGAGAAGTTCATCGAGGATGCCTACAGGAGAGTGGAAGAACAAGAACATGAGCAGCACAGGAACAAGGAAGATGCACTAAACGGAGGACAAGAACCATCTGACACCAAGGCAGAAGGAACCCATGGAGGAATCTCGCAGGAAGAAGAAGCAAGATCCTACCAGTGCCTAGAGGGAGAAGAAACGAAGCACACCAAGGAAATGGACCTGCGACCGCAGCGGAAGCTGAAAAAAGGGAAATATGCAACTCTGGTGAGAGACTCAATCCTAAGACAGGTGGACAGTCACATAGCAGGAGGGAGAGAGGATCGTCTGGTGACCTGTCTCCCAGGAGCAAGAACTAAGGACATCGTCGACAGAATTGAAAGGATCCTGGAAGGAGCAGAGACAGCAGTGATAGTCCATGTCGGGAAAAATGATGTCACCAGGAGAGACTACAGCAGGAATGCACTTACCGAACAGTTCAAGATCTTAGGAAGGAAGCTGAAGATGAGGACTCAAAGGATAGCGTTCTCGGAGATCCTACCAGTACCGAGGGCTGATGTAAAGAGACAGACGGAACTACAATCAATAAATGCATGGATGAGGAGATGGTGTGAGGAAGAGGGATTTCACTTCGTGAGGAACTGGACAACGTTCTGGGGCAAGAACAAGCTCTTCAGGAGAGTTGGCCTACACCTGAGCACCGCGGGAACTAGACTACTAGCAAACAACATCAGGAGAGGAATAGAGCAAACTTTAAACTAAGAAGAAGGGGAAAGCCGACAGTCAACCAGGTGTCAATGATTCAGAAGACAGTATCCCGAAAAGATACTGAGTGGGGAAAGTGCTGGGAAGACACAAATGGCACAAAACAGGAGCTGAAAAAACAAGGGAACCGGACGAAACAAGAAGAGGATAGGAGGAATGCACTACAAGGGGAAGACAAAATGGAGCAAGACGAAGGGAAGGAACAAAATGAGGACAATAAGAACGTACTACAGGGGGATGACAAGAGAGACAATAATCAGGAGTCGGCAGGACAGGAATGGGACAGAAAAAAAAATGAAACGCAAGGGAAATAAGAAGGAAAAAAAAAATATCAAGACTTGAACTGCATGTACACTAATGCAAGAAGCCTAAAGAACAAAATGGGGGAACTAGAAGTCATGGCCAAAGATGAGAACCTAGACAACATAGCGATCACGGAAACATGGTGGAATGAGGAAAACAAATGGGACATAGTACTGCTAGGGTACAAGCTCTACCGAAGAGACAAGACACATCAGAAAGGAGGAGTAGCACTTTACATAAAGGACACCATTCACTCGACCAGAGTGGACGCAGCAGCGACAAATGACCAACTGGAATCACTATGGGTTAAAATATCAGGAAGAAAGGAAGCCGAGATAAAGATGACAGTACTACCGCCAACCTGGGCAAACTGAAGCAAAGGATACAGAACTGGGAGCCGAGTTAAGGCGGGAATGTAAAAATGCAAACACCATAGTTATGGGAGATTTCAACTATCCCGAGATAGACTGGAGTCTTGGAGTTTCAAAATGTACAAAGGAAACGGAGTTCTTGGAGGCTGTACGGGACTACTTCTTGGAACAGCTTGTCAAGGAACCAACGAGAGGGACTGCTATTCTGGATTTAATCCTCAACGGGCTGAAAGGACCTGTCAAGGAAGTGGAAGTAGTGGGACCATTAGGAAACATGATCCAGTTCAAAGTAGAAATAGGAATGCCAAAGGGGAAGAGAACCATTGCAACAATGTTTAACTACAAAGCCATGGAATAGAGGGAGATATACAAAGATGGATAGGCAAATGGCTGGAAAACAGAAAGCAGAGAGTGGGCATAAATGGGAAGTTCTCTGACTGGGAGAAAGTGACTAGTGGTGTACCCCAGGGCTCAATACTTGGGCCGATCCTATTTAATATTTATATCAATGACCTGGAAGAAGGAACATCCAGTGAGATCATCAAGTTTGCAGACAACACAAAGCTATGCCGGGCAATCAGATCATAGGAAGATAGCTAGGAACTCCAGAGCGACTTGTATCAGTTAGAGAAATGGGCAGAGAAATGGCAGATGAAGTTCAACGTGGAGAAATGCAAAGTAATGCATTTAGGCAGTAAGAATAAGGAACACGAGTATAGAATGTCAGGTTGTGACAATCCTGCATCCCAAAGTCTTGTCACAGAGAAATATGGGAGGAATTACAAACCCCGATGCAGAAGGGCTGACCAAATCAGAGGCCGGGGGTGTAGATCAGCTGACTATTCTATGGACAGTGAAGAAATGGAAGTGGAACAGGAAAGCTGTGACTTCCCTGATACTGTCCGGAAACCAGGCAGTAAAGTTTTACCTTGCTGTTTTCCAGGTGCTGGGAAGCAGAAAGCAGCAAAGCAGGGGGCCTAGAGAGAACTGATTCAAGCCGAGGGAAGAAAACTCTCCCCCCTGCAGCTAGAGGGGAGTGGTTTCTTCCCGCAGCTTAAACAGAGGCTCTGTAACAAGCTTAGGGGAACAGCAGGGACGGTGCAGAAAGGAACCAGCAGAGCCCTCGGGACAGGAGCAGTGCAGGAACCCGGATCCCAGCATGAGGCTGAACTGACCTGGAAGCAGCCAGAGCTACTTGCTGAAGGGGACTGGGACATGAAGGAGGAACAGGTTGGGAACTCTCCTTTACCATACTGTGGGCCTGAGCCTATGATAATTGATGAAGGCTATGCTCCGTGTGTAACTCATGCTGAGCCAATGGAGATTGCTTAGGGCTGTGAGGTAAAGGAGGGGAAGATTTCTGCGCCTTTCTGTTTCTCTGCTGTTCTACTGCTCACAAGGAAAAGTTATGCCCAAAGTTATATTCATAAAAACTGCCAGCATTGTTCTTGATGTTAGGACCAAATAAGGCACCAGAGCTTATATGTTTTGGGGATATACAAACCTGCATATAGCTGAGTGAAACGCTGTGCAGAACGACAGCCTGTGTTTGCCCTGGTGTCAGGTTACAAGCCTCTGTGATATCCATAGCAACCAGTGAGAGGCAAGGAGTGCTGCTTGCCTTCAGAGTTTTAACCCAAACGCTGGCTAAGGACTGTTTAGGAATGGTGAGAAAATACAGTCCCCGTTTGTAATAGCCCGATGGGACTAGCTGTACTGCATTGAAACTGAATGAACTTTTGATTGATAGCAGTTGCACTTTTCAGTTATGATACTCTGATGAAGAGGACTGTTAATTCTATGATGTATTTTGATGAAGTCCAGAGCATGCCGGATTATGTTTGATTTAAAGAAGTGCCTGTTTTGTATATAAAGTTTATGTCACTGGTGAAACTGGGCTTGCCTGAGGTTGCCAAGGCCAGTGGCCTACTAAAAGCTATGATTTACCATTGAAGCCATTCTGACTGCTGAAGTTTCTGTACCAAGAACACACCACATCTAACCCAGGTGATAAACTAGAGGTATCCTGCTTGAAAGGTGGCCCTACTACAAAGGGACTCACGCTGGAATGTCAGTTGTAGGTCACTGCCTAGCTACCAAAAACCGCTCGGCCAGAACATAGGTGGTGACAAAGTGGTATCAGTGTGGGATTGACTTACCTTTCAAGGCTGGAAAATGATACCACATGCAAAAATTTTTTTTTTTGTATACTTTTGGACAAATTCCTGGAGGAATTTTTGTTTTGGTTCCTGGAGGAAAAGTGTGTTTTCGCAAGCACAGTATGAATGCAGTAAACTAAGTAACTGGATGTCATTCTGGAGAACCTTTTCAGCACAACACAGCTTCCGGATCCGGTGCGGCTCGCTTGATGGCGGAGGATTCCAGGCAAGCGGTGGAGAGCAACATCCCAGGACAAGTCACAGACAGTGCCAGGAATTCCTGAGGAACCAGAGGGGACCAGGAGGTTCCGGAAGAAGGGCGGTGCACCCTGATAAGGAGCACATAGGCGCAGACTCGTCAGTACCGCGGTAAGCGCATTAGACGCGGGGTCTGGCGAGGGTGGTACTGGGAAGCTAAGTTACATAAGGTATCATACTTGGATAGTGTACTTTCTTTCCCAGTCTCTGCAGGTCCAGGATGGAGGTATCGGCGTTGGCGGCGGCGGCAGTGGCAGCTAAACAACAGCGGCAAAACGAGAAGCTGAAGAGAGTCTTGGAGACCAACCAAGGACTTTGGCAAGCCAGCCAAGAGGCAGCGGAACGTCACCATAAGGACTTTGTTAAGTTAATGGAGACGCAATCACACATCATGGGACAGCTGTTGCAAGGTCCGGTGATAAATCCGGTAATGGGGGGCTTGCCTGCCCAACCCACGGTAGGACAAAACTCTCTAAACATACTTAATCTTAGTAAAATTACAGCAAAAGATGCCCTGGATGATTTTCTGAGCTCGTTTGAGCGAATTGCCACGGCAGCAGGGTGGCCGGTGGATCAATGGGCTGTTAGGCTGTTACCATCTGGCAGGAGAATCATTGGCTGCGTTCCAAACGTTACCTCCTGGACAAGCCAATAATTATCAGGCCATTAAGATGCACATTTTGGATTTCCTGGGGTTCACAAGGGAGCATTACAGACAGGATTTCCGTGGCATGCAGTGGCATGAGAAGGAAAGGCCAAAGGTATTGCTTCAATGCCTGACTAAGATGGCGGAAAGGTGGTTACAACCAGTGTTAGCAGACCCCGGAGCGCTGTTTGCAGAAGTTATATTGGAACAATTTCTGGAAACAATGCCGCTGGAAATACAAGAATGGGTGCGTAGGCAGGGATGTCAAGATCTTACACAAACCTTGCAGGTAGTAGAAGCATATGTGGACGCCAAGAGTAGGATGGATATTGCAAGACCAGAACATACCCATCCACACCCGCCCCAACACACACACCTGGGGAGATGACACCAAGAGAGAATAGGGTGCTCAGAACCCAGGGGAATACGCCTCAGAGAAGGTTTATACCATCCAAGGGGATTCGAGGTTTTAAGTGTGGGGGGAAAGGGGTGTGTAAAGAAGTAAGGAACCCCAGGGTGGTGTGGGGTGCCCTGAAAGAGGGGAAAAGAGCTCCAGGAGGGTATTACTTAACGGTGTCCGTAGGGGGACATGAATTGGAAGCATTGCTGACTCAGGGGCGGACCAATCAATGATGTCTCGCCAGTTGTGGAAGGAGATATTCCCTAGAGAGGGGGTAAAAGAGAATAAAAATAGAGTCAGGATCAGATGTGTCCATGGAGACAGTAAGCAGTACCCAGTGCGTGCCACCCTGATCAGATATGACGATAGGGTTTATAGAACCCTGCTGGCTATTGTGTCGGAGGCCCTTTTAAAATTATATTGGGGAGTGATTGGCAAGAGTTCCCAGAAGCTATGGGGAACAAGCGCTGTTTGGTGAACACCCGCTCCCAAGGGTCTTTCAGGGAAGAAACTGAACAAGAGTTGGGGAGGATCTTTCCTTTTACAGGGGAAGTCGTCCGAAGAACTCAGGCTAGAGGGGAACGGGTAACACACACTCAGAGGAGGAGGTAACAGCAGAGGAGGGGTCAAGCGATGGTGCGATCCGGTAATACCAGGGAGGTACCATGGTTGCCTAAAGAAGTCATGGAAACCTTCCTGACTTTTAAAGCAGAACAAAAGGCTGACCCCACACTGAAAGAGGAGTGGCAGCGGGCAGCAGGTAGACAGGAGAGTGAAACTCGGTGGATGGTAAGACAAGGACTACTATACAGGGAGGTGCCAGGAAGTCAGCCTGGGAGTAGAGAGCAGAAATTATTAGTGCCCCGTGGATTCAGGAGCTTGGTTCTCAGGGTAGCGCATGACCATCCCCTGTCAGGACACAAGGGGGCTGAGGCCACCTTCGGTCAAGTTGACAGAAGATTCTTCTGGCCAGGGAGTAGACAGGAGGTAATGAAGTTCTGCCAATCCTGTCCGACTTGTCAGAAGCTGTCCTTGGCTAGGCCAGCGAGGGCACCGCTTATACCGATCCCGGTAATTGAGGAACCACTGAGGCGTATAGCGATGGATATAGTGGGGCCCCTGGAGAATACCCCCTAGGGGAAACAGTTTCATCTTGGTGATTATGGATGTGGCTACACGGTTTCCCTGGGCGTTTCCCATTAGAAAGGCCACATCCACCGCCATAATGAGAGAATTATTGGGACTATTTTGTATGGTAGGGTTTCCCAGGGAGGTCCTCACTGATCAGGGGAGCAACTTCCTGTCGGCAGGAATGAAGATGTTTTGGCAGGGTTTTGGGGTGAGGTACATCAAAATCTCAGCATACCACCTGCAGGCCAATGGGATGGTGGAGCAGTTTAACCAAACCCTTAAACAGATGTTAAAGAAGGGGGTGGGAAAGGAACCGAAAGAATGGGATTTGCTAGTGCCCTTCGCTCTGTTTGCAGCCCGGGAGAAGACACAAGACTCCCTAGGGGTGAGCCCTTACGAGCTGTTGTTTGGGTGCACGCCTAGAGAAGTGTTGGATATGCTGAGGGATGGATGGGATTTTCTGGAAGAGACGGGAAATAATATTATCTCCTACTTGGCTAGGCTTAAGGAAGGTTTAAAGCAAGCTCTGAGTCTGGGAAAGGAAAATCTAGAGTGGAGCCAACAACGGCAAAAGGCCTATTATGATAGGAAGGCCAACTCACGACAGCTTAAGGTGGGGGACCAGGTATTGGTACTGATTCCCACAGACCAACATAAGTTCTTGACTCAGTGGAAGGGCCCGTTTAGAATAACAGGGAAGATGGGGGATGTGGATTATCGAATAATAGATAATAAAGGACGCATCCAAACGTACCATATTAATTTACTTAAACCCTGGAAAGACAGAGAGGGCCTTGCATTGTTTGCGCAGCAAGGGTTGGATGAGGATTTAGGGCCACAAGTGTTGGAATTTGAAAAACAAGAGGAGGTGAACATAGGGACAGACCTCTCTCAGGGGCAGTATCACCAGATTCAGGAACTGGTTGGGTAGTTTAGAGTTGTCTTTTCGCCACTACCAGGGACAACAAACGTAGTTACCTATGATATCATAGCGTCCACGGGGAAGGTGGTACGGGTCCGACCCTACAGATTATCTGAGGGGAAGAAAGAGATGGTCCAGGAATTGGTCCAGGAAATGCTAGCGTTGGGAGTTATAGAGCCGTCGCAAAGCCCTTGGTGTAGTCCAATTGTAATAGTCCCTAAGGCAGACAGTTCTGCATTGATTTTAGGCAGTTGAACGAAGTATCCCAGTTCGATACCTTCCCCATGTCAAGGGTGGACGAACTATTAGATAGGCTGGGGCAAGCCCAATTCCTGACCACCTTAGATTTGACAAAGGAGTATTGGCAGATCCCGCTTACTGACTCAGCACGCCCCAAAACAGCATTTAGCACCCCAAGGGGATTGTTCCAGTTTACGCGGATGCCTTTTGGCCTTCATGGGGCGGCGGCAACTTGTCAATGCCTCCTCCACAAAGTACTCAGGGATCACTATGACTATGCGGACGCATATATTGACGATATAGTGATTCACTCGGCCACATGGGAGCAACACTTGGGACACTTGACAGCTGTACTACAGGCTCTGAGGGAAGCCGGGCTGACAGCGAACCCAAAAAAATGTTTTCTGGTCTAGCAGGAGGTCCGGTATTTAGGATATATCGTGGGGAAGGGCCACATAAGACCCATAGTCGATAAAGTGGAGTGTAGTCTTACATACCCGCAGCCCATCAATAAGAAACAACTGAAACTGGAATACGAGGATCAACTTATGAGACTGGGATTGTTCTCCCTTGAGAAGAGGAGACTGCGAGGAGATATTATCGGGCCTTCAAAATACTGAAAGGAATCGACAAAATAGAGCAGAAAAAACTATTTACATTGTCCAATATGACATGGACAAGAGAACAGAGAATGAAGCTGAGGGGGGACAAGTTCAGGACGAATATCAAGAAGTTCTGCTTCATGCAGAGAGTGGTGGACACCTGGAATGCTCTCCCCGAAGAGGTTATTGCGAAATCGACCGTCCTAGGATTTAAAAGCAAACTAGATGCACATCTCCTTATAAGGGGCATAGAAGGATATGGGTGATTAAAATTATGCCAGGTGTACACCTGGGAGCACCTCCGCATGTGCGGATCGCCGGACTTGATGGACCGAAGATCTGATCCGGAGATGGCACTTCTTATGTTCTAACTTCAAGAAAGGTAACTATGATGCCATGAGACAAATGGTGAAGAAAATACTCAGCAACAGCTCCAGGAAAGCACAGACAGTGGAGTAAGCCTGGTCCTTATTCAAGGACACAGTAAACGAAGCGCAAAACCTGTATATACCCAGATTTAGAAAAGGGAGCAAAAAGAATCACACAAGAGACTGGATAACCAATGAAGTTAAGAATGTGATAGGAGACAAGAAAAAATCATTCCAGAAGTGGAAAAAGGATAAAACCGAGGAAAATTGGAAAGAGCACAGGAAGCATCAAAAAGAATGTCACCGTGTGGTCAGAAAAGCAAAAAAAGAGTATGAAGAGAGACTTGCTAGGGAAGCACGGAATTTTAACCATTCTTCCGATATGTGAAAGGAAAACAGCTGGCAAGGGAGAAGGTAGGACCTCTGGATGAGGGAAACAGAAGAGGTGGCAGACAGACTAAACACGTTCTTCTCATCGGTCTTCACAAAAGAGGACACATCCAACGTGCCTGAACCGGAAAAAATCTTCAAGGGGGATCAAGAGGAAAAATTATCATGCATGGAGATAAGCCTCGAAGATGTACTCAAACAGATAGATAGATTAAAAACTGACAAATCTCCGGGCCCAGACGGAATCCACCCGAGAATACTGAAAGAGCTCAGAGACAAAACAGCTGAGTTACTGCAGCAGATTTGCAACCTATCCTTGAAAACAGGGGTAATCCCGGAGGACTGGAGGATAGCGAATGTTACACTTATCTTCAAAAAAGGATCGAGAGGCGACCCGGGGAACTACAGACCGGTGAGCTTAACCTCAGTTCCGGGGAAGATGGTCCAATCATTGATCAAGGACAGTATCAATGAGCATATAGAAAAAAAATAATCTGATGAGAACAAGCCAGCATGGTTTCTGTAAAGGAAGATCATGCCAAATGAACCTACTGCACATCTTTGAAAGGATAAGCGAACAATTGGACAAAGGTGACCCCATAGACATCATATATCTGGACTTCCAAAAAGCCTTCGACAAGGTACCCCATGAGCGCCTACTAAGGAAACTGTGGAACCATGGGGTGGAAGGGGACATGCACAGATGGATCAGAAATTGGCTGGCAGACAGGAAACAGAGGGTAGGATTAAAGGGACTCTACTCTGACTGAAAAGGGGTCACAAGTGGCATCCTTCAGGGGTCAGTGCTGGGACCGCTGCTGTTCAATATATTCAATAATGACCTGGAATCAGGGACAAAGTGCTAAGTTATAAAATTTGCGGACGACACAAAACTCTCCATTGGGGTAGAACGGTTGAGGAATGTAAAGAACTACAAAGGGACCTGAACAAATTGAGTGAGTGGACAAATAAATGACAGACGAGCTTCAATGTAGAGAAATGTAAAGTCTTGCACATAGGGAAAGGAAATCTGATGTATAACTACACGATGGGGGGGATGGTACTGGGGGAAGGCAAACTAGAAAATGACTTGGGGGTTTTGGTGGATAAAACAATAAAGCCGGCGGCACAATGCGTAGCGGCCTCAAAGAAGGCAAACAGAATGTTGGGCATTATCAAAAAAGGTCTCACTACCAGAACGAAGGAAGTTATCCTGCCACTGTATCGGGCGATGGTGCGCCCGCATTTGGAGTACTGCATTCAATACTGGTCGCCGTACCTTAAGAAGGATATGGCGATACTCAAGAGGGTCCAAAGAAGAGCAACAAGGATGATAAAAGGCATGGAAAACCTTTCATATGCTGAAAGGCTAGAGAAGCTGGGGCTCTTTTTCCTGGAAAAGCGGAGACTTAGAGGGGACATGATAGAAACTTATAAGATCATGAAAGGTAAAGAGAAGGTAGAGAGGGACAGATTCTTCAGACTAGCGGGGGCAACAAAAACAAGAGGGCATTCAAAAAAATTGAAAGGAGACAGATGCAGAACAAATGCTAGGAAGTTCTTCTTCACTTAGAGGGAGGTGGACACCTGGAATGCGCTTCCAGAGGAGGTGGTAGGGCAGAGTACAATTTTGGGTTTCAAAATGGGATTGGATGATTTTCAGAAGGAAAAGGGGATTGAAGGGTATAGATAGAGGTTTACTATACAGGGTATTAAATGATTAGGGAATAAAATGTTTTAGGTAAAAGATCACTTACAGGTCATGGACCTGGGGGGGCTGCCGCAGGAGCAGACTGCTGGGCATGATGGACCCATTGTCTGACTCGTCAGAGGCGATGCTTATGTTCTTATGTATCTTGAATTTAGGTACAGTCTTCATCTCCACCAACTCCATTGGGAGATTATTCCATGCATCTACCACCTTTTCTGTAAAGTATTTTCTTACATTATTCCTGTCACATCTTACATTATTCCTATCACATCTTAACTTCATCCTATGCCCTCTCCTATGCCACGGAGATATTTAAACGTCCCTATTAGTGCTGCTCAATTAAGAGAAAAATATTTTGATTCGATTCACCTTGTTGAATCAATTTTTCAATTTAATTAACTTTCAATGACACAGCTTTTTAAGTTTAAACATTTTATTTAACCAAGGCAATATCATGTCAAAAATAGGAACATCCAAACTATAATATAGCTTTAAAATTAGTTAGAAACATGGATTAAATGAATTACATTTTCCAGTTCTTATTTAGAAATATTAGTTTGTCAGCTTTGTTTGGCTTCAGACAACTCCACTGAGCAGCAATTATTTGACCTGCTGCAGAGAGTATTCTTTCTGAAGGAACAGAAGTTGCTGGCGAACATAGGAACTTCTGGCTTAGTAAAGTTAACTTCTCTTGTCCGTCATGCCAGTATATAAATACATAACCACCAGTTTCCAAGGATTCTTCAAGTTTATAGCATGCAAGCTCTGCATTGCATCTGAGGCTGATTTCACCATCATTGTCTGACATCGATGGAAGTCTAGCTTTAATGACAGTCACATTAGTATCTTTAACTGTTTTTCAAAAGCTGCGCTTGTGTCACCGACGAGGTAAATTTGTATCCTGTGTGTGAAGTTGTTCAGGTGCCACAGGAGTGCTTTCTGGCGCAGTTAGTGTTGCTGGTGGGATGCTCGGTGTTTGCATCTTCAGGATCTCTTGTATAACAAATGCAGTTATATCTGTTACTTCACCATATGAGGACTTGAATCTTGGGTCCAGAAAGCTGCTTCATCTGTAAGAGTTATTATACAAAATGTCTTGAAATCTTTGCAATCAACTCTTCTTCAGTTCTTCTGTGAAGAAACTGATGATCCTTACATTTCTTGACTCATTATCATCACTACAGCCCTCTCCCTCATCCCCATCATTATCAGCTCTTATATCTGATTCACCTGATTCATTGCCAAACTTGCCAATGGAATTTATCAGGTGTTCAACCATTGGATGAACAACAGATACAGTAACATATTGCTCACCAGATGCAATTGTAATTGCTTCTTCAAAAACTTCCAATATATCATCAAGCTTGTGTACTAAATCATAGTCACATTCCAAAAGTGCTGATTTCTTTGTGGTTTTACTGTTACATAAACATAAGCTGATAGGTTGCTGTAACTCAATCACACTTCGTAACATGAGGTAAGTACTGTTCCATCTAGTCTTTACGTCACCAATGAGTTTCTTTACAGGCATTCCCAAAGTCTCTTGAGCCGTCTTCAAACTTTCTGTGGGTATTGTACTATGATGAAATGTGCTAACATTATCACGGAATTTGTGAATGACATCTGTGATAGCTTGCTGAGACCGTAGTCCATCTTCAACACACAACTGAAGTAAATGTCCAAAGCAGTTGTAGTGGACCATGCAGACACCTTTTCGAATAAGTTTGCCCACTGTTTTTTTCATTGAGGCAGCAATATCAGTGACAACAGCAAAAACCTTGCCTTCTAGCTTCCACGTATTCATAGCATTTTCAATTGTATCAGCAATATTGTCACCTGTATGTTGCTCTGGCATGTGATGCATTTACAGCACAACATTGACTGGTTGAAAGCCTTTAGATATGTCATGTGCTATGATTGTACATAAGCCTCCATGGTTCTGCTTGTCCAGAGGTCTGTTGTGATGCTTACATACTTAAGATGGTGACGCTTATCCATAACATGCTAAACATCTTCATATTTAGCATCAATCATTCGATCTAGTTTGCCTTGATGGTAATGTATAGCCTCCATTCAAAGATTGTGAATGATGAAGAAAGCCTTCATCCTTTACAACGCTAAATGGCTGCATGCCTTTGACAATGAAATAAAGTGCATTATCAATCCTTTTTTTATCTGCTGGCTGCAGTGGCTTTTGGAAGAAGGATGAAACCAAACCTTTGGATGGTACAGAAGCTTTTCTAGCGGTGTCGCTGGCTTGTAGCTCAAGATATTTTGCTTTATGATGTCTTTCAACATGCTGCCACAGATTACAGGTGCCACCATTGTGTTTAACATCTACTTTACAAAGCTTGCATCTAACATTTCCATTATTCAAATGATCAAATACAGACCATATTACGGAACGTTGTTGCCCTAATGAACTTGTTGCACAAGTAGAGTCTTTATTTCCAGCAGCTGTTTTGTCCATCTTTTAGTCAGTACCCTAAAATAGAAACAAAACACTTTCATACAAGTTTGCATTCATAAAATTTCCTGACAGAAAGCAAAAACCAGAAGCGCATTCCCAATGCCTGGAAAAAACTGCAAACTGTCGTCCGCAAGGATGCCAGCAGGCATCAACAACACAATAAATTTCACAAACTACTTAAACAAAAAAAAAAAAAAAAACCACACAAAAAATCACATTTTCCATTAAAGCAGTTTTGGAGACATTTGCATGAACAGTTTTTCCCCCAGTCCATAAGCAAGCAATATTAAAAATATTTGCTTAATTATCTACTCAAAACAACATTTTTGCTATTTACTTTCACTGTACCTAAACTATTATTCAGTAGAAAAAAATTAGTTTGTTCAATCTAATCCTGTCTGGACATTGGACTTCTATGAGAAGTAGAACATTCACGCATAGAAGTCCAATGTCCAGACTAGGGAAAAAAATTTTTGATTCGATTCGATTTTTCGATTCGATGCGATTTTCCTGCCCAATTGGGTAGTTTTTTCCAAACATCCTGGTGGCTTTATTTTATAGTCCTCTCCTACCCACACTGGTCCTGTGGTATAAACAAAATAAACAAACAAAAAATACTTTTCCTCACTCTGTTAAATCCTAGCTCATGTTCACGGTCCAACACCAGCTCTGGAAGGATACACATTTCAAACCAGACATATTGTAATCACAAAACAGAAAATAAAATTATTTTTCCTACCTTTTGTTGTCTGGTTATTTTTCAAATCATGTTGGTCCCATGTAGGTCTGGTTGTGTTCTGATTAGGCTCTCCTTCTTTCTCCGTGCTAACCATCCATCTTCCATCTCTGTCCTCCCCTTCTGTTTCCCTTTCCTCCCCCGGAGGTCTGGCATCTTTCCCTCCCCTGGAGGTCTGGCATCTTTCCTTTTTTTCATCTCCATCCCTCCACAGCTGCAGCGATGGACCCCACCATCCCCAGATCTACCATCTCTCCTTTTCTCAACCAGCATTTCTCTTCTGTGTCCCTGTCCCTATTCTCCTCTCCAGAACTGTCCACCTTGTGTCCCTATTCCTATGCTCCCTCCATGCCTAGCATCTTATTTCTCCCCATATCCAGCTTCTTTCTCTCTTCCTTACCTCTTGTATCCCCTTCCCCAGGTACAGGCTTTCTCCTACTATCTCTCCTGCCATCCTGCATCTTGCCCACCTACTTTGGAGCAGTATCAGTCCCTCTTGTACCCTTCCCCTTGTGGTCTTGCATTTCTTCTCCCTCTCTCCTTTAGTCCAGCACCTCCCTTTGCTTTCCTCCCCCTCTTTTTGGTTTGGTCTCTCTCTTCCCTTCACTTCACTCCAGGTCTGGCATCTTTCCTCCTCTCTCTTACTCCTTCCTCCTCCTCCCTCTGCACAGGCCTGCCTCCCTGCCATGAAGACCTGCTCCCCCCGCAAAGGCCTGCCTCCATGTCGTGAAAGCACTCTTCGACCTGCTCCCTGCCATGAACACCTGTTCCCCCCGCAAAGGCCTGCCCACCACCATGAACGCCTGCTCCCTCCGCAAGCCTGTATCTTCCCCCAGCTTCCCCACTCTTACCTTTAGGCTAATACGGCAGCCTGCAGGATTGCTAGTGCTATAGCGATCCCTGCAGCTGCCCGTCGTCTCTCTCTGCTATGGTCCTGCCCCTGCTCTGACGTCAGGGGTAGTACCATAGCAGAGAGAACGTACTGCTGAGGACGACGGGCAGCTGCAGGGATCGCTATAGCACTAGCGATCCTGCAGGCTGCCATATTAGCTTAAAGGTAAGAGCGGGGAAGCTGGGGTAGGCCTTTCTGACTGACCCTCCCCCCTCAAGAAGAAGCAGCAGTGGACGGCCAGCAAGAGGCAGCTCCTGATTTAGGAAGGCACAGGGGAAGGGTCGGTCATTGAATCGGGAGGCCAATTTTCTGAAAATTGAATCAATTCGAATAGATTAACCTGATTCGAATCAGTGAATCAATTCGAATCGTGAATCGGGCAGCACTAGTCCAGACAGGATTTGATTGAACAAACTAAATTTTTTCTACTGAATAATAGTTTAGGTACAATGAAAGTAAATAGCAAAAATGTTGTTTTGAGTAGATAATTAAGCAAATTTCTGATAGCCCACAGAGATGATTCTCAGTTTCCCTAGCCTCCTGCCGATTCTCAGCTTCCCCAGTCCCAAAGCAAATCATCCCCAAAACTTCCCCCGCCCACCCTTGCCGATTCTCATCTACCCCCGCCCCCCTGTACGATTCTCAGCTTCCCCTGCCCCCTGTCCGATTCTCAGCTTCCCCCGCCCCCCTGTCCGATTCTCAGCTTTCCCCGCCCCCCTGTCCAATTCTCAGCTTTCCCAGCCCCCCTGTCCGATTCTCAGCTTTCCCAGCCCCCCTGTCCGATTCTCAGCTTTCTCAGCCCCCCTGTCCGATTCTCAGCTTCCCCAGCCTCTCTGTCCAATTCATTTATTTATACTGTGGATGTGCAATCGCGGGGAGGAGAGGAGAAATGCATGAAGGAGAAGCAGAGAGCCAGCCAAAATACAAATAATTCCTTTGTTGTCACCGGCACCAATCCACACGAGGTTTGTTCGGCGCTCCCAAGTCCTTTCGTTTCTTCTGATGTAACTTCTGGTTTCACAAAACAGGAAGTTATATTAGATGGGAATGACTCCGGCAGGCAGCGGCAGAGGTAAAGCCTGAATGGGTCTCGGGGCCGACTTGAATCGGTGAATCCGGTTTTTCTTAACAATGAATCGATTCACCTGATACGAATCGGAAATCAGGCAGCACTAGTCCCTATCATATCCCCTCTCTCCCATCTTTCCTCCAGTGTAAGGTCTCTAAGTCTATCTCCATATGATTTATGACAAAGACCAATAACCAATTTTGCAGCAGTCCTCTAGACCGACTCCATCCTATTTATATATTTTTTTGAAGGTGTAGTCTCCAAAACTGCATACAATATTCCAAATAGTTATCAGAGACTTATACAACAGCATTATTACCTCCCTTTTCTTTCTGGCCATTCCTCTCCTTATGTAACCAAGCATCTTCCTGGCTTTGACCATTGCCTTTTCTACCTGTTTTGCCACCTTGAATGCTGAACAACAGCAGTCTGCAGGGGTTCCAGCTTCAAAACCTGCAATGATTCTGTGATGACCCCAGCAAAGCTGCCAATTTAAAAGTCGACACACAGTTGGATCCTCTCCTTGGTCCAGGGCTGCCATAGACTCCTGACTGTGATCCCCAGCCTGTGACCCTGAATCCTCCAAAACTGGATTCATTTTGAGTGAGTAAAGGCATTGATTCCTATTCCCAGGCCTAGTCCTTCTCCAACTGGACCTCTGATTCCTGCAGCAGGGGACCTTTCAGAGGTGGTACTGCTCTGAGGGGGTAAATCCCCCTGGCCCAACAGCTGGTAGGACCCCTGGACAGTGTAGTGTGACCCCCAATAAGTCAAATAGACTTCAGACATCAGAATAAAATCAGGGGTAAAGTCCTGAATCAGGGGTAAAGTCCTAAGGACATCTGCAATAACTCTTCTCGTCTCCTCAGGGGCCCAGAGGCATCCGAGAAACTGCGCTTCACTGCATCGCTAACCAAGGGCTCTGGAAGGGATTTTTGTCCCAACAAATGAGCCATCATGACTCCCCAGCCCTAGAGGGATCAGAGGGGGCTAAGCTCATTGTTCCCTCCCCACCCCCATCATGTGCCACACAATATGTAGAATACAGAGGGTCCTCAGCTGGCCATCCAGCGCAAATTTGGCATGAATCAGGAGTAAAAGAGCCTGAGGAGTTCATATCTATTTTAATCAAAACTGAGGTGTTTTGAAGGTAGACTGAGGCTTTTTAAATCAGATTGAGAAATCCAAGATGGCCACCACAGCAGCATTTTGGCACCAAAATACGGCTCAGGAGAGCTAAATAAAAACACAAAAAATTCAGGAAAGGTGTTTTAGAAAGTAGGGGATCCAAATCTCAGTCCCAGAAACCTCCAAAAAGGCAATTAGAAGATACTCCCCCCTTCCAAAGTCTCCCATAGACCACAATGGTTTATACTCACAGTTATGGTGGTATTGTGCCTGCTTCAGCTTAAACAGCAGCTGGAATATGTAAAATGACTCCAAATACTTGTTTCTTTGGGCTCAAAATAACTGTAGAACAATCACTCAGGTGTTCATAATCACATACTTTCAGTTGTATACAGTTGAAAGTATGTGATTATGAACACCTGAATGATTGTTCTACACTTATTTTGGATATCATTTTCAATCACTCCACTCATGATCATTTAGAGAGATTTTTTTGCCCTATTTTTGTTTCTTTGGGCTGTCAGGCTAAGGTATAGCATGAGACTCCATATCCCCACAGCTTCTCACATATTGTCAGGGGAGGGGGGAATGCAGCCAGCATACTATAGAGCCCTAAGGAACGATACGGGGCCACACAGCCTACACTCAAGCTCTGGTAATAACCAAAAGTGAGCCTTGCTACCGGGGAAATGGTTCCTGAGCCTTCCAAAAGTGTTACAGCTGACTGGCTAGGTGGGTGCCCTGTAAAAGGATTGTCCTCCCAACCCCAGACTTCTGATAGGAATGTCTCTTCTCCCAGGCAGAGCTGCTCCAGCAAAACGGGAGCACAGAGAAGCCTCAAATTCAGGATAAAACCACCCAAAAATATATAAAAATCAGAGAGATCAGACAGACACCTTCAACTTGCATGTATGTATAAAGTAAAACTGAGGAGCTGCAGTACTGCCCAGGGATACAGGAGGTGCAGCCAAAAAAACTGTGTGATACCTTCTATACAACTCGCGATTAGAGGTGAACAATCCACTGGTTCAAGACTCATATGCCTTTTCCACTACAAATAGACACTTGTAAATACTGCTACACCACACACAAATCTACTAGTGATTTTTTTTTTTTTTTTTTGTAAAGCTGCTTCTCTAGTGATGCATAGCTTAAAAATGTATACATTCAAACACTATGTATATTTTAAATAACGCTCCATATTCACAGAGCCTACTATTTTTTTTTTTTAATGCACAGCAATTTTCAGATTCAAATGATCTACATAAAGTTATCCACATATCCTATTCAATTAGAAAATAGTAACAATCATACCAGAATTAAAACAAGAGAATCAAGAATGAAACAAATGAGAAAGTGAATTTACTCACCTGTAGTAGGTATTCTCTGCAGACAGTAGGATGATTATTCACAAATGGGTAACATCAACAGATCATCTACGCAGAGACATCTCCCAGCATTTTACTTCAAGATGCCTTTGGAAGTGATGCACCAGTCTAATATAACAACTCACAGAATGCAATTCCAAGGAGAGGAGGGGGGGGGGGGCTGCAAAAATAATCATTCTGCTGTCCTCAGAGAAAGCACAGTTACTTACTGTAACAGGTGTTATCCTGGGACAGCAGGCAGATATTCTCACAAATGGGTGACGTCATCCATGGAGCCCTGGCACGGACAGTTAAAAGTGTAGTATCACTTTAAGCTTTAGCAAGCTTTTTAGACTGCCCACACCGCGCATGCGCGAGTGCCTTCCCGCCCAATGCCAGCTTGCAAGGTCATCAGTTCGATGCCCTAGTAAAGAAGCCAACTAGGGGAGGTGGGCGGATTGTAAGAATATCTTCCTGCTGTCCCAGGATAACACTTGTTACAGTAAGTAACTGTGCTTTATCCTTAGACAAACAGGCAGCATATTCTCACAAATGGCACTCCCTAGCTCAAATAAAAGGGATAGAGGAAGAGTTGGGTTCCAAGAACTCAGAAAAACTTGAGTTGCCTTATAAACTGTCTGATGTGAGATCGCGGAGGCAAGGGAGCGAACCTAATGAAGAAATGAACCCTATGTTCCACTAGAGGTAAACGGAAAAGTCCGATAAAACCTATGTGTATGGAGGTTGAAAGATAATAAACAACCTCCTAGAGTCAGTTGAATCTAAATATATGTGATGGATATGCCAGAAAGAAGTGGTTTTGAGTGCTGTTTTGTTTTTAAAAAGTTTTCTCAAGAGGAGCTTCGTAAGGACAGAATATCATGAAAAAGGGAGCCTGAGCCCATGAAAGTACAACTCTCCCTCTGGATTCGTGAATTCAGTTATTTGCAATTTTTTTTTTCTTCTTTTTGCAGGCTGCCCGAACCTCCCCAGACCTTACCTGGTGGTCTAGCGGTTACAAGGGGCAGCAGCAATCTTCCTATGCTCCTGCCTCATGCAGAATCATCAAAATGGCTGCCCTGAGTTCCCGTTGTAGTTTCGAGACTACAACGGGAACTCACGGCAGCCATTTTGATGACGGCTTTGCAAGGGGCAGGAGCATAGGAAGATCACTCCTGCTCCGCATCACCGCTAGACCAACAGGTAAGGTTGGGGACACAGGAAGGAAGCGGGGGTGGGTCAGAGCCGGCCCAAAAAATTATTCGTGATTTTTCCCTATTTGCAGGCCGGCTCTGCACCTAACCCCTGCGTTTACATGGGAGAAGCATAGTTGAACTTTTAAAACTATTGACTCCAAGTAATAGCTCGTTAGAAACTGGGGAATCAAAATATATAAAATGTTACCCAAGTAAAATAAGGAATGGAGAACGAGCTATGATAGATGTGGTCCCTAATATAAGTGCCACATGAAACAAAAGCATCTACAAAGGTGACAGGAAAATCAAAGAAATAAACTCGTGCCATTGAACTCCTTTACCCTCTTACTTTAAAATCGAAGAGGAAACATGGGTAACATGTTGTGGATAATGTCCATTAAATAATATGAGACACATGTGTAGGGAAAAATATTTCAAAGCAAATTCGTGAGCCTCCTGAAAAGTATTGTATGAACATTGATGGTATAGTGGAAGGCATGTTTCAGTAGAAAAACCTGGTTGATCCTGCTTAGAAGATAAAGCAGAGAACTATGCTGCTTCAATAGTTAATATAGAGAATGTCCATTGTTAATGCAAAAGTACAAAAGTTTTCTTACTGTTTCTTTGGGGGCGGGGTTTGGTTTTTTTTTTAAACATGGTAAGGAATCTAACTTACAGACTCCACACCCATGTTAGAAGCCACCATTTGCCTTTGCATGCTTGTATCCAGACAACTGGAAAAAATACACCTTAGAGGCTCTACCCCCACGGTAGATTCCTGAAGCAGTAGGGAAAGGTAGTTTCAACGCCATTATATTGTTTGTTTAAAACCATGGTAAGGAATCTTAATTGAACAGGCTCTACACCCATGTTAGATACCCCCACTAGTCTTTGCATGATCGAGTCCTCTTTTGGATCTGTACTGATGCTCCAAGATAACAGCGATGCCAAATGTGATTAACATGAATTTCCATTCTCATGCGAGTTTGCGCAGTGGAGTCCATAGGAAGATAAGTACAAGACTGCTGAAAATTAAGAAACTTGAGATCACTCACACAAGGTGCAGAATTGATTGGAGATGAAAAATACCACTTTCCAAGCAAGATAGTTAAGATGAGTACAAAATATTGGCTCAAATGGAGGTTTCATCAGACTGATGAGAACATTAGCATCCCAAACCACTGGAGGTAGATGGAGAGGTGGGTTGATATTGAAAAGTCCTTTTTTAAAACGGGAAAAAAGAGGATGCGCAGTCAGAGATTTATTGTGAGCCTGAATATTTCTGAAGTGCAGACAGACAATGAGGCTCCAATGATGCTCAATGCTCCAATATAAATGATCGCCAATGCTGGGATCGGGAGAGATATCCTCTGGATACAGACCAATACTCTGAAGATGAACGGCATCGATGACTTGAAGAATAGAAGCTGAAATGGAACCGATGTCTTCGTTACCCCTCCGATGAATACTCTGTCCAGTGCATAAGGTCGACACTGTCCCGCACCGATATCTAAGACTGAGCAGGTAGCAAAGGTGCCGCAAGATGTCAAGGGGTAGAAGACCTCAACAAGGATGTATGGTCAAGAGGAGACAACCTGCATAGGAGGAGACATCGGTAGCATGTGGAGTTAATCCTCGACGATATATCCCGGAGAGATACTACCGATGTAGGCACTATATATTGAAGACAAACTGCTACATGCAAGGTAATACCACATAAGGTTCGATAATCATTGATGCTACGATGTAAGAACCTGAAAAAAGTACTGTTGTTGAATATGCTACACTTAGCCTGGATTGGTACCAATGCAGATCAATGAGGCACCATGACCATGTATTTATTTTAAAAAATTTCTATACCGTTTACAACTAAAGAGTTAACAAAGTATACATACATAATCTTAAAACATGTTAAAAGACATACAAAAGATCTAAAAATTAATATTTAAAAGATGCTAAAGTAGCTTTACATGAAACACAAATCTTAAAACAAGTAAACATTAATATTGTGTCATGGATCCAGATTAATATCGTAACTGTAGATCACAAACAGCTCATCAAATTTATCAAATAAAAGAATATTACTAAAAGAAAGCATCAACAAATAACTGTGCCACAGGTATCAAAGCGTGAGTGCCTGAAAAGGTGATGCACTTCAGAAATGACAACCTGCATAGCCCAGAAAGCCATGCATCAAATGGACTTCATGCTTAATTGGCAGGGCAGTATCCACTGTGATGCATCTGCATCAACGTGGTTGATACATTGGTACAGAACACATGCATCAAACAGACTCAATGCTAATATGCCACCAATGAAGGTATAGAATAAACATTGGTACAGAAAGGCATGCATCAACCGGAGTCGATGTTAATATGCCACCGATACATGTAGATGGAGTTATCGAGTCTACCGGTAATGGCAAGTTCCAGTCACCGGAAGTCTGACTCCAGATCTATATGTCAAAAGAAAAACAAAATAAGAAAAACTTTGACATTAATCAATAGTGCTCATCTTCTGGCAATCTATAGCCTCAGAGTCAAAGAGGGCGAGCTGGGTTAGAGTAGAAACAAGGCCGAAAATCCATCGATAATCACCACAGGAAGTAAGGATGGAATTGTAAAGGCCATTGAACATCGAATGAAGTTTGAAGAAAGTCCAAAGTTACTTTATTCTTTTTACGTTTCTATTTTATACTTCTCTTTTCTTTTGAAAAATAAGTAGAGAGAAGAACTTGAAAAAGTTTATTAAAAAAATAAGCAGGAAGGCAACTCAACGGAGAAACAAGAGAAGTTGTCCTCGTGAGTTGGCATCGGGCGGGAAAACACTAGTGCATGGGCGGTGCAGAAAGTCTAAAAAGCTTGCTAAAGCTTAAAGTGAAACTATACTTTTCACTGTCTGTGCTGGGCACCATGGATGACGTCACCCATTTGTAAGAATATGCTGCCCGCTTGTCTAAGAATAATATCTGCTATAGGTGAGTAACTGCTTCCTCCAAGGACAAGTAACATAGAAACATGACGGCAGATAAAGGCCAAATGGCCCATTTAGTCTGCCCATCCACAGTAACCATTATCTCTTTCTCTCTCTGAGAGATCCCACATGCCTATCCCAGGCCCTCTTGAATTCAGACACAGTCTCTGTTTCCATCACCTCTTCCGGGAGACTGCTCCATATATCCAGCATCCTTTCCATAAAAAAGTATTTCTTCAGATTACTCCAGAAATTATCACCTCTTAAGTTCATCCCATGCCCTCTCATTGCAGAGTTTCCTTTCAAATGAGACTCGACTCATGCACATTTATATTACGCAGGTATTTCAACGTCTTTATCATATCTCCCCTCTCCCATCTTTCCTCCAAAGTATACAGATTGAAATTTTTAAGTCTGTCCCCATACGCCTTATCACGAAGACCACACATCATTTTAGTAGCCTTCCTCTGGACCGACTCCATCCTTTTTATATCTTTTTGAAGGTGCGACCTCCAGAATTGTACACAATATTCTAAATGAGGTCTCACCAGAGTCTTATACAGAGGCATCAATACCTCCTTTTTCCTACTGGCCATACCTCTCCCTATGCAACCCAGTATCCTTCTAGCTTTCGCCGTTACCTTTACAACCTGTTTGGCCACCTTAAGATCATCACATACAATCACACCTAAGTCACGTTCTTCCGCCGTGCACATAAGTTCTTCACCCCCTAAACTGTACCGTTCCCTTGGGTTTTTGCAGCCCAAATGCATGACCTTGCATTTCTTAGCATTAAATTTTAGATGGCAAATTTCAAACCATTCTTCAAGCTTCGCCAGATCTTTCTTCATGTATTCACACCATCCGGTGTGTCTACTCTATTGCAGATTTTGGTATCATCCACAAAGAGGCAAATCTTACCCAACAACCCTTCAGCAATATCATTTAAAAAAATATTAAAAAGAACAGGCCCAAGAACAGAACCTTGATGCACACCACTGGTAAGTAGTATGATAGATTGACACAGATGCAAATCCTTAGCTACCAGGTTGTCAAACTTAAAAAGGGTAACTAAATCCTGCAACAGCCTGCAATGAGCAAGGTGTAACTTCAAACACATATGTTTGTTTTGTTTTAAAGACAGCTTGGAACAGAAGTAAAATGGGCTAGGAAGTGGAGCTTAATTCAATTGAAATCTAGACCCCAAACGATCTCTGAAGGACTATCTGACCAAAACTAGCTGTTATATTTGTAATCTTTTTCTAGGCTGTAGTGGGATATGAATGTGTGGACAGATCATTGCAGCTCTGCAAATTGCCAATATCCTCTACCAAGGAAGATCTCAAGTGGGCTACCGGCACAAGGTGTAGAAGTAGAAGGAACGCTGGGAAACAGCGATCACAACATGATCTGCTTCGACCTGGACACAAGGGCAAAACATTGGTCCAGAACGACTGCCACGGCACTGAACTTCCAAAAAGAGAATTACGAAGGGATGAGACGCATGGTGCGGAAGAAGATTAGGAAGAGGATAAACACTGTAAAAATGCTAGAGCAAGCTTGGTCCCTTTTTAAGGACACAGCCACCGAGACACAAAATCTATATATACCGTGTATCAGCAAGGGATCCAAGAGGAAAAAAAACAAGGAAGTAATCAGAGACAAAAAAACTTTGTTTAAGGAATGGAAAAAGTCAAGAATGGACGAAAAAAGGAATAAGCACAAACAAAATCAATACAGGTGCCATAAGGTGGTAAAAGGGGCCAAAAGAGACTAAGAGGAAAAAACAGCCAAGGAGGCGAAAAACTTAAAGCTGTTCTTTCGATATATATTAAGGGGAAACAACCCGTGAAGGAAGCGGTGGGACTGTTGGATGACCATGGAATAAAGGAAGTGCTAAAGGAGGACAATGCAATCGCCGACAAACTGAACACATTTTTTGCATCTGTATTTACCGAAGAGGATATACACAGCATACCAGAACCCATCAGGCTATATACTGGAAACGAAGACGAGAAACTGACAGGGTTGATGGTCAGTCTAAAAGAGGTATGCAGGCAGATCGATAAGCTTAAGAGCAATAAATCTCCAGGACCGGATGGCATCCATCCAATGGATCATCAAGGAATTGAAAGGGACTATAGCTGAACTGCTTCAACTATTAGCCAATATGTCAATCAAATCGGGAAAGATTCCGGAAGACTGGAAGGTGGTGAATGTTACGCCGATCTTCAAAAAAGGTTCGAGGGAAGATACGGAAACTATAGACTGGTGAGTCTGACCTCAGTACCAGGAAAGATGGTAGAGGCACTGATAAAGGATCACATCAATGATCACCTTGACGGACACGGTCTGATGAGGACCAGCCAGCATGGTTTCAGCAAAGGCAGATCGTGTTTGACGAACTTGCTGCACTTCTTCGAGGGAGTAAACAGTCAGATAGACAAGGGCGACCTGGTCGACATTATATATATGGATTTTCAGAAGGCATTCGACAAGGTTCAACATGAATGACTACTTTGGAAAATTGTGAGCCATGGAATCGAGGGTGAAATATTCATGTGGATTAAAAACTGGCTGGAGCATAGGAAACAGAGTGGGTGTAAATGGACAATACTCGGACTGGAAGAGCATCACCAGTGGGGTGCTGCAGGGCTCGGTGCTTGGACCCATGCTCTTCAACATCTTTATAAACGATCTGGACATTGATACGAGTGAGGTGATTAAATTTGAGGACGATACGAAGTTGTTCAGAATAGTGAAGATACAGGGGGGATTGTGAAGATCTGCAATGTGACATAATCAAGCTCAAGAAATGGGCATCGACATAGCAACATGGATAAGTGTAAAGTGATACAAAAATCTCATACACGAATATAGGATGTCCAGGGCGGTACTTGGAAAGACCTCCCAGGAAAGAGACTTGGTCGTTCTGATCGACAAGTCGATGAGGCCGTCCGCGCAATGTGTGGCGGCAGCAAAAAGGGCGAACAGAATGCTAGGAATGATTAAGAAGGGGATCACGAACAGATCGGAGAAGGTTATAATGCCGCTGTACCGGGCCATGGTGCACCCTCATCTGGTGTACTGCGTCCAGCACTGGTCGCCATACATGAAGGACACGGTACTACTCGAAAGGGTCCAGAGAAGAGTGATTAAAATGGTTAAGGAGCTGGAGGAGTTGCCGTACAGTGAGAGATTGGAGAAACTGGGACTCTTCTCCCTTGAAAAGAGGAGACTGAAAGGGGACATGATCGAAACAGTCAAGATAATGAAGGGAATAGACTTAGTAGATAAAGACAGGTTGTACACCCCCTCCAAGGTAGAGAGAACGAGAGGGCACTCTCTAAAGTTAAAAGGGGATAGATTCCGTATAAACATAAGGAAGTTCTTCTTCACCCAGAGTAGTAGTAGAAAACTGGAACACTCTTCCGGAGTCTATTATAGGGGAAAATACCCTCCAGGGATTCAAGACAAAGTTGGACAAGTTCCTACTAAACTAGAACATACGCAGGTGAGTCTGGACTCATTTAGAGCACTGGTCTTTCACCTGGGGGCCCCTTGTGAGCGGACTGCTGGGCACGATGGACCACTGGTCTGACCCAGCAGCGGCAATTCTTTTGTTCTTACCAACACAACAAATAGCTCTGATACTGAGAGTCGTGGCATGACTTAAGTGTCATTCTAGCCTGGGCATAAGCATAAGCCTGTTTGCTGATGTCAGCTTACCACAGGATTAACACACACAAAGCAGGGATTTTCTGAGAGCTTTAGTCAACTCCAATAAGACAAGGCTATCTTGTCATGTGCTTTCTCCAAGGTGGGCATGGGGTTTGGAAAAGAAATGTCAGGTTAATTGGTTAAGGTAGAATTCCGACACTACCTTAGTAAGGAACTTAAGCTGCATGTGCAGAATTATCCTATTATGACACTTACAGTAAAGTGGATCAGTTACTAGGAGCTGGAACTCACAGTCTCTACGTGCCAACTTCTTATAGATGCATGCCAAAAGTATAACATGTACCATGAAGTCTATGTGGCCCAACAATCTCAATATTTGCCAAGTCGATACCTGTTGGCTTTGGTGGACCTGCAGCACAATAGAAATCCTGTTTTCTATGCACTGCTCTAGATGAAAAGCCCTGGTCTGAACCAGGTCTAACATGGCTCCTATGAATTCCAATTTCTGAACAGAATCAAGATGGGACTTTGGGTAGTTGATAATAAACCCTAATAGCTTCAGCACCTGAATAGTTCTGCCCACAGATTCTTGTGCTCCCTCTTCTGACATTCCAGGTAGGGAAACATGGGCATTCCTTGTCTGCATAGTGATACGGTGACTACTGTTAAACATTTTGTAAAGATCCTGGGTACTGATTGCAAGTCCAAAAGGCAAGAACAAGGTACAGGTGATAGTATTTCCCTACTCAGAATCTTTATCGTTATGTGGGTGTAGGCATCATTCAAGGCCAGAGAGTGTAGCCAACCTTGTTCCTGAATCCTGGGGAATAGGTTGACCAGGGAAACTATGCTGAACTTTTGCTTTACCAAGAATTTGGTCAAGTCATTTAGGTCTAAAATGGGGCAGTATCCTCACTGTCTTTTTTTGGATCAGAAAGTACCTGGAATAGAATTCCTTCACTTTTTTCCCTAGTGGCGAGTTTGACTACTCTGGCCTATAAAAGAGAACAGCACCAGTGCAAGCAGTTCCTGATGCTGAGAGCTAAGGTTTGATGCTCCCAGGAGTCAATTTGGCAGTGTGAATTCCAATTGCAGGGTGTAGACTGTCTGGACTATTTTGAGAGCTCACTGATCTGAGGTTATAAGGGCTACCTTTCTTGAAAATAAAAAATTCAGGTTCCCTCCTAGTAATAGGATGTCTGGAAAAGTGACTGATTTTGACTATGCTCTCTTGAAACCAATTAAAAGTCCACCCTGTTTTAACTGGGAGCCAGCTGAAGCTTTTGAGCTCTCTATTGCTGTAAATGGGAGTGAGAGGCATAGAAAGTCTGGAAAAGAGAGTAAGGAGGCAGCCTTTGCCTTTGAAAGAAATAGGTCCTCCTGTAACATCTGACCTGGTAGCTCCTGGAAGATGAGAACCTAGTAGAGGGCTAGGATAGTGACTGATGATATCAGAATGTTTCTTAAGTTAGCAACCTCTTCCATCCTGTTCTCAAAAAGGTTGTTTTCCCAGCTAAGGACATCTGCCATGCAGCCACTTGAGTCTGCACATTCCAATACCCATTGTGGTAGCCCTGGATACCACATGAAAAGCATAGGCCATGCGCTTTCAACAGTCCTCTTGCTTGGCTACTGTTTGGCAAAATTCTGCAGCTTTATCCTTAGAAAGGGAGTCTGCAAAGTCAGTAACATTGCTTACAAAGTTCTGCATATGTATGCTCATGTGGGATGACAGCTTAACATTCTGAAATATTTTCCTGCTAAAAGTATCCAATGTCCTAGCCTCCCTTCAAAGGAGCACATAAGATTGAGTCTTGAAACTCTTGACTATTTTGAGAGCTGATTCAATCATCACAGAATGATAAGGAAGATATAGCTTTTCAAATCTAGAAGCCTTCTATACATCAAGTTGGTCTTATGAATAGGCTGTACAGAGAGGATTCTTGCCATATCTTCATTCTTTGGTGGGGAACTGAACTTGAGAATATCCCACAGCTTGGCTCTGGGCTTATCCTCAGTTTCCAAATTAAATGGGACAGGCACATGCCCGCTGAAGCATTAGAGCTCTCCCTCGAGACAACATCGATATCTCCGGAGGAGCGGAGTCCTCCAAGTCGTCCTGGGGCGTTAGAGCAGCAGATGGAAGAGAGAACGTCCCAGGGTGTTCCCTCTTCTGACCAGCTGAGTTTGAGAGTCGACTCAGCAGGAGGAGTTGTGAAGCCAATTCAGCTACCAGAGCACTCGGAGGAGTTGAAACAGCAATTGCCTCAAGATTTCCTCTCATTGAATTCATCTCCAGCTGAAGTTCCAGGTACTTTAATTACATCAGAGGGTCTGGGTTCTGAACTGATACCTATGCAGAGGCCCAAGGTTTTCAATATGGCGACACTTTGGGAAGCAATATCTAGTTTGCAAATCTCCTTGGGGACTCAAATGCAGCAACTTACTACACATTATACTACTGTTGTGTCCGAAAATTTGGAACTGAAAAATAGGCTATCAAGCGTGGAAACTAAAGTGGATGGACATGAAATCAGAATAAAAACAGTGGAGTCCCAGGCCTCGGTGTGGGTAAGGGACAGTGGAAACCTTAATTTTAAGGTGGAAATGTTGGAAAATATGACCAGAAGATGTAATCTTCGGATTACAAACTTTCCAAAATTACCACTTACTTCAGCACAAGATACATTTAAAAAGTATTTGAAAGAAGTTTTGAAAGTTCCTGAAACCTCTTATCCGCCTCTCACCAAAATATATTACTTACCAACTAGACCACCTGTTCAGAAACCAAACCAGCAGAATTTATCTGCTGATAGTTTGGACTTGGACAAATTTCCTAGAGAGTTCCGATAATGAGATACCGGCAACTGCTATGCTGCTTGTACAATTTGCTATTGACTCTGACAGAGAATGGATGCTTAAGTTGTTCTTTAAGTTTAAGGATATACCATTTATGACTAAAATAGTGAGAATGTATCCAGACGTGTAACGAACGACCCAAAAGAGAAGAAAACAGTTTCTCATTTTGAGACCAAGGGTCCTGCAGTTAGATGCGACGTTTGTACTCAGATTCCCCTGTAAATGTGTGATGACCTATCAAGGGAATAGATTTTTTGAACCTCAGCAGTTGACAAAATTTTTTTCTGCTAAAGAGCAAATTTAGAATACTTGAGAGAATTTCTGTTTCAAGTCAGCTCATTAATAAGGTTCTTGTTCCCTCTCAGCTACCATCTTTTATTTTCTTTGCATTGTTTGATTAGAGATTTCAGTGATTGTATTGCTTTCTCCCCCCTTTAATTGAGGTCTAATGTTACAATACAGTAAACTTATATTTTGGTTTAATTCTTTGCCTTTATGATGAGAAAAAGAAAGTCTTTTGCTTTTCTTATGTAAATTTTCATTATTGACTGTTGTGTTATTTAAAAGTTTGAAATGGTATTGTATTATTTCTTTGTCTTGACTAATAATTATGTCAAAACTACAAAATGAAAATAAATGGGATAGGCTTACCCATCTCCTTAACAAAAATCAGTATAGGAGAGCTCCTCAGGGGGAGATACTATCCTCTCATATGGTGAGGAAGGATCTTAGGGTAGATCAATGGACTCCTCCTCCAAGAGATTCTTCGTCAGTCATCCGGGAACAGTCTGCACCAGACTCGTGAAAATACTCCATGGATCTGCTGACAATATGATCAGACTTGGGAGAGTTAATAGGCACTAAGGGATGAGAGGCATCCAGGACCAAGGAAGCCTCCTTCATCAAGGGACTAGAAATTGACATCCTCCTGATAGGTATCAATGACAACACACCTGTGGGCCTCAGCATTGATAGCCATATGATAGGTAATGCATGGGTCTTTGAGACATGCTGGAAATCAAAAGACTAGATTTTTGACAAATGAGGCCATCTAGAGCGTTCAAAGCCTAAAGCAGGGGTGCCAAATTTGGCCCGCAGGGTAATTAGAATTGGCCCGCATGTAAATGCCCTCTATTCCTTCCCTCCCTCCATCCCATTGTCCACTATCTTTCTCTCAGATTTCCGGTCTTACCTTCAAAACAGCCTGCAGAGGATCACCGGTCAGCTGTAGTTAACCTAGCAGGCTGCCGTTGACCTCCACAGCACGTTCCCTCTGCCGCAATCCCGTACATCAGAGGAGGGGTGGGACCGCGGCAGAGAGAACGTACTGCGGAGGCTGATGGCAGCCTGCTAGGTTCACTAAAGCCGATTGACAATACTCTGCAGGCTGCTTTAAAGGTGAGACCGGGAAGCCGGAGGACGCTAAAAAGAAGGGGGGAAACATGCAGGCCTGGGAGGGGGAGCCCTGGTGTAGAAGTACACGGAGGGAGGGAAGGAGGAGTCCAAACAGATGTGGATATGCCGGACTGAGGGTGTAGGGGAGGGGAAGAAATAATGGGTCTAAAAACAGAGAAGAGGGAGAGAGATGGTTAACAATGGGATGATGGAGGGAGGGAAGGAACAGAAAGGGAGAGAAGTTGGACACAAGGGATGGTGTGGAGGGCGGATAGAAATACTGGATAGGAGGGTAGTTGGGCAGAGAAAGGGAGAGATGGTGAACCCTGGGGTGGTGTGGAAGGAGGGAGAGATGCTGGATGAAAGGGTAGTTGAGAAAAGGAAACATAGAAATAGACGGCAGATAAGGGCCACGGCCCATCTAGTCTGCCCACCCCAATGACCCTCCCCCTACCTTTCTCTGTGAATAGATCCCACATGTCTATCCCATTTGGCCTTAAAATCAGGCACGCTGTTGGCCTCAATAACCTGAAGTGGAAGACTATTCCAGCGATCAACCACCCTTTCAGTGAAAAAGAATTTCCTGGTGTCCCCGTGCAGTTTCCCGCCCCTGATTTTCCACAGATGTCCCCTTGTTGCCACGGGACCCTTGAAAAAGAAGATATCTTCTTCCACCTCGAAGCAGTCCGTGAGATACTTGAATGTCTCGATCATGTCACCCCTCTCTCTGCGTTCCTCGAGTGAGTACAGCTGCAACTTATCCAGCCGTTCCTCGTACGGGAGATCCTTGAGTCCCGAGACCATCCGGGTGGCCATTCTCTGGACCGACTCCAGTCTCAGCACATCCTTACGGTAATGCGGGCTCCAGAATTGCACACAGTATTCTAGGTGGGGCTTACGGCTGACGAAACTCCTGCGTATGCAACCTATGATTTGCCTTGCCTTGGATGAAGCTTGCTCCACTTGATTGGCAGTCTTCATGTTCTCACTGACGATCACCCCTAAGTCTCGTTCTGCTTCAGTTCTTGTTAGGATCTCGCCATTAAGGCTGTAAGTCTTGCATGGATTTTGGCTGCCCAGGTGCATGACTTTGCATTTTTTGGCATGGAAGCTGAGTTGCCAGGACCTAGACCAGCGCTCCAGTAGGAGTAGGTCGTGCATCATGTTGTCGGACATTGAATTTATGTCTGTTGTGCTTTTGCCCACTACATTGCTTAGTTTGGTGTCATCAGCGAATAATGTTATTTTACCTTGCAGCCCTTCTGCCAAGTCTCTTATAAAGATGTTGAATAGGATTGGGCCCAGGACCGAGCCCTGCGGCACTCCACTGATTACCTCTGTCATTTCGGAGGGGGTGCCGTTCAGCAACCTGAGTTCTATAGGATTGGGCGACACATTGACGAAATGGGTTGGGAATTGGCTTGGAGGTAGGCTTCAGAGGGTAGTGGTGAACGGCACCCTCTCCGAAATGACGGAGGTAATCAGTGGATCTGGGGATGGTGGGGTCCATCGCTGCAGCTGCGGGGATGGAGATGAAAAAACCTAAAGCTGCCAGAAGGGAAAGGAAACGGAAGGAGAGGATAGAGATGGAAGATGAATGGTTAGCAGCAAGAAAGAAGAAAACGACAAATGGGCAGGAGACCCTGGCAAGCGAGTTATCAGAAGACAAACAGAGCCTGTGGGACCAACATGATTTGAATAATGGCCAGACAACAAAAGGTATAAAAAATAATTTTATTTTATGTTTTGTGATTACAATATGTCAAATCTGAAATGTGTATCCTGCCAAGAGCTGGTGTTAGACAGCAAGCATGAACTAGGACCTAAAAGAGAGAAGAAAAGTATTTATTTATTTTGTTTACATTGCAGAGCCAGCATGGAGTTGGAGAGGTTGTAACCATATACTTCTACTAAGACTAAGGGGTCCTTTTATTAAGGTGTGCATTAAGTGTGTGCTAATCTTTAGTATGCGCTAAATCGGTTAGCGTACCTTAATAAAAGGACCCCTAAGTATCTTAATTTAAAAAAATTCAACCTGCGACTTAGTCTATGTTTTAGATTTCTGCCCCTTATGTGATTGAGTTTGACACTCCTGGCCTAAAGGGGCATAGTACACCACAGCAAAAGAAAAGGAAACAAAAGTGCTGAAAAAACCCCAATCCCTAAAGGAAGTAGAACAATGGCCCTGTGTGTTACGTTACACAAGAGCGACTCGAAGGCAAGACAAGAACAGTTTGAATCAAATGTAAAACTCTGATGCTCTGAGGGGATAAAATTGTGGTATGTCTTTTCAACTCTGAAGAAGACTGAAGAATGACTAGTCCAACGTGGAGATGGTAGGCAGAAACCCACTTGCAAAGGCTTCTTGAAGCAGAACACTAGAAAATACCTCCACATAGGAGCTCCATCAAGATGACACCCATCCGTGTGAATAATCAACCTGCTTGTCCTCAGAGAAACAGGCGTAGATCTTTTGAGAGAAAATGTTTCTTTCATGATCCACATTTCATTAGAAACTCATGTATAGAAGTATCTTGAAAACCTGACCAATTTAGTTTTTTGGGTTTTTTTTAACAGCCTTTAAAAAATGTTCCCTTTACCTTACAAGACCCCCCTCCCCCACATTTCCATTACATACCTAGCTTCCATGTTTCCAACTACACGTAGGTAGTTTTTATGGCGACGTATTCTACGCTGAACCTCATGAAAGAGGTAACGCAGCTGCATGAAAATCACCAGACTAGCCATGGATAACCAAATATTACCAAACAACTAAAGGGAATAGAAAAGAAAATCAGGGAAAAAAAGTATACCAAACACTATTTCCTCCACTGATCCAGCTTTCTTCTATTACCAAAAAATATATTGGGATTGATTATGTATATGTAATTACTTGGTATGCTTCTAAACAAGATATTAATATTTAATTACTATCTAATCTGTAAAGTAGAAAGAGATTTTGTACTTACCCTTGTAAGCTCTCTTCCAGTAGATAGGGGAGACATTCTAGACAAATGGCCACGTGCCATATGCAGAAGGAATCCAATCTGGATTTTTTCTCTGCGACTCTGCTCTATTTCAGTGTGCTCTCTAGCTCTACCTACAGTTAGTACTCAAGAACCAAGAGCCACCTTACAAATGTGAACTAGACACTCATGCCAATGAAGACCATAAAAAAGTGTTCTGCTCAAGAACAAACATAAAAACACCAACTGGAAGAAGACAATAAATGAATTGAAGGAGTTCAGAAATGACACCTCCATAAAACAGTGACATATATACAGTCTTCCTAGCCCAAGGGATGACTAACATCCAAGAATCAACTTGGAGAACTTGGTAAAAACGAGTTTGTTCAATCGATTTGTAAACTAAGAATTTTATAGCACTGCAAATTCAACCATTAACCTTAAGAACTATATAGCTTTCTACTTCTTCCATTGTATAAGACTGTATAGATGTCTTTCAATTGTTGACCTCCGCTGATTGTCTAGCGCTTCTTGGTGTAAACTGCCTCTAACTTTTCATGGCTTTGGCGGTATATAAAAATAAAATTATTATTATTATTATTATTAAAAGGACAGTAGGCAGGCACAGGAAGGACAGGGTAGGAGTCTACAATGTCTCCTCTATCTACTGAACAATAGCTTACCAGGAAGTACATAATCTCTTTTTCCAGGGCAATAGGGAAACATTCTAGACAAGTGGGATGTACCAAAATAGTCCCTAAATGCCAGAGTGGGCTAACAGAGGACCCAAAGGCAAATAACTACCTCCAAATAGCCTGTGTGTGCTAAAGCTATGTATCTAAAAGCCATGCCGTGACTTCCGGTGACGTCGTGTGGTTGAGCATACGCTGAGAGGCTCTGTTCCTGTACTCGAGTCCCTTCTCACATTTCGACCAGATCGCAGTCTGTTTTGGGAGCCTTGCCTGCAGGTATCCAGCTCTGCAGGGTGGTGTTCGGCAATTTCTATGGCAACCCGGCCGGTTCGTAAGGAGCAGGAGCGCAGTGTGACAGGAATCTGGCTAACCCTACCAGAAACAGGGAGAAAGTCCCTGTAAGCCCCATTAAAAACCGTGTTACCGGGTACAGGAAACATCCTGAACAGTGTAGAAATCCTGCACATGACTTTAGAAAGGAGCCCATCCCTTTAAGAGTGTACAGAGCTCAGGCTGACATTGAGAATGCAAGGCCTTTTAAGAGATTGTCTATCCCCGCTAGGAGGGGGCATGGCTGGTTGCTGAGGCTCCCATTTACTTAGTTTTCCTCGTCAGAGAAAGGGGAGAAACAGCTGGAACAAGCAGCTGAACGTAAGCTGGGAAGGAAGCCAGTCTTTTCAGCTGAACCAGGGCCAGCTCAAGGCAGTTTCTCTGAGGACTTGGAGATGGAGGAACTGGATGCCAGCCACACCAAACCAGTCTCAGAAGCCCAGCCTGAGGACTATGATAGGGAGTGCCAAGAGGACTATGTTTTGCCTGACTGGGAAGAACAACTGATGGACTGTGAGTAGGCTGTTAAGCCAAGCAGTTTTTTCCTCACTGGAGTTTTGCATTTTGGCCTTTTGTTTTAAAGCCTGCCAGATTATTATGCTCGGGCATTGCGGGGTTCTAGCTACCCCAGGGACTGTAGAAACCAGAGGCTGAAAGTTTTGAGTTTCATTTTTGGAGCAGCTTGTGCACTGCTCTGGGTTGTGCTTGGGGGTGAAGAAGTAAAACCTGAGCCTGTCTTTTAGGAGGGTGGCAACACCTGTGGTGTACAGGTCTATCTCCTCCCAGCCTGTCGGAGATTCGGCTCTACCCAACAGGACCACAGCCAGAGCCAGTGAGAGTGTTTTTTTCAAAGGAGAAGTGTTTGGCTAATGCACTGTTTTGATGGGCCCAAGAGTGAGGCCAGAAGGAAAAGTTTTGGACTTTTGTTTATGGACTGGACTGAGTCTAAAAGCACGGCTTGTGCTAAAGTGGAACTTACTTGTTTCCTAATCAGAATGAACTGAATTCATAGAAGCCTTTTTTCTTTTTACTCGTGCCATTTCTGCAAGTGTGTTTGAAGTTTGTTTACCATTAAAGTGTTTTGCTTTATTCAATCAGGGAAATCTCAGTGTGCAATTCTTGGGAGGCACTGAATGCTGTGTTCCACCACCTTTATTCAGAGAGGCAACTAGGCCTAGCCAGGATCCTGTCACACAAAGTGGTATCAGAGTGGATTTTACTGCCTCCTAGTGGACACAGCTGGGGGTTTTTTGGGATCTGGTAAACCTTTTTTTTTTGCTTTTGTTCCTGCTACAACTGTGTGTTCCGGTGATACAGCTAGAGGATTACAATGTGGGAGTGACAGTTGTGGAGTGTGCGTGAGAGCGTGACCAAGTGGCGTGGAGGATGCAGCATGGGCCAGCAAGAGTTCCGGTTCCGGAAAAGTCAGAGGCAGCAGTACCATGGATGGGGGACCAATGTTTCCTCTAAGCTGAGCTCACTATTTTCAGTGGCGTCGCTCATATGTTTTCTCGTTTCGCGGGCAGAGGTGAGAGGAAGCGGCGGTGGCCTGCCCTGCTCGCCTTAGTGTATTTTAAGTGGAAAGATGCAGCGGCGGCTCCTCTCAAGATCCCCGACTGTATCGGACTTCTTCAGTGTTGTACCAAGGGGGGGAGGTCCGCCCCAGGTGCAGCCTTAGGAGGGGTGCACCCCCCCTAAGACTGCCGTCGGAGAGGAAGTTTGGGCCAGCCAATCGCTGCCTGGCTGGGCTGAACTTCCTCTCCGACGGTAGAATTGACGTCGAGGGAATGCTGGTCGGCCCAACGGTGGGAAGCAGAGAGAGCTTGGGGCAGCCACGGCGGTGGCTTTGGGGCCTGTTTCCCCCGATGGTGACAGCAGTGGCTTTGTGGAGGGTAGGGAGAAAGAATGAAAGAAAGGTGGCAGGCAGGGAGACAGAAGGGAAACAGAAAAAAAGAAAGGGGGCATCAAGAGAGAAAAAAGAAAGAAAGGGCAGGGAGAGAGGAAGAAAAAGTTAGGGGAGGGAATGAGGTCTGGAGGAGAGGAAACATACAGGCTGAAAGAAGGGAAGAAAATTGGATGCACAGTCAGAAGATGAAAGTGCAACCAGAGACTCATGAAATCACCAGACAAAGTAGGAAAAATGATTTTATTTTAAATTTAGTGATCAAAATGTGTCTGAATTTATATATGCTGTCTATATTTTGCACTATGGCCCCCTTTTACTAAACCGCAATAGTGTTTTTTAGCGTAGGGAGCCTATGAGCATCGAGAGCAGCGCTGGCCATTTAGCGCAGTTCCCTACGCTAAAAACTGCTATTGTGGTTTAATAAAAAGGAAGGGGGGTATATTTGTCTATTTTTGTATGGTTGTTACTGAGGTGACAATGCATAGAGTCATCTGCCTTGACCTCTTTGAAAAAAACCCAGAATAGGAATGATAATTAACATTTTCTCAGCGTATAGTGTGCTTTGTGTTTTATAATTTTATTGTTGGTAGATCATTTTGACTTGGTCATTTTAAAGTAGCTCGCAAGCCCAAAAAATTTGGGCACCCCTGAGCTAGAGCGTTGAAGCTGTGTATTTCTATTTTGTTCCCCCTTTTACAAAACTGTGGAGCATTTTTTAGCGCCAGCCGTGGTGGTAGCAGCTCTGATGCTCAGAATTCTATGTGCGTCAAGGCTGTTACCACTGTGACTAAAAGCCACACTACAGTTTTGTAAAAGAGGGAGGGGTTAGTTTGTGATGACATATTCCATACTAGGTGAAGGTGTTTTCTGTGTTCTGTGTGTTCGAAAGACATGGTTTTCTGTTAGGATTGATCTGTGCTGGTCTGACTTGTTTAGTTTTACAATGGGTGTATTGATGTACTGCTCACTGCAATATGTAAGATGCTGCCTTTTCCTAGGTACTCATGTGTGACATGTGGCTTGTTACTAAAAATCATGTATTTCGTACAGATGGGGGGGGGGGTGCCAAAAAATGATGGGCCCCGGGTGTTACATATGCTAGGTAAAGGTATGTAAAGATACCAGAAAGCTGGCGAAGCAAAAACTTTAAGTAAATTGTTATTCTACGTTTTGAGTATTTAACCCTCCCACAATCTCACGGGCACTCGTTTCAAGTTTATTGAGATTTTGATTTAAACGCAATATTAAATATTTTCAATGCATATAACAAAAATAAATTTGGGGAAATAAATAAAACCATTTGAACAATAAACATACAAACATATCCATAGATGATTAAAAATACATAAGGAGTACAAGGATAAACTACATTTGTTTAAAAATGCGTCCTCTGCGCCTGCTCATAAATTTGTGGAGTATACATACATGTAACTTGTTGCTCATGCATATTTTTTTTTGCACACACCTCATCAATCCTTAGAGGGAGCATTGATGGGGACACCCTAAGATCCCAAAGGCGCAGACTCTTCAGTCCCTAAAGTAAGAGGTACCCGGAAGGGGAGCTGAAGAGGATACTTGCAGTAAAGGGGTCTCCTAACTAAATGGGGAAAAAGTCTTTGCCTTGAGGAGCCGCACTTTGTATGCTTTTCTTGTTTGCTTTGTGTTCCAGGATGGATGCCAAGCAGTTGGCCACTGTGATGGATGCCGGGAGACAACAGCTGATGGAGGACCTGCATGCAGTGATCCACTCCAATCAGGAGATATGGAGAGCCAGACAGGAGACAGCGCAACACCGCCACGATGAACTGATTAAAGTTGTTTCTGCACAACTAAGGACTGATGGTCTTAGACCTACAGGCTTACAAGCACCCATTGGGGCAAACATACCAGGTACAAACGTCCAGAATCTGGTAAGACCTAATCCTCTACAGTTTTTGACTCTTTGTAAAATGGGTCCGCAGGATGCAGCAGATGACTTTCTTAACACATTTGAGTGTGTGGCTACTGCTGCAGGATGGCCGGAGAGCCAATGGGCCGAAAGATTGGCACCCTGTCTGGCAGGGAAAGCTCTGTCAGCATACCAGACTCTAAGCCCAGATCATGTCACTGAGTACGCTCGAGTTAAGACCCACATACTAGAAACTTTAGGTCTCACTAAAGAATATTACCACCAACAATTTCGGGGATCTCATATGCTAGAAGGGGAACGCCCCAAGGTACTACTGCAATGCCTGCAACGCATGGCGGAACGGTGGTTGCAGTCCTGTCTAAATGACCCAAGGGTATTGTTCACTGAAATTCTTAAAGAACAGTTTATAAAAGCGTTGCCCGAGAACGTCCAAGGGTGGGTCAAGAAGCAGGGAGGAAGAGATCTTGCCCAAGTGGTGGAAGTAAGAGAGAATTTCATGGACGCTAATGCACCATATTCGGGAGCACAGGGGGGTACTAGAACTCCAAGTAAAACCTATTCTGATAGCGAGATCAGACAAATAGCAGCTCTCGGTATATCACCCAAGACTCCCCCTATTAAGAAAGGAGGGTCTAGGAGGGAGGTGACATGCTATAAATATGGGAAAGCGGGGCATTTGCAAAGAGACTATAGAGTGCGAAGAGAGTTTAGTGTCCGAGCAGTCCAGGGTCCTGGGTTACAGGATGACTATCACCTTAGGGTGACCTTAGAAGGACAACCTATCTGGGCCTTATTAGATTCAGGGGCTGATCAAACCTTGATATCGGATGCGTGTTGGCAAATGGTACGGGGAAATAAAAGCTCCTATCAAGGCCCGGTACTGGTGTCTATCACTTGTGTTCATGGGGCCACAAAATCTTGCCTGCAACACTGGCTTACAGTAGAGTACGAAGGTAGAAAGTGTACTCTGTTAGTGGCCGTGATTAAAGATGCACCCTTCTCCATTGTTTTGGGAAGGGACTGGCTCAATCTCCCTAGGGGACTCGTAGTAAGTAGTAAAGAGGCCCGAGGGTCCCAGGGGAGGGAGGCACCCTACTTTCAGGCAGTTATGGGGGTTAGGAGAGTCCACCAGCGATAAACAGTGCTGGCGTAGGGAGACAGGACAACCCATCTTGCGCTTTGTTCACCTGTCTGCCAAGGCCCGTGCTCCTACACAAGCTTATAGGGGAGCAGCAGGGTACGATTTGTATGCTGCTCAAGATGAACTTATTCCTCCAGGAGGGAGAAGTTTAGTGCAAACTATCTCCAAGTGGCACCTCTGCCAGGGAATTATATGCGAGTTGCCCTGCGCTTTGGCCTGGCGCTCCAGCATGCTATCCATGTGGGTGCTGGAGTTATTGATCCCAGTTATTGGGGTAATCTCTCTGTCCTCCTATGGCACTAAGCCCTTCCCTATACAAGCTGGGGCCAAGATAACATAGCTAGTGTGTGAACGCTTTTGTAAACCCCGCTTGGAAGAATGGGTCCATTTATCTCCCACGTCCTGGGGCGATAAAGGGTTCGGATCCTCGGATCAGCCAGGGGAGGGCCTTGCAGTGAATGACCCACATGGTGGGGTACCCAGCGAGTTGAGAAGGAGTTTGGAGAGGGGTCCACAAGAAGGGTTGGAAGCTGGGCATCTTGAGGAAGTAAGAGCAACTCCGTATCCTGAAGGAAGAAATAGGACATTTTGCCAAGTGAAGAAAAGACCTTAAGGCAGAGAAAAAATTTGAACAAATTGAGGTAGCCTTACAAACGGCAAGTAAGACCCAGGGAAAAGAGCAGGAGGAAGAAGGTAATAGGTCGCAGTCTTATCCCTCTCCTGATCCCATGATTCAACAAGCTTTGCAAGTACTTGAGAAAGGTACTGAGGAATGCAAAAGGAGTTGTTTAGAACATAAGAATTGCCGCTGCTGGGTCAGACCAGTGGTCCATCCTGCCCAGCAGTCAGCTTACATGGTGGCACTCAGGTCAAAGACCAGTGCTCTAAATGAGACCAACCTCACCTGCATACATTCCAGTTTAGCAGGAACTTGTCCAACTTTGTTTTGAAACCCTGCAGTGTGTTTTCCCTATAACAGATTCCGGAAGAGCGTTCCAGTTTTCTACCATTCTCTGGGTGAAGAAGAATTTCCTTATGTTTGTACGGAATCTATCCCCTTTCAACTTTAGAGAGTGCCCTCTCGTTCTCCCTACCTTGGAGATGGTGAACAACCTGTCTTTATCTACTATGTCTATTCCCTTCAGTATTTTGAACGTTTCGATCAAGTCCCCTTCTCAGTCTCCTATTTTCAAGGGAGAAGAGACCCAGTTTCTTCAATCTCTCACTGTACAGCAAATCCTCCAGGCCCTTAACCATTTTAGTCGCTCTTCTCTGGACCCTTTCGAGTAGTACCGTGTCCTTCTTCATGTACGGCGACCAGTGCTGGACGCAATATTCCAGGTGAGGTCACACCATGGCCCGGTACAGCGGCATGATAACCCTCTCCGATCTATTCGTGATCCCCTTCTTTATCATTCCTAGCATTCTGTTCGCCCTTTTTGCCGCCGCTGCACATTCCATAGACAGCTTCATTGACATGTCGATCAGAACTCCCAAGTCTCTTTCCTGGGAGGTCTCTCCAAGTACAGCCCCGGACATCCTGTATTCGTGCATGAGATTTTTGTTACCGACATGTCGCAGCCCATTTCTCAAGCATGTTTATGTCATGTTGCAGATCTTCGCAATCCTCCTGCATCTTCACTACTCTGAATAGCTTAGTATTGTCCGGAAATTTAATCACCTCGCTCGTCGTACCAATTTCCAGATAGTTTATAAAGATGTTGAAGAGCACAGGTCCAAACACCAAGCCCTGCGGCACCCCACTGGTGACGCTCTTCCAGTCCAAATATTGTCCATTTATCCCCACTCTCTGTGTCCTATGCTCCAGCCAGTTTTTGATCCACGTGAGTATTTCACCCTCGATTCCATGACTTGCAATCTTCGTTAGATAGATTGTGAGCCAACCGGGACAGATAGGGAAAATGCTTGAGTACCTGATAGAAACATAGAAATAGACGGCAGATAAGGGCCACGGCCCATCTAGTCTGCCCACCCCAATGACCCCCCCCCTACCTTTCTCTGTGAATAGACTCTACGTGTCTATCCCATTTGGCCTTAAAATCAGGCACGCTGCTGGCCTCAATAACCTGAAGTGGAAGACTATTCCAGCGATCAACCACCCTTTCAGTGAAAAAGAATTTCCTAATGTCCCCGTGCAGTTTCCCGCCCCTGATTTTCCACGGATGCCCCCTTGTTGCCGCGGGACCCTTGAAAAAGAAGATATCTTCTTCTACCTCGATGTGGCCCGTGAGATACTTGAATGTCTTGATCATGTCACCCCTCTCTCTGCGTTCCTCGAGTGAGTACAGCTGCAACTTATCCAGCCGTTCCTCGTACGGGAGATCCTTGAGTCCCGAGACCATCCGGGTGGCCATTCTCTGGACCGACTCCAGTCTCAGCACATCCTTACGATAATGCGGCCTCCAGAATTGCACACAGTATTCCAGGTGGGGCCTCACCATGGATCTATACAATGGCATAATGACTTCAGGCTTATAGCTGACGAAACTCCTGCGTATGCAACCTATGATTTGCCTTGCCTTGGATGAAGCTTGCTCCACTTGATTGGCAGTCTTCATCTTCTCACTGACGATCACCCCTAAGTCTCATTCTGCTTCAGTTCTTGTTAGGATCTCGCCATTAAGGGTGTAAGCCTTGCATGGATTTTGGCTGCCCAGGTGCATGACTTTGCATTTTTTGGCATTGAAGCTGAGTTACCAGGACCTAGACCAGCGCTCCAGTAGGAGTAGGTCATGCATCATGTTGTCGGACATTGATTTATGTCTGTTGTGCTTTTGCCCACTACATTGCTTAGTTTGGCATCATCGGCGAATAATGTTATTTTACCTCGCAGCCCTTCTGCCAAGTCTCTTATAAAGATGTTGAATAGGATTGGGCCCAGGTCCGAGCCCTGCGGCACTCCACTGATTACCTCCGTCATTTTGGAGGGGGTTCCATTCATCACTACCCTCTGAAGCCTACCTCCAAGCCAGTTCCCAACCCATTTCATCAATGTGTCGCCCAATTCTATAGAACTCATCTTGCTCAGCAACCTGTGGTGTGGTACGCTATCGAATGCTTGTAAAAACTATCGAATGATTGTAAAAACCACTTAGATAACCTTGATAGGCGGTATATAAAATCCTAATAAACTTGAAACTTGATGTGGAACCTTGTCGAACGCCTTCTGAAAATCCAGATAAACAATGTCGACTGTATCGCCCTTGTCTATCCTCCTGTTTACCCCCTCAAAGTGCAGCAAGTTCGTCAGACAAGATCTACCTTTGCTAAAGTCATACTAGCTGGTCCTCATCAGACCGTGTCCGTCAAGGTGATCAATGATGCGGTCCTTTATCAGCGCCTCTACCATCTTTCCCGGTACCGAGGTCAGACTCACCGGTCTGTAGTTTCCCAGATCTCCCCTAGAACCCTTTTTGAAGGTCGGCATAACATTTGCCACCTTCCAGTCTTCCGGAATCTTCCCCGATTTGATTCACAGGTTGGCTATTAGTTGAAGCAATTCAGCTATAGTCCATTTCAGTTCCTTGATGACCCTCGGATGGATGCCATCTGGTCCCGGGGATTTATCGCTCTTTAGCCTATCAATCTGTCTGTATGCCTTTTCTAGACTGACCGTAAGCCCTGTCAATTTCCCGTCTTCGTTTCCAGCATAGAGCCTGATGGGTTTCAGTATGTTGCGTATATCCTCTTCGGAAAATACAGACGCAAAAAATATGTTCAGTTTTTCAGCGATTTCTTTATCTTCCTTTAGTACTCCCTTTATTCCATGGTCATTCAACGGCCCCACCGCTTCTTTGCGGGTCGTTTCCCCTTAATGTATCGAAAGAACGGCTTGAAGTTTTTCGCCTCCTTGGCTATTTTTTCCTCGTAGTCTTTTTTGGCTCCTTTTACTGCCTTATGGCCCCTGCATTGATGTTGTTTGTGCTTATTCCAGTTTTTGTCTGTTTTTGACCTTTTCAATTCCTTAAAAGAAGTTTTCTTGTCTCCGATCGCTTCCTTCACCTCTACAGTGAGCCACGCCGGTTCTTTGTTCTTTTTCCTCTTGGATCCTTTGTTGATACGTGGTATCCATCTGGGTGAACCTGGCCAGAGGCAGAGAAAAATGCCTGTACCTTGGTGTGTTATACAGACCTCCAAGACAATCGGAGGAGAAGGACGCAGAATTAATCGAAGACATTGAGAATATCACCTTACGGGGGGACGTCGTTCTGATGGGAGATTTCAACATGCCTGATGTAGACTGGAACACACTCTCAGCGACAACTTGTGATAGCAGGAGGATATTAACGTCCATGAAGGGAGTACGGCTCAAACAAATGGTACTAGAGCCCACTAGGGCCCAGGCCATCCTGGACCTGGTACTTACGAACGGGGAAAGCGTCTTGGAGGTCTCGGTGGGAGAAACGCTAGCCACCAGTGACCATAACATGGTATGGTTTAACCTTAAGAAAGGCTTCCCCAGGTCACAAACAAAAACAAGGGTACTCAATTTCCGAGGCACTGACTTCGCACGCATGGGAGATTTCGTCCATCAGAAGCTGCAGGTTCAAGAAGTAACTGATAATGTGGAAGCTATGTGGTCAACCTTGAAATTGACCCTTCATGAGGCAACTAAACGCTACATAAAATCGGTAACCAAACAGCAAAGAAAAAAGAAACCCCAATGGTTCACTGATGAGGTCTCTTACCTCGTCAAAGAGAAGAAAAAAGCATTTCTCTCATACAAACGCACGGGAAAAAAAGAAGCAAACATTGAATACAGGACAAAGTCTGCAGCGGTCAAAACAGCAGTCAGGGAGGCCAAACTTCGAATGGAAGAAACTCTAGCGAAGAACATTAAGAAAGGGGACAAATCCTTCTTCAGGTACATTAGCGACAGGAAAAAGAACACAAACGGGATAGTACGCCTTAGAACGCCAGAAGGGAACTATGTGGAAACAGATTCTGATAAGGCCAAACTACTGAATGATTACTTCTGTTCAGTTTTCACCTGCGAGGCATCAGGGCACGGGCCACGGCTGGAAGCAAAGCAAAGCATGGAAGACCCATTTCAGAATTTTGAGTTCACACCAACTGATGTTTACAGAGAACTGTCAAGACTCAAGGTGAACAAAGCCATGGGACCGGATAATTTGCACCCAAGAGTGCTCAGAGAGCTATGCGATGTTCTGGCGAAACCGTTAGCCATGCTCTTCAATCTCTCCCTAGGTACGGGGAGAGTCCCCCTAGACTGGAAAACAGCCAACGTTGTTCCTCTGCACAAAAAGGGTTGCAGAGCAGAGGCTGCGAATTACAGGCCAGTGAGTCTCACATCAATAGTGTGTAAACTCATGGAAACTCTACTTAAAGGTAAATTAGACACGATATTGGATGAGGGAAATCTGAGGGATCCCTGTCAACATGGATTCACTAGGGGCAGATCATGCCAATCCAATCTTATCAGCTTCTTTAACTGGGTGACAGGAAAGCTAGACTCGGGAGAGTCTCTAGACATAGTGTACTTGGATTTCAGTAAAGCTTTCGACAGTGTCCCGCACCGTAGACTATTAAACAAGATGAAATCGATGGGGTTGGGTGAGAAACTAACTGCATGGGTCAATGATTGGCTGAGTGGAAGACTTCAGAGGGTGGTGGTCAACGGCACCCTCTCTGAGACATCGGAAGTGACTAGCGGAGTGCCGCAGGGATCAGTCCTGGGACCGTCCCTTTTCAACATATTCATAGGGGACTTGACCCGGGGGCTTCAGGGTAAAGTAGCGCTGTTCGCTGACGACGCCAAACTGTGTAATATAGTAAGTGAAAGCAATCTCAAGGATAGTATGACGCAAGATCTGATCACGTTGGAAAACTGGTCCTTGACATGGCAGCTGGGCTTCAACGCTAAGAAGTGTAAGGTCATGCATCTCGGCAGTAGAAATCCATGCAGAACATACACCTTGAATGGAGTAGCACTAGCTAGGACTTCAGAAGAACGGGACTTGGGAGTTATCATCAGTGCAGACATGAAGGCTGCCAAACAAGTAGAGAAGGCCTCATCCAAGGCAAGGCAAATGATAGGATGTATCAAGAGAAGCTTCGTCAGCCGCAAACCTGAAGTCATAATGCCACTTTACAGATCCATGGTGAGACCTCATCTGGAATACTGTGGGCAATTCTGGAGGCCGCATTACCGTAAAGATGTGCTTCGAGCCGAGTCGGTCCAGCGGATGGCCACTAGAATGGTCTCCAGACTCAAGGGTCTCTCATACGAAGAAAGACTGGGCAAATTGCAGCTCTATACTCTAGAGGAGCGCAGGGAAAGGGGTGACATGATTGAGACATTTAAATACGTCACAGGTCGTGTCGAAATGGAAAACGACATATTCTTTCCCAAGGGACCCTCGGTCACAAGGGGGCACCCGCTTAAACTCAGAGGAGGGAAATTTAGTGGTGACACCAGGAAGTACTTCTTCACGGAAAGGGTGGTGGATCATTGGAACAAACTTCCGAGGCAGGTGATCAAGGCCACCAGCGTGCTCGACTTTAAGAATAGATGGGACATCCACGTGGGATCCTTACGAGGGTCGAGCAAAGGAACTAAGTCATCAGCACTCAGACTTAATGGGGTGGGTCAGTAGAGTGGGCAGACTTGATGGGCTGTGGCCCTTTTCTGCCGTCATCTTTCTATGTTTCTATGTCTATGTTTCTATGGTATATGAAGATCTTGCGTCTTGGTGACTGTATCCTTAAATATGGACCAAGCTTGCTCTAGCGTTTTTACAGCGCTTATCCCAAGACCTACCGGGACAGGTTCAAGCCCTAAAGGAACAGCTAAGAGGGAAACCTGAAGCCTGTTCCCATGCTGAAAAGTTAGCGCAACAGATGGCATCCTTTCAGAAGGATGCCGAAAAAGGTAGACAAATAGAGGAAGTGCGCCAGCGGTGTGTTAAGGATCAAGAGGCTAGGGGCCAACAAACTAAACAGCGTAAAGAGATCCAGGGCTGTCTAGGAAAAATCCAAATGGGTGTGGGGGCTCTGGCCAAGAGAGTAGAAACTCTAGAGAACATAAATATCGGGGAATTAAAGGAATCCCTTGGAGCCCTCACTGTACGAATTGAGGGACTGGAAAACCCGGATGATCTAGATAGAGGGGGATATGCTGAAAGTTCAGAAGATCCCATCCTCAACTGGCCCGAGGACTTCCAAACAGAGCCGCAGGTCCCATTACCCAATAAGTGACGAAGGAAAAAGAAAGGTCCCACTTTATTCTACTGATACCCCAGAATTATCTTTAAACAAGTTTATCTCTTACCCGGGGTAAGATTTTGAGGGTGGGGGAATGTGACAGGAATCTGGCTAGCCCTACCAGGGAGAAAGTCCCTGTAAGCCCCATTAGAAACCCTGCTACCAGGTAAAGGAAACATCCTGAACAGTGTAGAAATCCCGTGCACGACTTTGGAAAGGAGCCCGTCCTTTTAAGACTGTCCAGGGCTCAGGCTGACATTGAAAATGCAGGGCCTTTTAAGAGATTGTCTATCCCTGCTAGGAGGGGGCATGGCTGGTTGCTGAGGCTCCCATTTACTTAGTTTTCCTCGTCAGAGAAAGGGGAGAAACAGCTGGAACAAGCAGCTGAACATAAGCTGGGAAGGAAGCCAGTCTTTCCAGCTGAACCAGGGCCAGCTCAAGGCAGTTTCTCTGAGGACTGGGAGATGGAGGAACTGGATGCCAGCCATACCAAACCAGTCTCAGAAGCCCAGCCTGAGGACTATGACAGGGAGTGCCAAGAGGACTATGTTTTGCCTGACTGGGAAGAACAGCTGATGGACTGTAAGTAGGCTGTTAAGCCAAGCAATTTTTTCCTTTTGTTTTAAAGCCTGCCAGATTATTATGCTGGGGCATTGCAGGGTTCTAGCTACCCCAGGGACTGTAGAAACCAGAAGCTGAAAGTTTTGTGTTTTATTTTTGGAGCAGCTTGTGCACTGCTCTGAGCTGTGCTTGGGAGTGAAGAAGTAAAGCCTAAGCCTGTCTTTTGGGAGGGCAGCAACACCTGTGGTGTACAGGTCTATCTCCTCCCAGCATGTTGGGGATTCGGCTCTACCCAACAGGGCCACAGCCAGAGCCAGTGAGTGTTTGTCCCAGGACAAGCAGGCAGCATTTTCCCACACATGGGTGATGTCACCGACGGAGCCCCGCAGCGGACAGCCTCGAAAGCAAACTTGCTTGAAGATCTCGATCTTTCGAGTGCTGCACCACGCATGCGCGCGTGCCTTCCCGCCCAAACTAGGGGGCGCATCTCCTGAGAGGATCCTCAGTTCGTTATTTTCCGCGGAGACAAGAAGACACGTTTTCTTCAGCTCTGCAGCGATATTGCCTTCTCTTCACCGCGGCTGTTTCTTTTTTTTTTCTAAAAGTTCGGTCGCTGTGCTTCTTATTCCTTAATTTCTTATTTCAAAAAAAAAAAATACATATATATTTTATTTTTTGATTTCGTTTAGTCCGGCCGGTGAGCCTTGGGCCTAGGCCTAATAGCTCTTTCCGTTCGACACGGACTTTATTTTTTCTATGTCTCGGCCTCTCACCGGGTTCAAACGTTGTCGCCAGTGCAATCGTGTGATTTCGGTCACCGATCCTCACTGTCGCTGTCTGCAGTGTTTGGGTTCGACCCATTCACCTGAAGATTGTCATTGTTGTTTTACTCTTACTCCTTGGGCCTTTCGACGTCAGTGCGCCCAGTTTCAACAACTCTTTGGAGCCATGGAGCAACCCTCGGATACGACCTCGACCTCGGCGGCTGCCCCGGTCTCGAAGGCTTTGACTCCGACATCGACTACCTCTACGGTCTCGAAGGCCTCGACCTTGGCTCCGGCTGGAGCTTCGGTCTCGAAGGCCTCGACCATGTCTCCGATGACTTCGGTGCCCTCGAAGGTTTCGACGGTGACCTCGGTAAAGCCTTCATTGGGGGGGTAAGTCTCCTGGTTCTCTTTCAGGTGCCGTGCCTAAGAAGCCACCAGAGTCCTCTTTATGCCCATCTTCCAAGCGTACCTCCAAGATAAGGGAATACTCACCTTCGAGGTGGCCCTCTTCAGAGCGTACTGCTGCACCTACGAGATCAGAACCTTCTGTCTCGGTGCCGATGCTGGAGGACATGCTCAAATCTATATTGACCACTCAGATTTCCTCCTTAGTGGTTCAATTGGTCCCGTCCTCGACCTTGCCTCGGGTAGATCAGCCTGTGACCCAACCAGAGCTTCCAGTGCATCGAGGCCGATCCTGGACACCGAAGAGGATACCTTCCACTGATTCTTCACCAGAATCGCCTCCTCTGAAGCACCGACCGAAGCATTCGAGGCATCTTGCTTCCAAGCTTCGACGGGAGTCATCTACATTGGATACCGAGACTTCTCTGCCTCGTTCTTCTACGTCGAAGCATGAATCTCGACACCACCGAGCATCGACCCGAAGCCCTTCTAGATCAAAGACTCCGTCATCGAAGACAACTCGTCGAGACACTTCTCCTCAAACTTCGACTCATTCAGTGCCACGTACCCCGGGTACTTCTCCATCCCGGAGCCTCAAGAGAAAACATTCTCTCACTCCACCACACAGTGCAGCTTCTTCTGTAACCCTGCGTCTTGAGTCAGAACCAGTCTCTCCATATTCTAGAGAGGCTTCTCCTTCCTACTCAGCACTTCCTAAATCTCGCAGTTTGTCTCCTGAGGAAGCATCTGATTCCAAATCCATTTCATTTGCAAAGTTTGTGTTTGATATGGGACAAGCTCTCAAACTGGATCTCCATTCAGATTCTAAATATACTCCTGAATATTTAGTAGATATGGAACTTCCTCATCCACCTAAAGAGTCCTTGAGATTACCTATGACTCCCGTTCTCAAACAAACTTTCATTCGCAACATGGAGACTCCTTATTTCATCACTGCCATTCCATCTAAATTGGAATCCCATTATCGCACAGTTCCCTGTAAAGGATTTGAAAAATCACAACTTTCTCATCAATCCTTGGAAGTAGAATCATCTTTGAAGAAAGCTCATCCTTCCAAAATCTATGCTGCTGTTCCTCCAGGTAGAGAGGGTCGTACCATGGATAAGTTTGGTCGCCGTCTCTACCAAAATTCCATGATGGCCAATAGAATTCTTAACTACAACTACATTTTTACATCTTATTTCAATCATTTTCTCAAAATGTTACCATCTTTTTACCCGGATATTTCTACAACTCGTCTTGCAGAATTCAAACTCATCCTTAAGACTCTTTCTCAGTTGAGACTCTCTCATGTTACAAGCCTCTTACGATGCTTTTGAATTATCTTCCCGAGTCTCTGCTTTTGCTGTGGCCATGCGCCGTCTGGCATGGCTACGCATTGTGGATATGGATCCCAACCTTCAGGATCGTTTAGCAAATCTGCCTTGTCAGGGGAATGAATTATTCAATGACTCTATTGAAGCAGCCACTAAGCGTCTCTCAGAACATGAACGCTCTTTTGCTTCTCTCATTCGACCAAAACCTAAGTCTACACCAACTAAAGGTTTTAAACAGACTCCACGTCGTTACCCTCAGAAAACGACTCCTACTTTTTCCGGACCTCCACCTCGTCGCTCTCAACAGCAACAACGTCAACAAAAGTCTCAACTCCCGCTGCCATCAAACCAGCTAAGTCTTTTTGACAGTCTCAGTCTGAGCATTCCAATTTCTCTGTTTCCCAACTCTCTCCTTCCCATAGGGGGTCGTCTCTCCACTTTTTATCACCAGTGGGAACTCATCACCTCAGATCTCTGGGTGCTTACCATCCTACGAGAGGGATACTCTCTTCGGTTCCTTCAGGTGCCTCCAGATCGCCCTCCAAGAGAGTGTCCTTCCAATCAGTCGCACCTTCCCCTTCTTCTTCAAGAAGCTCGGGCTCTTCTTCGCCTTCGAGCTGTAGAGGAGATTCCTCTTGCCCAACGGAACTTGGGATTTTACTCCCGATATTTCCTTGTTCCCAAGATGAGACGGGGGATTTGCGACCTATTCTGGATCTCAGAGTTCTCAACAAATACCTAGTCAAAGAGAAATTTTGAATGCTCACTCTGCCGATTTTATATTCCTTGATGGATCCAGGAGATTGGATGTGTTCCCTCGATCTCAAAGAGGCGTATACTCATATCCCTATTCATCCAGCATTTCGCAAGTACCTCAGATTTCTAGTAGGAGACCTTCATCTGCAGTACCGGGTTCTCCCTTTCGGGTTGGCTTCTTCTCCCAGAGTATTCACAAAATGTCTGGTCGTGGTGGCTGCAGCTCTTCGCAATCAGGGTCTTCAAGTATTTCCATACCTCGACGACTGGCTCATCAAAGCTCCCTCTTTTTCAGGGGCTATTGCAGCGACCCAACAAACTATTGTCTTCCTTCAAACTCTAGGATTTCACATAAACTTTCCAAAGTCTCAGTTAACTCCATCTCAGTCTCTCCAGTTCATAGGAGCAACTCTGGACACTATCCATCTGAGAGCCTACCTTCCGCAACCACGTCAAGACGCACTTCTTCAGCTTTGCCATCAGTTCTTCCGCCTTCCATCCGTTCCGGCAAGGAAAATGATGGTTCTGCTGGGTCACATGGCTTCTACAGTTCATGTGATTCCTTTTGCCAGACTTCACCTTCGTATTCCTCAATGGACACTGGCATCACAATGGCAGCAAGCCACGGATCCACCGTCTCAACGGATTACCATAACACCTTTATTGCAGAAGTCTCTCCGTTGGTGGATGCTCTCTTCGAATCTTTCCAGAGGCTTGCTGTTCCACATTCTTCCTCATCAGAAAGTCCTCACCACCGACTCGTCGACGTACGCCTGGGGGTTCATGTAGACGGTCTCCGAACTCAGGGTCTATGGACTGCAACAGACCATCTGTGCCATATCAATCTGTTGGAACTCAAAGCGATCTTTTATGCTCTCAAAGCCTTTCAACATCTCCTTCACGACATGGTGATTCTTGTACGTACAGACAACAAGTAGCCATGTATTATGTCAACAAGCAGGGAGGGACGGGATCTCACTCCCTTTGTCAGGAAGCTCTGCAACTGTGGCGCTGGGCAATCCTTCACAACATCTATCTCAGAGCTGTCTACATTCAGGGTCAACACAATTATTTAGCGGACAAATTGAGTCGTCTACTGCAGCCTCACGAATGGACACTCAATTCTCCTACTCTTCGTCAAATATTTGTCCGCTGGGGAACTCCTCAGATAGATCTGTTTGCGTCCCCTCTCAACTTCAAACTGCCTCAGTTTTGCTCCCGCATTTACACTCCTCAACGTCTCAAAGCGGATGCATTTCTCCTGGACTGGAGGAATCAGTTCCTTTATGCCTTTCCTCCATTTCCTCTAATTCTCAGGACTCTGGTCAAACTGAAATCCGAACATGCAACCATGATTCTAATAGCTCCTCGGTAGCCCAGACAACATTGGTACTCCCTTCTACTTCAACTCAGCACCAGGGAGCCTCTACTTCTACCAGTGTTTCCTTCTCTGCTCACTCAAACTCACGGATCCTTACTTCATCCCAAACTGCAGTCTCTGCACTTAACAGCTTGGTACCTTTCTGCATAACGGACTTTCCTCAATTTTCTCAGTCTGTTCAAGATATTTTGCTTGCTTCCAGAAAGCCTTCAATTAGACAATGTTATGGCCAGAAATGGACTAGATTTTCTGCTTGGTGTTCCACACGTCACTTGCAACCGATCTCTTCCTCCTTAGCATCCGTTCTGGACTATTTGCTTCACTTATCACACTCTGGACTTCAAACTACATCTATTCGAGTCCACCTTAGTGCTATTGCTGCTTTTCATCAGCCTCTGGATGGGAAACCTCTCTCTGCACATCCAATGGTTTCTCGCTTTATGAAAGGACTTTTTAATTTCCATCCACCGCTTAGACCACCTCCAGTGATTTGGGATCTGAATGTTGTTTTGGCTCAACTGATGAAACCTCCTTTTGAACCACTTGACAAAGCTCACTTCAAGTATCTCACTTGGAAAGCTGTTTTCCTGATTGCCCTCACATCTGCTCGAAAAGTCAGTGAGTTACAAGCTTTGGTAGCGGATCCACCTTTCACAGTTTTCACCATGACAAGGTAGTCCTCCGTACTCATCCTAAATTCTTACCTAAAGTTGTTTCAGAATTTCACATCAATCAGTCTATTGTTCTTCCTGTTTTTTTCCCAAAGCCTCATTCTCATCCTGGAGAAGCAGCCCTTCATACTTTAGACTGTAAACGTGCCTTGGCTTTCTACCTCCAACGCACTCAACTTCACAGAACATCTCCTCAACTTTTCATCTCCTTTGATCCGAACAGGTTGGGACGTCCTATCTCGAAGAGTACCATCTCCAACTGGATGGCTGCTTGCATCTCTTTCTGCTATGCTCAGGCTGGTCTTCCTCTGCAAGGTTGAGTGACGGGCCACAAAGTTAGAGCTATGGCGGCATCTGTAACTTTCCTCAGATCAACTCCTATTAAGGAAATCTGCAAGGCTGCCACTTGGTCCTCGGTTCATACTTTCACCTCTCATTACTGTCTGGATACTTTATCCAGGAGGGATGGCCATTTTGGCCAATCTGTTTTACAAAATCTTTTTTCATAAATTGCCAACTTCCCTCCGTCCCTTTTTAATTTGCTTGGAGATCACCCATGTGTGGGAATATGCTGCCTGCTTGTCCTGGGATAAAGCACAGTTACTTACCGTAACAATTGTTATCCAGGGACAGCAGGCAGATATTCCCACAACCCTCCCACCTCCCCTGATTGACTTCTTAGCTAGGTATCTGAACTGAGGATCCTCTCAGGAGATGCGCTCCCTAGTTTGGGCGGGAAGGCACGCGCGCATGCGCGGTGCAGCACTCGAAAGATCGAGATCTTCAAGCAAGTTTGCTTTCGAGGCTGTCCGCTGCGGGGTTCCGTCGGTGACGTCACCCATGTGTGGGAATATCTGCCTGCTGTCCCTGGATAACAACTGTTACGGTAAATAAATGTGCTTTTTCAAAAGAGAAGTGTTTGGCTAATGCACTGTTTTGATGGGCCCAAGAGTGAGGCCAGAAGGAAAAGTTTTGGAATTTTGTTTATGGACTGGACTGAGTCTAAAAGCACGGCTTGTGCTAAAGTGGAACTTACTTGTTTCCTAATCAGAATAAACTGAATTCATAGAAGCCTTTTTTTCTTTTTGCTCGTGCCATTTCTGCAAGTGTGTTTGAAGTTTGTTTACCATTAAAGCATTTTGCCTTATTCAACCAGAGAAATCTCAGTGTGCAATTCTTGGGAGGCACTGAGTGCTGTGTTCCACCACCTTTATTCAAACTCTGGGACTGGGATTCAGAGGGGCAACTAGGCCTAGCCAGGATCCTGTCCCACAGCAGCAAACTCCCAGACACCAAGATGGTGTCAGCTTCCAACCCCACGAGCCCCAGCGTTCCTAGTGCCTCCATGTGGCCGGCAGAAATCCTGGCAGAAATCACGGCAGCTGTCGAGTCTGCCATTGATAAAAAGCTCCAGCAGTTCTTTGATAAAATCGATGCGGCTCATGAACCTGGAGCTGGATGAACCCAGACTCGCGTGAGTACCTTGGAGGATAGGGTCTCTCTGCTGGAGTCTGGCCCGGCCCGGATGGCTAAGCAGTTGGCCCAGCTGACGAAGAAGGTGGATGACAAAGAAAATAGAGCCCGCAGAAACAATCTTCGGTTGGTTGGGCTGCCAGAGCGGATTGTAGAGGCTGACCTTGTCACTTAAGAACATAAGAACATAAGTAGTCGCCTCCGCCGGGGCAGACCAGAGGTCCATCCCGCCCAGCGGTCCGCTCACGCGGCGGCCCATCAGGCATATTGCCTGAGCAGCGGTCCCTGACTAATTTTATACCTACCTCTACACTTATCTCTAAACCTTCCACTGCTCTTATCTGTACCCCTCAATCCCTTTGTCCTCTAGGAACCTATCCAGGTCTTCCTTGAAACCCTGTACTGTGCTATTTCCTATCACGGCCTCCGGAAGGGTGTTCCATGTGTCCACCACCCTCTGTGTGAAAAAGAATTTCCTTGCGTTTGTTCTAAACCTGTCCCCCTTCAATTTCATCGAGTGTCCCCTTGTTCTTGTGGTTTCTTTCAAATTGAAAAATCTGTCCTTGTCAACCTTTTCGATGCCCCTCAGGATCTTGAAGGTCTCTATCATATCTCCTCTGAGTCTCCGCTTTTCCAGGGAGAACAGCCCCAGCTTCTTCAGTCTGTCAGTGTATGTAAGGTTTTCCATACCCTTAATCAGTTTAGTTGCTCTTCTCTGGACTCCCTCAAGCATTGCCATGTCCTTTTTGAGGTAAGGTGACCAGTACTGTACACAGTATTCCAGATGCGGGCGCACCATAGCCCAGTACAGTGGCAGGATGACTTCCTTCGTTCTGGTCGAGATACCCTTCTTAATGATACCTAACATTTGGTTTGCTTTCCTCGAGGCTGTGGCGCACTGTGCCGACGCCTTCAATGTCGTGTCTACCATCACTCCCAGGTTTCTTTCCAGCTTACTGACCCCTAGCATTGATCCCCCCATTTTGTAAGTGAACATCAGGTTCCTTCTCCCTATATGCATGACCTTGCATTTCCCTACGTTGAAGCTCATTTGCCACTTTTTCGCCCATTCTTCCAGTGTCGTAAGATCCCTTTGGAGATCCTTGCAATCTACCGTGGTTTCAACCTTGCTGAATAGTTTGGTGTCATCTGCGAATTTGATGACCTCACATTTTGTTCCCGCCTCCAGGTCGTCAATGAATATGTTAAACAGGAGCGGTCCCAGCACTGACCCTTGAGGAACCCCGCTCGTGACCCCTTGCCAGTCCGAGTAGTGGCCCTTTACTCCAACCCTCTGCTTCCTGTCTGCCAGCCAGTTTTTGATCCATCGGGGACCTCCCCTCGCACCCCGTGATTCCATAGCTTCCTGAGCAACCGCTCATGTGGTACCTTATCGAAGGCTTTCTGGAAGTCTAGGTAAATTATGTCTATGGGTTCACCTTTGTCCACCTGGCTATTTACCCCCTCAAAGAAGTACAACAAGTTTGTGAGGCACGACCTACCCTTGCAGAACCCATGCTGGCTCGACCTTAGCTGTCCATTTTTTTTGATATGATCACAGATGCTGTCCTTAATCAGCGCCTCCATCATCTTTCCCGGGACCGATGTGAGGCTCACTGGCCTATAGTTTCCCGGGTCGCCCCTTGAACCCTTCTTGAAGATGGGCGTGACATTATTTTCCAGTCCTCCGGGATCTCTCCAGTTTTTAGGGATAGGTTGCATATTTGCTGAAGTTCCTCTGCTATTTCATTCCTTAATTCCTTGAGCACCCTTGGGTGAATGCCGTCCGGACCTGGCGACTTGTCGCTCTTTAGCTTGTCTATCTGCCTGAGGACATCATCCTGGCTCACCTCTAGTTTTCTGGAACAATGGATTCCTGAGTCCCTGTCTCTGGATCACCGCCTGGGCAAGTTGCGAGTGGAGCATACCCACCGCTTGGGGCCTAAGGGGGCTGATGGAGTGAGGCCCCGTGTGGTAATATTTAAAATCTTGAACTTTGCCCACAAATCAGCCATTGTGCAGGCAGTCCGGGCGGGCAGTGGTCTGCATCAAGGAAATAAAAAAAATCCTGTGCTTCCAGGACTATTCACCTTTGGTGGTGGCGTAATGGCGGGAGTTCACCCTCATCTGTTCAGCCTTGTTTACTCATAAGGTCAAATTTGCCCTCCTTTACCCAGCACGCCTTCGGATTCAGCAGGAGGGCAGAATGCAGACCTTTGATTCACCTGCAGAGGCCCTCGCCTTTGTCACCACGCTTGGCATCATAGTGGTCCCACCTGCAGACACTCGACCACGCCAAGGACCCAGGGACCTTTTGGTTGGGGACACTTGACCCTTGGTTTGTCTGGTTTGTGGATTGGTGTGAGTTGTTGGGTTGTCTGGAAGGCGGGAGGATGAGGTCTGGCTGGGGAGTGAGAATAGTGGAGACTGGCTGTTCAGTGAGGGTCCTTTGGGTTGCCTCCCTTTTGCTTTACTGGGGGTAGCAGAGTGTTGGTTGGTAGTGGGATTTTTTTCTGGGGGTTTGTTCTGCTCTTTGTTGCCTGGGGGAGAGGATTAGGACGTTTGCTGCGAAGTGGTCTTTCAGGGGTTTGAATTGGGACGGGAGTGAGGTGGGGGACCTCAGTGGTTGGGGCTGGGGTCTTGGGGGTGGGGTGGAGTATGCACTTCAGTGTCGGGAAAGTTTCTTTAGGGGGGAGCTTGGTGGTGTCCTTTTTTGTTCAGTGGTTGGGGGGTCCGGTGAGGGCTGGGCACTGGACTTTCTTGTTTTCAATCTTGTATCTGCTGTGTGTTTTATGGTGGTACGATACCGGATGAGTCCACTCTGAGGGCCTGCTCATGGAACGTGGTGGGTATAAATTCACCTGTCAAACGCTCAAAAATATTACAGTTCTTGAAGAAACAACATATGCATATTGCCTGTCTCCAGGAGACACATTTGTCAGATATTGAGCATGATAAATTGGCTAAGAGTTGGGTTAAGGAGGTCCACTACTCATAGTGCAGGGGTGGTGGTCCTTTTAAGCAAATTTCTTCCTTATACTGTCCATAAAGTGGTTAAGGACCTGGGGGAGGTATTTGTTTTTACGTCTGGAGGTGCAAGGGATGGAGATGGTGATTGCGAATATCTATGCCCCAAATTTTTTTAATATGGAATTTTTTCAACAGATTATGGGTTTATGTGCCACTTTTCAGCAGCTCCCCATTCTGATGTTTGGCGACTTTAATGTGGTCCTTGATCCGGATATGGATCACCTTGGAGCGACTTCTACTGATGATCGGCCTATGAGGAGTCTTACTCAGTTTTGAGGGTACTAGATTTGGTGGACGTCTGGCGACTTTACCGTCCCGTAGATAAGGATTTCACACATGTGGCTCAGACTCATCCTTCTCTGTCTCGGATAGATTATATACTGGTGTCTTCCTCTTTTCTCCCTAGGGTGTTTAGTGCAGAGATTGGCACCCTCTCTATTTCCGATCATGCTTTAGTGTGGGTGGAACTCCAGGGTGTCCAATTGGGGTCTGCGCCTGCTCAATGGAGGTTCCCTAGATATTTTTATTGGGATAAGTGTTATAGAAAGTACATTGTTCAGAAATGGGATCAATATCTGCTGGATAATGCTGCCTCTAATTCGGATTCGGTACTGTTGTGGGAGGCTGCCATGGCGGTCCTTCGCGGGGAGACTATAACGTACGTGGCTAGACAGCGGAAGGAGCGTTCCCGGGAATTATTGTATTTGCATCATGCGGTTGACACCTGTAAGCATCGGTGGTTCGCTTCGAGGAATCCGGTAGACAGAGAATCCCTTCAGGCTGCTCGGGTGGCGCTCCAGGTTAAGCTTCATGAATATACTTTAAAATTATTCCAATTTTACAAACATAAATTCTATAGATATGGGAATCGGTCTGGTAAATTATTGGCCTGTATGGTTCATCCTTGGCAGGGTCCCCAATTTTGTAAAGGGATTTTGCAGCATACTTCCTTCGTCACCGATAGGGATCGTCGCACAGATATTTTTCCCCGCCATTTTCGGGACTTCTTTTCAAGGAGAGCTTCGCCTCCGGGTGAAATGGCTGCCTACTTGGACTCTTTACAGTTAGTTCAGGTTACAGGGGCCGCAGTTGAGGACTTGCATGCTTTTATTATGGCCTTAGAGATTCAGCAGGTTATTTGGGACTCTCCGCTTTCTAAGGCCCCGGGACCCGATGGTTTTTCATCTGAATTTTATAAAATCTTATAGGATCGTATAGTTGGTTCCTTGGAGGCTTATTTTACTGGGGTAACATAGTAACATAGTAGATGACGGCAGATAAAGACCCAAATGGTCCATCTAGTCTGCCCAACCTGATTCAATTTAAATTTTTAAATTTTTTCTTCTTAGCTATTTCTGGGCAAGAATCCAAAGCTCTACCCGGTACTGTGCTTGGGTTCCTACTGCCGAAATCTCCATTAAAACCTACTCTAGCCCATCTACACCCTCTCAGCCATTGAAGCCTTCCCCAGCCCATCCTCCACCAAATACCCATATACAGACACAGACCGTGCAAGATTGCCCAGTACTGGCCTTAGTTCATCCCACACTTTTTTGAACTCAGTCACAGTTTTACTCTCCATCACCTCTCTTGGGAGCGCATTTCAGGCATCCACCACCCCCTCTTCGTAAAGTAGAATTTCCTAACATTGCCTTTGAATCTACCACCCCTCAACCTCAAATTATGTCCTCTGGTTTTACCATTTTCCTTTCTCTGGAAAAGATTATGTTCTATGTTAATACCCTTCAAGTATTTGAACGTCTGAATCATATCTCCCCTGTCTCTCCTTTCCTTTAGGGTATACATATTCAGGGCTTCCAGTCTCTCCTCATACGTCTTCTGGTGCAAGCCTCTTATCATTTCCGTCTCCCTCCTCTGGACCGCTTCAAGTCTTCTTACGTCCTTTGCCAGATACATTCTCCAAAACTGAACACAATACTCCAAGTGTGGCCTTACCAATGACCTGTACAAGGGCATCAACATCTTCTTCCTTCTATTGGCTACGCCACTCTTTATACAGCCCAGCATCCTTCTGGCAGCAGCCACTGCCTTGTCACACTGTTTGTTCGCCTTTAGATTTTCGGACTCTATCACCCCAAGGTCCCTCTCCCGGTCCGTACATATCAGCTTCTCTCCTCCTAGCATATACGGTTCCTTCCGATTATTAATCCCCAAATGCATTACTCTGCATTTCTTTGCATTGAATTGTAGTTGCCAGGCATTAGACCATTCCTCTAACTTTTGCAGATCCTTTTTCATATTTTCCACTCCCTCTTTGGTATCTACTCTGTTACAAATCTTGGTATCATCTGCAAAAAGACACACTTTTCCTTCTAACCCTTTAGCAATGTCACTCACAAACATATTGAACAGGATTGGCCCCAGCACTGAACCCTGAGGGACTCCACTACTCACCTTTCCTTCCTCCGAGCAACTTCCATTAACCACCACCCTCTGGCGTCAATCCGACAGCCAGTTTCTAACCCAGTTCACCACTTTGGGTCCTAACTGCAGCTCTTCAAGTTTGTTCAACAGCCTCCTATGAGGAACTGTATCAAAGGCTTTGCTAAAATTTAAGTAAATTACATCTAGCATATGTCCTCGATCCAGCTCTCTGGTCACCCAATCAAAAAATTCAATCAGGTTCGTTTGGCACGATTTACCTTTTGTAAAGCCATGTTGCCTCGGATCCTGTAACCCATTAGATTCAAGGAAGTACACTATTCTTTCTTTCAGCAACACTTCCATTATTTTTCCAACAACTGAAGTGAGGCTCACCGGCCTGTAGTTTCCTGCTTCATCCCTGTGACCACTTTTATGAATAGGGACCACATCCGCTCTCCTCCAATCCATCAGGAATCACTCCTGTCTCCAGAAATTTGTTGAACAAGTCTTTAATAGGACTTGCCAGAACCTCTCTGAGCTCCCTTAGTATCCTGGGATGGATCCCGTCTGGTCCCATCGCTTTGTCCACCTTCAATTTTTCAAGTTGCTCATAAACACTCTCCTCCGTGAACGACACAGAATCTACTCCATTTTCTCGTGTAACTTTGCCAGACAATCTCGGTCCTTCTCCAGGATTTTCTTCTGTAAACACAAAACAGAAAAAAATGGGCAAAGTCAAAACGGTAGAACAGGCATGGTCCCTTCTGAAAAATAATATCACAGAAGCACAAAGCCTCTACATTCCACGGATATCCAAAGCAAAGAAAAACAAAGGCAAAAGAGAGCCGGCGTGGCTTACTAAAGAGGTGAAGGAAGCCATAAAGGAAAAGAAGGACTCCTTCAAAGCATGGAAACGCACGAAAACAGTCAAAACTTGGAACAAACACAAGGGTGATCAGAAGAAGTGTCACAGGGCAGTGAGGGATGCCAAAAAGGACTATGAGGAGAAAATAGCGCAGGAGGCCAAAAACTTCAAGCCCTTCTTCAGGTACGTGAAAGGGAGAAAACCCGCAAAAGAGGCGCTGGGACCTCTGGACGACCAGGGAAGAAAAGGGTACATCAAGGAAGACAAACAAATCGCAGACAGACTAAATTCATTCTTTGCGTCTGTCTTTACAAAGGAAGACACTGCAACAATTCCAGAAGCAGTGAAAGTGTTCAAAGGAGTAACAGAGACAGCCTTACCACAGTAGACATGGACTTGGACCAGATCTACCGCCAGATCGACAAACTCAAAAACGACAAATCCCCTGGACCGGATGGAATTCATCCGAGAGTCTTTAAAGAGCTAAAAGTGGAAATCGGAGAACTATTCCAAAAACTTGCCAACCTGTCAATCAAAACAGGACAGATACCAGATGACTGGAAGATAGCGAAAGTCACGCCGATATTCAAAAAAGGATCAAGAGGAGTACCGGGCAACTATAGACCTGCGAGTCTCACGTCGGTCCCTGGGAAGATGGTTGAGGTGCTGATTAAGGATAGCATAACCCAGCACCTAGACACACATGACCTGATGAAAGCCAGCCAACATGGATTCAGGAAAGGGAAGTCAGGCTTGACGAACCTACTTCAATTTTTTGAGATAGTGAACAGACAAATTGATAATGGAGAACCAATGAATATTATATACTTGGATTTTCAGAAAGCGTTCGACAAAGTTCCGCATGTAAGACTCCTCAGAAAACTGCAGGGCCATGGAATAGAAGGAGATATACTAAGATGGATAGGCAAATGGCTGGAGAACAGAAAGCAGAGAGTGGGCATAAATGGGAAGTTCTCGGACTGAGAAAATGTAACTAGCAGTGTGCCCCAGGGCTCGGTACTTGGGCCCATCTTATTTAATATCTTCATCAACGACCTAGAGGATGGAACATCCAGTGAGATCATCAAGTTTGCAGATGACACAAAGCTATGCCGGGCCATCAAATCGCAGAAGGACAGTGAGGAACTCCAGAGTGACTTGAGCCGATTGGAAAATTGGGCTGATAAAGGGCAGATGAAGTTTAATGTGGAAAAATGCAAAGTGATGCACTTAGGCAGAAAAAATAAGGAACACAAGTATAGTATGTCAGGTGCAACTCTGGGAAAATCTGAATAGGAAAAGGACCTGGGAGTATTAATCGATAGGACACTGAAGCCGTCGGTGCAATGTGCGGCGGCAGCGAAGAACGCGAATAGAATGCTAGGCATGATAAAGAAGGGAATCACGAGTAGATCGGAGAAAGTCATAATGCCGCTTTATAGAGCGATGGTCAGATCACACTTGGAATACTGCGTCCAGCATTGGTCTCCATACCTAAAGAAGGATATCAAACTGCTAGAGAGGGTACAGAGACGAGCAACAAAGCTAGTGAAACGTATTGAGAACCTGGATTATGAGGAAAGACTTAAGAGACTGGGGTTGTTCTCCCTTGAGAAAAGGAGACTACAAGGGGATATGATTGAGACATTCAAAATACTGAAAGGAATCGACAAAATAGAGCAGGAAAAAACGTTATTTACAATGTCCAATGTGGCAAGGACAAGAGGACATGGGCTGAAGCTAAGGGGGGACAAGTTCAAGACAAATATCAGCAAGTTCTGCTTCACGCAACGAGTGGTGGACACCTGGAATGCTCTCCCAGAAGAGGTAATTGCGGAATCAACCATTCTAGGATTTAAGGGTAAGTTAGATGTACATCTCCTTATGAGTGGCATGAAGTGACATGGGTAAGGGCAAGCTAGATGCACTTCTCTTTACAAGACGCTTAGAGCGATATGGGGACCAAAACTTGCCAGGGTACACCTGGCGGGGCCTCCGCGTGTGCAGATCGCCGGACTTGATGGACCTAGGGTCTGTTCTGGAGATGGCGCTTCTTATGTTCTAGAAGTATTTGTTTAGCACATTTGCTTTTTCCTCATCACTCTCCACATATCGGTTCCCAGCATCTTTTAGTTTAGTAATTCCATTTTTCATCTTCCTTCTTTCACTAATATATCTGAAAAAAATTTTGTCTCCCTTTTTAACATTTTTAGCTATTTGTTCTTCCGCCTGTGCTTTTGCCAGAAATATCCCTCTCTTGGCTTCTTTCAGTTTCACCCTGTAGTCCTTTCTGCACTCCTCTTCTTGGGTTTTGGAGGCTTCGGGGGCCTTTCCTGCTCATGTTAACAGGGCACATATTGTGCTGATTCCCAAGCCTAACCGGAACCCTGCTTTTGTGGATTCTTATTGTCACATTTCTTTAATTTCCAGCTTAAAATATTGGCTAAAATTCTGGCTAACCGGTTGGCTGGCTTTTTACTGGATTTGATTCATGCTGACCAGGTGGGGTTCATTCAGAGTAGACAGGTGGTTTGGAATGTCCGGAAAGTCATTGCAGCTCTGGGTCATAGTGCGACCTATTCGCTCCCGGGTCTATTGATTAGTCTTGATGCTAGTAAAGCATTTGATTGTGTGGATTGGGCATACTTTTTCGCGGTGCTTGAGGGCTATGGGTTGGGTGGTTCTTTTCTGACCATGGTCCGTTTGTTGTATCATCTTCCTAGTTTGGCAGTGTTGGTTAATGGACTGGTTTCTGGTTATTTTCCAGTGGAGCGTGGTACCCGTCAGGATTGTCCTCTTTCCCCTTTATTATTTATTTTATCTCTGGAGCCCCTATTGTGGCGGATTCGGGAGGATGGCTCAGTTTCCGGGTTGACTGTGGGGTAGGAGGAGGTCCATTGTCTGACCTTTGCAGACGATATCTGCTGCTGTCAGTCTCTTCCCAGGGTGTTGCAATTGGTTGGTGCTCACGGCGTGGTGTCTGGTTTGGCGTTAAATTTGGACAAGTCTGAGGCTTTGGCTGTTGGTGGGTACGCTTATGAGGACTGGTCGATCCCATACCTCTGTGAAAGGTGGTGCACAAACTTAAATATTTGGGGGTATACATAACTGGCAATCTGTCCCGGGCCTATAAGGAAAATTTCACAGTGCTCTTGAAGAAGTCCAGGGATCTATTGAGTCTTTGGACTCGTTTGCCATTGTCCCTACAGGGTCGAATTGCTCTTTACAAAATGGTGTTGTTCCCTAAGTGGGTCTATGTGATGCAGACTTTTCCATTGTATATGACTAATAAGGATATTAACATGTATCACACTGTCTTACGTAAATTTCTTTGGAATAATAGAAAACTCAGACTGACTCTTGCTCAATTATCTCTCCCTGTGGGACGGGGTGGACTGGCACTCCCGGACCTGAGGAGATACAACATAGCCTGCCTTCTTCGGCACTTGGTGGACTGGATTAAGAACACTCAGTTTTATACTCCTGTCACTCTTGAGCAGCAGTTGATGGCTCCTACTCACTTGATGTACTATCTTCATGCTAAGCGCCCACACCAGATTTTTCCCACCAGGTCTCAACTTCTGCTGTGCTCCATGAGACAATGTTGGCAATCCTGTTGCCCTTATGGAGTAATCGAAACCTGGATCCTGATGCTTCCAAACTATATTTACAGCGCTGGAGTGCTCGTGGACTATACTATGTGCGAGATATGGTGTCAGAGGAGGATGTGCCCCGTTCTTTCCAAGATCTATAGGCGGCGGGTCTCTTGGAGGCTCGGGTCTGGCTTTTCTACCGCCAGATGTCTCATTATATATGCTCGTCGGATGCCGCTACTTTGAATGAAGACAGGGCGGATGTGGTGTGTGAGACTTTGACCCTGTCTCGCCTGACTTGGATTATCCTTTCATATCCATCAAGTCAGCTTGGGCTGCTTTGTGGCAGCTGTGTAGAATCAGGATCTCTCCCCGTCTGACCGTATCACGGGCTCCGGAGTTCGTCTTCTTATGAAACATCTTCCTCGGATAATTTGTTCTGTGGTACTGCAAGAGCAACACTTCAAGTTTCTATTGCGGCTGCATGTCTCCCCATTCCGGGCCTATGTTTCTAGATATGCCTCTCATGCTCGGTGTCCTCGGTGCCAGTCCGCCCCTGCAGGCTTGCTTCACATGTTTTGATCTTATGACCATATTCAAACATTCTGGTCCTTTGTAGCTCTGTACCTGCAGTCTGCTTTGCACAAGCAGATTCCTTTGAGAGCGGATGTTCTGCTCTTTTCTCAGGGGGTTCATTTGGGTTTGTCTAGAGGGGGCAACATGTTACTACAAAAGGCCTCTTTGTTGGCCCAGAAGTGTATACTTTTGTTGTGGCGCCAAGCTGAAGTGCCGACCCTTACTATGTGGAGGAATGAACTGTTTACTCTGTTAAAATTTGAATACCTGGATGTTCGGAGCGGAGGTCCTGGGCCTTGGAGGAAATTCAGGAGAATATGGGTTCTCGTTTGGGAAGGATTGTCCCTTAGAGCTTGCAGTTCTTTATTGAACTTTTGACACTGGAATGCAGGGGGGGAGGTTGAGGGGCAGGTTCTGGTGGGGGGGGTTGGTTTCTGAGTCTTCGTGAAGGATCGAAGCGAAAGACCCGATTGTTTCTGCACTTCCTCTTGTTGATGGTTGTTGGTTTATCGTGATTTGTATTATATATCTGAAAAATTTAATAAAAATGATTAAAAAAAAAAAGCCATGCCGTAAGAGCAAAGTGACCCAGATCATCCATAGAGACTGGATCCCAAGAAAGCAGGTCCGGAAGGGCATGGAACCAAAGGCTGAAACTACAAGCCAACCATGGAACCAAAGGCTGTGACCTCTGTGAAGATGCAGCAGATTTGCGTACCATAGCCTGCGAGGTCAGTCCGGAGCCACAAGAATGACACAGCCCAGAAGGGTCACCATCAGCTGAATGACTCGGCCTATCATGGGCCAGGGAGGAAAGACATACAGGTAAATCTACTGAGGCCAGGGCTGCACGAGAGCATCAAGATCAGTGTTGTCGGGCTTGGATCTTTGACTGAAGAATTGAGACATCGTCATGCCCTGGTCCGTGGCCATGAGGATAAAGCAGGGCCAACCCCAGCACTGCCCAATGGCTTGAAATACAGTTGAGGACAGCTCCCACTATTACAGATCCAAAGCTTGTCTGCTGAGGGAGTCAACTGGTACATTGTTGACTCCCGCCACATGTGCTGCAGAAAATGCCTGCAGATGATATATCGTCCACAGAAAGAGAAGGCAGGCCTTCCTGAGCCAGAAAAGTTCTCTTGGCACTACCTTGACAAGGGACACAGGCTACGGCTATTGCGTTGTCGGATAAGTCTCGGACCACTTAGCCTTCCAGAAACTTCTGGAATTGCACCAGAGCAAGCTGCATAGCTCTTAGCTCCAGCCAGTCGATTGACAACTCCACTGGATGGGACGGCAAGTACAGTGGGCTCCCTAGTCCCAAAAGCTGGTATCTGTCATCACACCAACCTAGGAGGCAATCCTCAGCGGTATGCCCCTGAAGAGTGACTGTGGGAGAAGTCACCAAGCCATGCTGTCCCAAGTTTCCAGAGTCCAGGAAAGAATAAAACGCAGTCTTGTGCGGAGCCCAATGAGAGAGGAAGGCATGCTAGAGAAGGCACCTGTGCGCTCATGTCCAAAGAACCAAATTCAACGTAGCTATCGGGGACCTTAGGACCTGAAGACAGCCCCATGCCGATGGAGCAGGTTCCTACAAGAAGGAAGAAACTGTGAGAGCACAACTTGCACCAGCTTGCCTCTATAAGATAAATGCAGCTCACTGCTGCGTTGAACAAAACTCCCACATATTCCAGAGGCTGAGTGAGTGTCAGACTACTCCGTCTGGAGCTCACAAGTCAGCCAAGGCCCTCCAGAACGGGGATCACCAGATCCACTGTATAACAACCCTTGGCCAATGAATGAACTCTTTACAGGCAGACGTCCAAGTAAGGGTGGATTGGCAGACCCATGTGCCATAAATAAGTAACCACTGGAGCCCAAGAGATTGGGTAGCCACGGCTCTATAGCTTGAATATCCAGCAAGCATTGTACAGTAGTTTGCATCTTGAGTGCTACGACAGTCAACCTGCGGGAGAGTTCACATACCAAGCCATCAGAAGCCAGGCAAGTCCAATTTGAAATCTGCCCTAAGAATGTCCAAGAACCACAGGTCAGACAAAAGGTGAGACCAGACCGGCATACAACTGAGAGTCTGCCCTATCTATAGAGGAGCATACTTCTGCCTGGCATCATTATGCCTGTGTGCGCAAATGGGAGGCAGATGGTCGGATGTGCCTGCAGTTGAAGTACTGTTGCTAGAAGCTCTAGGAAAATCTCAGAGATGTGTCAGTCATATACGGGTGGAATCACCCAGAGCCACGAAAAATTAGAGCGATCAAAACCTGTAAAGATTCTGGGTCTATCAGGCAGGGACATAGGGCGATGGTCCACCACAGAATTCATGAGGTCGGCCACTCTCTTATCAAACCAAAACCGCTCCTTAAAGGAAAATATAGCCAAAGGAGTCTCGTAAGTGGAATGAGCAACTCATTGTCTGATTCAGAGCATCCTGTAAGCAAAAACAGCACCTAGGCTAGTACTCGCATAAGAAGCCAAAAGAAGTTGAGGAGGAAGCTCCATAGCCTCCAGAGTGTCTCAGCTGAAACAAACAGGTGCGAGCGATAAAGGATGCTGCCGAAGCAGCTTCAGTGCCTTAAGCAGCTTCTTGAGGGGACAGTGCAGAGGCAAGAGGAGTGGAGCTTAAGTCTCTGGAATATGAGGCTTCCTAAAGGTCCAGGCGAGTAGACAGAATTAACCCACTAGACCAGGAATAAAGTGAGATTGTAGAAGAATATCCATGTTTATGCAGCCAAACAGCTTTTATGCAGGTATTCTTAGGTGTAGTTAGCCCTTAACCACCTAAGCGGCAAGTTTATAAAGATAGGATTGAGTTTTGTGTGGTCCTATTTGGTCACTTAACTTAGGCTAAGTGCTGACTATTAACACTTAACTGCCAAAGTGCCGATCCTTCCGCAGACTACCCACAGAAATAGCCAGATTTAAGTTTGACAGTCTATCAACGGATAGCCTCAAAAGTGATTTAACTGGCCAGGAGCTGTTTATGGCTAGTTAATAGCTTTGACTATCGAACCCTTAATGTATCAAAAAAACAAAAACAAACAGATACAAATATATCTGGGGGCAACACATTATTCAAAATTGCTGTTGAGCTTGTTTCATGGTCAAACTTGCAAGATCCTGTAACTCTTCTTTTGATAGGGAAGCATTGGCCTATCGTGTATTATTTAAAATTCTTATCTTAACACACAAGATTTTTTATACTGGAGAACCCTCACATAATTCTTTATTCATCTGTATAGCTGCTTAGGTCTAGTCAACAAAATCTACTAGAAATATCTTCATTTTGATCTATTTGTCAAGTAACTTGTGCATTAACAGCATATATATTATGGAATATCTTGCCTAGCTCCTGTGTATAGAAATATCATTCACAAAATCCAAAATAGGAATACAAAGTTATTTACTTATTTTTTAATAAAAGCATTTCTTCCTAACTCTGTTGGAGATTTTTGATCTATGGGGTCTTTAAATGCAGCAGAAAATCAATACATACCTATGATCCTTTTACTTTTCTTTTTTTAAATAATTTTTAACAAACTTGAACCTTTCAATTAATTAGCTTGTGGCTCAAATTGTTAAGAAAATATTATAATCCTGTAGCTTCTACCATCATGCCACCTACCAGCATATGGATGTGGTGCAACAAGTCCAGGGAGAGCAGAGTTAGCTCCATGATAAAGTCAATGTAATACACATAAGTTCCTTTTCCCTCCCAGGTTCCTTCATGGTTCAGATCCCAAAGATGAATTATGTAACTGCAAGTAGAGGTAAATAAAACAATTTAACATTGGAATTAAAAATGTGACTAATCTATCTTTAGCTGATTTACACCCTCACACAAACTTTTATCAAGCCATGCTGCCGAACAGTGGAAGCTAAATGCCAAATCGCCCCAAAAAATAGAATGGGGGGGGGCGGCTTGGCATTAGCTCGCACTGCTGAGCAGCACAACTTGATAAAAGAGGGGGGGTTAGTTACTTATTTATTCATTTTTTTTTAAAACACACAGTTTCAAAACCAGCTCAGAAAAAGTATTTACACTTGAACCCCTTCCAAGATGTTCAAAATTGTTTTCTTGATTGTTCCAGTATGTGCAGCCATCTTGGATCCTTGGACAGCCCTAAACCAGCAGATATTAGAAATAATTTAAATAGCAGGAGAGGATCCTGCCCACAGAAACTGCTTGGTCTGTAGTTAACTACAGATATTCAGTGGCACTTAACTTACTAATGTCTGCATTGAAACTGGCTAACTAGAGGGGATTCTGGAGGCAGAACTGGTTATTATGCAGCTAAGGGTCAATATTCATATCCGCTTATATTGTGCCACAAAAATATCAGTCATATTTTTAAGCAGTTCAGCTTATGCAGTCAAGGGCTGAATATTGTACACAATCACGTAAGCTTTAGCAGCCAATCTACAACTAGATATTCAACGCTAGTGTCCAGCTATGACCTGGCATTGAATATTGTGACCAGTCAGGCTCCGTGCCTGCCTTGGTCTCTGTGGTTTCCCTAGTGTCCATCAGGGAAGCCAGAGAGAAGCCAGGCCTGAGAGCAAGCAGAGGTACCATTATCCAGATCACTACCAGGGGAGCCAAAGAGAGGAGCAGCTACCTGCTGACTCAGGTAGAACAGGGTGTGTCCTTCCCCTTGAAAAGCCAGCAGTCAACAAGCTGTTAGGTAGGATAGGGAGGAAGCTGAGGGCTCTTCCTAACAAGGGCCTGCCTAGCTCAAGCAAGGGTAATGCCTGTGTACCCATGGAGGTAGATGAAGCTGGAACCCCTCCAGAATTACAAGTAACTGATGAGGAGACTCCTATGGAGTTACAAGTGGAACTGTCTGCTGAGGAGCTGTGTGGAGCTTCAGAACCGATGGATATTGGAGTGACAATCAGCTCTAGCTGAGCAAGAACTGTGAGTTGTTGTTTTTTAATATTTTGGCTGGGTTCTATTCCTGCTCTCAATCATTTTCAAGGACTTTTTGGACTGTGCATTTGTTTGTAAAGCTAAGAGTGTGTGGGGGAGAAGTTTGCTTCCATCTGGGTGGGAGTTTTGAAAGCTGTTTTTTTGTGCTTTTGAAAGGCAAACTTGTGACACTCCTCTTTGCCCAGCCCTGCTACATTTTAAGCTGGAGGCTTTATTTTTGTGTTTGCACTAGAGATGTTGGGGTGAAAAGGCATATTCTCCAGGAACTGATTTTGAATTCTGTGGACTGTGCTTACCTGAGCTCTGCTGGAGAGCAGACTTGGGGAAAGAGAAGCTTTAGTATAAGCAGCCCTGTGAAAGAGTATACCACATTAGGAGGGAAATCCTGAATGCTGCCAGAGTTTTCTTCTGTCCATTTTTGTTTTGGGCATTTGTTTGTTACGGTGAACTTTGAGCCATTCTGACTTTATTTTGAATAGTAAATTTTCTTTATTGCCATTCTACAACTGTGCGGCGGCAGCAACACGGGCGAACAGAATGCTAGGAATGATAAAGAAGGGGATCACGAACAGATCGGAGAAGGTTATCATGCCGCGCCCTCACCTGGAGTACTGCGTCCAGCACTGGTCGCCGTACATGATGCTACTTGAAAGGGTACAGAGAAGGGCGACTAAGATGGTTAAGCGTCTGGAGGAGTTGCCGTATAGTGAAAGATTAGAGAAACTGGGCCTTTTCTCCCTCGAACAGAGGAGATTGACAAGGGACATGATTGAAACATTCAAGGAACTGAAGGGAATAGATGTTGTTCACCCTCTCCAAGGTAGGGAGAACGAGAAGGCACTCTCTAAAATTGAAAGGGGATAGATTCTGTACGAATGTAAGAAAGTTCTTCTTCACTCAGAGAGTGGTAGAAAACTGGAACACTCTTCCGGAGTATGTTGTAGGGGAAAACACCCTCCAGAGATTCAAGACACAGTTAGACAAGTTCCTCCTGAACCAGAATGTACACAGGTAGGGCTAGTCTCAGTTAGGGCGCTGATCTTTGACCAAGGGCCACCGCGTGAGCGGACTGCTGGGCACGATGGACCACTGGTCTGACCCAACAGCAGCAATTCTTATGTTCCTTAAAATCCTGCAGGGTGACTCCAGTTTGAGTCACACGCCAGTGCAATCTGGATCTGTGGCCACTGGAGGCACTGCAGAGTCCCGGCTACAATATCTAAGAATACAGCAGGTGGTGGACATAAAAACACTGACTACCACTGGCTGAATATCAGCCAAAAAGTTTATTTTTATAACAATTTGAAAAATTTGGGGCAAACTGATTTACTTGATGATACCATACACATGTGCCTGGGATCTAAAATTAATTCTACCCAGCAACTACTCTATTTTTAAGTCTTCAGAATAGAAGCCATCTCTATGGCAAAAAATTCTGGTGCCCTATATGCCATAGTCAGATCCCTTATATCCAAAAAGGAGACATCTGATACAAAAAGGCTTTCACCCTCAGCTTAGGACTTGGCAAACTACTTCACTGATTAACTTGAAAAAAATTAGAGCTACCTTACTACAGAACACTCAGAGCATCTGGCCCAAGTATGATTATCCTGCCTTGCCACTTTCTAAATGCTCACACTTCAACATTCTAGACATCTAAACGCAATGAACATAAAAAGGGGCAAAATTTTGAAATAATTCCCCCACATATCTTAAAACGCTTCTATTTCAATTTTGGTCCTTTCATTCTAGAACTTGTCAAAACTAGCTTATCCTCTGCTACTCTACCTAAAAGTTGGAAGGAATCCACAATTTATCTTACAGTCAAGGATCACAAAATTAGCACCCAAGATACTTCCAACTACCACCCAATAGCTAATATCCCATTCCTTGTCAAACTCACTGAAAAAAATAGTCCTGCTTCAAATATCTGACTTTATCGAGAAAACACAAGTGGTGCATCCCAACCAGAAAGGTTTCAGACAGTTTCACTCCACCAAACTCTCTCTCACAAGGCTGACTACTAACTTCCTTTATCACTTAGATCATCACAAATCAGTCCTTCTTATTTCTGTCTGCAGCATTCAAGACAATTGATCATCAACTTTTATTACAGTGTCTCAGCAATATCAGTATTTCTGGACAAGTCCTACAATGGTTTAACTCTTATTTCTCTGACAGCTGTTCAAAAGTAGTTTTCAACTCTAACTCCTCAGACACTTTTCCTAATAACTATGGCATCCCACAAGGGTCAATCTTATCCCCATTACTATTCAACATTTTTCTGGCTCCTCCCTTCCAACTTTAGGACAGTCTATCAGATTCACCATATTCCCTTCTAACCTTAGGACAGTCTATCAAATTCACCATATTCGCTTACACAGATGACATACAGAAAATACATCCTATTGATCTCAATAATCCAGAAGAAATCATTACCATGAATCAGAAATTGGAAAAAAAAAATCAGGGTTTGGTTGATAACCAAATCATTAAACATCAATAAAACTAAACTAATGATCTTTCCTACTAAAGATGGACTATCACTGCTTAGCCTCATCAAATTTGAAACTTCCTGAGTAAAATGGAGAGAGTATCCTTCCCTGATGATGGTAAGCACCCAGAGGTTGGATGTAATTAACATCCATCGGTTGTAAAAATGATGGAGACGACCTCCTATAGGGGGAAAGGGAGACAGAGACAGAACGGTAGAGGTTATGCTCTGTTGTAAACACTCAAAAAGGCTGAGAAGCCTTAGGTGCAGCAGAAGGTTGGGATTTCTGTTGCTTCTGAGGTTGCTGTTTTTTCAGAGGGCGTGTATAAGGAGATGGCTTCGGAGCAAAAAGCCTTTGATAGATAACAGCAGGGCATGCAGGCTTGGCAGGAGCTGGCTTTGGTTTAGGTCTGACGATTGAAGCAAATGATTTTTCATGGTCAGATAATTTTTTAGTGGCTTCCTCTATCGACTTGTCAAAGAGGTTGTTGCCTTGACAAGGAAGGTTAGCTAAGCGGTCTTGAAGGTTAGAGTCCATGTCAATGGTACGAAGCCATGCAAGAAGAACACATAGCCACAAAGCAAGCAGCCACTCGGGAAGACAACTCAAAGGCATCATAAGATGGAGAAGTAACTGAGAGAAAGAAGCAATGACTTCTTGAAATTCAAAATGCATGTGGTTATCCATATAAGTCAAAAACTTCGGTAGAAGAGAAAGAAGAATTTCAAAATAAGTGATGAAATAAAAATTATAATTGAGGACTTTAGAGGACATCATAGCATTCTAGTAGATGTGACGTCCAAATTTGTCCATAGTTTTCCTCTCCTTTCCAGGAGGAACTGTGGCATAGACCTTGGAAGGATGGGATCTCTTCAAGAAAGATTCAACAAGCAGAGATTGATGAGATAACTGAGTTGTCAAATCCTTTGCGATGCACAGTCTTATACCTCGAGTCCAATTTTCCTGGAACTGCTGGTATGGAAAAGGGAGTCTCCATGCATCGAGCAAAAGTCTGGTTCAAAAGCTTATGAAGCAGAAGCTTGGGACACTCTGCTGGAGGCTGAGGAAGACGCATGACTTCTAGATATTCCTCAGAATATTTGGAGCCAGTATCTAATTGTACATCCAAGTCTACAGCCATCTGTCGCAGGAAAGACGAGAAAGATAGCTGATCTGGCAATGCTTTGCCTCGAGAAGGACTCGAGGACGTCGAGGCAGTTTGTGTTGAAGAAGAAGCAACGGCATGGAAAAAAGCATCAAAGAAACCTGAAGACTTGGACGAGGCAATCGAGACCGGAACATCCTCGAGGTCCGGCATCGCAGACCTCGAACGAGGAGTCGGTGGTCTGGTCGAAGTTGGAGTAAAGTGAGGCTTCAAGGAAGATGGTTTATCCTGCGAAGAACGATGCCTGGAAGAATGCCTCGATGAAGGCCTGAAACAGTGGTGAGAACTGTGTCTAGAACCAGATCTCGAGGATCGAGGAGATTTTGCCTCGGAGACGTAAGTAGCCGACGCCACTGTATGAATAGGGCTAGAGACTGTAGATCGAAGCTCCAGAGGCTTGGAGGAGGAACCTCGATGCACTTGCAAAAACTCTGCTCCTTGCTGAGAGTGTGAGGATCCTTGTCGATGCACTCGCAAAGAATCTACTCCTTGCTTTTCGAGCTTGGATGGCAGACCAGACACTCGCAGAGACTCTGCTCCCTGCAAAGAGTGTGGAAGCTCCGACTGGGACATAGGAAGTGGCTCGACCAAGCAGGTTTAGGACCCATAATAGTAAGGTACTGAAGAAACTGCTTCTCTAATATGGTCTGGAAAGAAGCTGGACCACCTGCCTTGGCTGGAGGTTCCTTCGAGGCAGTGTGAGTGTATTTCGACTTAGTAGTCATAGACACTTTAATCACCACCGGAGGAACTGACTGCTGAGCTATCTGACCTGAAGAAACAGGGGAAGATACAGTAGATGACGTCGAAGCAAGAGCCGTTGCAAACAATGAAGGTTTGATGAGGCTCGAGGTGGAAGCAGGAGGCGCAGAAGGAGCCTCGATAGAAGTCGAGGCCGAAGACACCTTCGAAGTCGAGGGATCAGTCGGAGACTCCATGTGAAAGAGCTTGTCCACCAAAATGCAACGACACTTGAAAGCACGAGGCTGAAGTGTTTGGCAAGGTAGGCACAACCTTGGATGATGTTTCGGCCCAAGGCACTTGAGGCAGCATCTGTGAGGGTCCGTGAGGGAGATCGCGCGCTGACACTTGCTACACCTCTTAAAGCCTGTAGCAGGCTGGCACATAGGCCGAAAAATAGCCGCCGCAAAGTCGAAGCTCGCGGGCTGCGGCCGAGCAGCCCGTCCTGGAAGAAGACAAAAAAATTTTTTTTTTAAACTAAAAGAAATAAAACAAAATAAAACAGCGATTCGTGAAGAAAAACACCAACCGCAGTTGAAGAGAAAGCTAAAAGTGAACAAAGTTGAACGCAGAGAGTCAAAGACGGACTTCTCAGCTCCGCAGAAAACTAAGAACTGAGGAGACGCGCCCTGTGCTGGGCGGGAAGGCACTCGCGCATGCGCGGTGCAGGCGACTCGAAACTTCTAGTTTCTTCAAGCAAGTCTGCTTGTGAGGCATCCACATCAGGGCTCTGTCGGATGACGTCACCCCATATTTGAGAATACCTGCCTACTTGTCCTGGGATAATGCTTCTATCGTCTGCGCATGATTTGTTCTCTTTCTAAAGTCCTCGACATACTTTCCATAAACATATTAATTCATTCTCTTGTAACTTCCTGTCTTGACTATTGTAATGCCCTTTATAAGGGTATAATACGAAAACAAATCAGACGTTTACAAATAGTAAAGAAAACCTCACTTAAAATAATCTATAAAGCAAAAAAAAATTTGATCACGTTTCTCCACTAATGAAAAAAGCTCACTGGTTGCCAATAGAACATAGAATTACAAATAAAATTATTTTATTAGTATTCAAAACCCAATCTAGTATCTTACCAGAATTTATTAATAGACTTCTAATTCCTTACCAGACTATTAATAGACTTCTAATTTCTCAGATCACTTCGCTCCATCAGTCAGAATCTTCTTGTTATTCAATTCCTAAGGCACATTAACACTTTACGTTCCTATAGCTTTTCGGTTACAGCCCCCTTTCACTGGAATTCCCTACCAAGTTATTTATGAGAAGAATCCACCTTAATTCATTTTAAGTCCAAACTAAAAACCTTTCTGTTTAACAACGCATTTGGAACATGAATGTCCTTCTCAGGACAATTGAAAGACCTGATAAGAACATAAGAAAAGCCTGACTGGGTCAGACCAATGGTCCATCAAGCCCAGTAGCCCGTTCTCACAGTGGCCAATCCAGGTCACTAGTACCTGACCAAAACCCAAGGTGTAGCAATATTTCATGCTACAAATACAGGGCAAGCTTCCCCCATGTCTTTCTCAATAACAGACTATGGACTTTTCCTTCAGGAACTTATCCAAACCTTTCTTAAAACCAGCTACGCTATCCACTCTTATCACAACCTCTAGCAATGCGTTACAGACTTTAACTATTCTCTGAGTGAAAAAAAATTTCCTTCTATTGGTTTTAAAAGTATTTCTCTGCAACTTCATATGTCCCCTAGTCTCTGTAATTTTTGAGAGCGCGAAAAATCGATCCACTTATACCCGTTCTACTCCACTCAGGATTTTGTAGATTTCAATCATATCTCCCCTCAGCCGTCTCTTTTCCAAGCTGAAGAGCCCTAACCGTCTTAGTCTTTGAACCTTTTCTAGCACCACTATATCTTTCGCAGTATTCCGAGCAATGGTCAGACCCCACTTGGAATACTGCGTCCAATATTGGTCTCCCAACCTAAAGTTGGATATAAAACTGATAGAGAGGGTGCAGAAACGAGCAACGAAACTAGTAAAAGGTATGGAGAAACTGTAATACGAGGAACGACTTAAGAGACTGGGATTGTTCTCCCTTGAGAAAAGGAGACTGCGAGGGGATATGATTGAGACCTTCAAAATACTGAAAGGAATCAACAAAATAGAGCAGAAAAAATTATTTACATTGTCCAATTTGACACGGACAAGAGGACACGGAATGAAGCTAAGGGGGGACAAGTTCAGGACAAATATCAGGAAGTTCTGCTTCACGCAGAGAGTGGTTGACACCTGGAATGCTCTCCCAGAGGAGGTTATTGCGGAATCGACCGTCCTAGGATTCAAAAGCAAACTAGATGCACATCTCCTTACGAGAGGCATGGAAGGATATGGGTGACTAAAAATTATACCAGGTGTACACCTGGCAGGGCCTCCGCAGTCTTTCTGCGAGTGTCTGGTCTGGCATCGATGCATGCATCGCAAGGAGCAGAGTCTTTGCCCATGCCTCCATTGGAACCATTTCACTCAATGCAAGGAGTAGATTCTTTGCGAGTGCCTCCATTGGAACCTATCCACTCAATGCAAGGGCTCGAGTCTTTGCAAGTGCCTCGAGATGCTTCCAGCCATCCTCCTCTGCTTCGATCCACCGCTTCCAGCCCCATCCACTCTCTGGGGGCCTCAGCGAAGACACACTCGCCTCGTCTATCGAGGCCTGCTTCCAGCCATAGCTCGCACCATCGATCAAGGCATTCATCCAGGCATGCCTCGCCTCATCGGAAGCAGCCTTTTCTTCAGTATTCACAACCGGCTACTTCACCTCCTCCTATGCCGGAGCTCGAGGACACGATGGGATCCTTTTCCCCACCTAGATCCCCGTCCTCATTGGATCAGGAGGCCTCGACGTCCTTGAGCCCATCTCGAGGCCCTGCTTTGGCTGACCAGCTGTCCTTCTCTTCCTTTCTCCGTCAGATGGCAGCTGATTTGGATATCCAACTGGACACAGGGTCAAAATTATCGAAGGAATATCTCGAGACAATGCATCTCCCTCAACCTCCTGCTGAATCCTTCAAGCTTCCTCTTCATAAGCTGCTGGATCAGACCTTTGTCCGCTGTTTGGAGACTCCCTATTCCATCCCCGCTGTCCCGGGCAAGTTGGATGCCAGGTAAGGCACGGTTCATCACAAGGGGTTTGACAGTGCCCAGCTCTCTCATCAATCCCTGTTGGTGGAGTTTTCCCTGAAATTGAGCTCTCTCCCGGGACCAGACGGGTTTTCCGGGGAGTTTTATAGGATGCTACAGGTTCCCTCGGTGCGACCTCTCCTTGCATACTATGATATAGCTTTGCAGAGGAAGCATTTCCAGACCAGGCTAATTCAGCTTTGATCACTTTGCTTCCAAAGCCCCAGACTGATGTTGAACTTGTGACAGCATATTGCCCGATTTCCTTAATAAATGTAGATCTCAAACTGCTCTCTACTCTTTTGGAGTCCAGGCTGACCACAATCCTTCTGGAGTTGATAAGGGAAGAGCAGGTGGGCTTTGTCAGAGGCCGTCAATCGGTCTTAAATGGCCGGAAACTGCTTATAGCTATGGCCTCCTGCCAACACCATGAAGTGGACCTGAAAAAGCTTTTGATAAGGTGCTGTGGCCTTTCTTGTTTGGGGTTCTTTCACATTTGGGCATGCAGGGCATGCAGAGCTATTAAAGCTCTCTATCATGAGGCCACAGCTTGTGTGTTAGTTAATGGGGTACAGTCCCCTCCTTTTCCCATTGCTCGTGGAACCAGGTAGGGATGTCCTCTTTCCCTATTGCTTTTCCTTTTAATATTCTCTGATTCGGTTGTCCACTGACATCAAGGGGGTCCAACTGTCCAATGCCACGGTAAAGGCCCTCACCTATGCAGATGATCTCCTGCTAGTGCTTACCGACCCGCAGGAGTCTCTACCTGCCCTCATGGATACTATATCTTGCTTTGGAGCCTTCTCTGGGTTTACGTTAAATTATCACAAGTCTCAGGCTCTTCCCCTGCTTCCAGAAGTTAGGACTTCATGGGTGGGCCCCTTTTCTTTGCAATGTGCAGCAAATCACATCAAATATTTAGGGGTCTTAATTCCTGCTTATCTTTCTTGTCTGTATGCCCTTAATGTTGTGGCGCTGCCAGTATCAAGCTTTGGGGTTAGCTACCAGGCAGTGCACAAAAATAATAGTTCTGGTGTGCCTTCACAGGTTGAAAGTCCTGCTGGTACTAATAATATGAGGAGCAAAGTAAAAGTCAGAACAACCTGGTTCTCCTCAGAATAGTATGTCTTTAATTCACACAAAGCTTCACTCAGCAATGTAGTCAATACTCAAAAGTTTCAAACAAAAAAAATAAATGCAAACAGAACTTTGTCTTGCACTGGATTGAACCCAGCCTTTCCTCAGGGTTGATATAACAGTCCTTAATCAGCTTTTGCTCCAAAGAAAAGAACAACGGAAAAACAGTAGCTGAAAAGCTTGCACAGTTCTTGTAACAGTCCTTCATAAAAGTTCATTAGTCCTAATAAGGCACACTGTGTTTGCCTGGCTTCAATCAGACTTCCCCTACCAACTTCAGCAAGCCGGCAGGGGTGGGGAGTTGCCGAATCCACAATTCAAAACTGCTAAAACTGGCTCCACAATCCCAACCCAAAGGATCTTCAGTGGATTCGCCCCACAACTCCCACTATCACACTCAGTGGCAGAGTTCTTCAACAGTCCTTGAACAGAGTACAGACTCCTAATAGTGAGCCTTGCAGTGCTCACCCCAGCCAGCACAAGTCTCTGTATTAAAAAAAAAACATCAAGCAATTCAAAAAGGAAAAATCAAACTTATCTTTCATCCATAAACACTTCTTCAGGTTCCATAACCTCCACTGCTTGTGGACAGACTGGCTGGTTCACTCCAGGGAAAACTTCTAAATCTTCCATTTCTTTTTTTTTGAATATATTTTTATTGTAGGAACAAATCACAAGAGATACAATCAGCAACCAAGCCAAAAAATAACACTATAGAAACAATAATACAGATAAGCAATAGGTGGGAGGGTGGGAGGTCTGTTTTCTTGCTGTTCTGTTTAAAAATTGAAAATTATGGACTTTCATGAGAGGGCTTTGTTTGATTGTTTGATCTCTTGCCTAGCTGTATTGCTTATCTGTAAATCTTCCATTTCAATTTCATTTCCCTGCTTGAGTTCTGGAGCACCTGTCCTGACTAACCTAGATTTCCTGGGCTCTATTTGCCTAGCTCTGAGCAAGCCACGCCCTATCTTGTGTGTGGGAAAGGCAAACTGTTGCTTCTGCTGAGCTTTTTCTTGTTCCCTAATTAGCCTCAGCAGGTGAGCACTCCCAGTGCTAGGAGCTTGTCTTCTGGTCTGTGCCTTTCTGAAAGTTACCTCAGGTTCCTCAGGGCTGTTCTCCAAGTGTTCCCCCTCCTCCCAGGGTTCCTGTTCTTGGACATTCATTCTAGGCTCAGAGCCTGCTTGCCTGTTAGTAGCAGAACTGTTGCATTGATCTGCCCTTTTCAGCTTTATGCTTGAGTTCTGCACACTCCTGTCTGGAACAAGCCTAGCTCTAGGGCTGTGATTGTGACAATGTGCAACCTTTATTGCAAGATACTGCTGTGAAATTGAATCTCTGGCGAGCCTACCCTCTTTCCTTGCTTGGTAGAATTCATTTGTTTAATATGATTTTAGCTCCGAAGTGGATGTATGTCTTTCAGATCCTACCCCTCTTTTTGAGGCCTAAAGATGACCGTCGATTGCAACAGTCTTTACAGGCTTATCTGTGGTTGGGAAAAAGGGTGAGGCTCCATGAGACGCTTAGGCCTCTTAAATGTCTAATTTCTTGCTGTTGCTTTTGCTATGAGGCATGTCAGTGACTGATTTCGCTCAGCTGAGGAATTTACTGCTACTAGCATTGAACCGTCACTCTTTGGCTCTGTGCATTTCAGCTGCTACCTCCATGTGCTGGGCCTGCATCCTCCGCCTGTTGCTATGCTATCTCACCTGCTTCCCACTGCTGTTGCTGCATGGAGATGGATTTCCAAACGTCATCAATTCTCTGCTAAGGCATCCCCTTACCTGGCCTTCAGACACAATCCACACGTCTTCTCTGGACTTTCAACGTTGGGAGCAGAAAGGCATTCACTATCTTTTTCATGTGCTTACAGAGGAGGGCAAGATGATGCCCTTTTCGGACTTGCAAAGGGAATTTTCGCTTTCGCCACGAGATATTTTTCCTTATCTACAACTCCATAATTATATCCGGAGTCTCTGCTGGACTGATCTTACTGAAGATGTCCAGGAGAAATTGGGATGCTTATTTACCCTGCGGTCTCAAAATAAAGTCCCTCTGAGATACCATCCTAGAGCGCTTTTGGACTCCTCTCCTACCCTTATGTATAGAACGTATGCAGCAGCGTGGGAGTCAGATCTCTCCATTACTTTGTCGGAAGCTATCTTCAAGTACTTTGTACTTGCTATTCACAAGGAGACAATCAACGTAGCCTGTTGGGAACTGCAATATAAATTTACTCTTCGTCTACATGTATCTCCACGCAGGGCATACCTAACTGGGATAGCTCAGTCCTCCAGATGTCCTAAGTGTGGATGCTAGGATGCCACTCTGAGACATATGTTCTAGCAATGTCCTCAGATACAGCGCTTCTGGGACCTGCTGTTGCTGGCCCTCTCCTCCCTTTGGAATTGCAGCATCAAGCTGGAGGTGCAAGTTCTTTTTGATGTTTTCTCTCTTCAATCCCCTACGCCGCAGTGCTATCCAGCTTTTCTGAAATGGGCGATGCTTCAAGGCAAAAAGACTATATTGCTGCTTTGGCTGGAGCGCCAGGTCCCTACCCTGCAACAATGGAGGATGCATATGACAACTATGCTGAAAATGGAACGCACACAGCTCAGAACCCTGGATTCCCTGGCTGGCCGGCAGTTTATGCGCATTTGGGGACCTTTCTGGAACTCCTTCTCCCCAATTGCATGGAGCAGACTTTTGAATATCTGAGATACTGTGTGAGATAAACTGTATATCTCTTGTTTATGCTACTTTTTCTTGTCCTCTCTTTTCTCTCTTTCTCTTTATTTTGGTTCGCTCCCTTGCCTTAGTTGGGTGGTTGAGTGGGTGGGAAGGGGTGGTTTGGGTGGATTGGGGGGCTGGGGTGGGAGGTTGAAATTGAAAACTGTTTGAGCTTGCTCTTTGCTGTTTTTGATATTCTTTTCACTGACCTGCAGGTATCTGTGTTAGTTTTGGTTGCTCAATAAATATGATTTAAACATAAATGTTGAAGAGCACGGGTCCAAGCACCGAACCCTGCAGCACTCCACTCGTGACGCTTTTCCAGTCTGAGTATTGTCCATTTACCCCCACTCTCTGTTTCCTATCCGCCAGTCAGTTTTTAATCCACGTAAATATTTCACCCTCAATTCCATGGCTCACAATTTTTCAAAGTAGTCATTCATGCGGAACCTTGTCAAACGCCTTTTGAAAATCCAGATATACAATGTCGACTGGGTCACCCTTCTCTATCTGCCTGTTTACTCCCTCGAAGAAGTGCAGCAAGTTCGTCAAGCAAGATCTTCCTTTGCTGGCTGGTCCTCATCAGATTGTGTCCGTCAAGGGGATCAATGATGCGGTCCTTTATTAGCGCCTCTACCATCTTTCCCGGTACTGAGGTCTGACTCACTGATTCTGTGGCGGAAGAATTGATATCTGGGAAGAGAGATATTATAGAGGAATGGTCTACATTTGGGTTAGTGGAAGAGAGTGAGATTAAATCTGTGATTGGTGCTTTAACTCCAACAAGACCTGAATTTGAACCTTGTTCATCTGTGGTTGTAAAAGCAATAGTTGAAGAAGGAAGTGATGCTATGACAAGGATTGTTAACAAATCTTTTCAAACAGGTATAGTTCCAGATATTTGAAAGGCAGCCACAATTAAACTACTGTTAAAGAGACAGGACCTGGATAAGAGTGATCTGAATAATTATAGACCAAACTCAATTCTCCCAGTTGTTTCAAAAATTATAGAGAATGTTTTTGCAGGATTTGGAAAAATTTGTGGAGAAACAAAATTGGCTGGATGCTTGCAGTCTAAGCAACAAAGTTCATGATCTGCAAGCCCTGATGTTAGAGGCAGATATAGATATTGTCGCTATCACATAGACATGGTTCAGTGAATCACATGGATGGGATGCAAACATACCGGGATATAATCTTTTTAGGAAGGACAGAGATGGTCATAAAGGTGGAGGAGTAGCTCTCTATGTAAAGATCAATATCCAAGTGACCGAAATGCAAGGGTCCTGGGGAGAGGAAGAAGCGATATGGATCGCTCTGAAAAGAGAGGATGGAACTTCTATCTACGTGGGTGTAGTCTACAGACCTCCAACTCAATCGCAGCAAATTGATAAGGATCTGATTGTGAATATCCAAAAGTTTGGAAGGAAAGAGGAGGTTCTGCTGTTGAGAGATTTCAACCTGCCGGATGCGGACTGGAATGTTCCATCTGCGGAATTGGAAAGAAGTAGGGAGATTGTGGATGCCTTTCAAGAGGCTCTGCTCAGACAAATGGTGAAGGAACATACGAGGGAAAAAGCGATATTGGATCTGGTCCTCACAAATGGAGAGTTTATCTAATGTTCGAGTGGGTGCTCACCTGGGAAGTAGCGATCAAACAGTTTGGTTTGATATAACGGCTAAAATGGAGAGCGGCCGCATGATACTTAAAGTCCTATATTTCAAAAGTACGGACTTTAATGAAATGGGAGAGTACCTGAAAAAAGAGCTGTTAGGATGGGAGGACATAAGAGAAGTAGAAAGACAGCGAAGCTGAAAGGAGCGATAATATCTACGGACCTTTATGTGAAGAAAATAAATATAGACAAGAGAAAAAGAAAGCCAATATGGTTCTGCAAACTAGTGGCAGAGAAAATAAGGGCGAAAGAGTTGGCATTTGTGAAATATTAAAAAAAACCCAAGAAGAGGAGTGCAGAAAGGACTACAGGGTGAAACTGAAAGAAGCCAAGAGAGAGATACGTCTGGCAAAAGCATAGGCGGAAGAACAAATGGCTAAAAATGTAAAAAAGGGAGACAAAATTTTTTTCAGATATATTAGTAAAAGGAGGAAGATGAAAAATGGAATTGCTAAACTAAAAGATGCTGGGAACCGATATGTGGAGAGTGATGAGGAAAAAGCAAATGTGCGAAACAAGTACTTCTGTTTTCATAGAAGAAAATCCTGGAGAAGGACTGAGATTGTCTGGCAAAGTTACACAAGAATATAGAGTAGATTCTGTGCCATTCATTCACGGAGGTGAGTGTTTATGAGCAACTTGAAAAACTGAAGAGCTTAGAGAAACTGGGCCTCTTCTTCCTTGAAAAGAGGAGACTGAGAGGAGACATGATCGAAACATTCAAAATACTGAAGGGAATGGACTTAGTAGGTAAAGATAGACTGTTCACACTCTCCAAGCTGGGGAGAACAAGATGGCACTCTCTAAAGTTGAAAGGGGATAAATTCTGTATGAACGTAAGGAAGTTCTTCTTCACCCAGAGAGTGGTGGAGAGCTGAGACGCTCTTCCGGGGTCTGTTGTAGGGGAAAATACCCTCCAGGGTTTCAAGACTAAACTGGACAAGTTCCTGCTAAACCAGGACATACACAGGTGAGGCTGGACTCAATTTAGAACATTGGTCTTTGACCTGGGGGCCACCGCATGAGCGGACTTCTGGGCATGATGGACCACTGGTGTGACCCAGCAGCAGCAATTCTTATGTTCTTATGAAGGTGGACAAAGCGATGGGAACAGACGGGATCCATCCCAGGATACTGAGGGAGCTCAGAGAGGTTCTGGCGGGTCTTATTAAAGACTTGTTCAACAAATCTCTGGAGACGGGAGTGGTTCCCGGGGATTGGAGGAGAGCGGATGTGGTCCCCATTCATAAAAGTGGTCACAGGGATGAAGCAGGAAACTACAGTTGTTGGAAAAATAATGGAAGTGTTGCTGAAAGAAAGGATAGGGTACTTCCTTGAACCTAATGGGTTACAGGATCTAAGGTAACATAACTTTACAAAAGGTAAATTGTGCCAAACGAACCTTATTGAATTTTTTGATTGGGTGACCGGAAAGCTGGATTGAGGACATATGCTACATGTAATTTACATTTCAGCAAAGCCTTTGATACGGTTCCTCATAGGAGGCTCTTGAACAAACTTGAAGGGCTGAAGTTAGGACCCAAAGTGGTGAACTGGATCTGAAACTGGCTGTCGGACAGATGCCAGAGGGTGGTGGTTAATGGAAGTCGCTCAGAAGAATGAAAGGTGAGTAGTGAAGTCCCTCAGGGTTCGGTGCTGGTGCCAATTCTGTTCAATATGTTTGTGAGTGACATTGCTGAAGGGTTAGAAGGAAAAGTGTGCCTTTTTCCAGATGATACCAAGATTTGAACCAGAGTAGACACCGAAGAGGGAGTAGAAAATATGAAAAAGGATCTGCAAAAATTAGAGGAATGGTGTAATGCCTGGCAACTAAAATTCAATGCAAAGAACATAACATGTAAGAACATAAGAACTGCCATCTCCGGATCAGACCATCAAGTCCGGCGATCCGCACACGCGGAGGCCCAGCCAGGTGTACACCTGATGTAATTTTAGTCACCCATATCCCTCTATGCCTCTCGTAAGGAGATGTGCATCTAGTTTGCTTTTAAATCCTCGAACGGTGGATTCTGCAATAACCTCCTCTGGGAGAGCATTCCAGGTGTCCACCACTCGTTGCGTGAAGTAGAACTTCCTGATATTTGTCCTGGACGTGTCCCCCCCTTAGCTTCAGTCCATGTCCTCTTGTCCATGTCACATTGGATATTGTAAATAATTTTTTTACTGCTCTATTTTGGTCGATTCCTTTCAGTATTTTGAAAGTCTCGATCATATCCCCTCGCAGTCTCCTTTTCTCAAGGGAGAACAATCCCAGTCTCTTAAGTTATTCCTCGTATTCCAAGTTCTCCATACCTTTTATTAGCTTCGTTGCTAATCTCTGCACCCTCTCCAGCAGTTTTATATCCTTCTTTAGGTTGGGAGACCAATGTTGGACACAGTATTCCAAGTGTGGTCTGACCATTGTTCTATAAAGCGGCATTATAACTTTCTCCAATCTACTCGTGATTCTTTTCTTTATCATGCCTAACATTCTATTTGCTTTCTTTGCAGCTGCCGAGCATTGTGTCGACGGTTTCAGGGTTCTATCTATCAGTACACCCAGATCCTTTTCTTGTTCGCTCTTACCCAGAGTTGCAACTGACATTCTATACTCGTGTTTCTTGTTCTTTCTCTCTAAATGCATTACTTTGCACTTTTCCACATTAAACTTCATCTGCCATTTCTTCACCCATTTCTCTGACACAAGTCACTCTGGAGTTCCTCGCTATCCTTCTGCGATCTGATTGCCCGGCATAGCTTTGTGTCGTGCAGAGTAATGCATTTGAGGATTAATAATCGGAAGGAACCATATATGCTGGGAGGTGAGAAGCTGATATGCGGATGGGGAGAGGGACCTTGGTGTGATAGTATCTGAAGATCTAAAGGCGAAAAAACTATGTGACTAGGCGGTGGCTGCTGCCAGAAGGATGTTGGGCTGTATAAAGAGAGGAGTAGCCAGTAGAAGGAAGAAGGTGTTGATGCCCCTGTACAGGTCATTGGTGAGGCCCCACTTGGCGTATTGTGTTCAGTTTTGGAGACCGTATCTGGCGAAGGACATAAGAAGACTTTAAGCGGTCCAGAGGAGGGCGACGAAAATGATAGGAGGCTTGAGCCAGAAGATGTATGAGGAGAGACTGGGAGCTCTGTATATGTATACCCTAGAGGAAAGGAGGGACAGGAGAGATACGATTCAGATGTTCAAATACTTGAATTAACGTAGAACATAATCTCTTCCAGAGAAAGGAAAATGGTAAAACCAGAGGACATAATTTGAGGTTGAGGGGCGGTAGATTCAAGAGCAATGTTAGGAAATTCTACTTTACGGAGAGGGTGGTGGATTCCTGGAATGCGCTTCTGAGAGAGGTGGTTGAGAGGAAAAAGATGACTGAGTTCAAAGAAGCATAGGATGAAGGTTCAAGGTTCAAGGTTTATTAACATTTGATTTATCGCTAAATCTGTTTACAAAGCGATGTACAAAAATAAAACATAAAATATTAAGAGTAAAATTAAAACTCAATAACATAAGTTTGAGACAGGACAAACTTGAGGTGGAGGGAGAGAGAGGGAAAAGATTACATCTGTCTTAGTTAAGAAAACATATAGGGGGAAAAACATAAGGAAAGGGTTAGATTAAAATTTAAAATGCTAAGAAAAGATTAAATAATATTAAAATTAAAAGCATCTTTAAAAAGGTATGTTTTCAAAGATTTTTTAAAAGAATGTAAATCTCTTTCGATGGTAATGTATTGAGGGAGAGAATTCCACCATTGTGGGCCCATGACAGAGAACATGTCTGATCTTCTTATTCCTATTGTTTTTAGAGAGAGTATGACTAACAAATTTTGGGAGGATGATCTTAAAGAGCGAGTGGGATTGTAAGGGATTAACATTCTTGATACAAACTGGGGCTCATGATAGGTTAAAGTTTTAAATATCAGCAGCAATACCTTATATAAAATACGATGGCTTATAGGTAGCCAATGAGCATCGATCAGTAAAGGTGTAACGTGATCAAATTTCTTTGCATTGTAAATCAATTTAATAGCAGTATTTTGTATGATTTGAACACAAAGGATCTAGAATTAGAAAATATTAAATATTGAATTAAGGCCAGTACTGGGCAGACTTGCACGGTCTGGGTCTGTATATGGCTATTTGGGGGAGGATGGGATGGAGAGGGCTTCAATGGCCAGGAGGGTATAGATGGACTGGAGTAGGTTTTGACAGAGATTTCGGTAGTTGGAACCCAAGCACAGTACTGAGTAGAGCTTTGGATTCTTGCCCAGAAATAGCTAAGAAGAAGAAATTTAAATTGAATCAGGTTGGGCAGACTGGATGGACCAGTTGGGTCTTTATCTGCTGTCGTCTACTATGTTACAATATGGCTTTAGGAAAAGTCATGGGGTGGAAACTCTTATCCTCTTTGGATGTGCCCAGACAGGGGATTGATGCAGGGAATAGTTTTTGCTTGGTATCTTTGGATATACAAGCGGCTTTTGACACAGTGGATCCTTATTTGCTGTTAAAAAAAATTGTAAATCATAAAAAAGTCACTCCATTAAGATCAAACTGAATATACCCAAATTTAATTTGTTTGTATATCTGGTAGAACTCTGCTCAGAGACATGAAGGCTGTGTGTGCCACCTCACCACCCAATCATCGCAGTGTTCAATGGTAATACACACCACTATTCATGATAGTTCATTATTTGATCACTAGCTACTCAAGCTACAGGGAACATTTCTTAATCACTTAAGATTGTATAAAGCACAGGTGTCAAAGTCGGTCCTCGAGGGCCAGAATCCAGTCGGGTTTTCAGGATTTCCCCAATGAATCTGCATGAGATCTATTTGCATGCACTGCTTTCAATGCATATTCATTGGGGAAATCCAGAAAACCCAACTGGATTCCGGCCCTCGAGGAGGGACTTTGACACCCCTGGTATAAAGTGACTGAAACTTAGCTTGGACTTGTTTCTGGTTCTGACGTGCCACGTTTTGGTACTGCGTCAGGGAACCGACACAAGCTTTAAATACAACTCAAACTGGAGGTGAAGTCTCACTCAAATTGTACACAGTTATACTCTCTCCAATCAGTTCTTATTTCTTCTTTAGTCACTCAACGACAAATTTGTTGAGTTTATTATTTTTGGTTAAAAAAATTGTGGCAGGGAGGAGAGGAGGTACAGTATTAAAATGGTTTCAGTCTTTCCTACTAGAATGTAAGTTCATAGTAAAATGTGGTACCTGCGTTCTGATATGATGGGATTGAAGAAGCGAGTTCCGCAGGGATCCTCACTGTCTGCCCTTCTGTTCAAAATTTATATTGTACCAACAGGGAAGGTGTTACAGGAGCTTGGAGTTCATTACCGCATTTATGCAGATGATATCCAGTTTTAATTCCCCGTAATTGGGGGGAGTACAATTTGTCAAAACGAAATTGGCTGAGTGTATGGAGTGTATAACAATGTGGATGCATAATAAGCTAGTTTTGAATATAAAAAAAGATAGAAATGATGTAATCCCGTTAGAGCTGAAGGAGTTGACGATAGGTGAGGTGGTTTTTTACCATGGAAACACATATCAATATGCTAGGAATGATTGTGGATGCTCAGCTTTCCATGCAGTCACATAGTTTGCAAGTTGTCAAAGAAGCATTCTTCCAATTGCGATTATTGTCAAGAGTAAGAAATATGATGTCTAGGTTTGATTTTTGAACTGTGGAATAGAGTTTGGTGCTATCCAAATTGGATTATTACAATTCCCTATTTTTGGGTATTGCAAAAAATAAAATCAAGGCACTCCAAGTTGTGCAAAATGCTGCAGCGAGAATGATTGCAGGAGTGGCTTGGAATGAGCATATAATGCCGGTACTGAAGTGTCTCCACTGGTTTCCAATTCAAGATAGAATTGAATACAAAATTTTGATGGTTATTCACCAAGCGATCTATGGGGTAGCACTGTGGTATCTAAAGTAAGTATTGAAACATTATATACCATATAGAATGTTAAGATCTGAATCTGCCATGAAGCTATCAATAGAGGTGCTTAGTGAAACCCATTACAAGAAGATGCAAGCAACAACCATTACTGTGGCGGGTTCTCTGAAATGGAATGCTATGCCAGGATGTTTAAGGTTATGTAATAACAAGATGTCTTAAGAAGCAATTTAAAACACATTGTTTGTGAGAGCTTTTTATTAGGTTAGATTTCAATAGCCTATTTTCCTGAAGGTTAGTTTTTGATAGCCTATTTTACTAAGTTTTACACTAGTTTTATGACGCTAGATAATTGCGATGAGTTAATATATTATGTTGTCTTGAATATGTATGTTCTTTGTAAACCGCTTAGGTATAGAAATTTTTAAAATACATACATATTGAGCAGATTAGCAGTAGAGATAGGATCTAAAATATAAGCATGTCATGGAGCTGAAGTGAAGGCATCTGTTCAACACTCTCGACACCACTCCCCTAAGTTTCTGATAGGACTTCACTTACCTTTAACTCTAGGATTAACAAGATAAAAAGCCATAAAACCACTGCAAGACTGCACTCTGAATGCCAAAGCCATTAATGATAGATGACAATAAATCATTATCCACCAAGTCAAATACACTAAAGGGATCAAATTGGATAATCACTGCACACTGGCCTGGGTCAGACATTTTCCAAAAACAATAGTGCCCACCATATAGTTTCTGTGTTAAATTAATTTCGGAAACCAAACTGAAAAAAAACATAACAAGAACAATCATCATTTTAGTAAAAAGTAGGACAGAGATTATACAAGAACAATCATCATTTTAGTAAAAAGTAGGACAGAGGTTATTGGTTGGTCTATAATTACTTACTTCCTGTAAGTGCTCTTAGAATTTTTAAGAATGGCAGTTAAGACAATATCTCCACTCAAAAATTGCTCAAGCTCGATTGTTTATTAAAGTATTTGGTCAATGAATAGAAAAATGAGGGACTGGCCAATTTTGTCAAATACACAGGGCATAAATGAAATACAATTAAGATAGTATTTGTCTAAAAGCTTATGTTCCAGTTTGAGCCAGGTCGGACAATTTCATTTGTGATACCTGATGCCTTGGTTAAACAGAATCGAATCCTATCTTCTACAAGAGTGGCTATACGAGAGATTAACTCCTTTGCTCCATTGCAATGGAACGCCACTTTACACTCACCTCTTTGGAGAAATTCTCATGTGAAGATCCAGGGACAGTACATTGAGTGGAAATCGTGGCGTAAACGGGGAGTTTGGGCACTTTTTCATCTATTAAATCCCAATGACTATACTAAATTTTCTGACTTCAATACTCTCAAATCTTTATTTCAGTTGGATTCTCTACAGCACTATAAATGGTTACAATTACGACACTGTGTTCAAGCTTATCCTCAACTTAGCAAACTTACCTCTGACCCACCGACCATACTTGCGTGGTCCACGGCCTTAGTTACTCAACCAGGCCAGGCTTCTTATTGGTATAAGTTTTTGCATAGTAAAAAATTTGGTCCTTCAACTACTCTTTACGACATTTGGGCCACTGACACGCAGGTGGATTTTGATCATTCGATATGGAGAGATAATTGGTTATCATCTTTCAAGGCGTTGAAGTCCTCAGCTATTTTACAAATGGTATTGTATTTATATCATAGGGCCTATTGGACGCCTGTCAAGCTCTCTAGGGTAAATAGCACTGTATCTAATAGATGCTGGTCGTGTCTCACAGAAATTGGTACTTTGAGACACATGATATTTCAATGCTCACACTTGCAAATACTATGGAGCGATATATGGGAAATGATTTGTAAATTGCTGCCTATTTCAGACTCTTTGTCTTATGCAATTGTCATATATGGACCTTGTGCATTACAGTTACCTTTAGACAAATATGGTACTAAATTGCTTAGAGTGTTATTATTATTGGCGATCAAAACTATATTGTCCTGCTGGAAAGATTTTTCATCTGTTAATTATAATATGTGGTGGAACACTATATGCTTATATTCCAAATATGAATATGTTGCAGCGGAGAAAACTAATTCCCTAACGCACTTTCGTAATGTTTGGGCACCAGTATTAGACTATTGCAAATGTGATTGATATTACATGGACATAAACAAATTATGAGACTATTTTAGATGACAACATATAGCTGTATGTTCACTGTACTGACATGTTTACTTATGTATGGTTATTTACAGTTTTGTTTTATTTCTTTTATTATATGAAAATTTAATAAAAAAGATTGAACACAAAAAAAAAAAATACACAGGGCATATTTTAGCACTGCTCTTTCTAACATTGTTTACTCATTTCAATAAATGGGTCCATAACCTGTCAACTGATAATGCTTCATTGGGAACATTTGAAATTATAGTTTGATTAGCATTAATCAACAGCTGTGACAACCACAACACAAATGGAACACAGACATTTGTCAACAGCAGATATTGGTCAGGCCATAAAGCGCATACTGTCCATGATTCACTGTTTTGTTAAAAAAAAAAAAAATTATATTCCGCATATCTTACAATTCTATGCAGATTACAAATTATTCAAGTACTCAAGCATTATTCCCTAACTGTCCCAGCGGGCTCCCACTCTATCTAATGTATCTGGGGCAATGGGGATTAAGTGACTTGTCCAGAGTCAAATGAGCAGTGCAGGATTTGAACCCACAACCTCAGGGTGCAGCTCTAACCACTGCACCACACACTCCCCTTATAAGAATACCAGTTCTACACTAACTAGTGACTACATCACACAGGTGCAAGATCATCATGTAGTACCTGAAGACTACATGGTGGTCAATGTAATGCCAGTTTTTAAAAAGGGTTCCAGGGTGATCCAGGAATTTACAGACTGATGTCTGACTTCAGTGCTAGGCAAGATAGTGAAAACTATTATAAAAAATGAAATTACGAACCATACAGACAAACATGATTTAATAGGACAGAGTCAGCATGGGTTCAGCCGAGGAAGCCCAGCCTTACCAGTTTGCGTTCATTTCTTTGAAGCCATGAACAACATGTTGATAAAGGTGAGCTGGTTGAAGTAGTGTATCTAGATGTTCAGAAAGCTTTTGACAAAGTCCTTCCTGAGACATTGTTCTGTTGTGGATTAGAAACTGATTATTGGATAGAAAATAGCAGGATCAAATAGCTATTTTTCTCACTGGAGGAGGGTGAATTAATTGGAGTAATGTCATAACAAGTAGACCAGGGATCCATGCTCAACCTCCCCAAACTGAACAAAATTTTATGTTGGGGTTCCGTAGGGTCTCAAACAAAATCATGCAAATTTTTTGGCTGATCTCTATTGATTCAAGACTTACAGATTGCTGAATGGAGGTCACCTTCAGAGTGCCATGCTCTGTATAACACAAAACAGCTACTTTGTCCAGGTGCTGCAGCCTAACAAAACTTATCAGGAGACTGAAATTTTGGGGATTAGTACAACCCCTGGTACTAAGTCTCTGTGCAAAGTTTGGAACAAAACATGAACTTGCCTCCCTTTTAATGGGCCAGAAAACCTGAACTTTGAGGAGATTGGGTCAAATTCTAATGGACTGATTCAGATGGGAGCGCAGCAAGGAAGCACATCCTTCCCTGCTCACAACAATCATCCTACAATGCTTTAAAGGGAAAAAAATGATTTATACAATTCAGTTTTATAAAGTTTGCTCTGATCCTCCACTTATTCACTAGTATTAGAATTCATGTATTTAGAATATAGAAAGCATATTCCCTGTAGGAAGAGACATGGCTTCAAAAGGTGAGACAATGGAATGTTACAGAACATTATAGTGTGATTATTAATCATATGCAAAAATCAACTATTCAAACTATAACAGCATCATGACTCATTTCCCATTGTATTCTGCTTACCGTAATATAACATGGGCAGTTCTCACCGTCACAAGCAGAGACTACAAATAAAAATAACAAAAGCTAGTTATTCACATAATTTTTATCTCACAAAATAATTTAAGTTTTAAGCAAAACTGGAAATAGAATACTGCAGCTCAATGTTTCGCAATAATTACTGGGTAGGGGAGGTGCTCGCAAATCGAGTCAACACTCGGTTTGCGAGACAAGTTTTGCGAGAATATTTTACTTGTCTTGCAAAACACTCGCAAACCGGGTTACTCGCAAACCGAGGTTTGACTGTATACTGCACACCACCACCATTGTTATTCAGAATATTATTTATTTATTCAATTTTCTATACCGTTCTCCCAGGGGAGCTCAGAACGTTTTACATTAATTTATTCAGGTACTTGAGCATTTATTAGTTTACCTACTACAAACCATTTCCTTAAATCCAGATATAATATCTATGCATTAAAAAGCCCATTTTAACTGGTTTGACTACATTTTATGCATTTCTGTTTGTCTCCAGCTGTTCCTTTATATTGTAGTATGCAGAGTAACCAAAAAAAAAAAAAAACACTTTCCCTCTTTTACAAAACCGTAGCGCATTTTTTACTGCCGGCTGCTGTGGTAACAGCTCAGACGCTCATAGAATTCCTATAAACATCAGAGCTGTTACCGCTGCAGCTGGAATTCATAAACCACGCTACAGCTTTGTAAAAGAGGGGGTTGGTAAGCAATTATTCTGGTCTTGTTTCAAATAGGACTAACAATAAATAAAAATTTTTTAAAGCAGGCAGCGTATTCTTACATGTGGGACTCCCTAGCCTACAGCAATGGGATGAAGGGAGAGTTGGCCATTAAGAAAATAAATTCTGTAATATTTATTTATTTATTCATTCATTTATATAGACCTATTCATTCATTCATTTATATAGACCAGGGGTAGGGAACTCCGGTCCTCGAGAGCTGTATTCCAGTCGGGTTTTCAGGATTTCCGCAATGAATATGCACTGAAAGCAGTGCATGCACATATATCTCAAGCATATTCATTGGGGGAATCCTGAAAACCCGACTGGAATACGGCTCTCGAGGACCAGAGTTCCCTACCCCTTATATAGACCGTCCTACCAAATGGAGCCCAGAATGGGTTACAAGAGTACATTCATAGCATGGGTAGGACAAATTTTAGTGAGAAATACAGACTTTACAGTATGGACAAAGGTGTTTAGATTACAGCATTTACAGTACAGACATAACATATAGACTTAAAAATAGAGACAGTGGACATATGGTGGTTTAAACTGCAGCACTTTCAGTGTAGATATAATGGATGGGGGGGATGATTTGTCACATTGTGGATATGTAATGAAAATATGAGCGTCTTTGGGCTGTCTCAGACGTGAGTGAGCGGCCAGGTGGCAGGACCAACCATTTTTCTGTTTGGGATCTCAGTGATCGGGTGGGGACATAAATTTGTAGTTTTGATACTATGTAGTTTAGTGTCTTTTTGTGGAAGGTCTTGAAGGCTAACACCAAGGCTTTAAAGGCGCATCATTTTTGGATAGGCAGCCAGTGCATGGATGTTAGTGCAGGGGTGACAAGGTTGCGGAAGCTCAAGCTTTTTAGAAGTCAGATTGCGGCGTTTTGCACACCTTGGAGACGGGAGAGTGATTTTGCAGGTAAGCCCACCAGTAGAGTAGTAATCTAAGCGGGATAGTACAAACATGTATAGTAGCTGGGCGAAATCGCTTTCTGAAAAATAAGCACGGATGCATTTTAGTTGGCAGAGGTAATAGAAACCAGTGTTCCCTCTAAGCGGGCGGGTGTTGTGAGCAAACTTTTTTCACTGTGAGCTAAAAATATCGGGCGCCAGCAAGTTATGAGCCAAATAAATATGTTGCTTTCTACCACAGAACTTCCTTACGTTTGTATGGAATCTATCCCCTTTCAACTTTAGAGAGTGCCCTCTCGTTCTCCCTGCCTTAGCTACTAAGTCTATTCCCTTCAGTACCTTGAATGTTTCTATCATGTCCCCTCTCAATCTCCTCTGCTCAAGGGAGAAGAGGCCCAGTTTCTCTAATCTTTCGCTGTACGGCAACTCCTCCAGCCCCTTAACCATTTTAGTTGCTCTTCTCTGGATCCTTTCGAGTAGTACTGTGTCCTTCTTAAAGTACCAGTGCTGGACGCAGTACTCCAGGTGAGGGCGTACCATGGCCCGGTACAGCAGCATGATAACCTTCTCTGTCTCTTCAGTCCAGCATCTGCCCCTTCCATTCACTGTCTGTCTTTCCCTGCCATCTCTCCTCCTGCCCCCCCCCACCCCCCAATTTGGTCTAGCATCCATCATCTTCCTTCTGTTCCCCTCATGGTCTGGCATCTCTATCCTTCCCTCCCCCCTGTGGTTTTTAGCATATCTCTCTTCTCATTTCCTCCACTCAGATCTGATCATTCTCTGCTCTCTCTTCCCTTTTCTTCTCTGGTCTTCCTTCTCTATTTTCTGCCTCCATCTAAATTAAATTCTTTCTTACTATTTAGTCCCGTTTCCCTCTTTTCACTGTGTCTACACACAGCTTGTCACCCCTTTCCCTCACCCCTCCATTATCTTACTATTTTCTTCCCCCTTTATTTATCTCCTCCTTCCATCCAGTATGTGTTCTTTCCCCACTTCCATTCAGCATCTGCTCTCCCTTCTCAACTGACATCCATCTGCCTTCTGCTCTCTCTCCCTTCTTCTCACTTCCATCATCTGTCCCCTTCTCTCTCTCTCTCTCATCTCCTCCATTCCATCATCTGCCCCTTCTCTCTCTCTCTCTCTCTCCCCCCCCCCAACTTCCATCATCTGCCCCCCTTCCCCTCACCTTTGTGGGTCACTTTCTTTCCCCTGAGGGTGGCTCATGTCACAGGGGAAGCTTTGGCCGAGCAGAACCGCTTGATTGACAGTGGAACTTACTTGATTGATGTCGATGCTGGGGCCCGTTGCCATTTGAAGGAAAAAAAAAAAAGGTGGAAAAAAGGAACCTGTAAAGGCGAGAGGAAGGGAAACCTCCAGGACAGCTGCTTTTTGCCCTCCTTCAGCGGCCCAAGAGTTCAGACCAGCAGCGGCAGCTCTGTATGCTTTTAACTTCGGCACAGAGCTGCCCCTAATCAATAGTTTAGCGCGGTTTCATGAGGCAGCCTCGGGGCCTTTGATAGCCGGCCCGCTTCGATGATGCGATGTGGGCCGGCCTAGCAAAGGCCCCGAGGCTGCCTTATGAAACCGCGCTAAACTATTGATTAGGGGCAGCTCTGTGCCGAAGTTAAAAGCATACACAGCTGCCGCTGCTGGTCTGGAGGTGCGGAGACAAGGCAGGAGGCAAACGCGGTGGAAGGCAGGAGTCCCGGCGAAGGCAGGAGTCCCGGCACAGCGACTGCAACAGGAAGTTGCAAGTCAGCTGACGCCGGCCTTTCGTTGCGGCGGGGACCGAATCCTTCGCGGACCGGCAAGATTTTGTTTGCGGACCGGCGGTTGAAGAACTGTGCTCTACACTGTGTGCGCTGTGACGAGAAACTTGTGCGCTGCGAGGTAATATTTTGTGCGCCAGCGCACCCCAGCGCAGCTTAGCGGGAACACTGAGGAAGACACTAATTTTGATACAAGGTCTGAGAGCGATAGGTTTGAATCGAGAATCACTCCTAGGCTGCAGATGTTGTCTTTGGCTGTAAGAGTGTCATTTCTCCAGGAAAAAGATCGGCGCTGGAGTCCTTATGTATCCAGAGAAGTTCTGTTTTTGACACATTGATTTGTTAGGCAGCAGTGAAGATTTTTTATTTATGCATCTCGGTGTTGACCTAGGTGAAGGTAGAGCTCTATGTCGTCTGTGTACGAGTATATTTTGATTTAGTATTTTTCTGCGATGTTGAGTACTAGTTTGACAAATAGGTTGAAAAGGAGTGGGAATAATAATGCACCCTGGGGCACTCCGTAGTCGAGAGGTTTTGGTTCCGATACGGAGGGTTCCAATAGTACTTTCTAAGACCTTTCATTTAAGGAGGAGAACCATTCCAGTGCAACATCATGGATTCTGATAGAGTGTAGCCTGGTAGGAGGAGTGAGTGATTGATAGTATCGAAGGCAGCATTCAAGTCTAATAGGACCAGCAGTGCATCTTTCTCCTCATCAAGGATTTTCCAGCAGTTATCTACGATGTCTAGAAGCAGTTTCTGTGCTATTGTGCTTCCTGAATCCTGATTGGAAGTTGGAGAGGGTGGTGTTTGTTTCCATGAAGTCTCGTAGTTGTGCGAATACTATCTTTTCTAGTATTTTTGAGATAAATGGGAGATTTGAGACTTTATAACTGCTTGAATTGTCTGGATCCATGGTGGGTTTTAAGGAGTGGTCTTGCTACAGCAGATTTCCAGCTCTGTGGTATTATGCCTGATTGTAGGGACTCAGAGGTAAGATGAAGTTCAGGAAGGATTCGCTGGTAGCTAGAAGTGTGGTGGATGGGCATCGGTCCAGAATTGATGTTGTGGGGTGTAAGGAGACTACACTTCTCCCTCCGTATTCGCGAATTCCGTATCTATGGATTCGCTTATTCACGGTTGTAAACAAAAAAAATTGCTTTCATTTTTCGGGCTATTTTAAGCCTTGTAAACCCCTCCTTAAGCCTTACCTGGAGGTCTAGTGGGGTTTCAGGGCAGGAGTGATCCTCCCATGCTCCTGTCCTGTGCAAATTGCTCACAGGAAATGGCTCGAGAGACTACGGGAGATCAAGGCAGCCATTTCCTGTGAGCAATCTACACGGGGCAGGTGCATGGGAAGATAGCTTCTGGATGAAAACCCGCTAGACCATCTGGTAAGGCTTAAGGGGGGGGCTTTCAGGGCTTAAAATAGCTGAGGGAAGCAGGGGTTAGGGGCAGAACCGGCCCGAATATTATTCGCAGTTTATTCATATTTGTGGGCCGGCTCTGCCCCTAACCCCGTGAATATGGAGGGGGAAATGTATTGTACTTTTAGGTTATCAATGGAAACTGGTTTGAAGCTGTTTAGAGTTTCTATCTTGTGTAGGTTGTTAGAACATAAGAATTGCTGCTGCTGGGTCAGACCAGTGGTCCATCGTGCCAAGCAGTCCGCTCACGCGGTGGCCCTTAGGTAAAAGACCAGTGCCCTAACTGAGACTAGCCTTACCTGCATACGTTCTGGTTCAGCAGGAACTTGTCTAACTTTGTCTTGAATCCCTGGAGGGCATTTTCCCCTATAACAGCCTCCGGAAGAGCATTCCGGTTTTCTACCACTCTCTGGGTGAAGAACTTCCTTACGTTTGTACGGAATTTATCCCCTTTTAACTTTAGAGAGTGCCCTCTCATTCTCTCTACCTTGGAGAGGGTGAACAATTTGTCTTTATCTACTAAGTCTATTCCCTTCATTATCTTGAATGTTTTGATCATGTCCCCTCTCAGTCTCCTCTTTTCAAGGGAGAAGAGGCTTAGTTTCTCTAATCTCTCACTGTATGGCAACTCCTCCAGCCCCTTAACCATTTCAGTTGCTCTTCGCTGGACCCTTTCGGATAGTACTGTCTTTCTTTATGTACAGCGACCAGTCCTGGACGCAGTATTCCAGGTGAGGGCGTATCATGGCCTGGTACAGCGGCATGATAACTTTCTCCGATCTGTTCATGATCCCCTTCTTAATCATTCCTAGCATTCTGTTCGCCCAATTCACTGCTGCCGCACATTGCGCGGACGGCTTTATTGACTTGTCGACAGTACTCCCAAGTCTCTTTCCTGGGGGGTTTCTCCAAGTACAGCACCGGACATCCTGTATTCATGTATAAGATTTTTGTTACCAACATGCATCACTTTACACTTATCCATGTTAGGTTCAAACAATTTTTACTGATGCAAACACAGCAAATACAACACCAGCGCATCCCAAAGGTGCACAGTACAAATAATGCATCATGTACAATAACAGAACAACCATATACAATAAAACAGTAACATCAACCAAACTCCCTCTCATTCCTTCTCTACATAGGGCAACTGAGATTAATGAGGGTGGAAAGGTACTCCAAAGCTCTGTACTCTTATGAACCCCCAAAATGTCACACCACCCCTTCCCCCACCTGAACCACTTATCCTATCTTTGACTAATTGCCAGAACCTTCAATATACCCCATTTCCCCTCCTCAAACCCCCCCTTCCTCTCCCCCAATGATACTCTCCACCCCGCCCCACCAGTACTCACCATTACTCTCCCAACCCAACTAACTAACAAATTAGGACACCCATCTTAAAACTGCACTGCGACCCTTAGGATGTAAGACTTGCAGATAAGGCTCCCATATATTCAAAAACAACATCTTTCGTTTCCTAGACCCTCCGGCATCTCGCACCTCCCAAATGACCAACTGATGCAATTGGTTCCGCCAATGCCAATATGTAGGAGGGTCCGGAACCGTCCAGCACTAAGAATACATTTCCTGGCCAGTAAACTCATCTTCATACAGAAAGTTCGATGCCCCCTATGTAAATGGCGAAAAGCCTCTGACAAATCCAAGACAAAGTGGTCCGGGGTACTGCATAAGACTCTCCAATTAACCCTGACATATAAGAGATTATACGCCTCCAGAAGTGCTGAATAATGAGGCAGAATCAAAAGGCATGTCCCAAAGTATGATCCCCCCCGTCCCACATTTATGACATAGTGGTGTAGGAAGACCTCCACTATAAAACATGTAAGGTCACCCTATAATACGTTTCCCACAACTAAGCACACGGGGTCACCCCAGGCGTTGCCCTCAAAGTATGGGCTACATCCCAATGTCCCAGATTAATCTGCAATTCCTTTTCCCATTTACCCTTGATGCTCTGGTAGTCCCTGGCAGATTGTAAATCTTGCAAACTAGCATAAATGCTAGAGACCATAAGAGACGTCCCCTCCTCTCGAGCAAACTCCCGCAGCCTGGCCCCCAAGTGCAAACTCAATTGTGCTCTGTCAAGGGATCTCATATAGTGTTTTACTTGATGACATGCAAACTGTGCTCCTCAGGTCTCCCCCCCCCCCCTTAGCTAGTAAATCTGCACATGCCAACAGCTCCCCATCATCCCCCAAAATATGTTCTAAACTTGTAACTCCTTTCGCTCTCCAGGACAGATATTCTCTTGATTCCTTTCCCAGAGAAAAGGCTGGGTTCCCCCGCAAGGACAAGAGATCAGTGACCGTCGGATCTTCTCCCAAGGCATGCACAAGCCAACACCAAGCCGCTTGCAATGCGCTAAATAATACACTGGATCTGATAGAAGGGGCAGCGCCCTCCGAGAACTATGCAGTAATGCAAACACATCATAGGGAGAAAAAAACTCACGTTCCATCAGAAGAGGGGTTTAATTGCTAGTCATATTCACCCAATCTCCCAAATGACGAAGCAGACACGCATAATTATAAATCCGCACTTCCGGTAATCCTAATCCTCCCCTATGCCAATTCCCCAACAACTGAGACACCTTAAATTTAGTCGCCCAACAAAAACGAGTAACCCCTTTATAAAGAATGCGTAAATCTTTCTTTAGCAAGCACAACGGCAGAGTCTGCAAAACATACAGCCATTTGGGAAAGATGAACATCTTAACCAAACAAATGCGCCCCATCAGAGAAAGGGGCAATGCCTTCCATGTCTCCAGCAAGAGCTCCGTCTATTGCTGCAGCTTATCCACATTAAGACAATACAAACGGGGAATCTGCATAGTCATCAAAGTCCCCAAATACACAAACTGCCCAGGCGCCCATGTCAATGGAAATCCATTCCCCCATAGGGCCTTAACCGCCGCAGAGGATGCTAACGCCTCCGATTTATCCACATTTAAGCGAAACCCTGCATATTCACCATATTCTTTTATCAAGTCTAGTAAGGCTGTCAAAGAAGGCAAAGGATCTGTAAGATGTACTAAAATATCATCCATAAAGGCCGATAACTTAAGAGGTAGCTCCGGTGTCAATTCCCTTTATAGATGGTATCGCATAAATATCCCGAATTAGGGGGTCCAATGTAAGCACAAGCAACAACAGCGATAAGGGGCAACCCTGTCTCGTCCCCCTAGAAATCAGGAACCTGTCCGTTTAGAAATCTTTCAACACTATTCTAGCCTGTGGAAAAGCATACAATGTTCGCACCGCCAATATTTAAAAAAAAAAAAAAACCCATCAAAACCATAGGCCGCTAAAGTATCATAAAGAAAATCCCACCTCACCCTGTCAAACGCCTTTTCGGCATCAAAACTAACCAGCACAGATGAGAAATCGCTCGCCGCCCACTGTTCCAAAGACAGCAACAATTTTCTTACATTTTTAACTATAGTTCATCCTTTCACAAATATCACCTGAGCTTCGTGTATAAGGGAGGGAAGCACAGCTGCCATCCGCTTTGCCATGATTTTCGCTAACAATTTAACCTCTGTATTCAATAATGAAATAGGTCGAGAGGAAACTGCTTGTTCAGGGTCTTTATGCGGTTTAGGCAACAGCAAGATACGTGCCGTGTTCATACCCTCTGGTAAAGCCTCTGCACCAACCATGACAGTAAACATCTGAGCAAGTGGCTGAATGATCTCCTCACCTAAGAGCTTATAAAATTCAATGTGCATGCCATCCTCGCCCGGCGCCTTCAACAAAGGACTATTCCATATTGCCCAATACACTTCCTCCGGCGTTATTGGTGCATTCAAACCCTGTCTGTCTGTCTCAGAGATACTAGGCAACGCTATCCCATTCAAATAGGGCCCCGTCATTACACCCGCCTCCGACGGGGAGACATAAAGATTCTTAAAATAGCGAAAAAATATATCTCTGATCTCCAGGTCAGTTGTAACTCTCTTGCCCTGCTCATTCCTCAAAGCCTGAACCCTACTTGGACCCATCCTGGTAGAAACCAGTCGGGCCAGTAGTTTCCCCCCCCTTATTCCCGTATCTATAAAGCTGGTACTTATAATAAGCGAGAGATTTACTTGCCCGCTGATGTAGTAGGGAATTAAGGGCCACTTGATATTCCAACAACTCGTTTGTGCATGAGATCACCAGTCTGGCCATACAGCCTCTGGGCCTTAGCAACATCCTTCTCTAAACACAGAATTTCCCTATCTCTAGCTTTCTTAACATGACTACTATAACTAAGGGTATCCCCCCTCAACACCGCCTTCGCTGCTTCCCAAAATAAGATGGGGTCCCCTTCTGCATGAGCATTATGTCGTTTGTATTCATTCCATGTTTTCAACAACCGTTCCCTATAGTTCGAATCTCTATACAATTCAAGCAGAAATACTCAGCGCCATTTCCCCAGAGGCCCCCCTCCTTCTTGCCAAATCACTTTAACCCAGGCATGATCAGAAATTGTATAAGGACCTATCTCAGCCCGCTTCAGCTTTCGAAACATCTGTTCTGTCACATAAATATAATCTATGCGAGACTGCGTACCGTGCACCCGGGACATACGAGTATAATCCTTCTCAGTGCCATGCAATACCCTCCAGGAGTCAATTAACTCCAGGTTATCAATAAATTTTTGGAGCTCCCTTTCCCCTGCTCGACGCAGGGCACCCCCCGGTCCCGTGCAATCCAAACTAGAATCACAAACAGCATTAAAGTCTCCCCTACAATCAGGGAGACCTGGGCATAGGGCAACAACAAACGGGTCAATTTAGCATAAAATGCCAAATCATTTTCATTAGGAGCATAGACACAGCAAATTACCATGTCTTGCTGCACGATTAGCCCTCGACATAGCACATATCTGCCCTCCCCATCTTTAGCCAAAATTTGTAAGTTATCTAGGATACCCTTACAGAACAGGTTCGCTACCCCCCCTTTGTTTCCCCAATGCAGAAGCCGCAACACACTCCCCCACCCACCATTGCTTCAATTTCATATGTTCAAGATCAGACAAATGAGTCTCCTGGAGAAAGGCCACATCCATCTTATGACGCTGTTAAGTGTTGTAAAATTTTTGAACGCTTAATGGGGGAATTTATCACCCCCACATTCCAAGTTACGAAGTTAACCAGGATCCACTATTACTAACCACTCTACATATTCCACCATCAATATCCACAAGACCCAGTCACCCCAGCCCCTGACCAGGCCCCACCAGAGCATCAGCCAACCATCTATTACCAAAGCAGGGCAGAGAGTACCATATCCCCTTCCCCTCATCCCAGTTCCCAACCCAACCCCCCATCTTCCTCCTCCTCCCCCCAACATCCCCTTCCCCCTATCCCCAATCCAAAGCTACATCTCGAGACCATTCAAACAGAACTTGTCTCGTCACGCTCCCCACTGTCAGCGCCAAGGCGAATGGAAAAAGCCATCGATATCGAAAGCCCCCTCTGCGTAGATAGGTGGTCACTTCTTGCAAATCCCTCCGCTTTCACAAGGTTATAGCCGCCACATCCTGATAAATGTCCACCCGCAAATTATTCCATTTATAATTCTTCTGCTTCCGCGCTGCATGAAATATTTTCTCCTTTACCCAAAAGCTGCTCAGGCACAAAACAATGTCACATGGCAAGTTAGATTTAGGGCGCCCCAAAGCCCGGTGCGCTCGTTCCATTTCTATTTCCGGCACCCGCTAGAGCACCAGCGAGAATGTCTGCACAAATATCCAAAGCTGTCTTGCGAGCCATTCTGATAAGCACTTTCTTCCGGCACCCCCCGGATCCGAAGATTACACCTCCGGGATCTGTTCTCCAGATCTTCCAACTTGAACAACAGCGCCAACTCCTCCACACACACTCCAGCCACTGCCTGCTGCACTTCTATAATGTCCTCAGTCATGGTGCTCTTCCGGAGTCTGTCATAGGGGAAAACACCCTCCATGGATTCAAGACCAAGTTTGACACCCCTGCTCTAGAGATTACAGGGACAGAAGAGAGCAAGAGCACATCCCTCTAGAGATTACAAGGAAGGAGAGAGCAGGAGGATAGCAAATCGGCGGGACACTGGATCTGGACATTGGGGAAGCTTCCAAAGGACTTTGAGGAGGGGCAGGAAAACAGTCTTGAAGACAAGGCAGATGCTGGACTAGAAGTGGTAGAGAGAGGAAACACTCAAAATGTTAGCGGAAGGATATAAGAAAGAGAGAGAGAGAGAGACTACAGAGAGGTGGAAAGATTCTGGATTAGGGAGCAAGGAAGGAGAGAGAGAGAGAAGCAGAGAAACACCTGGAAAAAGGAGAACAAATGCTGGACATAGGGATGGGATGGGGGTTGTAAGCAGAAGAAAGACAGAGAGAGATAGAGACCTGGACCCAAAGGGCATGGGGCTGGATTGTGAAAGAAATGTAGGATGCACAGTCAGGAGTCCAACCAGAAACTAATTAAATCACCAGACAACAAAGGTAGGAAAAATTATTTTATTTTCAATTTAGTGATCGAAATGTGTCAGTTTTGAGAATTTATATCTGATGTGTGTAAATAAAAAATGAAAGGAAAAAATTGCATTACAATTAGTAGGAGAGGGGAAACAGGGTGCAGAGCGTGGCAAGGAGTTTGGGGTTGGGTGCAGAGCCTGGTATATGTTAGTACACAATTTGGTTCAGAATGGTTTTTTTTCTTGTTTTCCTACTCTAAATCTAGGGTGCGTCTTATGGTCAGATGCATCTTATGGAGCGAAAAATACGGTAAGTACCTGCATTCCCTCTACCTTCTACTTTTGTGGATTTCTTGAACTGTGCCTATTTTTGAAAGTTTTGGATCCTTTATCCTTGGACTTTGAGTGTTGGCTCTTATTTGATGTGCCTAGAGCAGGGGTAGGCAATTCCAGTCCTCGAGAGCTGGAGTCAGGTCAGGTTTTCAGGATATCCACAAGGAATATGTAGGAAATGGTTCTGCAGTCACTACCTCCTTGAGATGCAAATCTATCTCATGCATATTTATTGTGGATATCCTGAAAATCTGACCTGGCTCCGGCTCTCAAGGACCGGAATTGGCCTCTGGCCTAAAGTAAAATTTATGATTAAATTCTATGAGACTGAGACTGATAAATTTGAGAAAGTGGAGTTTTTTGAACCAATGAAGCCAAACCAAATTTTTTCTCCATTTTTTTCTTTTCTGTTGCTTGGGCTTTTGTGTTGATACTCCATGCCATACACTCAAGTCAGGGGGGAGATTCCCTGTTAGCAGTGCAAATAGAGTATGATTGTTGATACTGACTGATTTCAATTACCCCAACATTGACTGGTTAAATGTTACATCGGGGAGTGCTACAGAGGTAAAATTCCTAGATTTCATAAATGACTGCTTCTTGAAGCAACTGGTTCTGAAACTAACAAGAGGGGGAGCTATTTTAGATTTGATCCTTAGTGGAATGCAAGGCATAGTACAAGAATTAACTGTGTTGAGTCTGCTGGGAAATGGTGATCATAAAGTGATCAAATTTGAGCCGATATCCAGAGTGATGTTGCAAAAGAAATCTACTGTAGAGGCATTTAATTTTCGAAAGGGCAACTATGATAAAACGAGGAAAATAGTTAAAAAGAAGCTAAAAGGATCAGATGCAAAGGTTAGGATTGTAAACCAGGCGTGGATGTTATTTAAAACTACCACTGTGGTAGCCCAAACCAGAAGATGTATTCCACATATCAGCAAAAGTGGAAAGAGGAGGAAATGAGGCGGCATGGTTAAAAGGTGAAGTGAAAGAGGCTATTAGAGCCAAAAAACATCCTTTAAAGAATGGAAAAAGGATCCGAATGAAGAAAATAAGAAGAAATACAAACACTGGCAAGTTAGATCAATGCATTGATAAAGACAGCTAAGAACATAGAAGATAACGGCAGATAAAGACCAGTCTACCCAACTTGATTCAATTTAAAAATATATTATTTTCTTCTTAGCTATTTCTGGGCAAGAATCCAAAGCTCTACCCGGTACTGTGCTTGGGTTCTGTGCTTGGGTATGAACTTTGACTCAGTCAAAGTTCATACCAACCCATCTACACCCTCCCAGCCATTGAAGCCCATCCTCAACCAAAAGGCCATATACAGTACTTGCCTTAGTCCTTCAATATTTACTATTATTTTTTGACTCTAGAAACTGTGTTCATCCCATGCTTTTTGAACTCTGTTACTGTTTTCCTCTCCACCACCTCTCTCGGGAGCGCGTTCCTGGCATCCACCACCCTCTCCGTAAAGTAGAATTTCCTTACATTGCTCTTGATTCTACCACCCCTCAACCTCAAATTATGTCCTCTGGTTTTACCATTTTCCTTTCTCTGGAAAAGATTTTGTTCTACGTTAATACCTTTCAAATATTTGAACATCTGCATCATATCTCCCCTGAACCCTCCTTTCCTCTAGGGTATACATATTCAGGGCTTCCAATCTCTCCTCGTATGTCTTCTGGCGCAAACCTCCTAGCATTTTCATCGCCCTCCTCTGGACCACTTCAAGTCTTCTTATGTCCTTCACTAGATATGGTCTCCAAAACTGAACACAATGGGGTCTCACCAACGATCTGTGCAGGGACATTAACACTTTCTTTCTTCTACTGGCTACGCCTCTCTTTATACAGCCCAGCATCGTTTTGGCAGCATCCACTGTCTAGTCACACTGTTCTTTCACCTTTAGATCTTTGGACACTATCACCCCAAGGTCCCACTCCCCGTCCGTGCAGATTAGTAATGCATTATTAATCTCCAAATGCATTACTCTGCATTTCTTTGCAATGAATTTCAGTTGACAGATATTGGACCATTCCTCTAACTTTTACAGATCCTTTTTCATGTTTTCCACTCCCTCCTCAGTGTCTACTCTGTTAAAAATCTTGGCATCATCCGCAAAAAGGCAAACCTTTCCTTCTAACCCTTCAGCAATGTCACTCACAAACATATTCAACAGGATCAGCCCCAGCACCGAACCCTAAGGGACTCCACTACTCACCTTTCCTTCCTCCAAGCAACTTTCATTAATCACCACCCTCTGGCATATGTCCGACAACCAGTTTCTAATCCAGTTCACCACTTTGGGTCCTAACTTCAGCCCTTCAAGTTTAAGAGCCTCCTATGAGGAACCGTATAAAAGGCATTGCTGAAATCTAAGTAAATTACATCTAGCATATATCCTCGATTCAGTTCTCTGGTCACCCAATCATTGAATTCAATCAGGTTCATTTGGCACGATTTACCTTTTGTAAAGCCATGTTGCCTCGGATCCTGTAACCCATTAGATTCTAGGAAGTTCGCTATCCTTTCTTTCAGCAACACCTCCATTAGTTTTCCAACAACCGAAGTGAGGCCTGTAGTTTCCCACTTCATCTCTGTGACTACATTTGTGAATAGGGATCACATCCACTCTCCTCCAATCCCCAGGAACCACTCCCGTCTCCAGAGTTTTGTTGAACAAGTCTTTAATAGGACCCACCAGAACTTCTCTGAGCTCCCTCAGTATCCCGGGATGGATTCCATCTGGTCCTATCGCTTTGTCCACCTTCAGTTTTCCAAGTTGTTCATAAACACTTTCCTCCGTGACCGGCACAGAATCTACTCCATTTTCTTGTGTTACTTTGCCAGACAATCTCGGTCCTTCTCCAGGTTGTTCTTCCGTGAACACAGAACAGTAATTGTTTAGCACGTTTGCTTTTTCCTCATCACTCTCCACATATCAGTTCCCAGCATCTTTTAGTTTAGCAATTCCATTTTTCATCTTCATCCTTTTTAAATATTTCAGGAACACCAACTCTTTTGCCTTTAATTTCCACGCCACTAGTTTGGAGAGCCATATTGGTTTCCTTTTTCTCTTGTTTTTATTTATTGTCTTCACAAAGAGGTCTGTAGCCATTTTTATCGTTCCTTTCAGCTTTGACCACTGTTTTTTCACTTCTCTTATGTCCTCCCATCCTAACAGCTCTATCTTCAGGTACTCTCTCATTTTATTAAAGTCCATTCGTTTTAAATCTAAGAACATAAGAATTGCCACTGCTGGGTCAGACCAATGTTCCATCCTGCCCAGCAGTCCGCTCACACGGCGGCCCCAAGGTAAAGACCAGTGCTCCAAATGAGTCCAGTCTCACCAGTTTAGCATGAACTTGTCCAACTTTGTCTTGAAACCCCGGAGGAAGTTTTCCCCTATAATAGACTCCGGAAGAGCGTTCTAGTTTTTTACCGCTCTGGGTGAAGAAGAATTTCCTTACATTTGTAAGGAATCTATCCCCTTTCAACTTTAGAGAGTGTCCTCTCGTTCTCCCTACCTTGGAGAGGGTGAACAGTCTGTCTTTCTCTACTAAGACTATTCCCTTCAGTATTTTGAATGTTTCGATCATGTCCCCTCGCAGTCTTCTCTTTTCAAGGGAGAAGAGGCCCAGTTTCTCTAATCTCTCGCTGTATGGCAACTCCTCCAGCCCCTTAACCATTTTAGTTGCCTTCTTTGGACCCTTTCGAGAAGTACCGTGTCCTTCTTCATGTACGGCGACCAGTGCTAGACGCAGTACTCCAGGTGAGGGCGCACCATGGCCCGGTACAGTGGCACGATAACCTTCTCAGATCTGTTCGAGATTTCCTTCTTGATCATTCCTAGCATTCTGTTCGCCTTTTTCACCGCCGTACCACATTGTGCAGATGGCTTCATGGACTTGTCGATCACTCCCAAGTTTCTTTCCTGGGAGGTCTTTCCAAGTATTGCCCTGGACATCCTGTATTCGTGCATGAGATTTTTATTCCCGATATGCATCACTTTGCACTTATCCACATTGAACCTCATTTGCCATGTCGATGCCCATTTCTCGAGCTTGATTATGTTCCGTTGCAGATCTTTGCAATCCCCCCATGTCTTCACTACTTTGTATAACTTCGTATCGTCCGCAAATTTAATCACCTCGCTCATCGTACCAATGTCCAGATCGTTTATAAAGATGTTGAAGAGCACAGGTCCAAGCAATGAGCCCTGCGGCACCCTGCTAGTAACGCTCTTCCAGTCTGAGAATTGTCCATTTATCCCCATTCTCTGTTTCCTATGCTCCAGCCAGTTTTTAATCCACGTGAGTATTTCACCCTCGATTCCATGGCATGCAATTTTCTGAAGTAGTCGTTCGTGTGAAACTTTGTCGAATGCCTTCTGAAAATCCAGATATACAATGCCCTTGTCTATGTGTCTGTTCACTCCCTTGAAGAAGTGCAGCAAGATCGTCAGGCAAAATCTGCCTTTACTGAAACCGTGCTGGCTGGTCCTCATCAGATCGTGTCCATCAATGTGACCAATGATGCGGTCCTTTATCAGCGCCTCTACCATCTTTTCCGGTACCGATGTCAGACTCACCGGACTGTAGTTTCCTGGATCTCCCCCTTGAACCTTTTTTGAAGATCGGCGTAACATTCGCCACCTTTCAGTCTTCCGGAATCTTTCCCGATTTGATCAACAGATTAGCTATTAGCTGAAGTAGTTCAGGTATAGTACCTTTGAGTTCCTTGATGATCTTCGGATGGATGCCACCCGGTTCTGGTGATTTGTCGCTCTTAATTCTATCTTGCATACCTCTTCTAGACTGACCGTCAACTGTCAGTTTCCCATCTTCTTTTCCAGCATATAGCCTGATGGTTCCGATATGCTGTGTATATCCTCTTCGGTAAATACAGATGTAAAAAATGTATTCAGTTTGTCGGCGATTTTTTTGTCCTCCTTTAGCACTCCCCTTATTCCACGGTCATCCAACAACCCCACCGCTTCCCTCACAGGTCACTTCCCCTTAATATATCGGAAGAACGGCTTTAGGTTTTTCGCCTTCTTGGCTATTTTTTCTTCGTAGTCTCTTTTGGCCCCTTTTACCAGCTTATGACACCTGCGTTGATGTTGTTTGTGCTTATTCCAGTTTTCATCCATTTTTGACCTTTTCCATTCCTTAAACGAAGTTTTCTTGTCTCTGATCGCTTCCTTCACCTCTACAGTGAGCCATGCTGGTTGTTTGTTCTTTTTCCTCTTGGATCCTTTGTTGATATGTGGTATATATAGATTTTGTGACTCGGTGACTGTGTCCTTTAAAAGGGACCAAGCTTGCTCTAGCGTTTTTATAGTGCTTATCCTCTTCTTAATCTTCTTCCACACCATGAGTCTCATCCCTTTGAAAATCCCTTTTAGGAAGTTCAGTGTCATGGCCATCGTTTTGGACTGATGTTTCTCACCTGCATCTAGGTCGAAGTGGATCATATTGTGATCGCTGCTTCCCAGCGTCCCTTCCACTTCTACATGTCGTAGTCCATTTAGAATTAAGTCCAAAATTGCATTTCCTCTCGTAATTTCCTTGACGAGTTGTTCCAGGAAGCAATCGCCTACAATATCCAAGAACTTGGTCTCTCTAGCGCAGTCGGAGGTGCCTAGGTTCCAGTCTATCCCCGGATAGTTGAAGTCACCCATGATAACTATGTTGCCTCCCTTGCAGTTGCACTTATCTCATCTGTCATTTCCCCATCAATTTCTTCAGACTGCCCTGGGGGTCGGTAGTAGATGCCGATCTTTGTTTCCAGTCCATTTGTTCCTAGAATTTTGATCCATAGAGTCTCTAACTTATCTATCAGTTGTGGTGTGTTCTCTCCAGTAGATTCAATTCCCTCTTTGACATATATGGCAATGCCCCCACCTTTTTGAGCCACTCTGTCTCTGCGGTATAGTTTATATCCTGGTAGCAAAGTGTCCCAGACGTTTTCCTCAGTCCACCATGTTTCTGTGATGTCAACGTTATCTTTTTGTGCCATAGCTTCTAATTCACCAATCTTATTCCTTAGGCTCTTTGCGTTCGTGTGCATACACTTGAGTTTACGATCTGTTCCTTTCTTGCATTTCTTTCCCTCTTGTGTCCCTTTCAATCTGTCTTGCTTGTGATCCGGTGGGCCTCCCCCTATATCTTTCTGTACGGTATCTTCTGGTGAATCTTCCCCTCTATCTTCCTGCATGGAATCCTCCGGGTATACCAGTTTCCCGAACCATCGACTCTCTCTCTCTCTGTCGACTGTCGGCTTTCCCCTTCTTCCTAGTTTAAAAACTTCTCAACTTCTCTCTTGATGTTGCTTGCAAGTAGCCTCGTTCCATCTCTGCTGAGGTGGAGTCTATCCTTCCTCTATAGCTTGCTCTTCCCCCAGAACACCGTCCAGTTGCGCACAAAGTGGAATCCTTCTTCCTCACACCAGCACTGCATCCACGCGTTGATTGCTTGCAGCTCCATCTGTCTCTTATCATCTGCCCTGGGTACCAACAAGATCTCCAAGAATGCTATCCTCTGCGTTCTAGTCTTCAGCTTCCTTCCTAGCATCCGGAACTGGTCCTTCAGTACTTCCCTGTTGTAGTTCCTGTTGCTCACGATGCTCGTCCCCACATGGATCACCACCGCCGTATCTTCTTCTTCCACACTGTCGATGATCCTGTCGATGCGGCTAACTATATCTTCGACCTTGGCTCCAGGTAGGCAGGTCAACAGCCGATCCAGTCTTCCTCCCGCTATGTGGCTGTCAACTTGTCTGATGATGGAGTCCCCCATGACAATTGCTGTCTTCTCTATCTTCTCCAGACGCAGGTCCATATCCCTTGTGTATGTCCATCTCTCCTGCCGCATGTCCGTATCCTTCGTTCTCGCTGCTTTGTCATCCTTTTCTTCGTGGTGGTTGTCTGTCCGTAGGTCCATATCCTTCGTTCTCGCTGTTGTGTCACCCATTTCTTCGTGGTGGTTGTCTGTCGAATGGTCCACACTCTCTGTACGTATCTTTCGGCAGTTCCACTGTTGCTGGTGATTTTCCACAGCCTCCCTGTATGCCTCCTCTATGAACTTCTCCAGCTCTCGGACTTCTTCCTCGATGGTGTCCTCTGTCTTGGTGTTCGTTGTGTCCTCGGTCTCGATGTTCGCTGTGTCTCTGTCTTCCTCCTCCATTGCTTGAAGTGCCTCTAGTTCCAGTATTCTACCCTCCAGGAATCTGACTTTTTTCTTCAGGCTCTCCAGTTCTCTGCATCGAGCGCATATGTAAGACTACCTCCCAGAGGGGAGGCAGTCATACATATGGCAGATGGTGCAGAGAACTGGATAGTCAACATCTTGCTTCTGTCTGCTGCTTCCATTGCTGCCTGCTTGCTGGTCTGCTGTGGCTGATTCTCTGTGTCTGCCTGGCTGTGTCCTCTGCGTCTGCTGTGGTGTCCTTCTGCTCTCCTTTAGTGTCCTTTCTCAGTGAGCTTTGGTGGTCGACACCGGGGGTGGGCGCAGCTAACTCTCGCCAAATCCCCCTTGTAGTCTCCTGCCTCTTCTTCCCTCGTGCGCTTTTCTGTTCTTGCTTTGCTTCCCTCTAACTCTCTCTCTCTCCTGCTGCTTCCTTTCTCTTGCTTGCCTGCCCAAGCTGTAAGTTAACTTCACTCATTGGCCCCTCCCCTTTTAAGGGGGGGCGCTTCGGGGGTGGGCGGAGCTAACTCTCACCGATTCCCCCCTGTAGTCTCCTGCCTCTTCTTCCCCTCGTGCGCTTTTTTGTTCTTGCTTTGCTTCCCTCTAACTCTTTCTCTCTCTCCTGCTGCTTCCTTTCTCTTGCTTGCCTGCCACTCTCCACTTTAGCTGTTATATCAAACCAAACCGTTTGATGATCGCCACTTCCCAGATGAGCACCCATTCGATCATTAGAGATACTCTCCCCAATATGAAGAGAAACTTGCCAAAGAGGCAAAAACTCATAACAATTTTTTTAGGTACATCAGAACCAGAAAACCTGTGAGAGAATCTGTGGGACCGTTGGATGATCAAGAAGCAAAAGGGGCGCTCAGGGAGGATAAGGCCATAGTGGAGAGACAATTAATTTTGCTATAGCCTTTATGGAAGATGATGTAAAAAATCTACCTGAACCAGAAATGATTTATAAAGGTGATGATGAGGAGGAACTGAAAGAAATCTCGGTGAATCTGGAAGATATACTAAGCCAAATCTACAAGTTAAAAAGTGATAAATCACCTGGACTGGATGGTATACATAGCAGAGTACTAAAAGAACTCTAACATGAAATTGCTGACCTGCTGTTAGTGATCTGTAACCTGTCGCTAAAATCATCTGAAGATTGGAGGGTGGCCAATATTACACTGATTTTTAAAAAGGGTTCCAGGGGAGATCTGGGAAATTACAGACCAGTAAGCCATGGCAGGCAAAATGGTTGAAACAATTATAAAATATAAAATTGTGGAACATGTAGACAAACATGATTTAATGGGACAGAGTCAGCATGGGTTCAGCCAAGGAAGGTCTTGCCTCACCAATTTGCTTGACTTCTTTGAAGGTGTGAATAAACATATGCAATGTTCTCCCCAGAAATTTTTTCTAGCCGGGCGGGGTGGTAAAATTTGGTAGTGGGGAAAATTAAGGGCTTCTTTTACAAAGGTGCATTAGGGCTTTAACACACGGAATAGCGCGCGCTAAAATGGCCTGTGTGCTGGCCGCTACCGCCTCCTCTTGAGCAGGTGGTAGTTTTTCAGGTAGTGCGCACTAATCCGGTGCGTGCGCTAAAAACGCTAGTGTACCTTTGTAAAATGAGCCCTAAATGCATACTATTTTTATTAATTATTATTGTTTTCTAATGCTCAATATGACTTCCTTTTTTAAGGTTTGACACTTGTGCCAGAATATTTTTACTAAATTTAAGAAGTATCCAATTCTAGAAGTGAATAATTAGATATGCGCCCGCTTTCAAATGGTATAGAGGTTTAAAAAAGGGAACTCTAATCTAATCTAAACCTTAAGTTTATATACCGCATCATCTCCATGAGAATGGAGCTCGACAAGGTTTACAAGAACTTAAAATAGTGGGTAGAGAAGAAGAAAAAGGATTACATGAACTTATGTGTAGAAGGGGGGAGAGAAAGGGGGGAAGGATAGAGCTACAATTTGCTGAAAAGCCAGGTTTTCAGTTGTTTGCGGAATAACTGAAGGGAGCTCAGGTTCTGCAGCGGGGTGGTGAGGTCGTTCCAAAGACCTGTGATTTTGAAGAGAAGGGATTTTCCCAGTTTGCTTGAATAGTGGATGCCACATGGAGAGGGGAAGGCTAGTTTAAGCCTTTGGGCAGTTCTGGAGGAGTCGGGACTGGAGGAGTTGAAAGACAGTGGGATAAGAGGAGGCAGGATTCCGTGAATGATCTTGAAAGCCAGGCAGGAACATTTGAAATGGATTCTGGAGATTATTGGGAGCCAATGAAGTTTGGCAAGGAGTGGGAAAATGCGTTAATGAAGTCATTGGGTTCAATCTAGCCATTTATTTCTGCATGAATTTAAACAACTAAGAAAAAAAGATAAATATAGCTCATCCAGTCATACAAGAAATGGCTCTACAGCACCTCTAATAATATTTTGATCACTAGGTTCCTTCCTGAGGTCTCACTGAGGATTTGATCCCCATTTCCACATAATTTATGGAGAGGTGTTACTGAGCCTTGAAGGAGACCTGTGTGATTACACTACAGCAAAATAATAAAGTAGCAGATAAAGATCAAAGTGAGATCTAGGGCAAAACAGTTTAGGTAAAGATGCAGGTAATAATTAGCAATGTATTAAAAATATTTTATTTTTATTTGCTTATAATGTCATTTGAAAGCTGCTTGATGTTAATACAACTTTAATTTAATTCTTTATAGTGGGTGTATGTGTGTGGTGGTGGTGGTGGGACAACGCCTACATCAACACTAAAGTTAGAATAGGGTCATTAAATCCAGTGGCATACCATGTAACAAAGTGTATATTGGGAAAACCATACGCTCGTTTAAGATCAGAATGTGTGAACATCGATCAAATTTGAAGCTTAAGAAAATCAGTGCTCCCATAGTGGAGCATTGCTTGGAGTTTTCCCATGATTTTCAACAGTTGAAGTGCATGTGTATTGATCAAGTGACCTGGAATGATCGGGGAGGGGATCGCCACACCAGATTGTTACAAAGGGAAGCTAGATGGACTTTTCAGCTCAGTGCTTTGAAACCCACTGGTCTGAATGGGAATATAGGCTGGCACTCTTTTTTCTGATGGATTCAGTGACACTAGTGACGTCACCGAGCTGTGCCTTTAAATGCGCATGCGTGGCGTTATATCGCCACCGGCGCCATTTTTTGAAGTGTGTTTCATACTGAATGCAGTGAGTACGATTTCGTTTTCAAAAAGTTTTAAAGACAATTGCTTGATGTTTTGATGTCTTGAATGAAGGCTAAGCACTTGTCTTTTTTCTGTTGTTTTACAGCTGTTAAAAAATCCCCCGACGAAGCCAATAATTTGGCGAAACGGGTCCCGTCGGGCTCTTATCGTTAAATCAGATAAGTGCATTATATATTTTCAATTTTGACCGATTACAGTGTGAAGGTGCTTAATACACCATTTAACAATTTGTGGGTATCGGTTATGCAAAGGGTTTTATGACCTATGATAGAGAACCTGTCCTGCTGAAGATACCATAGCTGGAATTGATTATTCTGTGTATGGTGCAGGCTTCTGAGGTCTTTCCCTTTTAACAAATCAAAGTCAATTGCATGTGGAACCTATTATTTTTCTAGTTGTGAGATACCTAGTATATATGACAGCCAGTGCTGATCATTTTTTTTAAACCCTCCTCTATATAAAAAAAAGATATTTTTAGTAATAATCCATGAGTCACACAACAAGGGTGCACCTAGGAAAAGGCAGCATTTTAAACACTGCAGTGAGCACTAGAATACCAGCACATGCATTGTAAAACTAAAGCCAGATCCTGTACAGTCGATGCTAACAGAAGCCATGTCCTTTTCATATACACAGAATGCAGATACACCCTCGCCCAATATGGAATAATCACAAACTAAAAATAGAAATATGTAGACAAAAGTTAAACTGAACCAAGAAACCATACTCTGCATACAATGCAACACCACAGAAACAGTGACACATGTCCCCTATTACTGTGCAAAATATAAAGACAGTAGATGTAAATCTGAAAAAACTGATACATAACAATCACCACTTTACAAATTAACAAATAGAAATAAAACAAATAATGATAAAAGAAAATACCATTTTATTGGACTAATCCATTTTTCAATTAGCTTTCAGAGGCCAAATCTTTCTTCAATACAGTACAGTATACAGCTGTTATGGTATCCTGTCCTGACCTGAGGAAAGGGGTTTAGTCCCAAAAAACTGCCTTATTTCCATTTCCTATGTATAAACTTTAATCAATACAGTTACAATACTACTTGATTCTACATAAAGCAACAAACATTTTTTTCTACCTTTTGTCATTTCTGCTTTAATCATCTTCTCTTTGCTCTCTTCTTTCTATTCAGAGTTTGTCCCCACTCCCTTCTATGCAATATCTATCATCTCTCTTTGCCCCTTCCATCCAGCCTCTGCCCTCTCTCTCTCTCTACCCCTTCCATCTATTGTCTACCCTCTCTCTGACCCTTGCATCCATTGTCCACCCTCTCTGCCCTTCCTTTCCTATGATAGTCCATCCTTGGTGTTTCCATCTAGGGCAAGAACATGTACAGGAAAAAGATCCTTAAGGAACAACTTTGATACCAAAAAGAGACCCAAGAAAAGTATAATTAGTCATTCGTGTCCCCCAAAACATCACAAAAAAATATGTATTTTGTGCATGACATGCATAGTAACAACACACAAACCTAGAGGACTGGGTAAAATGAGGAACTTGCAAGCCCCATGTACCGCGTGGATCTCTACCTCACATCCTTAAAAATGTGCTTTACTCAAGGGTGAGCGGGAACCGTGAGGTCTGCGGGTGTTAAAATGCCCTGCAGACCCCATGCCACAGAGATGTGCGAGGTCTGTGTGATACGGGCAATCCTTATTTTACCCAGTCCCAGAGCAATTTTTTAAGCTATTTACACAGATGCTGTTTCCAGAAAAGGAAGGTTTAAATCTATGGAAATACTTATTTTCTTGGATGACTTTTTCAAAGAGAAAGTGCTCAGTGCTCTTAAGTTTCATGATGGATGTGGTGTACCAGTTATCAAAGTCCACAAACTTTTCATTAGCCTGAAGTTTTGAAAATAGCCCAGAGAAAACTCGATTTTTGTCATGGAATTACAACTCTACCTTCTTGCAGGACTTGGAAACTGCAGCCATACACATAGCCCTGTTTGCGCGATCATTAACTCATACCAACATCTGTGCACAATGCACAGCATGAAAATCCCTGCACTTCAAAATCATACCATCGTAGGAGCTTCAAGTAGCAGCTCTCATCTGATGATTTGCCAAGATTTTTTCCCTGTATTGTAAGGGATAGGATTTTTTTTTTTTTTAAACACACAAAAAAAAACACCTCTCTTCTGAACTGCAGTTAAGCACTGCAGTTCAAATAGCAAACAGCACTGGAACCCAGTGAGAAAACTCTCTTTGCTATCCATAGATACATACAACTGATTAATAATGACTTGCCGTCCTGCCTCTTTTGGGGGTCGATTGGCATTTGCTGTGACTTAGGAAAGATCAGAGCAACTGACCCTCTTTCTTCACCAGGAAATTCAAGTGGCAGAGGCACAACTTGGATTCTGCTCCCTCTCAAGAAAAAAAATGACGTTACAAACCGAGTAACAATCCAAGAGACCAAAAACTAAACTTTCCCAAGGCAAAAACCCCCCACGTGGTCTTGATCACCCTGTTGCCGGAACTGAAGGGAACTTGACACTTTTTTTTTCTCCCAGAGGAGTCCCAGACTCAGTGCAGCCACACGATCTGATGAGCAGAGGCATTATCAGCAGCTTTGTGGGAGGTGGTGTTTACACTCAACGCAGCAGGATTATTCTGCTTTCTGGAGACAGGGAAACATACCCAATCAGAGGACAGAGCCTGGTTAAAGAAACAGCAAAATAGCTCAGTAACCCTCCCGAGCAAAACTGGAGGCAACCTGAGGAGTGCCTTTCAGATCGGCTTCTGATGTGCCGTCCCGTGCTTATAAATCGGCAGTGATTTGTATTTATTTCACAGGCAGCTGCCTTAGCCCGTAGCGAACTCATGCTTCAGGGCTCTAAGGTGTGCATGCCAGCTTCCCTTCTCTTCCCCCCCTCCCTCCCAGATGTAACTTCCGGTTTCGAAGAGAAGGGAAGCTGGCACGTACACCTTAGAGCCCCGAAGCTACGGGCTAAGACAGCTGCTTGTGAAATAAATACAAAACACTGCCGCGTCTCCAATAAATACAAATCACTGAGTTTACGTTTCCAAGCTGGTGAGAGGTGTTTATTTTTTTGTTTTGTTTGTTTTTTTATGTTGAGCAGCTGCAGCAGCAGGATTCACATTAGATGACAGCCGGGCGGTCATCTAAATTAGCCGGGCGTAGCGCCCGGCTAAAAGGCCCTGGGAAGAACATTGCATATGGATAAAGGTGAGCCAGTTGATATAGTATATCTACGGTAGTTTTTCAGAAAGCTTTTGATAAAGTTCTTCATGAGAGGCTCCTGAGAAAATTAAAGACTCATGGGATAGATAGCAAAGTTCAGTGGATTAGAAATTGGTTAACGGAGAGAAAACAGAGGGTAGGTTTGAATGATTATTTTTCTCAATGGAGGAGAGTAAACAGTGGAGTGCCTCAAGGATATGTACTGGGACTGGTGCTATTTAACTTATTTATACATGATCTGGAAATTGGAACGAGTGAGGTGATTAAAAATTAGCAGATAACATAAAAACTGTTTAAAGTTGTCAAAACGCATGCAGATTGTGAAAAATTACAGGAAGACCTTAGGAAATCGGAGGACTGGGCGTCCAAGTAGCAGATGAAATTTTATGTGGACAAAGTGATGCACATTGGGATGAATAACCCACATCAAAGTTACCGGATGCTAGGGTCAGAAGAACACAAGAATTGCCGCTGCTGGGTCAGACTACTGGTCCATTGTGCCCAGCAGTCCTCTCACACAGTGGCCCTTAGGTCAAAGACCAGTGCCCTAACTGAGACTAGCCTTACCTGCCTACTTTGTCTTGAATCCCTGGAGTGTGGTTTCTCCTATAACAGCCTCTGGAATAGCATTCCAGTTTTCTACCACTCTCCAAATGAAGAACTACTCTCTTACATTTGTACGGAATCTATCCCCTTTTAACTTTAGAGAGTGCCCTCTCATTCTCTCCACCTTGAAGAGGGTGAACAATGTCTTTATCTACTAAGTCTTTTCCCTAAATTATCTTGAACGTTTCAATCATGTCCCCTCTCAGTCTCCTCTTTTCAAGGGAGAAGAGGCCCAGTTTCTCTAACCTCTCACTGTTCAGCAACTCCTCCAGCCCCTTAACTATTTTGGTCACTCTTCTCTGGAACCTTTCGAGTAGCATTGTGTCCACCTTTAGAATTAGCACCCAAGAAAGGGATCTAGGTGTCACCGTAGACAATACGACGAAACCTTCTGTTCAATGTGCGGCAGCCAAAAAAGCAAACAGGATGCTAGAAATTATTTAAAAAGGGATGGTTAACAAGACTAAAAGTGTTATAATGCCCCTATATCACTCCAAGGTGCGACTCACCTGGAGTATGTTTTTCAATTCTGGTCTCCTTATCTCAAGAAAGTTATAGCGGCGCTAGAAAAGGTTCAAAGAAGAGCAACCAAGATGATAATGTGGATGGAACTCCTCTGGTATGAAGAAAGACTAAAAAGGTTAGGGCTCTTCCGCTTGAAAAAGATATGGCTGAGGGGAGATATGATTGAAGTCTATAGTAACATAGTAACATAGTAGATGACGGCAGATAAAGACCCGAATGGTCCATCCAGTCTGCCCAACCTGATTCAATTTAAATTTTTTTTTTTTTTTCTTCTTAGCTGTTTCTGGGCAAGAATCCAAAGCTTTACCCGGTACTATGCTTGGGTTCCAACTGCCGAAATCTCTGTTAAGACTTACTCCAGCCCATCTACACCCTCCCAGCCATTGAAGCCCTCCCCTGCCCATCCTCCACCAAACGGCCATACCCAGACACAGACCGTGCAAGTCTGCCCAGTAACTGGCCTTAGTTCAATATTTAATATTATTTTCTGATTCTAAATCTTCTGTGTTCATCCCACGCTTCTTTGAACTCAGTCACAGTTTTACTCTCCACCACCTCTCTCGGGAGCGCATTCCAGGCATCCACCACCCTCTCCGTAAAATAGAATTTCCTAACATTGCCCCTGAATCTACCACCCCTCAACCTCAAATTATGATGCAAATTATAAAGTCCTGAGTGGAGTAGAATGGGTACAAGTGGATCGATTTTTCACTTCCGCTAAATATTACAAAGACTAGGGGAACTCGAAGTTACAGGGTAATACTTTTAAACCAACAGGCGGAAATATTTTTTCACACAGAATAGTTAAGCTTTGGAATGGATTGCCAGAGGCTGTGGTAAGAGCGGATAGCGTACCTGTTTTTAAGAAAGGTTTGGACAATTTCCTGGAGGAAAAGTTCATAGTCTGTAATTGAGAAAGACATGGGGGAAGCCATTGCTTGCCCTGGATCGATAGCATGGAATGTTGCTATTTCTTGGGTTTTGGCCAGGTACTAGGGACCTGGATTAGCCACTATGAGAACAAGCTACTGGGCTTGATGGACCATTGGTCTGACCCAGTCAGGCTAGTCTTATGTTCTTATGCAGTAGTAGCTCTCTTATGAAAAGACCAAAATCCAAGTGACTGAAATACAGGGCCTGGGGAAAGGAAGAAGAGATATTGTCATAGGCACCTTCAGAGCGATGGGCTCTGCGCTACCTGTGACAGGAATTTGGCTCCTGTGGGCCACTGTGAGCCGCAAAGGGATTTTTGGGAGACCAGAGAGATAACACTGCACAATCAGAGGCTTTTCAAAAAGTTTATTTATGAGAAACAAAAACCAAAATGTTCAGCTTGGTTACCACAAAAGCAGTTTGTGCAACAAGAAAAAAGTCCAAGCAAAAACAAGATTCAAACAGTGTAAGAATGATCCACAACATATGAGTGCCTCTGAAGATACTGAAAAAGCCCCTTTAAACAGTCTTTCAGGATTGTTAGTATTTGTGCTGTCCTGTACAACTTCGCTTTCCAGCACTTGAGCATCACTGGTCTCACTCCTTTCCCAGCAGGGGTGAGCTTATCTCAGTCCTGGCTTCCAGCAGCCCTTGAGTGTTCCCCTCTGTGGGCTAATCAGTGCTGAACAAACAAACAGGTGATTGGAAAGCTTCTGCTTCTGGTCCTCACAGCAAGCAGGAAAAAAAACCCCCAGTATTTTAAAGTCACATTTTAAAAAACCATGAAAACACACTTCTTTCAGGAATTACCAGCAGCAGGGAAAAAGAAAGTGTCTGGCTTTCCTTTCCTTCTCCTGTCCCTTCTCCTTCAGCTGCTCTGCCTTCCTGTATAAAAAGATACAGCCACACCCCAAACCTTCAGGTGTTGCAGGTGCTCTTGATGCCTGTCTCCCTCCCCCTCTGTAATTGCAGGGAATAGCTCTAGAGCAGGGGTGCCCACACGTTTTGGGCTTGTGAGCTACTTTTAAAATGACCAAATCAAAATGATCTACCAACAATAAAATAAAAAAAACAAACAAACCACAAAGCACACTGTACGCAGAGAAAATGTTAGTTATCATTTATATTCTGCAGGTTTTCAAAGAGGTCAAGGCAGATGACTTTATGCAATGTCACCTCAGGAACAACTATACAAAAATAGACAAATATACCCCCCTCCCTTTGGTGACAGGTCAAAGCGCGCGACGAAAAAGCACAGTTACTTACCGTAACAGGTGTTATCCAGGGACAGCAGGCAGATATTCTTGACTGATGGGTGACGGCACCGACGGAGCCCCGGTACGGACAATTTTAGAGTGATTGCACTCTAAGAACTTTAGAAAGTTCTAGCTCGGCCGCACCGCGCACGCGCGAGTGCCTTCCCGCCCGACAGAGGCGCGCGGTCCCTCAGTTAGTATAAGCCAGCTAAGAAGCCAACCCGGGGAGGTGGGTGGGACGCAAGAATATCTGCCTGCTGTCCCTGGATAACACCTGTTACGGTAAGTAACTGTGCTTTATCCCAGGACAAGCAGGCAGCATATTCTTGACTGATGGGTGACCTCCAAGCTAACAAAAAGAGGGATGGAGGGAAGGTTGGCCATTAGGAAAACAAATTTTGCAAAACAGATTGGCCGAAGTGTCCATCCCGTCTGGAGAAAGCATCCAGACAATAATGAGATGTAAAAGTGTGAACTGAGGACCAAGTAGCAGCCTTGCAGATTTCCTCAATAGGAGTGGAACGGAGGAAAGCTACAGAAGCTGCCATTGCTCTGACTCTATGGGCCGTGACAGAACCTTCCAGTGTCAGTCCGGTCTGAGCATAACAGAATGAAATGCACGCTGCCAGCCAATTAGACAACGTACGTTTAGAAACGGGACGTCCCAATTTATTTGGATCAAAGGACAGAAAAAGTTGGGGAACTGATCTGTGGGGTTTCGTACGCTCTAGATAGTAAGCCAGAGCCCTTTTACAATCCAAAGTATGTAAAGCTTGTTCTCCAGAATGAGAATGAGGTTTTGGAAAGAAAACAGGTAGAACAATGGATTGGTTGAGATGGAATTCAGAGACAATCTTAGGGAGAAACTTTGGATGTGTACGCAAAACCACCTTGTCATGGTGAAAAACCGTAAAAGGTGGATCTGCGACCAGTGCATGAAGCTCACTGACCCTCCTGGCAGAGGTAAGAGCAATAAGGAAAAGCACTTTCCAAGTGAGAAACTTGAAAGGAGAGGTAGCCAAAGGTTCAAATGGAGGCTTCATTAAGGCGGAAAGAACCACATTGAGATCCCAGATAACAGGAGGGGCTTTAAGAGGTGGTTTCACATTGAAAAGCCCTCGCATGAACCTGGATACCAGGGGATGAGCTGAGAGAAGTTTTCCATGGACTGGCTCATGAAAAGCTGCAATGGCACTGAGGTGGACTCTGATGGAAGAGGACTTAAGGCCAGAGTCAGACAAAGAAAGCAAATAATCCAACAATGTCTCCACTGCCAGAGAAGTTGGATCAAGATGATGAAGAAGACACCAGGAGGAAAATCTCGTCCACTTCTGATAGTAACATTGCAGAGTGGTTGGTTTCCTGGAGGCATTCAGAATAGAACGAACAGGCTGAGATAAAAGAGTATCATGAGATGTCAGCCCGAGAGATACCAAGCTGTCAGGTGCAGAGACTGGAGGTTGGGATGTAGAAGGGTTTCCTGCTGTTGCGTAAGCAGAGAAGGAAACAGAGGAAGAAGAAAAGGTTCCCTGGAACTGAGTTGAAGTAGAAGGGAGAACCAATGTTGCCTGGGCCACCTCGGAGCAATCAGAATCATCGTGGCTCGTTCCCTCTTGAGCTTGAATAAGGTTCTCAACATTAGAGGCAGAGGAGGGAAGGCGTACAGGAACAGATTCGACCAGTCTAGGAGAAAAGCATCCGCTGCCAGACGGTGAGGAGAGTAAAGTCTGGAGCAGAATAGGAGCAGCTGGTGATTGTGAGGAGCTGCAAAGAGGTCTATCTGAGGAGTGCCCCATTGAGTGAAGATAGACTGCAGAGTTACAGGATCGAGTGTCCACTCGTGAGGCTGGAGAATTCTGCTGAGTTTGTCCGCTAAAGAATTCTGTGCTCCCTGAATGTAGATAGCTTTCAGGAAGAGATGGTGATCTATGGCCCAATTCCAGATCTTTTGGGCTTCTTGGCATAAAAGGCGAGAGCCTGTCCCACCCTGTTTGTTGATGTAGTACATCGCAACCTGATTGTCTGTGCACAACAGAAGAACCTGAGGAAAGAGAAGATGTTGGAAGGCCTTGAGGGCATAAAACATCGCTCTGAGTTCCAGGAAATTGATTTGATGCTTCTTTTCCTGGGCTGTCCAAAGACCTTGAGTCTGGAACTCGTTCAAGTGAGCTCCCCATGCATAAAGAGAGGCGTCGGTGGTGATGACCAGTTGATGAGGGGGCTGATGGAATAGAAGACCTCTGGATAGATTTGAGGATACCAACCACCATTGAAGAGACTGACGAAGAGATGATGTCACAGATATGTGTCGTGAACAAGGATCCGTCGCTTGGGACCACTGAGTAGCAAGGGTCCATTGAGGAGTGCGCAGGTGAAGACGTGCGAGGGGCGTGACATGAACTGTAGATGCCATGTGCCCCAGGAGTACCATCATTTGCCTGGCTGAGATGGAAGGTAGCGAAAGCACCTGCTGACATAGAGACTGAAGGGTCTGAAGACGATTGGATGGTAGGAAAGCTCTCATGAGGAGTGTGTCCAGGATCGCTCCAATGAATTGAAGTCTCTGAGTGGGGGTGAGATGAGATTTGGGTAGATTGATCTCGAACCCCAGGATTCGTAGAAACAAGATGGTTTGGTTGGTGGCCAGTAGAACTGCTTGAGCGGATGTGGCCTTGATTAACCAGTCGTCCAGGTAAGGGAAGACCTGGAGGTGGTGAGAGCGTAGAAATGCCGCTACCACAATGAGACACTTGGTGAAGACCCTTGGAGAGGAGGCAAGGCCAAAGGGCAGCACCTTGTATTGGTAATGACAATGATTGATCATGAAACGGAGATACTGTCTTGAGGTTACATGGATCGGTATGTGAGTGTATGCCTCTTTGAGATCGAGGGAGCATAGCCAGTCGTTTTGATTGAGAAGAGGATAAAGGATGGCTAAAGAAAGCATCTTGAATTTTTCTTTTACCAGGTGTTTGTTGAGATCGCGGAGATCCAAAATTGGTCTGAGATCTCCTGTTTTTTTGGGGACTAGAAAATAACGGGAGTAGAATCCCTGCCCTTTTTGATCTTGAGGAACTTCTTCTATAGCGTTTAGAAGAAGGAGGGATTGAACTTCCTGAATGAGGAGGGCAGATTGAGGACTGTTCAAAGCAGACTCTTTTGGCAGGTTTTGGGATGGAAGAGTCTGAAAGTTGAGAGAGTAGCCGTGGCGGATGATGTTGAGGACCCATTGGTCCGAAGTGATAACTTCCCATCGGCTGAGGAACAGAGAAAGTCGACCTCCTATGTTTTTTCCACATGTGTCATAGTCTGTCAATATCGTTTTGTGTGTCAAATTCCTATTAGTTAAAGAAATATTATTTTACTGTTATTTTACCCCTTTTTGTGTTCAATATTGTATAGTTTAACGATGATTGTTATACTTTGTTAATCGCTTAGTTTGTAATAAGCGATACATCAAATAAAATTAAACTTGAAACTTGAAACTTGAGAGCAGGAATAGGAATACTGGCTATACTGTGGAGAATGAAGTCAAAAGGGCTGTGACTTCTGCTGAGGAGGTGGTTTCACAGGTTGCTGCTGTGGCTGCTGTCTGGGAGGCTGACGTTGTTGCTGTCTTTGACGCCTGGGTTGCTGAGCAGTGGTAGGTAATGGCCGAGCTGTGAAGCGGCGTTGATAGGCCGACTGCTGCCTATATGGTTTTGGCGGAGGAGGCTTCTTTTTATTTTTAAGCAGGGTATCCCAGCGTGTCTCATGAGCAGAGAGCTTTTGTGTGGTTGAGTCCATGGATTCCCCAAAGAGCTCATCCCCTAGGCAAGGGGCGTTGGCTAACCGATCCTGATGATTAACATCAAGGTCGGATACCCGAAGCCAGGCCAGGCGACGCATAGCTACCGACATTGCTGTCGCTCTGGATGTAAGTTCAAAGGTGTCATATATGGATCTAACCATGAACTTACGTAATTGAAAAAGAGACGACAAGCAGGTATGAAAGGAGAGATGTTTTCGTGAAGGAAGGTACTTTTCGAAGGAAGCCATGGTGGTAAGGAGATGCTTCAAATAAAAAGAAAAATGAAAAGCATAATTGCTAGCTCTATTTGCTAACATAGCATTTTGGTAGAGCCTCTTACCAAATTTATCCATGGCTCTACCTTCTCTGCCAGGAGGTACCGATGCATATACACTGGCTCCTGAAGATTTTTTAAGGGTGGATTCGACAGTTAAGGATTCGTGTGGAAGTTGAGGTTTGTCGAACCCAGGAATGGGAATTACCTTATATAGAGAATCCAGTTTACGTGGGGCCCCTGGGACAGTTAAAGGAGTCTCTAAATTCTTATAGAAAGTCTCCCTCAAGATGTCATGAAGAGGGAGTTTCAAAAATTCCTTTGGAGGCTGGTCAAAATCAAGGGCATCCAAAAAAGCTTTGGACTTTTTGGATTCAGCCTCCAAAGGAATGGATAAGGAGTCACACATCTCTTTCAAAAAGCAGGAGAAAGAGGAAGTGACTTGTTTGGAGGATGGGTCAGGGACAGTTGAATCCTCCTCCTCTGAGGAACATTCGCCTTCAGAAAGAAAGGGTTCCTCTGAGTCTCCCCACAGATCAGGATCCCTGACATGGGGAGTATGGTCCCGAGACTCAGGTGTCGATGATTGTAAGTGTCGGGTTTTGTGTAACGACTTACCCGACCTCATCGATATCGAGTCAGGAGATGTTATCGGTCGCACCGGTGCCGAAGTCTGCACCGATTGATGGTGAGCTCTCGGCTCCGGTGCAAGAACTGGCATCGATACCGATGAGGTTAGTTGAAGCGGTACCGAAATAGTGGAAGCAGGTAACACAGGCTGTTCTACAATCGGTACCGGTAGCTCGGTGCGGACCGGCACCGGAAGGTTCGGAGCCAGGATAGCAGGAAGGAGCTGTTTCAATTGGTCCTTAAGCTGCACCTGAAGGATGGCCGTGATGCGGTCATCAAGGGATGGCACCGGTACCGCCTTTTTCTTCTGCGGTACCTGCGGTGCCGTTCGACGCCCCGGAGATGAGGAGCCCGATGTCGAGGGACTCACCTCTATAGGGGCGGAACGCTTCCGCTGGCGTCTCACAGTCGGCAGGATTGGACTCACTGCACTCGAGACCGGAGGACGCTCCAGCGGGGAAGGCTTCTTAGCCGGCTTACCTGACTGGTGAGACGCCGGTGCGGAATCACGCGGCGTCGAAGAAGAGGGTGCCGACTGAATCGGTGCCGAAGCTGGAGTCGATGGAACGGGGTCGGACATCTCGGCACCGAACAATAATCGCTGCTGGATTTGGCGATTTTTTAATGTCCGTTTTTTTAGAGTGGCACAGCGGGTGCAAGTAGAGGCCTGATGCTCAGGACCCAAACACTATAAACACCAGTTGTGTGGGTCCGTGAGAGATATAGGCCGAGCACACCGCTGGCACTTTTTAAAACCCGGTTGAGGGGGCATGAAAGGAAAAACGGCTTCAGCCAAATCGAAGGCCGAGGCTTCGATGGTGGCAGAAGGCCCCGCCGGGGAAAGATTAAATTAAAGAAAAAATGAAGGATTTTTTTTTTTTTTTTTTTTTACAAAATAGAAAAAAGGAAAGAAATAAGATTAAATAATCAAAAGTTTACGCGAGCGGGAAGGCAAAGAGAAAAAAGTTTCAACAGCCGTTGAAAACGCGTCTTCTTAGCTCCGCGGAAACTAAGAAACTAAGAAACTGAGGGACCGCGCGCCTCTGTCGGGCGGGAAGGCACTCGCGCGTGCGCGGTGCGGCCGAGCTAGAACTTTCTAAAGTTCTTAGAGTGCAATCACTCTAAAATTGTCCGTACCGGGGCTCCGTCGGTGCCATCACCCATCAGTCAAGAATATGCTGCCTGCTTGTCCTGGGATAAAGGCACCAACAACCCAGCGCAGACAACTGAGCGCAAGGTGGAAGCATTCCAAAGAAAAACACTATTTTAAAGGGCTCCGACTGGGGGTGTTGGTGGAGAACCCCCCCCCCCACTTTACTTAACAGAGATTGTGCCGGCATTGTGGGAGGTTTGGGGGGTTGTAACCCCCCACATTAAACTGAAAACTTCACTTTTTCCCTAAAAAAAGAGGGAAAAAGTTAAGTTCCCAGTAAATGAGGGGGGTTACAACCCCCCAAGCCCCCCACAACGCTGGCGTGATCTCTACTGAGTAAAGTGGGGGGGTTCCCCACCAACACCCCCCGTCAGAGCCCCTTAAAATACTGTTTTTCTTCGGCGCACTTCCACCTTGCGCTCAGTTGTCTGTGCGCCTTTGTCATCGCGCGCTTTTGTCTATGAACCCTCCCTTTTTACTAAACCGCGATAGCATTTTTTAGCGCAGGGAGCTGCACTGAATGCCCTGCGCTGCTCTCGATACTCATAGGCTCCGTGCACTAAAAAACGTTATTGCGGTTTAGTAAAAGGGGACCACAGTGCAAAATATAGACAGCAGATATAAATTCTCAAAACGGGTACATTTTGATCACTAAATTGAAAATAAAATCATTTTTCCTACCTTTGTTGTCTGGTGATTTCATGAGTCTCTGGTTGCATTTTATTCTTCTGACTGTGCATCCAATATTTCTTCCCTTCTTTCAGCCTGCTGTATGCTTCCAGATCTCATTCCCTCCGCCAACTTTTTCTTCCTCTCTCTCTGCCCCCCTTCCCTTTTTTTTGTCTATCTTTCTCTCTCCATACCCCCTTTCTTTCTGTCTTCCTGTCCCCACTTTCTTTCTTTTTCCATTCTTTCTTTCTGTCTCCCTGCTCCCCCTTCGTTCTGTCTCCCTGCCTGCTCCCAAGGCACTGCCATCAGGGAACAGGCCTCCAAAACACCGCCGCCCCAAGCTCTCCCTTCTTCCCCACACAGAAGCGTCGGGCCGACCAGATTTCCTCTCCCCGACATCATTTCTGAAGTCAGAGAGGAAGTTCCGGGCCAACTAGCCAGCGATTGGCTGGCCCGGAACTTCCGCTCCGACGTCAGAATTGACGTCGGGTGGGGGAAGTTGGTCGGCTAGGCGCTTATGAGTCGGGAAGCAAGTAGAACACGAAAGCAACGTGATCAACTCGTGTTGCCTTCGCGATCTACCGGTCGATCACAATTGACCTTTTCGACACCCCTGCTCTAGAGTGACATGCTAGGAAGTGCAGGTTGCTCACCACTCAAACTCCCTCTAGACCAGTGGTCTCAAACTCAAACTCTTAGTGGGGCCACATTTTAGATTTGTAGGTACTTGGAGGGCCGCAGAAAAAATAGTTAATGTCTTATTAAAGAAATGACAACTTTAAATCTTTCCTTTAACAGCTAAAGGAAAGATTTATAAACTATAAAGAGTTTTACTTTATGCAAAATTGTCATTAACTATTTTTTTCTGCAGCCCTCCAAGTACCCTATTTTTTCTGCAGCCCTCACATTTAAAGTTTAATATCTTTCCTTTCTCAAAACTGAAACATTTCAATCACTATATTGAAAATACAATCTTTTTCCCTACCTTTGTTGGCTGGTGACTTTATTTGTCTGTGCATTTAACTATGTTTCCAGGGTCTTCTTGTCCTTTGACTGGTTTTCTCTCCATCTTCACTTTCTGCCTTGCATCCATCTTTGGCATTAACTTAATATTCAATTTTTCTGCTTTCTTTTCAAAATCTATGTTTCCATGTCTTACCTTCCCTTCTATTTCTCTCTTCTTCTATCCCTATTTCCATGGTCTGACATCTCTTTCTTTCTTTTCTCTCCCTCCCTCCCTCCTTCCTTTCCCCTGGTCTGGCATCTGTCTCCTTCCCTACCCCAACTTTTTATTTCTTTCACCCTGCCCCCCCCCTTCTTTCTTTCTCTCTCTATCCATGCCCCCATTCTTTCTATATGTTTGTCTTTCTCTCTCTCTCCATGCCCCCTTTCTTTCTTTTTTTCTTTCTCCATGCTCTTTCTTTCTTTCTTTCTCTCTCCATGCCCCTTTCTGTCTGTGTCCCGTTTCCCTTCTTTCTTAAGAACATAAGAACATAAGCATTGCCTCCGCTGGGTCAGACCCGAGGTCCATCGTGCCCAGCAGTCCGCTCATGCGGCGGCCCAACAGGTCCAGGACCTGCACAGTAATCTTCTGTCTCCCTGTCCCCCCTTTCTTTCTTTACTTCTCCCTACCCTCCCCCAAGCCACCACCATTGGGGAACAGGCCGCCACTGCCGCAATCAGGGAACAGGCTGCCACCACCACAATCGGGGAACAGACCAGCGCCGTGGTCTTAACTCTCCCTGCTTATCTTCTCCAGCACGGGGCCGACCAATTCACGCCACCCGACGTCAATTCTAACGTCGGGGAGGAATTTCCGGGCCAGCCAGGCAGCGATTGGCGAGAATTGGTCGGCTCCAAGCTGGGGAAGATAAGCAGGAAGAGTTAAGACCTCGGCGCTGGTCTGTTCCCCGATTGTGGTGGTGACAGCCTGTTCCCTGATTGCGGCAGTGGCGGCCTGTTCCCCGATTGCAGTGGCTTGGGGGAGGGCAGTGGGAAGGGAAGCAGATTGGGGACCCCTGCTTTAGGCAAGGACAGATCGCGGGCTGCAAAATAGTCCGCATGCGGCCCATGGGCCGCGTGTTTGAGACCGCTGCTCTAGACTCAGAAGAATCATGGGGAATATCCTCAAACCTATCTGCATGAGATTTAAACTGTGCTGTGTTTTGCCTCTCTTGATCCAGTGTGTGCACTACTTTGGGGACATCTCTAGCAGACATAGGTTGCAAATCACAATATGGATCACTTTGAAAAGAGAAGATGGAACTTCTATCTACATAGGTGTTATCTACAGACCTCCAACTTGAGCACAGCAAATTGATAATCTTGTTGCAGATATCCAAAAGCTGGGAATGAAAGGAAAAGTACTGTTGTTGGGTGGATTTCAACCTACCAGAAGCACGTTGAAAAGTTTCATCTACATAATCAGAAAGAAGTAGAGAAAGAGTGGATGCCCTTCAAGGGGCTCTGCTCACATGGTAACAGAAATGATGAGGGTATAAAAGCGATACTGGATCTGACTCTCACAAATGGGGAAAGCATCTCAAATGTCTGAGTGGGTGCCCACCTGGGCAGTAGCGATCAAACAGTTTGGTTTGATATAACAACTAAAGTGAAGGGTAGCCCCACAAAACTCAAAATCCTGGATTTCAAAATTGTGGACTTGAGTAAAATGGGGGAGTGCCTGAAGAAAAAGCTGATAAGATGGAAGGACATAAGAGAAGTAGAAAAACAGTGGTTGAAGCTGAAAAGTGCAATACAAATGTCTACCGACATTTATGTGAGGAAAATAAATAAAAAGAAGAGAAAAAGAAAATCAATATGGTTCTCTAAACTAGTGGCAGAGAAAATAAAACGCAATAGAGTTGGCGTTTGTAAAATATAATGAAAACTCAAGAAAAGGAGCACAGAAAGGAATATCGGATTAAACTGAAAGAAGCCAACAGAGGTAGGTCTAGAAAAACCACATGCAGAAGAGCAAATGGCTAGAAATTTTAAAAAGAGAAACAAAATTGTTTTCAGGTACATTAGTGGAAAAAAAAGAGACAAAAAAATGGAATTGTGAAACTGAAAGAAGCTATAAACCGCTATGCGTAGTGTGATGAGGAAAAAGCAAACAAACATGCTAAACAAATACTTCTGTTCTCCAGGATTTTCTTCCATGAACACAGAAGGATTGCACAGAAGTTACATATGAGAATGGAGTGGATACTGCACCATTCATAGAAGAAAATGTTTATGAACAACTTGAAAAATTGAAGGTGGACAAAACCATGAAATCAGACATCATCCATCCCAGGATACTGAGGGTCCACTTAAAGATTGGATATGGGAGATGTTCTGTGGGATTGAAGAAGAATGGATGTGGTCCCTGTTCATAAAAGTGGTCGCAAAGATGAAGCAGGAACCTAGAGGCAGTTATTGGAAAAATAATGGAAGCATTGCTGAAGGAAAGGATAATGAATTTCCTAGAATCTAATGGGTTACAAGATCTGAGACAACATGGTTTTACTAAAAGTAAATCGTGCCAAACGAATCTGATTGAATTCTTTGACTAGGCGATCAGAGAATTAGATCAAGGATGTGCGCTAGACATAATTAACAGTAGAATCTCAGTTAGCCAGTATTAAACCAACCGGCATTCTCATCCCACCAGCAAAAAAATTGACCGGGGGAGGGGGGGAAGTCTCCCGAAGCAGTAGTGGTCTTGAGCCTTGAACCCCTCTCCTTTGTAACCTAAGGATTCATTGTTTTACTTCTTTTTATTTTATATGTTTGTATTTCTGATTATTTATATTGTGCTTTTTCTCTGATTGTCCAGCACTTCTTATTGTAAACCGCCTTGAACTATTATAGCTTTGGCAGTATATAAGAATAAATTATTATTATTATTATTCCCTCAAGTCTAAAAAGCAGTAGAAGCAGCGGCAGTCCTGAGCTGCAAATTCCCCCCCCTCCCTCCAGCCATGAAGCAGCAGAAGCAGTCAGCAGGTTCTGAGCACAAACCCCCTCCCTCTCTTACCCGAAGCGGCAGCCTGTCAGCAGGAAGCAGCACTCAAAACAGGCTGCTCACAGCAAGCCCCAACAGGGCCTCTCCTCTAATGCAGTGGTTCTCAACCTTTTTGACAAGAAGGACCGCTTTTATAAAAGCAAATTTTTCCAGGGACTGGAGGGGAGAGGATTTGGAGCAGGTTCATAGGGCAGTTTTATACACAATATACATTATATTTCTATTATTAAGTTATAATATCATAATAGAAATTATACAACTTACCATAATGCAGAATCAGTGGGAACTCTTAGCTTGTTTTCCTGCAACCAAACGATCCCATCTGGGACCGACGGAAGACAGTGATACAGGTGCAAAAGAACCCTGCTGACCCCGCCAAATGATCCCCCTATGCACCCTTCCATCTCTCTTTCCCATCCTCCACATGCAGCAGAACCCCGACGACCCTGCCAACCCATCCCTTTGCATACCTTTCCATTTCTCTCTCCCATCCCTCACATGCAGAATCCCGATGACCCTCCGACTGCGAGGCCCTGCAGACCGCTGACCTCCGTTCTGAAAAGCAGCAGCAGCGGCGGCAACACTGAACAGGCTACTTTGCTGCTTTCCCCGGGGAACTCAGTGAAACAGTCTGTTCAGTGCTGCTGCTTTTCAGAACGGTGGTCAGTGGGGTTCTGCTGAGGGATGGAGGATCTCTCGCGTCCCAGCTGTCAGGCGACCGCGATATGCTAGTGGGTCGCGGACCGAGGGTTGGGGACTCTTGCTCTAATATGTCATGCTGCGAGCAGCCTTTTTTGAGTGCTGCCTCCTGCTGATGCATTGGGTAAGAAAGGGTTCGCAAATTAGGATCGCTGCCTGCTTCTGCTGCTTTGGGGTTAGAGGGAATGAGGAAAGGAGGCACGGTTGCACCTCAGGATCGCTGCTGCGCTGCTTTGGGGCAGGAGGGAGTGGGTGGAATAGAGATCTGGGTTAGACGATGTTTCTAATACAGCACTCTCAAGCAGCTAGAAAGCAGAGTTACTTACCATAAGTGGTGTTATCTGGGGACAGCAGGCAGATATTCTCACATGTAGGTGATGTCATCCACGAGCCCGGTACGGACAGTGCTACAGTGTATTGGCATTTTAAGCTTTAGCGAAGTTTCTAGACTGCCCGCATCATTCACATGCGAGAGCCTTCCCGCCTAATGTCGGCTCATAGTTCCTCAGTTCTCTTGAAGTGCTATTGGGCCCTGCGTGAATAACCTCTGATGGAAAGGAAGACGCAGACCTCTCTCTGAGCTCAATCTCACAAGGTCTGTGTACCAAGGTCTTCTGGGCCAGACTGGAGCCACAAGGATCACTGGACCCCTGTGAGAGGACACCCAACGCAGCACATGCCCTATCATGGGCCACGGGGGAAAGACGTACAGAAGTTCCCCTTCGGGCCAAGGTTGAACCAGAGCGTCGATTCCTTCTCCGCCAACCTCCTGTCGGCTGCTCAAGAACCTACCACTTTCCTGTTCTTTGAAGACACCATCAAATTGAAGGTGGGACGACCCCAGCAGCGCTCTATGGCCTCGAACACTAGCCCAGACAGGGACTATTCTCCCTGGTCCAGAGCCTAAATGTTGTCTATATCGGCCACATGAACTGTAGACAAAGCCAACAGATGACGCTCCACCCAAGCAAAGAGAATCCGAGTCTCTAAGCCCAGCAGGGGACTCCTCGAGCTCACTTGACAGTTGAATACAAGAATGCACAGATGGCCTTCCGGTAGAGAATCCCTTGAATTCTCAGCAGAGCTAACCGGATCACTTGCAGCTCCAGTAAATTGATCAACCATCTACTCTCCCTTGCTGTCCAGGAGCCCTGGACCGGCACAGACATGCAAACTGCTCCCCAGCCGGAGAGACTCACGTCCGTAGTTAGGGTCACCCAGTCCAAGACCCACAGAGAGAGCCCCTTTTTTCAGAGTGACCGGGTTCAACCACCACAGGATACTGCTGCACGCTGCAGCCAACCAAGGCAGCTTCACCCCCAGCGCATCTCTCTCCAGTGCATCTCTCTGGGGATTCCACCGCTTCAGAAAGGATAACTGAAGAGGACGTAGGCAAGGTCTTGTCCACAGAATCACATCTATGGTTGCCACCAAGAGATCCAACATCTGCAGGTACTGCCAGGCTGTCAGTGCTGGGACCGCTAACATGTCCTCAATCGAACTTCTGAGTTCGAGTCTTCTGGTTGCTGGAAGAAATATCCGGTTCATTCCTGTGTGGAACCGGACTCTCAGGTACTCCAAGTCCTGCATCAGCTCAAGACAACCCTTCTTCAGAGTGATCACCCATCTGAAACTTTCCAGCAAAGACACCACTTGGCAGACCGCCAAGTAGCCCTGCACTCTCAAGGGAGTTCTGATCAGCCAGTCGTCGAGGTACGGATGTACGAGCACACTCATTGATTGCAGATGGGCAGCCATCACCATCATGATTATGGTGAATGATCTGGGCATCAATGCCAAACTGAAAGGTAGTGCCTCGACCTGGAAATGCCTCCCGAGAACATGAAATCTCAGTCCCTCCAATGATCCGGAAATATCAGGATCTGGAGGTACGCATCCGTGAGATCCAAGGAAGCCAAAAACTCCCCGGGTGCCACTACTGCCCATACAGAACGCACCAGTTTCATCCGGAAACAGGGAACTTGCAGGAATGTATGGACTGCTTTCAGGTCCAGAATTGGTCTGCAATCCTTGGAGTCTTTCTTTGGCACGATAAAGTAAATAGAGTATCTCCTGGAGCCCAAGTCTTCCCTTGGGACCGGCTCTATGGCCGTTAGATCTAGTAACCGGCACACCATAGCATGTACCTTGCTGGCCCTGTCCGGATTTCCCTCGGGAGAAGACAGGAAGAAGTCTGCCGGCGGCCAGAAGACCTGTAGTCAAAGGCCTTCCCTGAGTACCTCCAGGACCCACTAGTCCAAAGTTATATCTTTAGCCATTCCGTAAGAAAGGCCAAAAGCTGCCCCCCCCCCCCTGCCGATCCAGGGGAGCCTCACCAGAAACCTGGTGTCATAATTTTCTCTTGGGAGTTGGAAGACTGCTGGCGCGCTGCATCTCCAAAGCAGAGTCTGGAGGACGCTCCGAAACACTGTCCTGCCACAGGGGATCTGGCATACTGCGAGTTTCACCAGAAGGGACAAAAATTTGGCCGTCCCATCCCCATGGTTGGGCGAGGTCTACAGTCAGGAAGCGCCTTACACTCACGGTGCTGGACACAGGCCATTACGTCATTCAAACCCTGGCCAAACAATAGCGAACCTTTAAAAGGCAACTTGCTCAGCATAGCCTTAGCTAAAGAATCACCTGACCACTGGCGAATCCATAACATTCTCCTTGCAGAAACTGAATAAGCTTCCAGCTTAGTAAAAACTTTCAAGACATCATAGAGTGCATCTGCAGAGCCGACCAAAACCAGCATCGGGGGCCCAGCACCGGAGAATGAGAGCACTGCTCCACCCCCTCCCCCGAGCCAGCAGGGGATCCTGCACTAAAGCCTGCAGAGCCAACGGCACGCTGCCGTTTGGCGCGCCGACGAAGGCGCACGAGAAAGGCGTGTGCGCATTCGCACGCGCCTTTGCGAAGCGACTTCGCGAAGAGACACAGGACGCCGAACAACACAACGTTCCCAATAGAAGTCATTCCGACACTCGCTCAAGAAAACTCAATCGTAACACCACCAGAAGAGCAGAAAGGTAAGGAAACAACTTATGCTCTTCCCCTTTCAAGTCCTAATCTCAAAACTAAAACTCACCTCAGGATCAACATCGCCAATCCTCCCCCACATTTGCACATAGACTCATCTTGAAGAAGAACCTCCCCCCCACATACAATCAAAAATGACACCCTACACAACTAAACTCCTGTTCTCCCTCCTACTACTCTTCCCGCACCTAACAAATTGGAAAACATCTGGATACCACATCTCCCCAATCCCAATTCTATCAGAGTCCAACAGACACTTCCAACCTTCAAGAAAACCCCAACCATCCAGAAATCTGATAGACTATTTAACGATCACCTATATAAGCATCCTCCCCCAGTTGGGGAAAAAGACCACCCCCCAAGCCAAGAACAACATCCCACACCCATCCATAACCAAGAAACCTCCTCCATCCAATATGCACCCAAAATCCCAATACAACCTACACCTCAATAGCCTGTGCATATATGAACATAAGATCGATAAGCTCAAAGGCAAACCTAATAAAGGACTGGATAATTAAAGAACAATTAGACTGCCTATTCCTAGCTGAAACCTGGTTAACATCTGACTCAGATCCTTGCATAACAGAATTCTGCCCTAAGGGATATAAAGTAGAGCTAGTCTGCAGGGAAAAAAAGCAAGGGGGAGGATTAGCAATTCTAGTTAAAAACGATCTCAACATAAAAGTCCTAGACAAACACACTACACCCGATCTAGATCTACTAGCCTGCCAACTATCTGGCGATACAAAGACACCATAACCTGTATTCTCTGCTACATGGCACCAGGAAAATGGAGCGCTACAAAATATACGCTTGAAGACTTCATCTTCCAGAACTCACTAACATCAACCTACAACCTGCTACTAGGAGATATCAATCTCCACCTTGAAGACCATACCTCCACTCAAACTGAAAGCCTACTCGCCTACCTCAAAACACTATCCTACCAAATACTCAACCCCCAACACACACGAAAAAGGCCACCGACTAGATATTGCAGCATTCATGACACAACAACCTCACACACCTGAAATACAAATCTCAAACGGATCCTGGAACCCCTCCCTCTGGTCAGATCATTATAAATACACCTTCAATATCAACTGGGCTCAATGCAATTACAAACACAAACCCCACAAATCCCCCATCAAAACCCGCCCAAAAATCAAACCAACCACATTCTGGGATAAAGCAGATCCCAAAATCGAATCCATAGACCCCAAAGAATTCATACCGCAATGGCAAACATTAAGTGAAATAATCCTAAATGAGCTAGCTCCAATAAAATCAAAACACAAAATCTGCAGACAATCAGACAAATGGTTCGACACCGAACTTCTCCAACTCAAAAGGCACTGCAGATAAATGGAAAGAAACCGGAAAAAAAATAATCAACATCAATCCAAAATAGCATGGAGAAATCTTATCAAACAATACAAGACCAAGCTCAAGGAAAAAAGAAAAGATTACTACTTCAAGCTGGTAGGCACGGAGTCTATAGACTCAAAAAATCTTTTCATCCTAGTAAAAAATCTCACCGACACCAAACCTTACCTAGCAGCTCAAGGAAAGCACCCACCAACAGCCACCCAACTCGCAGACCACTTCAAAAACAAGATCACAACAATCAGGACTATCTTCAATAACACACGACCCCACCTAGTCGACATAACAACAAATACCCCAATAGGAAAAGCCACTGCAGCAGACAGGATCTGGACCAAATTCCCTGCAGTAAACTGGACAGATATGAATCGACTCTACAAAAAATACAGTCAAGCCTCATGCGACCTGAACCACTGCCCCTCATATCTGATAACTAACGCCACCCCCAAATTTAGGGCCAGCCTCATGCAATGGATCCAAATTACTCTCACTGAAGGTCAATTCCCGCAGCACCTAGGAGAAATCATAATCACTCCAATTGTGAAGGATCACAAAGGCCTAATAGATAACCCTGCTAACTATAGACCCATCGCCTCAATACCAATATATGTCAAAATTATAGAAGGACTTGTTGCCCAATACCTCACAAATTACCTGGAAGACCATAATCTTCTCCACCCCTCTCAATTGGGGTTCAGATCCAACCACAGCACGGAGACCCTACTAGTAACCCTATTAGACACAGCCCGACAGCACCTCAGCAAAGACAGAAGGATGCTGATAATTCAACTTGATCTATCTGCAGCATTCGATCTGGTTGACCACACCATCCTACTACAGACACTAGAAGCCATAGGGATTTCAGGCAAGGGATATAACTGGTTCCAAGGATTCCTTAAAACCAGATCTTATAGAGTTAAATCAAACAATCTTAAATCAGATCCATGGTCCAACCCCTGCGTGGTACCTCAAGGATCATCACTCTCACCTACTCTCTTCAACCTCTTTTTATCCTCTCTGGGTTCCACCCTAGACAACCTAAATGTAACCTCTTTCAGCTACGCTGATGATATCACCATACTTCTACCCTTCGATTCTCCTGACCCCACTTCTACAGAAAAATTGGAAAAAACCCTACAAGCAGTGGAAAAATGGATGACAGACCACAAACTGAAACTGAACATGGACAAAACAAAATTTCTACTCCTCGAAAGAACCCCTCCACCACAGAACTAGAAATTAACTCCACCAAATGCCATATAGAACCCACCCTTAAACTCCTGGGAGTAACAATAGACAGATGCTGCACAATGCAAGCCCATATCAACAAGACCACCCAGAGAGCATTTCTAGCCATGCGCAATTTACATAAAATCAGAAAATTCTTCGATAAAGAGCAATATAGGCTCGTAGTCCAATCCCTAGTACTAGGTCTACTGAACTACTGCAACATCCTACCTGCCTTGCCCTGTAACAATGATAAAACAATTACAGACAATCCAAAACACTGCACTCAGACTGATCTACTCGCTAAGAAAATTTGACCACGTCATCACTGCCTACCTAGACTCACATTGGTTACCAATACAAGCGCGAATCCAATTCAAATTATACTGTCTATTATTCAAAGCAATAAATGGCTCAGCCTCCAATTACCTAAACAACTGCCTGAACCAAAATCTCGCCGCTAGACAAAGAAGATCTAAAACTCCATTTACCTACCCCCCACTCAAAGGCAACCAGCATAAGAAGATGTTTGACAGTCTGCTAGCAACGCAAGCAGCGAAATTGGACCATGCCATCTCCAACCTGCTGATGACACAAGCGATTTCAAATCTTTTCACAAAGAAATCAAAACCCATCTATTCAAAAAGTTTATACAGATGTCATAACTCCAACCTGGATTCCCCTGTGTGACTCCCCCATCCTCCCTTCTTCACCAGTTACCGTTCCCCTCAAAGCCCAAGCTTGTCAACTGCTTCCCTAACTGCATATATACCGAAACTGCACTATATCCTATCTGTACAGCATTCCGAATTGTATATCCACTGGAATAGCCTAATCCTCCTTGCCGTATCCCATTCCCTAAACTATACCACACCATTCTTCTTGTAACTCCTCTGGAAATGTTCTTCTTCTTGTAACTCTTCTGGAAAAGTCCAGAAGTCTCTTTGTAATCATCCTGGAAATGTCCAGATGTCTCTTTTGTAATTCGCCCAGAACTGCAAGGTTGAGGTGGAATAGAAATCAGTAATGTAATGTAATCTGCCAAACAATTCACTCCAGAAACCAGGAAGTCAAGGTCCCGAAAAACAACCTCCTCAAGATCCTGATGGAGTTTGGAATGGCATGCTCGGGCCACAAAGGAAGTGGCCGCCGCAGCACACACTCCTGCCACAGTGGAATCAATAAGACGCTTCTGTTCTGGACATCCTTCAGGACAACTCCTCCATCCGAGGGTAAAGAGGTACGTTTAGTGACCTGAGCCACTGCCGAATCCACCTTCGGTGGGACTAAGCGCCTGGAAAATTCCGATGCCATAGGATACAACTTAGCCATGGCCCTAGGGCACTTCAGGGGACCCTCCAGGGCCTCGCAAACCTCCAAGAACATTTCTGCCAAGTCCATGTGGTCTGGAAATCAGGGGCTTAGAACTCTTAATGGAACACTCTGTCTTAACCTCTGAGTCTGAATCGAGATTCAACTCACAGGGACTCGGAGATAAGATCAGGGAGGCGTCTGGACTTAAAGAGCCTGTGCACCACCTGATCCTCTCCCAGATCGCAGAAATCAGTGTTTACATTACATTACATTAGTGACTTCTATTCTGCCTGTCCTTGCAGTTCTAAGCAGATTACAGTATAAGATAGCTGGGCATTTCCAGGAAGTTACAATTTGGGGACGCTTACACAGTAGATGCAAGGGAGTTACAATTTTAGGGACGTTTACACAGTTACAATTTTAGTTGACGCTTACACAGTAGATGCAGAGGGATTACAATTTGGGGGACGTTAAATAGAGGAGGCAGAGGGAAAAAGTTGAGGATGGGAGTAGAAAAGAGGATTAACGTATTTTCACGCATATAACGCGCGCGTTATAAAAGATTTTACAAACCGCACATAACCATTCGCATTATGTGCGTGAGCACATTATACAATTGTTTTCTGTCTTGCTGGCGCCCTCCTCCATCTTCCTGCAGCGTTCGCTGAAAGCCGCAGCAGCGGCTTCCATGCGCCTCCTGCAGCTGGGAAGCGTTCCCTCCGACGTCATGACGTCAGAGGAACACTTCTGGGTCAGCCGCAAGAGGCACATAGGATCCGCTGCCCGCGGCTTTCAGCAAACGATGCAGGAAGATGGAGGAGGGCGCCAGCAAGACAGAAAACACCGCATCACAATAGAATAGGCATTACAATAGAAAACCTGGGAAACAAAATTACTTCATTGGTAATTTCCCTGCTGGCAGCATTTGCTGATAGTTAAAATAGCACAGCTAATATTTCTTGTGAAGTCATTTTGCATATGAAGCAACAGTTAGATAAATAGGCATGGATTATGAAAGTTCAATGAGGAGCATGCGCGGTATACGCGTGGGCGCGCTATACCAAAATTTTCTTACATAAATTCCTTGTTCTCGCACGCTATACCCGTGTGCGCATTGTACACGTGTGCACGTTATATGCGTGAAAATACGTTACTAGTGGGGAAGAAGAAAATTAGGGTTGGTTACTTATTCGGGTCGATGGGGAGGTCAGCTGGTAGTTTGCATGGAGGGGGGAGGGTGCGGGGGGGGGGATAGAAGGTTGTATAGTTTTTTTGAATAGAAGGGTTTTGATTTCTTTCCGGAATGATTTAAAGTCACTTGTAGTTGACAACAGGTTGGAGACACAGGGGTCCAGCTTCGCTGCCTGCGTCGCTAGGAGGCTGTCGTACATCTTCTTTCGCTGAGTTCCCTTGAGTGGTAGGTAGGAGAATAGGATCTGGGTTCTTCTTAGTCTGGATATGCGGTTATGATTTAGACAGTTGTTGAGGTAGGTGGGTGCAGTTCCGTTTATTGCTTTGTATAATAGACAATAAAATTTGAATTGGATTCGAGCTCGAATCGGTAGCCAGTGTGAGTCTAGGTAGGCATTAGTGATATGGTCAAATTTTCCGAGTGAATAGATCAGCCTGAGGGCTGTGTTTTGAATGGTCTGTAGCTGGTTTATCAAGTTTGTGGGGCATGGAAGGTAGAGGATATTGCAGTAGTCCACTAGACCTAGGACAAAGGATTGGACAATGATCCTGTAGTGATATTTTTCGAAGAATTTTTTTATTTTTCGAAGGTTGCGCATGGTGAAAAATGCTTTTTGAGTGGTTTTGTTGATTTGTAACTGCATTGTGCAGCATCTATCTATCGACACTCTAAGGATTTTGAGAGAGGGTTGTATGGGGTATTTGGTGACGTTTAATGCTAGTTCTGTTATGGATGGGGTTTTGTCCTTTTCAAGTAGTAGAAATTTTGCTTTGTCCGAGTTCAGTTTCAGTTTGTGATCTAGCATCCATTCTTCTACTGCTTCCAGTGTTGTTTTTAGGTTGCCTAATGAGGTGGGGTCTTGGGTGTCGAAGGGGAGGAGTATGGTTATATCATCTGCGTAGCTGAAGGATGTTACGTTTAGGGTATCTAGAGTGATGCCAAGGGAGGATATGAAGAGGTTGAAGAGCATAGGCGATAGTGGTGATCCTTGTGGGACTCCACAGGGGTTAGACCAGGGGTCCGATTTGTGGTCGTTTGACTTGACTCTGTAGGTTCTTGTTTTTAAGAATCCTTGGAACCAATTGTATACTGCTCCTGAGATCCCTATGGTGTCTAGTATCTGAAGAAGTATGGTGTGGTCTACCAGGTCGAATGCCGCTGAGAGATCGAGTTGAATTAGCAATATTCTTCCTCCTTTACTAAGGTGCTGTCTGGCTGTGTCTAGTAGCGTTGCTAATAATGTCTCTGTACTATAACTGGATCTGAATCCTGATTGAGAGGGGTGAAGTATGTTATGCTCTTCTAGGAAGTTGGTGAGGTATTGTGCTACTAGTCCTATTAATTTAGAGTATAGTGGAATTGAGGTGATGGGTCTGTAGTTAGAGGTGGTATCTATTGGGCCTTTGAAATCTTTCAATAGAGGGGTGATTATAATCTCACTAGTTCAAGTGGGAATTGACCTTCCGTGAGTGTGGTTTGAATCCATTGCATGAGGTTGGCTCTGAATTTAGGGGTAGCTGTATTTTTTGTATAGACGGTTCATATCAGTCCATTGAACTAGAGGGAAGGTGGTCCAGGCCCTGTCGGCTGCAATGGGTTCTTCTGTTGTAGGTTTTGTTATAATCTCGTCGAGGTAGGCTGATGAGTTGTTGAAGGTGGATCTGATTGAGGTGATCTTGCTTTTGTAGTGGTCAGCTAACTGGGAGGCTGTTGGAGGATGGTTTCCTTGAGTGGCTAAGAGAGGCTTGGTGTCAGTGAGGTTTTTTACTAGTTTGAACAGCATTTTAGTGTCTGGGGCTTCGGTGCCAACTAGTTTGGAGTGGTAGGCTTTCCGTTTTTCATTAAGTTTGATCTTGTACTGTTTGATTAGATTTCTCCACTCGACTTTGGTTTGTACATGGTTCTGCTTTTTCCAGGCTCTTTCAAATTGTCTGCAGTGCCTTTTTAGTTGTAGTTGTCGAACCATTTGTCGGATGGCCTGCAAATTCTGTTTTTGGGCTTTAATGGAGCTAGTACATTCAGTGTTGTTTCGCTTAAGGTGCGCCAGTAGGATATAAATTCTTTAGGATCTGTGGAGCCTATTGCGGGGTCTATTTTGTCCCAGAATGTTGTTGCTTTGATTTTTTGGCGAGTTTTGGAAGGAGGTTTTGTGGGGGTTCAGGTTTGTTATTGCTTTGTGCCCAATTGATGTTGAAGGTATACTTGTAGTGATCTGACCAGAGGGAGAAATGCCAGGTACCATTGGAGATGTGGATGTCTGGTGTGTGGGAGTTTTGAGTTGTGTATGCTGCAATATCCAGTTGGTGGCCTTTTTCATGCGTGGATTGGGGGTTAAGGATTTGGGCATTGAGGTATGAGAGTAGACCTTCGACTTGTTTTGAGGTGTGGTCTTCTAGGTGTAGATTGATGTCTCCAAGGAGTAAGTTGTGTGTTGAGTTTAGAGAGTTCTGGAAGACGAAATCTTCGAGTTCGTGTTTGGCGGTATTCCATTTGCCTGGTGTAATGTAGCAAAGAAGGCTGGTCAAGGTACCTGTGAGTGTGTTGGCAGGCTAGAAGGTCCAGGTGGGGGGAGGAGCGTTTATCCAGGACTTTTAGGTTGAGGTTGTTTTTTACTAGTATAGCCAGTCCTCCCCCTCGCTTGTTTTGTCGACAGACTAACTCTAGTTTGTATCCTTTAGGGCAAAATTTGGTTATGCTTGTGTCTGAGTCAGAGGTTAGCCAGGTTTCTGCTAGGGAGAGGCAACCTAATTGTTCTTTGGATATCCAGTCCTTGATTAGGTCTGCCTTTGGGCTAATTGATCTTATGTTCATGTATGCACAGGCTAATGAGGTGAATTTTATGTGAGGAGTGGAGATAATTTTTGGATGGAAGAGGTTTCTAGGAAGTGTCCAAGGTTTTTGAGTTGTTGTTTTGGGCTTTGGAGGTGGCCTTTTTCCCCAAATGGGGGGAATGCTTTCGTGGGTAGCCGATGGGCAGGATATCAGATTTCTTGGGAGGAGGGGTTTCCTGGGTGGTTGGATTTGTCTGTAAGCTGATGTCACTGTTGGGATAGGCAGTATGTGGTAACCTGCTATTTTTCAGTTTGTTAGGAGCAGGGACAACAGTAAGAAGACCAGAGTGGGCCTAGCTGTGCTGGTTGCCATTGCTGTTATGTAGGTGGCGTTTGTATGAGAGGTGGTTCTTTGCTTTTTGTTCTTGTTGGGTTGGATCGTATGTGAGAGGGAATCCCCTAGATTCACTAAGTTAACTACATCAGCTAACCCTGCCGAAGAGCCATGCGACAGCAACGACATAGAAATGGACACGGGTACCAAGGCAATGGCGGGGGCTGCCGTTTGCTTTCAGGTGGACCAGCAAGGGAGCAAATGGACACGCTGGAATCCAAGGGCTGAACAGACTGCCACCCCGGAGTCTGAGAGGGAGAGACAGGCATTTCTTCTCATGAAAGCCAGATGCATCATATCCACAAATTCCAGTGGAAAATAGTCACCGGAGGCAAGAGCCAATCCGCAGGACAGAGATTTGGAATATTTAGAAGACTTACGAGACTTTTCCCTCAGAACTGCGCTTGCGTTTCGCAAAAGTGCCTTCCTCATCCAATTTTGACATCCTGGACACTGGAATTGCGTCTCCGGCGGAATCAGAGGAAAGCAGGTCCTCTCCGGAGGAGGATAGTATGGAATCCACACACGGTTCACGCCCCTTGCGGGCCGCAGCACATGTGATGCACGCTGTGAATCCATCAGCAGTCTGCCGCATTTATGGCATGAATCCATACCATCCTGTCTTGAGGTGGCCATCTGTGAAGTTTGGAGCAAAAACAATGCTTCTAAGTCCAAAAAATATACTTTTGAAAACTTTAAAGAAAATCCAAGATGGCCACGGGTGCCAATTTTTCCCTAAAACTGCCTGGGAAGAACACAGGGAACTACAAAAAACAGCGATTTTACCCAAAAAACCCCAAAATCACCAAACTCTGTGACTCACAGACACCACAGAGACATGTGCTGCAATGAAAGTTTATGGCAGCCTGCAATACAGAGTACAAGCAAGGAGATCAGTACCTCAGGAACTGATTAAGCTGGATTTTTCAGGTCTTCTGACCATCTCACCTTCCCTGTCACCATAGATCACGACCCTCTGGACCCCTCAGGGACATTAGGGAAGACACGCGGTCCGGTCCGGTACCTCCACCGAACTGCAGCAGCCTGCGCTCTACCACTTTGCAGACAAACCAGGGGAGAGATGGCTCCCGATCCCAGAGACCCGATCCAATCTGTAGGCTGTCCAGAGGGATTACTGCAGTTTAAGCTTACAGAGAACCCTTCAGAAGCAGACAAAATTTAAAATGTCTGTGATCTCCCACTGAAGGATCACTCCCACAGAGTTGATCAGCAGCACTTGGGCAAACCCACAAAACAAATCAAATAAAGACTAGGAATTGAACACAAATCACGAGCAGAAGAAATTGATTTCACCCATGCGAGGCTGCAGGAACAAACTGAGCATAACAGGAAGCTACCAAGCAGATAGCCTAGAGGGGAGGGAACAAGTTATTAGCCCTGCAGCCGAGGCTAAAGAGGATGCAAGATCACATGAGTTCAGTCTCCAGAGGGATTGTACAAGGAGATTTATGAGGGATGGGTGAACCTAGGTGTAGGGGGAAGAGCACTGACTAAGGTGGACTGAGGGGGAAACTAATGAGGGAGAAATTAGTAGAGGGCAAGGTAAGTCAGGACAAGAAGAAATAGAAAGCAGAGAAGTTTAGAATGGAAGGTGATTAAGCATCCTACTCTAAAACAAAAGTCAAACTATACTTGAAGAAAGAAGAGAGGGAAAAACAGAATAATATGAGAGGAGGAGAAAGATATTAAGACAGGAATGGACTGAGAAAGAAGTGAAGATGATCTGAGAGAAAAGAAAGTATATGGTGTGCCAGGTTAGATAGCAGAGAGAGACTATTGAGGACTGGCTGACAGGAGGAGAAATTTGAGTTGTATATAAATGGGCCAGAGTGGATTGGAAGATATAGTGTGAATGCGTGGTATAGAAGGTGGATGATAAATGCGTGGTATAGAAGGTGGATGATAAACTGTGGCAATAAATTGAGAAGGAAGAGAGACTGGTGGGACTTGCAGTGCTTCTGAAAGGTCACTTGGACACACAAAGTCAGAGGCATGAAGAAAGTACAAGTTTTATTCACAGCATGCATGCTGGACCCCTGAGCTCCAAGCTGGCTCAGAAGTGCCGAAACCAGGAAGTTACAGAGATATTTATTCATTTTTCTGGCTATACAACTGAATTTTAGAAAAAGCTTTTCACGTGTTACTTTTCTTAACACTCATTGGTTCTAAGCTCACACTAGCAGGTCACTAGCAGGACACTTATCTAACTCTTACAGTTAAATGTACAGAAGGGCAGGGTACATCATGGCTCAAACTCTTATCTATTCAGCTTACAATGTGGTAAGGTAGGGACATACATTTTAGGCAGATGAAGTCAATAGATTGTAAACTTTCTTCAGCTATGTAGGCCAGAGCAATATTTTAAACAACAGTTTACTATTTCATGACCCTACATTCCCCCCTTTCAGGCTGGCGTACCTAAGGAGCCAAGCCTGACAAAATAAAGTTAGGGGTCAGGAAAGTCGGGGTTTCCAGTGGGTAAGGGACGATACTGGGAGAGGGCCAATGCAGCAGTGGAACGTTTGACAGCAGAGTCCATAGTTCAGTGGAGCAGCTTTATGACTATGGGGACCACACAGGGCAGGCAGCAAAAGAGCAGAGAAGACAGGGCGGCAACCAGCAAGATGATCTTCAGTGCTGAACCAGAGGGCAACCAGGAGCTGAAGGTACCAGAGATCCAGTCTGCAGTAAGGTCACGCCAAGTCTGGTCAGGAACATGAGCCAGTTTGGTGATACGATCCACATCGTTCTCAATCACTTTACTCAAGTTCAAGGCAGCAGTTGGAGAGGTTGAATTTACCACAGGCACAGCAGCTAGTAAATAGTCCAAAGCTAGACGATTCTGATAAATAGCAGTGCGCATTTTAGCATTCGCTCTGCCAATGGTACTCAAAGCTCGGGAGGTCTCATTGGTTATCAGTTCGAGTACAGCTTATAGACAAATAATGCAGTTCAGCATATAGATTGGGGTCCGATAGCCCCAGGTGCCATCTTCGGTCCATGTGGCAGGTCCATAAGCAGCAATGATCCATTCTGCAGGACAGTCATTACCCCATTCACCTATTTTAAGGGAATTGGTGGAAGTAGACTGCTTTTGGCGACCCCTGGTGTTGAATACAGGGGCTCTCAGGTGTTCACCATCGGCCAGCGGTAACAGGAAGAAGCTGGGGCGGATCATGCAAAGTACACATGTACCAGTCCAATTTGCTGGCAACCAAGAGTAGGCAAACAGATCACAGAGCCAATATCAAATATCAGGAGCTGACCATCATTCATAGGAAGTTCCATTAAGCAGTGTCTGAAGGGCGCTGAAGACAGTGGGAAGCAACAATGGAGGTTCGCAAGGCCCATCTTGAAGGTCGTGGACCTGACGTAAAAGTGAGGGTCTGTAAAGTCAGGTTTAAACATGTCCAGCTGCATTGCCTCCCATAGCCACTGTTCTCCCATACCAGTCCCTCCTCATACAAAATAATTGCTAACATTAAGATTCTGACCTATAGTTTCAGCAAACTGTATAAACAGATTTCTAGTGATTACAGGATATCAGTATCTACTTTCATAAAACTGGGGAAACACAACAGAGTGATAGACAGGAGCATATGAGCAGGATACAATTCGGACATATACAACAGTACCTGGGTCTCACCTTTTACCATCAATATACAATACCATGCGGTCTCTGGCCTTCTGGACTTGGACATTGGCATTCCAGTTATGTGGGTCAGTGAGAGTGAAAACCATGGGATTACAGTAGCCTGTAGTACACAAGGGGCCGGAGCTAGGATCTAAAGTAAGGGAGGCAGAGGGGGTATTAGGGGGATATTTGTGTGGGTTATTGTATGTAGCCCACGAGACACTTTCTCATAAAGGACAGGCTCCACCATTAGTGAAGGTTTCCTCATAGGGGCAGTTCTTAAAGGCATCAGGTTATACAGACCTATATACTTAGCACATTTGGTATAATAACGCTGTCAATCTAGGGAGCCACACAACACTGTATTAGGGGTAGTACCATGATCTTGAGAAACATCAAATAGCACACATGTATCACAATACAAAGACACCAGGCGAGTGGGGTCTACAATAAGAGTCTAATTGATAAGTGGACCCTCAACATTATAAATGCAGATTTCCGTCCACTTTTAAACTTCATCACCAGTAGGTTGGAAACAGAAAATACTCTCTGATGTTTGACACTTTCTGTACTTAACTCCTTCATGCAAACAAACATCAGGCAAAAGGGGCTGCACTTGTTAAATACAATAGGAAAGAAATACAGAAGAAAGAAGCATAAGTAAGGGCAACACAAATATCAGATAGATATATACTAACATAGGAAGCTCATTTTTCTTTCAGGCACAACTTAGAAAACTTCAAACAGTTATACTCAAGACACTTGCTAAAGGCAGTGGTGAACCACAGGCAGTCAATTAAACTCAAACACTTATAAAGAATTATATTCAGAACACCTGCTAAGTACAGTGGTAAATATTCAGAATTTTTGAGGTCTTAGAAAGCTTTAGCTGAAGATCCGTATTGTAGTGGAACCAAGTTTCATGTCCGGACACCTTGACAAATGTAAGAGAAGAAATTAGGACAGTAAAAGGACCTATCCACCTAGGTTTCAAGGGGTCTGACTTCCAAGTTTTAGCCATACTGTATTTCCAGGGACATACCCATGGACTTGTGTAGCTATCGGTAATGGGGCCCTTTCCAGGACCCATTTATGGAGCTCTTGAAGGGCTTTAGCTAAAGATTGGACCTGACTCTGGAGGATATCTGATCCCAGAGTAGCAAAGGAACTAGGGTCTGGATTCATAATGGGTGGTTGCCGGCCGAACATGAGCTCAAAAGGGGCTTAGATGGGATGCTTCTAATCTGAAAAAGAACAGAAGACAGCAGGACAGATTAGTTTCTTCAATTCATTTTGTGAGAAGGGTCTTAAGAGTTCTGTTTATTCTTTCGACCTGACCAGAGCTCTCAGGATAGTAAGCAACATATAATTTCTATTCAATTTGGAGGGCCTGAGCAATTTGTTGGACAACATCGGCAATGAAAGCAGGGCCATTATCACTGCTTATAGAAACAGGGAGACCAAAGCACGGAATTATTCAGGAGGTGTTTGGTTACGTCTCTGGCGCGTTCAGTGCAAGTAAGGAAGGCTTTGACCCATCTAGTCAGGGTATCTGTGAAGACTAGGAAGTGACTAAGGGAACGGGAAATGGGCATGTGGGTAAAGTCTACAGACAGAACCTGCATCGGATATGTTCCAATAGGTTGGTATCCAAGAGGTGGCAGTCATCTGATTGGGAATTTTATTCTAGAACCGACAACACACTGTCGGACCATATTCCGGACTAGCTGATCAAGGTGATTGATAAAGAAATGTCTCTTGAGAGTCAATTTTCATAGCGGGTTCTCCAGATTGTGCCAGATCATGGCATCTTTTGACAATCGTGAGGGCCAGGTGTTGAGGAATGAATATGAGGGTACCCGCTGTGCTTGCGTTTGAAGTATCAGTGTGTGGGTCTAGATTGGCACTTGAATTGGCGCATTTTGTATCCACCCCCCTTTCAGGACAGACTGGCCCAAAATAGTGCATGCCCAAGTCTGTTCCTGAGAAGCGTATTGGGGTGTAAGGGAGTCCAGAAAAGGAATGATGGTATACAGAGGAGCTGAAGGAGGGGGCAGAGACTGGCAGCTCGGGCTGTGCAGTCGGCAAGGGCATTGCCACGAGAGACAAGGTCCGTCACGCATCTGTAAGCATGGCAGTGCATAACAGAAACACGTGAGGGTAGTTGTACGACCTCAAGAAGGTCAAGAATGAGGGGAGCATGATGGATCAGGCGGCCGGAGGCTGTAATGAAACCTCAATGTTTCCAGATGGCCCTATAGGAATGCAAGGTAAAGAAAGCATATTTGGAGTCAGTATATATATTGCAAGACTGAGAGGCAGAGTGGCGCAGGGCAGAAGTGAGGGCATACAGCTCAGCTGCTTGGGCAGAAGGGCCAGAAGGCAGGGGCCTGAGTCAGAAGTTTTGGAGGCATCATACAGAGGGTGGGCAATAGTAGAGAAATCAGGGATCCAGATGGGTGTAAGAAGAGACCTGGTACCCTGGGAGATTTGAAAGCCAAGGTAGGTGACACAAGGAAGGCATACTTGAAATCAATGTAAATATGGCCACAGGAAAATTTAAAAGGCAGACCCACTATCTGAAAGACTCAGATAAATAATAATAATAACAGTTTATATACCGCAATACCGTGAAGTGCTATGTGGTTTACAAAAGATTAGAGAAGGTTCAAAATAATTGAACTTAAGATGTCTACTAACACATAAGAATTGTTCTCAATCCCTATTCTATATCAGGTTCCTACCCCAAAGAGCTGACTTGTAAAAATTAAGTAAAATGCAGTTCTGGATCCACCCACTAAGCAAGGTAGTCTGACACAAGCGCTCTCTAAAGCAGCAGTCCCTTCACTATCAGCTGACTGGCAAAAATATTTACTTCAATACAAAAGCATTCCTAAAAATTACATTGTTATACCTAAACTTACATTTTTATAAACAGAAATACAAAATAAAGATTGGAATATACAGTAAAACTTTGGATTGCAAATAACTTGGTTTGCAAGTGTTCTATAAGACAAGCAATGATTAAATTTTAACTTGCTATACTAGCAACGTCTTGCAATACACGTACATACAGTATAGAAGCATCACATTTTCACAACTGAGCCAATGGTTCCTCTCTATATGACGCTGCAGGAATGCAGTGACTGTTCCAAACGAGCAAGGGCTTGCAATACAAGTATGTATATTTTTGTACACGAGTGCCCTGGACTACAAGCATGCTTCTGGAACAAATTATGCTCCCAAACCAAGGTTTTACTGTACTCACAAGTTTAAACATTGTTCAATTTTTTCTTTTTTTGTTTTTACAATCAACATGGGTCTCAGTAGAGACTTACTCCCCCTTCCTACAGAATTTCACAAAGGAGAGAGAGTTGCTTACTTCATGGCCCTTATCACAAAAGGAGGAGGAGGGGTACTCCCCTCTCCTGCTTTAAACAACTGACAGTTTAAACTTCACTAATACATTTGGACGGACAGAACTCATAAAGAACCCGGGAATCAGATGAAGGGAAGAAATTGGCAAGGTCTGAAGCAAGGACGGTGAAGGGTTTTCCCATTGGAATGCAAAATAGGCTGACTGGAAGAGGAACCGACAGCAAACGAATGCATAAAAACTTCCAGGGAGCCAGAGGGGGCCAGCCCACACCAAATATCGACCATTCTAACTGGCACAGACAAATGAGGGTTGATTTGTTAAGTGTAATCAGAGACAAATTCCTTTTTTAAAATTAGCTAACATATCAAGGGATCCCCACAGGTAGACAGACATCCAAGGGATCCCCACAGGTAGACAGACATCCCCCCCATTGTGCAATGGAGGCCAAAAACACTTCCCTGAATTCCTGGCCCTGCCCATCTCTGGACTAGGGAAACGCAGTACTAACAGGTCCATACTCGCTTCGTCCTCAAGGACGTCTCAGACACTCTCAAACACACAAAACACAACAGATTCCAGTTCAGTTACTCAACCAGAAAATAACAGTTCCTAGAATCCTTTCCCACAACTTTTCAGCGACAGATCAAGTGGCTTACTAGGCAGGAGACGAGAGACAGGATAGGGATGATCAATCCCCACTTACCAGATAGTGGCCACTCCAGGACAGAATTAAACTGATACAGATTCTTGTACTTTAAACTGAGACTAGATAAGTCAGTTGAAGCGGTCCAACGTCCTGAGGTCTGCCAATCCCCCAAAAGGAAGGCAGCCGGCTAAGCAGACACATCAGCCATAGGACCAGAAACAAGTGACCAATTGAGTAACCAGTGGTCAAGAGACCTTCAAGTCCCTGTTCGGAAGCCAAATGAAAGGTCACTTGGACACACAAAGTCAGAGGCGTGAAGAAAGTACAAGTTTTATTCACAGCATGCATGCTGGACCCCTGAGCTCCAAGCTGGCTCAGAAGTGCCGAAACCAGGAAGTTACAGAGATATTTATTCATTTTTCTGGCTATACAACTGAATTTTAGAAAAAGCTTTTCACTCTGGCGGATTTACTTTTCTTAACACTCATTGGTTCTAAGCTCACACTAGCAGGTCACTAGCAGGACACTTATCTAACTCTTACAGTTAAATGTACAGAAGGGCAGGGTACATCATGGCTCAAACTCTTATCTATTCAGCTTACAATGTGGTAAGGTAGGGACATACATTTTAGGCAGATGAAGTCAATAGATTGTAAACTTTCTTCAGCTATGTAGGCCAGAGCAATATTTTAAACAACAGTTTACTATTTCATGACCCTACACTTCCCCTAGCATTTCGTTTACCTACAAGTCCTCTGTAGCACCACTTCATTTAAGGACAGCCTAACCAGTTATATTCACAACCCATCATGCTTTAATTTCCTTGATATAGATTTGGTAACTTGTGCCAAGTTGAGCACCCCTAATCATTTTGAAAAGCTAGTTCCTATGGCCTGCTGCCATTTGTTTCAACTATGGTCACTTATTTATATTATTTAATAAGAAGTTTAAACATTAAAGGCTCCTTTTACCAAGCCGTGCTAGTGATTCCCGTGCAACAAATGCAATGAAGCCCATAGGAATTGAATGGGCTTTGATGCATATGCCGTGCATAAATTGATAGCTCAGCTTTGTATAAGAATTCCTAAATAATTAATACTGTATCTAAAATACCTTTAGTCAGATTTAAGGAGCAAACACCAGGCCTAAACATAATTATTAATTTTGTTTTATGCTACATATGTTTTTGAGAAATAAAATTTAAATTAGTTTCTGTGGGTTTCTGGAACCCACTGGGTCTTATGAAAAACCAGATGCAGCAAAAGATTGAGGCCAATCAGACATGATAATGACTGGAGGTCATGGAATACAAACAAATAGTAATAATTCTACTTACCTTTACCATGGAAAGCCAAATTAAGTGGAAGCTTTACTGTCAAATACTTAACTAAAATGCCATTTATCCTTTTTTATGAGATATTTCTTCAACATACTAATCATTTCCCAAAGAGAAAAACATTTTAACATGCATAAATAGAAAAAGAAAACCCACTCCTTACCTCAGCTGCCATAAAAGCCAGAGTGTGTATTCCATGGGTATAGCCAGTAACTGCACAGATTACAGCTAATCCACAACAGGTCAGTAACATTGTAATCAGTAAAGCCAGGACTCTACTATGGTTGCTCAATGGAGTGGTAGGAGAAAATGACAGCTGTAATACACAATTTAAAATTTAAAGTCGATGGCTGAATTTGGATACTATAACACTTTGCTACACTCAAATTCTTCTCCCAGACAAAACTTTTTCAGAACAAGTCCATGGTTAAAACGAAATCCAGTGGGTCCGCCCAATAGCTTAGGGGAGTGCTATCTACTGGCATACAAAAGGTTTCCAGTTAAAGTTTATTATTCCACTTCCTGAAACGGAGGAGTTCTACTCTTGAGCTACTACTGAAAAAAGATGCGAGCTAAATCCAAACCTTCTTCCATTCCCTAGGTCAGCCAGGGATGCTTAGAGTTAGGGTTCACAGCCCCTAGGGATAGGGAGTGGAACTCACATTTTCAATAGTTCAAGGTTAATAACATTCAGGAACAATATGTATTTTTATACTTGAGACAATGGAGGGTTAAATGATTGCCCAAGGACAAAAAATGGCTTTTCTGGTTCTTAACCTGCTGTTCCAGCCAACAGGTTACTCCTCTACTCCATCATGTACATATCCCCCAACAAACCTGATACTGCTAAGACAAACTGATATTTTTCATACTCTCTTTATAGGATGAATACAGAAAGAGGGAAAATACAATCCTGTATTCAAAGCCAGTACAAATAGACTTGAAGTACCACTAAAACATTAGGACAATCATATTGCAATGTTATTCAAATGGTATTTTACCAAGGGATTAAGCCAGCTGCCTTGGGTATTTAAGGAAACCTAATCAGAGCTTCAGTGTTCTTCACAAACTTTTTACTCCTTTTACTATTTGACTATTATTCACTAAAATAAATGAAAAATGAGGTTCAGTACTTACGTATTCAAATCGATCTTTGCATAACTGAACCATAAGATGTAAGAAAACAAGTCCAGCAAACCAGAGACACCACATCACAACTTCTTCTACAGTCTGAACATTCAACACGCCAAAAATAAAAATAAACTTGTAGAAGATGAAATTCCAAAATTTGTCCTTCAAATGCTAAGGGAGTAAAACAAATAGTTACTTAAAAAGTACCTGAACAGAGCTCAGAACCCTCAAGTAAGGCAGATATTTTCTGTGTATCAATCAACTTAACCAGAGCGGTTTTAAAGCAGTAAGTTGGTTGAGCTATGATACAGAAAAAGCTATGATATAGAAAAATGCGAAGAACAAAAATGGCTGCAAAGTGGAACCCACTATGCAGAAAAAAAGGACCAGAGATAGTGCTACATGTATAGCACAAACCTGCAGGTCACAAAATCTTTTTATAATGCAGTGTATTCCTGCATAAGACATCCAAACACCACAGACGAGAAGCAGATATTATTGAATTATGCAACAAATATTTACTGCAGAACACAACAAATCAGAAAAAAATCGGTTCTAACAAAAATGTAAATTAGAAGCCCCTATATTCAAATAACTTAGAATTAGTTTCAAATCAAATGTACAAAGAATAGGTGAAGCAGCATAGATAAGTGACTGAAATTGACATCATGCTCCAATTTCAAACCTGTAATAAAAAGAGATTATGTCCTTACCTTGATAATATCTTTTCCAGTAGATCGGTGAGACATTTTAAACAATTGGGTTATAGTGCTGCCCGATTCAGGGAAAAAAATTTTGATTCGATTTGGCCTATTGAATCGATTTTTAGATTCACTGTTCCTGTCCAATCGAGCATTTGTTTGGGGTTTTTGGTTTGTTTGTTTTTCAAACATTCTGGCGGATTTATTTTGTAGCCTTTCCATCTCCAACCCCACGCCAACACTGTGGTGTAAACAAAATAAATAAAGTCTTTTCCTCTCTATTAGATCCTAGCTCACACTCGTTAACACCAGCTCTGGCAGGATGCACATTTCAAATCTGACATATTGTAATTACAAAATAGAAAAATTTTTTTTTCCTACCTTCCACTGCCATATCCAACATGTGTTTCCTTCTCACGGTCTACCATCTCCCTCTCTCCCTCCCTGCGTCAAACCTCTCTACTCCCCTCCATGCAGCATCTATTCCTTCTTTCCCTCCATTATCATGTGCAACAATTCTATCTCTCCCTGCCCTCCATCCTATGTCCAACATTTCTCCCTCCTCTCCACTATATGCAGGATTCCCCCATTCTACCTCTTCTCTCCCTTCATAGAAACATAGAAACATGATGGCAGATAAAGGCCAAATGGCACATCTAGTCTGCCCAGCTGCAGTAACCATTATCTCTTTCTCCCCTCCCCTCAACCCCCAAGTATAGCATCTTTCCTTCCTCCCACCCATTCCCCTGTGTAAGCAGCTTTCCATCCCTCCAACCCCCCTGTGCAGTAGTTTTCTATCTCTCCCTTCCATCACCCTGTGCAGGAGCACCCCATCGACTCTCCCACCGTGAAATCTAACATGTCTCTGAGGCCTCCTAAAGCAGAAGTGGCAGCAGCAGTGGCAGTCATCAGCAGCATCGCTTTGAATGGGCTACTCACAGCCTGCTCCGCTAGGGCTTCCCTCTGCCCCGTCCCTGACGATGGAGCAGAGAGAAGGACCCAGAGCAGTCCGTTCAGAGTGATGCCACTGCTGAACATCCACCACTGTGGCTGCTTTAGGAGGCCTTGGAGGTATGTCGGGTCTCACCGGGAAAGGGGAGGGGGGAGGGTTTGGTTGCTGAATCGATGAGTCCAATTTTCTCAGACAACAGATCCAATTCTAATCGGCGAATCAGGCAGCACTAGTGGGTTATCTCCCAATGACCACATGCAATATGCAGAAGAAATCCACTCTGGATTTCTTCTATGACTCTCCTCTACTTCACTGGGAGCACCATCAACAGTATGTGAAGTAGGGTCACCAATGGGAACTTTCCCAAGAATCAACTGTTCTGCTCAAAAGGAAAACATTAGAACAACAAACAGCCAAAGCCAACAAAGGCATCCAAGAAAACATAGAGTATGATGGCAGAAAAGGGCCGTCGGCCCAACAAGTCTGCCCACTCAAAGAACCCTCCCTCTAAAAGAACCCTCCCCCTAAACATTTCCCCGGAGCGAACCCACATGTTTATCCCATCGTTCCTTGAAGTCGAGCACATTTCTGGCCTCGACTACCTGACGTGGAAGACCATTCCAGCGATCAACCACCCTTTCGGTGAAGAAGTATTTCCTGATGTCACCATGAAGTCTCCCACCCTTGAGTTTGAGCGGATGCCCTCTTGTTGCCGTGGGACCCGTAGGGAAAAAGATATCTTCTTCCATCTCAGTACGGCCTGTAAGATATTTGAATGTCTCTATCATGTCTCCCTTCTCCCTGCATTCTTCGAGAGAATATAACTGCAGCCTACTTAGACGTTCTTTATATGGGAGATCCTTGAGTCCTGAGACCATCTTAGTGGCCATTCGCTGAACTGATTCCATTCTCTTCACATCCTTTTGATAATGTGGCCTCCAAAACAGAACACAGTACTCCAGATGAGGTCTCACCATGGACCTGTACAACGGCATTATAACTTCAGGCTTTCGGCTGACAAAACTTCTTCAGATGCAACTCAACATTTGTCTAGCCTTGGCTGAAGCTATCTCCACTTGATTGGCAGTTTTCATATCTTCACTAATGATTAGTGACTTCGATGGGAAGATAGGACTTCGATGGGAAACCAAGGTGGCAAGGGGGCCCCTTCTGGTTATTCAGACAGGTCGTGACCTGTTTGGGCCACCGCGAGAGCGGACTGCTGGACAGGATGGACCTATGGTCTGACCCGGTAGAGGCACTGCTTATGTTCTTATGTTATTACACCCAGGTAATAATAATAATAATAATAATTTTTATTCTTATATACTGCCATACCCAGCGAGTTCTAGGCGGTTTACATTAATTAGATTAGGATCCGCATAGACATGTAGATTTACAACAAATTTATCGGATTTACAACAAATTTAGCCAAACTTGGCAGATGAAAAAGGAAAATTTACAACAAATTTAGCCAAACTTGGCAGATGAAGAGGGAAGAATTACAACAAATTTATCGGATTTACAACAGATTTGGCCAGACTTGGTAGATGAAGAAGGAAGTGGGTAGAGGAAGCAGGGGGAGATAGGAGCTATCGTGAAGGAGGAGAAGAGCCGGGTAAGGGGCCCTGAGATTATCTGAAGGGTCGGTTAAGGGTCTTGTTTGCTGAAAAGGTAGGTTTTGAGTGATTTTCTGAAGTCGAGGTAGATGGGGGCCTCGAGTATCATTTGGGCTAGCCATGGGTTCATCTTGGCTGCTTGGAAGGCGAGGGTTTTATCTAGGAATCTTTTGAGTTGACAAAGCTTTAGCGAAGGGAAGGAGAACAGCTGAATTCTGCGGGATTTCTTGTTGGTGCAGTTCTTGTTAAGTTTTCACCATTCAGTTGTATGTTCTGCAGGGGTTACCGCTACCAAGGTGCATAACTTTACACTTTTTGGCATTAAAACTCAGTTGCCAAGTATTAGACCATTGTTCCAGTTAAAGTAAGTCCTGCCTCATAGCGTCGGGCACGGTTGCGCTGTCCACAACGTTCCATAGCTTAGCGTCATCGGCAAATAATGTAATTTTACCTCGAAGTCCCTGCGGCAGGTCTCGTACAAAGATATTAAATAGTATCGGACCCAAGATCGAGCCCTGCGGCACTCCACTGTGGTTAGAGCTACAGCCTCGGAACCCTGAGGTTGTGGGTTCAAATCCCACACTGCTCCTTGTGACCCTGGGCAAGTCACTTAATCCCCACTGCCCCAAGTACATCAGATATAGTGGGAGCCTGCTGGGACAGTTAGGGAGTAATGATCGAGTACCTGAATAATTTGTAATCTGCATAGAGTTGTAGGATATGTGGAATATAAATTATTAAAAGAAAGAAAAAAAAAAAAAAAAGAAAAGAATGATTACCCCTGCATGTACCTGGGACATATATACAGAATACTTCAAGGTCTCAAAGGGCTAACCAGCATCCAAGAAGCAAACTTGGAGAAGCATAAGCAGAATGTGACCATAGGAAGGGGCAATAAGAACAGTGCAGGAGTCTAGAATGTCTCACCTATCTACTGGAAAAGATATTATCAAGGTAAGGACATAATCTCTTTCCAGTGCAATAGGTGAGACATTCTAGACAAGTGGGACATACAAAAGCAGTCCCAAAAGGCTAGGGTGGGCTGACAGCGCTGACCCTCAAGACCAAGGACTCAAAAGCAGAGTCCTGTCTTGCCACCACATCCACTTTGTAAAATTTGGTAAACGTGAGCAGAGTGGACTAAGGAGCTGCTCAACAAATCTCCTCAGGGGAGATCACCATAGCCTCAGCCCACAAGGAGACCATACTCTTGGGCAAATGTGCCTTAACAGAAACAGGAGCATGTTTACCAGAATGAGAGTAGGCTGACAAAATGGCCCCATGGATCCATCTGCGAATAGTGACCTTGGAATCGGAAGCACCCCGTTCAGAAAAATAAGTGAGCACAAGAAGGTGGTCAGAGAAGAGCACCACATTTGTGACTTCTATATAGTGCAGAAGAACTTTGCAGGCATCCAATTTCTGCAAAATACGGTCCCATTTTATAGAACCCATAAAACCAGTAGAACCCATTTATTTTAGAACCAGCAAATGAACTTCCTGATTAACATAGATAGCAGATACTACCTTCGGCAGAAACAAAGGAACTGTGCGGAGAGATATCTCTGTCTCTGAGATCCTCAGGAAAGGCGATCTTCAAGACAGAGCCCGGAGGTCCAAGGCACATCTCACTGACCAGAAAGCACAATTACTTACCGTAACAGGTGTTATCCAGGGACAGCAGGCAGATATTCTCACTGATGGGTGACGTCGCCGACGGAGCCCCGGTACAGACACTTCAAGAACTTGAAAAAGTTCTTGACGCCCACACCGTGCATGCGCGAGTGCCTTCCCACCCGACGTAGGCGCGCGGTCCCTCAGTTAAGATAAGCCAGCTAAGAAGCCAACCCGGGGAGGTGGGTGGGTTGTGAGAATATCTGCCTGCTGTCCCTGGATAACAACTGTTAAGGTAAGTAAGTGTGCTTTATCCCAGGACAAGTAGGCAGCATATTCTCACTGATGGGTGACCTCCAAGCTAACAGAGATGTGATGGTGGGAGACTTGGCCAAAGAAATACAATTGATAAACATAATGGCCGAAGTGCCCATCTCATCTGGAGAAAAAACCAGACAATAGTGAGAAGTGAAGGAATGAACTGAGGATCAGGTGGCAGCTGTACAGAGTTCCTCAGTAATGTAACTATAATGAAAAACAACAAAAGCTGACAGAACTCGAACTTAGGGACTGAGACACGATATCCCCATGCCAGACCAGTCTGAGTAAAGAAGAAAGAGAGAGACGTAATCAGTCAAGTGAAAATTGTTCTCATGAATAGAGGATATCCAAACTGAGTTGAATCAAAAGAAAAGGTAGGGGTAAAATCACTGTGGCTCCGACCTACGTAACAAGGAGGACAAAAAAAACAAAACACACACAACAAAAAACGCTTATAGGACAAAACATATAAAGCCAGGAGCCTTGTAGGAAAAACGAGGTGTAGGAAACAACACAGACAGAAGAACTGTGGACATAAACACAGAATCACCTTGGCTTGATGAAAGACTGATAAGGATGAAGCTGCTAGCAGGGCATGAAACTCACATTGATCCCCCTGGAAGAGGTGAGAGACATAAGGAAAGACCATTTTCCAGGTAATAAATTCAAGTGGAGCTGACGCCATTGTTACAAATGGTAGCATTAACAACTAGGAAAGAATCACAGGAATAGTCCAGATGACAGAAGAAGGAATGAGGTGTGGTTACACACATGGAAAAACCCCTGTCATGAGCCTGGGAACCAGAGGAAAAAAAAAATCAGAAAGAGATTGCTCCTTGACAGATCAAGGAAAAAAATGCAATAGCATTAAAAAGAAATCTAAGAGCTACAGACTCGAGACTAGAAACAAACAAAGAAAAAAATACCACCGGTTAGGAAGGTGGAAACAGGCAGAGAAAAAAAGACACCAGGAAAGAAAATGAAACCACTTTTGATATCAACAAGGGCGAGTAGCTGGTGTCCTGGCAAAAAACGGGCTAAGAAAGATGTAAATGAAACGGACGCAGCCCAAAGAAAAAAAACAATGAAGATTGGAAGAAATCAAAGATTCCTGAATCGGAGTGAACCGAGCAGGAAAATAAGAAGAAAAAGGGCTCCCAAAATTTGAGTGGACGAAGAAGGAAGAACCCATATTAACTGGGTCACCATGAGCATGGTGGAAACAGCTCTTATGAGCTTGATGAAAAAGCTCAACAGGAGAAAAAGCGAAGGAAATGCACAGAAAAATATGCTCGCCCAATCTAGGAGAAAAATAACCATTGCCAGACGAAGGAAAATCCTGGAGTAAAAGGATTAAAGAATCCTGCTGAAATTAGCTGCTAGAAAATTCAGCTCCCCATGAATAGCAGATGGCCAAGTGCCTCAAAGGGCACAAAAACAGGGCCTCCTGACATAACAGGAGAGAGCCTTAGACTCCTTGCTCAATTACATGTAGTATAAAACTCCTGAATTGACTGTGCAAGGAAGGAGGACTTAAGGACAGAGTAGATGATGAAAATCATGGAGGTACTAAAAATATCATTAGAAAAAATTTTGGAAAAAAATTGGAAAAATCCAATGCCTGGCAGTCGAAAGACCCTGAGGCTGTAGAATGGCCATATCAACCCCCCAAGCAGAAATTAGGTAACAAATAGAAAAGGGAACCCCCATAGAGACTAGAGGAGATCAAAGATATACAAGCTTTGAGAGACAAGCCCTCGCCTGGTACCACTGGAAAACAAAAGACCACTGAGGAGTACAAGAACGTAGTCCGACCCGTGGAATAACAGAAACAGGAGAATGCCTGTTGTTCAAAAGAAACAACATGTGTAAGATTGAAAACAATCTGAAAAAAGAAACATACTCAGAAGAGTGGAGTCAAGAAGAACCCCAAAGAAACAAAGCTAAAGAAAATGAGATAAAAACATTTGAACCATTTCTCAGGGAAAAAACAACCGGGTAAAAAACCGGATGTTCAAAAAAATGGAAAAACAAGGTGGCCCTGTAATTGAGTAGATGTGGCCAGCAGAATCAGACACCCCCTGAATAATCTGGGAGGAAGAAAACCAAAACTGGTAAGGAGAACAGTTGAAAAACACAGCTTGAAAGCCGTATAAATTGGAGCCTGTAGCAGCTGCCCGGAAAATCAGGAAGCAGAGCCACAAGGTCTGAAATTCAGAAAAAAACACAGTCATCGAGTGGCCTTGACAATTAAGAGAACAACCAGTAACTGAAGAGAACCCTTCAAGGAGAATTAGCAGGAGAAAACACGAAGGACTGCCTAAGATCCCACATAGACTTTCAAAAGAAAACAAAGTCTGAGAGCAGGGTGAAAAGATTAAGTGAACAAAGCCTCCACATGAAGAAAACTCAGAGAGCCTAGGCTCGTAGGAATACATGAAGACTGATAAGACAGCCGCTGTGAAAGTGAAACTGCTACATAGATGCGGCCAGAGAAACTCACCAGGTCCATAATGTAGAGCAGTGTTTTTCAACCTTTTTACAGCTATGGACCGGCAGAATAAAAGAATTATTCTGTGGACCGGCATTGGTCCGTGGACTGGCGATTGAAGAACACTGGGCTAAATCGTGTGCCAGAACCCGCCCATCTCTATCCAATCTCCACCCCAGAACCCGCCCCCATAATAGTACTAATTGCACCTTGCACGTCCAGTGCTTCATCTGGAAGCCTTCCCTCTGACGTTGCAACGTCAGAGAGAAGGCTTCCGGTTGAGGCGCAGGACACCCATAGGAGCCACTGCCCGTGGCTTTGTGCACTGAATCAATTAGGAAGAGGGAGCTGGCTAGAAGATAATGCCACATCGATCGCACCGTGGACCGGCAGCTGAAGAACACTGTTTTGGGCCTGATGTACGTGCTGGCCCTGTGGACTGGCAGGAAATTTCTGCAGACCAGCACTGGTCCATGGACCGGTGGTTGAAGAACACTGATGTAGAGGAAACATGTTCCAGCACAGCCCCAGGACCACCTCCCCAAATCAGACATATTCAATAACTTGTCCTGTTGAGTAATGATAAAAACAGACACTCAGATGCAGACCAGATCCGTAAAAAACAGATCTGCAAAAACAGGTACTGAAATTGAAAAGCGGCTACATGGAATGTGTACACAAATGTATGCCAAGGAAAACTATTCAGGCAGTAGAGGAATCTAGGAAGCCCATTTGGCTAACCGGTCCCTAGCCTTATCCACTCTGCCCAGAAAGACAGAGGCCTCTACACTAGCCGCGAGGGAAACAAAGACACATGTTAACTGCTTCATAGGACGTGGCCACAAAGTTCCCACACAAAGAGCCAGGAAGGGAAGAAAACCACCCTGGAGGAGATAAGAGTAAGGAAGAAAAAGAAATTCCTTAGGGAAAGAAATGATCGTACTAAGTCAAGTCCCAAAGGAATGCATCTTTGCAACCCGCACTCGAGGGAAAAAAGCACATGTGATGAAGAAGCACCCACCACTTTAGTGAGAGATGGGGTGTAGGTCTAAAAGACACCCAAATCTTTTCAATGAGGCAAAGCCAAGACTATCAAGTCCAAGTCGAAGTCTAAGGTCGAATACAGCAGAATGACTGCAAAGCCTTCGCAAACCAGAACAAAATCGACACCGGTAACTACAATGATAACTGGTGTCACGGGATAGGAGTCGTGAAAAGCAGAGAAGACTCAAGTAAAAAATGTCCCCGCAATCAAAAAGTTCAACTGGGCAGCACTAGAAGAGACAATTGCAACAGGGCGGACAACCCAAACAACTGGACTCACAGTTGAACATGTCGATGATGACAAGAAAGTCCGACATCGATCTGGATGTCGATATGGACTGCGACATCGATCAGACATGACGACAGTAATATGACGTCAAGAGTGAAGTCGACATTGAACAGGGAGGTCGACACCAATGAGAAATGTTGGCACCACCAATAGGCACAGTGGAAAACATGCCGACGCCGACCGAAATCGTGGCATGAAAGAAAAACACTATTATAAATGAAGAGCCAGTACCAATGGATACAACGCCAGAACCAAGAAGCAACACTCCCTAGATGAAAAAAGCTGGTATCAAAACACACAGCACCACTGAAGTAGACGGGAAAAGGCGCTGGTACCGCTGGTCCATGACCGGTACCAATGGTGACAATCCTAAAGAGAGTGGAAAAAAAAACACCAGCACCAATAGCCGTGCCCCAGGAAAACTAAAAAGATGCCAGTACTGTTGGGCTATGATTGGTACCAATGGCGGTAAGCCCCAACAAAGAGACAAGGACACTGTTTACCCAAGGTGTCATTATCCATAACCGGCACCGATGATGTCAGTGGTAAACAAAGAGAAAAAGACACCGATACCGTTGGTCCATGACCGGTATCCATGGTGTCGGTCTAATAATAGAAAGAGAAAAGCACCGGCACCCAAGTCCCATGAACTGTACCCTCGGTGCTGCTCCCGGAGGAGAAAGAAAGAACACTGGTACCCATGGTCCCTGACCGGTAATTGGTGTTGTTCCAGAGCAGGAAGAAAAGAACACTGGTACCCTTGGTCAATGACCGGTACCATAGAGCGGCTCCAGAAGAGAAGAAAAGAACACCAGTACCGTTGGGTTCATAGACAACAATGCGGAAGACAAAGGCGCGCGCCGACAACTGAGCGCAAGATGGAGGCGCGCGCCGAAGAAAATTACTGTTTTTAGGGGCTCCAACGGGGGGTTTTGTTGGGGAGCACCCCCAGTTTACTTAATACAAATCGCGCCGGCGTTGTGGGGGGTTGTAACCCCCCACATTTTACTGAAAACTTAACTTTTTCCCTAAAAACAGGGAAAAAGTGAAGTTTTCAGTAAAATTTGGGGGGTTACAACCCCCCAAACCCCCCACAATGCCCCCACAACACGGCGCGATCTGTATTAAGAAAAGTGGGGGGTTCCCCCCCCCCACGCCCCCCGTCGGAGCCCTAAAAACAGTAATTTTCTTCAGCGCGCGCCTCCGCGCTGTACTCAATTGTCTGCTCGCGCCTTTGTCCCGGCACGCTTTTGACCTGACACCGTACCGTTGTCACCTGATCAGTACCATTCGTGTCGCTCCACGCTTCCAAGATGAACATGCCCATATCCAGACAGTCATCAACATTGAAGCGGAGCCAGATAGAGCACTGTTCTTCAATCGCCGGTCCACGGACCAGTGCCAGTCCGCAGGAAATTTCTGCTGGTCTGCGCAGGACCGGCAAGATTAAGGTGACCATGGGTTCCATTTTCAGACCTCCTGTCCTATTGTCCCCACACACACAGCTTCGGGACGCTGAAATGTCCGGTTATCAGGGACAGCGTCCTGAAGCTGTGCTCGGGGACAACGGGACAGGCGATCATTTCCTATCCCTACGTGTCGCGCAAAAAAAAAAAATGCATCCCTTCTTCCTTTCACCTGGTCTGCTGCTGCTAAAGCCGACAGGAAGTCTTCTTTCCGACGTCAATTCTGAAGTTGGAGAGGACGTTCTGGGCCAGCCAATCGTGTCGGCTTTAGCAGTAGCAGCAGCAGGGCGGTAAGATAGCAGCGGATCGGGGAAAGGAAGGAGGGAGGCTATTTTTTTTTTTGCGCGGCAGGGTGGGAAGGAGGTAGGCAGGCCAGCAGGCTGGCTTTGGCCAGGGAGGTAGACAGGCAGGCAGGCTGGCTTCGGGGGTGGGGGTGGGACAAAGTCTGAAAGGCAGTGAGAGGGACATGGGAAGAACGCACTGGGTGCACTAAAGACAGGAAGGGCACTAAGGACATAGGAAGGAAAGAGGGAGGGAATAGAAAGGGACAATTCTTGGGCCTGAGTGCATAAAGAAAGAAATGAAAGAAAGGATACACAGACAGAAGGAAATGCAACCAGAGACTCATGAGATCACCAGACAGCAAAGGTTGGAAAAATGATTTTATTTTCAATTTAGTGATCAAAACGTGTCAATTTTGAGAATTTATATCTGTTGTCTATATTTTGCACTATATTTGTCTATTTTTCTATAGTTACAGAGGTGACCGAGCTCGCGGAGATGGGGCAGAAACGGGGTTTTTAAACTTTAGTCCTAGTAGTTTGCCGGTCCACAAAATAATTCTTTTATTTCTGCCGGTCCACAGGTGTAAAAAGGTTTAAAAACACTGATATGGAGAACTGAAAAAAGACAGGATTAGACTCACTGCTACAATGACCCAAAGTCTAAAGGAGAAAACCAACTTACCAAAGAAGAAGCATCATAGGCGGTGCAGACCGGAGAAGCGGTGCCAGAAGTACGCTGGGTACCGGAACACTGGCGTCATCTGGTACCGGATTCACTGGCGTCGACTAGTGCCGGGTTCCTGGCAGCGGCAACGGGAAACGGCCTCTGGAGAAAGCACATGAAAATGCGTCGGAGGAAAAAAGTAAGGGAAGAAAAAACAGGCAAGGCCGAGGACCTGACAGTGCTAAAATAACCGAAGGATGTCGGTGAAGACAAGTTCCACCACAAAACAACCGCATGGAGGAAGAGTGGGCAGGAAAAAACAGCCTGGGACAAGAGCCACGCAGAGGAGAGAAAAGAAAATGGCGATCCATGAGGCCTCACAAGGCCAAACCGACAAGTGAAGAAAAAAACCAAATTTAGAGGGGTTTTTTTTTAATGGAGAAAAAACTATAAAAAAAATTAAAAAAAAGAAACTGACAAAAAGTCAGGAAAACCGTGAGAGCGGGAAGGCAGCAAAAAGAAAAATTTTTCAACAGCCGTTGAAACGCGACTTCTTAGCTCCGCAGAAACTAAGAAACTGAGGGACTGTGCACCTGCGGCTATCTTAGATAATCTACGTCTTTTGTTCAGCAAGGGCCTTAATACCCTGATCATGCAATTTGATATGATCTCTGACTTTGACTTAGTTGACCATGGAAAAATGCTACAATGCCTAGATGCAACTGGTATTAGGGAAGAGGTGTTGGACTAGTTTTGAGGCTTCCTTATGTCCCGTACCTATCAAGTACGTTTCAATTATGATCTCTCCGATACCTGGAGCAATCCATCTGGCGTACCGCAAGAATCATCACTATCCCCATTGCTTTTCAATGTCTACAAATCCTCACTAGATGCGCAATAGACCCAGCTGGGGATAAAATTATTTAGTTACGCAGATGACTTTACGATCATCATTCCATTTACTAACTCTCTCTTGGAAGTTACTCCCAAGGCATCAGAAGCACTAAATCTAATGGAGCAATGGATGACTGAATTCAAACTGAAACTTAATTCAGAAAAAACAAAATTTTTTGTAGCTTTGCCACACCCGCTTGATACCAAAACACCACTATGCATCAATAAACTTAGTTATCCTATTCAGTCTACTATGAAGGTATTGGGTGTAACACTAGACCAGTGCTTAACCATGAAGGACCAGGTAGACTCCTTAATCAGAAAGGGTTTTTTCACTCTCTGGAAACTTCGATCCATTAGAGCATATTTTGATACGTCAGCATTTAGAATCCTGGTACAATCCCTCGTACTGAGTCAACTTGATTACTGTAACATCGCCTATTTAGCAATTTCCCAAAAGAATATACGACGATTACAATTAGTGCAAAATGCAGCGGTCAAACTGATTTTTGGGCTGAAGAAGTTTGATCATGTGACACCTTACTACCGACAGCTGCATTGGCTACCGATGGAGGCATGCGTAAAGTTTAAGTTCGCCTGTTTCTGCTTTAAAGTATTATACGGTCTAGCCCCTAAATACATAACTGACCTTTTCTCCTTCTCAGCCAACAAACATAAGAGAAGCTCACCTTTGAACTTCATTTCCCCTCCAGTTAGAGGATGTAAACTCAAAAGACACCATCAACACCTTTTCTCACATCATGCAGCATTATGGGGTAAAGATCTAGAACAATTGCTTATGCCTACTACTTATGGGGAATTCAGGAAACGCCTAAAAACATATCTGTTCCTGAAGTATCTAGGCAGCTGACCCATACAACTCTTTCTCCTCAATAACTGATCCCTTGAGCTGTTAATCACTAGCTTCCACCCTGTTAAGTTCAATCAATTTGTACCATCTTTTAATCTTTGTAAACCGCAAAGAACTTCACGGTCCTGCGGTATATAAGCTGTTATTATTATTATTATTACGATGTCGGGCAGGAAGGCAATCGCGCATGCGCAGTGTGAACATCAAGAACTTTTTCAAGTTCTTGAAGTGTCCGTACCGGGGCTCCGTCGGTGACATCACCCATCAGTGAGAATATGCTGCCTGCTTGTCCTGGGCTAAAAATTGTCATCATAACCACCCAGGAAGCAATACACAGTACAATGCCCCAGGAATGAGACTGTGGAGGAGCCACCAATCTGAGTTGGCCTGGGCCTCCTGAGCCCAAGGAAGACTTGTCTGGATAACGTCGACAGAAGCCCAACATGAGAGCAAAGCATGGTGGAGAGGACGCCTGTGCGCCCTCGCTCAAGGAATCACCGCCAAGGATCCCAGGACTTGAAGATAGTCCCATATCAGCAGAGCTGCTTTGTCCAGAAGACAAGAAATCTGATAGTACAACTGCTGCTGGTGGGCTTGCAGCCAAGTTGAACAAAACACTCAGGTATGTCAGACACAGTGATGGCGTCAAATGCATTTCCTGCCAACCCAGCTCCTCCAGCACCTGATCCATCAGCCGCCGACCCTTGGAGAATGAGGGGGTTCTTAAAAGCCAGCTATCCATGTAGAGGAGTACCTGCAGACCCACCTTCCATAAGCGGTTGTCACAACCACCTGCACCATGATGAAGGTACCTAGATTCAGAGCTAGGCTAAATTGCAGAGCTGAAAATTTGAAAGATTTTCAAAACAGGAAACCTGAGAAATTTGCAGCGTACTGGGAAATTGGAAAATGCAAAAGCATGGGACTTAGAGCGCTGCAAGGATTTGTGTAAAGACCAGGATGGGTCTCCAAATGTCTGAGCCTGTCTTTGGTACTATAAAGTATATAGATTATCTGTCCGAGACTTTGGGCAGCACTGGTTCTATGGTCTGAACATCCAACAGTCTTTGCACAGGTGTGTGCACGTCGACCACCCTGTCTGGGCACGCCTTGAGAGAGTTCAGCACTAAACTGTCAGAGGCCGGGCAAATACCAGCATGTAACTGGACCAAATAAAGTCCAGAACCCACCGAATGAATGAAATCTAAACGCAGGCCTGTAGAAACTCTGAGAACCTGCCTCCTAAATGCAGAGGGGCCTCCCTTCTGGCGTTGAGACTTCTTGGTAGAGGAAGAAGTATGGGAGGCAGATGGCTGGAAACACCTGGAGCCAGAGAACTTCTGCCTGTAACCCTGGGAAAATCACTGAGTCATTGAACTGGAATACAGGCGAGAATGCTTGGAGCCACAAACATGACAGCATCCTGAACTTCATGAGAGTCTGGGTCTGCTGTCAGGCAGGGTCTTAGACCAACTGTCCACCACAGAGTCCATGAGGTCATCCAGGCCTTTGCCAAATAATAACTGCCCCTTAAAAGGGAGCCTCTCAAAAGTAGGTGTAGAAAAGAATACACTGTCCCAGTGTCCGAGCCAGAGCAGTCTGCGATCAGACATCAAATCTGCCAACGCCTGAACCAGGAACATAATCTACACCAGTCAAGAGATGCAGAGGTGGCGGCTCTACACCATCATTCTCTAAGGTGCTCAGCAAGGACAAACCAGCACAAATGACAAGAACACCGCCGAGGCAGCCTGGACTCTCAGAGAACCACATCCACAGGGCAATCCTACATGTCCGTTCAGTCAGCTGCGCAACAGAGGAGCCCACTGAAGATGCCACAGGATACAGACAGGACATGGCACTTGCTACTTTAAAAGCCTCTTCCAGAGGAGCCCATGCCCCAAGATTAGACTGTCATTATCAGGATGCCAAGAGAATGCTGAAGACTAAGCTTTCACTCTACACATGAGAGAAGGAGGCGGCAGAAGTTGCTGGTTGCAGATTCAAATTGAGCACATGCAGAGACTCCGAAAAGAGATTCAGCAAGGCAGCAGACCTAAATAAAATGCAGAACCATGGGACCAAAGCCAAAGAAGGATCCACAGAACTGGCATGCTGGTTCAGGTCCTCAGCCACAGGAAAGCATTTCCCAGAAAACAAAGGGTCAGCAAACTGATCAACATTATTATCACAAAGAGCAGAGTCAGCTAAGAGGACTTGCTCAGAGAGGCAAAGCCACTGAGAGACAAGGCCGAGGAGCAGCTGAACTGCGCAGAAGAAACAGAGCTGTTCTGAAAGGCAAGGCACAAAAATTTAATAAGCCTGAAAGGGCTTCCTGACTATAGAACACCTTCAGATGACTTAAACCTGCGTGTGTCGGGCTGCTGGACATCCACATCCTTTAGCATGGAAATGGTTGCATTGCTGGGCTCTGACAACAGAGAAGGCCACCTAAATGGGCTAGCCACTTTTTTTGGCAACTGCTTAGACAGGGGAGAGGCTAGGCTTTGCGCTCCCATTTCTCCCAGCCGCGACATGTGGCGCAAAGATGCTCTTCAAGTGCAAGATTTGCGCAATCCTGGCATGAATTAGGAGTAGAGGAGCCCAAGCACCCCATCCCAACAAGTTTTAAGGCAAAAGGTGAAGTTTTGTAAGTGCAGGGGGCTTTTGGAAAAAAGATCACTAAAAATCCAAGATGGCCACCACTAACAAATTCGTGCCAAAATCACAATATTTTTCACATAGAAACAAAGTCCAAAAATCCAGTTCGGATTTTTCTCTGTGCCTCCTCTGTACTTCACTGAGCAACTTAGCTCCACCTACAGTTACTACCCAAGCACCAAGGGCCACCAAATCAACGTGACGTAGAGACACCCAGATCAATCAAGGTCATAAATAACTGTTCTGCTCATTGGAGTAACACGAGAATATTAGCTACAAACAACTAGCAAGGGAATTCAAACTACTCCAACCTAAAAGTTGAACATAGATACAGCATACTTCGCAGTCTCCAAGGACTGACTATTATCCAAGGTACAACTTGGAGACGCATGAAATAAACTGAGATAATAATTAAGTACAAGAAGGACAGGGCAGGAGTCTAGAATGTCTCACCTATCTACTGGAAAAGAGCTTACCAGGGTAAGTACATAATCTTTTCCAGTGCAATAGGCGAGACATTCTAGACATGTGAGACGTACAAAAGCAGTCCTCAAAAAGCCAGAGTGGGCTGACTGTGTCGACCCTCAAGACTGAGAATTCCAAAGGCAGAGTCCTGTCACGCTGCCGCATGCGCTGTGCAAACCAGGACAAATGGGTGTATAGAGGATCACGTTGCAACCGTGCATTTCTCCTGTGGGAAGACAGCTCTAGCTTTGGCCCACAAAGAAGCCACACATCTAGAAGAATGTGCCTGGATGGAAAACAGGAGACTGGAAAACAGGAGACTGTTTCCCAGAAAGCAGAATGAACACATTCCTGCAGGCACGTGTGCAGAAGGGATAAACTGTAGGTGGAGCTTAGGAGCTCAGTGAAGTACAGAAGAGGCAGAGAAAAATCTGAACTGGATTCCTTCTGAAGATGGCATACGGCCAGAACACTACCCACTTGTCTAGAATGTCTCACCTATTGCACTGGAACAACCATTTCCTTAGCAATTAAAACAAACCTCAGACATCTATAATGTTATGGTAAGGTAGCACAGGGTCTGCAAACATAATTCAGAGAAGATTCTGACAAAGAAAACAAGATAGAAAACCTAGCATCAAGTAACAAAGAGATCAATTATGGCATTACATTACAAGCTTAGTTTCCAAAGCATACCTGTCTCTCACTCACACGCAATGTACCAAAAACCAACCACTGGATCAATTTAGCGACCAACATCAAAATACAACAGGCAGTGTTTACCAGCACCTAAATTAAAAGTGAGAAGATATACCTAGTCAATAACTACAAAATAAACAATAAGCCTTTAGCAACATTATAACTGAGCCATGTAATACTTGATTCAGGGGCTGATGCAGAAAAATATGCTAGGCTTTATGCCCTGATTAGCTCAGCTTTAGCATATAATTTGTGCAAGTGCTATTCAAAAAGGAGAAATTATTATATTTTTTCCTTTAGTCAGCTACACTATTCTATACAAGTGGGTGTTATCCCCTCCTACCAACAGATGGAAGTATATCAATAAAAAGTTGAGCTTTACTAGTGATTCACAGGAAACCCAAATTGTTGTAAACTGTAAAACATAAGAGAAAATTAAAATCACTTTTTTTTACACTAAGGAAAAGCACAGAGCACACCCAGAGTCCCAGGCCAAGTCTTCTGAGGGGCAGGCTGCAGAACAGTGTAAATGACTAAAGGAAAGAAAATCATCATCAGCAAATTTTTTTTTTTTTTTACAGAAAGGGAGGGGTGTTTATTTTGTTTTCTATTCCGTTGTCCCCAAAGAGTTCAGAGCAGGTTACAGGTTAAAACAATTTCAGTACACGTTTATGATACAAGTTTTTATCCTAAGCTGACTCATACTAGAGATCTAATATTAATATACAGTTTATCGGTTACAATTTGCCATAGTTATCCTTACAATGCAAGGTTTTCAGTACAAGTTTTATCCTAATTTGACACATAGACAGTTTATAGGTTAGATTTGCCAGTTACAGTGCAAGATTTTACAATACAAGTTTTCCTTATGCGACACATAATAATAATAATAATAATAATAACTTTATTTTTGTATACCGCAATACCACAAAACAGTTCATACTGGCTCTGGTACCCAATATACATTTCTTTGTGGTCCATTGGTCAGGGCAGGGTGTTAGGTGAAGAGATGTGTTTTTATTGTTTTTCTAAAGTTGAGTAGTCCTTCAAGGGATCTGATCTGCGGGGGCAGTCGATTCCAGTGACTTGGTATGAAGTGGGAGTAGGACTGTCATTTGGTGGTTTGCAGTTGAAGGGCACGACCAGGGGGCGTTTTGAGGCATATTTCATCCTGGGAGCCGGAGGGACTGGTTCGGTATATATGGAGGAAATTTAGCCGTCATGTAGCCTTGCGCCATGTCATGCAAGGATCTGAACACTAGCATCAGGCCTTTGAAGACACAACGTTTGGCTATGGGCAGTCAGTGAGCCGATGCTAGAGCCTGAGAGAAAGGGTTGTGGGCACAGAGGGTTTTTAGAAGCCTAATTGCCACATGCTGGAGATGTCGTACATTCTTCACTGTGAGACCGTTGAATAATGCATTGCAGTAATCCATGCGCGAGAGTACTAAGGCATAGAGTAGTTGGGCAAAGTCAGACTCTGAAAAGTAGTTTCTTATTTTTCGGAGTTGTCGCAGGTAGTAAAATAAGGAAGATACCACTTGAGATATATGGTTGGAAAGCGACAGGTTGCAATCAAGGAATATTCCTAGGCTGCGCATTTTGTCTTTTGCAGTTATAGTAGTCAAGTCCCAGTGCAGCGAGGTACAGGCACAGTTGCAGCATTCTTTGTGGATCCAAAGGAGTTCTGTCTTAGAAGCGTTTAGTTGTAATTTGTTGATGGGCATCCAGTTTTTGATTTCCAAGAGGCAGTTTATGAATTTCGCAATCTGAATGTCACAGCCTCCTCCTAGCGGTAGGTACAGTTGGATGTAATCTGCGAAGGAGTGAATCTGCATTTGATATATGTGGGCTTTATCTAGGACAGGTCTAATGTACAGATTGAATAATAGGGGTGAAAACAGAGCCCCCTGCAGAACACCATATCTGATCGGTTTAGATAGTGCGTCATTGAGTAGAACGCTTTGGGATCTGTTATTTAGGAAAGAGGAAAACTATTGTAGCGCAATGTCTCAGATTTCAATTTCAAAGAGCCGTTTAATGAGGAGAGGATGGTCAATAGTGTTGAACACTACGCTGAGATCCAGCAGCCACTAGAACAGGGATCTCAAAGTCCCTCCTTGAGGGCCGTAATCCAATCGGGTTTTCAGGATTTCCCCAATGAATATGCACTGAAAGCAGTGCATGCACATAGATCTCATGCATATTCATTGGGGAAATCCTGAAAGCCCGACTGGATTGCGGTCCTCAAGGAGGGACTTTGAGACCCCTGCACTAGAAGGACATCATTACTATTGTCCATGAGTTTCCAGCAGTTATCGATGTCATCAAGGAGGACAGTTTCAGTGCTGTGGAATTTCCTGAATCCAGACTGGAAACCAAATAGGGTGCCTTGTTCGTCAATGAAGCAATTGGTTTAACACTGTTTTTTTCCAGGATCTAAGGTAGGATGGAGACAGGTCAAAAGTTGCCACGCACGTTAGGGTCAAGCGTGGGTTTTTACAAGATCAGTCTGATGACCGCTGACTTCTAGTTTGCAGGCACTACATCTGTTGTGTTGATGAGAGTAAGGATGGAGTCTACAAAGGCATCTTTCACAGCCACTAGGAGGCGTGATGGACAGGGGTCTAGGTTAAATCAGATGGGCGAATAGTGTCTAGTATCTCAGTGATGACGTCGTGGGACAATGGCAGTCCAAGGAACTATCAGACATACACTTCAAGGTCCTGAGAACCTGATTGGCCGTTGTGCAGAAAGAAACTGCAAGATTTTGGATATCTGTACATTTGCCAACCTTGGACTTGATTATTTCTGAAGTGTGGCAAGTCTTATTATCTTAGCAAGCTGACAGCTATTTATCACAATCAATTGGCCACCTTCAAGAAATGAAGGCACTCTTGAAATATGTTATCAATCAAAGAGATATTTTTAGTTGATACCATTGGCTTTTTAATCTAATTGCCTTTGTATTGATGGTGTGACCGGGTAAGACCTGGACTGGATTAGCCAGAGTCCTGACCTGGGTCATCCAAGCGGTTGAATGAGGCATGGAGGATAGAGGGGTGTCTGTATCAAATAAAAAGGTCCAGCATAGGTGCTTAATGAGAATTTTAAGATGTCTTTATTTTCTGGCTTTGTACTATAGTGAAGATGCGGGAGGATTGTCAAGACCTGCAACGTGACAAACATTTTCGAGAAATGGGCCGCAACATGGCAAATGAGGTTTAACGTGGATGATGCATGTCGGTAACAAAAATCTTATACACGAATACAGGATGTCCGGTATGGTACTTGAAGAGACCCCCCGGAAAGAGACTTGGGAGTACTAGTCGACAAGTCAATGAAGCCATCCGCGCAATGTGCGGCGGCGGCAAAAAGGGTGAACAGAATGCTGGGAATGATTAAGAAGGGGATAACAAACAGATCGCCGAAGCGCAAAATCTATATATAATAATAATAATAACTTTATTTTTATATACCGCCAGCTATCTTGCGACTTCTAGGCGGTTTACAGTAAAAGAGATTGTGAATACAATAAAGAAAATGTAAATACAATAAAGAGAGGCTTTACGTACAATGAATTAAGGAGTTTAGCAGTGTACATCTCAATACAATAAAGAGAAACTTTACGTACAATGAATTAAAGAGTATAGCAGTATACTTCTCGTACAATGACTTATAAAGTAAAGCAGGTTACATCTGATAATATTAATAATGTTAACAACAGTTTGTGTGTTGTAAGGCCCGGAAGTGCCAAGCTGTTTGTTCAGAAGTAGAAATATTCCGTGACTTGAATAGAGTGTTCGTAGATAGTGATTAGGGGTTGGGGTTAACAGTTTGCGAGTTTAGTTATGTGATGGTGTTACGAGGGGGTTGATGTTCCGGTTCGTTGCCTAGGTGTTTCAAGAATAGGTAAGTTTTTAGGTGTTTCCTGAATTCTTCATAGTTGTTTGTGTGTGCAATGAGTTTTTCTAGGTCTTTACCCCATATGGCTGCTTGATATGATAGCAGTTGTTGATGGTATCTCTTATATTTGCACCCTCTAGCCGGTGGGGAAACAAATTTCATGTGTGTTTTTCTTTCGTGTCTGTTGGTTGGGAATGAGAAGAGATCTGTGATGTATTTTGGGGCTAGACCATTTAATACTTTGAAGCAAAGACATCCTAGCTTGAACTTTGTGCGCGCCTCCATCGGCAGCCAGTGTAGGAGTCGGTAAGAAGGGGTTATGTGATCTGACTTCTTCAGCCCGAAAATCATCCTGACTGCTGCATTTTGTATCAGTTGTAGTCTTTGCATTTGCTTCTGGGGGATCGTCAGATGGGTGATGTTGCAATAGTCCAGGTGGTTTAGTATTAGGGATTGTACTAGCATTCTGAAAGCTGAAGTGTGGAAGTACGCCTTAATGGATTTAAGTTTCCAGAGAGTGAAGAACCCTCTTTTGATTAAGGAGTCTATGTGGTCCTTCATGGTTAGGCTTTGGTCTAGTATTACTCCTAGGATCTTCATCGTTGGTTGAATGGGGTAGTTTAGATTGTTAATGTGTAGTGATGTTGTCGTATTCTGTGCGTGTGGCGAGGCTATGAAGAATTTAGTTTTTTCTGAATTGAGCTTCAGTTTGAAATCTGTGGTCCATTGTTCCATCGTGTTTAGCGCTTCAGTTGCTGGGGGGATGGTTTCAGAGGGGGATGCCGTGAATGGGATTATGATTGTGAAATCGTCTGCATAGCTGAATACTTTTATGCCTCGCTGGGTTAGCTGCGTGCCCAATGAGGCTATGTAGATGTTGAAGAGTAGTGGGGATAGTGGGGATCCTTGTGGAACGCCTGATGGGTTTTTCCATGTTTTTGAGAGATTGCAGTTGAAGCGGACTTGATATGTGCGGGTTGTGAGGAAATCTCGGAACCAATCCAGCACTTCGCCTCCGATGCCGATTGAATCTAAACATTGTAGTAGTTTTTTGTGATCCACCAAGTCGAAGGCTGAGCTCATGTCAAATTGCATCACTAAGGCTTTGTGGCCTTTGCTGAATAGGTTACGTAGGTATTCTAAGATTGCTGCTATCACCGTCTCGGTACTGAACAGAGGTCTGAAGCCTGACTGGGTTTCATGTAGCAGTGAGAACCGATCTAGGTAGTCCATCAGTTGGGTTTGTACCAAGCCTTCCATTATTTTTACGAAAAATGGGATAGATGCTACTGGTCTATAGTTGGTTGCTGATGTTAGGGGTAGTTTACGATTTTTTGGGATTGGGGTGATTATAATGTGACCATTTTTTGATAGGAATTTTCCATTTTTTAAATTGTTGGACATATGAGTCCATAGTGTTATTTTAAAGTCTAGAGGGGCTGCTTTCATTATGTTGGGTGGACAGGGATCTAGGATGCAGTTTGATTTGGTGTATTTGTTGTATAGTTTTATGAAGCTGCTCCATTCTAGGTCCTGAAAGGAGTTCCAATACATGTCTACTGGTGTTTCGTTTTCATGTATGTTGGTTATTTGTTGTTCATCTGTGTTGTTTGTTGGGCCATTTTTCCTTAGGTTCACAATTTTTGAGTTGAAGTGTTGTGCTAGGTCGTCTGTTGATGGAAGTTCTGTGTCGTGCGTTGATTGACTGTGGCGTGTGGTGTCGAATAAATTTTTGACTAGGTTGAACAATTCATGAGTATTAATTCCTTTTGAGCTTGTGTTGGATGTGTATATTTTGGATGAGTAGAATTTTTTCCTTTTTTCTTTTATCAGTTGTTTATATTCCTTTATGTTTGCTCTCCAATTGTTCCTGTCAGATTTTTCACCTGTTTTGTTCCAGATCCTTTCTAGTCGTCGTGTTGATTGTTTCATTTTTTGTAGTTCGGAATCGAACCAGTTGTTATATTTATTTGAGCGGTTTGTTCTGTTTTGTTTGGGAGCTATTTTGTCTAAGATGGTTGTGCTTGTTTTTGACCAATGTTCCCAGAATTCGCCTTCTTCGTTCATCTCCTCGCGCGCTTCATAGTGGGCCCAGTATTCCTCTGGGTTAATGTGGCCCCTTGTGAGATGTTCTTTTTTTATCCTTGGGTGCGTTTTTTCTTTTGGTTGGTTCCAGATTAAATTAAAGTAATAGGTGTAATGGTCGGACCAGATGTCGTGGTTCCAGATGCCGTTTGATATGGAAATAGTGGGATTTAGGATTTCTTTTGAGGACATGGCTACCAAATCTAGCTGGTGGCCTTTTTCATGGGTTTGTGTGGGTGAAGGTAGAAAGAAGTTGAGTGAGGATAGGAATTTTTTGAAGTCTTTTGTGTCGGGATTTTCCTCTTTTTCTAATTGTAGGTTCGCGTCTCCTGCTATTAAATTGTAAGACGGGGTGATTGAGTTGTGTAGGATGAATTCATAGAGTTCTTCTCTGGCTTTTGACCAGCATTTTGGCGGTACATAAAATAGAATGCAGGAGAGGTACTCTTCTAGGTCCTTGTTGCTAATTTTGCATGCTAGTGTTTCTAGTTGATTGGTTTTCTTGGAATCAACTAATTCAAGTTTGAGTTCTTCCTTGAGGATGATTGCTAGTCCTCCCCCTCTTCGGTCTTCACGGTTTAGCATGTGAATTTTGTAGGAAAAAGAACAAAGAACCGGTGTGGCTCACTGTAAAGGTGAAGGAAGCGATCAGACACAAGAAAACTTCGTTTAAGGAATGAAAAAGGTCAAAAACGGACGAAAACTGGAATAGGCGGTAAAAGGGGCCAAAAGAGACTATGAGAAAAAAATAGCCAAGGAGGAGAAAAATTTCAAGCCATTCTTTCGATATATTAAGGGGAAACGACATGCGAAGGAAGTGGTGGAACCGCTGCATGACCATGGAATAAAGGGAGTCCTAAAGGAGGACAAAGAAATCGCAAAAAAATTGAACACATTTTTTGCATCTGTATTTACCGAAGAGGATATACACACCATACCGGAACCAATCAGGCTATATGCTGGAAATGAAGACAGCAAACTGACAGGGTTGGTGATCAGTCTAAAAGAGGTATGCAGGCAGATTGATATGCTTAAGAGCGATAAATCCACAGGACCAGATGGCATCCATCTGAGGGTCATCAAGGAACTGAAAGGGACTATAGCTAAACTGCTTCAACTGATAGCCAATCTGTCGATCAAATCAGGAAAGATTCCGGGCTGTAAGGTGGCGAATGTTACGCCGATCTTCCAAAACAGTTCAAGGGGAGATCTGGGAAACTACAGACCGGTGAGTCTGACCTTGGTACCGGGAAAGATAGTAGAGGTGCTGATAAAGGACAGCATCATTGATCACCTTGATGGACACGGTTTAAAAAAGGAGAAAGTCTAACTTGGTCTGCAGAAAAAACACCAACCAGGAGAAACCAACAAAACTGCAGACTGTGTACAAGATAAGAACATAAGAAGTTGCCTCCGCTGAGGCAGACCAGAGGTCCATCTTGCCCAGCGGTCCGCTCCCGCGGCGGCCCATCAGGCCTATTGCCTGAACAGTGGTCCCAGACTAATTTTGTAACTTACCTCTAATCCTAACCCTAAACCTACCTCCACTCCTATCTGTACCCCTCAATCCCTTTATCCTCCAGGTACCTATCCAAACCTTCTTTGAAGCCCTGTAGCGTGCTCCTGCTTATCACATCTTCCGGTAGCGCGTTCCATGTATCCACCACCCTCTGGGTGAAAAAGAACTTCCTGGCGTTTGTTCTAAACTTTTCCCCTTTCAATTTCTCTGAGTGCCCCCTTGTACTTGTGGGTCCCCATAGTTTGAAAAATCTGTCCCTGTCTACTTTTTCTACGCCCTTCATGATCTTTAAGGTTTCTATCATGTCTCCTCTAAGTCTTCGCTTTTCCAGGGAGAAAAGCCCCAGCTTTTTCAGTCTGTCAGTATATGAGAGGTCCTCCATACCCTTTATTAGCTTAGTTGCTCTTCTCTGGACTCTCTCAAGTACCGCCATGTCGTTCTTAAGGTACGGCGACCAGTACTGAACATAGTACTCCAGGTGCGGGCGCACCATTGCACGATATAGTGGCAGGATGACTTCCTTCATCCTGGTCGTGATACCCTTCTTAATGACACCCAACATTTTGTTTGCTTTCCTTGAGGCTGTGGCGCACTGCGCCGACGCCTTCAAGGTTGTGTCTACCATCACTCCCAGGTCTCTTTCAAGGTTGCTCACCCCTAGCGGTGATCCCCCCATTTTGTAAATGAACATCGGGTTCTTTTTCCCTACAGGCATGACCTTGCATTTCCCTATGTTGAAGCTCATTTGCCACTTTTTGGCCCACTCTTCCAGCGTTGTCAGATCTTTTTGGAGATCTTCGCAGTCCTCCATGTTATTAGCCCTGCTGTATAGTTTGGTGTCATCTGCAAATTTGATAATCTCACATTTTGTCCCTGCCTCCAGGTCGTTAATAAATATATTGAACAGGAGTGGTCCCAACACCGACCCCTGTGGAATTCCGCTCGTGACCCATTGCCAGTCTGAGTAATGGCCCTTTACTCCATCCCTCTGTTTCCTGTCCACCAGCCAGTTTTTGATCCATCGGTGGACCTCCCCTTGCACCCCGTGGTTCCATATCTTCCTTAGCAGTCTTTCGTGTGGTATCTTGTCGAAGGCTTTTTGGAAGTCAAGGTAAATGATGTCTATGGATTCCCTTTTATCCACCATGCTGTTTACCCCCTCAAAGAAGTATAATAGGTTCGTGAGGCATGACCTGCCCTTGCAGAAGCCATGCTGGCTCGGCTTTAGTTGCCCAGTGTTTTCGATGTGTTCCCAGATGTTGTCTTTAATCAGCGCTTCCATCATCTTTCCCGGGACTGAGGTCAAGCTCACCGGCCTGTAGTTTCCTGGGTCTCCCCTTGAGCCTTTCTTGAAGATGGGCATGACATTTGCTATTTTCCAGTCTTCCGGAATCTCTCCAGTTTTTAAGGATAGGTTGCATATTTGTCGAAGTGGCTCAGCTATTTCGTTCCTTAGTTCCTTGAGTACCCTTGGGTGAATGCCGTCCAGACCTGGCGATTTGTCGCTCTTTAGCCTGTCTATCTGCCTGAGGACATCCACCTTGCTCACCTCTAGTTGGACCAGGTTTTCATCCTGGTCTCTCTTTACGATCTCCTCGGGATCCGGAATGTTGGTTGTGTCCTCCCTCGTGAAGACTGACGTGAAGAACTCATTTAACCTGTCAGCTATCTCCTTTTCCTCTTTTACTACTCCCTTTCTGTCTCCATCATCTAAGGGTCCCACTTCCTCCCTTGCTGGTTGCTTCCCCTTGACGTACCTGAAGAATGATTTGAAGTTTGTTGCTTCCCCCGCCAGTCTCTCTTCATATTCTCTTTTTGCTTTCCTAACCACTCGGTGACACTCCTTTTGGTGTATTTTATGTTCCTTTTGGTTGTCCTCCGATTGGTCCTTTTTCCATTTTTTTGAATGATGCCTTCTTGTCACTTATCGCCTTTTTCACTGCATTTGTTATCCACACTGGGTTTTTTGTTCTATTTTTTTTGCACCCTTTCCTGAACTTGGGGACGCACAGGTTTTGTGCTTAGTGCACCATGCCTTTAAGTAGGGTCCAGGCTTTTTCTACGGACTCCATCTTCCTTGCAGTGTCGTTGAGTTTCTTTCCCACCATTTTCCTCATGGCATCATAATTCCCTTTCTTGAAGTTCAGTGTTGTCGTCGTAGTTCTTTTCACCTTTGCAGATCCAATTTCTAGCCTGTACTGGATCGTGTTGTGATCGCTGTTTCCTAGTGGGGCTAGTACCACCACCTCCTTAGCAGGTCCCCCTAGTCCGTTGAAGATTAGGTCAAGAGTGGCATCTCCCCGTGTTGGTTGCGTGACCAGCTGTTCCATGAAACAGTCCCTCGTGACCTCCAGGAATCTGGTTTCCCTCATGCAGTTTGAGTGCCCGATACTCCAGTCTATTCCCGGGTAGTTGAAGTCCCCCATCACCACCACACTTCCGCTTTTGCATACCTGTCTCAGCTCAGCCTCCTGATCCTGGTCGATTTCTTGTTTGTCCAGGTGGGCGATAGTACAGACCCAATTTTATGTCTGCTCCAGTTCCTCCCGGATAGCTTAACCCATAGTGATTCCAAGTCATCCGCCCTTACTGGTGTTTTCATCCTGGTTGAAGGTATGGAATCCTTTATATATAGCGCTATTCCTCCACCCTTTTTGTGTGTCCTATCTCTCCTGTAGCGTTTGAACCCTGGTAAAGCCACATCCCATTTATTGTCATCTGTCCACCACGTTTCTGTGACTCCAATTATGTCTAGGCCCTTTTTACTGGCTAAGACTTCCAGCTCTCCCATTTTAGTCCCTAGGCTCCTAGCATTAGTATATAGGTATTGTAAGTCCCGGTTGTTCGCCTTTCTTGCTGGTTTTCCTCGTGGTTTGGCACTCCTGGCGACCCCCTCATGAGTTGCCAGTCCCCAAGCCTCGTCTCGGTCATCCTCCTCCTGTGGAGTGTCTATTTCATCCTCAGCCTGTTTCCCCGTTTTTGGTTGTCCCTCTGGATTCTGTTGTTCTCTCTTAGCCCTGCTTGCCTATCTCATTTGTGCCCTAGATCCCTGCAATTTGTCCTTTGGTCCTTCTTCAAAAATTTCCCACTCAGTCCTGAGCCCTCTTTTACAGTGTCCTTGTTCAACATCCTTGGCCCTGGTGCTCTGCATTGCGTCCTTAGGTCCTTTTCCCAAAAATTCCCACTCAGTCCCGTTCCCTTTTTTACAATGTCCTTGCTCAGTGTCCTTGGCCCTGGGCCCCTGTATTGCATCCTTAGGTCCTTTTTCCAAGAATTCCCACTCAGTCCCGAGCCCTCTTTTACAATGTCCTTGCTCAGTATCTTTATTTGATACTATTGTCCGATGTGTCAAATCGACTGTTGGCTTTCCCCTCTTCCTCAGTTTAAAGCCAAATCTATGACGCTCTGGACGTTACGTGCCAGCATCCTCGTCCCAGTCGTGCTCAGGTGCAGTCCGTCTGTCCTGTAGAGCTTATTTTTTCCCAAGAAAGTTGTCCAGTTCCGCACAAAAAGGAAACCCTCCTCTTCGCACCATCTCCTGAGGCAAATTTATTGTATCAAAATTAAAATGCAAAAAATAATATAAATAAAACCCTTTTACCAATGCTTATAGTCCAGAGTATGAAGAGCTGTTTGTCCAGCAAGAGAATGAGGTTTTGGAAAAAACACTGGAAGTACAATGGATTGATTGAGATGAAATTCTGAAACCACTTTAGGTAAGAATTTAGGATGAATACGGAGGACCAATTTGTCATGATGGAATACTGTGAAAGATGGGTCTACAACTAAAGCTTGTAGCTCACTGAGCCTGCGAGCAGACGTGAGAGCAATGAGAAAAATCACTTTCCAAGTGAGATATTTGAGAAGAACCGAAGCCATTGGTTCAAATGGAGGCTTCATCAATTGAGCAAGAACATTGAGATCCCAAACCACTAGAGGAGATTTGAGAAGGGGTTTGACATTTAAAAGTCCTTTCATAAATCTGGAAACCACAGGATGAGCAGAAAGGGGTTTCCCTTCGATGGTTGATGAAAAGCAGTAATTGTACTGAGATGGACTCAAATGGATATGGATTTGAGGCATGATTAAGACAAATGGTACAGGTAATCCAAAACTGAAGACAAGGAGGTAGACTGAGGTTCTTTGTGATGAATGGTGCACCAAGCAGAAAATCTAGTCCATTTCTGATTATAGCATTGTCTAGTGGTAGGCTTCCTGGAAGCCTCTAAAATGTCCTGTACAGATTGAGAAAATAGTATAGTGGCAGTTAGGTTGAGAGGTACCAAGCTGTCAGGTGTAGAGATTGTAAGAACATAAGAAGTTGCCTCCGCTGAGGCAGACCAGAGGTCCATCTTGCCCAGCGGTCCGCTCCTGTGGCGGCCCATCAGGCCTATTGCCTGAACAGTGGTCCCAGACTAATTTTGTAACTTACCTCTAATCCTATCCCTAAACCTACCTCCACTCCTATCTGTACCCCTCAATCCCTTTGTCCTCCAGGTACCTATCCAAACCTTCTTTGAAGCCCTGTAGCATGCTCCTGCTTATCACATCTTCCGGTAGCGCGTTCCATGTATCCACCACCCTCTGGGTGAAAAAGAACTTCCTGGCGTTTGTTCTAAACCTTTCCCCTTTCAATTTCTCTGAGTGCCCCCTTGTACTTGTGGTTCCCCATAATTTGAAAAATCTGTCCCTGTCTACTTTTTCTACGCCCTTCATGATCTTGAAGGTTTCTATCATGTCTCCTCTAAGTCTCCGCTTTTCCAGGGAGAAAAGCCCCAGCTTTTCAGTATATGAGAGGTCCTCCATACCCTTTATTAGCTTAGTTGCTCTTCTCTGGACTCTCTCAAGTACCGCCATGTCCTTCTTGAGGTACGGCGACCAGTACTGGACACAGTACTCCAGGTGCGGGCGCACCATTGCACGATACAGTGGCAGGATGACTTCCTTCGTCCTGGTCGTGATACCCTTCTTAATGATACCCAACATTTTGTTGGGATGAAGTAGAGACCTCTGAATCTGTGTAAGCAGAGAGGGAAAAACTGGTAGAAGTAGTGGCTCCCTGCTGCTGAGCTGAAGTAGAAGGGAGAACCAAGGTTGCCTGGGCCACCGAGGAGCTATCAAAATCATGGTGACATGTTCCTGTTTGAGTTTGACAAGAGTCTTGAGTATCAGAGGGAATGTAGGGAATGCATAGAGAAACCGATTTGTCCAATCCAGGAGAAAAGCATCTGCCTCAAGTCGGTGAGGAGAGTATATCCTGGAGCAGAACTGAGGCAATTTGTTGTTGTGGGGAGACGCTAAGAGATCTATCAGAGGAGTCCCCCACTGAGAAAAAATGTGATGAAGAGGCGAGGAATTGAGCGTCCATTCGTGAGGTTGTAGAAGATGATTCAATTTGTCCGCCAGGCAGTTTTTCTCTCCTTGAATATAGACAGCTTTCAGGAATTGCCCAATTGTGAAGAATTGCCCAATTGTGAGGAATTGCCCAATTCCAAATCTTCAGAGCTTCCTGGCAAAGAGGGAGAGATCCTGTTCCTCCCTGCTTTTTGACACAGTACATGGCGACTTGATTATCTGTCCTAATGAGGACTACCTGGTCATGAAGAAGATGCTGAAAAGCATTGAGAGCATTGAAGATCGCTCAGAGTTCCAACAGATTGATGTGACACTGACGATCCGTGCTGGACCAATGGCCTTGAGTACGGAGACCATCGAGATGAGTCCCCCAAGCGTAGGTCAAATAATCTGTCGTGAGGACCTTCTGATGAGGGGGTGTTTGAAAGAGTAAACCTCTGGAGAGACTGGAAGAGAGCATCCACCAGTGGAGAGACTGTCTCAATAAAGGAGTCACTTTGATGTCTTGAGAGAGTGGGTCAAAAGCCTGAGCACACCGATGTGTCAGGGTCCACTGGGATTCTGAGGTGAAGTCTGGCAAAAGGAGTCACGTGAACGGTAGAAGCCATATGACCAGGAAGATCATGTGTCTTGCTGAAATCGAAGAGAGGAAAGACACTTTCTGACAGAGATGAAGAAGAGCATTCTGACATTGACGATTAAGGAATGCTCTGAGTTGTACAGTGTTCAAGACAGCTCTGATGAACTGTAGAGTTTGAGAGGGCTGTAGCTGGGATTTGGGAAAGTTGATTTCGAACCCCAAACTTTGGAGGAACCAAATAGTCCATTGGGTCACTACAATAACCCCTAGAGATGTTGAATCTTTGATGAGCCAGTCGTCCAGGTACGAGATCATGGTTCCGCAGAGCTGCTGCTACTACAACTATGTATATGTATACCCTAGAGGAAAGGAGAGACAGGGGAGATATGATTCAGACGTTCAAATACTTGAAGGGTATTAACGTAGAACAAAATCTTTTCCAGAGAAAGGAAAATGGTAAAACCAGAGGACATAATTTGAGGTTGAGGGGTGGTAGATTCAGGGGCAATGTTAGGAAATTCTACTTTACAGAGAGGGTAGTGGATGCCTGGAATGCGCTCCCGAGAGAGGTGATGGAGAGTAAAACTGTGACTGAGTTCAAAGAAGCGTGGGATGAACACAGAAGATTTAGAATCAGAAAATAATATTAAATATTGAACTAGGCCAGTTACTGGGCAGACTTGCACGGTCTATGTCTGTGTATGGCCGTTTGGTGGAGGATGGGTAGGGGAGGGTGTAGATGGGCTGGAGTAAGTCTTAACAGAGATTTTGGCAGTTGGAACCCAAGCACAGTACCGGGTAAAGCTTTGGATTCTTGCCCAGAAATAGCTAAGAAGAAAAATTAAAAAAAATAAAAATAAAAAATTTACATTGAATCAGGTTGGGTAGACTGGATGGACCATTCGGGTCTTTATCTGCCGTCATCTACTATGTTACTATAACTAGGCACTTGGTGAAAAGTCTTGGAAATGATGCCAAGCCGAAGTGTAGCACTCTGTATTGGAAATGCAGATTTCCCACCCAAAATCTGAGGAACTGTCGAGAGAATGGATGAATGGGAATGTGAGTGTAAGCCTCTTTGAGATCCAGAGAACATAACCAATCGTTCTGATCTAGAAGGGGATATAAGGATGCCAGAGACAACATTTGGAATTTTTCTTTGACTAAAAATTTGTTGAGCGCTCCGAGATCCAAGATAGGATGCAGATTGCCTGTCTTCTTCGGAACAAGGAAGTAATGGGAGTAAAAACCCCTCCTTTGCTGTTCCAAGGGAACTTCCTCGATGGCAAGGAGATGAAGAAGAGCTTGAGCTTCCTGAAGAAGGGTGGTCTGTGATGAATTGGAAGGATACGCTCTTGGAGGAAGATCTGGTGGAATCTGGAGGAAACGAAGAGAGTTTCCTTCCTTGAGAATAGACAGCACCAGAGATCTGATGTAATGGTCTCCTAGTGGTGGTAAAAATGATGGCGATGACCTCCAATGGGAAGGGGAGAGGACAGAGGTAGAACGATGGAGGTTATGCTCTGTATTAGATGGTCAAAAAGGTTAAGAGGCCTTAGGCGCAGCAGGAGTCTGAGGTTTTTGCTCCTCTTGTGGTGGTTGTTTCTTAGGAGGCGCTCGTGTGTAAGGAGCTGATCTCTGTAGAAAACGCCTCTGATAAGATGGAAGAGGCCTGAAGCTTAGGCTTAGGTTGAATGATGGAAGCAAACAATTTATCATGTTCAAACAATCGTTTAGTAGCTGCCTCGATCAAACAATTCATTGCCCTGACAAGGGATTTTGGCTTGACAATCTTGAAGTTTGGGGTCCATGTCTACAGTGCGGAGCCAGGCAAGCCAGCGCATTGCCACTGAGAAGGCAGTGACCATCGAGGAAAGTTCAAATGTATCATAGGAAGATTGAAGGAGATGGAAGCGGAGTTGAGCCAGAGAGGTAATCACATGCTGAAACTCTGGAAGACGATGTTGAGGAATACATTTGCAAAATTCAGGCAGGATGTTAACCAAATGCTTGAAATAAGAAGTGAAAATAAAATTGTAATTCAAAACTCTAGTTGCCATAAGAGAATTCTGATACAAATGACAACCAAACTTGTCCATGGTCCTGCCCTCTCTTCCAGGAGGGACAGTGGCAATAAGCTTTGGCAGGATTGGTCCTTTTCAAAGAAGGGACTGATGGGATAAGTGAGATTTCTTGAAGCCCTTGCAGTAGACCATCCTGTAACGAGATTCCAGTTTTCCTGGTACAGCAGGAATGGAATAAGGTGTTTCAAGATTTCGCTTGAAAGTTTGAGAAAGAAGTCTATTGATGGGCAATTTAAGAGACTCCACAGGAGGACGAGGCATACCCATTTCTTCTAAATACTCCGTAGAGTATTTGGAATCAGAGTCAAGTAATATTGAAGTCTTTACTCATTTGACATAGGAACGAAGAAAAAGAGATCTGCTCTGAGGAAGGGTGACCTCGAGGCACCTCACAAGGCAGAGAACAAAGGTGAAGTTTCTCTGGAGTACTGATACCTGAGGTCTGAATATGCAGGTATAGATGGCTTACTGAGAGAATGGAGAGAATCCCTCACAGGAGAAGAAGCATAGGTGTAAGGCTCAGGAGGTGGCATCCTCGACTTCGGAGATGGAGGCCTCAAAGAGTCTCGAGGCCTGGAGAAATGAGGCTGTCCCGAGATGAGGGCCTGTGCCTCGATAGATGCCTCAACTGATGTGGAGAACTGTGCCTCGAACCAGGCATGTCCCGCTGAGAGGAATGTCAAGGAGTGTTCACCCTATGCCTCGGAAAAGGCGACGCTTTATGCAAGGAAGGAGGGCTGGCGATTGAGACACCAAAAAGGACTGAGCTCCTTGTGTTGAGGTATCTCGAGGCACTGAAAAGGACTTGGCTCCTTGAGTAGCGTGCTTATACTCCAGACAAGACAATCGCAAAGACTCGCCTCCTTGCATAGAGTGAGTAGAATCCTGTTGACTCGACTCCTTGTATAGAGTGGGTAGATTCAGCTCGAGGCACTGCCAAGGACTCAACTCCTTGTGATACTGGTAAGTGCTCCAATTGGACTGCAAGAAGCAGAGTCACGGTAGGAGTATGTTTGGCAAGCATATTACCAAACTGCCGATCCATAATGGTCTGGATCATAGCCTCTAAATGTGACACCGAGTCTTGATGATCTGGTACATTTGGTGTGGCTATAGTCTCTGAGGAAGGGGAGGAAGAACGACTCTTCAACTTGGAGACATGCTTTTTGAGCAGTTTGATAACCACTGCTGGTACCTGACCTGAGGGAGGCAGCAAGGAAAGCGGCTCCTCAGGAGAGACTTAGCAGATTTGCTCGAGGACGAGGACCCTCCAAACGTGGAGGGTTTGATTAAGGCCGAGGCAGAAGGTGGAATCCCTGTGAGAACCTTGACCGGATTCGAGGTCAAGACCATACTGCCAAAGAGTTTCTCCACCTGAACTCGATGATGTTAGATGGCTTGAGGTTGAAGGGTAGCACAGCAGGCACACAACTCCGGACGATGGACAGGTCTCAAACACTGAACACACCACCTATGTGGGTCATTGAGGGAGATTGCGCGCTGGCAACGGCTACACTTCTTAAGTCTGTGACCGGCTGGGACATAAATAGAAATATAGCCTCAGTGAGATCAAAGTCTGCAGGCTGAGGCCATGAGGCAGGCACCGCCGTGACACAAAGGAAAAATAAAATTAAGGTTTTTTTTTTTAAAAAGAAAATGCGCGAAGAAACACAGCGACCCTGTAAAAAATAAAACACGAGCCGCGGTGAGAGAAGGCACAAAGTAGAACTGAGTCTAGTGCAGAGCATCAAATTAGGACTTCTCGGCTCCGTGGAAAACTGAGAACTGAGGAGACACGCGTCCTATGTCGGGTGGGAAGGCACTCGCACATGCGCAGTGCGGCAATCACAAACTTTCTAAAGTTCTTCAAGCAAGTCTACTTGCGAAGCTGTCCGCATCCGGGTTCCGTGGATGACGTCACCCACATGTTGAGAATAGCTGTCTGCTTGTCCTGGGAAATCACTTTTATTTCCCTCAAGCTTCATTCTATGAAGAACATGCATAAGAACATGAACATAAGAACATAAGAATTGCCGCAGTTGGGTCAGGCCAGTGGTCCATCGTGCCCAGCAGTCCGCTCATGCGGCGGCTCTTAGGTCAAAGACCAGTGCCCTAACTGAGACTAGCCTTACCTGCGTATGTTCTGGTTCTGCAGGAACTTGTCTAACTTTGTCTTGAATCCCTGGAGGGTGTTTACCCCTATAACAGCCTCTGGAAGAGCATTCCAGTTTTCTACCACTCTCTGGGTGAAGAAGAACTTCCTTACATTTGTATGGAATCTATCCCCTTTTAACTTTAGAGAGTGCCCTCTTGTTCTCTCTACCTTGAAGAGAGTGAACAACCTGTCTTTTTCTACTACGTCTATTCCCTTCATTATCTTGAATGTTTCGATCATGTCCCCTCTCAGTCTCCTCTTTTCAAGGGAGAAGAGGCCCAGTTTCTCTAATCTCTCACTGTACGGTAACTCCTCCAGCCCCTTAACTATTTTAGTCGCTTTTCTCTGGACTCTTTTGAGTAGTACTGTGTCCTTCATGTATGGCGACCAGTGCTGTACGTAGTATTCCAAGTGGGTGCGTACCATGGCCTGGCTCCATTTCAATATCATTTACTAACATTTCTTCTGGCATTTCCACATCATATTCAGTGCCTTCAGAAGAATGATTAGAGGCTTCAGAGCTGAGGTTTTCCACATGCTTGCTTTGGGAAGTGCTGGTCTCTGCCTTCTGAATCCGGGATTGCACAGGTCTGCTTCTTCCCAAGGATTCAGGTATGCTGTAAGTTTGTGGCTGCCTCCCTGGCCTAGAGACCACATCCTTTTCTCTAGCATTGGGCTGATTGTCTCTAGAAAACACCTGTGGTTCCCTGTTGCCTTGCTAATGAGCCTGGAGAGCTTCCCTGCTGACTAGCCCTGCCCCCAGACGATTGCAGGAGCTAATCCCTTTGTGGGTTTTGCTATCACCAACCTGGTGCCTGCTGGTACTTGTAGTTCTTTGCCTTTAGCATTCCCTACACTAGAACTAGCCAAGTATACTTGGGTCACTTTTGGGTTGTTTTTCACTGGGGGTAAATTCTGCAGGGCAGTTTCCCTAACCTATCTGCTTCTAGGAGCAGGTTTATGGATAGTTTTAGAGCACTACAGGGTTTTCTCCAGCATGACAGGACTCTCCCTGTCACAATGGATATGCCTTGTGTTTGAAGTCCTCTGGATCTAGTGGGTAATAATAATGCTTTTTGGCATTAAGTTTGTAGCAAGTGCTGCCATACAGTGGATTTTACAGAATACCCCCCTGACGATGCTACAGCGAAACGGGGTACTCCCATAGGATGTTTGAGAGTTTCAACTTGGATTTGGAATGACGTGGGTTTCTACTTGAATCATCAGCGATTCTCAACTAAGTACTTGATTTTTCAGCACTATTGACTTCCCATTTAAAATACAAAACACTTACAATGAAAGATACAATATATTTAAACATATGTTTTGCTTTTTGGTGCTTTTTGCCTATTGTAGGAAGAGGAGCATATATATTTTCTATTTTTCCCGATGTGGAGGGGGGGTTTTCTTTCTTGCTTTCAGCTGTGGCTGTTATGTCAAGCTCTCTAAACCAATTGTGAGGTCTTTTTCTCCACTATTGGAATATGTTATTGTTGCTACCTCTAGAAGAAAATCAAATTAATGTGTGTACTATGTGATATTGATCAATTTTGCTCAGTGTAGCTTTATTGTTTGAACAAGTGGTAATTGAAATCAGCCATTATTATACTGTTACTACTACTATTTATGATTTCTAAAGCGCTGAAAGGCATACGCAGCACTGTACATTTTAACAAACAAAAGACGGTCCCTGCTCAGAAGAGCTTACAATTTAATTTAGACAGGATATTTTGGGGTTGGGGAGATTATGGTAGAGGAAATAATACAGTGGGTATAGATATCTGACAGTAATGAGTGGGAGTTAGGAGTTGAAAACAGGCAAGCAGGAGGCAGGAAAAGAGAAGGAGAGAAAAGCAGAGAACAGGAGAGGGGAAGAAGAAGCAAGAGAAGGCAGGAGCAAGAGCCATTGGTGAAAGATAGCTCCGCCCACTCCCCGCCATCATCTACCGGAGCGCCTCCTTAAAAGGGGAGGGGCCAACAGAGCTCAGTTAAACAGGCTTGGGCAGGCAAGCAGGAGGCAGGAAAGGAGGAGAGAAAAGCAGAGAAGAAAACAGAAGAGGGGAAGAAGGAGCAAGAGAAGGCAGGAGAGAGGAAGGGGCATTGGTGAGAGGTAGCTCTGCCCATCTCCTGTCATCCACCGGAACTCCTCCTTAAAAGGGGAGGGGCCAACAGAGCTCAGTTAAACAGGCTTGGGCAGGCAAGCAGGAGGCAGTAAAGGAGAGAAAAGCAGAAGGAGAGACGATATAGGAGAGGGGAAGAAGGAGCAAGAGAAGACAGGAGAGCAAGGGGCATCGGCGAGAGGTAGCTCCCCCTACCCAACATCATCCACCGGAGCGCCTCCTTAAAAGGGAGGGGCCAATGGCACTCAGCTGTTCGGCGCACAAAGGTGAGCATTAAAGGTGCTCACCTTAGAGAGGGCGCCTTTGCGAAGGGCCTTAAGAAGGGATGAGCAAAGAAGAAACACTAAGGAAGGACACCTATACAGGCAAGTACCACAAGGGCAACAGGACAGACAAGCAGAAGATAAACAAACACTGTAGTAGCATAGGGCATTCACAGGAGACACAGAGGACACAAACAAGAAACAGGGGCAGCAGGTTTAAAATCAAGTAAAGGACTTCACAGTAACACCAAGGACGCTACACAGATTCCTACACAAGGAGAAGCCACTTTAGACGACAGACCGGTAAATGGACAGCAATGGATGCAGCAGACAGAAGCAGGATGTTGAGCTACCCAGTTTTCTGCACTGTTTGCCATATGTATGACTACCTCCTCTCTGTGAGGCGGTCTTACATATGCACTCGATGCGAGGAACTGGAGGGCCTGAAGAAGCAAGTCAGACTCCTGGAGGGCAGAATACTGGAACTAGAAACACTTCGAGCAGTGGAAGAGGAGGAGAGAGAGGCAGAAAATTTCATGACAGAGGAAACCGTTGAGGAAGAAGTCAGAACATAAGAACATAAGAAGTTGCCTCCGCTGAGACAGACCAGAGGTCCATCTCGCCCAGCGGTCTGCTCCCGCGGCGGCCCATCAGGCCCATTGCCTGAGCAATGGTCCCAGACTATCCCTATAACCTACCGCTACTCTTATCTGTACCCCTCAATTCCTTTATCCTCTAGGAACCTATCCAAACCTTCTTTGAAGCCTTGTAACGTGCTCCGGCCTATCACAGCCTCCGGAAGCGCATTCCATGTGTCCACCACTCTCTGGGTGAAAAAGAACTTTCTGGCATTTGTTTTAAACCTGTCTCCTTTTAATTTTTCCGAGTGCCCCCTTGTACTTGTGGTTCCCCATAATCTGAAAAATCTGTCCCTGTCTACTTTTTCTATACCCTTCAGGATCTTGAAGGTTTCTATCATGTCTCCTCTAAGTCTCCGCTTTTCCAGGGAGAACAGCCCCAGCTTTTTCAGTCTGTCAGTATATGAGAGGTTTTCCATACCTCTTATCAGTTTAGTTGCTCTTCTCTGGACTCCCTCAAGTACCGCCATGTCCTTTTTGAGGTACGGCGACCAATATTGGACACAGTACTCCAGATGCGGTCGCACCATTGCACGATACAGTGGCAGGATGACCTCCTTCGTCCTGGTCGTGATACCCTTCTTAATGATACCCAACATTTTGTTTGCTTTTCTTGAGGCTGTGGCGCACTGTGCCGACGCCTTCAAAGACGTGTCCACCATCACTCCCAGGTCTCTTTCAAGGTTACTTACCCCTAGCAGTGATCCTCCCATTTTGTAGCTGAACATCGGGTTCTTTTTCCCTACATGCATGACAGGGAGTTAGAGAAGTACAGGCATACAAGGAAGCTGTGGAAAATCACCAACAGTGGAGCTGTCAAGATACACCTAAAGTGAGGATAAAGATACACCTACAGTGAACGAGGACCACCTGGAGGACAACCACAAGGGAGACGAGTCCGGCGCACGCCAATGCCAGGATAAGGGAAGATGGAAGTGCACAGAGGACACGGACCTATAACTGGAGAGATGGTCATACACCATGGACACGGACCTGTGGCTAGAAAGGCAAGAGAAGATAGAGAGGACAGCAATCGTTGTGGGGGACTCCATCATCAGACAAGTCGACAGCCACATAGCGGGAGGAAGAAAGGATCAGCTGGTGACCTGCCTACCAGGAGCCAAGGTAGAAGGTATAGTGAGCAGTATCGACAGGTTCATCGACAGCACTGAAGGGGAAGAAAAGGTTGTGGTGATCCACATGTGGACAAACAACAGGAACTATAGCAGGGAAACACTGAAGGACCAGTTCTGGATGCTAGGAGGGAAGCTGAAGACCAGAACGCCGATGGTAGCGTTCTCGGAGATCCTACCCAGGGCCGACAAGAAGTTTCAAGTTTATTTAAAAAATTTTATACCGCTTAATCAAATTTCTAAGCGGTGTACAGAAATAAATAAGTATCTTAAAAAACAAGTTAGAGTTAAAATACTAAACAGAACCAGGTTAGGTTAGTAGACACATACCAAAACATATATACTGACTACACACAGTGAAGACCCTAGGCCTTCACAGACAGAACATTCAACTCTCTTTATCCTGATACAAATAATATGAGTTTTAATAATCAAATAGCAATAGCTTACAGGAACAAATCACACAGCATACAGAGTGATAGAGCATGCACCAGGCTGGCCAGGCTGATGGAGAACCTCCGATGAGTTCTGAAACTATGGTCCTTATATGATTCTGGCAGCTCTGGCCCACATTGGTGCATGTTACATTTCACACTTTCATTGGTTAATTATATTCATTATCTCATATATTAAGCTATGGGTTGATTAACATGATTGAGTGATTCTGTGTCACGCCTTTTTCCATATGCTTCTCCCTCACTTCCCCGTAAATGTTCTCTTAATATATCAAGAACCTCCCTCGAGCACCTGGGCCTAACGGTTTTCCAACTCTGTGGTTAGCCTTCTTGATATTATGTCCGTGGTTTGTCTTTCCTCTGGTGAAAGTTATCATGTTGCTTGTCTTTCTTCTGGTGAAAGTTATCATGTTGCTTATGTTTTTCATTAGACTGTTTTTCTCTATAACTACGCTCGCTGTTTCTAGGAAAAAGCAGAAGTGTCTTTCACAGTTCACAGCTGCTCTCAGAGCTGACAATTTCTAGTCAGAGAGTCCATTTGCTTTTTCAGCAACCATTTTAGGTCTTAGCTGTACTGACCTTACTTTGGCCTTCTATTGCTGTGACAGGGAAATTCTCGGGGGTCTTCACCTGAGCTTACAGGACTTTCCCCTCCCCCTTCTCAACAGTTAGGAAAGAAGGGCAGAACTACAATCTTTGAGGAAAAAGCACATATAGGGAAAAACAATAGGTGAGGGTAAAAGCTATAAAATTTGTTTTAGTCCTTAAAAGACAGTTGTTATCCAAAAGCATCTTGGAACAAGAATGTTTTTAATTTTGCTTTAAATTGCTTTAGTATAGATTTGATCCGTAGATGATTAGGCAGCGAATTCCAGACAGAAGGTGCAGTGACGGCGAAATTGTTAGATCTCAGCGTGTTAATTAAGAAGAGGCTGACGGAGCTGCAAGCAGTCAACGCATGCATGAGGCATTGGTGTGAGGAAGGATTCTACTTCGTGCGCAACTGGACGACGTTCTGGGTGAAGAGCAAGCTATTCAGGAAGGATGGACGCCACCTCAGTGGAGATGGAACAAGTCTACTTACAAGCAACATCAAGAGAAAAATTGAGACTTTTTAAACTAGGAAGAAGGGGAAAGCTGACAGTCAACCAAGAGTCGATGGTTCGGGAAATGGTATACCCAGAGGATACCGTGTAGGAAAATAGCGGGGAAGGCTCACTGGATCAGAAAATAATATTAAAAATTGAACTAAGGCCAGTTCTGGGCAGACTTGCACGGCCTGTGTCTGTATATGGCCATTTGGTGGAGGATGGGCTGGGGAAGGATTCAATGGCTGGGAGGGTGTAGATGAGCTGGAGTAGGTTTTAACAGAGATTTCGGCAGTTGGAACTCAAGCACAGTACCGGCTAGAGCTTTGGATTCTTGCCCAGAAATAGCTAAGAAGATAAAATTTTTAAAAATTTAAATTGAATCAGGTTGGGCAGACTGGATGCACCATCTGGGTCTTTATCTGCCGTCATCTACTATGTTATTATGATCACAGGCAAAACAGAAATTCCGATGGATCAAAAGGGACACCAGAGGCAAGGAAATGCAAGAAAGTAACAGGCCGCAAACTCAAGTGTATGTACACAAACGCAAGGAGCCTAAGGAATAAGATGGGGGAATTGGAAGCTATGGCACAAAAAGATAACCTTCACATCATCGGCATCACAGAAACATAAGAACATAACATAAGAACATAAGCAGTGCCTCCGCTGGGTCAAACCAGAGGTCCATTGTGCCCAGCAGTCTGCACACGCGGTGGCCCAACAGGTCCAGGACCTGAACTGTAATCCTCTATCTATACCCCTCTATCCCCTTTTCCAGCAGGAAATTGTCCAATCCTTTCTTGAACCCCAGTACCATATGCTGCCCTATTACGTCTTCTGGAAGCGCATTCCAGGTGTCCACCACACGTTGGGTGAAGAAGGTCCCGCACGCAAGGCTTATGAGGAAACTACTAAGTCATGGAATAGAAGGAGATGTACTCAGATGGATCGGCAAATGGCTAGAGAACAGAATGCAGAGGGTAAGCATAAATGGGAAATTCTCGGACTGGGAGAAGATGACTAGCGGCGTGCCCCAGGGCTCGGTTCTTGGGCCCATCTTGTTCAATATCTTTATAAATGACCTGGAAGAGGAAACAACAAGCAATATCATCAAGTTTGCAGATGACACAAAACTATGTCGGGCAGTTGGCTCTCAAAGGGACTGCGAGGATCTCCAGAAGGATCTGAACCAGCTGGAGAAGTGGGCGGAAAAGTGGCAGATGAATTTTAACATAGACAAATGCAAGGTGATGCACCTGGTTAGGAAAACAAGGAACATGAATATAGAATGTTAGGTGTAACATTGGGCAAAAGCGAACAAGATAGGTACTTGGGAATACTGATAGACAGGAACCTGAAGCCGTCGGCTCAATGCGCGGCGGCGGCAAAGAAAGCAAACAGGATGTTGGGCATGATAAAGAAGGGGATCATGAGTAGATCGGAGGCCGTCATAATGCCGCTTTACAGAGCAATGGTCAGACCACATTTGGAATACTGTGTCCAACACTGGTCTCCATACCTAAAGAAAGATATAACCCTGCTGGAGAAGGTGCAGAGGCGAGCCTTGAAACTAGTAGAAGGTATGGAGAATTTGAGCTACAAAGAACGCCTCGGAAAACTAGGACTGTTCACCCTTGAAAAGAGGAGACTGCGAGGGGATATGATAGACTTTTAAAATATTAAAAGGATTTGACAAAATAGACCAAGAAACATCATTATTCACTTTCTCAAATGTGATACGGACAAGAGGTCATGGACTGAAACTGAGGGGCAGCAGGTCCAGGACAAATTTCAGAAAGTTCTGTTTCGCACAGAGAGTGGTGGACGCTTGGAATGCTCTCCCGGAGGAGGTTGTGACGGAAACTACCATTCTGGGATTCAAGCGCAAGCTGGATGCATACCTTCTTGCAGATACGGGAAATCAAGGTCTCCAACAGGGAGCACCTAGCTTGGCCTCTGCGTGTGCGGGTCGCCGGACTAGATGGACCTAGGGTCTGATCCGTTGAAGGCGTTTCTTATGTTCTTAACTTCCTAGCATTGGTTTTGAATCTGTCCCCTTTCAACTTTTCCGAATGCCCTCTTGTTCTTTTATTTTTCGAAAGTTTGAAGAATCTGTCCCTCTCCACTCTCTCTATGCCTTTCATGATTTTGTAAGTCTCTATCATATCCCCTCTAAGTCTCCTCTTCTCCAGGGAAAAGAGTCCCAGTTTTTCCAATCTCTAAGCATATGAAAGGTTTTCCATACCTTTTATCAGACGTGTCGCTCTCCTCTGAACCCTCTCGAGTAACATATCTTTCTTAAGGTACGGCGACCAATATTGGACGCAGTACTCCAGATGCGGACGCACCATCGCCCGATACAATGCAGGATAACTTCTTTCGTTCTGGTTGTAATACCCTTCTTGATTATGCCTAGCATTCTATTTGCCTTCTTAGCGGCTGCTGCGCACTGTGCCGTCGGCTTCATTGTCATGTCCACCTTTACCCCCAAGTCCCTTTCTTGGGTACTCTCCTTCAATAATATCCCACCCATCGTATAGCTGTACCTCGGGTTTCTGCTTCCCACATGTAATACTTTACATTTCTCAATGTTGAACGTCATCTGCCATCTCGTCGCCCATTCACCTAGTTTGTTCAAGTCTCTTTGCAATTCTTCGCAGTCCTCTTTAGTCCGAGTTCCACTAAATAGTTTGGTGTTGTCCGCAAATTTTATTATCTCACACTTCATTCCTTTTTTCTAGATCATTTATGAATATATTAAATAGCAGCGCGGCATGAACAAAACGTCTGGGACATTGTGCTACCGAGATACAAGCTATACCGCAGAGACAGAGTGGGTCAAAAAGGTGGGGGTGAGGGAATTGAGTCTACCGGAGAGAACATGCCGGCAACGAAAAATAAGGTAGAGTCTTTGTGGGTCAAAATTCCAGGAACAAATGGAACGGAAACGAAGATCAGCATCTACTACCGACCCCCAGAGCAGTCCGAAGAAATTGATGGAAAAATGACAGACGAGATTAAACGCAATTGCAAGGGAGGCAACGCAGTTATTACATTACATTACATTACATTAGTGATTTTTATTCCGCTTGTACCTTGCGGTTCAAAGCGGATTACATAAGAAGAGAACTGGACATTTCCAGGATGGTACATGACAATAGAGAATACAGTTTGAGGATTGAGACTTAATAACAGAATGATAGTAAAGACTTAATAACATCGGAAGATGTTTTGGACGGCAGTGTTTTGGTTTCTTGGGGGAAGGGGTGAGGGAGGTTAGGTAGATTGTATATATTTTTTGAACAGCAGTGTTTTGATTTCTTTACGGAATGTCTTGAGGTCTGATGTTGTGGTTAACAATTTGGTGATGGAAGGTTCGAGTTTTGCAGCATGTGTTGCCAGGAGGCTATCATAAAGCTTTTTGCGGTGAGTACCCTTGAGTGGTGGGTATGTGAATGATGTCAGTGTTCTTCTTGTTCTGGTTGGAAGGTTACGGTTTAGGCGGTCATTTAGGTAGGTGGGTGCAGTACCGTTAATTACTTTGAAGAGTAGACAGTATAGTTTGAATTGAATTCTGGCTCGAATCGGTAGCCAGTGTGAGTCTAGGTAGGCATTGGTGATGTGGTCAAATTTTCCGAGTGAGTAAATTAGTCTAAGGGCTGTGTTCTGAACGGTTTGAAGTTTTTTGATCATGTTTGTGGGGCATGGGAGATAAAGGATATTGCAGTAGTCCACGAGACCTAGTACCAGGGATTGTACAATTATCCTGTAGTGTTCTTTGTCAAAGAATTTCCTTATTTTTCTTAAGTTGCGCATTGTGAAGAATGCTTTTTGGGTAGTTTTGTTGATCTGGGTCTGCATAGTGCAGCATCTGTCTATCAGCACTCCCAAGATTCTGAGTGAGGTCTGGATTGGGTATTTGGTTGCTTTAATTTCTAGGTCTGTTATGGATGGGTTTTTGTCCGTTTCTAGCATTAGGAATTTGGTTTTGTCCGAGTTTAGTTTCAGTTTGTGGTTTGTCATCCATTTTTCTACTTCATCCAGAATTATTTCCAGGTGTCCTGTTGAGGTGTGATCTTGGATTTCAAAGGGGAGGATAATAGTTATGTCATCTGCGTAGCTGAATGATGTTACATTTAGGTTGTCTAGAGTGGTGCCGAGGGAGGAGATGAAGAGATTGAATAGAATGGGCGATAGTGGTGACCCCTGCGGGACTCCGCATGGATTTGACCATGAGTTAGATTTCGTGTTGTTTGTCTTAACTCTGTACGTTCTTGTTTTGAGGAATCCTTGGAACCAATTGTAAACCACCCCTGAGATCCCGATTGCATCAAGTATCTGGAGTAATATGGTGTGATCGACTAGATCGAAGGCGGCGGATAGATCCAGTTGGATAATTAGGATCCTGTGTCCTTTACTGAGGTGTTGTCGTGCTATGTCTAGTAGTGTTGCTAGTAGTGTTTCCGTGCTGTGGTGAGATCTAAATCCTGATTGAGAGGAGTGAAGTATATTATGGTCGAATAGGTAGTTGGTGAGGTATTGAGCCACAAGTCCTTCAATCAGTTTGACATATAATGGGATCGAAGCGATAGGTCTGTAGTTGGTAGGAGCGTCTATAGGGCCTTTTTGATCTTTCAGTAGGGGTGTGATTATGATCTCTCCAAGATCTTGCGGGAATTGACCTTCTATGAGAGTGCTTTGAATCCATTGCATGAGGTTGGTTTTGAATTTAAGGGAGGCATTTGTTAGCAGATACGATGGGCAGTAGTTCAAGTCGCATGAGGCGTGGCTGTATTTTTTGTATAGTCGGTTCAAATCAGACCATTGTAGAGTTGGGAATGTGGTCCATGTTCTGTCTGCAGATATGGCTTCTTCCGTTGTGGGGGTTATTATCTCGTAGAGTTTGGTGGTTGAGTTGTTGAGGGTATTTCTGATTGTAGTGATCTTGTGTTTGAAGTGTTCTGCTAGTTGAGAAGCTGTTGGTGGTTTATTGCCTTGAGTGGCAAGGAATGGGTTTGTGTCCGTAAGTTTTTTTACTAAGTTGAAGAGTGTTTTTGTGTCAGAGGTGTTTGTGCCAATTAGTTTAGAGTAGTATGTTTTGCGCTTTTCTTTTAGTTTGATGTTGTATAGTTTGATTTGGGTTCTCCAAGCGGATTTGGTTTGATCATTTTTCTTTTTTTTCCAAGATCTTTCAAGTTGTCTGCAGTGCCTTTTTTGTAGGAGGAGTTCGGAGTCGAACCACTTGTCTGAGGATCTGCAGGTTCTATGTTTGGTTTTTTCAGGGGCTAGCTCGTTCAAGGTTGTTTCACTTAGGATGCGCCAGTGATTTACGAAGTCAGTTGGGTCAGTTATCATGGGTGACTTCAATTATCCGGGGATAGACTGGAACCTAGGCACCTCTGGCTGCAGTATGGAGACCAAGTTCCTGGATGCTGTATGCGATTGATTACTGGAAAAACTTGTCAAGGAAAATACAAGAGGAAATGCAATTCTGGACTTAAATCTAAATGGACTACGAGAAACGGTGCAAGGTGTAGAAGTAGAAAGGACACTGGGAAGCAGTGATCACAATATGATCTGCTTCAACCTTAACACAAGGACAAAACATCGATTCAGAATGACGGCCATGGCAATGAACTTCAAAAAGGGAATTACAAAGGGATGAGACTCATGGTGGGGAAGAAGATTAAGAAGAGGATAAGCACTGTAAAAACGCCAGAGCAAGCATGGTCTCTTTTTAAGTACACAGTCACCAAGGTGCAAAATCTATATATACCGCGTATCAACAAGGGATCCAAGAGTTAAAAGAACAAGGAACCGGCAGTGAAGGAAGTGATCAGAGACAAGAAGACTTAATTTAAGGAATGGAAAAGTTCAAAAACGGAAGAAAACTAGAAAAAGCACAAACATCAAAGCAGGTGCCATATGGCGGTAAGATGGGCCAAAAGAGACTACGAGGAAAAAATAGCCAAGGAGGGGAAACAACCTGCAAAGGAAGCGGTGGGTCCGTTAGATAACCATGGATATACACAACATACCGGAAGCTGACAGGCTATACACAGGAAACGAAGATGGGAAACTGACAGGGTGACGGTCAGTCTAGAAGAGGCAGATTGCAGGCAGATTGATAGGCTTAAAAACGATAAATTCCCGGGACTGGATGGCATCCATCCAAGGGTAATCAAGGAACTGAAAGGGTCAATAGCTGAACTGCTTCAACTAATAGCCAATCTGTCGATCAAATCAGGAAGGATTCCGGAAGACTCGAAAGTGACGAATGTTAAGCCGATCTTCAAGAAAGATCGGCGGGAGATCCGGGAAACTACAGACCAGAAAGTTTGACCTCAGTACTGGGAAAGATGGTAGAGGCGCTGATAAAGGACCACATCATTAATCACTTTGACAGACACAATCTGATGAGGACCAGCCAGTACGGCTTTAGCAGAGGAAGATCTTGCTTGACGAACTTGCTGCACTTCTTTGAGAGAGTAAACAGGCAGATAGGGAAGGGTGACCCGGTCAACATTGTATATCTGGATTTTCAGAAGGTGTTTGACAAGGTTCCGCATGAACGACTACTTTGAAAAATTGCAAACCATAGAATCAAGGGTGAAATACTCACGTGGATTAAAAACTGGCTTGCGGATAGAAAAGAGAGTGGGAGTAAAGCCCAGTTACTTACCGTAACAGGTGTTATCCAGGGACAGCAGGTAGATATTCTCAATGATGGGTGATGTCACTGACGGAACCCTGGTACGGACCACTTTAAGAACTTGAAAAGTTCTTGACATCCACACCGCGCATGCGCGAGTGCCTTCCCGCTCAACATAGGCGCGCGGTCCTTCAGATAAGATAAGCCAGCTAAGAAGCCAACCCGGGGAGGTGGGTGGGTTGTGAGAATATCTGCCTGCTGTCCCTGGATAAAGCAATGTTACTTACCGTAACAGTTGTTATCCAGGGACAGCAGGCAACTATTCTCACTAGTGGGTGATGTCATCCGACAGAGCCCCGATACGGACGTCTCACAAGCATACTTGCTTGCAGAAACTCAGAAGTTTCGAGATGCCCGTACCGCGCATGCGCCAGTGCCTTCCCGCCCGATGGTCCGGGCGTGTCTCCTCAGTTTAGGTAGCTAGCAGAGAAGCCAACCCAGGGGAGGTGGGTGGGACGTGAGAATAGCTGCCTGCTGTCCCTGGATAACAACTGTTACGGTAAGTAACATTGCTTTATCCCAGGACAAGCAGGCATGTATTCTCACTAGTGGGTGACCTCCAAGCTAACCTCAATGGGATGGTGGGAGAGTTGGCAACTTAGGAGAATAAATTTTGTAATACTGTTTGGCCAAACTGTCCATCCCGTCTGGAGAAAGTATCCAGACAATAATGAGAGGTGAATGAATGAACCGAGGACCAAGTGGCAGCCTTACAAATCTTCTCAATCGGTGTCGATCTGAGGAAGGCTACAGAGGTCGCCATTGCTCTGACCCTATGGCCCGTGACCTTACAGGGAAGGGGTAATCCAGCCTGGGCATAGCAGAAAGAGATGCAAGCCGCCATCCAGTTGGAGATGGTACACTTCGATACAGGTCGTCCCAACTTGTTCGGATCAAAGGAGACGAAAAGTTGAGGAGCAGTTCTGTGTGGCTTGGTGCGATCCAGGTAGAAAGCCAAAGCACGTTTACAGTCCAGAGTGTGAAGAGCTGATTCTCCAGGATGAGAATGAGGCTTTGGAAAAAACACAGGAAGAACTATGGATTGGTTGAGATGAAATTCAATGACCACTTTAGGCAGGAATTTCGGATGAGTGCGAAGGACCACCTTGTCATGATGGAATACTGTGAAAGGTGGATCCGCCACTAAGGCCTGAAGCTCACTGACCCTGCGAGCAGACGTGAGGGCAACCAGAAAAACCACTTTCCAAGTGAGAAACTTCAGCGGAGCCTTGTTGAGAGGCTCAAAAGGAGGTTTCATAAGTAGAGAAAGGACAACGTTGAGATCCCAAACCACTGGAGAAGGTTTGAGAGGAGGATTGACATGGAAAAGTCCTTTCATAAATCTGGAAACCACAGGATGAGCAGAGAGAGGTTTCCCTTGTAGAGGCTGATGAAAAGCCGCAATAGCACTCAGGTGGACTCATATGGATGTAGATTTGAGGCCAGACTGAAACAGGTGTAGAAGATAGTCCAATACAGAAGACAGGGAGGCTTGCTGAGGCTCCTTACGATTAGAAACACACCAGGAAGAAAATCTAGTCCACTTTTGGGAGTAGCATTGTCGAGTAGCAGGGAAGCCTCCAATACATTCCTCACCGCTTGAGAAAATTGGTGAGGAGTTACGTTAAGAGGAACCAAGCTGTCAGGTGGAGAGACTGCAGGTTGGGATGGAGTAGAGACCCTGATGCTGAGTAAGCAGCGAAGGAAACACTGGAAGAAGGAATGGCTCCCTGCTGCTGAGTTGAAGTAGAAGGGAGTACCAGGGTTGTCTGGGCCACCGAGGAGCTATCAGAATCATGGTGGCATGGTCGGATTTCAGTTTGACTAGAGTCTTTTGAAAGAGTGGAAATGGAGGAAACACATACAGAAAGCGATTCCCCCAATCCAGCAGAAAGGCATCTGCCTCGAGACGATGAGGAGTGTAGATCCTGGAGCAAAATTGAGGCAGCTTGAAGTTGTGGGGAGCCGCAAAGAGGTCTATCTGAGGCGTCCCCCACTGAGAAAAGATCTGATGAAGGGGCCTGGAATGAAGGGTCCATTCGTGAGGCTGGAGGAGACGACTTAAGTTGTCCGCCAAGACATTGTCCTTCCCCTGAATGTAGACAGCCTTGAGGAAGGCGTTGTGGCGAATCGCCCAATCCCAGACTTTGAGAGCTTCCTGGCAGAGGGAGGCCGAGCCCGTGCCCCCCTGCTTGTTGATATAATACATGGCGACCTGATTGTCCGTGCGAATGAGGACCACCATGTCGTGAAGCAGATGTTGAAACGCTTGAAGAACATTGAAGATGGCTCTGAGCTCCAGAAGATTGATTTGATGGAGTCGGTCCGCACTGGTCCAGAATCCCTGAGTGCGAAGCCCATCCAGATGAGCTCCCCATGCATAGGTCGAGGAATCGGTTGTGAGAACCTTCTGGTGGGGAGGAGTGTGAAACAGCAAACCTCTGGAGAGATTCGAAGAGGTCATCCACCAAAGTAGAGACGGCTGAAGAGCAGGAGTGATAATGATGTGACAAGTCAAAGGATCAGATACCTGTGTCCATTGAGAAGCCAGGGTCCACTGAGGAATCCTGAGGTGAAGTCTGGCAAAGGGGGTCACATGAACTGTAGAGGCCATGTGGCCCAGGAGAACCATCATATGTCTCGCTGAGATGGACGGGCGAGAAGACACCGAGTGGCAGAGACGAAGAAGAGTCTCTAAGCACTGAGGCGGAAGGAATGCTCTGAGCTGAATGGTATCCAGAACCGCCCCGATGAAGGGAAGAGACTGGGTAGGCTGTAGATGAGATTTGGGGAAGTTGATCTCGAAGCCCAAACTCTGCAGGAACCAAATCGTGGTTAGGGTCGTCGAGATGACCCCTGGAGCCGAGGCAGCCTTGATGAGCCAGTCGTCGAGGTAGGGAAATACCTGAAGCCCCTGGTTCCGGAGTGCAGCGGCCACTACCACCAGACATTTCGTGAATACTCTGGGGGACGAGGACAGGCCGAATGGAAGCACTCGATACTGCAGATGCAGACGTCTCACCCGAAATCTGAGGAACTTGCGAGAGGCCGGATGAATGGGAATGTGAGTGTAGGCCTCCTTGAGATCCAGAGAATCGTTTTGATCGACGAGGGGGTAGAGAGAAGCAAGGGTCGGCATGCGAAATCTCTCCTTGACCAGGAACTTGTTGAGGATTCTGAGGTCCAGAATAGGCCACAGGTCGCCCGTCTTCTTCGGAACAAGGAAGTACCGGGAGTAAAACCCCTGGTTGTGTTGGTCCACAGGGACCGGCTCGACGGCCTGGAGCCGGAGCAAAGCCTGAGCTTCCTGAAGAAGAAGGGCAGTCTGTGTCAAGTTGGAAGGATACTCTCTTGGAGGGTGGTCCGGGGGGACCCGGTGGAACTGAAGAGAGTACCCTTCCTTGACGATGGAAAGAACCCAGAGGTCGGTGGTAATAGCCGCCCATCGATGATAAAAGTGATGGAGGTGACCCCCAATGGGAAAAACAGGGGAAGGCAGAACGAGATTGGTTATGCTCCCTAAGAGAGACCAATACTGCGTTCAGTATTGGTCGCCATACCTCAAGAAGGACATGGCGGTACTTGAGAGAGTCCAAAGGAGAGCAACGAAACTGGTAAGAAGGCTGGAACACTGCCCATACGCCGAGAGGTTGGATAGGCTGGGGCTCTTCTCTCTAGAAAAAAGGAGGCTCAGGGGAGATATGATAGAGACCTTCAAGATCATGAGGGGCATAGAGAGGGTGGATAGGGACAGATTCTTCAAACTGAAGGGGACAACAGGTACGAGGGGGCATTCGGAGAAAATGAAGGGAGACAGGTTCAAGACAAATGCAAGGAAGTTTTTTTTCACCCAAAGGGTCGTGGACACTTGGAATGCGCTACCGGAGGAAGTGGTCAGGCAAAGTACGGTACAGGGATTCAAACAGGGATTGGACGGATTCCTGAGGGATAAAGGGATCGTGGGATACTGAGAGAAGTATCCAGGAAATAAGTACAGAAACCCGACCAGGTCGTGCATGTGCAAGACCGGAGGGTTAGGACTTCGATGGGAAGAGAGGACTTCAATGGGAAAGGTGCACCAAGGTGGCAAGGGGGCCCCTTCTGATGATTCAGACAGGTTTGGGCCGCCGCGGGAGCGGACTGCTGGACATGATGGACCTATGGTCTGACCCGGCGGAGGCACTGCTTATGTTCTTATGTAAAAAGGCTGAGGAGCCTTGGGGACAGTAGAAGGCTGAGGTTTTTGCTGAGCCTTCTGTGGAGGTTATCTCTTCGCAGGTTGTCTCGCAGCCGGGGCCTGTCTCGGTGCATAGCGCCGCTGATAGAGGCGAGGAATTGAGGTTGCAGAAGACGACTCAATTTGTCCATCGAACAGTTTTTCGCCCCTTGGATGTAAACAGCTTTCAGGAAAGTGCTGTGGAGGATTGCCTAGTCCCAAACCTTCAGAGCAAAGGGAGAGAGATCCCATTCCTCCCTGCTTATTAACATAGTACATGGCGACTTCGTTGTCCATTCGGATGAGGACTACCCTGGTCATGAATAAGATGTTGAAAAGCTTTGAGAGCATTGAAGATCACTCTGAGTTTCAACAGATTGATATGACACTGACGATCCATGCTGGACCAGTGGCCTTGAGTACGGAGACCGTCAAGGTGAGCCCCCCCAAGTGTAGATCGAAGAATCTGTCGTGAGGAGTCTGAGGACCTTCTGATGAGGTGGCGTCTGAAACAGTAAACCTCTGGAGAGACTGGAAGAGAGCATCCATCAGTGGAGAGACTGTCTCAACGAAGGAGTGACTGTAATGTATTCAGACAGTGGATTGCAAACCTGCGTCCACTGAGATGCCAGGGTCCACTGAGGAATTCGGAGGTGAAGTCTGGCAAAAGGAGTCACGTGTACTGTGGAGGCCATGTGACCTAGTAGTACCATCATGTGTCTTGCTGAGAGTGAAGAGCGGGAAGACACATTGTAACAGAGCTGAATAAGAGCATCCAGACATTGTTGAGGAAGGAATGCTCTGAGTTGGATAGTGTCCAGAACAGCTCCGATGAATTGTAGATTCTGAGAGGGCTGAAGTTGGGATTTGGGAAAGTTGATTTCGAATCCCAAGCTTTGTAGGAACCATGTAGTCCGTTGGGTCGCTACAATAACCCCCTGAAATGTTGAATCTTTGATTAGCCAGTCGTCTAGGTAGGGAAACACCTGAAGACCATGGTTCCTTAGAGCTGCTGCTACCACTATGAGGCACTTGGTGAACACTCTGGGAAATGATGCCAGGCCAAAGGGTAGCACTCTGTATTGAAAATGCAGATTCCCCACCCAAAATATGAGGTATTGACAGGAGGCCAGATGAATGGGGATGTGAGTGTAAGGCTCCTTGAGATCTAGAGAACATAACCAATCGTTCTGATTTAGAAGGGGATAAAGGGATGCCAGGGACAGCATGCAAAATTTTTGACTAAAAATTTGTTGAAAGCCCTGAGATCCAGAATAGGCCGCAGATCTCCCATCTTCTTTGGAACTAGGAAGTAACAGGAGTAAAACCCCCTGCTCTGCTGTTCCAATGGAACTTCCTCGATGTCACAGAGATGAAGTAGAATTTGAGCTTCCTGAAGAAGAAGGGCGGTCTGGGATGAATTGGAAGGATACTCTCTTGGAGGAAGCTCTGGTGGAATCTGAGAGAAATGAAGAGAGTATCCTTCCCTCAGTGTTCTCTCTAGCATGTTTTAGCCGGGCGCTGCGCCCAACTAATTTAGGTGAGCGCCCGGCTGTCATCTTGCATCCGCACCACCAGCATCAAAGCCGCGCTCCAATCCTCTTCCCTGTCCTTACTCCAGGGATGTCTAACCCGCGGCCCGACAAGAAGTTTTGTGCGGCCCAGCTTCTCTCTCCCTCCGGCGGTAGTTTTCTGGCCGGCTCCCTTCTGCAGTCGACTGTGGGTGGCGTCGGATCCTCACGCGCGATCTGTGGCTGTGTCAGAAGCGTTCCCTCTGACGTCACAACATCATAGAGAAGGCTACCGAATCAGCCATGAATCGCGCACGAGGAGCAGACGCCACCCGCAGCCGACTGCAGAAGGGAGCCGGCCAAAAAACTACCGCCGGAGGGAGAGAGAAGCTGGGCCACACAAAACTCCATGTCGGGCCGCGGGTTGGACACCCCTGGAGTAGAGACAGGGAAGAGGATTGGTGTGCGGCTTGCAAAAAAAATGTGTCCCAAGAACCAAAGTGGCTGTAGGAGTCCTGAGACTCTGACTGGAGTTTCTGAATTATTAATTGGTGAAATTGGTAAGTATTTTGGGGTAGTTCATATATGTGGTCTTGAATAAACTCAGAACTTTGTATAAGGGATTGAAACCTTCATATAGAGTACAAAATGGGAACAGACCAAAATAACTTGATCCATTTCTTTAAATTTATTTCTAATTTTTACATTGGCAGCTATGACTGTTTGAATGACAATCACTCTATCCAAAAGGAAGAAGACTAAAAATTATTGCCAGAGGATAGTTCTTCATGTAGAGGGATAAAAGTTCACTGCACACAGCTGGTGGAAATGCCCAAAACCAGGTGCTCTAGAGCAGTGTTCTTCAACCGCCAGTCTGTGGACCGGTGCCAGTCTGCAGACATTTTCTGCCGGTTCACAGGGCTGCATGTCCATCGGGCCCAAGACAGCGTTCTTCAGCCGCCAGTCCACGGTGCGATCAACGCGGCGTCTTCGGGCCAGTTTCCTGAATGCTGCAGTGCACAAAGCCATAGGAAAAGGCTCCTCCACGCGGCCTGCGCTTGAACCAGAAAGCACAGTTACTTACCGTAACAGGTGTTATCCAGGGACAGCAGGCAGATATTCTTGACTGATGGGTGACGGCACCGACGGAGCCCCGGTACGGACAATTTTAGAGGGAAGAAGAAAACAGAAAAGAGAGGGAGAAAAATGTTGGACCATGGAAATAGAGGAAGAGAGATGGACCCATGGGAGGGCAGGAGGGAAGATAGCTGGGATAAGAAGATGCTAGGCAGGAGATGGAAAGAAAGGGACAGGGAGTTACAACCTGACCAGTGGAGAGAGGGAGGGGGATTCTGAAAGTGGTGAGCCATATGGATGAGGTCAAAAGGGAGATGACAAGATGAGTGGTAGAAATGTGGTAATGGGGAGTAGATAGAAGGAAATAGGCTGGGAAAGGAGTGAGATGGGAAATGGGAGAGCTAGGGACTGAGAGAAGATGGAGAATTGAGAGGTAGCTGAACATTTATAAAGAAGAAGGGTAAGAAAGAAGGCAAGATTTGAGTGGTCAGAGGCAAAAGAGAGAAAAAGTTAAGAAGGCTGAAAGGGAAAAATCAATACATTGGAGACAGGCATAAGGAAAGAATGGAACAGTATTGAGGAGAAAAACTGGACAGCAAACATTGGAAAGAGAATTAGTAGAAGATCGTCAAAAATCAGAAAGAGAAACTGGGACCAAGATGATGGAAAAACAAAACATCCAGACAATAAGGTAGAAAAAATTGTTTTATTATGAATTTATTAACTGGAATATGTTAGCTAGGGGATATGTGCATCACAATTATTTTTGTATTCAGTGGCGTAGTCATATACAGCTGATTTGGAAGAGGGACTGGAGCCCAAAATTAGTGGAGGGGCACCAAAGTTTCTCCCTGCCTGAGTGCAATTTATAACTTGAGCTAGTACAGATTCCCAAGCCCTGCCAACTGAAGACATCTTCCTCCAGTCTGGCAACTCAAAATCTCCAAGCTTTGCAGCCAAAGGCAATATCCTCAAGCTGCCCCTGCTTTCATGCATACATGAAAACCAAAAGGGGGGGGCAGGGAGGAAGCCCAAAAAAGCAGTAATATTTACCCTGATTAAACGATCCTCCATGTGCGCTGCTGACAGCTAATTCAGCATCCCCGCTCTGATGAGGCTCACCTCTGAAGAGGCTCACCATAGATGTAATAGAAGTGAATGGGAGAACCAGGAACGCTCATCCCTGCTCATCAGCCTGTGGCTGCTCCCACTGTCAGCAGTGTACGTGGAGGATCACTCAGCCAGAGTAAGAATTACTGCTTTTTTGGGTTCTTCTCCACAGTGTCCCGTTAATGAAGGTTTATTATTAGATACGTACATCTTCTATATTAGTGATTGCAAATTTGGGACCTGCTCAGCCTTTTTTTTTGCTCATCAGCTAGTGTTAGTGTTGGTGTTTGTGCGGCCCCAGAAAATTTTTTTGTCCAATGTGGCCCAGGGAAGCCAAAAGGTTGGACACCCCTACCCTACTTCTTCACCATGAGCAGGGAGGGGTAACTTTCATAGCGTTCCAGGTCGTGGGCCAATCCTCTTCCCCACTCCTACTTCTTCACTGTAAGCAGGGAGGGTTAATTTGCATAGCATCAAATTTGCACCAACATATTTCCCCGTCCCGTCCCGTCCCGCCCCACCTGGCTATTTTTTCGTGCCACCCGGCTAGAAAAAATTTCTGGGGAGAACACTGCTTCCCTGATTATTGAGAACACCCAGAGGTCGGATGTAATGGTCTCCCATCGATGGTAAAAATGATGGAGACGACGTCCTATGGGGGGAAGGGAGGACAGAGGCAGAACGATGGAGGTTATGCTGTGTGAGACAATCAAAAAAGCTGAGCAGCCTTAGGTGCAGCAGAAGGTTGAGGTTTCTGTTGCTTCTGCTGTTGTTTCTTGGCGGGTGCTCGAGTATAAGGAGCCGCCCTTGGAGGATAACGCCTCTGGAAAGTTGGAAAAGGTCGAGAAGGCTTTGCAGGAGCTGGCTTAGGCTTTGGTCTGACAATGGAAGCAAAAGATTTTTCATGCTCATACAACTTCTTGGTGGCGGCCTCTATGGATTCATCAAAGAGGTCATTGCCTTCACAAAGAATATTAGCCAAACAATCCTGAAGATTAGGGTCCATATCAATGGTGTGAAGCCAGGCCAGGTGACGCATCGCTACTGAGAAAGCAGTGACTATAAGAAAGTTCAAAGGCATAGTAAGATGACTGGAGAAGATGTAGTTGGAGTTGCGCCAAGGTAGCAACGAGCTCCAGAAACTCCACATGTCTATGTTCATCTAAGTTCTTCATAAAACTTAGAAGATGGTCAATCAAAAACTTCAAATAAGTCGTGAAGATGAAATTGTAATTTAGGACTCTAGAAGCCATCATGGAATTCTGGTAAAAGCGATGGCCAAACTTGTCAATGGTTTTACCCTCTCTTCCAGGAGGTACTGTGGCATATACTCTGGAAGGATGGGTCACCTTTAATGAAGATTCCACAAGAAGAGATTGATGAGATAACTGTGAATTCTCAAATCCCTTGCAATGTAGTGTTCTATACCTTGATTCCAATTTACCTGGAACAGCAGTTATAGCATAAGGAGTCTCTAGATTTCTTTTGAAAGTTTGAGACAAAAGCCTATTAAAAGGAAGCTTGAGGGACTCCGCAGGAGGCTGAGGCAGATGCATTTCCTCTAAATACTCCTTAGAATATTTAGAACCAGCGTCCAATTTAATTTCCAGGTTATCAGCCATTTGACGAAGAAAGGAGGAAAAAGATAATTGATTTGCTAGAGCCTGGCCTCGAGTGGAGAAGGAAGGCAAAGCCGCTCTAGAGTACTGGTAATCCAAAGAATACACAGACTTGGAGGAGGCATTGGAATCAGCTGAGTCCTCGGGGTCTGGAAGTGGAGACCTTGGTCGAGGGGTTGGAGGCCTCGAAGAGCTGGAAGGTCTGGATTGAGGCCTAGACGAGGAAGGCTTTTCTGCGAAGACGACCTGCGCCTCGATGGATGCCTCGATGAGGGCCTCGATCTATGACGAGAGTGCTGCCTGGAAGTAGGTCTCGGATGAGATCGAGGAGAGGTCGCCCTATGTAGCAGTTTGGGCCTTGAACTATAAGGATGAGTTACTGCCTGTTTTGGTGGGGCCCGGGGCTGCATATTTATACTGTTTTGGGGATTTGGGTTTAGCTGGGACTTTCCCTGCTATAAAAGGGAATGGGGACTGCTTGGGAGGGGGAATGTATGTCTGGAATGTTTGTTTGGTATATATGGGGTGTTGTGTGTGGGTATGCCTGTTTGCTCCTCTCTGCCGGGAGGATCCACGAGCACAGGGTTCTCTCATCTCTCTGTTTTCCAAATTGCGGTTGACTATGTTCTCTGTGGGTGGGATGTGGCTGGGACACCCACCTTTACCATACTCTTTGGAACAGGTCTGGTTATTATTCTAATCTAATCTAATCCTTAGGTTTGTATACCGCATCATCTCCACGTTCGTAGAGCTCGACGCAGTTTACAGTAGGAGAAATAGGAAGGAACTACAATAGAGGGTTAGAGGTAGAAGTGTGAAGAAAATTTAGAGGACTTGGGCTGCCAAGATATAAGAGTTTCCTTGATTCCTAAGTTGGAGGGAAACTTACATTTTTTGAGAAAAGCCAGGTTTTCAGATGTTTGCGGAAAACTTGGAGAGAGCTCAAGTTCCGAAGAGGGGAGGTAAGGTTGTTCCAGAGCTCAGTGATTTTGAAGTGAAGGGAGGTCCCTAGCTTTCCTGTGTGGGAAATGCCTTTTAGCGAGAGGAAGGATAGTTTTAATTTGTGGGAAGATCTGGTGGTATTATTCTATGATATTACCTCTATGTTATGACACAATTGAATGTAAAATCTCTTAATGTAGATGGGATCCACTCCCCCATTAAGCGCACAAAGATATTAGCCTATCTCAAAAAGGAACTCACTGCCATAGCTTTTTTGCAAGAAACCCACCTGACTTCTATCGAACACACCAAACTCCGCAGGGAGTTTGAGGGCCAAGTGGCCTACGTTTCCTTTACAGCACGAAAGTGTGGGATGGCTATACTCATTCATAAAAACATACCCTTTCACATCCAAAGACAAATTGCAGATCCTAATGGGCAGTTCATAGTACTAATTGGGGAACTCTGGGGGTCAATCCTTAGTATTATGCAATGTATACGCTCCCAATCTTTACTCTCATGCCTTTTTCTTCTCCTTAGTGGGGCACTTGGCTCCGGTATCTTCCTATCCACTAATATTGGGCAGAGACTTCAATCTGGTAGCCCACCCCCAATGGGGTCATTTTACTCGAGGGGTAAATTTTTTCTTGAAAGAACTAGGACTCTTAGATTAATGGCACACTCTGCATCTGAATGAGCTTGATTTCTCATTCTATTCCCATCCCCACTCCACTTACTCTCACATTGACTACATTCTTCCCTCTGCTTCTCTTTTCCCACACTTGTCTGATGCCATGATTACTGCTCCCATAGTCTCTGATCATGCACTTTTGGGCCTTACCTTACGGTTTGGCTCCCAGACGGGGGATAGGATTTGGCATATGTCACCTCATCTATACACGGACGCTAATTTTCATGCTTACTTTTGCAAGAAATGGGCTGATATTTGTACACACTAACTCGGTGGAGGACGTAGGCCCTGTTATTTACTGAGAAGCCACTAAAGCGGTCATGCGGGGACATATACTTGCTTATTCCACCTCGCTGAAAAGACATCAGAACTTCTCTCTCTCTCTCCCAGGAACTCGCCACTATGTGGACCCTTCACATCTCTCACCTTGACACCTCTAAAAAAGACCATGGGTCTTCTCAAATCCAAAATAAATGCTTTACTAGACCAGAGAGCGAGTCATAATATTTACTGTTATAAATATAAACTTCATTGTTGGGGCGACAAAACAGGTCGCCTCCTGGCCAACTTGGTCCGCCCACACAAAGTGAGACATATTATTACCTCCATTAAGGACCCAACGGGCGCCACACACACCACCCATCAGGCCATTTCTCAGCAGTTTGTGAAATTCTATACGGGTTTATATTCTGCTCAACCATTTGACGCTGCTGCTAGTGAGGAATTCTTCCGCGAGCTTGCTCTTCCTCAGCTGTCCGAACATCTACTAGACACTCTCAATAGTCCCATCACAGGCGAGGCCATTAAATCACTGAAACTGGCTAAGGCGCCGGGTCCCGATGGGTTGGGCCCTGAATTTTATAAACTTCTGGACCCAATGGTATAGTTACCTCTACAAGCCTATTTTGCAGGGCTGCGCACTGTTACTCCCCCGGGGGACACTCATAACAGGGCTCAAGTCATCATCCTGCCCAAGCCGGGCCGCCCGCTTGATGTTCTCGGGTCTTATCGGCCCATATCTTATCGGACAGGCCTTCAAGGGGAGGCGGACAGGCCTTCAAGGGGGGGCGGACAGGCCTTCAAGGGGGGGCGGACAGGCCTTCAAGGAGGGGGGACAGGCTTTCAAAGGGAGGGACAAGCCTTCAAGGGGGAAAAAGGCCTTCAGGGATGGCACAGGCCTTTAGGGGTGCGGTGCAAGCCTTCAGGGGGAGGTGCAAGCCTTCAGGGGGAGCCTGGTGTAGAAATACACGGAGGAAGGGAGGGAAGGGGGGGGTTCAAAGAGACGTGCATATGCCGGACTTTTGGGGGGGAATAAATAATGGGTCTGAAAATAGAGGAGAGGGAAAGAGATGACGGACAATGGGATTTAGGGAGGGAAGGAACATAAAGGGAGAGAAGATGGACATAAGGGATAGTGTGGAGGGGGAGATAGAGATACTGGATAGGAGGGTAGTTGGGAAAAGAAAGGGAGAGATGGTGAACCCTGGGGTGGTGGGGAAGGAGGGAGAGGTGCTGGATGAAAGGGTAGTTAAGAAAAGGTGGATCTGTGGAGGGAGACGAAAAAAAGGAAAGATGCCAGACATCCTGGGGAGGGAAGGAAAATGGAAGAGGAGGACAGAGATGGCAGATGGATGGTTAGCACAGAGAAAGAAGAAAGAAGGAGACCTGGCAAGCAAGTTATCAGAAGGCAACCAGAATCTGGGACCAACAAGATTTGAATAATGACCGGACAACAAAAGGTAGAAAATACTAATTTTATTTTCTGTTTTGTGATTACAATATGTCAGATTTGAAAAGTGTATCCTACCAGAGTTGGTGTTAGACTGCAAAACGTGAGCTTGGATTAACAGAGAGAGGAAAAGTCTTTTTTGTTTGTTTATTTGTTTACACCACAGCGCAAGTGTGGTTAGGAGAAGACAAAGGGGGTAAAAGAGGCTATAAAATAAACCCACCAGGATGTTATGGAAAAAAAAAAACCCCAAAAACCCCACATACCCAATTGGAAGGAAAATCAAATCGAATCGAAAAACCAATTCAATAGGCTGAATCGAATCGAAATTTTTTTCCTGAATCGGGCAGCACTAGTGGAGACAGACCGTCTGAATTCAAGAAGAGCGTGGTGACAGGAATCAAGATTCCAAGTGTGCAGTGAAAGAGATGAGTCGCTCACTGCCAGCACCGACACCTCTTCTCCTCTCTGCACTCCAGGTGATGGAGAGATTCCCAAAAACTCAGCAGTTTGTCCAAGTTTTGGGAAGACCTGCGGTCAGGGCCTTTGGAGCAATGCGACAATGTGACATCCATGTGACATGACCGAGTTGACATTCACGCTTGCTCAGAGGCCCTCTAGATGCAGCCCCGTTTAGTGTGCCATGGCAGAAAAAGTTTGTGAGACAATGTCTTAGGGAGAGGAGGGGATAGTAGATTCTGTGGATGGTTAGACTGAATGGGACCATTGTTTTCTATCTGCTGTCATGTTTCTCTGAGAAACCAACACAGACATTTAATTCAACTTAGAAACATAGAAAGATGACAGCAGAAAAGGGCTATAGCCATCAAGTCTAACCCACTCTACTGTCCCACCCCATTAAGTCAGAGTGCTGCTGCGAGCCCACATAGAGATCCCATGTGGATGTCCGTGGATGTCCCATTTATTCTTAAAGTCGAGCACGCTAGTGGCCTTGATCACCTGCACCGGTAGTTTGTTCCCAGTGATCCACCACCCTTTCTGTAAAGAAATACTTCTGGTGTCACCACCAAATCTCCCTCCTCTGAGTTTGAGCGGGTGCCCACTGTGACTGAAGGTCCCTTAGGAAAGAATATGTTGTTTTCCACCTCGACACGACCCGTGACGTACTTAAATTGTCTCAATCATGTCACCCCTCTCCCTGCGCTCCTCTAGAGAGTAGAGCTGCAACTTGCCCAGTCCTTTCCTCGTATGAGAGACCCTTGAGTCCGGAGACCATCCTAGTGGCCATTCGCTGGACTGACTCAACTCGAAGTACATCTTTACGGTAATGTGGCCTCCAGAATTGCACACAGTACTCCAGATGAGGTCTCACCATGGCTCTGTACAGTGGCATTAATGACTTCAGGTTTACGGCTGACGAAGCTTCTATTGATACATCCCATCATCCGCCTTGCTTGTATGAGGCCTTCTCTACCTGTTTGGCAGCCTTGCATTCTGCACTGATGATTACTCCCAAGTCCCGTTCTTCTTAGGGTCGTAGCTAGTGTTTCTCTTTCAAGGTGTATGTTCTGCATGGACCAGTTTTCCAACTTGATCAGATCCTGCGCCATACCATCCATGAGATCGCTTTCACCTACTATATTACACAGTTTTGGCGTCGTCGGCAACAGCGCTATTTTTCCTGAAGCCCTCGGGTCAAGTCCCTTATGAATATGTTAAAAAGGGATGGTCCCAGGACTGAGCCCTGCGGCACTCCGCTAGTCACCTCCGATGTCTCAGAGAGGGTGCCATTGACCACCACTCTCTGAAGTCTTCCACTTAGCCAATTGTTGACCCATGCAGTTAGTTTCTCGCCTAACCTCATCGATTTCATCTTGTTTAATAGTCTACGGTGTGGGACACTGTCAAAAGCTTTACTGAAATCCAAGTATACTATGTCCAGAGACTCTCCAGAGTCTAGCTTTCCTGTCACCCAGTCAAAGAAGCTGATGAGATTGGACTGGCATGACCTGCCCCTAGTGAATCCATGTTGATAGGGATCCCTCAGATTCCCCTCATCCAATATCGTGTCTAATTTCCCTTTAAGTTTAATTTCCATGAGTTTACACACTATTGATGTGAGACTTACTGGTCTGTAATTCGCAGCCTCCGCTCTGCAACCCTTTTTGTGCAGAGGAACAACATTGGCAGTTTTCCAGTCCAGGGGGACCCTCCCCGTACTTAGGGAGAGATTGAAGAGCATGGCTAACGGTTCCGCCAAAACATCGCATAGCTCTCTGAGCACTCTTGGGTGCAGATTGTCCGGTCCCATGGCTTTGTTCACCTAGAGTCTTGACAGTTCTCTGTAAACATCAGCTGGTGTGAACTCAAACTCCTGAAATGAGTCATCCATGCTTTGCTTTGCATCCAGCCGAGGCCCGTGCCCTGGTGCCTCGCAGGTAAAGACTGAACAGAAGTAATCATTCAGTAGTTTGGCTTTATCGGAGTCAGTTTCCACATAATTCCCGTCTGGCGTTCTAAGGCATACTATCCCGTTTGTGTTCTTTTTCCTGTCGCTAACGTATCTGAAGAAGGATTTGTCCCCTTTCTTGATGTTCTTCGCTAGAGTTTCTTCCATACGAAGTTTGGCCTCCCTGACTGCTGTTTTGACCGCTGCAGACTTTGTCCTGTATTCAATGTTTGCTTCTTTTTCCCCCATGCGTTTGTATGATAGAAATGCTCTTTTCTTCTCCTTGACGAGGTATGATACCTCATCCGTGAACCATTGGGGTTTCCTTTTTCTTTGTTGTTTAGTTACCGATTTTATGTAGCGGATAGTTGCCTCATGAAGGATCGATTTCAAGGTTGTCCACATAGCTTCCACATTATCAGTTACTTCTTGAACCTGCAGCGTCTGGTAGACGAAATCTCCCATGCGTGTGAAGTCCGTGCCCCTGAAATTGAGTACCCTTGTTTTTGTTTGTGATCTAGGGAAGCCTTTCTTAAGATTAAACCATACCATGTTATGGTCACTGGTGGCTAGCGTCTCTCCCACCGAGACGTCAGAGACGCTTTCCCCATTCGTAAGTACCAGGTCCAGGATGGCCTGGGCCCTAGTGGGCTCTAGTACCATTTGTTTGAGCCGTACTCCCTTCATGGATGTTAATATCCTTCTGCTATCACAAGCTGTCGCTGATAGTGTGTTCCAGTCTACATCAGGCATGTTGAAGTCTCCTAATAGAACAGCCTCCCCCCGTAAGGTGATATTCTCAATTTCTTCAATTAATTCTGCGTCCTTTTCCTCCGATTGTCTCGGAGGTCTGTATACCACATCAAGGTACATGCATTTTTCTCCACCTCTGGCCAAGTTTACCCAGATGGATTCCCCAGTATACTTGACATCTGTGATCCTGGTTGTCTTAATGTTCTCTTTGATATAAAGTGCTACCCCACCACCTAACTTACCCTCTCTATCTTGTCTAATCAGGTTGTATCCTGGTATGGTTATATCCCACCCATGAGAGTCTGTGAACCATGTTTCGGATATAGCTGCTATGTCTATGTCTGCATTAACTATTTCTGTTTCTAGTTCTAGAAATTTATTCCCTAGGCTGTGCGCGTTAACATACATAGCTCTCCACTCTTTCTTTTTGCTAAGCTCCTGTTGTGAGCCACCCATTTGAGTCAAATTGTCTCCTAGCGATTCGCTCGCAGTGAGGGTACTTACCTCAGACCTAGAAGCGTAATGTTGGTTCGCTACATCAGGATCGTTACTTACTGCTCCAGTGTAAAAGTGGGTACCCACCCCCGACTTACCTAGTTTAAAGCCCTTCGAAGTAGGCGGGCTAGTCTGTGTCCGAAGACATTCTTACCTCTGTTGGTCAGGTGGAGTCCGTCTGGTCCCTGTAGTCCCTGTAGTGTCTCTCCGTGATTCAGGAATCCGAAGTTCATGCCTGAGACTCACTGGTTCCAGTCTCTTTCATTGATCCTTTCACATGATCTAAATTAGTTTACTATGATTTTCAGTCCTGAACATATGAAACCCTTTCCCTCCTTCACAAAGTAATTGCGGGTATGTTATAGGTTTATTTCTTGTTTACAGAACTATTGGATTAGCACAGGGGTGCCCACACTTTTTGGGCTTGAGAGCTACTTTTAAAATGACCAAATCAAAATGATCTACCAACAATAACATTTTTTAAAAAACACAAAGCACACTGTACGCAGAGAAAATGTTAATTATCATTCCTATTCCGGGGTTTTTTCAAAGAGGTCAAGGCAGATGACTCTATGCACTGTCACCTCAGTAACAACCATACAAAAATAAACAAATATACCCCCCAACCTTTTTACTAAACCACAATAGCAGTTTTTAGCGCAGGGAGTTGCGCTGAATGCACAGCGCTGCTCTCGACCCTCATAGGCTCCCTGCGCTAAAAACCGCTATTGCGGTTTAGTAAAAGGGGGCCATAGTGCAAAATATAGACAGCAGATATAAATTTAGACACATTTTGATCACTAAATTTAAAATAAAATCATTTTTCCTACCTTTGTTGTCTGGTGATTTCATGAGTCTCTGGTTGCACTTTCTTCTTCTGACTGTGAATCTAATCTTTCTTCCCATCTTTCAGCCTGTATGCTTCCTCTCCTCCAGACCTCATTCCCTCCCCCAAATTTTTCTTCCTCTCTCCCTGCCCTTTCTTTCTCCCTGCCTCCCTTTCTTTTTTTCTCTCTTCATGCCCCCTTTCTCTTTTTCTGTTTCCCTTCTTTCCTTCTGTCTTCCTGCCTGCCCCCTTTCTTTCTTTCTTTCTTTATGCCCTCCGCCAAGCCACTGCCGCCACCATAGGGGAACAGGCCCCCAAGCCGACGCCATCGGGGAACAGGCCCCAAAGCCGCCGCCATCGGGGAACAGGCCCCAAAGCCGCCGCTGCCTCAAGCTCTCCCTGCATCGGGCCGACCAGCATTCCTCTCCCCGACGTCAATTCTGCCGTCGGAGAGGAAGTTCCGGCCCAGCAAGGAAGCAATTGGCTGGCCAGAACTTCCTCTCCAACGGCAGAATTGACGTCGGGGAGAAGAAGGCTGATCGGCCCGGTAGAACGTCAAGGCAAAGTGAGTCTATCACGGAGCCCGGGATGGGCTCCGCGATCGACTCACTTTGCCTTGGCGATCAACCTATTGGGCACCCCTGGATTAGTACATCTCAAAGGGCCCCTCAAACATTTGGGACCTAGGCACATGCCTAGTTTGCCTATGCTTTAATCATGCTCTTCCTATAACAAATATACCACCGATTGCTAAATTGATCCAAGTTATAGAGAGCAATTAGCTGTTTTTAAACTCATTCCAGATACTGCATCAGTCCCAGGTTTAGGAATTTGCATAGTACAGAAATTCTGCTGTTAGCAAAAGTTTCAAGAATCAAGAGGCCAGCAAGCTATTATTTTACAATTTGATATTTCTGCTGCTTTTGACACAAAAAAATCATAACAATAAGCTAAGTGCTATTGGTTTAACTCAGTCTCTCTCAAACTTTCTCAAGCCAGGGCACACTAAAGGTAGTGGCCACAGCTTGAGGCATAGACGTCCTCATGATGATATCACACGCATGCGTGAAATCACATCAACGTCCGCACATACACAAAGGACCTCCAGGCAGGCCCTGAGATGCCAGTAGGGGATACCAGCAGGGAAGAGGGCCAGAAAGGAGAGGCGCCAGTGCCAGCTGATTGTCTACAGTAATGTTTAACTACTTCCAGCTAAGTACCCCTAAGTCCAACAAATATCAACGGAGTACCCCAATCACAGATCTCCCAAGCTCCGCCCTAGGCCCACCCAAGCTCTGCCGCAGATCCCACCCCTTTAACTAATTGTAATGCAATTTTTTCCATTCACTTTTCATATACACAGCAGATATAAATTCTCAAAACTGACACATTTCAATCACTGCAGTGTTCTCCCTAGGGCCTTTTAGCCAGGCGGCCTGCCCAGGTAATTTAGATGACCGCCCGGCTATCATCCGCTCCTGAATTCTGCTGCTGCCGCCATTGCTCAACATTTTTTTAAAAACCCAGCTTGGAGATTTCATGCCTTAGCCGTAGCGAACATATGTTCCGGGGCTCTAACGTGTGCGTTCCGGCTTCCCTTCTCTTCCCTCCGAAACCGGAAGTTATGTCCAGGGGGTGGGGGGGGAAGAGAAGGGAAACCGGCATACACATGTTAGAGCCCCGAAGCATGCGTTCGCTAGGGGCTAAAGTAGGAGACAGGTCAGTGAAGCTTACAATTTGCTCTTCTTGCTGCCGGGTCCTGCCTACTTTATGTTTCCGCAAAGGCAGCATTTCTCCCAATAGGTCGATCGCGATCTTGGGCTGATCAGCCTTCCTCTCCCCAACGTCAATTCTGTTGTCGTAGAGGAAGTTCTGGCCAGCCAATCACTGCCTGAATGGGCCGGAACTTCCTCTGATGGCAGAATTGACATCGGGGAGAGGAATGCTGGTCAGCCCAAAGCAGGGAGAGCTTGGGACGGCGGCCCCTTTGGGGCCTGTTATCCGATGGCGGCGGCTTGGGGGCCTGTTTCCCGATGACAGCGGCAGTGGCTTGGGGGAGGGCAGGGAGAAAGAAAGAAAGAAAGAGGGCAGGCAGGAAGACAGAAGGAAAGAAGAGAAACAGAAAAAAAGAAAGGGGACATGAAGAGAGAAAGAAAGAAAGGGCAGGGAGACAGGAAGAAAAAGTTGGGGAAGGGAATGAGGTCTGGAGGAGAGGAAACATACAGGCTAAAAGAAGGGAAGAAAGATTGGATGCACAGTCAGAAGAAGAAAGTGCAACCAGAGACTCATGAAATCACCAGACAACAAAGGTAGGAAAAATGATTTTATTTTAAATTTAGTGATCAAAATGTGTCTGAATTTATATCTGCTGTCTATATTTTACACTATGGTCCCCTTTTACTAAACCACAATAGAGATTTTTAGCATAGGGAGCCTATGAGCGTCAAGAACAGCGCTACGCATTCAGTGCAGCTCCCTGCGCTAAAAACTGCTATCATGGTTTAGTAAAAAGGGAGGGGTATATTTGTTTATTTTTGTATGGTTGTTACTGAGGTGACAGTGCATAGAGTCATCTGCTTTGACCTCTTTGAAAAAACCCCGAAATAGGAATGATAATTAACATTTTCTATGCATACAGTGTGCTTTGTGGTTTTTTTTTTCATTTTATTGTTGGTAGATCATTTTGACTTGGTCATTTTAAAAGTAACTCACAAGCCCAAAAAGTGTGGGCACCCCTGCTCTAGAACATCACTCCTTAGTTTTATCAAGTGGTGCAGTGAGGGGCCAGCACTTTACATCTTATCACCTCATTCTTTCTTTTTTCTCCTCATGTACAGCACGGTTCTTTATTCTAAGCAGCTTTAGCACTAACAGTACTACGGGTGCCTTATGCTACTTTCACTACCACTTGCAGTCAGGTTCAGCATTTTATCAAGATTTTGGTTTTTTATTTAGTTTTTCACCAGTATTTTCATTTATTTATTAAAGCAGCTTTTTTTAACAGCCCGATGCCCCTCCCCTATTAGTGTGCATTCAATCCACTGCCGATACTTTTTTGGCGCCTCTTTCAACGGATCAAATATCATAGCCTCACTGTCGCGTGTTCACATTTATTCTGCGTACGAGTTTATCTCATCAGTGCAGAGACCTTTTCAGTAAGTCCATTTTACTCTCCCTATTTTACTTTCCCGAGTGCTGTGGTTTTATTCTTTGGTTTTAATAACTCATTTGAACAATAATTTAGATCTTTCCCAGGTTTCACTTTTCATCTACCCGGTCTGCTTGTCTTTGAGCTACTATCGGCTTATGTTTTCAAGATACACTCTCAGTGTTCTCCCCAGTGCTTTTCAGCCGGGCGCACCGCCCGGCAAATTTAGATGCCCGCCCAGCTGTCATCTGCCGAATCCTGCTGCCGCCACTGCTTAACACACAGTCTGAAGAGCCGCCGAAAGACTCCCGCCCGACTTAAAACAAAACCCAGCAAGCAACTCGAACCCGACTTCCCTACAAAACGGAAGTTACGTCGGGGGGGGGGGGGTAGGGAAGAGAAGCCGGCACGGACCATTAGAGCCCTGGAGCATGCGGGAGATAGGCCAGCCATGGAGGGAAGCTTACTTGCTCTTGCTTACTTCAGGCATTTCTCGCTGCCGGGTCCTGTCTACTTTCTGTTTCCGTGAAGGCAGGACCCAGCAACGAGAAAAGCCCGAAGTAAGCAAGAGCAGCAAGTTGTAAGCTTCCCTCTGTCGTTGACCTTTGGGAGATAGGTCAGCGACGAAAGGAAACTTGCAACTTGCCTTTGTCTGTAGTGAATCTGCCGAGTGTGTGAGCCGGGGGGGGGGGGTGAATGGGAGAAGAAAAGCTGCTGTACCCAATTAGAGGAGGAGGGGGAAGAGAAATGCTGGTGCTTCTGCTGTACCCAATTGTGGTGGGGGGGTTTATTGAAGGAGCATAAAAAGAGGGAAGATGCCATATGGAACGGGGAGAGGGCAGACAGTGGATGGAAGGGGCTGATACTGCATGGAAGACAGAGCAGATAGATGCTGGCTAGAAAGAAGAGTGAAGACAAGATGATTAAAGCAGAAACGACAAAAGGTAGAAAAAAAATTTTTTGTTGCTTTACGTAGAATCAAGTAGTATTGTATCTATTGATTAAAGTTTATAAATAGGAAATGGAAATAAGGCAGTGTTTTGGGGACTAAACCCATTTCCTCAGGACAGAACAGGATGCCATAACAGCAGGGGTACCCAAATGGTCGAGCGCGATCGACCAGTAGATCGCAAAGGCCATGTGAGTCGATCGCGTTGCCTTGGCAATCTTTTTCTTCCTGCCTCCCTGAGCCAGGCCAGACGCGTACAAGCGCCGGACTCACAAGACTTCACCTCCGACGTCAATTCTGATATCAGAGAGGAAGTTCTGGGCCAGCCAATCGCTGCCTGGCTGGCCTGAAACTTCCTCTCTGATGTTAGAATTTACATCAGAGGTGAAGTCTTGTGAGTCCGGCGCTTGTACATTCCTGGCCTGGCTCATGGAAGCAGGGAGAAATCGGCATGGTGGCTTAGGGGGTAGGGAAAGAATCGGGGAAGTGGAGAAATTGGCGCGATGGCTTGGGAGGGCAGGGGGAGAGAGACAGAAAGAAAAGGGGAGGGGCATAAAGAAAAATATATTGGATTTATAGTCAGAAGAAGGAAGTGCAAACAGAGACTCATGAAATCACCAGACAAAAAGGTAGGAAAAATGATTTTATTTTCAGTTTAGTGATCAAAATGTGTCTGTTTTGAGAATTTATATCTGCTGTCTATATTTTGCACTATGGCCCCCTTATACTAAACCGCAATAGCGGTTTTTAGCGCAGGGAGCCTATGAGCATCGAGAGCAGCGCAGGGCATTCAGTGCATCTCCCTGCTCTAAAAACCGCTATTGTGATTTAGTAAAAAGGGAGGGGGTATATTTGTCTATTTTTGTATAGTTGTTCCTGAGGTGACATTGCATAGAATCATCTGCCTTGACCTCTTTGAAAACCCGCGGAATATAAATGATAATTAACATTTTCTCTGCGTACAGTATGCTTAGTGTTTTTTTTTTTAATTTTATTGTTAGTAGATCATTTTGACTTGGTCATTTTAAAAGTAGCTCGCAAGCCCAAAAAGTGTGGGCACCCCTGCTGTAGAGCCATTTCTTGTATGACTGGCTTGTATCTTTTTTTTTAGTTGTTTAAATTCATGCAGAAATAAATGGCTAGATTGAACCTAATGACTTCATTAACACCTTTCCCTTTTTTAACCTCTATACCATTTGAAAGAGGGTAAATACTTCTTAAATTTAGTAAAAATATTCTGGCACAAGTGTCAAACCTTAAAAAAGGAAGTCATATTGAGCACTGGAAAATAATAATAATTAACTAATAAAAATAGTACACATTTAGGGCTTCTTTTACTAAGTTACGATAGTGGTTTTAGCGTGCGCTTAGCGCGCGGAGGAATTGCCCACGCGCGCTAGATGCTAATGCCAGCATTGAGCTGGCGTTAGTTTTCCCACGTAGCACAGGGGTTTGCACGTGCTAAAAATGCTAGCGCACCTCATTAAAAGAGGGGGTTAATTTTCCCCACCACCAAATTTCCCCATCCCACCCCGCCCGGCTACTTTTTCATGCCACCCGGCTGGAAAAAATTTCTGGGGAGAACACTGCACTCTGTATTATCAGCTGTTTATTTCCCATACGTTTACTTTTGCCCTGTTTAGGTCTATATAGTCTAGGCATACTGTTTGTAACCAGCCATCATTTTAAGTATGTATATGCCCTATTTTAGGGGGGGGGGTTAAGTTATTTTAGCATGTTATTTCATTAATTCTGAGTTCAGTGTTACAATATGTTGTTCTTGGTTTTTAGTTTACACATTATTTATTATTTTCTATGACATGTACGCATCGCAATTTTACTCAAAAGTATAAATGAGTATCCATATTTCCATTCAAGTTTCATCATGGTGCTCTGGTTTTGGCTCCAGTATTTGTCACTTCCGTCCACCAGGTCTGGCTATCCGTTACCGTCTCATATTTTAAAGACTCACTCATTATAATTAGCGGTGATCCACACATCTCTTCATAATGGACATGTCCGATTTTAGCATTTGGATCTTAGTACTATGGGTTTGGTCTTTTCTGGTTTCCTTTCTATAGTCTGCTTTTCGTATGGAGTCTTTTGAGTTTAGAATTACATTTTATGACATATTTTTGTGGTTATAATTGTATGACATGTCTAAATCGGTCAAGTTATCCATTCTTTTTATAATTTTTTTGTCCCCTCATACAGTGGTAGACCACCCCAGGTGCCAGCCCTAGGGGGGTACATAGCCAGCTGGATCCAGAACCTTCTGAGCTGCTCTAAACGGCACCTGCACCTCAGCGCGGCTGCCGTACTTATTCCGAAGCAGAGTAAGCAGCCGCACTGAAGTGCAGGAAGGTCCCGCGATGACTGCATTTGCCGCCTCTGCCTCTGGAAGACGTATGTGACATCGGAAGGGGTGGACCGGCAGCTGCAGTCATTGCGGAACCTTGCCACAACTCCCTGCGTCTGTCGGCCCACCCCCCTCCAACGTCACTTACATCTTCCAGAGGCAGAGGCAACAGAAGCAGTCATCATGGGACCTTGATGGTTTGGAGGGAGAGAGGAGCATAGAATGGTGGCGGAGGGAGATAAAGGGGGTCAGGGTGGAATGGAAGGGTGGTGGAGGGAGAGAAAGGGGCAGATGCTGATGGAATTGGTGTGCAGGGAAAGGAGAGAGAGACATAAGGGGGAAGGATACTGGATGGAATTGGGTTGGAGGGAAAGAAAGGGGGCAGATGCTGATGGAAGTGGGGGGAAGGGAGAGGAGAGAGTGAAATGCCAGACCATGGGGGTGTGGGAGAGGGAAGGGAAGAAGAGGAGAGAGATGCCAGACTATTGGAGGAGGGAAGGGAAGAAGATGCAGTGTTCTCCCCAGAAATTTTTTCCAGCCGGGTGGCATGAAAAAGTAGCCGGGTGGGGCGGGATGGGGAAATTTGGTGGTGGGGAAAATTAACCCCCTCTTTTACTAAGGTGTGCTAGCATTTTTAGCGCGCGCAAACCCCTGCGCAACGTGGGAAAACTAGCGCCAACTCAATGCTGGCGTTAGCATCTAGCGCGCATGGCAATTCCTCCGCGCGCTAAGCGCACACTAAAACCACTATCGGAACTTAGTAAAAGGAGCCCTAAATGTATACTATTTTTATTAGTTAATTATTATTATTATTTTCCAATGCTCAATATGACTTCCTTTTTTAAGGTTTGACACTTGTACCAGAATATTTTTACTAAATTTAAGAAGTATTTGCCCTCTTTCAAATGGTATAGAGGTCTAAAAAAGGGAAAGGCATTAATGAAGTCATTAGGTTCAATCTAGCCATTTATTTCTGCATGAATTTAAACAACTAAAAAAAAAAAGATAAATATAGCTCATCCAGTCATACAAGAAATGATTGTACAGCAGGGGTGCCCACACTTTTTGGGCTTGCGAGCTACTTTTAAAATGACCAAGTCAAAATGATCTACCAACAATAAAATTTAAAAAAAACCCACAAAGCACACTGTACGTAGAGAAAATGTTAATTATCATTTATATTCCGCGGGTTTTCAAAGAGGTCAAGGCAGACGATTCTATGCAATGTCACCTCAGGAACAACTATACAAAAATAGACAAATATACCCCCTCCCTTTTTACTAAATTGTAATACTGGTTTTTAGAGCAGGGAGATGCACTGAATGCCCTGCGCTGCTCTCGATGCTCATAGGCTCCCTGCACTAAAAACCGCTATTGCGGTTTAGTATAAGGGGGCCATAGTGCAAAATATAGACAGCAGATATAAGTTCTTAAAACAGACACATTTTGATCACTAAACTGAAAATAAAATCATTTTTCCTACCTTTTTGTCTGGTGATTTCATGAGTCTCTGTTTGCACTTCCTTCTTCTGACTATAAATCCAATATTTTTTTCTTTCTGCCACTCCCCTTTTCTTTCTGTCTCTCTTCCTTTCTCTCACTCCCTGCCCCCCCAAGCCATCGTGCCAATTTCTCCACTTCCCCGATTCTTTCCCTACCCCCCTAAGCCACCATGCCGATTTCTCCCTGCTTCCACGAGCCAGACCAGGAATGTACAAGCGCTGGACTCACAAAACTTCACCTCTTACGTCGGAGAGGAAGAGCCAGGCAGCGATTGGCTGGCCCAGAACTTCCTCTCTGACGTCAGAATTGATGTCAGAGGTGAAGTCTTATGAGTCCGGCGCTTGTACGCACCTGGCCTGGCTCAGGGAGGCAGGAAGAAAAAGATTGCCAAGGCAACGCGATTGACTCACATTGCCTTTGTGATCTACTGGTCGATCGCGCTCGACCATTTGGGCACCCCTGCTGTTATGGTGTGGTATCCTGTCCTGACCTGAGGAAAGGGGTTTAGTCCCCAAAAAACTGCCTTATTTCCATTTCCTATTTATAAACTTTAATCAATAGATACAATACTACTTGATTCTACGTAAAGCAACAAAAAAATTTTTTTCTACCTTTTGTCGTTTCTGCTTTAATCATCTTGTCTTCACTCTTCTTTCTAGCCAGCATCTGTCCGCTCTGTCTTCCATGCAGCATCAGCCCCTTCCATCCACTGTCCACCCTCTCCCCGTTCCATATGGCATCTTCCCTCTTTTTATGCTCCTTCAATAAACTGTCTATCCTGTGCCCCTTCTCTTCTCCTTTGTACATGATTGATTTCAGCTCTGCCACCTCTCCATTTTTCTCTCTCTGTCAACACCCCGTCCCCTATGCTCTGGGAATTCTCTCTTCTCCTTTCTTTCCTTCGCACCCCACAGTCTGGTATCTTCCCTTCCCTGATTCTCTGGCATCTCACTTCTTTCCTTTTCTTCCATCTCTCCCTCTCCCTCCATGCTCTGACATCTTCTTCTTCCTTCCCCCCTTCCTTTTCCCTTGGTTTGGCATACTTTCCTCCTTCCCTCCAATCCCTGGCATCTCGTTTCATTCCCTCCCTCATCTTCTTTCTCCCTCCAGTTGGGTGCAGCAAGTCTCTCCCCCTCTGCTCCCTTTCCTCCTTCTGTCACCCAAGGCCTGGCGTCATGAATTTCTTCAGGCAGCAGCATTCACAATTCGCTGCTGTTGCCAGCTTTGGGCCTTCTTCTCTGCCGGGTCCTGCCTTCATAGAAACAGAAATAGGCAGAACCCGGCAGAGAGGAAGGCCTGAAGCTGGCAACAGCAGTGAATTGTAAATGCTGTTGCTAGCCGAAGAAGTTCATGATGCCAGCTGAGTACCCGGGGCAGGCTGCTACTCTCCCCCCCACAACCTTCCTATCTCTTCCTCCTCCCATCACGAGACTCTAAACAGCACTGCTCTACTCTAAGCAGGCTGCTTCAAGGCTTTCTCCTGCCGTGATTCCCTCTGGCACGTCACTGATGAGGGAAGGAGGGAGAGATAGGAGGGTCAGATCGGGTTGGGGGGTGCCCAGGATGATGAGGTTGCTGCTGCTGCCAGCGAATCCAGCAAGGGTGAGGCCCCAAAGCACAGCACTGGCGGGACCCCCCTGACCATTTCAGGTCCTAGGCCTGTGCCTACTGGGCCTATCCTTTAATCTGGCCCTGCTTCCCCTCCCCCCATATGCCCTGACATTTCTCTCTTCCATTCCATGGTATGGTATCTCCTTTCCCTCCCTCCCATGGTCTTTGCATCTCTTTCCTCCTTTTCCTGATCTTCCTTCTCCCTCCTTCCCTCTCTCTCCCCAATTGGGTGCAGCAGCATTTCTCTTCCTCTCCCCCCATTAGGTACAGCAGTATCATCAGCATTTCTCTTTCCTCCCCCCAATTTGGTACAGCAGAAGCAGCATTTCTCTTCACTCTCCCCCCTAATTGTGTGCAGCAGCATGACTCTTCCCCCTCCCCCTATTGGGTACAGCAGAAGCATCATCAGCATTTCTCTTAAACCCCCCCCCACCACAATTGGGTACAGCAGAAGCACCAACATTTCTCTTCCCCCTCCCCCTTTAATTGGGTACAGCAGCATTTCTCCTCCCATTACCCCCCTCCCCCCCCCCCGCCGTCTCACACACCCGGCAGATTCGCTACAGACAAAGGTAAGTTGCAAGTTTCCCTTCGTCGCTGACCTATCTCCCAAAGGTCAGCGACAGAGGGAAGCTTACAACTTGCTGCTCTTGCTTACTTCGGGCTTTTCTCGTTGCCGGGTCCTGCCTTCGCAGAAACAGAAAGTAGGCAGGACCCGGCAGCGAGAAAGGCCTGAAGTAAGCAAGAGCAAGTAAGCTTCCCTCCGTGGCAGGCCTATCTCCCGCATGCTCCAGTGCTCTAATGGTCCGTGCCGGCTTCTCTTCTCTACCACCCCACCCCCCCCCCCCCCCCCCCGACGTAACATTTCGATTTCGGAGGGAAGCCGGGTTCGAGTCGCTTGCTGGGTTTTGTTTATTTTAAAGTCCGGCGGGAGTCTTTCGGCGGCTCTTCAGGCTGCGCGTTAAGCAGTGGTGGCAGCAGGATTCGGCAGATGACAGCCAGGCGGTAATCTAAATTTGCTGGGCGGAGCGCCCGGCTGAAAAGCGCTGGGGAGAACACTGAGATGGATGCCAGAACAATAGGGGTGAAGGGAGAGATGGAAGGGGAATAGGAGGAGAGAAGATGCCATATAGAAGGGGCAGAGAGAGGGTAGACAGTGGATGAAAGGAAGAGAGTGACAAAACTATAAGGAAAGCAGAAACCAGAGAAGACAATGTAGAAAAAAATCATATTTATTTATTTTTTTGCTTTAGGGGAAATGCATCACTGTTTCTGTGGTGTTGCATTGTATGCAGAGTCCAGCTTCTTGGTGGTTCAATTTAACCTTTGTCTACGTTTTTCTATTTTATCCCCCCTTTTACCAAACTGTAGAGCGTTTTTTTTTAGCACCGGCCAGGGTGGTAATTGCTCAGAATTCTATGAGAGTCTGAGCTGTTACCACCATGGCTAAAACCACATTACAGTTTTGTAAAAGGGAGAGGGGTTTGTTTGTGATTACATATTCCATACTAGGCAAAGGTGTTTTCTGTGTTCTGTGTGTTCGAAAGACATGGTTTTCAGTTAGGATTGACTGTGTAGGATTGATCTGTACTAGTCTGGCTTGTTTAGTTTTACAATGGGTGTATTGATGTACTGCTCACTGCAGTAAGTAAGATGCTGCCTTTTCCTAGGTACACTCTTGTGTGATGTGTGGATTGTTACTAAAAATCATGTTTTTCATACAGATGGTGGGGTGTCAAAAAATGATGGGCCACCCGGTGTCACATATGCTAGGTACACCACTGCCTTCATAGTTTATATCTAATCCACAAGCTTGCTTTTAGGACCTACAGGGTATGTATCCCTCTGATTCATGACAATTTCACTTCTCATGTTATCTTATCCATTCTTTTTATTATACAACTGTCCAGATAGCACAGTTACTTACCGTAACAGGTGTTATCCAGGGACAGCAGGCATATATTCTCACATGTGGGTGACGTCATCTATGGAGCCCCGATGCGGAAGCATTTTCAAGCAAACTTGATTGAAGATTTAAGTTTGCTCTGCTGCTCCATGCATGCGTGCCTTCCTGCTCCACTAGGGGGCGCATCCCCTCGTGGTCTCCAGTTCATTTAACTAGCAAAGAAGCCAACCTCGGGGAGGTGGGCAGGTTGTGAGAATATATGCCTGCTGTCCCTGGATAACACCTGTTACGGTAAGTAACTGTGCTTTATCCCAGGACAAGCAGGCATGATATTCTCACATGTGGGTGACCTCCAAGCTAACTGAAAAGGGATGGAGGGAAATTGGCAATTTAAGCAAATAGATTTCGCAATACCGATTGGCCGAACCAGCCATCGCTTCTGGACAGTGAGTCCAGACAGTAGTGGGAGGTGAAGGTATGAACCGAAGACCACGTGGCAGCCTTGCAGATTTCCTCAATAGGTGTGGACCTGAGGAACGCTACGGAGGCTGCCATTGCTCGGACCTTGTGTCCCGTTACTCGACCATTCAGCGCGAGACCAGCCTGAGCGTAGCAAAAGGTGATGCAATCGGCCAACCAGTTGGACAAGGTGCGCTTGGAAACTGGGTGGCCTAACCGGTTTGGGTCGAAGGACAAAAATAATTGTGGGACTTTCCGGTGTGGTTGAGTGCGTTGGAGGTAAAAGGCCAATGCTCTCTTACAGTCAAGAGTGTGAAGTGCCACCTCTCCGGGGTGAGAGTGGGGCTTGGGAAAAAACACGGGCAAGACGATGGACTGATTGAGGTGAAAATCAGACACTACTTTAGGCAGGAACTTTGGATGTGTGCGGAGTACTACCTTGTCATGGTGGAAAACAGTGAAGGGTGGGTCCGCTACCAGAGCCTGTAGCTCACTGACTCGCCGGGCGGAAGTGAGAGCAAGCAGGAAAATCACCTTCCACGTGAGGAATTTAGGATGGCATTTGTCTAGGGGCTCAAATGGAGGTTTCATTAGTTGAGCCAGAACCACGTTAAGGTCCCAAACCACCGGAGGGGGTTTGAAGGGAGGGTGGACATTCAGAAGACCCTTCATGAAGCGAGAGACTAAGGGGTGGAGCGAGAGGGCTTTTCCTTCCAGGGGCTGATGAAAGGCCGCAACCGCACTGAGATGTACTCGAATGGAGTTGGTCTTTAGGCCGGAGTGAGATAATTGAAGTAAATAGTCAAGGACCAGAGGGACGGGGACCGACACCGGGTCCTGGCTGTGAGAGGAGCACCAGGCTGAGAATCTGGTCCACTTTTGAGAATAGCAGGTTCTCGTCGAGGTCTTTCTAGAGGCCTCCAATATCTCCTTGACTGATTGAGACACGGGGAGAGAAGTCAGGGGGAAAGAAACCAAGCATTCAGATGAAGAGATTGAAGATTGGGATGTAACAGCGAACCCTGACTCTGTGATAGTAGAGAGGGAAACCGAGGCAGAGGCAGTGGATCTCTGACACTGAGTTGAAGTAGAAGGGAAAACCAAGGCTGGCGTGGCCAGCGAGGAGCAATCAGGATCAGGGTGGCTTTCACCGTTTTCAGGTGGACCAGCGTCCGCAGGATCAGAGGAAACGGCGGAAACGCGTACAGAAACCTTCCCTTCCAGTTGAGGAGGAAGGCGTCGGGCTCGAGTCGGTCCGGGGAGTGTATCCGGGAGCAGAAGAGGGGCAGTTTGTGGTTGTGGGGGGATGCAAACAGATCTACTTGAGGCGTCCCCCACTTTTCGAACACCTGTCATAGGGTGAGAGAGTGCAGTGACCACTCGTGTGGCTGGAGGAGGCGGCTGAGTCTGTCCGCCAGACAGTTTTGTTCTCCTTGTATGTACACAGCTCGAAGGAAGGTGTTGTTGGAGATTGCCCATTTCCAGAGGCGCATGGCTTCCCGACAGAGGGACCAAGACCCTGTCCCCCCTTGTTTGTTTACATAGTACATTGCTACCTGGTTGTCGGTTCGGATGAGGACCACCCGGTCGTGAAGCAGATGTTGAAAAGCTACAGCTGCGAGATAGATGGCCCGGAGCTCTAGCACGTTGATGTGACAGCGGCGGTCTTCTGCTGACCACATCCCCTGAGTGCGGAGGCCGTCCAGGTGGGCTCCCCAAGCGTATTCCGACGAGTCCGAGGTGAGTACCTTGCTGTGAGGAGGGGCGAGGAAGAGCAAACCTTTGGAAAGATTTGAAGAGTCGGCCCACCAGCGGAGCGATCGTTGCAAAGAAGGAGTCACTGTCACGGGACGATCGATCGGGTCCCGGTCTTGACGCCATTGAGAGGCCAGGGTCCATTGAGGGATTCTCAGATGGAGACGGGCGAAGGGTGTGACATGGACGGTGGAGGCCATGTGGCCCAGGAGAGTCATCATCTGTCGAGCTGATACCGAGGTCATCAGTGAGATCCTTCGGCTCAGACTTACTAACGCCTCTAGATGCGGAGGGGGGAGGAAGGAACGGAGGCGAACCGTGTCCAGCGTGGCCCCGATGAATTGTAGGGACTGCGAGGGGCGTAGTTGGGATTTTGGGAAGTTTATCTCGAACCCCAGACTCTGTAGGTAGATAATACTATGTTGGGTCGCTGAGATAACCCCTTCCCTGGACGGGGCTTTGATTAGCCAGTCGTCCAGGTAGGGGAAAACCTGAAGACCTTGGGAGCGTAAGGTAGCTGCGACCACCACGACGCACTTGGTGAAGACCCGAGGTGACGATGCTAGGCCGAAGGGTAGGACTCGGTATTGCAGGTGCAGGTCTCCCACCTGAAAACGCAAGAACTTGCGGTGAGCGGGGTGTACTGGAACATGTGTGTACGCCTCTTTCAGATCGAGGGAGCAGAGCCAATCGCCCTCATAGATCAGGGGGTAGAGGGTTGGCAGGGAAAGCATCCGAAATTTTTCCCGTACCAGAAATTTGTTGAGGCGTCTCAAGTCTAGTATTGGGCGAAGGTCTCCCATTTTTTTCGGTACCAGGAAGTAACGGGAGTAGAAGCCCTTCCCCCGTTGGCCGGGGGGAACCTCCTCCACTGCTCTCAGGTGAAGCAGATCTCGAGCTTCGGAGAGGAGTAGGGGTAGCTGTGTCCGGTTGGGAGGGCACTTCCTTGGGGGGTTGTCTGGAGGAATGGCTCAAAAGTTGAGAGAGTATCCTGATGAGATCACGCCAAGGACCCATGCGTCTGACGTGACTTGTTCCCAGCGAGGGTAAAAGGCTTTGAGGCGACCCCCGATGGGAAGGAGGCCTGGGACTACGGCAGAGGGGGCCCGCCCCCTTCCGCATATCCCGTCAAAAGGACGGGGACGGTTTGGTAGTCGCAGGCGGTTGGGACTTGGGCAGGGCCCGATGGTGGGCTTGCGGCCGCCTGGGTGGAGGCCGCGAGAAGGCAGGAGTGGATTTTTGTGGGTAGCGGCGCGGAGGGGCCCTGAACGGCCTGGACGTGGGTGGTTTAGGCTTTTGCCGCACGAGGGAGGCAAACGAGCGTTCGTGTTCGGAGAGGCGTTTTGTAGCCGCCTCGATAGTGTCATCGAACAGTTCTTTACCCACGCAGGGGAGGTTAGCCAACCTGTCCTGTAAGTTGGGGTCCATGTCGACCAGGCGCAAACAAGCTAGTCGGCGCATGGCGATAGCGAAGGCTGCCTCTCTGGAGGAGAGTTCGAAGCCATCGTAGGCCGCGTGGAATAGATGGAGGCATAGGTTGGAGAGGGACTCTGCAATCAGGCTAAACGCTCCTTGGCGGGAGGCCGGTAAGTCAGTCTCAAAGGCTCTCAGTAGTCCAATGAGGTGTTTGAGATAGGATGTGAAGGTGAAAGTGTAGCTTTGCACCCTAGAGGCCATCATCGCATTCTGATATAGTCTCCTGCCGAACTTGTCTAGGGTTCGGCCCTCTCGGCCTGGGGGGACCACCGCTGAGACCCTGGAGGGGTGAGCCTTCTTCAAGGAGGATTCTACTAACAGTGACTGGTGGGAGAGCTGCAGTTGTTCAAATCCCGGGAAGGGTACTGTACGGTACTTAGCCTCCATTTTGGAGGGTACTGCTGTGACCATATAAGGTGTCTCGAGGTTCCTGAAGAAAGCCTGTTGGAGAACTGGGTTAGGCGGTAAGCGAAGGGACTCTCTGGGCAGTGATGGCATATCCAGCTCCGCTAGGTACTCTTTAGAGTATCTGGAGTCGGACTGGAGGTCTAAGTTCAAGGCGTGGCCCATGTCCTGGACAAAGCGAGAGAAGGATGGGCGGGATGTTCCCGAGGCCCCTTGCGGGGTCGGTGAACGAGACCTCCGTCGGGTGGAGAAGGATGGGGAGGCTTCCCTCGAGTATCGAGGCTCCTGTTCCGATCCACGCTCCGAGACCGGGGAAGCACTGTGAAAGTGTTCCGGGGTCGTGGATCTCCGACGTCTCAAGGAGCCCCTTGGAGACGATGCCGGGGTTCGGGGTACCGATCGATGTCGAATCGGTGACCTCGACCCGGACTCCCTCGGTGAAAGTCTGAAACCTCGGATCGGAGCCCCGGTCCGAGGGGGAGTTCGGAGGATGCGCGGGTTGGAGAGTGATAGTTCTGTCACCCTCAGCGGTCCCGTAGGAGGTGTAGGTGAGCGGCCTCGTGGAGTGGGGGAACCTCGGGCCTTCTTGGAGGTACAGCGGTTCGAGGTTTCTGTCGTTTTAGCACGACGTTTAGCCCTGCGGCGGTCTGTGGAGGGAGAGCGCCTCGGGTGTCTCGGCGAGGAGTCGAAGCTCGCGCACTTTTCCTCGAGGTGGCTCGACGCGAGGCTCAGGCTGGTCTGGCACATGCTGGGTCGAGGTCGAGGCCGGTTGTAAATGGGCCATTGCAGCGGACAGCTCCGATGAGATCATCGCTCGGAGTAGGTCCTGGAAAACGGGCAAGGACAGCATCGAGGGCATGTCCACTGCCTCGGTGCGCTCCACCGGGGGCGACCTCGTATCAGAGTATTCCCGTGTGGTGGAGGCACGGCCCGAAGGCTTGGAGGGCTTCGCCGGGGCTGTGAGCATGGGACTTCCGCCATGCGTCGCCGGTGTCCCCGAGGCTGGCTTCTTCGCTGTTGTGGAACCTGAAGATGGAAGAGGGGACTTACCCGGAGCCAAGGCTTTCTGTTGTCCCGAGGACTTCGGATTCGAGTCTCGAGGCGATGCCGAGGTATTCGGGGCCGAGGTAGAGGGTTGGTCGGCGGCGAAGAGATCCGCCATGCGGGCTTTTCTTCGGCGGAGGGCCCGGTTCTGGAAAGTAGCACACTGGGGGCAGGAGTCAGTTGGATGAGCAGCCCCCAGACAGAGGATGCACCAGCGATGCGGGTCTGTGATGGAAAGAAGCCGCTCGCACCGGGTGCACTTTTTAGTATAAACGTTTTTATTCACCAACATGAAAGATATACACAGAACAGAGAGAACACAATTATTTTCTCAGTACAATGCCACAATACAGATTAACATGGTAACACCCAACTAGAAATCCCAGATATCAGCGAGAGTCCAGGCCTGTACTCTGATAGCCTGGAGCCCTCCAAATCCATACTAGACACAACCCCCCAACCGCTCCATCCCAACACCCCCCACCCCCAAAACCCCTCCCTCAACCCACTGGCAAGACGGGGGCAACTGGCTTCCGCAAGCGATTGACCACCTGGCTCTTTATCACAGGGGGCAGAGTATCCAAATAAGAAGCCCAAACAGACAGAAAAAGCTTGCTCCGAGAACCAGAGAACCGAGCGGACATGGACTCCCAGACCATTAAAAGATGCAATTTATTGCGCCAATACCAGATGGTGGGCGGGGAATCCTGAAGCCAATGAGTAAGAATACATTTCATTCCCACAATATATCCCTTACGAATGAGCTGGCTATCCCCTGCAGAAAGGCCGCCTAAATAGCCCTCCGCCAAAAAAATAGTCCCTTCCACCGATGAGGGGAGCCGATAACCTACCAAAGATTCCAAATAACATCGGACCTCCATCCAAAAGGCAGAAATTGATGTACACAGCCACACCCCATGTGCCAAAGAATTATCAACCCGGTGACATTTCAGACAAATAGCCGTAGGGGCACATCCGAAATAAAAAGCCCGCTGCTGAGAGACATATCCCCGATGTAAAACCCGAAAGTGACATTCCTGGAGCTCGGCGCTCTGCACCACCCGAGGTATCCGGCGCACCAGAGGAGCCAAGGACGCCACCCGCGGGCGACATCCCAGGTCCCGGGCCCAAGATGCCAAAAGCCGCTGATAATCCCGCTGAGGCTGCAGAGCCACCAATCTGCGATGATATTGAGAGATAGAAAGCCAATCCCACTGAGCATCAAAGAAAAAGTCGCGTACAGTGATAGCAAAAGACTGGGTCAATGAGTCCCTGGGCAAGGAGGCTGCATAATGTGAGAGCTGCATATAAGCAAACCGATCCGTCGCACCCAAAGACCAGGACGCCTGGAGAGTCAAAAAAGGAACAGCGCTACCATCCATCTGTAGAAACTGCTCCAAAGTTCGGAGCCCCTTCCTCGCCCACCTTTTGAAAACAACATTGTCCTGTCCCGGACTGAAGGCCGCATTGCCCACTATGGGCAGCAGAACAGAACTAAAAGGCGAGTGACCCCACATCCGCGAAACACATCTCCAAGCCCGACGAAGCGGCTCCACCAAGCAGCTACGGGCCCCAGGCCCCAATCGCACCTTCCCGTCCCACTGTAAAAGATAAGGCAGAGCCCACGGAAAAAAATAATCAACCTCCAGCTCCCGATCAGTATGCTGAGAGCTAAGAAAAAGCCAATCCTGGACATGCCGAAGCAAGCATGCCAAATTATACAAACGAATCGAGGGAAGACCCAATCCTCCCTGTGCCCAGGACCCCTGAAGAAAAGAACGATGCATTTTACCTTTCTTACCCCCCCAGCAAAATGAAATCACCAGTCTCTGAAGACCCAAGATATCTTTTTCCAAAAGAAAGAATGGAAGCGTTTGCAGGACAAATAACCATTTCGGGAAGATAATCATGCGAAAAAGATGAACACGGCCCATCAAGGAAAGAGGGAGATTCAACCAGCGCCGTAAAAGCCCCTTAGTTCCCTGCAACAAATGATCAACATTCAAACGGTAAAGCGCGGAGACATCCATAGACAACAAAATACCAAGGTATCGAAAAGAGGATCCCGCCCAGCGCAAAGGAAAATCCGGCCCCCATTCCACCCGCAAAGATTCCGGAGACGCCATAGCCTCCGACTTCTGCTTATTTAAACGGAAACCAGAAAAATCCCCATACTCACGAAAACACTCCAAAAGAGCAGGGAGGGAGGCCCGAGGATCCGTCAAATAAACCAAGAGGTCATCGGCAAAAGCCGCCAGTTTAAAATGATGAGCCCCCACGACCATTCCCATGATGTCCGGGTTACCCTGCACATCCCGAATGAGAGGATCCAGAGTCAGGACAAACAACAAAGGTGAAAGGGGGCATCCCTGGCGAGTACCCCTACAAATTGGAAAAGGATCAGAAAGGGTATCATTGGCCCACACACGGGCCACCGGGTTTTCATAAAGAGTCCGCACCGCCTGAATGAACCATGGGCCGAGACCGTACACTCGCAGGACCTCAAACATAAAGCCCCAATCCACCTGGTCAAAGGCCTTCTCGGCGTCAAAGCTGATCATCAAAGAAGGCACCTGATCCTGTGCAGTCCGCTCCAAAGCCGCCAATATACGGCGGACATTTTTAGCAATCGCACGGCCCTTCACAAAGCCCACTTGCTGATCAGAAATAAGACTCGGGAGTACCAAGGCAAGACGGGTGGCCAAAACTTTAGCAAAAAGCTTAGCCTCAAAATTCAATAAAGAGATCGGTCTGTACGATTCGGGTCTAGTCGAATCCTTCCCAGGTTTCAACAGAACAATAATCTGTGCTACATTCAAGTGGCGAGGGAGCTCCCCCAATCCGACCGCCTCGTTAAACACCGAAGCCAACAAAGGCGCCACCTCAGCTCGCAATATCTTATAAAACTCGCTACGTAGCCCATCCGGGCCAGGAGACTTACCCAAAGCGCTAGCCTGGATCTCCCGCTCAATCTCCCCTGCAGTAACCTCCGCCTCCAACTGCTCCCGAGAGGAAGCTGAAAGAGTCGGGAGATCCCGACCAGCCAAATATACCTCCCCATCTAGCAGAGGGTCAGAGGGAGCAGAATACAAGTTCTCAAAGAAATCCCGCAACTCCCTGTTGATGTCTCCATCAGTATGCACTATCTCCGAGTTCCGCGTCTGAAGAGAAGCAATACGCGAACTACCCCGCTGCTGTCGAACTAGCTTTGCAAGAAACTTACTACTCTTATTCGCAAAACGATAAAGATGATACCTATAATGCTCCATAGACCGACGAGCGTGTTGGTGTAACAGAGAATTAAGCGAACACTGAGCCTCCAGCAATCTAGCCCTATCCGGGAGTGCCCGAGTGGTGCCGTAGCGTCGACGGAGAGAAGAAACCAGTCTCTCCAGCCGAAGCAGCTCTCGCGTGCGCGCTTTACGCTGAAAACTAGCATAGGAAATAATCTCACCCCGAAGGACCGCCTTTGCCGTCTCCCAAGCCAACGAAGGAGTACCAAAATGAGCTGCATTGGTATCCTGAAAAGAGCGCCACCGGGCTACCAGATGTTCGTGAAATTTACTATCACGATAAAGGTGGCAAGGAAAGCGCCAACCACGAGGGGTCCCCGGCGTCCGAGATAACTGCCATACCAACGCCACCCAAGCATGGTCCGATACCTCAATAGGCCCCAGCGTAGACTCTACGATCTCTGCAAACAAAGAGCGGGAACAGAGAATATAGTCTATACGAGATAAGGAAGCATGGGCCCGAGAAACGTGAGTAAAATCCTTCTCCAAGGGATGCAAGACCCTCCAGGCGTCCACCAAGTCAAGGGAAGCACAAAGAATCTCAATTCCAGTAGCAGATTTCCGAGATTCCCTCCCCACCCCCGACGATCTATCCCAAAGAGGATCCGCCACCTCATTGAAATCCCCCCCCACCAACAGAGGAACATCCCCATAGACCGACAAAAGGTCTGCTAAATGATGAAAAAAACCCACGCCCGGGCTATTGGGAGCATAAAGGTTGCAGAGAATGTAAGGTTTAGAGTTCAAACTAACCGAGGCTATCACATACCTACCCTCCGGGTCCCTAAGGACAGTCTGTACCACCAAATGAAGATGTTTACCCACCAAAATAGCCACTCCAGCCCTCTTACCCAACGCCGGGGAATCCAGGACATCCCCCACCCACCAGGTTCGCAGTTTGGCATGCTCCGCAGCAGTCAAATGCGTCTCCTGCAAAAAGGCCACGTCCGCCCGGCTCCTCCGCAGCTGTCGAAGCACCTTCTGTCGCTTTATTGGGGAATGAATGCCCCCCACATTCCAAGATAACAACTTAAGGGACATAAAAATGAAACAAAAATACCCAACCAGGAATCAAAAAATTCAAAAGCCTAGGAAGAGGCGTCCCAGCAAGCCCCCCTCCTAAGGCCACAGTCCTGCGGAAGCCAGTGCCTGCGGTCACCATGAAACAAGAACAACAACCCTCCCCACCCCACCCTCCCCTCCCCCCCAACACCAACCCACCCCCACCCACCACCCACCCCAACCCAACCCCCAAACCCAACCAGACCAATCCTACCCCACTAAACTCCTCCCATCCCATCCACCCCAACCCTTCTGGTCCCCACAGGAACCCAATCACTACAGACGCCCCCTCCACAGAAACCCCCCCAAAATAGCGAAGATAACTGGACAAACCCCCAAGAGCAACCTTGCAGAATTAGAACCCATCTCCCAATCTCAAGACAGCCTCATATAATGCCACAGTGTCCCAGGAAGGGCCCCCCGACCCAAAGGAACCTAATCCCAGACCCTATCCACCCCCTAATATCTCTTGAAAATGGAAACCAAGAACCCCAAAACTCATACTCAACAGGAACCCCAAAACCCCCACTCTAACTCTCCTCCCCCCCTCCGCACCCATCGCATCAGACACACCGCCAACCACTCGTCCCCATGCACGCCCCTCACCCCAGTCAACAAGCTCAACAACACCCGCTCCAAAAGATGAATCCAGGCCACCGTCCACCCAACACAGCCTGGGCCGCTTAGGAGTAGAGAGAGGCCCCGGGCACCCGTAATAAACAAGAAAGCCCCACACATCCAAGGGCCTGGAGACCGCTGAAAGTAAAAAGCACAGAAGCTGAGCAGCGCCCCAGTCAAAGACCGAAGTCCAACCAAGGTCCCAGCCAAATCCAAGAAGGAGTCCCAAGTTGTAGTTGAGCCAGAAGAATGAGGAGCTCCGAAGACAGAAATCCAGCAAAAGTCCAGGGACACCGTGGCATCTGGAAGCACAAAATCCGAGCGGCGCCACCATCAAAGACATAGCCGCACCGGGCCATCCAAGGACCTAACAAAGATCCAAGAAGGAGACCAGAGTTGCACCAACTCCAGAAGAAAGAGTGTCTCTGAAGACCGGCAGCCATCAAGCCGGACCAGCAGTAGAGGAGATCACACCAGCGGCACTAGTAGAAGGCAGGTCCACATTCCACGCATCCAACATGTTCTGCGCCTCCGCTACGGTAGAACAAAACTGAGTAGTGCCATTGTGATGGACCCTCAACCTCGCAGGGTAGAGGAGGGCGAAGCGAACATGGCGAGCCGCCAACGTAGAGCACACCGGAGCAAATGCCCGCCGTTGCTGAGCCACTTTTGTAGAATAGTCCTGAAAACAGAGCACCCTGCCGTTTTGATAGGTGAGAACGCGCTCGCCCCGAGCCGCCTGAAGAATAGACTGTTTGTGAGCATAGTTCAAGATCTTTGCTATTACCACCCGTGGCCGGGCCTGATGAGCTGAACTGAGACCCAGGCGATGCGCCCTCTCGATACGAAGCGGGCCGAGATCCGCAGGAAAGGTAACGGAGGCAGCTAACCAGGCTTCCAGCGTGCCTCTCAAGTCCCGCTCCGCTACAACTTCTGGAAATCCGATAAAACGCAAATTGGACCGGCGTGATCTATTTTCCAGGTCCTCAATGCGATCCTCGAGAGCAGAAATAAGGCGCTGCTGTGTTGTCTGGACATCCTCCACGTGCTGCAGGCTATCCTCCACATCGCTCACCCGCTGCCGGAACGCCGCCGTCTCCTGGCCCATAGCATCCAGCGAAGCCTGGACCACCGCCAGCTTGTGATCCAACGGCAGGAGCTTTTGTTCCAACACGAGCTCCATCGCCGCCGTAACTCCGGCCGTGATTTCAGTTATCCAAGCCGGCCCCCCCGTAGCAGCTCCAGGACTCGGCGGCGCCGCCATCTTAACTTCCCCCTGCTTGCCGCGGTCCTTTTCTCTGCGGGCCGACTTCAGCGACATGGCACCGCACAAGCAGCCCGAAACTCGCCCACAGCGACCGGAGGGGGGGAGATATCGGAGGGTCCGGTCCGAAGGCTCAATGCCAGAGAATGCCTGATAAGGGAGGGGAAGCTGCGAGGGGCCGCGGGAGAGAGAGACACAGACTAGCGTCCGTCCCGCTAGCTCTCAGGGCCAGATCACTTTCTCTCTCAGAAGTCCCCCGGAAACTCCGTTTGAAGCGAGTCCAACCTCCCCTCTCCTAATATCCCCTCGTTTCATGTGCAGGAATGCTCCCTTACTGTCCACTGTAGCGACGATCCCGTGACTGCTCCTGGACTCGGCGGCGCCGCCATCTTGGCTTCTCCCTGCCTGCCGCGGTCCTGTTCTCTGCGGGCCGATTTCAGCTACATGCCACCGCGAAATCGGCCCGAAACTCGCCCACAGTGTCCGGAGGAGAGGAGGTAGCGGAGGGTCCGGTCCAGGGCTCAAAAGCCGAAGGATGCCCGACAAGGGAGGGGAATCTGCGAAGGGCAGCGGGAGAGACACAGACTAGCGTCTGTCCCGCTGCATGGCGTCACCGGGTGCACTTTTTAAAGCCGGTCAAAGGCCGGGACATAGAATCTAAAGTGGCCGCGGCTCGGGTAGCCACGCGGCCACGGGGACCCGGAAGCCTCCGGGTCAGTCAAAAACGAAGCAGGAACAAGTTGAAGAAGAAAAAATTCACGCACAGCGACTTAATCGAGAAAAAATAAGAAAATTGCGGTGCTAGAAGGCAGTTGGGGCAGAGCCTGAAAAATCACGACTTCTAGGCTTAGTGGAAAATTTTGAACTGGAGACCACGAGGGGATGCACCCCCTAGTGGAGCAGGAAGGCACGCATGCGTGAAGCAGCAGAGCAAACTTAAATCTTCAATCAAGTTTGCTTGAAAATGCTTCCGCATCGGGGCTCCGTAGATGACGTCACCCACATGTGAGAATATCATGCCTGCTTGTCCTGGGATAAAAGCATCATTCTTTGAAGTGATTGGACCTTGAAAACTAACGGCAACAGTGTTTTCCCCAGAAATTTTTTCCAGCCATGAAAAATATTTGCTGCATTTAGTGTGCCACAAAAAACATTTGCTCTGTTTAGTGTGCCGGAATTAAAAAAAGTTTGAGAGACGCTGCTCTATACCATTTGAAAGAGGGCAAATATCTAATTATTCACTTCTAGAATTGGATACTTCTTAAATTTAATAAAAAATTATGGAACAAGTGTCAAACCTTAAGAAAGGCAGTCATATTGATCATTGAAAAATAACCAATAATAATTAACTAATACAAATAGTACACATTTAGGGCTCCTTTTACTAAGCTGCGATAGTGGTTTTACCGCGCACTTAGCTTGCGCAGAATTGCCACACGTGCTAGACGCTAACGCCAGCATTGAGCTGGCTTTAGTTCTAGCCATGTAGCGCAGCAATTCTGCACACGCTAAAAATGCTATTGCAGCTTAGTAAAAGGAGCCCTTAATTTTCCCCACCACCAAATTTCCCCGTCCCGCCCAGCTACTTTTTCATGCTACCCGGCTGGAAAAAATTTCTGGGGAGAACACTGCACTATATCGAAAATAAAATCATTTTCCCTACCTTTGTTGTCTGGTGACTTTATTTTTCTGTGCTTTTAACTATGGTGCTTTTAACTATGCCTTCTTATCCAATGACTGTTTTTCTCTCCTTCTTCACTTTCTGCCTTGCATCCATTTTTGGCATTAACTTAACATTCAATTTTTCTGCTTTCTTCTCAAAATCTACTTTTCCATGTCTTACCTTACCTTCCTACTTCGCCTTCCTTCCCTCCCCATTTCCATGGCCTGACATCTCTTTCCTTCCCCCCCCCCCCCCGAGTAGTCCAACATCTCTTTCCTCTCCTCCCTCCTCCCAGTGGTCCAACATCTCTCTCCTTCCTTTCCCCCTTCCCAGTCTAGCATCTCTATCCTCTTTCCTAAAATCTAACATCTCTCTCTACTACTACTATTATTGTTTCTATAGCACTGCCAGACTCTCCTTCTTCCCTTCCATTCCCTGGTCTGTTATCTCTCCCTTCCTTTACTCATCTCTCCTCCCCTCCCCCCCCCCCCCCCGCAGTGTAACATTTCTCTCTCCCTTTCTCCTTTCTGCCCCCTGCAGTCCATCTCCCTTCCCCTCCTCCTTTCTGGCACCCCTCCCAGTCCAACATTTCTCCCTCCTTTCCAACAGTCCAATATTTCTTTCTCTCTTCCTCTTGCATGCTGCTTCTCCTCCGGACCTCCTTCCCTCCATGAGTTCAACTTTTCACTCTCTGCCCACTCCCCCTTCCCCCAAGTGACATTTCTTCTTCCCTCCTTTCTATCCTCCCCATTCATCTCACCCTCTTCATGAGTCCAACACTTTCTGCCTCCTGCACGCTTTCTTTCTCTTCTTGCCTCTTCCCTTGAGTGACATCCCTCCTTCCCACCCCACAGCCCAACATGCTCTCTCAACATGTACCATTCTCCCTCTCCTCCACCCCATGTCCATTTCTCCCTCTCTCATCATTCTCACTCCTCCTGCAACAATTTTATTTCCTTCCCTTCCCCAACTCCACTCACAACTAATATGAACTCTCCCCATGCACCATCTCACCTTACCCTCCAGTGTGCAGCAGCTTTCCTTTTCCTCCCCTTCTGCCAGGTTCAGCAGCACCTCTTCTCTTTTCCCTTCCTTCCCCCTGTCCAGCAGCACCTCTCCCTTTTCCCATGTTCAGCAGTACCTCTTTTCTCTTCCTCTCCTTCCCTGTCCAGTAGTACCCCTTCTCCCTTCTTTTTCCCTCCTCCCCTGTCCAGCAGTACTTCTCTCTCTAGAAGCGCTTTTAACTTCCCAATACAGCTGCCACTAGCATTAGTTTAGACACAGTGACATAGTCAATGACGGCAGATAAAGACCCAAGTGGTTCATCCAGTCTGCCCAACCATACAAGCTCCATAAATTAATTTAGTTTAGATGGTCCTTTTTCTTAGATATTACTGGGCCAGAAACCTAGAGCCCTGTCCAGTAGTGTGCTTAGGTTCCATCTAAAGGAGTCTCCATTAAAGCTCATTCCAGCCATCGAAACCTTCCCCAGCCCGTCCACAACTGAATGGCCATATAGGGACACAAGCCGTGCAAGCCTGCCCAGTACTGGCCTTAATTCCTTCAATGTATATCCATTATTTTCTGATTAGAGATCCTCTGTGTTCATCCCACGCTTGTTTGAACTCTGTCACCATTTTCTTCTCCACCACCTCCCTGCCGCTAGCATTAGTAGATGCGGTTCCATCAGGCAGCCTCGGGGCCTTTGCTAGGTCGGTCCACGTATGACAAAAGAGGGAGTTGCATCTTCAAAGCAGACTGGCCTAGCAAAGGGCTTGAGGCTACCTGATGGAACCGCATCTAAACTAATGCTAGAAGTAGCTGTGTGGCGAAGTTAAATGTACACTGAGCTGCAGGGCCGCCATCAGGACAGTACTATCAGTCCTGCATTCAGGGGCCCAGAGCTGACAGGGGGCCCGGGCTAACCCCAGGGTCCTAGGCCACAGTTCTTCAACCGCCGGTCCGCGGACCGGTGCCGGTCCACAGGAAATTTTTGCCGGTCCGTGCAGGGCCAGCAAGATTGACTCCCTTCAATTTCCTGCTGGTCCTTGCAGGGCCAGCAAGATCAACAGCTGAAGTCTGCGCTGGGCCGGAGAGATCTTAGGGAGCCTCCGACAGTGGCTTTCTCCCCTCTCTGAAGCTCTCCTTTACTTCCCAGCGCAGCGATTCACGAAGGCAGCCTCGGGGCTTTTGCTGAGTCGCGCATGCCTCTGATGATGCAACTTCCTCTTTTCTCAGTGGCGGCGCGACCCAACAAAGGACCCGAGACTGCCTTCCTGAATCGCTGCACTGGGAAGTAAGGAGAGCTGCTGGGAGGGGAGAAAGCCACTATTGGAGTCTGGGAAGCTGCTGGGCAAGGGGAAACAGGGACAGCTGCTACTGGAGAGGGAGAAGGAAAGATGCTGTTGGGAGGGGAGGAGGGAAAGGAATCTTGGAAGCTGCTAGGCAAGGGAAAAAAAGGGACAGCTGCTACTGGACCTGGAGGGAAGGAGAAGGAGAGATGCTGCTGGGAGGGGAGGAGGGAAAGGAGTCTAGGAAGCTGCAGGGCAAGGGAAAAAAAAGGGACAGCTGCTACTGGACCTGGAGGGAAGAAGGAGAGATGCTGCTGGGAGGGGAGGAGGGAAAGTAGTCTGGGAAGCTGCTGGGCAAGGGAAAAAAAGAGACAGCTGCTACTGGACCTGGAGGGAAGCTTGTGGGCAAGGGAAAAAAAAGGGACAGCTGCTACTGGAGAGGGAGAAGGAGAGATGCTGCTGGGAGGGGAGGAAGGGTTACTGCTGGACAGGAGGAGGGGGGAAGGGAGAATGAAAAAAGGAAGGAAACAGCTGGCAGAGAGATTAGAGGAGGGGAAGGGGAGACACAGGCATGAGAAAGTAGAGAGATTGATGATAGGAAGGGGTCAGCAGAAAAATAAGCAGAGAGGGACAACGATGATAGATCTGGTGTAGGAGAGATAAAAATGAAGAGAGAAGTGAAGCTGGAATGAATCATGTAAAAATGAGAGAGGGGGCACAAGCTGGATGGAAAGGGGAGAGGGGCATAGAAAGAAGACAGATACCATATGGAAGGGGGAGAGGACAGACAGTGGATGGAAGGGACAGATGCTGGACTGAAGAGACAGAGAGGGCAGGCGCTGGAAGGAAGAGAGTGAAAAGAAGATTGAAAGCAGAAACCAGAGAAGACAAAAGGTAGAAAAAAATAATTTTATTTCTATTTTGTGATTAGAATATATCAGATTTGAAATATATATCCTGCTAGAGCTGGTGTTAGACATAACTGGGGACTGTAAAACCCAGGCAGTACTTCTTTAGCTTCCAGCTGGCTTAGGGCGCTCTCTGACCAGGGGGCAGTTGCCCTAGTTGCACTCCCCTAAAACTATTCCTGTCATGTGTGACTGCAGTATTCTGTTAGCATGATATTTCTGTGTAGCATTCTGTAATAATTTGGCTTGTTCAGTTTTCTTGATAGTAAAGGGGATATATGTGAAGGGGAGGGGAGATAGGGGTTTTGTTGATCCTTGCTCTGAATTATTTGTATTTATAAAATGACAATTGTACAGAATATTGTTTCTTTTTATCTAATATAATAAAATGATAGGCCGCGCATGTGCACTAAAAAAACGTGTTCCCTGATCCGTCGCAAAAACACGAGTGCGCATGCGCGGGTTTTACGTCACCACCTGCTCGCTTAATACGTCACAGCCTCCCTGCTCTACACAAGCCCGACCGCAGCCAGATGACGATCTCCGTTCCTCCTGCCACCGCCGATCTCCGTTCCTTCTTTGCCACCCACCCCCTTTTCTTCCCCACAGCCTCCCTGCTCTCCACAAGCCGGACCGCAGCCAGACGGCGATCTCCGTTCCTCCTGCTGCCGCCGATCTCCGTTCCTCCTTTGACACCCACCCCCTTCTCTTCCCGCAGGCCCGAATGGCGATTCCAGCAGCGCTTGCATCAGTCTCCACACGCTGCTTCGGGCCCTTCTACTGCCCTGATTTGCTCTGCCGCGTCTCTGATGATGTCATCAGGGACGTGCCAGAGTAAATCAGGGCAGTAGAAGGACCCGAAGCAGCGTGTGGAGACTGATGCAAGCGCTGCTGTAATCACCACGTTTGTAGTCCGGACCACGGGAAGGGAAAGGGGGGGTAGAGGGAACGCTAATGCTGCTGCACAGGGAACTGGTGGGGGGGGAGGGAAATGGAGGGGGAGGGAATGCTGCTTTGGACAGACAGACAGAGAGAGGAAGGGAAACGCAAAGAAAATAAGAAAGACACAGAGGCAGGTGCACAGGGAACTGGTGTGGGGGGAGGGAAATGGAGGGGGATGAAATGCTGCTTTGGACAGACAGACAGAGGGAGAAAGAAGAAAGACACAGGGGCAGGGAGATACACAGAAAGACAGACAGGCAAAGGGGGCCAGGGGCACAGACAGACAGAAAGGACAGCGGGAGCCGCATCAGGAGGGGTGCGGGATGCGGCAGTGGGAACTTTTCCAATGGGTGCAACTGGGCGGCTGTCGGGAACCTCTGATCAGGGACAGAGCAAGGTAAGAGTATCATAGGGATAAGAAGGAGGAGGGGGGATTAAAAAGGAAGGGATGCCTACTGCTGGACAGGGGGAGAAGGAAAGAGATGCTGATGGACAGGGGGGGGTGAAGAAAAAGGAACAGAGGACAGCCAAGGAAAAATAAAGGCAGAAAGAAAGAAAGCGGCTAAGGAGAGAGAGAGAAAGAAATAAAGACAGACACACACACATATGTTCTAGCACCCGTTAATGTAACGGGCTTAAAGACTAGTACTTTAATAAAATACATTCAATATAAAATCATAACTGAGGCTTGTGTGGATGGGATCAGATGATTTGTGGGGACCGAGCTCACAGAGATGGGGCGGAAACGGGGTTTTTAAATTTTAGTCCTAGTAATTTGCCGGTCCACAAAATAATTCTTTTTTTTCTGCCGGACCATGGGTGTAAAAAGGTTGAAGAACACTGTCCTAGGCCACCATAGCACAAATTCCTGTATTATGCTTCTGCTGTACACAACAATAAACACTGCTGTCATACTTTTTTTTGTCCCCTGCCGATTTCCTGATAGCACCCCCCCCCCCCCCCCGGACAAAAGTGGATCCATCTACCTGGCCCGTGGCCGCAGCCGACAATATACTAGGTGCGTGCCTCTCGTCTCCTGACTCCTTCACCAAGGCCCGCCCTGTCTCCACTCCGATTGGCTTGGGCTTAGGGTGCCTAGCCAATCAGGTGACACATCACTTGCCTGCCACTGAATCTGCGAGAGCGGGTCGGCCGGATGACGTCACCACGTCTCTAGGAGGACAGGACGAGAGGAGCAGCACGAGGAGCTGCAGAACTAGTAAGGCAGTGATCAATTTAAACATGCACCTTTCTTCCTCCATCCCATGCACCTTTCTTCCTCCATCCCATAACACACACAGCTTGGTGGTGATGATTATCAGATTGATTCATTAATATATAATGATGTTATGAGTGTACACCTCTTCCTTCCCATCCACAAAGTCTGTGTAATGTAACATGCTGTATGTGACATGCTGAGAAGGATGGGAAGGAAGAGGTGCACACTCATAACATCATTATATATTCATCCATAGCTGCATGTTAATGATGTGCTCATATGCACTTATTTATCATCATAACATATACATCATCATTAACATGCAGCTGTGGATGTGTAAGGACAGGCTGAGGAGGATGGATGGGAAGGAAGGAAGGTGCACATATCAACATATCATACATTTTTAACATGCATGATGCAGCTATAGGCAAGCTGAGGAGGATGGGATCATACAGATGTGTATGTTCAGATATGCGCTCAGATGTGTAGTTTTTTCTGATATATTTATTAAGCTTACAGTATTTATAAAAACACATTTAATACTTGTTACAAAAAATATTGTGCAATTGTGATCTACTTCTGGCCTACAAAGGTCAAAAGAAATCCTTAACTGAGATTTTACATTCAAAAGTGAATTATAGCTACTAGCACTATTATTTATTAGTTATTTATTATGCAGATGTTTGTTAGTTTGTTATTAGTTCAGTATTAGACATATGTTAGTTTAGAATAGAAAGGTTTAGTTTAGGTTAGGTTAGGGCCCTGCTGAAAGAGTCTACCTTGATGTGGTTGCAGGCTTACAAATCTTTTGGTCAAATAGTGCAGCGACAGAGAAAAGTATGTGTGTATTCGGCCCATGGAAGAAGGGGGGGTCAGGGGGAAGGGGTGCATGGGGGGCCCAATAGGATTGCTCAGTAAGGGGCCCAGAAATTTCTGATGGCGGCCCTGCTGAGCTGCCACTGCTGGTCCTGGGGCGGGGAGAGAAGACGAGAAAGTGTCCCGGGATATACGTGACTGCAGCAGGAAGTCGCTAGACATGCAGCGCTGGCGATGTACCACGTGTTGACAACCTCTGGCCCTACAGGACATGCCTCTCACAGTGAGAAACACATCCTGTAGGCAAGTCAGCTGGCCAGCGCCTCGCTTCCTCCTCAGTGTGCTGCGGCACACTTGGAATTTCAGGAGGAACACTAGTGTGCCGCAGCACACAGTTTGCAATACACTGGTTTAACTGGTCAGCATTAGAGTGGTATATAACATTTTTTGACAAAAAGATCATATGCAGCCAATAAATCTAGCAATATATCATATTCCTGGGAACCCCCTTTTGGGATTTCACAAAGCTCTCTATTGTTTCTCTTACTATATACAATTTTAATGAATTTTGGGGGATCTTTCCTTAGAGCAACATACAACGCTGTTTTCTTATTCATTTCTACTACTCTTAAAGATAATAGGTTGATTCCAATTTAAAATTTTTATCTCCTGTATATTGACAATTTAAATGTCCGACCTGGATCCACTAAAACAAACGCACACACATATTTAATTACCCAAACTAATTCTGATCCAGGCAACAACAAAAAAAGAGTGTTACATGTCCTTATAGTACTTTCCTACAGCATGGCAGATTCCTTTTAAATACAGTATATCGTGGAAAGTCTATTATTGTTTTTGATGTTTCATGTGTTAGATATAATTCAAATATAGAAAAGAAGCACGTTATTGCTCCTAAACCTAAATAATCGAGGGGCTAGGGAATAGTGTTTAATTTACAAGTTTCTGTGCTTGTATCTGAAGCGGTTCCCTTACATTATTTTTACTTACCCATACACATAGACTGTCCGATATAAGGTAATAAGTCAAGTCCAGGACCAAGCTACTGTGTCTGCTTTCTTCTTGTAATCTTGAGGTTCCCAGACTTTGCACAGCAGAGTCTCTCTCGTCATGGCCGGGCTCGGTAACACTACGGTAAGCACCAAAAACGCTAAGGACAAGTAGCAAGGCGCTGAGGCCCGTGTAGGTCTGAAGGCTAGGCCACGGGAAGCGCTCCAAAAACAGCAGCGGCATAATACCACGACCTTCACAAAGCTGCCAAGTACGCCCCAACCAGGAGCCTGCGTCCTATTACTTAGATTCAGTCACACACCAGCTATTCTCAGTAACTCAACACCTTTCTCCCAAAAGCTTTAAAGCGTCGGAACTAGAAGCCTCCCTTAAACACACTCGCGCGCTCTATTTACTTTTCTTACTAACTCTTCTGCTTGTTCTGGGCGTATTTTGGACTTGTCCCCACCCTTACTGGCTAGTCCTCTTCATTACTTCCGTTGGCGTTCACGGCGGAAGCAGTCAAAGGGAAAGCCCTAACGTCATCCGTACACGTCTATGCTTTCTTACAGGGATTTGGTCCTGGAGTGGACCGACCTCACTTAGTGTAAAGCCTATTAACATTTAAAAAAAATGTAATTTATTCCTGATAAAAGCATACCTTAAATTGCTAAAATTTTTACATTGTAAAGCCTTGGGTGCCCCATGTTTAATAAAATAAAAGGCAATATTAAGAATTTGGTTTTCTAAGAATGTGATACAATTATCTGTTTTATTTCACTTGGGAATCAAGATTATTATTATTTTTTTTAATCTTACAAATATTGCTCCAGTGTAAAGCTTAAATCATCTTTGGATTGTTTGAAAAACATAAGTTCCGAGAAAACTAAAACACAGGAGTTAATTAGGTTACCATATTTGATGACAAAAATGAGGATGCATTGCCCCAGCCCCGCCCCAACTACATCCCGGTCCAACAGTAGCCTCAACCCCTCTCCTAGGCGGTTGCCTGCTGTGTGCAGTCAGGGCTACAGCAAGCAATAATTGCACCCCATGCGACTTGCTCTCCAACGCGCACCCCCATCCTTTCTTACACTGCCCCCACCCTCTTCTCTATGATATATCAGACGTACTATGGTTTTCTCGATCACAGCGCCCCCCTCTGGAACTCCCTGCCTATTCATCAGAGAGGAGACCACTCTAGATAGATTTAAAGGCTCCCTCAAATGTTTTCTTTTCAAGGATGCATTTGAAAACTATGATTAGGGCATTAGCAATACTCAGGGATCCTTTTACTAAGGTGTGCTAGCTGTTTTAGCGCACGCTAAACTCTAACACGTCCATTATAGTCTATGGACACGTTAGCATTTAGCACGCGCCTTAGTAAAAGGACCCCTTAGTTTATTTACCTATCCATTAGGGCTCCTTAGTTTTTATTTTTTTAATTGTTTTTTTACTCAACCCTCCTTTTGTTCATCCCTTAAATGTCTACTATAAAATTATAGTTCTTTCCTCTTTTCCAACTTGTTTTCTAGTCAGTCTAGTTTTGGTAAATGTCCAGATATGTATGTTTTATGTGTCCATCATTTTAATCAATGTTTATCGCTTAGAAATTTTTATAAGCATTTAATCAAATTTTAAATAAAACTTGAAACTTTCAGCTGTTTTATACTCTATTCAAAATCAAAAATACAATCTTTTTTTACCTTTGCTGTCTAGCCATTTAATTTTTCTAATCATCTTGGTCTCAGTCTCTGCTTTCCTCTGTCTTCTCTTAACTCTGGTACCAGGATTTTTGTTCATTTGCTATTTTTCTCTCATCTTCAACATTGTGTTGTTGCTCTGTGTTCTTCAATTTATTCTCCCTCTCTTCATTCATTCTTACTCCCTAGTCTTCAATTTTCCTCTTTTTACTGTCTACCTACAGCTTTCTATCTCTTGTCTCTCACACCACACTTCTCATTTCCTTTCCTCTTATTCCCCAGTCTTTCTCCAACTTTAATCAGGGGATAAATTGGAACCTAGGCAAGTCCAGCTGCAGTAAGGAAACCAAGTTCCTGGATGCTGTAGGCAATTGTTTCATGGAACAACTTATCATGGAAAATACAAGAGGAAATGTAATTCTGGACTTAATTCTAAATGGACAACGAGGACTGGCACAAGGTATAGAAGTAGAAGGGACACTGGGGATCCACTTCAACCTAGACACAGGAACAAAAAAATCGATCCAACACGATTGCCACAGCACTGAACTTCCGAAAAGGGAACTACGAAGGGATGAGAGTCACAATGAGGAAAAAGATTAGGAAGAGGATAAGCACTGTCAATATGCTAGAGCAATCATGATCCCTTTTTAAGAAAACAGTCACCGAGGTGCAAAATCTATATATACCGCATATCAACAAGGGTTCCAAAAGGAAAAAGAACAAGGAACCGACCTGGCTCCTTGTAGCAGTGAAGGAAGCGATCCGAGACAAGAAAACTTTGTTTGTTTAAGGAATGGAAAAGGACGAAAACTGGAAAAAGCACAAACATCATCAAAGCAAGTGCCATAAGGCGGTAAGAGGGGCCAAAAGGAACGAGGAAAAAATAGCCAAGGAGGCAAAAAAATTTAAGCTGTTCTTTCAATATATTAAGGGGAAACAACCCGTGAAGGAAGCAGTGGGGCCATTAGATGACTATGGAATAAAGGGAGTACTAAAGGAGGACAAAGCCATCGCCGACAAACTGAACACATTTTTTGCATCTGTATTTACCAAAGAGGATATATCCAGTATACCAGAAGCCAACAGGATATACACAGGAAGTGAAGACGGGAAACTGACAGGGTCGACGGTCAGTATAGAAGAGGTATGCAGACAGATTGATAGGTTAAAAACGATAAATCCCCGGGACCGGACATCATCCACCCATGGGTAATCAAGGAACTGAAAGGGGTTATAGCTGAACTGCTTCAACTAATAGCCAATCTGTCGATCAAATCAAGAAAGATTCCAGAAGACTGGAAAGTGGCGAATGTTACGCTGATCTTCAAGAAAGGTTCAAGGGGGGATCTGAGAAACTACAGACCAGTGAGTCTGACTTCGGTACCGGGAAGATGGTAGAGACGCTGATAAAGGACCGCATCATCCATCACCTCGATGGACACAAACTGATGAGGACCAGCCAGCACGGCTTCAGCAAAGGAAGATCTTGCTTGACAAACTTCCTGCACTTCTTTGAAGGAGTAAATGGGCAGATAGACGAAGGTGACCTGGTCGACATTGTATATCTAGATTTTCAGAAGGCGTTCAACAAGGTCCTACATGAACGTCTACTTCAAAAAATTGTGAGCCATGGAATTGAGGGTGATATACTAACATGGATTAAAAACTGGTTGGCGGATAGGAAACAGAGAGTGGAGGTAAATGGACAATACTCGGACTGGAAAAGCATCACGAGTGGAGTGCCGCAGGGTTTTGTGCTCGGGCCTGTGCTCTTCAACATAATAAACGAGGTGATTAAATTTGCGGAAGATACAATGTTATTCAGAGTAGTGAGGACACAGGATTGCGAAAACCTACAAAGAGACATAAATACACTTGAGGAATGGACTGTGAAATGGCAAATGAGGTTCAACATGGATAAGTGCAAGGTGATGCCTGTCGGTAACAAAAATCATTTGCATGAATACAGGATGTCCAGTGCTATACTCGGAGAGAGACCCCAGGAAAGAGACTTTGAAGTACTTGTAGACAAGTCAATGAAACTGTCCGCGCAATGCATGGCAGCGGCGAAAAGGGCAAACAGAATGCTAGGAATGATTAAGAAGGGGATCACAAGCAGATCTCAAAAGGTTATCATGCCATTATATTGGGCCATGGTACGCCCCCACCTGGAATACTGCATCCAACACTGGTCATCATACATGAAAAAGGACATAGTACTACTCGAAATGGTCCAGAGAAGAGCAACAAAAATGGTTAAGGGACTGGGGGAGTTGCCGTACAATGAAAGGCTGGAGAAAATGGGCCTCTTCTCCCTTGAAAAGAGGAGACTGAGAGGAGACTTGATCGAAACATTCAAGATATTGAAGGAAATTGACTTAGTGGAGGAAGAGAGATTGAGAACAAGAGATGAAGAGAACAAGAGGGCACTTGCTAAAGTTAGAAGGGAATAGATTCCGTACAAACATAAAGAAGTTCTTCTTCACCCAGAGAGTGGTAGAAATCTGGAACGCTCTTCTGGAGGCTGTTATAGGGGAAAGCACCCTTCGGGGATTCAAGAAAAGGTTGGATAAGTTCCTATTGGAACAGAACATACACAGGTAAGGCTAGACTCAAATCGGGCACTGGTCTTTGACCTAAAGGCTGCCGCGTGAGCGGACTGCTGGGCACGATGGACCACTGGATGGACCCAGCAGCAGCAAATCTTATGTTCTTAAAACTAATTCCCTTTTATTTATTTTGTATAAAGTAATCTAAGAATGAAACTAGAAATTAAAAAAAACTTACTGAAAAGTCAAAAACAGCAACTTGCAATAGGATTATCACTTCAAATATAGCACAAAAGTTCACTGTTGTAGAGAAAAGGTAACTTGACCTAGGGATTTATCTGATTCCAAGCTGAGCTCCCAATTGCCAAATAGCTATTCCATCACTCTGTCTTCTAATGGGGTCTATCGGATAGTATATGAGTGGAGTTTTATTCTAACCTATGAAGCTCAACTGAGGTGGGGTTTTTTTCTCCACTCTATTATCTGCTAAAGTGACTGATAGGAGGATTTCAGGTTTATTATTTAGTTTGGAGCAGGATGTTTGTTTTGGTTTTATTATATTTATTGTGAACTGCAACAAAGATATATCAACCAGCAAACAATGCATAAATGTTCCATGCAAATATATAAACAGATAGTTGCATCTTGAATACAGCAATCAGCAATAAATCCTTGATAATCTGCATCATGCTAGTCAACATCTAAGCTGCAACATTCACTTTACTTTTATCCCCTCTATCACTCATACCATCCAAAACACACCACACTCTTCCCTTACAATCATCCAAGCCTGCCATGTTTACCTGTATCGCCCTAATGTTAAGAGAGGATGCCTCTCACCTATCCATATAAAGGTTCAGGGCTCTGGACTACCAGAGACAAGAGTCCAAAGAGCCACATAGCACAATTTTTATATTCTTACTGCAGAGTGAAATGTCTGAATCTCACAACAGGTAACCCCCTGTATCTTTGTAAGCCATTGAGAAAATGTCTAAGGATTGCTGTCTCTCATAACTGACTCCCACTTCCCTCTGCCAGGCGCCTGCTTCTTTGTCCATGGGTTGCAACATATACACAGATTTCAACATTTTATACCAGGTGGAAAGTGTATTCATTTTGGATGGGACCTGTAAGAATTGAGGACCAGCTGACCCCCAGAGCCAAGTGTCTCCCCATTTATGTTGTAAAGAGTTGTAATAATGTCTAACCTGAAGTTAAGCCTAAAAGTTCTTGGGTGGCAATGCCCACTTGGACTGCACTTGAGCAAAGGTTGGAAAAACCCCACCCCCCAGATATTTCAAGGTTCCACATTTTCTCTGCTCCCACAGCCTGAACCAGGACCGACCAGTTCCTGGTGGGAATTCAATATTGCCAGTCAGATGCAGCATCAAGGAGGCTTCCGGCATCTCCTTCTGACTCCTCCTCCACCATCTCAAGTTTCAAGTTTCAAGTTTAATATATCTCTTGATTGATCGCTTAGTCAAATTTCAAAGCGATGAACAATTTAAAATACATTCATTAGAAATTACAAAATAAAGAATACAATACAAACTTTGAATAGTAACATTGGGTTGAAAACTAAGACATCATTTAAGGAACATAGGGAAGGAAGGGATAGCGAAATACAACTAGGAATAGTAAAGCAATACAAAGGAAAAGTATAATAGGAAAGCAAATTAAAACATAGTTTAATAATATGTAATCTGTGGCCTAGGTGTTACTAAAAGCATCTTTAAAAAGAAAGGTTTTTAAATTACTTTTAAATTTTCCGAGGTCCTGCTCCATACGTAAATAAATTGGGAGGGAATTCCACGTCTGTGGGGCGGTCACAGAAAAGATGAACTGCCGTCTAGTATTAATGATTTTAAGCGATGGAATGGTTAAAAGATGTTGCTCATTGGATCTTAATGTTCTAGATGGATGATACGGAATTAATGATTTATATATAAATGCTGGGGTTTTGTTCAAAAGAGTTTTAAAGGTAAGTAAACAGAGTTTGTATGTTATCCGGTGAATAACTGGGAGCCAATGCGCATTTTTCAGAAGTGGTGTAACGTGGTCAAATTTTCTTGATTTGGTTATGAGTTTAATGGAGATATTTTGGATAATTTGGAGACGTTTAATTTCGTTTAATGATATTCCTTTAAAAAGAGAGTTACAGTAATCTATTTTTGAAATCACCAGAGAATGGATAAGAATATTTAGTGATTTCGGGCATAAGAATTTTGAAATCGATCGAATCCTGCGTAATCTATAAAAAGTAGATTTAACAATGTTACTGATGTGGTCGTGAAAATTTAGTTTATTATCAAAAGTGACTCCTAGAATTTTTGTATTTTTAACTATTTGAAGGGGGACATTTTTTATAGTAATAGGAGCAACGAGTTCAAGATTTTCTTTCCAAGGAAAAAACATCACGTTGGTTTTTTTGATGTTAAGTGCAATTTTATTTGTTTTTAACCAATTATGTATTAGATGTAATTTTTCATCGATCTCTTGAATATCCGATTTTTTATTAGTATCTATAGGATGCAGCAGTTGGAAATCATCTGCATACGCAAAAACTTGAAAAAGTTTGACATAAAGTGACTAGAGGGGCAAGAAAGATATTGAATAATAATGAAGAAAGAATAGACCCTTGGGGAACCCCATAAGTAGTTGATGAAGATTTTGATAGCGAGTCTTTAAAGAAAACGGTAGATGTACGGTCAGTTAAATAGGATGTAAACCAAGAAAAGACTTGGTCAGAGATACCAATAGAATGGAGTCTATCAAGAAGAAGTCGATGGTCAATTGTATCGAAGGCGGCGGAAAGATCAATAGAAATTAATAGTGTTGATTGATGGTGGTCTAAGAAATATTGGATAGAGGTAGTCATACCAATTAATGAGAGTTCAGTATTGTGATGATGTCTAAAGCCAGTTTGGTTAGGCTGTAGGGCATTGTTTTTTTCTACGAAATCTGAGATTTGATTGAAAACTACCTTCTCTGTTATTTTTGCCAAAAATGATAAATTAGCTATAGGTCTGAAATTAGATAGGTCTTCATTACTGACATTCTTATCTTTGAGGATAGGTCGAATAATTGATTTTTTTCCATGTTGCTGGTACCGTACTTTGATTTAAGCTCTCAGTAATTAAAGTATGGATAAAAGGTCCAAAGATATGAAAATAACGCTTTAAGATAAATGGCGGAATTAGATCAGCAGTAGAACCCTTCAAATTGATAAATTTAAGAGTGGACTCAATTTCTGTTAAACTGGGTATCTTAAATTTAGAACATCTTGAGATTAATGATCCTGTATTGGTTTGTTGATCATCACTTGTAACGTAATGGTTTGTTAAGAAGGTTTTTCTGATGTTATTAATTTTTTCCATAAAATAATCGGCAAGTTCCTGAGCGGAGGGAGAAGAATCATTAGTTATGGACTGTTGTTTGTAATTTGAAGTTGTTATTATATTTAATATTGAATAAAGTGCGGATGAGTTTTTGGCTTTGAATATTTTATCTGAATAAAATTTCATTTTTGCTTGGTTGATTTTTGTTTTATAAAATTTGCTTTGCTCATTAAATATTTGTAAGTTGGTTTGAGATTTATCTTTCCTCCATTTACGTTCTAAAGATCGGGTTTGTCTTTTTAGATGGTGAAGTTCAGTTGTGAACCAGGGATTCTGAATTTTACGGGCGGAAATAATTTTAGTATGTATTGGCACAAGTTTGTCTATAAGTGATTTTACAGCTGTATTCCAGAGGTTAGTTAGTTCATCCAAGGAATTAATATCAGATTTAGTAAAGTCTAAGTTGAAGGAGGAGAGAATTAAATCTGAAGAAAGGTTGTTATAGTTTCTGAAATTTTTTACTTGGTGTTTATTATAATTTGGATTATATGAAATAATATAAGATAAAGAAATTAAGGAATGATCGGACCAGGGAACTGGTAAGCAGCTATTTAGTAATAGATTTTTCTTTGTAGTTGTTGGTATTAGGGCCATATCAAGTGTATGGCCTGCCTGGTGAGTTGGAAGGGTTATTAGTGGATGTAAATCTAATTGATTTATGTAAGACATAATGGTTTTTGTAAAGTTGTTGTTGATGTCATCAAAATGAATATTGAAGTCACCCAAAATTAAAGGATTTAAGGTGGAACTGCCAAAATCAAAAAGCAACGATTGAAGTTGTGTAATACTGTCAGAGGAAATTGGTGGGGGCAGGTATAGTAAAAGTATATCAGTTTTTGGTTTAGTTAGCATAGTGACTTGTAAAAATTCTATAGAGGAACTTGGTAAGGAGTTATCAGTATGTAGCAATAAAGCTTCTCGGAAGATTATTGCAAGCCCTCCTCCTCTTTTATTACTACGATGATTATAGACAAAAGAGAACCCCTGGGGACAGGCATAAGAAAGGTATGCCTCCTTGCCTTCTGAAAGCCATGTTTCCGTTATACATAAAATGTCAAATGATTGTTGGGTAATCATGTCTTTAATTAGGTGGTATTTGGATTTAATGGAGCGGGTATTGATAAGGCCAGTATTAAATTTTTTAACTGAGTGTTCTGAGGAAATTTAAATTTGAGGGGAAGGAGCTAATTGATTGGGTGGAATTAAGATATTTGAACGTACAAAAGAGTTTTGGGGATTCTGATTAAGCTTAGGTTTCAAAGGTCTATTTCCCCAGAAAACCGGAATTGGTAAGGAAGAGTTATCCATGGTGATAGTATAGTGAGTAAGAGTAGGCATTAAAGTTGAAGCAAATTCAAATGGCCCTTTGGAAAATAGAAAAGCAATTGAGAAGAAAAAAACAGCTTTGCTTAGGCACGACTGTAAAACTTTAACTTTTTTTAACATACGAGTATCTAGTACGCACCACAGGATCGCACAAAGGAGCGCAATAAGGAGCAAGACTGGTGCGCGCCTTTGCGGCATGCGCCGCAAAGTGAGAGTATTTCTGCAACATGTACCGGATATTAGGGGGCGGAGTCTTGAACGTGCCGCTGCTGCGCGGCGGCAGAGGAATCACTAAAGGAGCTGGAGGTAAAATAAAAGCAAAGTAAAAAAACCACAAATACTAACAGAGACTACAAATAGGTTTAAAATAACTAAACACAGGAAAAATAACTTTAAAATAAGGTGCCATGCAACACAGCAGTGTCTTCCAGTACAAACAGTAAAGTAATGAGGCGAACACCAAGTGGTCAACCAGCCTCGTGGGGAGTATTTAAATTGACCCATCCGCCCCCTCATGTATGAAGCGTAGTAGGGCTGCCACATTGTAAAATCTAAGATCTGGAGATTCAAACTCTCCATCCTTTTGTCCAGCTCCAGTTTAAGGTAGCTAATGCGGGCACGTATATTATGCCAGATAATGGAAGATATAATTGATTGGAAGGCTTTTTCATCCCTGTTTACTATCCATAGGAGTAGGGTTTGCAAAGGGTACATTATCTTTGGCAGAAGCACCATTTTTGTCAGGGCTATCCTTCCCTATACTCTTAATAGTAGCTCCTTCCATTTAACACACAAGGCCTGTATGTTCTCGATATGGTGTTGGACAGTGTATTAAGAAAGAACAAACCAGGGGAAAACAAAACCACAAGCACAAATACAAAGAAATAAAAATGGAATTGTCCAGATCAGAATGATGTGCACTAAAAAAGTGTCCTCCAACTCATCTGGTATTGTGAAGATCTTTTATTCCAACAATATTACAATAGTACATTCAACCAGTGGCGTACCTAGCATATGTGACACCCGGGGCCCATCATTTTTTTACACCCCCCCCCCCCCATCTGTACAAAAAACATGATTTTTAGTAACAATCCACACATTACACATGAGTACCTAGGAAAAGGCAGCACCTTACATATGCAGTGAGCAGTAGAACATCAATAAACCCATTGTAAAACTAAACAAGCCAGACTAGTACAGATCAATCCTACACCGTCAATCCTAACAGAAAATCATGTCTTTCGAACACACAGAACACAGAAAACACCTTCGCCTAGTATGGAATATGTCATCACATACTAACCCGGCCCCCTTTTACAAAACTGTAGTGTGGATTTTAGCCACGGTAGTAACAGCTCTGACGCTCATAGAATTCTAAGCATCAGAGCTGCTACCACCACGGCTGGCACTAAAAAACGCTCCACAGTTTTGTACAAGGGAGGTAAAATAGAAATACATAGACAAAGGTTAAATTGAACCAGCAAGAAGCTGGACTCTGCATACATTGCAACACCACAGAAACAGTGACAAATGTCTCCTAAAGCAATAAATAAATAGAAAATTTTTTTTCTACCTTTATCTTCTCTGGTTTCTGCTTTCCTCGTCTTCTTCTAACTCTCTTCCTTCCATCCACTGTCTGCCATCTCTCTGCCCCTATATGGCATCTTCTCTCCTTCGATGCCCCTTCCAGAAACTGTATGCCTCCCCCTTCCATCACTCCTTTCACCCCCATTGGTCTGGCATCTCTCTCCTCTCCTTCCCTCTCCCACACCTCTCTTCTGCAATCCCTTTCTTCCCTCATTTTCCTTTTCAATTTATTTTCTGCATCCATCTAGATTACGTTCTTACTACCCTCTCATCAATTTCCTTTTTTACTGTCTACCTACAGCTCGCCACCTCTTTCCCTCAGCCCCTCCAGTATTTCCCTAACTCAATCCTTTTCCCCCATCATTGCCCTCCTTTTATTTATGCCCTCCTTCCATCATCAGCCCTCTTCTCTCTCCCACCTTCCATCATCTGCCCCTGCTCACTCTTTCCCCCCCACTTCCATCATCTGCCCCTTCTCTCTCTTTCCCCCTCCTTCCATCATCTGCCCTCTTCTCTCTCCCCACTTCCATCATCTTCCCCTTCTCCCCAATTCCATTATCTGCACCTTCTCTCTTTGCCCCCACTTTCATCAGCATCTGCCCCCTTTAGCTCCCTACAACCCAATTCCATCCAGTATCGTTCCCCCTTATGTCTCTTTCCCTGCAATTCCATCAGCATCTGCCCCTTTCTCTCCCTCAACCACGCATCTATACCACCCTGACCCCCTTTCTCACCCTTCACCAAGATTCCATACCACCCTGACCCCACTTTGTCACCCTTCTCCATGATTCCATACCACCCTGACACCCCTTTTTCACCTTTTACCATGTTTCCATAGCACACTGAATCCCCTTTACCATGTTTCCATAGCACCCTGACCCCCCTTTGTTACCCTTCGGCATGATTCCCTTCAGCGTGATTCCCTACCACCCTGACCCCCCTTTGTTACCCTTCAGCGTGATTCCATATTACACTGACCCCCCTTTGCCACCCTTTACCATGTTTCCATAGCACCCTGACCCCCCTTTGTCACCCTTTACCATGTGTCCATACCACCTTAACACCCTTTAGTCACCCTTTACCATGTTTCCATAGCACCCTGACCCCCCTTTGTCACCCTTTACCATGTGTCCATAGCACCCTGACCCCCCTTTGTCACCCTTTACCATGTGTCCATACCACCTTAACACCCTTTAGTCACCCTTTACCATGTTTCCATAGCACCTTGACACTCCATTGTCTCCCTTCACCATGTTTCCATAGCACCCTGACCCCCTTTTGTCACCCTTTACCATGTTTCCATAGCACCCTGACCACCTTTTGACACCCTTTGCCATGTTTCCATAGCACCCTGACCCCCTTTTGTCACCCTTTACCATGTTTCCATAGCATCCTGACCCCCTTTTGTCACCCTTTACTATGTTTCCATAGCACACTGACCCCTTTTTATCATCCTTTACTATGTTTCCATAGCACCCTGACAACCCATTGTCTCCCTTCACCATGTTTCCATAGCCCCCTGACCTCCTTTTGTCACCCTTTACCATGTTTCCATAGCACCCTGACACCCCTTTGTCTCCCTTTATCATGTTTCCATAGCACCCTGACCCCTTTTGTCACCCTTCACCATGTTTTCAGAGCACTCGGACCCCCTTTTGTCACACTTTACCATGTTTCCATAGCACTCTGACCCCCTTTTGTCACCCTTTACCATGTTTCCATATCACCCTGACCCCCTTTTGTCACCCTTTACCATTTTTCCATAGCACTCTGACCCCCTTTTGTCTCCCTTCACCATGTTTCCATAGCACCCTGTCCCCCCTTTATCACCCTTCAGCGTGATTTCCTATCACCTTGACCCTCCTTTGTCACCTTTCAGTGTGATTCCCTACCACCTTGACACCCCTTTGTCACCTTTCAGCGTGATTCCCTACCACCCTGACCCCCCTTTGTCTCCCTTCAACATGATTCCCTACCACCCTGACCCCCCTTTGTCTCCCTTCAACATGATTCCCTACCACCCTGACCCCCCTTTGTTACCCTTCAGGGTGATTCCATATTACCCTGACCCCCCTTTGCCACCGTTTACCATGTTTCCATAGCACCCTGACCCCCCTTTGTCACCCTTCAGCATGATTCCCTACCACCCTGACCCCATTTGTCACCCTTCAGCATGATTCCCTACCACCCTGACCCCCTTTGTCACCCTTCAGCATGATTCCCTACCACCCTGACCCCTCTTTTGTCACCCTTCAGTGTGATTCCCTACCACCCTGACCCCCCTTTGTCACCCTTCATCATGATTCACTATCACCCTGACCCTCTTTGTCATCCTTCAGCATGATCTCATATTACCCTGAATCCCCTTTGTCACCCTTTACCATGTTTCCATAGCACGCTGACCCCTTTTTGTCACCATTTACCATGTTTCCATAACACCCTGACCCCTCTTTGTCACCCTTGAGCTTGATTCCCTACCACCCTGACCCCCTTTGTTACCCTTCAGCATGACTCCCTGCCACCATGACCCCCTTTGTCACCCTTCAGCGTTATTCCCTACCTCCCTGACCCCCCTTTGTCACCCTTCAGCGTGATTCCATTTTACCCTGACCCCCCTTTGTCACCCTTTACCATGTTTCCATAGTACCCTGACCCCCTTTTGTCACCCTTTACCATGTTTCCATAGCACCCTGACCCCCCTTTGTCACCATTTACCATGTTTCCATAGCACCCTGACCCTCTTTTAACACCCTTTACCATGTTTCCCTAGCACCCTGACCCCTATTTGTCACCCTTCAGCATGACTCCCTACCACCCTGACCCCCCTTTTGTCACCCTACAGCATGATTCCCTACCACCCTGACCCCCCTTTGTCATCCTTCAGCATGATTCCCTACCACCCTAACCCCCTTTGTCAGCCTTCAGCATGATTCCCTACCACCCTGACCCCCTTTGTCACCCTTAAGCGTGATTACCTACCACTCTGACCCCTCTTTGTCAACCTTCAGCATGATTCCCTACCATCCTGACCTTCCTTTGTCACCCTTCAGCATGATTCCCTACCACCCTGACCCACCTTTGTCACCCTTCAGCGTGATTCCATTTTTCCCTTACCCCCCTTTCTCACCCTTTACCATGTTTCCATAGCACCCTGACCCCCCTTTGTCACCCTTTATCATGTTTCCATAGCACCCTGACCCCCCTTTGTCACCCTTTACCATGTTACCATACCACTCTGACCCCCCTTTGTCACACTTTACCATGTTTCCATAATACCCTGACCCCTTTTTGTAACTCTTTACCATGTTTCCATAGAACCCTGACCCCCTTTTAACACCCTTTGCCATTTTCCATAGCACCCTGACCCCCTTTTGTCACCCTTTACCATGTTTCCATAGCACCCTGACGCCACTTTGTCTCCCTTTACCATATTTCCATAGCACCATGAACCCTTTTGTCACCCTTTACCATGATTCCATAGAACCCTGACCCCCTTTTAACACCCTTTGCCATTTTCCATAGCACCCTGACCCCCTTTTGTCACCCTTTACCATGTTTCCATAGCACCCTGACCCCCTGTTGTCACCCTTCATTGTGATTCCCTACCACCCTGACCCCCCTTTGTCACCCTTCAGCATGATTCCCTACCACCCTGACTCCCCTTTGTCACCCTTCAGCTTGATTCCCTACCACCCTGACCCCCCTTTGTCACCCTTTATCATGATTCCATAGCACCCTGACCCCCTTTTGATGCCCTTTGCCATGTTTCCATAGCACCCAGACCCCCTTTTGTCACCCTTCAGCATGATTCCTTTCCACCCTGACCCCCCTTTGTCACCCTTCAGCGTGATTCCATATTACCTTGACCCCCCTTTGTCACCCTTTACCATGTTTCCATAGCACCATGACCCACCTTTGTCACCCTTTATCATGTTCCCATAGCACCCTGACCCCCCTTTCTCACCCTTTACAATGTTTCCATAGCACCCTGACCCCCTTTTGTCACCCTTCACCATGTTTCCATATCATCCTGACCCCCTTTTGTCACCCTTCACCATGTTTCCATAGCACCTTGACCCCTCTTTGTCACCCTTCAGCATGATTCCCTACCACCCTGACCCCCCTTTGTCACCCTTCAGCTTGATTCCCTAACACCCTGACCCCCCTTTGTCACCCTTTACCATGTTTCCATTGCACCCTGACTCCTTTTTGTCACCCTTTTCCATGTTTCTATAGCACCTGACACCCCTTTGTCTTCCTTTACCATGTTACCATAGCACCCTCACCCCCCTTTGTCAGCCTTAACCATGTTTCAATAATACCCTGACCCCTTTTTGTAACCCTTTACCGTGTTTCCATAGCACCCTGACTCCCTCTAGTCACACTTCATCATGTTTCCATAGCTCCTTCACCCTCTTTTGTCACCTTTCACCATATTTCCATAGCTCCCTGACCCATTTTTGACACCTTTGCCATTTTCCATAGCAGCCTAACCCCCTTTTGTCACCCTTCAGCATGATTCTTTACCACCCTGACTCCCCTTTGTGTCGCTACAGTGTGATTAACAACCACCTTGACCCCTCTTTGTCACCCTTCAGCGTGATTCCCTACCACCCTGATCCCCTTTGTTACCCTTCAGCATGATTCCCTACCACCCTGAACCCCTTTGTCACCCTTCATCGTGATTACCTACCACCCTGACCCCCCTTTGTCACACTTCAGCGTGATTCCCTACCACCCTGATTCCCTAACACCCTGACACCCTTTGTCACCCTTCAGCATGATTACCTACCACCCTGACCCCTCTTTGTCACCCTTCAGCATGATTCCCTACCATCCTGACCCCCCTTTGTCACCCTTCACCATGATACCATACCACCCTGACCCCCCTTTTTTCACCCTTCAGCGTGATTCCATTTTTCCCTGACCCCCCTTTGTCACCCTTTACCATGTTTCCATAGCACCCTGACTGCCTCTTGTCACACTTCATCATGTTTCCATAGCACCTTCACCCTCTTTTGTCACCCTCCACCATGTTTCCATAGCACCCTGACCCTTTTTTGACACCCTTTGCCATTTTCCATAGCAGCCTAACCCCCTTTTGTCACCCTTCAGCATGATTCTTTACCACCCTGACTCCCCTTTGTGTCCCTTCAGTGTGATTAACAACCACCCTGACCCCCCCTTTGTCACCCTTCAGCATGATTCCCTACCACCCTGACCCCCCTTTGTCATCCTTTATCATGATTCCATAGCACCCTGGCCCCCTTTTGATGCCCTTTGCCATGTTTCCATAGCACCCAGACCCCCTTTTGACACCCTTCAGCATGATTCCCTTCCACCCTGACCCCCCCTTTGTCACCCTTCAGCGTGATTCCATATTACCTTGACCCCCCTTTGTCTCCCTTTACCATGTTTCCATAGCACCCTGACCCCCTTTTGTCACCCTTCACCATGTTTCCATATCATCCTGACCCCCTTTTGGCACCCTTCACCATGTTCCCATAGCACCCTGACCCCCTTTTGTCACCCTTCACCATGTTTCCATAGCACCTTGACCCCTCTTTGTCACCCTTCAGCATGATTCCCTACCACCCTGACCCCCCTTTGTCACCCTTCAGCTTGATTCCCTAACACCCTGATCCCCCTTTGTCACCCTTTACCATGTTTCCATAGCACCCTGACCCCCTTTAGTCACCCTTTTCCATGTTTCTATAGCACCCTGACACCCCTTTGTCTCCCTTCACCATGTTTCCATAGCACCCTGACCCCTTTAATCACCCTTTACCATGTTTCCATAGCACCCTGACCCCCTTTTGTCACCCATTACCATGATTCCATAGCACCCTGACCCCCTTTTGACACTCTTTTCCATGTTTCCTTAGCACCCTGACACCCTTTTGTTACCCTTTACCATGTTTCCATAGCAGACTGACCCCAATTTGTCACCCCTCAGCATGATTCCCTACAACCTTGACCCCCCTTTGTCACCCTTCAATGTGATTCCCTACCACCCTGACCCCCCTTTGTCACCCTTCAGCTTGATTCCCTACCACCCTGACCCCCCTTTGTCACCCTTCAGCTTGATTCCCTAACACCCTGATCCCCCTTTGTCACCCTTTACCATGTTTCCATAGCACCCTGACCCCCTTTTGTCACCCTTTTCCATGTTTCTATAGCACCCTGACACCCCTTTGTCTCCCTTCACCATGTTTCCATAGCACCCTGACCCCTTTAATCACCCTTTACCATGTTTCCATAGCACCCTGACCCCCTTTTGTCACCCATTACCATGATTCCATAGCACCCTGACCCCCTTTTGACACCCTTTTCCATGTTTCCTTAGCACCCTGACACCCTTTTGTTACCCTTTACCATGTTTCCATAGCAGACTGACCCCAATTTGTCACCCCTCAGCATGATTCCCTACAACCTTGACCCCCCTTTGTCACCCTTCAATGTGATTCCCTACCACCCTGACCCCCCTTTGTCACCCTTCAGCTTGATTCCCTACCACCCTGACCCCCCTTTGTCACCCTTTACCATGTTTCCATAGCACCATTACACCCCTTTCTCTCCCTTCACCATGTTTCTATAGCACACATACCCCCTTTTGTCAGCTTCAACATGTATCCATAGCACCCTGACTCCCTTTTGTCACCCTTCAGCATGATTCCCTTCCACCCTGACCCCCCTTTGTCATCCTTCAGCATGACTCCCTACTACCCTGACCCCCTTTGTCACCCTTCAGCATGATTACCTACCACCCTGACCCCCCTTTGTCAACCTTCAGCATGATTCCCTACCATCCTGACCCCCCTTTGTCACCCTTCAGTGAGATTCCCTACCAACCTGACCCCCTTTTGTCACCCTTTACCATGTTTCCATAGCACCCTGACCCACCTTTGTCACCCTTTATCATGTTCCCATAGCACCCTGACCCCCCCTTTGTCACCCTTTACCGTGTTTCCATATCCCCCTGAACCCCTTTTGTCACCCTTCACCATGTTTCCCTACCACCCTGAACCCCTTTGTCACCCTTCAACGTGATTACCTAACACCCTGACCCCCTTTGTTACCCTTCTGCATGATTCCCTACCAACCTGAACCCCTTTGTCACCCTTCAACGTGATTACCTAACACCCTGACCCCCCTTTGTCACCCTTCAGCGTGATTCCGTACCACCCTGACCCCCCTTTGTTACCCTTCAGCATGATTCCCTAACACGCTGACCCCCTTTGTCACCCTTCAGTGTGATTACCTACGACCCTGACCCCTCTTTGTCACCATTCAGCATGATTCCCTACCATCCTGACCCCCCTTTGTCACCCTTCAGCATGATTCCCTACCACCCTGACCCCCCTTTGTCACCCTTCAGCGTGAATCCATTTTTCCCTAAACCCCCCTTTGTCACCCTTTAACATGTTTCCATAGCAAGTTTCAAGTTTCAAGTTTTATACTTTTGATATACCAACCATCAAGTTAATATCTGGCTGGTTAACAATATGTTTAAAAGAAAGAGAAATTATACAAAACTAAAAAAAAAGAGGGCATTGTGTATCTACATATAACATCACAAGACGAACTAGATAGTGAGGATAAAAGGAAAAGGGGGGGTAAAGTTACATATTTGAGAAGAAATTGGAGATAGTAGGGTGAGGATAAAACATGATGGAGGGGGGGCGCTTTAAAGAAAGCGGTTATTTTTTGGTAATTAGAGAAGATGGCTCTAAGTGAATGAGAAGGCATCGCGAAATAAAAACGTTTTTAAATCTGTTTTAAATTTGTCAAGTCGTGATTCGTCGCGGAGTTGCTGTGGCAAGGAATTCCAGAGGGTAGGGGCAGTTACTGCGAAATTCATTACTTTACGTGTATTGTAGAAGGTCTTTGATAGTGGGGATAAATTAGACAGTTTTTGATCAGTTGATCTTAGAGTGCGTGAAGAGCAGTAGGGAATGAGAAGTTTGTCAAGGGAATAAGGGCAAATGTCTCCCGTCACCATGTATCCATAGCACCCTGACTCCCTCTTGTCACACTTCACCATGTTTCCATAGCACCTTCACCCTCTTTTGTCACCCTTTACCATGTTTCCATAGCACCCTGACCCTTTTTTGACACCCTTTGCCATTTTCCATAGCAGCCTAACCCCCTTTTATCACCCTTCAGCATGATTCTTTACCATCTTGACTCCCCTTTGTGTCCCTTCAATGTGATTAACAACCACCCTGACCCCCCCTTTGTAACCCTTCAGCATGATTCCCTAACACCCTATCCCCCCTTTGTCACCCTTTACCATGTTTCCATAGCACCCTGACACCCCTTTGTCTCCCTTCACCATGTTTCCATAGCACCCTGACCCCTTTAATCACCCTTTTACCATGTTTCCATAGCACCATGACCACCTTTTGTCACCCTTTACCATGATTTCATAGCACCCTGACCCCCCCTTTGTCACCCTTCAGCGTGATTCCATTTTTCCCTTACCCCCCCTTTGTCACCCTTTACCATGTTTCCATAGAACCCTGACCCCCCTTTGTCATCCTTTACCATGTTACCATACCACCCTGACCCCCCTTTGTCACCCTTTACCATGTTTCCATAATACCCTTACCCCCTTTTAACACCCTTTGCCATGTTTCCATAGCACCCTGACCCCATTTTGTCACCCTTCAGCATGATTCCCTACCACCCTGCCCCCCTTTGTCACCCTTCAGCATGATTCCCTACCACCCTGACCCCCCCTTTGTCACCCTTTACCATGTTTCCAAAGCACCCTTATACCCCTTTGTCTCCCTTCACCATGTTTCCATAGCACCCTGACCCCCTTTTGTCACCCTATACCATTTTCCATAGCACCCGGACGCCACTTTGTCTCCCTTTACCATGTTTCCATAGCACCCTGACCCCCTTTTGTCACACTTTACCATGATTCCATAGAACCCTGACCCCCTTTTAACACCCCTTTGCCATTTTCCATAGCACCCTGACCCCCTTTTGTCACCCTTTACCATGTTTCCATAGCACCCTGACCCCCTTTTGACGCCCTTTGCCATGTTTCCAGAGCACCCAGACCCCCTTTTCTCACCCTTCAGCATGATTCCTTTACACCCTGACCCCCTTTTGTCACCCTTCAGCATGATTCCCTTCCACCCTGACCCCCCTTTGTCACCCTTCAGCGTGATTCCCTACCACCCTGACCCCCTTTGTCACCCTTTACCATGTTTAGAAAGCACCCTGAACCCCTTTTAATAACCCTTTACCATGTTTCCATAGCACCCTGACCCCCCTTTATCTTGTTTGCATAGCACCCTGACTCCCTTTTGTCACAATTTACATGTTTCCATAGCACCCTGATCCCCATTTGACACCCTTCAGCATGATTCCCTACCACCCTGACCCCCTTTGTCACCTTTCAGTGTGATTCCCTATCACCCTGACCTCCCTTTGCAACCCTTCATAGTGATTCCCTACCACCCTGACCCCCTTTGTCACCCTTCAGCATGATTCCCTACCACCCTGACCCCCCTTTGTCACCCTTCTGTGTGATTCCCAACCACCCTGACCCCCCTTTGTCACCCTTCATCGTGATTCCCTATCACCCTAACCCTCTTTGTCATCCTTCAGCATGATCCCATATTACCCTGAATCCCCTTTGTCACCCTTTACCATGTTTCCATAGCACGCTGACCCCCTTTTGTCACCCTTTACCATGTTTCCATAGCACCCTGACCCCTCTTGTCACCCTTCAGCTTGATTCCCTACCACCCTGACCCCCTTTGTTACCCTTCAGCATGATTTCCTGCCACCCTGACCCCCTTTGTCACCCTCAGCATGATTCCATAGCACCCTGACCCCCCCTTTGTTACCCTTTACACCCTGACCCCCTTTTGTCACCCTTTACCATGTTTCCATAGCATCCTGACCCCCCTTTGTCACCCTTTACCATGTTTCCATAGCACCCTGACCCCCTTTGTCACCCTTCAGCGTGATTCCCTACCACCCTGACCCCCCTTTTGTCACCCTCCAGCATGATTCCCTACCACCCTGACCCCCCTTTGTTACCCTTCAGCGTGATTCCCTACCACCCTGACCCCCCTTTTTCACCCTTCAGCGTGATTCCCTACCACCCTGACCCCCTTTGTCACCCTTCAGCATGATTCCCTACCACCCTGACCCCCTTTGTCACCCTTCAGCATGATTCCCTACCACCCTGACCCCCCTTTGTTACCCTTCAGCGTGATTCCATTTTACCCTGACCCCCCTTTTGTCACCCTCCAGCATGATTCCCTACCACCCTTACCCCCCTTTGTTACCCTTCAGCGTGATTCCCTACAACCCTGACCCCCCTTTGTCACTCTTCAGCATGATTCCCTACCAGCCTGACCCCCCTTTGTCACCCTTCAGCATGATTCCGTACCACTCTGACCCCCCTTTGTTACCCTTCAGCGTGATTCCATTTTACCCTGACCCCCCCTTTGTCACCCTTTACTATGTTTCCAAAGCACCCTGACCCCATTTTGTCACCCTTTACCATGTTTCCATAGCACCCTGGACACCCCTTTGTCTCCCTTCACATGTTTCCATAGCACCCTGACCCCTTTTGTCACCTTCATCACCATGTTTCCATAGCACCCCGACCCCCATTTGTCACCCTTCAGGGTGATTCCCTACCACCCTGACCCCACTTTGTTACCCTTCAGCGTGATTCCAAATTACCCTGACCCCCCTTTGCCACCTTTTACCATGTTTCCATAACACCCTGACCCCCTTTTGTCACCCTTTACCATGATTCCATAGCACCCTGACTCCCTTTTGTCTCCCTTCACCATGTTTCCATAGCACACTGACTCCCTTTTGTCACACATCACCATGTTTTCATAGCACCAAGACCCCCTTTTGTCACCCTTCACCATGTTTCCATAGCACCCTGATCCCCTTTTGTCACCCTTCACCATGTTTCCATAGCTCCCTGACCCCCTTTTGATATCCTTTGCCATGTTTCCATAGCACCCTGTCCCCCTTTTGTCACCCTTTACCATGTTTCCATAGCACCCTGACCCCCCTTTTTTCCCCCTTTACCATGTTTCCATAGCACCCTGACTCCCTTTGTCACCCTCCACACCCTTTCATGCCACCCTGACCTCCTTTCTTTCTCTGTCCGAAAGATCCGAAGAAAGATCTGTCCGAAAGAAAGATCTGTCCGAAGAAAGATCTGTCCGAAAGAGAGAAGAAAGTGCTTCTGCTCTGATGGAAGAAGTAAGTGACGTCGGAGGGAGCTGGGCTGGCAGACGCAAGTTAGTTGCGGCATACAATCCCGCGATGACTGCAGCTGCCAGTTCCCCCCCCCCCCCACGACGTCCACTTACCTCTTCCCAGTCATCGCGTGACCTTCTTCACTTCAGCGCGGCTGCCGACTGCTCTAAGTACGGCAGCCACGCTGAAGTGCCGATTGAAGCAGCGCGGGTAGTTCCGGATCCGGGCGGCTGTTCACCCCCTTCGAGCATGCACCTGGGGCGGACCGCCCCCCCTTGGACACCACTGCATCCAACGACTCAATGACTCGACATGTACATGTTTCGGCCAACAGGCCTGCCTCAGGAGTCTTAAGAATCACGAATGATGATATTCGAAAGAAGCTGCCACTCACATCGATTTAACCAAAGTTCTAACTAAGGAAGGAATATCATCTGAATCTCGTGTATTTCAGCTGTTGCCAACTGGTGCACATCATTCTGATCTGGACAATTCAATTTTGATTGTATTAATACATGAGTTTGGGGTTAGGGCTTAAATATACCCCCAAATACCTCATTGGCATCCAAACCATAGGGATATCCAGATAGGTCTGCCAAGCCTCTTGCCCAATAGAGTTCAATGATAGAAGTTCATACTTACTACAATTGACTTGCAAACCTGAGATTTTTTCCAAAAAGTTAGACAAGCTCCAAGGCCCTATCTAAATGTAAGTGGAAGTGCTTCAAATATAATAAGACATTACCTGCCAATGACCCTTCAACATAACATGTTTACGCAAGCAAGTAATGCTTATCTTTAAACCATCAATTCATACCAATGAAAGGTCGGGTCCAAGATGAAACAGGATAGTTTCTGTAGCAAAAAAACATGCTTTTCCAAATTATATAAAAAACAAAACTTACACATTAGAGATATTTGAATCTGAAAAACAGTGAAAATTTGCATAAATGCATAAAGCCATATTTTTTGTATGGTCATATCTTCAGCTTCACTTCACTGTAAATGCTCGTATTGCAAATCTTGGAAGTACCTCATGGCACATGTCTGCTGGTAAAGTTGTACCCTCAACTGACTTATCTACCAGCAACAGTATGGAGCCAAACTTTGCAAAAAATTTTCATTTGTTAATGTGTTAATTTTTTTGCCTACTTTGTGACCTGTAGAAATGGAAGTACTTTTGCAAAAGATTTCAAACTTGGCACAGAAACTTGCCCCAAAGTGTTATACCAAATTATAAAATTTCAGACTCCTAGGTAGTTTCCTTCTGCTGCAGTGCTTAAGCAAATTTGGCGGTTTAGGTCACACGAGGCATGGGAGTGGATCGATTGCTTTTTTTCAACCACCCCTAGCTCCTGACCAAATTGAGATAGATCCCAAAAATTTTGCAGAGTTTCATTTGAGACCCTAGACAACATCCATGTAAAATTTGGTTGGATTTCAAGGGGGTTGAGCATGGGCTCCTGGTCCATTTGACATGGAATGACCCTAGTAGTAATTTGTTGACCACGGACCTAGAATTGAGTTATATACATAGTATAGGGATGGTTGTACTTTTATTTGTTATGAGCTATTTGGATGTTTTTCAAATTCGGGCAGGCAGCAGTGTGAGGAGGTCTGGATTTCTTTTTGTAAGGGAGACTGTTGTTGGGGATAGTGAGAATGGGATTGTGGGTTATGATGAAGTGGTCGGTGTAGTATGGGTTTGATTGCCAGGGGATTTCATAGCATCTTGATATGTGGCAGTAAGGGAACCACATGGGAAAGGCTCTTTCCATGGATTGTGTGGGTTTGGCTGCTTTGAGGCTTCTAAGGACTAAGAAGAGTGTGAGTAGTGTATGGAGATCCTTCATGGCTGTCCTGAGGAGAGTCAGTGAGCTATGGAGCTTGTGTGGTCTTGAGGGGATATGTTTGGTTTGGTAGTTGTGACTATCCTTTGTTGGGGAATTACTGTGGTGGGTAGGAAGGAGTACAGTATTCCTTTTCCTGAGGGTATAAGCTTGGACTAGAGGATTATGATGGGGTGTGTTTTTTTTTTGCCAGTCTGTACAAAGGGCTCTTTGGCATAGCCCTTCAGTGGGGCCCATCTGCCCGGCAGCCTTTTAAAGGGCTGAAGGTGATCACCAATTAAGTGGGTGGGGCTTCTAAGGACTAAGAAGAGTGTGCCCAAGGAACTAATGAAACTAAAGAGCGCAAAAAGGAGGAAACAGCCGGAGCCAGAGGGACGTCCAAAAATGGGGAAGCAGGCTGAGGACGAGATAGACGCATCACAGGAGGGGAATGAGGACAAAACAGACACATCGCAGGAGGAGGATGGATGGAATGAGGCTCGGGGACTGGCAGCCCATGAAGGGGTCGGCATGAGCACCAAAACACGAGGAAAACAAACAGAGAAGGTAAACAACAGGGACTTAAATTGCCTATACACTAATGCTAGGAGCCTAAGAACCAAAATGGGGGAGCTAGAAGTTATAGCCAGTAAGGAGGACCTAGACATAATTGGAGTCACAGAGATATGGTGGTCCAAGGACAATAAATGGGATGTGGTCCTACCAGGGTACAAACTCTATAGGAGGGACAGGACACATAAGAAGGGTGGAGGAATAGCGCTATATATAAAGGACTCCTTTCCTTCAACCAGGATGGAAACAACAGTAAGGACAGACAGCTTGGAATCACTATGGGTAAAGCTGACAGGAGGAAATGGAGCAGACATAAAATTGGGACTGTACTATCGCCCACCAGGACAACTGGAGGCAAACGACCAGGACCTGGAGGCTGAATTGAGGCAGGTATGTAAAAGCGGAAGTGTGGTGGTGATGGGAGATTTCAACTACCCTGGGATAGACTGGAGCATTGGACACTCAAATTGCACGAGAGAAACAAAGTTACTGGAGGCAGTGAGGGACTGTTTCATGGAGCAGCTGGTCACGGAACCAACAAGAGGAGATGCTACCCTTGACCTAATCCTCAACGGGCTAGGGGGACCCGCAAAGGAGGTGGTATTATTAGAGCCACTAGGAAACAGCGTTCACAACATAATCCAGTGCAAGCTAGAAATGGGAACATCAAAAGTGAAAAGAACAACAACAACAGCACTCAATTTTAGAAAAGGAAATTTCGAGGCCATGAGGAAAATGGTGGGAAAGAAACTCAGCAACAGCTCAGGGAAGATGGAGACCGTAGAGGAAGCCTGGGCCCTATTCAAGGGCACGGTGCACAAAGCACAAAACCTGTATGTCCCCAGGTTTAGGAAAGGGTGCAAACAAAATCGAACCAAAAACCCGGCGTGGATAACAAATGCAGTGAGAAAGGCGATAAGTGACAAGAAAACATCATTTAGAAAATGGAAAAAGGACCAAACTAAGGACAACCAGAAGGAGCACAAAAGGCAGCACAAGGACTGTCACCGAGTGGTTAGGAAAGCAAAAAGAGAATATGAGGAGAGACTGGCGGGGGAAGCAAAAAACTTCAAACCATTCTTCAGGTATGTGAAGGGGAAACAACCAGCCAGGGAGGAAGTGAGACCTTTGGACGATGGAGACAGGAAGGGAGTGGTTAAGGAGGAAAAAGAGATAGCTGACAGGTTAAACAAGTTCTTCTCATCAGTCTTCACGAGAGAGGACACATCCAATATCCCAGAACCCGAGGAGAACATAAACGGAGACCATGATGAAAAGCTGGTCCAACTAGAAGTAAGCAAAGAGGATGTTCTCAGACAGATAGGCAGACTGAAGAGCGACAAATCATCAGGTCCGGTCGGCATCCACCCAAGGGTATTAAAGGAACTGAGAAATGAAATAGCGGAAACACTACGCCAAATTTGTAACCTATCTTTGAAAACTGGGGAGATCCCAGAGGACTGGAAAATAGCCAATGTCACGCCCATCTTTAAGAAGGGATCAAGGGGTGACCCGGGAAACTACAGGCCGGTAGCTTGACCTCGGTTCTGGGAAAGATGATGGAAGCACTGGTCAAGGACACAATCTATGAACACATAGAAAACAATGGACAACTGAAGGCGAGCCAGCACGGCTTCTGCAAGGGAAGGTCATGCTTCACGAACTTACTGTATTTCTTTGAGGGAATAAACAGCCAGGTGGATAAAGGGGAATCCATAGACATCATTTACCTTGACTTCCAAAAGGCCTTCGACAAGGTACCTCACGAAAGACTGCTTAGGAAGCTGTGGAGCCACGGGGTGCAGGGGGATGTCCACCAATGGATCAAACACTGGCCAGCAGGCAGGAAACAGAGGGTTGGAGTAAAGGGCCATTACTCAGACTGGCAATGGGTCACGAGCGGAGTTCCACAGGGGTCGGTGCTGGGACTGCTCCTGTTCAATATAATTATCAACGACCTGGAGACGGGGACGAAATGTGAGGTTATTAAATTTGCTAATGACACCAAACTCTGCAGCAGGGTTAGAAACATGGAAGACTGCGAAGACCTGCAAAGAGACCTAACGAGACTGGAAGAGTGGGCAAAAAAGTGGCAGATGAGTTTTAACATAGAGAAATGCAAGGTCATGCATGCAGGGAAAAAGAACCCGATGTTCAGCTACAAAATGGGAGGATCACTGCTAGGGGTGAGAAACCTTGAAAAAGACCTAGGGGTGATGGTGGACACAACATTGAAAGCATCAGCACAATGTGCGACAGCCTCAAAGAAAGCGAACAGAATGTTGGGTATCACGACCAGGATGAAGGAAGTCATCATGCCGCTATATCGTGCAATGGTGCGCCCACATCTGGAGTACTTTGTGTAGTACTGGTCGCCGTACCTCAAGAAGGACATGGCAGTACAGAGGGTCCAGAGGAGAGCAACTAAACTGGTAAATGGTATGGAAAACTTTTCATACGCTGACAGGTTGAAAATGCTGGGGCTGTTCTCCCTGGAAAAGCGGAGACTTAGAGGAGACATGAGAGGCATAGAGAAGGTGGACAGGGGCATAGAGAAGGTGGCATAGAGAAGGTGGACAGGGACAGATTCTTCAGACTGTGGGGAACCACAAGTACAAGGGGTTACTCGGAGAAATTGAGAGGGGACAGGTTTAGAACAAATGCGAGGAAGTTCTTTTTTACGCAGAGGGTGGTGGACACATGGAACGCGCTTCCAGAGGTTGTGATAGGCCAGAGCAAACTACAGGGTTTCAAGGAAGGTTTAGATAGGTTCCTAAAGGATGAGGGGATTGAGGGTTACAGATAGATGTAGAGGTAGGTTCCAGAAATGGTCAGGAACCACTTCACAGGTCACAGACCTGATGGGCCGCCGCGGGAGCGGACCGCTGGGCGCGATGGACCTCTGGTCTGACCCAGTGGTGGCAACTTCTTATGTTCTTATGTTCCCACCAAAGATCTGATGCACTAAGCAAGGTTTCGGTGCAGTGAGGGGAAATGATTGGCCTCCCTTCCCCCTCATTGTGCTGGGTCCTGAAGCATACAGTGACCCTCTGAGCCCTGTAAAGAGCTGAAGAGGATTGCCAATTAAGTGGGCAGGGTTTCCTCTGTGAACACAAAGTACCGTATTTGTTTAGCATGTTTGCTTTTTCCTCATCACTCTCCTCGTATCAATACATATCTGTCTCGCTATTCCATTTTTCATCTTCCTCCTTTCACTAATATATCTGTAGAAATTTTTGTCTCCCTTTTTTACATTTCTATCCATTTGTTCTTCCGCTTGTGATTTTGCCAGACATATCTCTCTTGGCTTCTTTCAGTTTCACCTGGTAGACCTTTCTGTACTCCTCTTGAGTATTTTTATATTTCATGATCGCCAACTCTTTTGCTTTTATTTTCTCTGCCACTAGTTTAGAGAACCATATCGGTTTCCTTCCTCTCTTGTTTTTATTTAATTTTTCTCACAGAAAGGTCAGTAACCATTTTTATTGCTCCTTTCAGCTTAGACAACTAAATGTATCAAGGGATACAATCGTATATAATAGCAATAATATAGTCCAAAACATATTGTAAATTATATTTAGTAGAAGGGCTTCATTCATACCACATAGATACGGACATAACACAATCTTATGTGAAAAAATAATAAATACAAAAAACGGAGAAAAACAAACCTCAATTGCAAGCAGCTGGGACTACACAAGTACCCTAAGCCGCTTGCATCAACACTGGTTTGTGAAAAAACTCCGTACAATTATATTTTACTTTCAATCATTGATGTGCAATATTTTCATTCATGTGCAACAAAACTTATATTCTTAGTGTTCCGTTGATCTTCAAATATCAAAAAAGGTGAATGAGAGCCCAATCTATCTAAAATATAGGGGAAAGCAACAACTCCAATTCAAACTTTTAACAGGGTCTGACAGCGTGGAATCAGAAGAACTAGTGTCAGATATAGAAAGGTATCACTTATCTAAAGATGTTCTCAACCAAAATCTTCTCATCCAATATCTGGCTTCTTCTCCCGATAGAAAAGTCTTTCTGTTTCGCCAAACTGGCTACTTCAGGGGATCCATTTAATGTCCAATCTTCTCCACGCTCTTGCAAAACACCAACAATGGAGCTGACTCCTCTCAAGATGGCTCTAGGACTGTGAGACGCGCCCAGCTCGTTCAAGAAGGTGAAGGAGCCAGGCGTCGTGACATCATCACAAAACGTGATACGTAATTTGCTAAGCACCAATTCAAATTGGAAGGGACATTATAAATGGAAAATTCTAAATATGCGCTTATATTCCGGTACCCCCAAAAAACATAATAAGGCCAATTCAAAAGAATGGTTGCCACTCAAGGGCGGTATTCAGCCCCTGAGGATCAATTGTTTGCAAACAGTGGATCCACTGTTGCTCTTTCTGCCATAACAATCTTCTAATCTCTCCTCAAGGATTGGACTAATTTTTCAATCACCCAGCATTTCAGATTTTCAAATTTATGTTCAAACTGAACACAATGAACACAATAGGAGCTGTCATCTTGCGTGTGTTTAGACAGCTTTTGTGTTCAGTTAACCTCAAGGTGAAAGTGCGAGATGTTTGGCCTATATATAATAGGTCACAAGGACATTGAATTGCATACACAATGTTAAAAGATTGACACGTAGAGGTATGTCGTAAAACATAGTTCTTACCATCACTGGGGTTGACAAAATTGGAGATTATGGCCATTACTTTACAGTTAGAACAGTGCCCACATGAACTATGTCCAGATATGGTTTCCCTTTCATCATGATCAAATCGTTCTTTAGAAGTGTGACATAACCAGTCACTCAAGTTTTTATTTCTCAATTGAGGAAAGATAAACTTTCTATTTTCAAAACATGGAAGGGTTTTAAGTAAAGGAAGATATTTTTTATACTTCTTAATAACTTGTTGAGACATTTGAGTTTGCTTAACTATACATGGAATGACCTCTGTTTCTTCCTGGGGTCTTCTATAATCCAAGAGAGATTCTCTAGGGTTGTTAAATGCTCGGTTTTTTTGCTTTTTGGACTTAGACCACTGTTTTTCCACTTCCCTTATGTTCTTCTATCCTAACAGCTCTTTCTTCAGGTACACACCCATTTTACTAAAGTCCATATATTTCAAATCTATGACTTTGAGTTTTGTATGGCCGCCCTCCACTTTAGCTGTTATATCAAACCAAACCATTTGATTATCACTATTTCCCAGGTGGACACCCACTTGAACATTAGAGATACTCCTCCCATTTGTGAGGACCAGATCTAGTATTGCTTTTTCCCTTGTGGATTCAGTCACCATATGTTTGAGCAGGCATCCACAATCTTCCGACTTCTTTCTAGGTCCGCAGATGGAACTTTCCAGTCTACATCTGGATGATTGAAGTTGCCCAACATCACCTCCTCTTTCTATCTGAACTTTTGGATATCTGCAATCATATCTTTATCAATTTGCTGTGATATGAGTTGGAGGTCTGTAAACTACACCCACGTAGATGGACGTTTCATCTCTTTTCAGAGTAATCCTTATCCCAGGACAAGCAGGCAGCATATTCTCACGTGTGGGAGACATCATCCACGGAGCCCCGATATGGACAGCTTTAAAAGTGCATCACCACTTAAGAACTTAAAAAGTTTGCGAACTGCCCACACTATGCATTCGCGAGTGCCTGCACGCCTGACGCAGGCTCAAGTTACCTTAGTACATTTCTAAAGGTCTTTTACAAGACTACCTGAAATAGAGATACCACTATAATATTCTGTTATCAGTTTGGTATGTCCCCTGAGGAAGGCAGTGTTCTGCCAAAACCAAGATCCTAGTAGGGATTTCCCATAGGAACTTTCAGTAAAATCCCTTGTGTTGTACTGCGACATCGGCTTTGCCTTTCTTTCTTTTTTCTTCTATAGAACATGCCACACAGTAGTTTACTGATCATGAGAAGCCTTAAACTTCTAAATCTTTTAAGCCACCTCAGTGGTCAAAACTTTGATATAGCTAATATAAAATTAAAATCTTGGGTGTAAAACTAGGTCGTTATTTATCTCTATAGAGAATCACACTGATCAAATGATTAAAAAATGTTTTGCGATTTTGTGGAAACTTAGAACCATCAAAAAGTTTTTTGATTCAGCTTCCTTTAGGATATTACAGTATAATCTATTTATAACGGACTTCAAAGGACCTGGAAAAACAGTCCGTTATATCCAGAGTTGCATTTTTTAAAAACTTTATTTAGGTCAACTTGAAACAACGTACAATCAATGAACAGTCACTATACAAGCATATCAGCAAAACATTGGTATGGCACGAAATGATTGCAAAACCAGAACACTAAAAGATGTTCTAAAGCATTATGTCGTACTGTACTGGAAAGAAAAATAATCTGTCATTTTCTTCTGGGCTGCATTTTGATACTATCACTGGCACGCCACGCACCTTGTAGGCGGAGCCTGCATGTCCGTTATAGCTGAACAAAACTACAGCTAAAAGTTTCAAGCTTTTCAAGTTTCAAGTTTTTATTAGTATTTGATGGATCGCTTATTTAGTTTACTAAGCGATATACAACTTATTAAAATAGGGTGTGAAAACAAACAAAATAACTTCAGACTTTTTGGGAAAAACTTACATGAGTCGTGGAGGAAAGGGGGGAAAGTTACAATTCTTTGTTAGAGAGAAAAACACAAAATAGGGAATGGATGAGAGGAAGGGTAAAATAGTTTCAAGACTTGAAACTTCTGATCATTAGACAGAAGATGAAAGGTTGAATGCGTCTTTAAAAAGGTAAGTTTTTAAAAATTTTTTAAAAGATAAAAAGTCTTTTTGTTCTCTAATATACTGTGGTAATGAGTTCCACAGTTGAGGGGCCATAACCGAGAACATGTCGTGTCTTCTGGTGCCTATAATTTTCAGGGATGGAACAGTAAGGAGCTTCTGAGTAGTCGAACGGAGAGACCGAGAGGAGTTATAAGGGATAAGCATCCTGGTAACAAAATTGAGGTTCGTTAAAACTTAAAGATTTAAAAACTAAAAATAAAATTTTAAAAGTGATGTGATGGCTGATTGGGAGCCAATGGGAATTAATCATAAAGGGAGTGACATGATCGTATTTTTTAGCATTATGGATCAGTTTAACGACCGTATTTTGTATTAATTGAAGCCTTCTTTTTTCTTTTTGAGAAATAAGAACATAAGCAGTGCCTCCGCCGGGTCAGACCATAGGTCCATCCTGCCCGGCAGTCCGCTCCCGCGGCGGCCCAAACAGGTCACGACCTGTCTGAATCACCAGAAGGGGCTCCCTTGCCACCTTGGTTTCTCATTGAAGTCCTATCTTCCCATCGTAGTCCTAACCCTCCGGTCTTGCACATGCACGACCTGTTGGGTTTCTATACTTATTACCTGGTTAGCTTTCTATACCTGTGTTACATCCCAGCACCTCTCTCAGTATCCCACGATCCCTTTATCCCTCAGGAATCCGTCCAATCCCTGTTTGAATCCCTGTACCGTACTCTGCCTGATCACTTCCTCCGGTAGCACATTCCAAGTGTCCACGACCCTTTGGGTGAAAAAAAACTTCCTTGCATTTGTTTTGAACCTATCTCCCTTCAGTTTCTCCGAATGCTCCCTCGTACTTGTTGTCCCCTTCAGTCTGAAGAATCTGTCCCTATCCACCCTCTCTATGCCCCTCATGATCTTGAAGGTCTCTATCATATCTCCCCTGAGCCTCCTTTTTTCCAGAGAGAAGAGCCCCAGCCTATCCAACCTCTCGGCGTATGGGCAGTGTTCCAGCCCTTTTACCAGTTTCGTTGCTCTCCTTTGGACTCTCTCAAGTACCGCCATGTCCTTCTTGAGGTGCGGCGACCAATACTGACCTTAATGTTAAGTAAAAGGGAATTGCAATAGTCAATTTTGGCTATTATCAGAGAATGAATTAGTATGTTAATGGATTTGGCTCAAGGAATTTAGATATCGAGCGTATCAAACGTAATTTAAAGAAACATGATTTGACTATATTACTAATATGGTTGTGGTACGAAAGTTTGTCATCAACGATGACACCAAAGATTTTTAAAGAGGGCACCAGCTCTAAAGTAGTGGTATTAAGGTCAAAAGGGGTACTAAGAATTGTGTCTTTTTTCCAGGCAAAAAGCATTGATTTAGTTTTTTTAATATTTAGTGCTAGTTTATTGGTGTTAGCCAATTTTTTATAATTTCAAGTTTCTTGTTAATTGCCCTAATGTCATCTTTATTTTCCGGGTCTAGAGGATGAAGGAGCTGGATAAAAGAACATAAAAACATAAGAATTGCCACTGCTGAGTCAGACCAGTGGTCCATCATGCCCAGCAGTCCGCTCACGCGTCAGCCCTCTGGTCTAAGATCAGCACCCTGAGACTAGCCCTACCAGCGCACAATCTTGTTCAGCAGAAACTTGTCTAACTATATCTTGAATCCTTGGAGGGTGTTTTCCCCTATAACAGCCTCTGGAAGAGCGTTCCAGCTCTCTACCACTCTCTGGGTGAAGAAGAACTTCCTTATGTTTGTACGGAATCTATCCCCTTTCAACTTTAGAGAGTGCCCTCTTGTTCTCCTTACCTTGGAGAGGGTGAACAACCTGTCCTTATCTACTAAGTCTATCCCCTTCAGTACCTTGAATGTTTCGATCATGTCCCCTCTCAATCTCCTCTGTTCGAGAGAGAAGAGGCCCAGTTTCTCTAATCTTTCACTGTACGGCAGCTCCTCCAGCCCCTTAACCATCTTAGTCACTCTTCTCTGGACCCTTCTTCATGTACGGCGACTAGTGCTGGACGCAGTACTCCAGGTGAGGGCGTACCATGGCCCGGTACAGCGGCATGATAACCTTCTCTGATCTGTTCATGATCCCCTTCTTTATCATTCCTAGCATTCTGTTTGCCCTTTTTGCTGCCGCTGCACATTGTGTGGACGGCTTCATCAACTTGTTGATCAGAACTCCCAAGTCCCTTTCCCTGGAGGTCTCTCCAAGTACCGCCCCGGACATCCTGTATTCGTGCATGAGATTTTTGTTACCAACATGCATCACTTTACACTTATCCACGTTGAACCTCATCTGCCATGTCGATGCCCATTCCTCAAGCTTGATTATGTCACGTTGCAGATCTTCGCAATCCCCCTGCGTCTTTACTACTCTGAATAACTTCATATCATCCGCAAATTTAATCACCTCACTTGTTGTACCTATGTCCAGATCATTTATAAAGATGTTAAAGAGCCCGGGTCCAAGCACCGAGCCCTGCGGCACCCCACTGGTGATGCTCTTCCAATCCGAGTATTGTCCATTTACCCCCACTATCTGTTTCCTATGCTCCAGCCAGTTTTTAATCCACATGAGTATTTCACCCTCAGTTCCATGGCTTGCAATTTTCCGAAGTAGTCGTTCATGTGGAACCTTGTCGAACGCCTTCTGAAAATCCAGATATACAATGTCGACTGGATCGCCCTTGTCTATCTGTCTGTTTACTCCCTCAAAGAAGTGCAGCAAATTCGTCAAACACGATCTGCCTTTGCTAAAACCGTGCTGACTAGTCCTCATCAGCCCGTGTCCATCAAGGTGATCAATGATGCTGTCCTTTATCAGTGACTCTACCATCTTTCCCGGTACCGAGGTCAGACTTACCGGTCTGTAGTTCCCCGGATCTCCCCTCGAACTTTTCTTGAAGATCGGTGTAACATTCGCCACCTTCCAGTCTTCCGGAATCTTTCCCGATTTGATCGACAGATTGGCTATTAGTTGAAGCAGTTCAGCTATGGTCCCTTTCAGTTCCTTGATGACCCTCGGATGGATGCCATCCGGTCCCGGGGATAGGCTCTTAAGCCTATCAATCTGCCTACATACCTCCTCTAGACTGACCATCAATCCTGTCAGCTTTCCGTCTTCATTTCCAGCATATAGCCTGATGGGTTCCGGTATGCTGTGTACATCTTCTTCGGTAAATACAGATGCAAAAAAAATGTGTTCAGTTTGTCAGCGATTGCTTTGTCCTCCTTTAGTGCTCCCTTTATTCCATGGTCATCTAACGGTCCCACCACTTCCTTTGCGGGTCATTTCCCCTTAATATATCGAAAGAACGGCTTGAAGTTTGAGATAAAAAGGCTGCTTTGCTGACCTCATTGGAATAACTACAAGACGGCATTGTATCTTCCAAAACAGACAATATTAGTTTATTGGTAGTATAAAAAGTTACAATATTACAGCAGCCAAGGCATAGCACAAAAAAAATATATAAAGTATTGTCAGTTCAGAATATACAATGGAGAGAAGAATTTGCACTCATATGCTTAGCAGGGGGCTAGCAGTTCCCCGTAGCATAAGTAAGAGAAACTTTCTCTGGCTTTTCTTAGACTGCACGTGTTTTTTATACAGAGAAATTCTTCCTTTGTTCCAAAAAAGGCCATCCCCCGAATTCTAGTTATGTACTTCCCTATTGGTACATAAAAATAATGTACAGCTAACTCTTCCCTATTGTCCACGCCTCTCTCTCACCTCCACACCCCCCCCCCCCAGTAAAAGGGGGGCCTTTCAGAAACAGAGAACTGTTGCTGAACTCTCATCTTTCAGCACGGAGACTTGCATCTATTAATCAGAGGTTTTACAATTCTATGCATATTCGAGTTGGTGTCCTTGTAAGATGAAAAGTTGGCAACGAGATGGCCTTTCCACAATCCAGCTGTCTGGTTCCCATAGCTTGGTTCAGAGACAGAGAGTCCATGGTTTGGTACCAAGATCTTTCATCTTGTTACACCCACATGAGCAGAGCTCCTTGCTCATTATAAATGGTTTATGGCTTTTTAGGATGTCTGGCATATGAAGTCATACAGCAGTGATAAGAGTCCAGCAGGGCCTTGAAGAGATAGACTCCCAGCAGGAAATGAAAACAAGAACATCATTGCTGGCATTGCAAAGACTGCAGCTGTAGCAAGGTACACAGGCTGGGCCTGGCTATGGGAAAATATGTCTGTAGTTTCCAGCATACACAAGTGAAAATCTAGGTCTGTAGAGTCCAGTAGAATCATCCAGATGTCCAGGATATACATGTCAGTCCCCTCATGGCGGGCTGAAGGACGTCGTCGGAAATCCGCCACACAAAATAGGTAGCATAGAGAGGAAGAAACAGAGGCGTGGAGGAGGGGCAGCCCTCCCAACTATCTAGCTAAACTGAACAGCAGTACATGCCAGAACCAGAGGATGGAGGAACAACAGGCTAATAGGGGAACAATAAAAACAACAGTGGGCAAAAGCAGGATTCCACAGCAGTTAAGACAGTAGTCATTGCTAAGTAAAGAACAGCAGTGAGAGTCATCAAAAATATGAGAACCAGACCATAGGAAGATATGAAAGCAAGAAATACATACATGACAGATGTGTTGCTGTTCAGAAGGTAGTATAAGAGGCAAGTTAACAAAATATAAAGAAAGCATTAAAAGAAACGAATGACATGGTAGTAAATAATAAAAACAAAAAATGAACAAACTTGACAGGTCCATAACCTAGCCTAGGCATCACAGCATAAAAATTATATTGTATACAGAATAAAACAAGCAGTCCTCCACAAAAATAAGTCCTGAGTCAATACTGAAGAAAAGATAAAGTCTAGCAAACCGGCAAAACGGGCAGAAACAGGGAGAGAAAGTGTCCAAGAAAGTAAAAGTTCAGGATGCAGCATTTCAAGGCACGCAGTCACTTTAAACCGGTGCGAGGCACACTCGGAATGAAAGGGGTCTGCACATACACCATCTTGAAAGAAGTTAATTTATCATCATCCAGCAGCCGAAATCCAGTGAAGAGAGTAAAAGAAAAGAAAGAGAGAGAACAGGTTGCCCGTACTGGGGCGTCAACAAGGGACAAAAATAATACATTTACTGGTCATAAATACAGCAAGAAAGATACAAGATTCAAGTACACAATATGCAGAAGAGGACATGTTACATGGTGTAAACTCAATAGAGTGCACAGAAAAATACCAATAAGTCCATAGAACCGTGCTCTAAATAAGAGAACCCCTAACAGAGCAGCGCTCAGGCCATGAAAGAGAAAAAATAAAAATAAAAATGTATTGTAAAAAGGCAATTTAGATAGAAAAATGCAAGAAGGGAGAAAAAAATCTCCAAAAATGGCCAAAGAAGAATATCCAAAAATGGCCAATGGATAGTCGGTTTCCCCGGGGTACCCCACAAACCAAACAGATAGACAACACAAAGATTACAGGGCACAAACATAGAAAACACAAAGGTACAGGTGTGGAACTATTCTTCCATCAGTCAAAGATTCAGAGCTGAACTTAGATCTGCAGAGAAATGCACAGTTAGACAAAAACAAACATCCATCATAGCACGAATCATAATTGTGTGCACACAGTGGCAAAGTAAAGTGCGATATAACACATGGCATAATAATCACATAATCAGAAAAAACATCTAAATGGTTACTGGAACTGCTGAAAGAGAAAACGTAAGAATGTGATCATACTGACTCGGAGCCTTGCCTAGTTCATTCATAAGGCAGACAGGGACGCAACTGCTAGGGAGTGCTTCAATCTGGAAAAATAAGCAAAACTTACTAGGTAAAATAAGATACAGAGTACAATGTTAAATATAGAGGTATGGTGAAGTAGGGCAATGTCAATTCAAAGGGGAAAAAAAAAGAAACATTTTAAATGTTAAGTGCAAGGTCAGTTCAAGGTTACAGAAAGCATAACAGTGTCCTACTTCTCTGGGTTAGAAAAAGGCTCATGGTAACAGGTCCAGAACAGCTCTGTAGGTATGACTGCAAAGACAAAGAAGAGACATTGTAACGTGACACCACCCCGGAGGTCACTGAGCCAAGTTCCCTGCAGGCAGACCTGGAACCCTTGGGGGCACTGCTGCAGACTAGATGTAGCTACTTTAGTCTGCACTGTCCTAACAGAATAACTATCCACTTCCTCTGGAGTTGGAACTACCAAGTTTATTTTAAAGGTTATGCTGTGTCCAATTGTATTTAGAATCTAATTGATAATAACACTGTATACAAACGTGCATGGGAAGAAAGAATTCATAAAGAACACCAGGATAAAGACATAATACGGGAAAGCAAAGGAGACTGTAACAAGAATGAATCACAATCCATCCGGTAGCAATGTTAGCAAGCCCATGTGTAGCAAAGATTTCAAGTTTCAGAAAAATATGGATACTTAACCGCTATCATTGTTAGTCTTGTACTTTAAATCCCCCAACACTGGGATTCAAAGGCAGGGATGTGCCCAACACAAACCCCACATGTCTGACAAATGGTCGCTGTTTGTTTGTTTGGGTTTTACCTTGTTATTACCAGCAGACACACTTTGACAACTGCGAGAACCTATCTAGCTCAATTCTCTTTAAATTACTCACTTCCTGTAACAAATCCACTGCACTCAGTATCAAACACTAGTTCCTTCAAGCTTGACAAAATTATATGGCTAAAATCACAGTCTTTCATCATTGCGAAACTCACATTCTTAATTCTGTCTTGATCCACATGCATTGTACCCTGTTTATCAACTTACGCTATCCTGTCTGCAACTTACGCTATCCTGTCTGCAACTTACGGCAACAATCATGCTGTCTTGCTTTATCACCCTTTCCCAGGTTTCCAACCTAAATGCTTTTTCCATCTCCCTGGGTAATTTCTCAACATCACCAATTTCTCGTTCTCTGTGTCTTGTCAGGTGTCCCCAGAGCTTTTGTTTTATTAATTTGACAAGTATGACAAAAAGTTGATTAACTTCCAAATACTAAGCCTCGGACAACAATAAATATAAGGTGAAGAAAACAACAAGGAATTACAAAATTACAAAAAAAACAACCTCTACAAACCCAGAATTAAACAAATAAGAAACAAAGAGAAAAAACTTCAAGGAGGAAAAGAAAGAGAACACAGATGGAAGAAAAGCAATAGGGCAAATGGAAAATGTGTGGGTGTTGGTTTTGTTGCTTTGAATTTAGCTAAATGGTACTAAACCATAAGATTAGGAGAGTTAAGCCAGTCCAAGCATGGCTGTGTAAAAGCCTGAACCAATTCAGAACTAATGAGCATAGTTTATTTATTGTAGGCAAAATACATTGCAAAGCTGAAAGCCAAACACTAGTGTTTGTTGTGCCTGTCACATCAAAATCTAATCTAAAGAAAAATACACATTACGGTATACAAAGTTCATATAACCAACGCAGAAAGGTCTGCCATCAGAAACCGATGCTAGTAAAAGTAAATGAATTATAATGTCACCTAAAGTCAAAAGATATCCTAAAACTAGGAAGGCAGAAATAGTTTATATAGATCAGAAAACTAGTTCTTGGCTCCCTAAGTGTTTTGTTTTATTAGTATTCAAACGCAGTGAACATTGAATCCATAAGTACCCAAATAAAAATTGCATTGTATGATATCATCTTCTGCAAGCCTGCCATAACTGGCAGGGTTGAGATGTTACATCTCAGGATGAAAAGCAGGACTATGTATGCTATGTATTCCCCCCTCATGTAAGAAGAAAAAGAGGGACAGTCAACAATAAAAAAGAAAAGAAAAGAAAGAAAGAAAGAAAACCCTGTCCTTATTATCTCTAGACCCATTCTGTTTAAAATCATGTATACCACTGTTTGCAATTCTATTTCCAATGTAATAGAACAATTGTCCACTGTGAGGGGTTAGCTTGTTTGGTTTTCCCCTCGAAATGAAAGCAAGATAAAGGCACCGATTTACTGTGTAACAGGAAATCCATAAAAAACAGAATTTAAGCGTGGCACCTCGGTTCAAGCATAAATTAAATACTAGGGCATAAGGAAAATTTTTCCTCTTGTCCCCACTCTTGCTCGCAGTCTCTAGCGTAAAGCGGGAAGCAAGAGAAGATTCCGATGGATTTATGACATTTCACATACGGTCACACATACAAAAACATCAGGAAAGCGTCGGATTACAAAGATCTCCATGGCCTAAGTTCAAATGGGCCGACAAACTCTCTAAAAACCCATAAATCAAGTTGCAAGTTAAGTAAAAGACATTTGAAACCGTTTAATCAGGTTTCTAAGCAGTGTACAATATAAGGGTAACGGGCAGCTTAACAATTTTTTTTTTATTTTTTATTTTTTCTAACTCCTATTGCTCCACAAGTTTCCAAGGGATACAAACTACGTTTGCTTTTCAGTACAGGAAGCCGCTAATGATCTGTGCAGGGGGAGTGAGCCTTCTAAGCTCTAACCCTTACCTAATGCTGTAGCTTCATAACGCTGGCTAAGCAAATATAGAGATATACAGGCAGCAAACAAAAACAGATTAGAGGAGGTACAGTTGCAGTCGGCTGGCCACACCCTCCACAAAATGTACCTTCACTGTACGGGACAATCGTTAATGTACAGGACACTCCTGAGCTACAATTTTAGCCTCCATGCCGCCTCCCATCTCTGTTTTAAGGCATCATCTTAAATTATTCTTTTTCCAAACTTAAAAACTTTAAGGGGTCTCATGGGCAGCACCTCTTTGCAAAGCCCTTTGTTTTGCAACAGGAAAACATTTCTAGCTTCCTTAGGTCTGCATGCAATTCTCCTACGAATTGCAAAAATTTTACATAGCCAATTGTTTTGTTTTGTGTTTTTCTTTTTCCACACTAAACTTTTCTCTTAATACTGAACACACTGTCGTTATCACTGTAGGATCTTCTGTAAGGGCTGTTCCAGAAGATTGCCGTCGGGGGAGGTCTCTCAGTTATGCTTTACCCTGACCCCATTCTATCCCCTTGAGCCGCCGGCAATCAACAGAAATCTTTTGCTTTGTCTGTCTCTGGCCATGCCCTTCACAGGACAAGGGAAACGCGTGCCCCTGGCACGTCTCGGACACACACAATTGCAGGGTGCACAGAAAGACAAGAAAAAAAACCCAATCCAGATCTTGACTCAACCCTATTCGTTCTCCTAATATATATATATACATACAGTATATATACAAATGTCCAATTTAAACGTCCTGTTCCGGACAGCATACAGTGCAGCAGGCAGGTATGCTAGCCAATTAGAGCAAGCAGAGGGCATAAGCTTACGCAGTGCCACTTTTAGAAGATCATGGGCCTTCTCTGCGTACCCATTACTTTGCGGATGGTAAATAGTTACAAAGTTTTGTGCAAAGCCCAGCTGGGCACAGACCTCAGCCAAGAGGTCATTACGGAAATGGGTGCCATTGTCTGAGTACAGAATAGAGAGTTGCGCGGGGACAGAAATCCCACCCGTCCCCACCCGTCCCCGCCAAAGTCCCACCCGTCCCCACCCGTCCCCGTGAGGAATCCCACCCGTCCCCACCCGTCCCCGTGAGGAATCCCTCCGTCCCCACCCGTCCCCGCGAGGAATCCCCTCCGTCCCCACCCGTCCCCGCGAGGAATCCCCTCCGTCCCCGCCCGTCCATATAAACTTCAGAAATAGTTATTTCATTTAATTATGCTACTGAATTAAAGGCTCTGGTAGAAACCATTTACAAATAAGCAAAAAGACTTTATTAATTTGAAAATATTAATTGGGAAGAATACATACTTTGCAAATGGGTTTCTACCAGAGCCTCTAATGTTTATAAATTTTTATCAACACAACTAATATACTACTTTATCCTGAAGCAAAATAAAAAAAAAGAAATATAATTCTTTTCCTACCTTTGTTGCCTGGTTTCTGCTTTCCTCATGTTCTCATTCAATTCCTTCCATCCACTGTCTCTCTTCCTTCTGCATCTTTCATTTGCTCTGTTACTGTGCCTCTCCCTTTCTTCCCCCTTCCAAATTGGTCTGGCACCCATCTTCTTCTCTCCGCTCCCCCCATAGTCTGGCATCTGTCTTCTTCCCTGTCAGCGTCTTCTCCCTACTCTCTCTTCCCCATTTCCTTTCAGCGTCCTTCTCCCCCCATCTTCCCCATGTCCTGTCAGCGTCCTTCTCCCCCCTCTGTCTTCCACATGTGCTTTCAATGTCCTTCTCCCCCCTCTGCTTCCCCATGTCCTTTCAGCGTCCTTCTCCCTCTCTGTCTTCCCCATGGCCTTTCAGCGTCCTTCTCCACCCCCCCGTCTTCCCCATGTGCTTTCAGCATCCTTCTCCCCCCTCTGTCTTCCACAAGTGCTTTCAGAGTCCTTTCCCCCCCCCCCCGCCCTTCCCATGGCCTTTCAGCGTCCTTCTCCACCCCTTTATCTTCCCCATGTCCTTTCAGCGTCCTTCTCCACCCCTTTGTCTTCCCCATGTGCTTTCAGCATCCTTCTCCCCCCTCTGTCTTCCACAAGTACTTTCAGAGTCCTCCCCCCCCCCCCGCCCTTCCCATGGCCTTTCAGCGTCCTTCTCCACCCCTTTGTATTCCCCCATGTGCTTTCAGCGTCCTTCTCCACCCCTTTGTATTCCCCCATGTGCTTTCAACGTCCTTCTCCCTCCTCTGTCTTTAAGTGCTTTCAGCGTCCTTCTCCCCCCCTCCTTCTCTACCGCCCCGGGTGCAGCACAGCCGGCTAGGTCCCCTTACTTTTGTGGCACTTCCCCGACCGACTGACAACAGCCCCGGTCCGACAAACCTCCCTGCCCTTAACTGCGAATCTAAATTACCTTATTACAGCTGCTGTAAGAAGATAATTTAGATTCGCGGCTACAGCGCAGGGAGGATTGTCGGACCGGGGCTGTTGTCGGTCGGTCGGGGAAGTGCCACAAAAGTAAGGGGACTTGGCCGGCTGTGCTGCAACCGGGGCGGGGTGTGGCGGGGCGGACCGCCCCGTCCCTTGATAGCCACTCGAACCGCGAGGCTACTCTCCTCCTTACCTGCACTGCCTGCAGCACAGAGCCAAACGGAAGTCTTCCCGACTCAGTCGCGCGGCTCTTCTCTCTACCTTCTCTGCTTGCAGCACAGAGCCGAACGGAAGTCTTCCCAACGTCAGCGCTGACGTCGGAGGGAGGGAGGGCTTTAAGCTTTAAGCCTTAAGCCCTCCCTCCCCTCCGACGTCAGCGCTGACGTCGGGAAGACTTCCGTTCGGCTCTGTGCTGCAAGCAGAGAAGGTAGAGAGAAGAGCCGCGCGACTGAGTACATCCAGCCCCGCAGGAACCCCGCGACCCTCGGAGGCGTCCCCACGGGATCCCCGCGACCCTAGGGGGCGTCCCCACGGGATCCCCGCGACCCTAGGGGCGTCCCCACGGGATCCCCGTGACCCAAAGGGGGAACCCGCGGGATGCCCGCGGGTCCCGCGGGATTCCCGTCGTCCCCGTTCCCGTGCAGCTCTCTAGTACAGAACTTCAGGCACACCGTGTCTACTAAAGAGCTCATGGCAAAGCATCTCTGCAGCAGCAGCCGCTGACTCAGAGGAGCAAGGGAAAGCTTCTATCTATTGAGAAAAAGAACACACACATACCAAAAGAAATCTTTTCTTTTTGCAAACAGATTGAGACCGTCATTGGGTATATGCACCCCCATTCTCAGGGCCCTCTCACTGGGGCGGGGCTCCAGCAGGATAAGGGAAATCAGGAGCCTGGTCCCCATTCATTTGCCCTCCTTGATGGTAAGGGTTGCCAGGGGGCCGAGGATTGCCTCTGCCTCCCCTGTACCTGCCTTTCCCTCGCAGGGTTTGATTTCTACATTCATTTGCATAATGGCCAAATCTATGGCACGTAAAGCATTGTATCTGAGATCTGGGTATTTGAGACGGGGTACCCCTCCCCCTACGGCCTCCTCGGAAGGGGGGTTGCCGGGTGTTGTTAGTCCATTTAATTTGAGCAAGTTGTAATGCCTTTTCTACTGTTGTGTTAATGTTATCTTGGATAGCCTGGCTAATCTGTTGTATTTGTTTGTCTGTCTTCGCTGATTCCTCCTTTTCAATCTGTAAAGCAAAAACCTTCTTTTGCATCTGTGCCATTTCTTTCTCTATTTTGGCTTCCTCTTCTTTTGATTGTTTCACAAACTGATTGACATGAGAAACAATCTCACTCAAATGTTTTCCTTCTATTTCTACAACATTGTCTAACTTGCTCTGAACCTTTCTTTGGCAACGTGCTTTTTAAGATCTGGTATGCCAGATCTCACATGATCGCATGACTACAAGGCTGAGCATAAATGACATTTGTCAGAGGGTAGCTTTTAGTGGTTAACTTTGAAAAATCTTTAATGTCAGGGTATCTGTCCCGCAGGGCTTTCCAGACCCTCGGGCGGCTGGTATTAAATGGGGCCCCGTCAAAGTACATCGGGTGTATAATCTGGAATGCCAGCATCTGAAAAGATATCAGTTGCTGTATTGCCTACCAATTGGACTAATAGGTGTCAGACGTCACCTATCCCTAAGGTCCATTGAGCTCTTAGCTTCTCAAATTTTTTAATCCATGGGCCAGCTCCCTGCATCAAAGGCGGGAGCTGCTGTTTAATTGCCACAAAATCAGTGAAGCTCCAGGGAATGTAGGAGTGCTGCACGCCCCCTCCTTCTTTCGTGCTCATGAGAAGGGGGGCTTGTATAATGGGCATGGATGTAGTCACGCTTTGTCCTAAAGCAGTTCCTGGGAATTGAACTGCTTCTCCATTGTACATGTGCTCATATTTTTCCCACACCTTTAAGCCTTTTTTCATGTATTTGAGATCCCAGCCGGGGTCTCCTGTGCCTTGCTTGATGCACAGTCGGGCAGTATTCATATGGATAGTTTCAAATGACCCCTCTCGGGGGTAGGGAATCATTTGCAGGGCCTGTCCTTCTGTCCAATCTGCCAAATTAGATACCCAAACATATACATACTTGGGAGATCTCTCATTCTGGAGCACTATCTCCATAGGAGAGAGTGCTGACTGGAACATGGTTCGGACAGGGTCTGCATACACATGTGTTTGTGCTGCATGTTCGTCAGATGCTGAATCAGAAAACTCAGAGTCTGACCCAGAGTCTGGAGCTGTCACTTTAATCCATTTTTCATGGAAGTGGGAGATGTTTGTAGCTAATTTAGAATTGGCCGTTTGCATGACCTCTAGAGGTAACATCCTGATGCAGACTAAACTGCTCAATTCCCTATTATATACAAAATATACAATCTCTTGAAAACAAAAAACACGCGCGTCCCTACACTGTTCTATCTTTCCCTATTTATAAAACTGACGTCTAATATATACAAAAATTAAAGTAAAAAGTTGAACTTACATTTTGTACAGTGTTAAGTCCGTACGGTCTCTGGGTGACTAGATGCCTCACCCAGGAAAACCATTCGTTCCCTGAACGGGTTTATCTGTGGAGTTCACCGAAACACCTGAAAATACAAAGTCTGTCAATCACGCAAGAGCGTGAAATCCACGCTAGCGTGCACGAATCACATCGGGGTCACCAATGAGATAAAAAGGCTGCTTTGCTGACCTCATTGGAATAACTACAAGACGGCATTGTATCTTCCAAAACAGACAATATTAGTTTATTGGTAGTATAAAAAGTTACAATATTACAGCAGCCAAGGCATAGCACAAAAAAAATATATAAAGTATTGTCAGTTCAGAATATACAATGGAGAGAAGAATTTGCACTCATATGCTTAGCAGGGGGCTAGCAGTTTCCCGTAGCATAAGTAAGAGAATCTTTCTCTGGCTTTTCTTAGACTGCACGTGTTTTTTATACAGAGAAATTCTTCCTTTGTTCCAAAAAAGGCCATCCCCCGAATTCTAGTTATGTACTTCCCTATTGGTACATAAAAATAATGTACAGCTAACTCTTCCCTATCGTCCACGCTTCTCTCTCACCTCCACCCCCCCCCCCAGTAAAAGGGGGGCCTTTCAGAAACAGAGAACTGTTGCTGAACTCTCATCTTTCAGCACGGAGACTTGCATCTATTAATCAGAGGTTTTACAATTCTATGCATATTCGAGTTGGTGTCCTTGTAAGATGAAAAGTTGGCAACGAGATGGCCTTTCCACAATCCAGCTGTCTGGTTCCCATAGCTTGGTTCAGAGACAGAGAGTCCATGGTTTGGTACCAAGATCTTTCATCTTGTTACACCCACATGAGCAGAGCTCCTTGCTCATTATAAATGGTTTATGGCTTTTTAGGGTGTCTGGCATATGAAGTCATACAGCAGTGATAAAAGTCCAGCAGGGCCTTGAAGAGATAGACTCCCAGCAGGAAATGAAAACAAGAACATCATTGCTGGCATTGCAAAGACTGCAGCTGTAGCAAGGTACACAGGCTGGGCCTGGCTATGGGAAAATATGTCTGTAGTTTCCAGCATACACAAGTGAAAATCTAGGTCTGTAGAGTCCAGTAGAATCATCCAGATGTCCAGGATATACATGTCAAGTTCTTCGCCTCCTTGACTATTTTTTCCTCGTAGTTTCTTTTGGCCCCTTTTACCGCCTTATGGCACCTGTGTTGATGTTGTTTGTGCTTGTTCCAGTTTTCACCCGTTTTTGACCTTTTCCATTCCTTAAATGAAGTTTTCTTGTCTCTGATCGCTTTCTTCACCTCTACAGTGAGCCACGCCGGTTCTTTGTTCTTTTTCTTCTTGGATCCCTTGTTGATATGCGGTATATATATATTTTGCGCCTCGGTGACTGTGTCCTTAAAAAGGGACCAAGCTTGCTCTAGCGTTTTTACAGTGCTTATCCTCTTCTTAATCTTCTTCCCTACCATGAGTCTCATCCCTTTGTAATTCCCTTTTCGGAAGTTCAGTGCCGTGGCTGTCATTTTGGACCTGCGTCCAGATCAAAGCGGATCATATTGTGATCGCTGCTTCTCAGCGTCCCTTCTACTTCTACATCTTGTGCTGGTCCTCTCAGGCCATTTAGAATTAAGTCCAGAATTGCATTTCCTCAAGTATTTTCCTTGACAAGTTGTTCCAGGAAGCAATCGTCTACAGCATCCAAAAACTTGGTCTCTCTAATGCAGTCGGATGTGCCTAGGTTCCAGTCTATTCCTGGATAGTTGAAGTCACCCATGATAACTGTGTTGCCTCCCTTGCAGTTGCGTTTAATCTCATCTGTCATTTCTCCATCAATTTCTTTGGACTGCCCTGGGGGTCGGTAGTAGATGCCGATCTTCGTTTCCAGGCCATTTGTTCCTGGAATTTTGACCCATAGAGACTCTAACTTATCCGTCAGTTGTGGCGTGTTCTCTCCAGCAGATTCAATTTCCTTTTTGACGTATATGGTAATGCCCCCACCTTTTTGAGCCACTCTGTCTCTGCGGTATAGTTTGTATCCCGGTAGCACAGTGTCCCAGACGTTTTCCTCAGTCCACCATGTTTCTGTGATGCCTATGATGTCAACGTTATCTTTTTGTGTAAGTCCGCATATGCAAAAGGTGTAAAGCCTATTGATTGAACTATGCCTAAAAGTGGGGAAAGCAGTTCTGGGGACCAAATTGTTCGTCCGTTATATGCGAGTCCGCTATATGCGGTGATTTTCTGCATGTTCATAAAGGCGCACACTGCCAGCGGACCTCATCTGCTATAGATGATATTCCGTTATAAGCGAGTCCGTTATAACGAGATTATACTGTAGTACAATCTATCATTTTATCCACTCTAGATTTACTTGGGGTCATATAAGAAAACGCTCACCAGACTGCGTCTAATACAGAACGCAGCAGTACGGTTGATTTTTGGTTTGAAAAAATTTGACCATGTGAGTCCTTTTTACTTACAACTTCACTGGCTACCTTTTGACACCAGAGTTATTTTTAAGTTCAGTTGTATTTGCCTTAAAGCGATGTTTGGTTTAACTCCAGCTTACTAGTGATGGGACAAAAGCGTGCAAGATTTTGGTGCACCAATATTGCAGCACCGACAATTCAGCGCAAGACCCCAGCACGCCACCTAAAAAGTTACTTTTAAAAAGCTACGACAGGGGGTGTGGGGGGAACCTCCCACTTTACTTCATACTCTTTGCGCTGTTGTTGTGGGGTGTTTGGGGGTGCAACCCTCACATTATAGAGAATACTTAACTTTTTCCCCAAAAATCGGGAAAAAGTTAAGTTTACTCTATAATGGAGGGTTCCAACCCCCCTACCCCCTCCAATGTCAGCGTGAAGAGTATGAAGTAAACTGGGGGTGGGTTCCCCACTCACACCCCTCATCGGAGCTCTTTAAAAGTAACTTTATAGGCAGCGCGCTGGGGTCTTGTGCCGCAATGTTAGCGTGCCAAAGTCCCACGCGCTAATGACTATGAACCAGCTTACCTATCCTCTCAATTTAAATTATATATGTCGAGTAAAAATACAATAAATTCTTGCATGTTTATGTACCCCACGCCAAAAGTTTGCCGTTTCAAGAGTTCATTGGAAAAGACATTTGCTTTCCAAGCAGGAAAAATTAATTCTTGGATGAGTCCTTTGATTATTCAAACACAGTCTTATTATTTATTTAGAAAGTTGATGAAAACCTATTTGTTTGAAAGATATGTATGCTGATTTTATTGTTGTATTTTACTGATCTTGCATTTTTATAACTGAATTGTCACAGTCTTCTTGATGTTAACCGCCCAGAACTATTGGGTGGGCAGTATACAAAAAATTAAATTATTATTATTATTCATATCAAAGGCGATTTTCTTCAAAACCCGCTGATCTTCCTAGAAAGCAGCAGAAACAGCAGCGCCCTCATGAATTGCGTGGTGGACTGTCGCCCCAAGACCTTGCCAGTACTAGACCTAGAACCTCTAGAGGCTCAGGGCACTCTAATTTTCATGGCTTTAGGCGCTGTTCCTCATCGCAGAGATTCTCCCAGGGCTACAGGCAGCGGTTCTCTGGATCCAGGTGGAACCAGGCCTCTGCTTCCCATACTATTCCATCTACCAAGAAGTGCAGCACAACAAAGAAAAATGGGGAGACCCAATGATCCACAGTGAAAACAATCCATCGATGAAAACAAAAACAAAAACTGTGGATACAGATGTTCTGGAGATTATTTATAAACACCGACATATAAAACAATGAAAATTCAATTTAAAAAAGTACAATGATAAAAAATACTGTGATAAAAATCAAACCGGACCCTACACGGTCCATGTTTCGACGAACACGCCTTCCTCAGGGGTCCAATGATTTGCAACCTCACATATAAAGAATTGGACTGAAAACAGTCTATTGTCTTTAAACATGTGAGCAAAGAACACCGCAGACAAGCTGAAGTAGCAAAAAAATGCTAAGACAATAGCCTCTGCTTCCCGTACTGCTCCATCTACCAAGAAGTCACAATGACACCAGGCCAAAGGAAGCCCCTCTACATATAGGGGGCAGGCTCTAGGTGTTTCTGCAGACCTGGGTTCAGATTTCATCCTACCACTAGGTTCTGGACATTATTTAGTCTGGCTACAAGCTGGAATTTGCCCAGCCTCTAATGGATTGGTTTGTGGACTCTCCTGTAGGGCGCCCAAGAAAGGCAATCAAAGTACAAGCCACTGTGAGAAGGTTGCTCGATATTCAGGCCATAGAGCCTGTGCCGCCCCAAGACTCGGGCTCAGGGAGATACTCCATATTGTGCCAAAGAAATGCTCCGACAATTGGAGACCCATTCTGGACCTTACTCAAGTAAATGCAACACTAAGTTTCATGCTTTTACATGGAGACGGTACCCCTGGGAGAGTTCCTAGACTCTCTAGGTCTTACAGAGGCCTACTTGTATATCCCTATTTTCTCAGACCACAGAAAGTTTCTCATATTTCATGTTCTGGAAAATCATTATCAAATTTCAGCTCTACCCTTTGGCCTGGCAATAGCTCCTTGCACCTTCACCAAAGTGAAGTGAACATTGGTGGTCATTGCTTTCCAGCTAGTTTTCAGTAGTAATCTCCTTTTTTGTATAGTTTTTTGTTTTGTTTCACTTCCCATTACAATGCTAAGAAGTGAATTGCTAATATTGTTTATATTTCAGTCTTTACTACCATCACATCTTGTCTTTTGCTGGGGGTGGCCTCCATAATTGTCCTTCATACATACACCACCCCCACTTTCTAATTTAAATGCCTAGAAACTTAGGCCCTGATTCTACATAGTGCGTCCCGATTTTAGGCAGCTGTAGGCGTCCTACAACTGTCTAATCAGCCAATCGGGATGCACATTTAAAAAAAAAAAAATGCTCCCCAGGCAGGCTTTCTATATTGAAGGCGAGGCCCGCAAGACACCTAAGCTCGCCTAAGGGCCTTAGGCGGGCCTTAGGCGAACCTAGGGTGCCCAATCCCTCCTGCTATAAGTATACCGACCGCCCCCCCCCCCCCCCGACACTACCGATCGCTGGCAGGAGGGTGCCCAATCCCTCCTGCCAGAAGATGCCCCCCCGACACTACCAACCGCCCCCCCCCGACACTACCGATCACTGGCAGGAGGGTGCCCAATCCCTCCTGCCAGAAGACGCACCCCCTCCGCGCTAACAGCTCTCAAACCTCCCCCCAACCAAACTAACCTTTCCTTGTTGGCCAGACGGGACTTGCCCATCTAGCCGGCAGGCCCGTCTCGTCGAAATGAGGCGGGCCCGCCCCTTCCCGGCCCATCCCGGCCATGGCCTCCCCGCTTCATTTCCCTGGGGAAACAGCCTACAGCAAGATCGCGCGATGCCAGCGATCTTTGCTTGCTTCAGCTGTTTCCTCCGCCGCGGTCCCGCCCCTCCTCTGACGTCAGAGGAGGGGCGGGACCGTGGCGGAGGAAACAACCGAAGCAGGCAAAGATCGCTGGCATCGCGATCTTGCTGCAGGCTGTTTCCAGACGCGATAGCCCGGCGCGGGGGGGGAACCGGACTGGACCGGGAGCACCCCCTCAGGGCGTGGCACCCGGGGCGGACCGCCCCCCACGCCCCCCCCTTGGTACGCCACTGAGTATCTCTAATGTTCGAGTGGGTGCTCACCTGGGAAGTAGCGATCATCAAACGGTTTGGTTTGATATAACGGCTAAAGTGGAGAGCGGCCGCACGATACTTAAAGTCCTAGATTTCAAACGTACGGACTTTAATGAAATGGGAGAGTACCTGAAGAAAGAGCTGTTAGGATGGGAGGATATAAGAGAAGTGGAAAGACAGTGGTCTAAGCTGAAAGGAGCGATAAAAATGGCTAAGGACCTTTATGTGAAGAAAATCAATAAAAACAAGAGAAAAAGGAAGCCAATATGGTTCTTCAACCTAGTGGCTGAGAAAATAAAAGCAAAAGAGTTGGCGTTTGTGAAATATAAAAAAAACCCAAGAAGAGGAGAGCAGAAAGGACTACAGGGTGAAACTGAAAGAAGCCAAGAGAGAGATACGTCTGGCGAAAGCACAGGCGGAAGAACAAATGGCTAAAAATGTAAAGAAGGGAGACAAAAATTTTTTCAGATATATTAGTGAAAGGAGGAATATGAAAAATGGAATTGCTAGGCTAAAAGATGCTGGGAACCAATATATGGAGAGTGATGAGTAGAAAGCAAATGTGCTAAACAAATACTTCTGTTCTGTGTTCACAGAAGGAAATCCTGGAGAAGGACCGAGATTGTCTGGCAAAGTTACACGAGAAAATGGAGTAGATTCTGCACCGTTCACGGAGGAGGGTGTTCATGAGCAACTTGAAAAACTGAAGGTGGACAAAGCGATGGGACCAGACGGGATCCATCCCAGGATACTAAGGGAGCTCAGAGAGGTTCTGAGGAGTCCTATTAAAGACTTGTTCAACAAATCTCTGGAGACGGGAGTGATTCCTGGGGATTGGAGGAGAGTGGATGTGGTCCCTATTCATAAAAGTGGTCACAGGAATGAAGCAGGAAACTACAGGCCGGTGAGCCTCACTTCAGTTGTTGGAAAAATAATGGAAGTGTTGCTGAAAGAAAGGATAGTGTACTTCCTTGAATCTAATGGGTTACAGGATCCGAGGCAACATGGCTTTACAAAAGGTAAATCATGCCAAATGAACCTGATTGAATTTCTTGATTGGGTGACCAGAGAGCTGGATCGAGGACATATGCTAGATGTAATTTACTTGGATTTCGAAGGAAGGAAAGGTGAGTAGTAGAGTCCTTCAGGGTTCGGTGCTGGGACCAATCCTGTTCAATATGTTTGTGAGTGACATTGCTGAAGGGTTAGAAGGAAAAGTGTGCCTTTTTGCAGATGATACCAAGATTTGTAACAGAGTAGACACCGAAGAGGGAGTGGAAAATATGAAAAAGGATCTGCAAAAGTTAGAGGAATGGTCTTATGCCTGGCAACTAAAATTCAATGCAAAGAAATGCATTTGGGGATTAATAATAGGAAGGAACCGTATATGCTGGGAGGAGAGAAGCTGATATGCACGGACGGGGAGAGGGACTTTGGGGTGATAGTGTCCGAAGATCTAAAGGCAAAAAATCAGCGTGACAAGGCAGTGGCTGCTGCCAGAAGGATGCCAGGCTGTATAAAGAGCCCTGAATATATATACCCTAGAGGAAAGGAGAAACAGGGGAGATATGATTCAGACGTTCAAATACTTGAAGGGTATTAACGTAGAACAAAATCTTTTCCAGAGAAAGGAAAATAGTAAAACCAGAGGACATAATTTGAGGTTGAGGGGTGGTAGATTCAGGGGCAATGTTAGGAAATTCTACTTTACGGAGAGGGTAGTGGATGCCTGGAATGTGCTCCCGAGAGAGGTGGTGGAGAGTAAAACTGTGACTGAATTCAAAGAAGTGTGGGATGAACACAGAAGATTTAGAATCAGAAAATAATATTAAACATTGAACTAGACCAGTACTGGGCAGACTTGCAGGTCTGTGTCTGTGTATGGCCGTTTGGTGGAGGATGGGCAGGGGAGGGCTTCAATGGCTGGGAGGGTGTAGATGGGCTGGAGTAAGTCTTAACAGAGATTTCGGCAGTTGGAACCCAAGCACAGTACCGGGTAAAGCTTTGGATTCTTGCCCAGAAATAGCTAAGAAGAAAAAATAAAAAAATTTAAATTGAATCAGGTTGGGCAGACTGGATGGACCATTCAGGTCTTTATCTGCCGTCATCTACTATGTTACTATGTAAGAACCTAATCTTTCTTTACAAGTATATCCACTTGCTAAAAGTAATACAGAAAAGTAATTTAGTACATACAGCAAAAAATTAAGAAAGAATTGGTATTTTCCTTAGACCCCCACTATTTAAAAAGGAGCAGATCTAGTAAGGAGATAATCAAAAAGAACAAGAATAAAAAAGGAAAAGCCTTAAGGTGAATATTTTCCCAAAGTTCCTACTAATAAACAACCTCAATTTTGAACTGTTAGACCACTAGCTTTTGTCTCTTTGTTTTGTTTGGTATCAGTGAGAGGGGGAGGGGGAAGGTTGGGATGTGGGATGGGTTGGAGGGGAGGGTTTGGTTGTTTCTGGGTGAACTATAGAGCTGCCTTTGTTATCATATATACCGTTTGTTTCTTTGGTTGTTTCTGGTGCTCAATAAAATATATTTGATGATAAACAACCTCAATAAGCTAGTCCGTTTAAGTAAACATCTTTTTTTAAATCAAGAAAAGCCTGTAATTGCTTTGGTCATTATACCTAAATATTTTATACCACATTTACAAGGATAAGCTAACATAACTGATAGAACTTCCTGACTCATAGCTAAAAAAGCTTTTCTACATTCTTTTGTTTGTCTTGTCATGTCTGAATAAATCTATACTTTCTTTTCATAGAATAGTACAGTAAAACCTTGGTTTGCGAGCATAATTCGTTCCAAAAACATGCTTGTAATCCAAAACACTCGTATAACAAAGCAAATTTCCCCATAAGAATGGAAACTCCACAACCCAAAAAACTTTAATACAAAATACTGTGTGTACTTGTATTGCAAGACCTTGCTTGTTTAGAACAGTCACTACACTGTTGCAGTGTAAGAGAGAGAGAGCTCAGTTGTGATGTTGTGATGTGTGTATACTGTATGTACCGTATTTTCACGCAAATAACGCGCACCCGTATAAAACGCGCACACGGGTATAGCGCGCAGAAATCACGATAATATGTACAAAAACTTTGGTATACCGCGCTCACGGGTATACCGCGCATGCTGCCCGACGCTCCTTTCACCCGCCCTGACTTTCCGTGCGCTGTCCCGACTCTCCGTTCACCCCCCCTGACTTCCGTGCACTGTCCCCCCTTGAAGGTCTGTCCCCATCCTGAAAGCCTGATGCCCCCCCCCCCGACGTCTGATACATCCCTCCCCCCCGAAGGACCGCCGACTCCCCAACAATATCGGGCCAGGAGGGAGCCCAAATCCTCCTGGCCACGGCGACCCCCTAACCCCACCCCGCACTACATTACGGGCCGGCGGGACCCCAGGCCCCCCTGCCCTCGACCCAACCCCCCCCCCCCCCAACGACCGCCCCCCCCCAAGAACCTCCGACCGCCCCCCAGCCGACCCGCGACCCCCCTGGCGACCCCCACGACCCCCCCACCCCCTTCCCCGTACCTTTGGTAGTTGGGCCAGAAGGGAGCCCAAACCCTCCTGGCCACGGCGACCCCCTAACCCCACCCCGCACTACATTACGGGCAGGAGGGATCCCAGGCCCTCCTGCCCTTGACGCAAACCCCCCTCCCCCCCAACGACCGCCCCCCCCAAGAACCTCCGACCGCCCCCCCAGCCGACCCGCGACCCCCCTGGCGACCCCCACGACCCCCCCACCCCCCTTCCCCGTACCTTTGGTAGTTGGCCGGACAGACGGGAGCCAAACCCGCCTGTCCGGCAGGCAGCCAACGAAGGAATGAGGCCGGATTGGCCCATCCATCCTAAAGCTCCGCCTACTGGTGGGGCCTAAGGCGCGTGGGCCAATCAGAATAGGCCCTGGAGCCTTAGGTCCCACCTGGGGGCGCGGCCTGAGGCACATGGTCGGGTTGGGCCCATGTGCCTCAGGCCGCGCCCCCAGGTGGGACCTAAGGCTCCAGGGCCTATTCTGATTGGCCCACGCGCCTTAGGCCCCACCAGTAGGCGGAGCTTTAGGATGGATGGGCCAATCCGGCCTCATTCCTTCGTTGGCTGCCTGCCGGACAGGCGAGTTTGGCTCCCGTCTGTCCGGCCAACTACCAAAGGTACGGGGAAGGGGGGTGGGGGGGTCGTGGGGGTCGCCAGGGGGATCGCGGGTCGGCTGGGGGGCGGTCGGAGGTTCTTGGGGGGGTGCGGTCGTTGGGGGGGAGGGGGGTTTGCGTCAAGGGCAGGAGGGCCTGGGATCCCTCCTGCCCGTAATGTAGTGCGGGGTGGGGTTAGGGGGTCGCCGTGGCCAGGAGGGTTTGGGCTCCCTTCTGGCCCAACTACCAAAGGTACGGGGAAGGGGGGTGGGGGGGTCGTGGGGGTCACCAGGGGGGTCGCGGGTCGGCTGGGGGGGCGGTCGGAGGTTCTTGGGGGGGGCGGTCGTTGGAGGGAGGGGGGTTTGCGTCGAGGGCAGGAGGGCCTGGGATCCCTCCTGCCCGTAATGTAGTGCGGGGTGGGGTTAGGGGGTCGCCGTGGCCAGGAGGGTTTGGGCTCCCTTCTGGCCCGATATTGTCGGGAAGTCGGCGGTCCTTCGGGGTGGGGGTGCGAGTGGTCCTGCCGGGGGGGGGGATGTATCGGACGTCGGGGAGTCGGCCGGGCAAGAGGGCTTGGGCTCCCTCTTGCTCCGATCGTGGATGCGGGTGCGGGTGGGAGCGCGTGCGAGCGGTCGTTCGGGGTGGGTGTGCGAGCGGTCCTGCTGGGGGGGTGAATCGGGCGTCGGGCGGGGTGGGAACTATGTTTTAAAACTTTTGTATACCGCGCTCACGCATATAACGCGCGAGGGGTATGCGCGGTAGGTAAAAACGCGTATAACGCACGCGTTATATGCGTGAAAATACGGTAATTGTATTGCAAGACCTTGCTTGTATAAAATTTAATAAAATGTTTTGCTTGTCTTGCAAACCAAGTTACTTACAATCCAAGTTTTTACTGTACTTGTGAATTATGAAAATATAATTAAAATACCAAATTCACTTCCTGTTCAAATATAAATGATAGGAGGGGCATAAGAGGCAAATGATTTGTGATGACTATAGACTCATTGCCTCAATACCTCTATATGTCAAACTAACAGGACTAGTAGCCAAACTCCTCACCAACTATCTAGAACAGTGTTCTTCAACCTTTTTACACCCGTGGACCGGCAGAAATAAAATAATTATTTTGTGGACCGGCAAGCTAATAGGACTAAAATTTAAAAACCCCGTTTACACTCCATCTCCGCAAGCTCGGTCCCCGCAAACCATCTGATCCCATCTGCACAAGCCGCAATTATGATTTTATATTGAACGTATTTTATTAAAGTATAAAAAGAAACAATATTCTGAACAATTGTGATTTTATAAATACAAATATACAGAGCACGGACCAACAAAACCCCTGTCTCCCCTCCCCTTCACATATATCCCCTCTACTATCAAGAAAACTGAACAAACCAAGTTCATAGAAATATCATGCTAACAGAATACTGCAGTCCCCAGTTATGTCTCTAGCAGGATATATATTTCAAATCTGATATATTCTAATCACAAAATAGAAATAAAATTATTTGTTTCTACCTTTTGTTGTCTCTGGTTTCTGCTTTCATCTTCTTTTCACTCTCTTCCTTCCAGCATCTGCCCTCTCTGTCTCTTCAATCCAGCATCTGCCCCTTCCATCTACTGTCTGACCTCTCCCCCTTCCATATGGTATTTGTCTTCTTTCTATGCCCCTCTCCCCTTTCCATCCAGCCTATGCCCCTCTCTCCTTTTTACATGATTCACTCCAGCTTTACTGCTCTCTTAATTTTTATCTCTCCTACACCAGATCTAGCATCTTTGTCCCTCTCAATTTCTCTGCTGACCCCCCTTCCCATCTCATTCCTATCTCTCCCCTTCCCCTCCTCTAATCTCCCTGCAAGCTGTTTCCTTCCTTTTTTCTTCTCCCTTCCCTCCTCCCCCTGTCCAGCAGTAACTCTCTTCCTTTTCCTTTCCCTCCTCCCATCTCAGCAGCATCTCTCCTTCTCCCTCCCTCCAGGTCCATTAGCAGCTGTCCCTTTTTCCCCCTTGCCCAGCAGATTCCCAGACTCCTTTCCCTCCTCCCTTCCCAGCAGCATCTCTCCTTCTCCCTATCCAGGTCCAGTAGCAGCTGTCCCTTTTTCCCCTTGCCCAGCAGCTTCCCAGACACCTTTCCCTCCTCCCCTCCCAGCAGCATCTCTCCTCCCTCTCCAGGTCCAGTAACAGCTGTGCCTTTTTTTTCCCACCATGCCCAGCAGCTTTCTCCCCTCCTAGCAACTCTCCTTACTTGCCAGCGCTGCGATTCAGTAAGGCAGCCTCGGGTCCTTTGTTGGGTCGCACCGCCTCTGAGGAAAGTGGAAGTTGCATCATCAGAGGCGGCCCGACTCAGCAAAAGCTCCAAGGCTTCCTTCCTGAATCTCTGCGCTTGTAAGGAGAGCCGCTGGGAGGGAAGAAAGCACAGTCTGAAGCTCCCCATTATCTCTGCGCTCCTCGATCTTGCCGGTCCTGCGCGGACCGGCAGAAAATTGAAGAAGTTGATCTCACCGGTCCTGCCTGGACCGGCAGGAATTTTCTGTGGACCGGCACCAGTCCGCGGACCGGCAGTTGAAGAACTGCGATCTAGAAGACCATAACATACTTCACCCCATGCAATCTGGCTTCAGAACCAACTTCAGCACAGAGACATTACTAGGCTCCCTTATTGACACAGCCAGACAACACCTTAGCACAGGAAAAAAATGCTTCTCATACAACTGGACCTGACCGTAGTATTTGATCTGGTAGACCAGTGATTCCCAACCCTGTCCTGGAGAAACACCAGGCCAATCGGGTTTTCAGGCTAGCCCTAATGAATATGCATGAGAGAGATTTGCATATGATGGAAGTGATAGGCATGCAAATTTGCTTCATGCATATTCATTAGGGCTAGCCTGAAAACCCAATTGGCCTGGTGTTCCTCCAGGACAGGGTTGGGAACCACTGTGGTAGACCATGACATCCTACTGCAAATTCTGGACACAATAGGTATCTCAGATAAAGTATACTCTGAGGCTCGAAGGCTTCCTAAAATCCAGAACATACAGAGTAAAATCTAATAAAAAAAAATCCAAACCTTAGTTCCAACCCATGTGGCGTACCACAAGGATCCCCACTATCCCCTACTTTCTTTAACCTATACATTGCCTCTCTTGGAACATACCTGGACAGTCTAGGCATAACCACCTATAGTTATGCAGATGACATTCTCATTCTCATACCTTTTGACCAGCCAAAGACTGCCATGACAAACACACTACACCGAACACTAGAAATAGCAGTGACCTGGATGAAAGATCACAAACTGAAACTCAACCCAGAAAAACTAAATGCATCCTCCTCGAAAATGACAAAGTCCCAACCATAACCAATATAGAAATCAACTCAACCAACTATCCCATCCAAACCACCATAAAACTGCTAGGAATGACTATAGACAGATGCTGCACCATGCAACCGCAAATAAATAAAACAATACAGAAATCCTTCGCAGTTATGAGAAACCTAAGACAAGTCCGGAAATTCTTTGAAAGAACACAATTCCAACTTATAGTACAATCCCTAATCCTAGGCCTACTAGATTACTGCAACATCCCGGCCACTATGACCAAACAACTACAAACAATTCAAAATACAGCCCTGAGACTCATCTCCTCATTGAGGAAACACGACCATATTACAGAAGCATACATCTTTGGGATCATTATCTTTGGGACAGTGCTGTGAACAAGGCTGCCCTGGAACTTCAATAAGATAAGTTGCTCTGCATTTCATATTCTGCTCTTTTCACTGATTTTCAGCATTATATCTGCTTAATTTCTCTTCTCATCCCTGTTTCTTACTAAAAAAAAAACAAAAAACCCCAAAAATAAACCCTTCTCTTTCCTCTGTTAAACCTTATTTCCTCTTCATAGGAAAAAGGGTAAGACTTTGTTAACTCTAATTAAATCCTGGTGCCTGTGGCTCAGAGTGACTAAAGTAGGGAAAATCTTGTTATAAATCCTGTGTTTTAGGGTAGCACTGATAGAACCTGCATTTTTGTTTAAAATACTGTGTTTTAGGTGGTATAGAGCCTATATTTCTGTCTTACTAGTATTCAGCCATTGTTTTCTGCTAATTAGGTGGAGAAGGGAGGGGCTCTGTTTTACTTCTAAGGTTAACTGCATTATCTTTGGGACAGTGCTGTGAACAAGGCTGCCCCGGAACTTCAATAAGATAAGTTGCTCTGCATTTCATATTCTGCTCTTTTCACTGGTTTTCAGCATTATATCTGCTTAATTTCTCTTCTCATCCCTGTTTCTTACTAAAAAAAAAAAAAAAAAAAACACAAAAAAATAAACCCTTCTCTTTCCTTTGTTAAATCTTATTTCTTCTTTCCCTTTCCCTTCATAGGAATAAGGGTAAGACTTATATTCGCACCAACCCCAGGGACCACTATTCATATATAGAGACCCATATAATCAGGACTACTCAAGTTTCAAGTTTATTAGGATTTTATATACCGCCTATCAAGGTTATCTAAGCGGTTTTTACAATCAGGTACTCAAGCATTTTCCCTCTCTGTCCCGGTGGGCTCACAATCTATCTAACGTACCTGGAAATATGGAGGATTAAGTGACTTGCCCAGGGTCACAAGGAGCAGTGCGGGGTTTGAACCCACAACCCCAGGGTGCTGAGGCTGTAGATCCAACCACTGCACCACACACTCCTCCATACTCAAATCACGTCACTTCACAACTAATCAAGATGACCTTTATTCTATGTAATCACTGTGGTGCTTTAATTCCAAGACATACTATTTGGAGGCTTAAGGCTTGCCCCATCTGTCTTCAACTTGCTAGTATTAAGGAGGAGCTCTGCAAACTTAAACAGGAATTGAATACAATTAAAGCAGCTTCCATCACTCCACAAAATCATACCAACTTACCATCTCTACCTCAAAGAATAAAACAGCTCAGGAATAAATGGGTCACAGGAAGACTGCGACATGTAACACAGAAACATCCACCTTCACTAATATTACCTCTACAGAATTCCTTCGCCCCACTAGTGCACTGCGATACTCAAGAAAACAGAAGGGAGGTGGGACTGGAACCAATGAAGGTAACTCAAGAGAACAAGCGCATCCTAAGCACAAATAAAAAAGCCAAAAACAGAAAACTATTACTGTTGGGGGATTCCATCATCAGAGGCATTAACCTTGGAACACAGGGCAAGGAGACCAAAATAGTGAAATTTCTTCCAGGATCCTCAGCTACCAGGAGTTCCAGGCAAATACTGACTATAATTAAGGAAGAAACTAAGGATTTTAACACTGATGTTGTTATCCATCTGGGAACAAATGATCTGGCCAACAACTCCACACTTGCAGCACAGAAAGCTTTTCGGGAGCTTGGTGAGGGCGTGAAACCTTTTGTAAAGACTTTAGCTTTTTCTGAAATACTGCCTGCATATGGAAAGGGAGAGCAAAGAGTGAAAAACACAAAGAACTTTAATAGATGGCTCAGAGCCTGGTGTCATCAAGAAGGCTTTAGGTACATAGGAGGATGGGGAAATACATGGAAGGACAATAAGCTATATTGCACTGATGGGCTACATATTACTACAGCAGGAAAAAGAAACCTTGCAGAGAAATTTAGACAATATTTTTCTAGGCATTTAAACTAGAAGGTGGGGTGGTGTATGTACGAAGGACAATTATAGAGACCACCCCCGGCAAAAGAAAAGATGTGATAGTAGTAAAGGCTGCAACATAAGCAATATCAGCAACTCTTTTCTTAGTATTGCAACGGAAAGTGAAACGACACAAAAATCCATACAAAAAAGGAGATTATCGCTGAAAAATAGCTGGAAAGCGATGACCACAAATGCTCGCAGTCTAAGCAACAAAGTTCATGATCTGCAAGCCCTGATGTTAGAGGCAGATCTGGATATTGTTGCTATCACAGAGACATGGTTCAGTGAATCACATGAATGGGATGCAAACATACCGTGATATAATCTTTTTAGGAAGGACAGAGATGTTCATAAAGGTGGAGGAATAGCTCTCTATGTAAAGATCAATATCCAAGCGACCGAAATGCAAGGGACCTGGGGAGAGGAAGAAGCGATATGGATTGCTCTGAAAAGAGAAGATGGAACTTCTATCTACGTGGGTGTAGTCTACAGACCTCCGACTCAATCGCAGCAAATTGATAAGGATCTGATTGTGGATATCCAAAAGTTTGGAAGGAAAGAGGAGGTTCTGCTGTTGGGAGATTTCAACCTGCCGGATGCGGACTGTAATGTTCTGTCTGCGGAATCAGAAAGAAGTAGGGAGATTGTGGATGCCTTTCAAGAGGCTCTGCTCAGACAAATGGTGACGGAACCCACAAGCGAAAAAGCTATATTGGATCTGGTCCTCACAAATGGAGAGAGTATCTCTAATGTTCAAGTGGGTGCTCACCTGGGAAGTAGCGATCATCAAATGGTTTGGTTTGATATAATGGCTAAAGTGGAGAGCGGCCGCACGATACTTAAAGTCCTAGATTTCAAATGTACGGACTTTAATGCAATGGGAAAGTACCTGAAGAAAGAGCTGTTAGGATGGGAGGACATAAGAGAAGTGGCAAGACAGTCGTCTAAGCTGAAAGGAGCGATAAAAATGGTTACGAACCTTTATGTGAAGAAAATCAATAAAAACAAGAGAAAAAGGAAGCCGATATGGTTCTCCAACCTAGTGGCTGAGAAAATAAAGGCGAAAGAATTGGCGTTCATGAAATATAAAAAAACCCAAGAAGAGGAGAGCAGAAAGGACTACAGGGTGAAACTGAAAGAAGCCGAGAGAGAGATACGTTTGGCGAAGGCAAGGGTGGAAGAACAAATGGCTAAAAATGTAAAAAAGGAAAATAAAAATTTTTTCAGATATATTAGTGAAAGGAGGAAGATAAAAAATGGAATTGCTAGGCTAAAAGATGCTGGGAACCAATATGTGGAGAGTGATGAGGAGAAAGCAAATGTGCTAAACAAATACTTCTGTTCTGTGTTCACAGAAGAAAATCCTGGAGAAGGACCGAAATTGTCTGGCAAAGTTATACGAGAAAATGGAGTAGATTCTGCGCCGTTCACGGAGGAGGGTGTTTATGAGCAACTTGAAAAACTGAAGGTGGACAAAGCGATGGGACCAGACAGGATCCATCCCAGGATACTAAGGGAGCTCATAGAGGTTCTGGCGAGTCCTATTAAAGACTTGTTCAACAAATCTCTGGAGACGGGAGTGATTCCTGGGGATAGGAGGAGAGCGGATGTGGTCCCTATTCATAAAAGTGGTCACAGGGATGAAGCAGGAAACTACAGGCCAGTGAGCCTCACTTCAGTTGTTGGAAAAATAATGGAAGTGTTGCTGAAAGAAAGGATATTGTATTTCCTTGAATCTAATGGGTTACAGGATCCGAGGCAACATGGCTTTACAAAAGGTAAATCGTGCCAAATGAACCTGATTGAATTTTTTGATTGGGTGACCAGAGAGCTGGTTCGAGGACATATGTTAGATGTAATTTACTTGGATTTCAGCAAAGCCTTTGATATAGTTCCTCATAGGAGGCTGTTGAACAAACTTGAAGGGCTGAAGTTAGGACCCAAAGTGGTGAACTGGGTCAGAAACTGGCTGTCGGACAGATGCCAGAGGATGGTGGTTAATGGAAGTCGCTCGATGGAAGGAAAGGTGACTAGTGGAGTCCCTCAGGGTTCGGTGCTGGGGCCAATCCTGTTCAATATGTTTGTGAGTGACATTGCTGAAGGGTTAGAAGGAAAAGTGTGCCTTTTTGCAGATGATACCAAGATTTGTAACAGAGTAGACACCGAAGAGGGAGTGGAAAATATGAAAAAGGATCTGCAAAAGTTAGAGGAATGGTCTAATGCCTGGCAACTAAAATTCAATGCAAAGAAATGCAGAGTAATGCATTTGGGGATTAATAATAGGAAGGAACCGTTTATGCTGTGAGGAGAGAAGCTGATATGCACGGATGGGGAGAGGGACCTTGGGGTTATAGTGTCCGAAGATCTAAAGGCGAAAAAACAGTGTGACAAGGCAGTGGCTGCTGCCAGAAGGATGCTGGGCTGTATAAAGAGAGGCGTAGTCAGTAGAAGGAAGAAGGTGTTGATGCCCCTGTACAGGTCATTGGTGAGGCCCCACTTGGAGTATTGTGTTCAGTTTTGGAGACCGTATCTGGCGAAAGACGTAAGAAGACTTGAGGTGGTCCAGAGGAGGGCGATGAAAATGATAGGAGGCTTGCGCCAGAAGACTGGAAGCCCTGAATATGTATACCCTAGAGGAAAGGAGAGACAGGGGAGATATGATTCAGACGTTCAAATACTTGAAGGGTATTAACGTAGAACAAAATCTTTTCTAGAGAAAGGAAAATGGTAAAACCAGAGGACATAATTTGAGGTTGAGGGGTGGTAGATTCAGGGGCAATGTTAGGAAATTCTACTTTACGAGAGGGTAGTGGATGCTTGGAATGCGCTCCCGAGAGAGGTGGTGGAGAGTAAAACTGTGACTGAGTTCAAAGAAGCGTGGGATGAACACAGAAGATTTAGAATCAGAAAATAATATTATATACTAGTGTTTAAGCCCGTTACATTAACGGGTGCTAGAATATATGGCTGTCTGTCTTTATTTATGTCTCTCTCCCTGCTCCTGTCTCTTTCTTCCTTCCTTTCTGTCTCTCTCCCTCCTGCAATTTTTCTCTCTCTCTCCCTGGCACCCTTTGTCTGTCTGTCTTTCTTTCTGTCTCTCCCACCCCCCATTCCCTTCTCTCCCCTCCCCCCCACTTTCCTTTGCAGAAGCAGCAGTGATATTTCCCTTCCCTCCAGATCCCTGTGAAGTTGTAGTAGCAGCATTTTCCCCCACCCACCCCCCATTCCCTTCTCTTCCCCCCCCACCACTTTCCTTTGCAGAAGCAGCAGCGGTATTTCCCTTCCCCTCCAGGTCCCTGCTGAAGCAGTAGCAGTATTTTCTCCCACCCCCCATTCCCTTCTCTCCCCCCCCTATTCCCTTCTCTCCCCCCCCACTTTCATTTGCAGAAGCAGCAGTGATATTTCCCTTCCCCTCCAGATCCCTGTGAAATAGTAGCAGCATTTCCCCTCCCACCCCCATTCCCTTCTCTTCCCCCCCACCACTTTCCTTTGCAGAAGCAGCAGTGATATTTCCCTTCCCCTCCAGGTCCCTGCTGAAGCAATAGAAGCATTTTCCCCCACCCCCATTCCCTTCTCTTACCGTGAGCTGCCCTGCTCCGTTCGGCCCCTCCCCTTCCCTTGCGTGCTGAAGGTTCTCTGCTGCGGCTGAAGGTTTTTTTTCGGCGGCTCTTCTCACGATCCCCGTGGCGGCTGATCCTCCTGTTCAAAGCGGCCTGCTGAGGTTCGCGGCCGGCTGTAACGAACCTCGCAGGCCGCTCTCCAACTCGGTAGCATGTTCCCTCTGACGCGATCGCGTCAGAGGGAACGTGCTACCATGTGGAGAGCGGCCTGCGAGGTTCGTTACAGCCGGCCGCGAACCTCAGCAGGCCGCTTTGAACAGGAGCGGTAGCGGTTGTTGCGGGAAGGGGGGGAGTCGGCGACGTGCAGGCCGCTGTGAACAGGAGCGGCAGCGGCGGCAGGACCATGAGCCCTCCTCCCGCCATCCGCCGCCAGCGCCGCTCCTGTCGCCCGATGCACCTAACTGGCACATACGCCTCAAGCCGCGGCCATGGACGGACACAGCACACATGAGGTCCCCACAGGACATGAGGCGCCGCTGCTAACAGCCAAGGTAGGTGCTGGGAAGAAGGCTGGGGACTCACGCATGTGCACTCCTGCGACCACAGACCTACAGCGCACGGAACACGCAAATAGGAGTGCGCATGCGCGAGTTAGCCTTTTATTATATAGGATTGAACTAGGCCAGTACTGGGCAGACTTGCAGGTCTGTGTCTGTGTATGGCCGTTTGGTGGAGGATGGGCAGGGGAGGACTTCAATGGCTGGGAGGGTGTAGATGGGCTGGAGTAAGTCTTAACAGAGATTTCGGCAGTTGGAACCCAAGCACAGTACCGGGTAAAGCTTTGGATTCTTGCCCAGAAATAGCTAAGAAGAAAAAAAATAATAATAAAAAAAACCATTTAAATTGAATCAGGTTGGGCAGACTGGATGGACCATTCGGGACTTTATCTGCCATCATTTACTATGTTACTATGTTACTATCAAGTTACACTGGCTACCAATACAAGAAAGAATACTATTTAAATTCTACTGTATGTTATTCAAAACCCTAAATGGAGACAGCCCAATCTACCTGAACAACCGCCCCATCTAAACCACCTTAATCATACATAGAAAAACACACACACCATTCACCCCCCCCCCCGATCAATGAAATAAAAAGGAAAAAAACTATACAATGGCCTCCTAGCCACTCAAGCAGCAAAACTAGATAACTAGATCTCCAATCTACCGATATCTATCGCAGACTACAAGATGTTCAGAAAAGAAATTCTTGAAACAGTCCTAACATCACACTTACTGTCCTTCCTCCATCTTCCTGCCACACTAAATCTACTGGACTCCTCTAGAAATGACAAATATTCTTCCATTGTAACCCACCATCTATAATTCTTTTGTAATCCACCTTGAACCGCAATCTCTAATGTAATGTAATGTAATGACTCAAGGGTAGAACAGAGTAGACCAAGGAGCAAAAAGCAATGTAATGTGCCTGATATGACTATGTTTCGCCCGAGGGCTGCATCAGAGGAAAATCAAACTTCTCTCTATTGTAACAGTTTACAATAACATCCAGAGTACTTGAACACAAAGAATATACCTCTTACTGGTACAAAACTTCAGCAGCAGTAGTCCTACAGGAAGTGAATGGAGTATTTTCTAATTATTAAATCTTATGAATTAAAGTTTTATCTTTAATTATGAATGAGAAAGTTATATTTAACAGTTCATCTCCCCTCTTGTTTAACTTTTTTATGTTTACTTTTCTTGAATTTATTATAGTTCTACCTCGTCCCTTTTGTGTAATAGTGAATCTGTCCTTGGCCATGCAATTTGTTTCATGTTCCCTTATTTTAATGTACATCACCTAGAAAACATGATAGGCGATCAATCAAGTTTTTAATAAACTTGAACTTGAAACTTGATGATATCTTTGTGGAAAATACCAATTTAGTTCCATCAAGATTTTTTGACAAGTTATCAATCTTATAAGTAATGACATTTTTCTAGCAGATGTTTTCACTGTCATATCTAAATGCTCTCTAGTGTCACTGCCACGGGACTTAACTGTCAGCCGCAATAGCTGGCTACTCCCTAGGATTTTCGAAAAGTCCCACTGTCACCAAGGATGCTTCATCCTCCACTGGGGCTTCCTGATGAGGGACTTCCATTTAAGGAAACCCCACTAAAGCAGCAGGGGACAAGGGACAAGAGACAAGGTGGCAGGTTGCACTCTGGAGGGGAGCGTGTTACTTCTGAACCTGAGGTAAAGAAGTCTCTTTCCCCCAGTGCTGTTGGCGGTAAAGCTCCAGAGTCCTGCTGTGGGGTCCTGTCTGCATAGCATTCTATAGTTTGCTGTGATAGGAGAAGTGGTTCTGGAACATGGGGAAATCATCTTAACCACCCCTTGCATTTAGTATGCAAAAAGAAACAAGAAAATGGCAGCAAAGGTAAGAAATGCTACTGCAATCAGCCTCATAAACATTGCCATACTGGGACAGATTGAAGGTTCAACAAACCCAGTATCCTGTTTCCAACAGTGGCCAAACCAGGTCTCAAGTACCTAGCTAGATCTCAGGTAGTAAAACAGACTCCATGCTGCTTATCCTAGGAATAAGCAGATTTCCCCAAACCATTTCAATAATGGCTTATAAACCTCTCTCTTAGGAAATTTTTCAAACACCACTAAGCTAACTAATTTCACCACACTCTCCAGCAATGAATTCCAGAGTTTAATTACATGTTGTGTAAAGAAATATTTTCTCCGGTTTGTTTTAAATCTACTACTCAGTAGCTTCATTGCATGCCCCCTAGTCCTAGTATTTTTGTAAAGACTGAACAAGCAATTTACATCTACCCTTTATTGTACAATCCCTCTTTAGTATGGACCGATGGGTTATTTACCCTGGGAAATCAGAGGTTGTAGGATCTTCACTTAACAAAGATCTGCCCCTCCCTCTGGGTACATCTCCTGAAGCATGCTCCCTGGAAGCCCCCCAGATAGCCTGCAAATCAGATCGTGGCTCCAGGATTGGGCGCTAGCTCAACCCGGGTTCATCCGCTAAGGGATGACATAGTAACATAGTAGATGACGGCAGATAAAGACCCAAATGGTCCATCCAGTCTGCCCAACCTGATTCAATTTAATTTTTTTTTCTTCTTAGCTATTTCTGGGCAAAAATTCAAAGCTCTACTCAGTACTGTGCTTGGGTTCCAAGTGCTGAAGTCTCTGTCAAAGCTCACTGCAGCCAATCTACACCCTCCTAGCCATTGAAGCCCTCCCAAGCCCATCCTCAACCAAAAGCCATATACAGACACATACCATGCAAGTCTGCCTTAGTTCTTCAATATTTACTATTGTTTTCTGATTTTCAGATCCTCTGTGTTCATCCCATGCTTCTTTGAACTCCGTCACTGTTTTCCTCTCCACCACCTCTCTCGGGAGAGCATTCCAGGCATCCACCACCATCTCCGTAAAGTAGAATTTCCTTACATTGCTCTTGAATCTACCACCCCTCAACCTCAAATTATGTCCTCTGGTTTTACCATTTTCCTTTCTCTGGAAAAGATTTTGTTCTACGTTAATACCTTTCAAGTCTCTCCTATGTCTTCTGGCGCAAACCTCCTATCATTTTCATTGTCCTCCTCTGAACCTCTTCAAATCTTCTTATCTCCTTCGCCAGATGTGGAGCACAGGCGTGACTGGGACTGGACTGCATTCTTCCCTGAGTAATATGGCGGTCTTGGAAGTCATTGACTAGGGTGACAGGGCAGGTGAGGCAGTCAGAAGAAGTAAAATCCAGTATTCTGGTTTCCTGAGGTTAGAGATCTCCATGCTTGCTGTGTTCAGCTTGCCTGCCATTTCTATCTTACAGCAAGTAGCTGCCTGCATGCCTGGTTTGGTGATTTTGGAAGGGTTGTAAAAGGGGGTTGGGGGGTTGTTTCTCTGCATGCCCTACCCTCTCCCCTTCTAAAAACGTAAAATCACTGTTTTCCAAGGTTAACTGTGTTTTTCCTGGGCTGTTTTAGGGCAAAATTGGCACCCGCAGCGGCCATCTTGGATTTTCTTCAAACTTTTTAAAAGAGTATTTTTTTGCACTTAGGAGCTTCGTTTTCGCTCCAAACTTCTCATAATCATTGTAAACAGTCCTGTGGTATATAAACTGTTTTTATTATTATTATTATATGGCTTCCTCAGGACTAGATGACATGGATTCATGTGTCATTTGTGGCAGATAGCTGTCAGATTCACAGCTGGTTTCCATGCGCGAGGGGGGCAAGGTGTGCACGGATTCCATGCCTTCCACCTCCGGAGAGATCACTCTTGGGCATACTGCTATCTGCGCCACAAAATTCACTTCTGGTGACCCTAAAAAGGGTGCAGACGGTGCTCCGATGAAACGCAAGCATAGTTCCAGAGAAAAGTCTCATAAATCTTCTAAGCACTCTAGATCAGATGCACATAGAGCAGCCCTTGCCGCAGGGGGATTTCCCCCCCCCCCCCCCGGATTTTGTGAATATGATGTATCAGGCATATCTGTTTTAAAAAAAATCTATGCCTGTGACTCCTCCTCAGAAGCCAGCCCAGCAGGTGGGCTCTCCTCCTTCACTGGATTCCAGCATGTTGCTGATGAGGACCCTGGAAAATAGGCGGGCGAAGCCTGCCATCACGTCCACTTCTCTTTCCATCCCTCTGTTGCCTTAGGGCACCTTGGCAGCATCAGCTGATGTGGCTAACCTAGCTGACCTCTGTGATCAAGATACGTGTGGGTCCCGAGACCTGGCAGAGGACCTGTCTGCACACAGACTGTTCAAGTCAAGCCATCTTACAGATATCATTTCAGAATCCCTTCGGGAATTGAACCTGCAATCGGATCAACCTGACCATGCAGAATTCTCACTGATGAATGACTAAAGTCCGCTCTCTGCCTCATTTCCTGAAAATCTGGATCTGGTCCGGATCTTTACAGAGGTCTGGGATAACCCAGAGGGTCCCCTGAAATGTGCTAGAACCATAGTGAGGTTGTAACCCATGGCACCAGTGTTTTCTATACGTTTAACTTCACCAAAGGTAGTTTCGGCCATGGCTTAGATCACTAATAATAATAACAGTTTATATACCGCAGGACTGTGAAGTTCTATGCGGTTTACATTGATTAAAAATGTTACAGATTGAGTAGAACTAACAGAGTTAAAGTCTAGAGATCAGTTATTTTGGGAATGATTGTGCAAATAATAATATAATTTTATTTTTATATACCGCCAAAGCCATAGTAGTTTGAGGCGGTTTACAACAAAGAACAGCTGGACAATCAGCGAATATAGGTACAATGTAAAGTCATCAAAATACAGGTGAGCAGGATACAGAGGTAAGGCATAAGAGATTTTGGGAAACAATTTGGTTAGAGTTGAAGACATAAGGCATAAGCCGTCTTAGGTAACAAATCGATTAAACAAGTTTGTTTTTACTAATTTTCTGAAACTTAGGTAGGATGAGGAGTGCATGATAATGTTACCCAGCCAATCGTTCAGTTGACCTGCTTGGAAAGCAAGTGTTCTGTTCAGGTATCTTTTGTAACGGCAGGCCTTTAGTGTTGGATGATTAAACAGATGTGCTCTGCATTTGGGTCTAGATGAACAATCTAAGTCAAAATGGGGAACCAAGTACATGGCCGAACCAAGAATGGATTTGAAACAGAGACAGACAAATTTGAACAGCACTCTTGCTTCAAGGGGCAGCCAGTGGAGTTTTTGGTAGTAGGGAGTTATGTATTCCCATTTTTTTTAACCCAAAAGTCAATCGGATTGCTGAATTTTGGATAATTCAGAGTCTTTGAATGGATTTTTTGAAAGACCCCAAATAAATGATGTTACAATAGTCGAGTAAGCTTAGAATGGAGGATTGCACCAGTAAGCGGAATGAGATTGCATCGAAGTACTTTCTGATGGCTCTTAGTTTCCATAATGTTGTAAAGCCTTTTCTGACCAGTGAGTCAGTGTGTGCTTCTAGGGTAAGGTAGCGGTCCAGAGTCACTCCCAGAATTTTTATAGAATCTGCAATAGGAAAGACTTGTCCATTCAAGGAAATTGATGAATCTTTGATTTTGTCATTCGGACTCGCCAGCTACCTAAGTACTTTAGGAACAGGTATGTTTTTAGATGTCTCCTAAATTCCCCATAAGTATTAGCAAGTATGAGTAATTGTTTCAGATCTTTACCCCATAATTCTGCCTGATATGAGAAAAGATGTTGATGTCTTTTAAATTTGCATCCTCTAACCGGTGGAGAAACAAAATTCTCTAAGCACACTTCTCTACTCTCAGTTGGGGGGTGGTCCTGAAAGATGTTCAAGACAGGCGGGTGGATTTATCCTTGCAGTCTTTTTTATTCAGCGCCATGATCCTGATGATGTAGTCCTCCGGATTCAGATTTCCGGAGTGGTTTATCTGATGGACACCTTATATGACAAAATGAAGGTTGTTACAAAGCTGGGAGCTTATTCTGTGTCCGCCAGAAGAATGTTGTGGATATGTCAGTGGTCGGTGGATTCTTCCTCCAAGGCCACTCTGAGCAGACTGCCTTTTATAGGTTGTCTTCTGTTCGATCAGGGACTGGATGACCTTATAGCCAGTGTGCAGAACCGTAAGCCTAATGTCCTGCCGGGCAACAAGCATTTAGGGGTGCAGGGCGACCTAATTTTTGTCCCTTCAGATGCCCTCACCAGGACTCTGGTCCCCAGACTTCAGGTCAAAGATTCGATTCTTCGTCCAGCTCCTGCTTTGGGGGCTCTGCCCGTTAGTAGTCCTCTAACTGACGTCCTCCTGCTCCTGCGAAAATGCAGTTTTGATGCCAGGCCTTTGGCCTTGCTCCCCCATATAGGAGGCCATCTCTCGGCTTTTCTGGCGGAATGGGAGATCGTGACCTCGGACCATTAGGTTCTAGAGGTTCTACATGACAGCCTCAATTTGGAGTTTTACCAGCATCTGCCGGACTTCTTTCCAGATTCACCTGCAGGGTGCCCCGAGAAAGCTCTATGGGTGCAATCCTATACAAAAAGCCAAAAAGGACTACTATTCTAAATATATAACCAATGCCCAAACTCTTCTGCATTATATAGCATCGTACGATCCTTATCCCGAAGAACCCTTCTCCACCACTCAATCAACCATCTGCTACAGAACTGGCAAACTATTTCGACCAAAAAATAAAAGACATCAGATCAAACTTAGGACACCCAATACCAATAAGGACCCCAGATCCAACAAGCCAAAATAACCATCTATCTTTTCTCTCTCTTTCCAACTTTAAACCACCCTCCATACCTGATCTACTTAGTCATTCAATCAATAAACATCTCTAACAACCCAACTGAAACTATCCCACCATCTGTTCTAAAAAAATTATTTTCAATCCCTTTTCAATCCCTTTATTCTTGAAATGATAACCAAGAGCCTGTCCACCAACGTCATTCCTAAAATTTAAAAATTAGCTTTAGTTCTTCCTAAAAAAAAACAAAAATTCAGATGAAACATGATTTAATGAGGCGGAGTCAGCATGGGTTCAGCCGAGGGAGACATTGCCTCCCAAATTTGCTTGACTTCTTTGAAGGTATGAATAAACTTGTGGATAAAGGTGAGCCGGTTGATATAGTGTATCTAGATTTTCAGAAAGCTTTTGATAAAGTTCCTCAAGAGAAGCTCCTGAAAAAATTAAAGAGTCAAGGGATAGGTGGCAAAGTTCAGTTGTGGATAAGGAATTGGTTATTGGATAGAAAACAGAGGGTAGGGTTAAATGGTCATTTTTCTTAACGGAGGAGAGTAAAAACAGTGGAGTGCCGCAGGGATCTGTACTGGGACCGGTGCTATTTAACTTATTTATAAATGATCTGGAAATTGGAATAACGAGTGAGGTGATTAAATTTGCAGATGACACTAAACTGTTCAAAGTTGTTAAAACACGATTGTGAAAAATTGCAGGGGGAAATTTTCAGGAGTCATGTCCTTTATCAGTCTTTTTCAAGGTGAGAATGGCTTGGTCACTCAAGCTTTTAATGTGTCTCCAAGTCACAGGATCAGTCTTAGAATAACGCTTTTTTTTCCGGTCGTTTTGCTGTGGTATGGGAACTTGTCGTGGTCGCCTTAAGATGAAATTAAACTCAGGAATGGGGATCTGTAGATGCTTGTGCCATGACATTTCTTTCTGCTGCTGTAGTTTCTGAGAGAGGAGCGGGAGGCGTGTCAGCAGCTTCTTCAGTAGTTTCTAAGATAGGAACAGGCTGCAGCTGCGCGTGCCGGTTGTACGTGTCTGCTCGGCACCCAATCAGGACCTGTAGGAGTTGAAACAGCGGCATAACCCCTTCCCCAAGTTATTAAGGGAGCAGGTCCATGCCAGACAGGATTAGGAGACAGTTTATATTTAACTAAAGGTTGCGGTAATGGAACTGCCTTTTGATGATGTTTATCATGTGCAGAATACTCTGAAAAATAGTTCAAATGGTTAATAGTGAATAAAACAATGGATAAAGACATTTGAACCTGTCTCAAATTAGGAACGGCATATTTCACTGGTAAGATTTTAATGTACGGTTTGCATATTCTACAATGGCTTGTCCTGTAGAATTATAAGGCAAACCGTGAATCAGCTGGATATCCCATTGTAAGCAAAACTCATAAAAGCATTGGAAGAATATGCAGAACCATTAACTGTTTTTAAAGTTTTTGGCTTTCCCATAACAGCAATGCATTGTAACATATGATTAATTACTTGATTCGTAGTTTCTTCTGTTTGTGATGTCACCCAAAGATATCCAGAATAAGTGTCAATAGTAACGTGTAGATATTTCCATTTCCTGAAAGGGGGATATTGTGTGACATCCATTTGCCACACTTGATTTACTGCAAGTCCCCTGGGATTTACCCCATACTCAGCAGCCGAATGACATTGTGAGCATTGTGGGCAAGATTGAACTATAGTTGTAGCTTGATTTAATGGAATTTTAAACATTGTCGATATCACAGAGACATGGCTCAGTGAATCACATGGATGGGATGCAAACATACCGGGATATAATCTTTTTAGGAAGGACAGAGATGGTCAAAAAGGTGGAGGAGTAGCTCTCTATGTAAAGATCAATATCCAAGCGACCGAAATGCAAAGGACCTGGGGTGGTAAATTGTGCAAAAGCCTTCCTGGTTGCAGCGTCTGCAATATTATTTTCTGTAGAAATGATTCCAAGAAGATTTTGATGGCTACGAATGTGAAACACGCTAAAAGAGTATTTACGTGTCAACAATAACAAGCATAATTTAAGAAACAATGACAGTAAGTTGTCATCAATTGACAAGGTGATGTAGGCACCAGGAAGCTGGTAAATTAAATTACGAACGTACAGATTGTCTGTCATTAGGTTCATGGACAGTGGGAAAAGGTTTGCAGTGCAAGAATAACAGCGGCTACCTCTGAGCGCGGAGCAGATTGTTGCAGGGGGTGTGTGTGTGTGTGAATAAGATCCGAGAAGTATGTTCTTGGGTCCAGTGCACGACTCCGCATGTCATGCTGCCATCTGTATAGACAGTGAGCGCGTCAAGTATAGGTATTAAGCTTAGTGCAGAATGAAAATCTAAAATGCCTGCTGCAACTAGAATTAATTGTTTATCTTTAGGATAATGACGACAAATATGACCGATGTAATTTGTTAATGCAATTTGCAATTCCTCATATTTAAAAAGAAATCCTCATTGCTCTTGTGAAATGGGCACGGTGATAAGATACCAAGTCCAATCCCATAATGTTTAAGGCTTTATTTCTTGCCTTACAAATTAGTGAACTATACATGTATTGAGGAGAGCTGATATTCTTAGGGGGCGTATGTGGTAAATAGATCCATTCCACTATATGTAAACAATTATCTGGGGCTAGCTAGCCTAAAACCACAATAAGTTAGCGTTTCTGCTGAAGGATTAATAAGGAAAGTGCTATATTATCCTGAATATTGCGTTAATAAATGCTGGTTAATAATCGCTATCACTTTTTGAATGTCTGGTGTTATATAGATCAAATCTGCAGGTTTGCCTTTAGTCAAAAGATGAAATAGGGCTGAGAAAATCAGTAGATATATTAAAATAGGGGCATACCCAATCAACGAGGAGTCTATTAATTCTTGTAATACATGATTTAGAAATAGTTTACCTTAATTGTAATTATCTTGGAAGGCATTCCATATCTGGGGACAGTTCATTAAGTGACATTTAATCACTTACCCACTTTTTCTGTAAAACATTTTGCTTTTCACAAATAAGACGTGAGATACCACAACTATTCAATTGCAAATTCATTAATATGTAAACATTACTATCACCATAGAAGGCTCCTATCATAAAGAGATTACCTGTCAAAAAAGTTTAAATTAACCTGTGTTAGCCCTGCCATCCAGTTAATGATTGTCAGCATGGTCTGTTGGCTTAACCAGAGTGAGCAAAAGCTATGGAAGGATACATCCTTCATATCTAATCCTGGACAAACCTAGATTATATCAAAGTTATCAGTACTGAAGAGTAGCAAAGGAGCTGGAGAGAAGCCTGTCAACAGACTTGATTAAGATGTGCAAAGGTCAGGAAGTTTGGGAAGAAAATGACCCCAGCTACAGTGTCAGGAGTGAATCTAGACATTTAACAGTGACTCCAATTAATGAGGGACAATTAACACCCCACATCTTAGTCACCAGTATTTCAAACAATGTATAAAAATATAATTTATTGTTGTATGTGCTGAACCAAGTCTCAAATTTTTAAATAAGAGGTTACAAGGATAAGAGGTTAAAATCCTTATCCTCTCTCTACAGCTTTGGACCAACTCCTCCTTCATTAATTTCTCCTCAGATCCATCTATCAGTCACACAAGAAAAACACACATAAATGCAGGCAGACAGTACTCTCTTTCTCATACACAGACACAGTCTCTAAATCCTCGGTTCCACTATGCTAATTCCTGCACCTACAAACCTCTAACCTCATCTCCTACTTTTTTTTCTTTCCTGTTCTGTTTGAATATATAAGTCTATGCCCGTACTTTGAGTTGTTTCAGATTTTAAATTTAAAACAGTTGGCTTTGCGCTTGAAATTTCAAGGGACAGGGTTAGGGTAATCTCTGTCCCAGGGCAAGAGACCTGCCCGATGGGAAGTTTCCCGAGGGGTTGTGTCTCGCTGTTTCTGAGCGACATTGGTTAACCCAATAATATCCCTTCTTATATTTTGGACCAATATTAGGTGGTCGTTCTCTGTTCAATATGAGAAATTTCCTGTTCCATATAACTGATCTGGGGTATAAAGCCCTCCAGATTGTAAAGCTCTTCGTTGAGCCTCCCTTTGATATTCACTATCCCACATAACACATTGACCAGTAGTCAATACCATGCGCATGTCTTTCCAATCTTGTGGTATTAAGGTATGCGCCCCAGCCACGGTTTCAAATAACCCAGCTGTGAAATTACTTCTTAAACCTGTCTCTGAAATAGATTTATGAATTTCTTGCAATATTGCAAAGGATAATGGTTGATAAGTAGCTATCTGTCCTGGACCATTAGGATCTTGGGCATATGTGGCTGGGTAGGCTTGAATTAAATCATTCATATCCTATGCTGCTAATTGCCCTTCCTCACTGGCCATTTTCATCATTGCTTGAAATGCACTTAAAGGGTGCGCTAATGTTTCTTCCTTTTTTGAACTTAAAGGAGCTGGAAGTAATGGTGCTGGAGGTATGATTTTTGGATATATGTTCTGACTGGAATAGTCAGGGAGAACGATTAATGAAACCATTGACACCTCAGAGGACGCCTCTGTCCCTACCTTCTCCAAGGCATATTTGCACTTATGCCATACAATTAAGATGGCTGCGGTGACAAACCCAAGTCCATTTTGGGTTTTACCCCAAGGAACAGGAGAAAACACATTGAGCCTAGATGCAAGAGAGCTGATCAGGTGACAGACCAATTTACAGATCTAGCTGACTTCTGCTCAGACAATGATATGGAGTCAGAAGAGGCAGGGCAGGAAAAGGTTAGGCTGGAAAGCTGTGCCCAGTTTAAACCTGTCCCTGCCACTGTTAGAAGTTTACTTCATTTTGAGCAGCCTGTGCCTTTGAGAATTAGGACTAGAAAGAAGCCTGCATGTAATAATAGGGAGCAGGCTGGTGTACGGAAAACCCTACCCCCACCTACTCAGAGGGGGAGTGGCTCCCCACAGGATATAATGTGGCTCCTCAGAACAGGAAGGAGGCACACTGGAGAGAAGCAGCCAAGAGAGACAAACATCAGGGGAGGATAAGTTCCCCTCTACCCAAGGATGCAAACAGATTCTTTCCCTATTCTTCGGGGCACTAGGCAGAGCTGCCCCTATCACCCTTGCTCTTATCTTTGGAACCCTTACTCTGTACTCTTCGTGGGTTTGGGGAGGTGCGGGGCCTTACAGTCCAGGATTGAATTGAAGACTTTGGCCTTCGCTGACGACATGTTTCTTATTCTTACTAGGCCTGAGGACTCTTTCCCTATGGCATTAGACCTCATTTCTGAATTTGGATTCTACTCTGGTCTTTCTCTCAACTTAGATAAGTCGATCGCTTTACCCTCTCATCTTGCGGTACGTACGGCATGGAGGGGTACCTTCCCTCTGTGATGGGCGGACTCCTCATTGAAATACTTAGGGATACTTATTCCACTGGACCTCTCTCGCTTGTACTCTTTGAACGTGGAGCCGTTGTTTCAGGTCCTTCAGATTAAACTGCAGCTTTGGAATGGTCTACCATTTTCGCTCCTCGGCCACGTACATTTATACAACATGCTTATTATCCCATGTTGGCTGTATGTTTTTCAGGTGCTTCCTCTTTACTTGACTTCCTGAGATGAGCACTGTCTGGAGCGCTTGGTTCAGCAGTTTCTTTGGAGGGGCAAGAGGGCTCACCTGCCTTATAGGTTGGCGGCAACACTGTGGTACAAGGGTGGCTTGGGTTTGCTGAATATTCGCTACTTGACTATTAGTTGCGGCATGTGTCATATTAATGATTTTTTTCGGGGAACCCCTGCTTTCACAAATATCTCTTTAGAACTTTCCTGTTTCCGGTCTCTTCACTTTAGTGCATACCTCCATTCTGTACCCTCAACTTCTCCTGAGCCTCACACTAGTAAGGTGCTTCATTGCTCTTTGCAAAAGGCTTGACACTGGGTCTGTAAATTTCATTGTTATTCCTACAATAACTCCTTTTCTGCCTATTCGCTTCAATAGTAATTTCCCTCCGGGGGTTGATGGCTTGAGTTTTGCTAGATGGGAAACAAGGGGCATTCACTATGTGTTTCAATTAATTGATGACTATGGGTAACAAAGCCTTCCTTCATTTACGGGAGGAATTTGATCTACTGTCCACTGATTACTTTGCATATATGCAAATTCAACATTACCTTAATTCTTTACCTTCTGGTTCCCTTACGGCTCCTTGTCAGGAGTTGCTGTCTAAGGCCTTTACTTTTGGTTCTCAACTCCCTGTTCCACTTAAATTTCACCATCATCATTTGAAAGATGAGTACCCCCTTGTTTGACCATTCTAGATTGAGGGATGCATGAGCACGTGACCTTGCTGTAGACCTCTCTGATGATGTGATTTTACATGCAGTTTGCAGGTTGTCTACCTATCGTAAATATACTACTTTTTGGGAACATTATAAGCTTGTCCCTAAGAGGGCTTACCTCTCCGGATTCCGTGAGTCAGCTGCCTGTCCACAATGTCAGACCCCCGAGGCGGGCTTGGGACATATGTTTTGGACTTGCCCAGCTATTACTTCTTTCTGGGAAGCAATTTTTCACTTTGTGGAGCGCATTTGGACTATTACTATTCGTTGATCTCCCTTATTGGAGTTGTCCCTCACTATTCCCCCCGTATTAGGGGGCTGCTGCCTTTCTCAAGTGAACAGTTCTTGCCTTGAAGTGTATCCTACTTAAATGGCTGGACCAGGATGCCCCAGACTACTCTATGGCGATGCCGGATGATTACTCTTCTGATGTGAGAATGCCAAGATGTTAGATTTTTCCTCTCTCCCAGGGTGATCTTTTCAGCACACTTGGGAACTTTTTTGGATACCCTGACACCAGTGGCACGTAGCCGCTTGCTTAATTGTTAATGTTTTTCTATTGCTGTTTTTCATTTATGTAAACATTTGCTCCCCTTTAATGTTGTACTATAGTTTCTCATAGGGCTTGTATTTGGAAGTCGGACCGTGGGTGGGGTGGGCAGGCGGAATTGTTTGGGGGGTTAGGTAGTTAGCTGTTGTAGGATATTTCATACACCTTGAGCTTGTGTTGCTCTCGTGTGCTTATTTTGTTTCTTCTCTTGAGCTCAATAAAATATATTTGAACATAAATTTTCACTGTTTTCCAGATTCAAATATCTCTAATGTGTAGTTTTTTTTTTAATATATCATTTAAAAGAGCATGTTTTTTTTGCTACAGAAGCTATCCTGTTACATCTTGGACTCAACCTTTCTTTGGTGAGAATTAAAGCTTCAGAGATAAGCATTAGTTGTATATGTACATGAATTGTTTAATATTGAAGAGTCCTCTTTATCAACAGATTAGCCTAGCGAAAGGACTTATTTGAATAATTATGTTCGATATAAATTCTTTAGCAACTAAGCTCTCAGATGCCTGCACTGATGAATCATAAAACTTTTTAAAAGTGCATATATTTTTTTATGATAAAGTGCTAATGCTTTGTGCAAAAACTTATATAAGGTGCTTTAGTACAAATACAATAACTGGAACCGGCACTTATCTTAGTTATGACTTTGTTGCCGGTGCCGCTGTTGTACAAATAGCTCTTTTTGGCCCAACTGGACTCATTTCGCCTTGTTAATTGCTTCTTCAGGGGTCTACGTTCTGGCTACAACAAATAAATAATAATGCTTTATGGTAACAAAACATTCGCTATATTTCAGATAATTCATAAAACATTATATACGTTTACTGAGCAGCTTCGCTTCCATTCCAAAGCAAAATGGCGCTGACACCTGACAAAACGCTGCACTTGCGCTTATAAGCTATCAAACTTCAATTGTTTGTATCTTAGCATACATGTTTTATGAATTATCTGAGATATAGCAAATGTTTTGTTGCCATAAAGCATTATTATTTATTTGTTTGTTGTAGCCAGAATGTAGTCCCCTGAAGAAGCCATTAACAAATTATTATTCCATTGTCTGAAAGACATTCCAAATAGTCAGATATTACCATATAAGTTTCTAAGCTTTATTAAAGACAAAAAAAGAATAGTGCAAAAACCACACTTATTTAAAGTACACATTCATACTGAGAAAAATCATGAAATTGCATAAATTCAACTTTTAACTCAGTTTCTTGCACATGGTTTTGAAAGTCTGGTCAATGTTTGCCAGCTTGTGGATAAGTGTACTGTTTACCTGATGAAGTGTTCATAGGTACATTAAGGCCTGCAATAATATAATTCTCTTCAGGGATCCAGCAAATGTCTCTGCAGGGAGGCCAGTGAAATGACCTTGCAGGACCTTGTGGATGCAAAAAATTAACAGGATGTCACATTCTTCCAATGAAATTTCACACAGATGACCAATCCACCATGAATTGTCACATATGGAAGCTAAGTATTGTCCAGGTTGAAAGCGTGATGCTTGAAAGGTAGGGACATGTTCAGGATCAGTATCAGAGTCTAAGACATTGGCAATGAATGAGCTGGTGTCACTTGAAATTTTGGTAATGCAGAGTCTAGCAGTGACTATGGACTTAAATTGGTGATTTTTTTCTTGTTCCAGCCACTGTGTGGCCTATACTAAACCTTTGCTCCTGAGCAGGTCTTATTGCTTCAATATCTTCCGTAGCAATGAAAAAAAATTTGATTCCCGAAACAGATTTATCGCAGAATTCAAATAGATCTCTTGGTGTCAAAATTTGGTTATTGAGAAGGCATTGTAAGCTGGCATGGGCAGCTAAACGCTTGGCTGTTCCCCCAATCCCATCACATAGAAATTTGCCATGGCTGGTGCCAAAGAAGTTCCACTCAGCAGTAATTTGAAAGTCAGTATCATGGCTGCAGAGGTTAATGAAATTCCTGAAGTTTTTATATTGCGCAACAGAACCATCATTAAAGTAGTGAATATGGCTTAAGACAGGCGAGACTTCCTTGAGATGCAGAATAAGCTTCCTCAAAAATACATGAACAATAGTATCGTGATGCAAGTAGTCACTGATCACGCATATGCCTAGGCTTTGGATATCAGGATTGCAGAAGTAGACAACAAAGGGTATAATGTTGCTTGGTTATTTTCCCAGTGAAACCCCTATACTGCATCCTGAACAATGAAGGAATAATTTTCAGCGAAGTCCATCAAAACAATAGCATGCCCCTCCTTTATATTTTCTTTCAGTTCCTTCAGATAAGCACTTTGGCACTTGGAAATAAAATGGTGGCTGGTCAAATTAGAAATTTTTCCAATTAATTTGGAAGTGAAGTCCTCTATGGATAACTGTTGAGTTTCCAGTGTATCCTGATCAGTGTGAATTAAATTCAGTGATATCATCTGGATCGTGTTCACCAAAGAACTCAGTAAAATATTCCTCCAGAGGGATCTGCCCAGGACATATTTCACACCGCTGCAACATGCAGTTTTTTGAGTTCATATCACAGACAGTTTTATTCAGAAGCACCTTGTAGTCATCTGGAACTGCAATTGTTGAAAGCATAAGTTTCACATTCTGGCGGATTGTGCAGACACAGACTGAATGAGTCCCTGATGAACTGACTGTGACACACCACTTTGGCTGAAGCTCGCAGAACTTTGAGAACCCAATTTCAGGCCCATGCTGACTGCGATAGGTGGTGTACAGTTCCTTCAGATTGCATAATTGCAATCTTTTCTGCTTTTGTACTTTTTCTTTTTTTTTTTTTTGTATACTCATTTTTATTGAGCAAAAAGGATACATCATATCAAACAGCATAACAAACAAAAAGGAAAAAAAAAATACAGAACCAATAACAGTCAAAGCACGAACGAGAAATACATTCCTCTGTACGCAGTACAAAGGATGCAAAGAGGCTCAGTGTATGATGACATATCTGTAAAGCATAATTGCAATGTAGTGTCCAAGTGCAGCCATCCAAGCACTATATAGTAAGCAGACAGAAGACTTATCAACAACACGTGCCATTGTTGTAAAAAAAAAAAAAAAAAAAAGAGTAATAAGTCTGTAATCCATAATGCTCAGTGATTATATGATATACAATTACAAGGGGTTTCAGAGAACCCCCATCCCCCCCTAACAGCCTTTCACACTCACTCACACAAACACTCATACACCATGCACACTCGAGTCGATTCAGGCAGGCCTTGAAGAAAAAGGCAAGAGATGCGTTGGAATGAATTGAAATGACTTGAAATGAAATGAAATGAAATGGGATGCAATGTCAAAAGATCAAAGCAGTGTGTAAGTCAATGAGGACGAATGATGAAGAGATAAATATGAAAAAGAAGAGCAAAAGTAAGGAAAGAACATAAAGGAGAGAGAAAAGAAGAATAGAAAGATAGAAGGATAGTAGAAAAGGAAAAGCAGAGCAAAGGATAATCTGCTCGAAATTAAGACAAGTAGGGTCAGAAAGTCATCTCCATCAAGGCCAACCGTGCTAACAAGTTTCCAGGAATCTGTCCCACAGAGCACTGTATTCTTTCCAATGGTCCTGAGCACGCGCAGAATAAGTTTGAAGTTCATAAAGACCCAGGACCTTCATGCGGGTCGTCCAGAGCGAGTAAACCGGAGCCTCAGAGGACGCCCAATGCTGCAGAATGATCTGTTTACCCAGCATAATCGCATGAAGGACAAATTTCTGGGAGGAAGTGCTGAGCTGCTGATTTGACAGGTCCTGCACGTCCCCAAGCAGTAATGCAGCCGGGTTCCAAATCAGAGTGCATCCAAGGGTGGAATCAAGACTAGCACGGACAGAATCCCAGAAGGAGAGTGTAGGACAGAGAAAGAAGGAATGCAGATAGGTTCCTGGGGAGAGTTTGCATTTGACACATAGGTCATCTTTCCAGAGTTTCATATTGAAACCTTTGCTACGGGAGAGATATGCACGGTGCAAAATTTTAAATTGCGTTTCTCTCAGCGAGACATTTTTAAGAAAAGAGTAAGTATTGTGGAAGAAACTCTGCAGATCTCGGAGGGAGACGTCCATACCCACATCCCGGCCCCACTCATCCGCTATAGATTGGAGGCATAATTCCCCTTGAAAATCCCGTCCCTCCTTATACCAGGTAGAAATCTTGTTTTTGTGAGGAGGAGTAAGTAAAGCTTTCTCGTCAAGGGTACCACAACCCCATGACGTAGAGGGGACAGTAGAGAAGGAGGAAAAGTAATGTTTGATTTGAATGTAAAGGTAAATCTGTGTGGCGGGGAGCCCCCATTGGGTGCACATAAGGGGGAAAGAAGGGAAGTTACCACCCCCCAAGTGCAACAAGTTAAGTATAGTGGTATCACGTTCAGAGTATTCCCTCAAGCCCGGCAGACCCCGAAGTCCGGGTACAAATCCCGGGTTGCCCAGTAAAGATAAGAAGGGGGACGGGTTAGGCACCCTGTGTTGTAGACGACGCCACCACGACCACGCTTTGCGAAAGGCGCGTAGAAAATCTAAGGTAGGGGAGCACAACGGAGCCGTCGGACCCGAGCTCCCATGAATAAATGATACAAAGGATATAGGTGAGCAGCATGAAGTCAGGAGGCCCGGCGGTGAGTATTTACGATGTGAAGTCAACTGTTCATGAATCCACCGAAATAAAGCTGCCACATTGTAAAGACGAATATCTGGCAGGCCAAGGCCTCCCTGCTCTTTGCTTCGTATTAGTTTTTGGAATCCGATGCGAGCCCTCCTATCCAGTGGCGTACCTAGGGTATGTGGCACCCGGGGCCTATCATTTTTTGACACCCCCCCCCCCCATGTAAAAAAATTTTTTTTTTTTTTTTTTTTGCAATAACCATGAAATGGAATAAATGGTCAGAATAGAAACAGGCAGTGAAAATTTCTTTTATTGAACCTCATATATGTAACCATTATTCCAAACATAACATAACATAAATTATGTCTAAATTGTCATGACATTAGAAGTACATATGGAGTAGTTGCAGGTGATGCTTGGGACAGTTCTGATTGTGTTAGTTCGGTTTTATGTGTTTTTTGAATAGAAGGGTTTTTATTTCTTTTTGAAGGTTTTGCAGTCTGTGGTTGATATCAATTGGTTGTAGAGTTGGGGGTCGAGTGTTGCAGCTCGAATGGCTAGGAGGTTGTCGAACAGTTTTTTTCTTTTGACGTTTTTGGTTGGAGGGTGTGTGAATGGTGCACAAGTTCTCCTATGTCTGTTTGAAGTGGATTGAATTATTTAGCTGAAGAAATTAGTTACCCTCCATTCCACACACATTAATTCTCTTCCATTTTTGTTCCCATTATAAAAAACACTGATAAGTTCCCAGAAAAAAAATACATTAAAATAAGAAGTGAAAACAAAGGCCCCTACAGATGAGAACATAACATAAGAATAGCCTAACTGGGTCAGACCAATGGTCCATCATGCCCAGTAGCCCATTCTCATGGTAGCCAATCCAGGACACTAATACCTAGTCAAAACCCAAAGAGTAGCAACATTCCATGCTACCGATCCAGGGCAAGCAGACACTTCCCCCATGTCTTAATAACAGATTATGGACTTTTCCTCCAGGAATTTGTCCAAATCTTTCTTAAAACCAGCTACACTATCTGCTTTTACCATAACTTCTGGCCACTTCATTTTTAAGTTTAGATCTTTCCTTTCAAACAGAGACCTTGCTAGATGTCAAATACAGCACAAGGTAACTTCACATGGACTTAGCTGTGCAGGAAATGTGAATCTCCTCATACACCCACCATATAGTGCAAAAATGTGCAAAGGTCTGTTTTTTTCTTTCGATCACTACATAGCCTAATGCCACACAAGCAGCGCTGTTACAAACATATTCTGTAGGTCAATGCTAAGGATAACAAAGTTTCCTTCCTTGGACCAGAAGGAGATAAACCACTGGAAGAGATCCCAAAACAACACCCAAAGACCCACTCAGTGTGTGAATCAGTTGAGTGGAGTGGACTAACTGGGGGGTGGAAATGGGCCCGGAGTTTGCTCAGCAGAATTTCCCAGACCACCTCTTCCTCTCAACACATTGACACGCTGCCACCATCACCACTAGGAACACCTCACTGGGTAGGCCAGCTATGCTATAAACTTTATAAAACACATTATTATATTTTCTTATAAAGCACATATTTTAACTGACCTCTCTGACATCCTCAGCCTTTCCATTCACAAAAATAGAAGGAAGAAAAGTTCCCATTTCCTGCTGTCTCATGTCCCCGGCCTATACAATATTTTTTTTCTGCAGACCCTTCAAAAGTCTGACCAAATCCTCGTTTCACTTGCATTATAAAGTACTGAGGATGCCATCTCTCCCCAATCCCAGGTCCTAAAGTCTAAGACAGTAGCGCAAACTAATGCTGCCAGATACAGGAAAAAAAAATTTTGATTCGATTCAGCCCTATTGAATTGGTTTTTCAATTCGATTTTCCTGCCCAGTTGGGTGATTTTTTTCAAAACTCCTGGTGGGTTTTATAGCTTTTTCACCCCCTTTGGCTTCTCCTAACCACACTGGCGCTGTGGTGTAAATAAAATAAAGAAACAAAAAGGACTTTTCCTCTTTCTGTTAAATCCTAGCTCACGTTTGCAGTCCAACACCAGCTCTGGCAGGATACACATTTCAAATCTGACATGTTATAATCACAAAACAGAAAATAAAATTAATTTTTCTACCTTTTGTTGTCTGGTTATATTTCAAATCTTGTTGGTCCAAGGCTCTGGTTTTCTTCTGATAACTTGCTTGCCAGGGTCTCCTTCTTTCTGCATGCTAACCATCCATCTGCCAACTCTGTCCTCCCTTTCCATTTCCCTTCCCTTCCCAGGAAGTCTGGTATCTTTCCTTTTTTTCATCTCCCTCCACAGATCCACCTTTTCTTAAATACCCTTTCATCCGGCATCTCTCCCTCCTTCCCCACCATCCCAGAGTCCACCATCTCTCCGTTTCTTTTCCTAATTACCCTCCTATCCAGTATCTCTATCCCTCCTCCACACCATCCCTTGTGTCCAATTTCTCTCCCTTTCTGTTCCTTCCCTCCCTAAATCCCATGGTCCATCATCTCTCTCCCTCTCCTCTATTTTCAGACCCATTATTTCTTCCCCCCCCCCAAAGTTTGGCATATGCATGTCTCTTTGAACACCCCCTTCCCTCCGTGTACTTCTAAATCATGGTCCCCCCCCCAAAGGCCTGTCCCCCCTTAAAGGTCTGCCTGTCCCACCTTGAAGGCCTGCACCCCCCTTGAAGGCCTGTCCCTTCCCCTTGTAGGCCTGTCCCCCCCTTGAAGGCCTGCCTGCCTGTCCCCCCCTTGAAGGTCTGCACCCCCCGAAGGCCTGCACCCCCCCCGAAGGCCTGTCCCCCACTTGAAGGCCTGTCCCACCCCCTTGTAGCTTCTCCCCCCCCTTGTAGGCCTGTCCCTCTTTGAAGGTCTGCCTGCCTGCCTTTCCCCCCTTGAAGGCCTGTCCCCCCTTGAAGGCCTGCACCCCCTTGAAGGCCTGCACCACCCCCCCTCGAAGGCCTGCACTCCCTTGAAGGTCTGCACCCCCCCCCGAAGGCCTGTCCCCCACTTGAAGGCTTGTACCACCCCCTTGTAGCTTCTCCCCCCCTTGTAGGCCTGTCCCCCCTTGAAGGCCTGCCTGCCTGCCTTTCCCCCCCTTGAAGGCCTGCACCCCCTTGAAGGACTGCACCCCCCCCCCGAAGGCCTGCACTCCCTTGAAGGTCTGCACCCCCCCGAAGGCCTGTCCCCCCCTTGTAGGCCTGTCCCCCCCTTGTAGGCCTGTCCCCCCTTTAAGGCCTGCCTGCCTGCCTTTCCCCCCCTTGAAGGCCTGCACCCCCCTTGAAGGCCTGCACCCCCCCTTGAAGGCCTGTCCCCCCCCTTGTAGGCCTGTCTCCCCCCTTGTAGGCCTGTCCCCCCCTTGTAGGCCTGTCCCCCCCTTGAAGGCCTGCCTGCCTTTCCCCCCTTGAAGGCCTGTTCCCCCCCTTGAAGGCCTGCACCCCCTTGAAGGTCTGCACCCCCCAAAGGCCTACACCCCCCCCCGAAGGCCTGCACCCCCCTGAAGGCCTGCCTGCCCCCCTTGAAGGCCTGCACCCCTTGAAGGTCTGCACCCCCCCCCGAAGGCCTGTTCCCCCTTGAAGGCCTGCCTGCCTGCCTGTCACCCCCTCCCCCTTGAAAGCCTGCTTGCCTGCCCGCCCGCCCCACCCTGAAGGCCTGATGCCCCGACCCACCCCGAAGGACCGCTCGCCCCCCTGGCCTCCCCGCACCACCTATGAACAGCCGCAGCAGGATCGCGAAGTCAGCATCAGCGATCCCTGCGCTGCTTCCTGCGCCACGGTCCCGCCCCTCCTCTGACGTCAGAGGAGGGGCGGGATCGCGGCGCAGGAAGCAGCGCAGGGATGCTGACGCTGACTTCGCGATCCTGCTGCGGGCTGCTTCACAGGTGGTGCAGGAAGGTCAGTGGGGCGAGCGGTCCTTCGGGGGTGGCGGGGGACTGAACGGCAAGGCCGGGAACACCCCCTTAGGGCTGGTACCCGGGGCGGCCCGCCCCCCCCGCCCCCCCCCTAGGTACGCCACTGCTCCTATCCTGCCATATGAATTTGCGAATGATGAAATTGTAGTGGCGCTCGTCCTCCCGGCTGACCCAGAAAGGTACAGTTTGAAGTGCGTATAGAAGTTTGGGGAAGAGAACCATCTTGACCAAGGCTACTCGGCCCATCAGAGACAGGGGGAGGGAGCGCCACCGGTGACAAAGAGATTTAATCTTCCCAATAGCCGCTGAGATATTAGATTCATAAAGGGCTCTCGGGTCTTTATATAGGAGAATCCCCAAGTACTTCAGTTTCCCGGGCGCTATGCCAACCCCCAGGTGTTCAGACCAGGAATGGTCCGGAGACTCGTCGAGGAGAAGGGCCTCAGTTTTATCATAGTTAATTTTCAATCCCGTGAAAGAACCAAAAGAGTTTATAATTTGCATTAGATGGGGGAGATGTGTATCCGCATGATCTACATATAGCAGCATATCATCAGCGAACATACTGATACGGAATTCCGACCCCCCCACCCCCAAGCCCCGCAGAGAGGTGTCTTGACGGATGCGAATAGCAAGGGGCTCAAGAGAAAGAAGAAAAAGCAGAGGTGACAGTGGGCAACCTTGCCGTGTACCGCGACCAAGAGTAAAAGTGTCCGATATCCCTCCATTGATCAACAGTTGTGATTTGGGCGAAGAGTAGAGAGCGGAGACCCAGTGTACAAAGTCCCCAGAAATGCCGTACTTCGCAAGTACCCAGAAAAGGTGGCGCCATGAGACCATATCAAATGCTTTTTCTACATCTAAACTGGTGATCAATGCCCTGTTCTGAGCCCGAGAGGGCGTTTGGAGAACTGCCAAAACCTTTAGCAGGTTCATAGAGGCATGTCTTCCGGGAACAAAACCCACCTGGTCTTCGTGGATCAGTTCCGGTAGCAGCACATTCAACCGTGTCGCCAAAATTCCAGCCAGAATCTTGACGTCCTGATTCAGAAGCGAGATTGGTCGGTACGAGCCTAGCTGGTCCGTGGGTCTCCCCGGTTTCGGTAAAATAATTATATGAGCAGTGTTATGCGTGTTTCCCGGGGGAGTGTCCGAATGAAGTCCCATAAAGTAGTCCTGGAGAGCACACAGAGCGGGGGGCGGTAAGAGTTTATAAAATTCTGGTCCGAATCTGTCCGGGCCCGGAGTCTTGGCCAACTTCAACCGGCGAATAGCTGATTGCAATTCCTCTCCACTAATTGGCCGGCAAAGAAGAAGATTTTGAGAATCAGAGATGGTAGGTATGCGCAGGTCCGAAAAGAAGGCATCCCGGGCCTGATCGTCAGAAGGCTGTTCGGCATATAGCTGCTGATAAAATTGTACGAATTAGTCCGTAATCTCCTTCTGTTTGGTATATAGGGTTCCCTTCTTATCCCTAATTTGTGTGATAACATGCCGGGTGCGAGGGGGCCGGATTAAGTTTGCAAGGAGTTTACCAGTTTTGTTGCCCAACGCATGCAATTTATATTTGTAAAAGTATATACTTTTGGTAGCCCTGTGAGAGAGAATATCATTGATTTGACGCTTAACTGTGTGAAGTCGGTCCCTCAGTTCCCGTGTAAGGTGTTTTATATGGGAACGCCTCAGATCTTGCAACTCGGTAGTTAATTTCAATAGGTCCCCATCCCTCTTTTTCTTTGCAGCCGCAGAGTAAGCAAGCACATGGCCTCTCAAAACGGCTTTGGCGGCCTCCCAATACATTACCGGACTGACATCACCTACACTATTCGTGGCAAGGAAGTCCTCCCATTTTCTCTCTAAGTAGGGTTTAAAATTGGGATCAGAGTACAGATGAGGAGACATCCGCCAAATTCTGCCCGGTGAAGCAGAAGAGAACTGAAAGGTGGTTCCCAGAAGTGCATGGTCCGATACCAATGGAGCGGCCATATCGGCCTTAGACAGCTTCGGGAATAGCCCCGCAGACACAAGTATATAATCAATTCTAGTATATACGTTGTGAGGGTGGGAAAAGAACGAGAAATCACTGTTATCTGGGTTCAGGGTCCGCCATGCATCCAGTAATCCCAGTTCTCGAAGGAGGAAGGGTATACCTCTATCATAATGGCCTTTGGTAGCAGTTTTAGCAGGTTTGCGATCTACCAGGGGCTCCGCCACCACATTAAAGTCACCCCCCAGAATCATATGATGAGAAGAATAAGGCGCTAAAAGCCCCACTATTGTAGAAAAGAATGCGTGAGAGTAAATATTTGGGGCATAAATAGAACCTAACACTAAAGGAACTCCCCACAACTCTCCAATCAGAAATAGGTATCTGCCCTCAGGGTCATTAATCTCCTTATGAGTAGTAAAAGGAAGTTTTTTATGAATCAAAATCGCCACCCCTCTCTTCCGGGAGGAGTAGGCAGAGAATCCCACCTGTCCCACCCAGTCCCTGCGAAGTTTAAGATGCTCAGTAGGTGACAGGTGAGTCTCTTGAATGAGTGCTATGTCACAATGCTCTTTTCTCAGGTAAGATAAGATTTTTGTACGTTTCACCGGGGAATGGAACCCATCCACATTCAAAGAATGAACAGAAAGATTAGCCATAGAAAAAGACATTAGAGTTAAATAGCAGAGAACAAGTACCATAATCGCCAGAGACAGGGCAGGGGGCGTCCCAGCCAAATCCCCCCAGCCCTGCATCCGCGAGATGCATGCATCCGTCCCATAGCCAAAGCCGCCATACCAAAATCAACTCTTCACGCCACTGCACAGAAAGGCACAATCATCCAATCCACAAACATTCCCCCACACACTCACATCCCCCCCCAATCCCCCCAATTCCCTTTTCTTTCTCCATCCCCCCCTCCCCAGACTAATTAGTCTACCCCTGCACAACATTACAGCATAGAAAAAAGAACAACATCAGCTCCGGGCCGCCCCTCAGCATTCATATAGTTTTGGTATAAAGGAGGAAAAACCCACAAGAGATGAAGGAGATGTTGCAGTCAGTACAACCAGAAATATATATCATAACATGCATCAGATGAAAATATAGAGGAAACAACCAGAAATACCACTATATTCAAGAATTAACTAGAATAACATGCATGGTTAACAGCAACAGCAGTAACCAAACTAAGGCTGAACGGTAGCCGATAAGGGGTACCCCCTTGAGGGTACACAGTAAACAGTAGGTAGTGGGGAGTACCAGGATGTAAGATTGTCGTAAACGTAAAGGAACAACAGATAGTATCCGTCAAGAATTGAAGAGAAAACTGTACTGTGGAAGGACAGTAAATCCCACCCCAGCGACCTTCAGGCCGAAGCCCTGCGCCCCAGGATCTCTTCCACATGGGCTTATGGCAAGATCAGGCCATCCATATGCCTCTCGGGTGTAGGAACAACGAGGGAGTCAAGTTCAGCAGGTTCTTGTCCCAGTCAGGCAGCCACTTTTGAAAGTTCTCGACCTGAAGGGAGATTTTAAATAAAATGTTCCATTGCTAGTGTTGTGGCCAGAAAGATCAAACCCATGTCACCAAGTAGGGTCATATTTAGCATCGGAAACTTATGCATAGTAACAGCTGCAAAGGAACACACAACAGAAACCAGTAACAGAAAAAAAAGGACCATAAGTGATGCAGCTAGTACATGGTAACAAGTCGAGGCGAGGGTCAGCAGAGCCTAAGCAGCGTTCTCAGCAAACATCAAAGCAGAAATAACAATCCCAGACAAAAGTCCAGTACCACGAGTTGTGAGCAAGTAAGCATGCCGTATGATCAGTCACCCACCCCGGGTAAATCCAGGGCGGGGGGAAGTGTTTGTATAAATTGCTCCATGGCTTGAGGAGTATCCAAATAGGTAACCTTATTATTGTAGAAAATCCTGGCACGAGCCGGATACAGGAGAGTGACCTTGACATGGCGCTTGTAAAGTTCGTTGCAAAAAGGAGCCATGGCCCGGCGCTGGTAAGACACGTGGGGAGAGAAATCCTGGAACAGTAGGATTTTTTGTCCCTCAAATTGTAACTCAGTGCCTTTGCGATATGCAAACAGGATCCGCTCTTTCACTGCAAAGTTCAGAAATCGGGCGATCACAGGCCTCGGGCGTAGCTCACCTTCTTTGCGAATTCCCACACGGTGTGCTCGTTCAATCAGCACTAGGGTCATAGGCGCCTGAATATCAAAAACCGTTGGTAGCCATGTTTCAAGACGGGCTCGCAAATCCACATCTCTCACCGAGGATGGGATTCCAATGAAGCGCAGATTGTTTCTGCGGCCTCGATTCTCCTGGTCCTCAGCATGTTCTTTCAATGTAGAGGTGGATGTTTCTAGGGAGCGCAGCCGTTCCTCAAAATTGTCCGTGCGCGCCTCCTGCTGCGCTATGCGATCCTACATTGGCCACTTTCTGGTTCTGTTTTGATATCAGCTGGAGTTAAGCCACCAATAACTGCAATTTGGTCTGCAATTGCATTATGGACTTCAGAGAGTTTGCATTTAGCGTAACTTAAGGAATTTTGCTTGCTAATCCATTGAATCTTTAGAGGAGAGATTCCTAGTGATGAAAAGCTGGCATTGAGGTTTTCAGATGCATTGGTAGGGTCATCACTGTCAGAATCAGACTTAGGGCTATTTAGATCTTGCAGTTTGACACGCAAGTCTTGCCTTCATCTTGGGCAAAGCTTTTGGCCTGGTTTAAACTCGTGCCTTGTGACAGCTTTTAAATGATTAGCTGCAGGAAGATCAATTGGGCGTAGACATAGTAACATAGTAGATGACGGCAGATAAAGACCCGAATGGTCCATCCAGTCTGCCCAACCTGATTCAATTTAAATTTTTTTTTTTTTTTAATTTTTTCATCTTAGCTATTTCTGGGCAAGAACCCAAAGCTTTACCCGGTACTGTGCTTGGGTTCCAACTGCCAAAATCTCTGTTAAGACTTACTCCAGCCCATCTACACCCTCCCAGCCATTGAAGCCCTCCCCTGCCCATCCTCCACCAAACGGCCATACACAGACACAGACCTGCAAGTCTGCCCAGTAACTGGCCTAGTTCAATCTTTAATATTATTTTCTGATTCTAAATCTTCTGTGTTCATCCCACGCTTCTTTGAACTCAGTCACAGTTTTACTCTCCACCACCTCTCTCGGGAGCGCATTCCAGGTATCCACCACCCTCTCCGTAAAGTAGAATTTCCTAACATTGCCCCTGAATCTACCACCCCTCAACCTCAAATTATGTCCTCTGGTTTTACCATTTTCCTTTCTCTGGAAAAGATTTTGTTCTACGTTAATACCCTTCAAGTATTTGAACGTCTGAATCATATCTCCCCTGTCTCTCCTTTCCTCTAGGGCAGTGTTTTTCAACCTTTTTTGGGCAAAGGCACACTTGTTTCATGAAAAAAATCACGAGGCACACCACCATTAGAAAATGTTAAAAAATTTAACTCTGTGCCTATATTGACTATATATAAAGTAATTCTCTTGAATAGGAATCAAATAAACACAAAGAAAGTATTTTATAATTACTTTATTATGAAATATTAAGTAAACAGAATAGTGAAAAATTATAAAATACTTTATTCAGTGCGAAACCTGGGCCTGTTTGGCTGAACACAAAGCTGATATTCTGGCTGGAATCGAAGAAAGACACACACGTAGCTCTTCGTCAACAGCTCTCAGTCTCTCTCTGTATTTGGTTTTTATAGCAATCATGCTTGAAAAGTTTTTAGCGCAGGGAGCTGCGCTGAATGCCCAGCGCTGCTCTTGACGCTCATAGGCTCCCTGTGCTAAAAACCACTATTGCGGTTTAGTAAAAGGTGACCATATTGTAAAATATAGACAGCAGATATAAATTCAGAACTGTGCATAATAAGTGAAGGGAAGTTTTCATCTCTGGGAATTTACCCAGTTAACTATTAAGTTATTTGGGCAAATTCCACTTTGGGCAAATTCCACTTTGGACCTCCACTTTGCTAAATTTAAAATAAAATCATTTTTCCTACCTTGTCTGGTGATTTCTGGTTGCACTTTCTTCTTCTGACTGTGCATCCAATCTTTCTTCCCTTCTATCAGCCTGTATGCTTTCTCTCCTCCACACCTCATTCCCTTCCCCAACTTTTTCTTCCTCTCTCCCTGACCTTTCTTTCTTTTTTTCTGTTTCTCTTCTTTCCTTCTGTTTCCCTGCCTGCCCCCTTTCTTTCTTTCTCTCTGCCGTTCCCCAAGCCACTGCCACTGCCGCTGCCATTGGGGAACAGGACCCACCAATGGATAACAGGCCCCAAAGCCGACGCCGACGCACGCTCTCCCTGACGTCAATTCTGCAATCGGAGAGGAAGTTCCGCTCAGCCAGGCAGCGATTGGCTGGCCCGAACTTCCTCTCCGACTGCAGAATTGACGTCGGGGAGAAGAAGACTTATCGGCTCGATAGATTAGATCGCCAAGACAAAGTGAGTCCTGGGTGATCGACTCACTTTGCCTTGGCGAGCTACTGGCGCCCCTGCCTTAGAACACTGCCTAGGACCCTGGGGGAGCCCGGGCCCCCTGTCAGCTCCGGGCCCCTGAATGCAGGACTGGTAGTACTGCCCTGATGGCGGCCCTGCGGCACACCAGGCAACATCTCGCGGCACACTAGTGTGTCGCGGAACAGCGGTTGAAAAACACTGGTCTAAGTCACAACGTCCAAGTTCTGTCTAGGCTCTGTTGTTAAACTTTCGGTTATACATGCTGTACGACTAAGTCTAAGCCAGCCCACGTCCAGCCCAACTCCCGCCCTTGACACGCCTCCCAAAACGCACTGTTTAGCTTTGTACGTTGAGCGGCACTATGAAGGCCTAGGTCGTTTAGAAATACGTCCAAAACCCGTTTTTATTTTTGGTGAAATGTTCGTCCAGTGCTGACTTTGGCCGGTTTTTGGACGTCTTTCTCTTTCGATTATGAGCCCCTTAGAATTTATTATTTTTGTAAAAAGGTATATTCAGAATATGTATCAGAGTCTCAAATTGCTAGGTCCTCTATAGCAGTGTTTTTCAACCTTTTTTGGGCAAAGGCACACTTGTTTCATGAAAAAAATCACGAGGCACACCACCATTAGAAAATGTTAAAAAATTTAACTCTCTGCCTATATTGACTATATATAAAGTAATTCTCTTGAATAGGAATCAAATAAACACAAAGAAAGTATTTTATAATTACTTTATTACGAAATAAAAATTATAAAAATTATAAAATACTTTATTCAGTGCGAAACCTGGGCCTGTTTGGCTGAACACAAAGCTGATATTCTGGCTGGAATCGAAGAAAGACACACACGTAGCTCTTCGTCAACAGCTCTCAGTCTCTCTCTGTATTTGGTTTTTATAGCATACAAAAATAGACAAATATACCCTCCATCCTTTTTATTAAACCACAATAGCAGTTTTTAGCGCAGGGAGCTGCGCTGAATGCCCAGCGCTGCTCTTGACGCTCATAGGCTCCCTGCGCTAAAAACCACTATTGCGGTTTAGTAAAAGGTGACCATATTGTAAAATATAGACAGCAGATATAAATTCAGAACTGTGCATAGTAAGTGAAGGGAAGTTTTCATCTCTGGGAATTTACCCAGTTAACTATTAAGTTATTTGGGCAAATTCCTTTGAAAACTGTGGTAATACTACCTCCACTTTGCTAAATTTAAAATAAAATCATTTTTCCTACCTTGTCTGGTGATTTCTGGTTGCATTTTCTTCTTCTGACTGTGCATCCAATCTTTCTTCCCTTCTATCAGCCTGTATGCTTTCTCTCCTCCACACCTCATTCCCTCCCCCAACTTTTTCTTCCTCTCTCCCTGACCTTTCTTTCTTTTTTTCTGTTTCTCTTCTTTCCTTCTGTTTCCCTGCCTGCCCCCTTTCTTTCTTTCTCCCTGCCGTTCCCCAAGCCACTGCCACTGCCGCTGCCATCGGGGAACAGGACCCACCAATGGATAACAGGCCCCAAAGCCGACGCCGACACATGCTCTCCCTGACGTCAATTCTGCAATTGGAGAGGAAGTTCCGCCCAGCCAGGCAGCGATTGGCTGGCCCGAACTTCCTCTCCGACTACAGAATTGACGTCGGGGAGAAGAAGACTTATCGGCTCGATAGATTAGATCGCCAAGACAAAGTGAGTCCTGGGTGATCGACTCACTTTGCCTTGGCGAGCTACTGGCGCCCCTGCCTCGGGCCCCCTGTCAGCTCCGGGCCCGGCGGCCCTGCGGCACACCAGGCAACATCTCGCGGCACACTAGTGTGCCGCGGAACAGCGGTTGAAAAACACTGCTCTAGGGTATACATATTCAGGGCTTCCAGTCTCTCCTCATACGTCTTCTAGCACAAGCCTCCTATCATTTTCGTCACTCTCCTCTGGACCGCCTCACGTCTTCTTACATCTTTCGCCAGATACGGTCTCCAAAACTGAACACAATACTCCAAGTGGGGCCTCACCAATGACCTGTACAGGGACATCAACACCTTCTTCCTTCTACTGACTACGCCTCTCTTTATACAGCCCAGCATCCTTCTGGCAGCAGCCACTGCCTTGTCACACTGTTTTTTCGCCTTTAGATCTTCGGACACTATAACCCCAAGGTCCCTCTCCCCGTCCGTGCATATCAGCTTCTCTCCTCCCAGCATATACGATTCCTTCCTATTATTAATCCCCAAATGCATTACTCTGCATTTCTTTGCATTGAATTTTAGTTGCCAGGCATTAGACCATTCCTCTAACTTTTGCAGATCCTTTTTCATATTTTCCACTCCCTCTTCGGTGTCTACTCTGTTACAAATCTTGGTATCATCTGCAAAAAGGCACACTTTTCCTTCTAACCCTTCAGCAATGTCACTTACATACATATTGAACAGGATTGGCCCCAGCACCGAACCCTGAGGGACTCCACTAGTCACCTTTCCTTCCATCGAGCGACTTCCATTAACCACCACCCTCTGGCGTCTGTCCGATAGCCAGTTTCTGACCCAGTTCACCACTTTGGGTCCTAACTTCAGCCCTTCAAGTTTGTTCAACAGCCTCCTATGAGGAACTGTATCAAAGGCTTTGCTGAAATCCAAGTAAATTACATCTAGCATATGTCCTCGATCCAGCTCTCTGGTCACCCAATCAAAATATTCAATCTGGTTCGTTTGGCACTATTTACCTTTTGTAAAGCCATGTTGCCTCGAATCCTGTAACCCATTAGATTCAAGGAAATACACTATCCTTTCTTTCAGCAACACTTCCATTATTTTTCCAACAACTGAAGTGAGGCTCACCGGCCTGTAGTTTCCTGCTTCATCCCTGTGACCACTCTTATGAATAGGGACCACATCCGCTCTCCTCCAATCCCCAGGAATCACTCCCGTCTCCAGAGATTTCTTGAACAAGTCTTTAATAGGACTCGCCAGAACCTCTCTGAGCTCCCTTAGTATCCTGGGATGGATCCTGTCTGGTCCCATCGCTTTGTCCACCTTCAGTTTTTCAAGTTGCTCATAAACACCCTCCTCTGTGAACAGCGCAGGATCTACTCCATTTTCTCGTGCATCTTTGCCAGACAATCTCGGTCCTTCTCCAGGATTTTCTTCTGTGAACACAGAACAGAAGTATTTGTTTAGCACATTTGCTTTCTCCTCATCACTCTCCACATATTTGTTCCCAGCATCTTTTAGCCTAGCAATTCTATTTTTTATCTTCCTCCTTTCACTAATATATCAGAAAAAATTTTTATCTCCCTTTTTTACATTTTTAGCCATTTGTTTTTCCGCCTGTGCCTTCGCCAAACGTATCTCTCTCTTGGCTTCTTTCAGTTTCACCCTGTAGTCCTTTCTGCTCTCCTCTTCTTGGGTTTTTTTATATTTCAGGAACGCCAACTCTTTCGCCTTTATTTTCTCAGCCACTAGGTTGGAGAACTATATAGGCTTCCTTTTTCTCTTGTTTTTATTGATTATCTTCACATAAAGGTCCGTAGCCATTTTTATCGCTCCTTTCAGCTTGACCACTGTCTTTCCACTTCTCTTATGTCCTCCCATCCTAACAGCTTTTTCTTCTTGCATTAAAGTCCGTACGTTTGAAATCTAGGACTTTAAGTATCGTGCGGCCACTCTCCACTTTAGCCGTTATATCAAACCAAACCGTTTGATGATCGCTACTTCCCAGGTGAGCACCCACTCGAACATTAGAGATACTCTCTCCATTTGTGAGGACCAGATCCAATATCGCTTTTTCCCTTGTGGGTTCTGTCACCATTTGAGCAGAGCCTCTTGAAAGGCATCCACAATCTCTCTACTTCTTTCCGATTCCGCAGACGGAACATTCCAGTCCGCATCTGGCAGGATGAAATCTCCCAACATCAGAACCTCCTCTTTCCTTCCAAACTTTTGGATATCCACAATCAGATCCTTATCAATTTGCTGCGATTGAGTCGGAGGTCTGTAGACTACACCCACGTAGATAGAAGTTCCATCTTTTTTCAGAGCAATCCATATCGCTTCTTCCTCTCCCCAGGTCCCTTGCATTTCGGTCGCTTGGATATTGATCTTTACATAGAGAGCTATTCCTCCACCTTTATGAACATCTCTGTCCTTCCTAAAAAGATTATATCACGGTATGTTTGCATCCCATCCATGTGATTCACTGAACCATGTTTCTGTGATAGCAACAATATCCAGATCTGCCTCTAACATCAGGGCTTGCAGATCATGAACTTTGTTGCTTAGACTGCGAGCATTTGTGGTCATCGCTTTCCAGCTATTTTTCAGCGATAATCTCCTTTTTCGTATGGATTTTTGTGTCGTTTCACTTTCCGTTGCAATACTAAGAAATGAGTTGCTGATATTGCTTATGTTGCAGCCTTTACTACTATCACATCTTTTCTTTTGCCGGGGGTGGTTTCTATAATTGTCCTTCGTACATACACCACCCCACCTTCTAGTTTAAATGCCTAGAAAAATATTGTCTAAATTTCTCTGCAAGGTTTCTTTTTCCTGCTGTAGTAATATGTAGCCCATCAGTGCAATATAGGTTCTTGTCTTTCCATGTATTTCCCCATCCTCCTATGTACCTGAAGCCTTCTTGATGACACCAGGCTCTGAACCATCTATTAAAGTCCTCTGTGTTTTTCATTCTTTGCTCTCCTTTTCCATATGCAGGCAGTATTTCAGAAAAAGCTAAAGTCTTTACAAAAGGTTTCACGCCCTCACCAAGCTCCCGAAAAGCTTTCTGTGCTGCAAGTGTGGAGTTGTTGGCCAGGTCATTTGTTCCCAGATGGATAACAACATCAGTGTTAAAATCCTTAGTTTCTTCCTTAATTATAGTCAGTATTTTCCTGGAACTCCTGGTAGCTGAGGATCCTGGAAGAACATAAGAACATAAGAACATAAGCAGTGCCTCCGCCGGGTCAGACCATAGGTCCATCCTGCCCGACAGTCCGCTCCCGCGGCGGCCCAGACCGGTCACGACCTGTCTGTATCACCAGAAGAGGCTCCCTTGCCACCTTGGTTTCTCATTTAAATCCTGTCTTCCTATCGAAGTCCTAACCTTCCGGTCTTGCACATGCACGACCTGGTTTGGTTTCTATACTCATTACTTGATTAGCTTTCTATACTTGTGTTACATCCCAGCTCCTCCCTCAGTATCCCACGATCCCTTTATCCTTCAGGAATCCGTCCAATCCCTGTTTGAATCCCTGTACCGTACTCTGCCTGATCACTTCCTCCGGTAGCGCATTCCAAGTGTCCACGACCCTTTGGGTGAAAAAAAAACTTCCTTGCATTTGTTTTGAACCTATCTCCCTTCAGTTTCTCCGAATGCCCCCTCGTATTTGCTGTCCCTTTCAGTCTGAAGAATCTGTCCCTATCCACCCTCTCTATGCCCTTCATGATCTTGAAGGTCTCTATCATATCTCCCCTGAGCCTCCTCTTCTCCAGAGAGAAAAGCCCCAGCCTATCCAACCTCTCGGCGTATGGGCAGTGTTCCAGCCCTTTTACCATTTTCGTTGCTCTCCTTTGGACTCTCTCAAGTACCGCCATGTCCTTCTTGAGGTGTGGCGACCAATACTGAACGCAGTATTCCAGATGTGGACGCACCATCGCTCGATACAATGGCATGATGACTTCCCGTATTCTGGTTGTTATGCCCTTCTTTATGATGCCCAGCATCCTGTTGGCTTTTTTCGAGGCTGCTGCACACTGTGCAGATGGCTTCATCGATGCATCCACCAGCACACCCAAGTCTCTCTCAAGTCTGCTGTCTCCCAATAATACCCCCCCCCCCCCAATTTGTAGTTGAACAACGGGTTCTTTTTCCCTATATGCATGTCCTTGCATTTATCCACATTAAAGCGCATTTGCCATTTGTTTGCCCAGTCTTCCAGCTTGTCCAGGTCCCTTTGTAGGTCCTCACACTCCTCCCTGGTCTTAACTCTGCCGCACAGTTTGGTATCGTCTGCAAATTTTATAACATCGCACTTAGCCTCCTTTTCCAGGTCATTGATAAATATGTTAAAGAGTAATGGCCCCAGCACCGATCCCTGTGGCACACCACTTGTGACTCCCCTCCAGTCAGAATATTGACCCTTTACTCCGACCCTCTGCAGTCTACCCGACAACCAGTGCTTGATCCATCTGTGCACATCCCCTCCCACCCCGTGGTTCCACAGCTTCTTAAGCAGCCTTTCATGTGGCACCTTGTCGAAAGCCTTTTGAAAATCGAGGTAAATGATGTCTATGGGTTCCCCATTGTCCACCCGACTGCTTATTCCCTCAAAGAAGTACAGAAGGTTCGTTAGGCACGACCTTCCCTTACAGAATCCGTGTTGGCTTGTTCTCAGTAGGCCATTCCTCTCGATGTGCTCGCAAATGCCGTCCTTGATCATAGCTTCCACCATCTTCCCTATAATTGAAGTCAGGCTCACCGGCCTGTAGTTCCCGGGGTCACCCCTCGATCCCTTCTTGAAGATAGGTGTGACATTCGCCAATTTCCAGTCCTCTGGTACCTCACCAGTTTTCAAGGATAGGTTGCAAACATGCTGGATTGTGCCCGCTATTTCTTGTCTTAGTTCCTTCAGAACCCTTGGGTGGATCCCGTCCGGGCCTGGTGATTTGCCGCATTTCAGCCTGTCTATCTGTTTGAGGACATCCTCCTTACTTACCTCTATGTGTTCCAATTTTTCAGCCTGTTCCCCAGTCATGAGCTCCTCTGAGTCCGGTATATTAGATGTGTCTTCGCTCGTGAAAACCGACGAGAAGAACGTGTTCAACCTCTCAGCTACCTCTTTATCCTCCTTAATCACTCCCTTCCTATCCCCATCGTCCAACGGCCCCACCTCCTCTCTCGCTGGTCGCTTCCCCTTAACGTAACTGAAGAATGCCTTGAAGTTTTTCGCCTCCCTGGCCAGCCCCTCTTCGTATTTCCCCTTTGCTTTTCTAACCTCCCTGTGGCATTCCTTTTGGCATTTCCTGTGCGCCTGGTGATTTTCCTCCGTTGGGTCCTTTTTCCATCTCCGGAAGGATACTTTTTTGTCGTTTATTGCCCTCTTTACTTCAGCTGACATCCAAACCGGGTCCTTTGACCGCTTGTTCTTGCAGCCTTTCCTGAAACTGGGGACGTGCATTCTTTGTGCTTCCTGCAGGGTGTCCCTGAATAGGGTCCAGGCGCTTCCTACAGTCTCCATCCTAAAGATGTTTCTGAGCTTCCTCCCTACCATTTCCCTCATAGCAACATAGTTCCCTTTCCTGAAGTTGAGCGCGGTTGTAGCGGTCCTCCTTACTATGGGTGTCTCCCTTTCTAATGTGAATCTGATCGCGCTGTGATCACTATTTCCTAGTGGTCCTCCCACTTCTACCCCTCTTGCAGGCCCCCCCCAATCCATTTAGGATGAGGTCAAGAGTAGCACCCCCTCGTGTTGGTTCCGTAACCAGTTGCTCCATGAAGAAGTCCCTCACAGCTTCTACAAATCCTGTTTCCCTAGTGCAGTTGGAGTGACCCGTACTCCAGTCTATCCCTGGGTAGTTGAAGTCCCCCATCACTGTTACACCTCCAGTCCTGCATTCCTGTCTCAGTTCAGCTTCCAAGTCGTCTCCGACTCCTTCTGGCATACCAGGTGGGCGATAGTACAGCCCCAGTTTTATGCTTGCACCCTTGTTTCCCGGCAATTTGACCCATAGCGATTCCAGCCCCTCTGCCTTCGTTGCCATATCCATCCTGACCGAGTAGATAGAGTCCTTTATATATAGTGCTATGCCTCCCCCCTTCTTGTGGGTCCTGTCCCTCCTGTAGAGCTTGTACCCCGGCAGCGCCACATCCCATTGATTTTCCTCTGTCCACCAGGTTTCTGTAATTCCAATTACATCCAGGTCCTCCCCCTTGGCCACGACTTCTAGCTCACCCATCTTGGCCATGAGGCTTCTTGCATTTGCGTATAAGCACCGCAGGTCCCGTCGTTTTTCCTCCACCTCCGCATTTACCTGGGCCGCCTCCCCTTGAATTTCAGGCAGTTCTCCTGTTCCCTGTGCTTCTGCTTTGCATTCAGCCTTTACACTCGTAGCTTTCGGCTTCCCCACATTCCCGCCACCCCACTTCCCCGCTTTTCCTCTGGGTTTTCTAGCCCTACCGGCCCCCTCCTGGGCTATCATCCCCTGAACCTCTGTTTGATCTCCCTCGCCTTGTGGCACCCCTATGTTGCCCTCAGCTTTTTCCCTCGTGCCACCCAGTCCCCCTGTGTCTCCATGCCCCTTAGTCTCCTCCCAGCAAGCTCCCTTTACCTGATGTTTCCCTCGCTGTCTGATCATAAGATCCACCGGTCCCTCTACTTCCTCCTTGCAGTCAGCCCATTCAGCATCTGTTCTGGATACTGTTGTCCGAAGCGTCAACATCAGATCAGCTGTCGGCTTTCCCCCTCTCCTCAGTTTAAAGCCCTCTCGATCTCCTTCTTCACATTGGCTGCCAGTAGTCTAGTTCCCGCTGTGCTCAGGTGCAGGCCGTCCCGCCGGTAGAGCTTGCTCTTTCCCCAGAAGGACGTCCAGTTCCTCACAAAGTGGAAGTCCTCCTCCTGACACCATCTCCTCAACCATGCATTCACAGCCTGGAGGTCTGCCTGCCTCTTTGAATCTGCTCTCGGTACAGGCAGGATCTCTGAGAATGCTATCCTCCGGGTACTCCGCTTCAGCTTTCGTCCCAGGACCCTGAACTGGTCAGTCAGTGTGGCCATGCTGAAGTTCTTCCGGCTCACATCATTCGTTCCGACGTGGATTATCACCGCAGTCTCCTCTGTCTCTGTTCCGTCCAGGATCCTCTCGATCCTATCAGTGATGTCTCGTGTCTTGGCCCCTGGGAGACAAGTCACTAGCCGGTCCTCCCTTCCTCCAGCTACGTGACTATCTACCTCTCTCAAGATCGAGTCTCCCACCACAATAGCAGACTTCCCTTTCCTCAGCAACCTCCTCTGTCTCAGGTCCGTGTCCTCGGTGTAGTGCGGTGTCTCTCCCTCGGGGTCTCGGTGAGTCACGGTCTCCTCCTCTTGCATGGTTCCTCCGCTAGGTCCTTCCTCGGAGTCGCCTTGTGGATCCTGGGTCTCGTCTGCCGACATCCGTCTGATCAGCTGCTGGTCCTGTTCCTCCACCTTCCTATAGGCCTCCTCAATGAATCTCTCGAGGTCTCTCACTTGTTCCACAATGGGGCCTGCTCTGTCTGTGTCCTTGGTCGACCTACTCGTCTCCTCTGTGGTGCGCAGTCCCTCCATTCCCTCCAGTTCCTGGACCCTGACCCTCAATCTGTCGACCTCCATCCTCAGGCTTTCCAGCTCCTGACACCGACTGCATATGTACTCCCGCCTTCCCAAGGGGAGGTAGTCGTACATATTGCACTCTGTGCAGTATACCGGAAAGTACCTCTGGGATCCTGGGTCCTCCATCGCTCTTGTAGAGTGCTGGTGTGCTCCTGCTGCGGGTAAGAGAGAGAGAAAAGAAGTGATTACTTGGCGTTTCTGGGCTGCGCGCCGTTGGCTGCTCTCCTTATATGGAGAGTTCGGTCCGGTGACGTCAGGGGGTGGGCGGAGCTAACTCTCGCCTCTGCCCCGCGACTCTAGTCTCCCTGCACCGCTCTCCGTCCGCTGCCTCTCTCCCTCTGATCCTCTTTTCTCCCTTTCATTATTTTGGTCTCCTCGCCCTGTGTTCCAAGGTTAATGTCTCTGATGATGGAATCCCCCAACAGTAATAGTTTTCTGTTTTTGGCTTTTTTATTTGTACTTAGGGTGCGCTTGTTCTCTTGAGTTACCTTCATTGGTTCCAGTCCCACCTCCCTTCTGTTTTCTTGAGTATCGCAGTGCACTAGTGGGGCGAAGGAATTCTGTAGAGGTAATATTAGTGAAGGCGGATGTTTCTGTGTTACATGTCGCAGTCTTCCTGAGCCTACTGTGACCCATTTATTCCTGGGCTGTTTTATTCTTTGAGGTAGAGGTGGTAAGTTGGTATGATTTTGTGGAGTGATGGAAGCTGCTTTAATTGTATTCATTTCCTGTTTAAGTTTGCAGAAATCCTCCTTAATACTGGCAAGTTGAAGACAGATGGGGCAAGCCTTAAGCCTCCAAATAGTATGTCTTGGAATTAAAGCACCACAGTGATTGCATAGAATAAAGGTCATCTTGATTGGTTGTGAAGTCCTGATTATATGGGTCTCTATATATGAATAGTGGTCCCTGGGGTTGCTGGGACTATAAGTCTTACCCTTATTCCTATGAAGGGAAAGGGGAAATAAGATTTAACAGAGGAAAGAGAAGGGTTTATTTTTTGTGCTTTTTTTTTAGTAAGAAACAGGGATGAGAAGAGAAATTAAGCAGATATAATGCTGAAAACCAGTGAAAAGAGCAGAATATGAAATGCAGAGAAACTTATCTTATTGAAGTTCCAGGGCAGCCTTGTTCACAGCAATCATTGCTGTGATTCAGTTTTCTGAACGGATTACAGCAGTTTTTCTGTAGAAATTCAAACTTTGTCAGAATCAAGGCTTCATAATGAGTACAGATATTAGATTCCACAGACAAAGTAGAAAGTCCAGAGCATCTTTTAATTCAAGGATGCCCAATAGTTTGATCACGGCGATCTGCCAAGGCAAAGTGAGCCCAGGCTCCGTCATAGACTCACTTTGCCTTGGCGATCTACTGGGCCAATCAGCCTTCCTCTCCCCGTCAATTCTGCCGTTGTAGAGAAAGTTCCGGGCTAGCCAAACACTGCCTGGCTGGCGCAGAACTTCCTTTCCGATGGCAGAATTGATGTCAGGAAGAGGAATGCTGGTCAGCCCGATGCAGGGAGAGCTTGGGGTGGTGGCAGCTTTGGGACCTGTTACCTGATGGTGGCGGCGGCTTTGGTGCCTGTTCCCCGATGGTGGCAGCAGTGGCTTGTGGGAGGGCAGAGAGAAAGAAAGGGGGCAGGCACGGAGACAGAAGGAAAGAAGGGAAACAGAAAGAAAAGGGGCATGAAGAGAGAAAAAAGGGAAGCAGGGAGTAAGAAAGGGCAGGGAGAGAGGAAGAAAAAGTTGGGGGAGGGAATGAGGTCTGGAGGAGAGAAAGCATACAGGCTGAAAGAAGAGAAGATTGGATCCCCAGTCAGAAGAAGAAAGTGCAACCAGAGACTCATGAAATCACCAAAGGCAGGAAAAATGATTTTATTTTAAACTTAGTGATCAAAATTTATCCATTTTGAGAATTTATATCTGTCTATATTTTGCACTATGGCCCCCTTTTACTAAAACACAATAGCAGTTTTTAGTGCAGGGAGCCTATGAGCGTCGAGAGCAGTGCTGGGCATTCAGCGCAGCTCCCTGCGCTAAAAACTGCTATCGTGGTTTAGTAAAAAGGGAGGGGGGTGTATTTGTTTATTTTTCTATGGTTGTTACTGAGGTGACAGTGCATAGTCATCTGCCTTGACCTCTTTGAAAAAACCCCGGATTATAAATGATAATTAACATTTTCTCTGTGTACAGTGTGCTGTGTGTTTTTTTAAAATTTTATTATTGGTAGATTATTTTGACTTGGTCATTTTAAAAGTAGCTCGCAAGCCCAAAAATTGTGGGCACCCCTGTTTTAAGTAATTCTTTGTAAAGAGAAATCAGAATAAGCTTCAAGCAGCCTTCTCCAGAATAGAAGGTAGATGGTTTCTGGCACTCAGAACTATCATAGATTCCAATACTGCAGGGCTCTAGCTTATTATTATCTTATCTTCATAAGATAAGAGTAACCTAAAAATATAGAATAAAAGTAAGGTGAAAAATATCAGTGTGAGAACACAATGTAAATAGAGCAAAGCAAGTTGTACATGTCAGCAAGTGCAGTTTCCAAAATCCACACTAGGTAAAGAACCAGATGCTGCACAGAAAGAATAGACTGAGAGTAGCACGCCAAAGCAATCTTTGTCCAATAATGAAGTGATATGGTGTTATAAGGTCATAATGAACCTTAGAACATAAGAATTGCCGCCACTGGGTCAGACCTTTAGTCCATTGTGCCCAACAGTCCGCTCACACGGCGGCACTCTGGACAAAGACCAGCACCCTAACTGAGACTGGCCCTACCTGTGTACGTTCTGGTTCAGCAGGAACTTGTCTGACTTTGTCTTGAATCCTTGGAGGGTGTTTTCCCCTATGACAGACTCCAGAAGAGCATTCCAGTTTTCTACTACTCTGGGTGAAGAAGATCTTCCTTATGTTCATACGGAATCTATCCCCTTTCAATTTTAGAGAGTGCTCTTTCGTTCTCCATACCTTGGAGAGGGTGAACAACATGCCCTTATCTACTAAGTCTATTCCCTTCAGTACCTTGAATGTTTCGATCATGTCCCCTCTAATTAGTTTCTCTAATCTTTTGCTGTACTGCAACTACTCTAGCCCCTTAACCATCTTAGTCACTCTTCTTTGAACCCTTTCGAGTAGTACCGTGCCCTCCTTCATGTACAGCGACCAGTGCTGGACGCAGTAGTCCATGTGAGGGCGTACCATGGCCCGGTACAGCGGCATGATAAGCTTCTCTGATCTGTTCGTGATCCCTTCTTAATCATTCCTAGGCATTCTGTTTGCCCTTTTCACCGCCGCCACACATGGTGTGGATGGCTTCATCAACTTCTCAATCAGAACACCCACGTCTCTTTCCCGAGAGGTCTCTCCAAGTACCGCCCCGGACATCCTGTATTCGTGAATGAGATTTTTGTTACCGACATACAACACTTTACACTTATCTACGTTGAACCTCATCTGCCATGTTGATGCCCATTCCTCAAGCCTGATTATGTCATGTTGCAGATCTTCGCAATCCTCCTGTGTCTTCACTACTCTGAATAACTTTGTATCGTCCGCAACTTTAATCACCTCACTCGTACCAATGTCGATTGTTTATAACAGGGGTAGGGAACTCCGGTCCTCGAGAGCCATATTCCAGTCAGGTTTTCAGGATTTCCCCAATGAATATGCATTGAAAGCAGTGCATGGAAATAGATCTCATGCATATTCGTTGGAGAAATCCTGAAAACCTGACTGGAATACGGCTCTTGAGAACCGTAGTTCCCTACCCCTTGTTTATAAAGATGTTGAAGAGCATGGATCCAAGCACCGAACCCTGTGGCACCCCACTGGTGATGCTCTTCCAGTCTGAGTATTGTCCACTTACCCCACTCGCTGTTTCCTATGCTCCAGCCAGTTTTTAATCCACGTGATTTTCCAAAGTAGTTGTCATGTGGAACCTTGTCAAACGCCTTCTTAAAATCCACATATACAATGTCGACCGGATTGCCCTTGTCTATCAGTGTGTTTACTCCCTCAAAGAAGTGCAGCAAGTTCGTCAAACACAATCTGCCTTTTCTAAAACCGTGCTGACTGGTCCTCATCAGCCCGTGTCCGTCAAGGTGATCAATGATGCGGTCCTTTATCAACGACTCTACCATCTTTCCCAGTACCGAGGTCAAATTCACTGGTCTGTAGTTTCCCAGATCTCCCCTCGAACCTTTCTTGAAGATCGGTGTAACATTCACCACCTTCCAGTTTTCCAGAATCTTTCCCGATTCAATCGACAGATTGGCTATTAGTTGAAGCAGTTCAGCTATGGTCCCTTTCAGTTCCTTGATGACCCTCGGATGGATGCCATCCAGTCCTGGGGATTTATCACTCTTAAGCCTATCAATCTGCCTACACACCTCCTCTAGACGGACAATCAATCCTGTCAGCTTTCCGTCTTCATTTCCAGCATATAGCCTGTTGGGTTCCGGTATGCTGTGTAAATCTTCTTCGGTAAATACAGACGCAAAAAATGTGTTCAGTTTGTCGGTGATTGCTTTGTCCTCCTTTAATGCTCCCTTTATTCCATGGTCATCCAACGGTTTCACCGCTTCCTTCAAAGGTTGTTTTCCCTTAATATATCAAAAGAATGGCTTGAAGTTCTTAGCCTCCTTGGCTATTTTTTCCTCGTAGTCCCTTTTGGCCCCTTTTACCGCCTTATGGCACCTGCATTGATGTTGTTTGTGCTTGTTCCAGTTTTTGTCCGTTTTTGACCTTTTCCATTCCTTAAATGAAGTTTTCATGTCTCTGATTGCTTCCTTCATCTCTACAGTGAGCCATGCCAGTTCTTTGTTCTTTTTCCTCTTGGATCCCTTGTTGATACGCGGTATATATAGATTTTGCGCCTCGGTAACTGTAGCGTTTTTACAGTGCTTATCCTTTTCTTAATCTTCTTCCCTACCATGAGACACATCCCTTCACAATTCACTTTTTGGAAGTTCAGTGCCTTGGCTGTCGTTTTGCACCAATGTTTCTCCCTTGCATCCAGATCGAAGCGGATCATATTGTGATCGCTGTTTCCCAACATCCCTTCTACTTCTACATCTTGTGCCGGTCCTCGTAGGCCATTTAGAATTAAGTCCAGAATTGCATTTCCTCTAGTATTTTCCTTGACAAGTTGTTCCAGGAATTAATCGCCTACAGCATCCAAGAACTTGGTCTCCCTAATGCTGCTGGAGGTGCCTAGGTTCGTCTATTCACCGAAAGTTGAAGTCACTCATGATAATTGTGTTGCCTCCCTTGCAGTTGTGTTTAATCTAGTCTATCATTTCTCCAGACTGCCCTGGGGGTCGGTGGTAGATGCCAATCTTCATTTCCAGGCCATTTGTTCCTGGAATTTTGATCCATAGAGACTAACTTATCTATCAGTTGTTGTGTGTTCTCTCCAGTAGATTCAATTCCCTCTTTGATGTATATGGCAATGCCCCCACCTTTTTGGGCCACTCTATCTCTGCAGTATAGTTTGTATCCCGGTAGCATAGTGTCCCAGACGTTTTCCTCAGTCCACCATGTTTCTGTGATGCCTATGATGTCAATGTTATCTTTTTGTGCCATAGCTTCTAATTCACCCATCTTATTCCTAAGGCTCCTTGCGTTTGTGTACATACACTTGAGTTTGCGGGCTGTTCCTTTCTTGCATTTCCTTCCCTCTTGTGTCTTTTTCGATCTGTCTTGCCTGTGATCTGGTGAGTCTTTCCCTCTATCTTCTTGCACGGTATCCTCTGGGTATACCGGTTCTCGAATCATCGACTCTCTCTCTCTGTCGACTATCGGCTTTCCCCTTCCTAGTTTAAAAATTTCTCAACTTCTCTCTTGATGTTGCTTGCAAGTAGCCTCATTCCATCTCTACTGAGGTGGAGTCCGTCCTTCCTGTATAGCTTTGCCTTTCCCTCAGAACGCCGTCCAGTTGCGCACAAAGTGGAATCCTCCTTCCTCACACCAGCACCACATCCACGCATTGACTGCTTGCAGCTCCATCTGCCTCTTCTCATCAGCCCTGGGTACCGGCAGGATCTTTGAGAATGCTATCCTCTGCGTTCTGGTCTTCAGCTTCCTTCCTAGCATCCTGAACTAGTCCTTCAGTATTTTCTTGTTGTAGTTCCTGTTGCTTATGTTGTTTGTCCCCCATGGATCACCACTGCCGTATCTTCTTCCACACTGTCGATGATCCTGTCGATGTGGCTCACTATGTCTTCTACCTTGTCTCCCGGTAGGCAGGTCACCAGCCGATCCAGTCTTCCTCCCGCTATGTGGCTGTTGACTTGTCTGATGATGGAGTCCCCCACGATTGCTGTCCTCTCTATCATGGCGGTACTTGAGAGAGTCCAAAGGAGAGCAACGAAACTGGTAAAAGGGCTGGAACACTGCCCATATGCCGAGAGGTTGGATAGGCTGGGACTCTTCTCTCTGGAAAAAAGGAGGCTCAGAGGAGATATGATAGAGACCTTCAAGATCATGAGGGGCATAGAGAGGGTGGATAGGGACAGTTTCTTCAGTCTGAAGGGGACAACAAGTACGAGGGGGCATTCGGAGAAACTGAAGGGAGATAGGTTCAAAACAAATGCAAGGAAGTTTTTTTTTCACCCAAAGGACTACCAGAGGAAGTGATCAGGCAGAGTACGGTACAGGGATTCAAACAGGGATTGGACAGATTCCTGAGGGATAAAGGGATCGTGGGATACTGAGGGAGGAGCTGGGATGTAACACAAGTATAGAAAGCTAACCAAGTAATAAGTATAGAAACCCAACAGGTCGTGCATGTGCAAGACCGGAGGGTTAGGACTTCGATGGGAAGATAGGACTTCAATGAGAAACCAAGGTGGCAAGGGAGCCCCTTCTGGTGATTCAGACAGGTCGTGACCTGTTTGGGCCGCCGCGGGAGTGGACTGCCGGGCAGGATGGACCTATGGTCTGACCCGGCGGAGGCACTGCTTATGTTCTTATGATTCTCCATCTGCAGGTCTGTATCCCTGGTGTGTGTCCTCTGCATCTGCTGTGGTCTCCTTCTTCTCTCCTTTAGCAGTGTGTGGTTGTGTGTCCTCTGTACCTGTGTCTGCCTGGTTGTGTGTCCTCTGCGCCTGCTGTGGTCACCTTCTGCTCTCATTTAGCAGTGTGTGGTTGTGTGTCCTCTGTACCTGCTGTGTCTACCTGGTTGTGTGTCCTCTGCACCTGCTGTGGTCTCCTTCTGCTCTCAATAGCGGTGTGTGGTTGTGTATCCTCTGTACCTGCTGTGTCTGCCTGGTTGTGTGTCCTCTGTGCCTGCTGTGGTCTCTTTTAGTGGTGGCTCGTTCCTTCTCAATGCCCTTTGCAAAGGTGCTCTCGCTAAGGCTTTAACATGCGCCGAACGGCTGAGCGCCGTTGGCCCCTCCCTTTTTAAGGGGGAGTTTTGGTGGTTGACGTCGGGGGTGGGCGGAGCTAACTCTCACCAATTCCCCTGTCTCCTGCCTCTAGTTCTCTCTCCTGCTCTTTCTCTCCCCTTTGGCTTCTCTCTCCCTCTACCTCTCTCTGCAACTGCTTCTCCTGTCCTGCTCGCCCAGACTTGTTCATACAGCCACTGTGCTGTGATAGTTGCATGTCAGAACATGTTCAGAAAAGCTGCATGTATCAGACATACTACAGCTATGCATACATTCTTGTGAATCATGATTATGCATTTGGGCTTGCATGCATGAAGTAGTTTGTGCAAGCTAATGCATGTTTTAACTGTCATCTTGCAAAAGTGCACAGTAAGTTTATCAAACGCTGAGCATAGTACGAGACGAGTACTTGTGGCTGGGTTATGAGTTTTCAGATCAATATAGTTACACTGCACATTCACAATGAAGTGTCAATGACCCTTCAACATAACATGTTTACGCAAGCAAGTAATGCTTATCTTTAAACCATCAATTCTCAAAGAAAGATTGGGTCCAAGATGAAACAGGATAGCTTCTGTAGTAAAAAAAACATGCTCTTTCAAAAGATATACAAAATAAAATTTAAAAAAACAACTACACATTAGAGATATTTGAATATGAAAAACAGTGAAATTTGCATAAATGCATAAAGCCATATTTTTTGGATGGTCATATCTTCAGCTTCACTTGACTGTAAAAGCTCATATTGCAAATCTTGGAAGTACCTCATGGTACATGTCTGCTGGTAAAGATGTACCCTCAGCTTGCTTACCTACCAGCAGCAGTATGGAGCCAAACTTTGGCAAAAATTTTCATTCATTAATTTTTTGTCTACTTTGCTGACCTGTAGAAATGGAGGCAGTTCGCAAAAGATTTCAAACTTGGCACACAAACTTGCCCTAAGATGTTGTACCAAACTGCAAAATTTCAGACTCCTAGATTGTTTCCTTCTGCCGCAGTGCTTAAGCAAAGTTGCCATTTTAGGTCACATGAGGCATGGAGTGGATCGATTGCTTTTGTTCAACCACCCCTAGCTCCTGACCAAAATGAGATAGATCCAAAACTTTTTGCAGTTTCATTTGAGACCCTAGTATAGGAATGCCACAAAGGAAACACACACACGCAGTCTTAGAATCGGGAGGAGGTGCTGCAAATGAATGGTCTCTCCCCCTTTTTATTGAAAATCATAGCTCCATTAATTACTTAGCTAATGCTAGCTAATGTTCTACAAGGTTATCATTTCATAATGCATTTACAGTGAGGATTAGACCAAGGTCATTTATTGTTTATCTATTTCATGTGCTTCACAAAGCTACTATTACATTACATTACATTAGGGATTTCTATTCCGCCATTACCTTGCGGTTCAAGGCGGATTACAAAAGGTTAATTTAGAAATACAGAGTTACATTGATTGTAGATTTTATAAACATAAACGGGTTGTTGAGGGTGAGGTGGTTTGTAAGAGAATTAATAGTTGGTCATAGTGGAGGTTCTTTTGTTGTTGTTAGAGCAGTAATGGGTAGATCAGATGTCGGTTTTAGAGTTACTAAGAGGTCGTGATGTTATTGCTGTTTCAGGAATTTCTTGAAAAGTGTGGTTTTTATTTCTTTTCTGAACGTCCTATAGTCTGGAGTGGTCATCAGAAGGTTGGAGATCTGGTTATCCAGCCTTGCGGCTTGGGTGGCTAGGAGGCCGTCGTGTAGTTTTTTTTCTTTTTACTTCTTTGATTGGGGGGGGTATGAATGGGGAGTGTGTTTTTCTGTGTCTGGTAGTGGGTGCTTGGATGAGGCGATTGTTCAGGTATGATGGGCTGTCTCCGTGTAGGGTTTTAAATAGTATGCAGTAGAATTTGAATTGGATTCTTTCTTGGATTGGAAGCCAATGTGAGTTGATGAAGGCTTCAGTGATGTGGTCGTGTTTTCTCAATGAATAGATGAGTCTCAAAGCTGTATTTTGGATTGTTTGGAGTTGTTTAATCGTGGTTACAGGGCAGGGAAGGAAGAGGATGTTGCAGTAGTCCAATATACCTAGTATTAGTGATTGTACTATAAGTTGGAATTGTGTTCTTTCAAAGAATTTTCGGACTTGTCTCAGATTTCTCATGACAGCGAATGATTTCTGAATTGTTTTGTTTATTTGCGGTTGCATAGTGCAGCATCTGTCTATGGTCATGCCAAGTAGTTTAATGGTGGTTTGGACTGGGTATTTGATTGCGTTTATTTCTAAATTGGTTGTGGTTTGGACCTTGTCATTTTCGAGAAGGATGAATTTGGTTTTGTCTTGGTTGAGTTTAAGTTTGTGTTTTTCCATCCAGGTTGTGACTGTTTCAAGTGTTTGGTGAAGTTTGTCTGTCATGGTCGGTTTAGAGTGGTCAAATGGGATGAGGATGGTGATGTCATCAGCATAACTATAGGTGGTTATGCCCAAATTGTCCAGATGCGTTCCTAGGGAAGCGGTGTAGAGATTGAAGAGGGTAGGGGATAGTGGAGATCCTTGTGGTACGCCGCAGGGGTTTGACCAGGATTCTGACTTTTCTTTGTTTGATTTTACACTGTAAGTTCTGAGTTTTAGGAATCCTTCAAACCATGAGTATACTTTATCTGAGATGCCTATTGCGTCTAAGATCTGTAGAAGGATGTTGTGATCCACTAAGTCGAATGCTGCAGTAAGGTCCAGTTGTATGAGAAGCATTTTTTTCCCTGTACTAAGGTGTTGTCTGACGGTATCCATAAGGGAGCCTAGTAGTGTCTCTGTACTGAAGTTTGTTCTGAAGCCAGATTGCGTGGGGTGGAGTAGGTTGTGGTCATCTATGTAATTGGAGAGGAGTTTGGCTACTAGGCCTTCTATAATTTTGACATATAGCGGAATTGAGGCTATAGGTCTAAAGTTGGATGGGTGGTTTTGTGGTGCTTTTGGGTCTTTTTGGATTGGGGTGATGATGATTTCGCTGAGGTCAGCAGGGAATGTGCCTTCTGTGAGCGTGAATTGAATCCATTGTAGAATTATGGTGCGGAATTTTACACTAGAGGTGGTAAGGAGATATGAGGGGCAATGGTTGAGGTCACAGGAGGCATGGCTGTATTTTTTGTAGAATTTGTTGAATTCTGACCATTGTATGTTGGGGAATTGAGTCCAAATTCTGTCTGCTGCGGTTGCCTCTTTTCCTGTAGAGTGGATTGTGATTGCGTTTTGATGGGATGGGTTGAGGATGAGAGTGGCTCTGGTGTTGGTAATTTTTGTTCTTGAAGTGTTCTGCTAAGAGGGTGGGTGATGGTGGAGGGGTGTTCGTGGTGGTAGTATATGGTTTGGTGTCTGTTAATTCTTTCAGGATTTGGAATATTTTTTTGGAGTCTTGGATTTCCGTGCCTATGAGATTAGTGTAGTGGTTTTTCCTCTTTTCCCTTAGTAGATTTTTGTATTGTTTGTTGATTTTTTTCCAGTCGGTTTTTGTTTGATCTTGGTTCTTTTTCCTCCATTTTCTTTCTAATCTTCTACATTGTCTTTTGAGTTGGAGTAGTTCATTATCGAACCATTGGTCTGATTTCCTGCTGGTTCTGGTTTTGGTTTGTAGGGGGGCCAGATCATCAAGGATGTTAGTGGATATCTTTTTCCAGTGGGAGATGAAGTTTTTTGGGTCGCAGTTTTGGATGGTTTCATCTACATTTGACCAAAAAATGGTTGGATCGATATGTTTGCGTGTGGTATATGTGGTTTTTTTTGATTGTGGTGTGTGTTCGGTCTTAGACCAACTGATGTTGAAGTTGTATGTGTAGTGGTCTGACCATATGGATGGGGACCATGTTCCGTTAGTAGTTTGGATTGCTGGATTAGATGGTTGGAGAGACATGAATGCAGCAATGTCTAGTTGATGACCTTTTTCATGGGTGGTTTGTGGGTTTAGGATCTGGAAGGATAAGGCTTTGAGGAAGGATAGGCAGTTATTTGCTGGTGTGGAAGTTGTGTCTTCTAGGTGTAGGTTTAGGTCTCCTAGGATGAGGTTATATTCTGCTGTTAATGAGTTTTGGTAGATGAAGTTTTCAAATTCAGGTCTCACTGTGGTCCAGTTTCCTGGTGTTATGTAGCAGAGTAAGCAGTTTAGTGAGTTTTGTAGTGTTGGGTTTGTGAGTTGACACGCTAGGAAATCCATTTGCGGAGTGGATGTTTTTTTCAAGTACGTTTAGAGTTAGGGAGTTCTTGATTATTATTGCTAGTCCTCCTCCTCTTTTTTTTTCTCTGCAGGTTACTGTTATTTTGTATCCTGGCGGACATACTTCTTTTATTCTAGGGTCTGTGTCTGAGGTTAACCAGGTTTCAGTGAGGAATAGGCAGTCAAGTTTTTCTGTTTTTATCCAATATTTTTTTTGTTTTCTGTTTTGGGTCCTAGTGCTCTGATGTTAACATAGGCACATGTAAGGGAGGTTGTGTCGGTCTGGGGAATGTAGGTTGTTTCCGGGTATATGAGTGTTGAGGGAGTTGGATGTGATTTTGTTTTCGGGAGTGTTGATCTTCTTCTCCAGGTAATAGTAATGGATTGTTGAGTGCTGGTGTGGTGGTTCGAGTTTCTTGATGTGATTATTCTTCTGTTGGGAAGTTGGAAGTTGGTTGTACTGGAGGATGCGGTTGTGGTGGGTAAGTTGTTTGCTGCTGCTTTCCAACTAGAAATGAGGAGGATTATCAAAAGGGTGGCTAGTGTGTGTGTATGCAGGGAGAGCTTCATTTTTGATGTCTGGTTCGGAGTGTTTGAATTAGTGGAGGTGTCGCTGTGGTTACGGGGGGCGGAGCAGGGCTCCCACGCGGCCCGAGGTCGCCTGTGTTGCTGAAGCAGCTCCCGGTGGCAGAGGAGCTGCTTTTAAGTTAAAGAGGCGTCGCTGTGTTTTTCGGGGGCGGAGCAGGGCTCCCACGCGGCCCGAGGTCGGCTGTGTTGCTGAAGCAGCTCCCGGTGGCAGAGGAGCTGTTTTTAAGTTAGAAGAGGTGTCGCTGTGTTTTCGGGGGCGGAGCAGGGCTCCCACGCGGCCCGAGGTCGGCTGTGTTGCTGAAGCAGCTCCCGGTGGCAGAGGAGCTGCTTTTAAGTTAAAGAGGTGTCGCTGTGTTTTCGGGGGCGGAGCAGGGCTCCCACGCGGCCCGAGGTCGGCTGTGTTGCTGAAGCAGCTCCCGGTGGCAGAGGAGCTGTTTTTAAGTTAGAAGAGGGGTCGCTGTGTTTTCGGGGGCGGAGCAGGGCTCCGACGCGGCCCGAGGTCGGCTGTGTTGCTGAAGCAGCTCCCGGTGGCAGAGGAGCTGTTTTTAAGTTAGAAGAGGTGTCGCTGTGTTTTCGGGGGCGGAGCAGGGCTCCCACGCGGCCCGAGGTCGGCTGTGTTGCTGAAGCAGCTCCCCGGTGGCAGGGGAGCTGCTTTTAAGTTAAAGAGGTGTCGCTGTGTTTTCGGGGGCGGAGCAGGGCTCCCACGCGGCCCGAGGTCGGCTGTGTTGCTGAAGCAGCTCCCGGTGGCAGAGGAGCTGTTTTTAAGTTAGAAGAGGTGTCGCTGTGTTTTCGGGGGCGGAGCAGGGCTCCCACGCGGCCCGAGGTCGGCTGTGTTGCTGAAGCAGCTCCCGGTGGCAGAGGAGCTGTTTTTAAGTTAGAAGAGGTTGTCGCTGTGTTTTCGGGGGCGGAGCAGGGCTCCCACGCGGCCCGAGGTCGGCTGTGTTGCTGAAGCAGCTCCCGGTGGCAGAGGAGCTGTTTTTAAGTTAGAAGAGGTGTCGCTGTGTTTTCGGGGGCGGAGCAGGGCTCCCACGCGGCCCGAGGTCGGCTGTGTTGCTGAAGCAGCTCCCGGTGGCAGAGGAGCTGTTTTTAAGTTAGAAGAGGTGTCGCTGTGTTTTCGGGGGCGGAGCAAGGCTCCCACGCGGCCCGAGGTCGGCTGTGTTGCTGAAGCAGCTCCCGGTGGCAGAGGAGCTGCTTTTAAGTTAAAGAGGTGTCGCTGTGTTTTCGGGGGCGGAGCAGGGCTCCCACGCGGCCCGAGGTCGGCTGTGTTGCTGAAGCAGCTCCCGGTGGCAGAGGAGCTGCTTTTAAGTTAGAAGAGGTGTCGCTGTGTTTTCGGGGGCGGAGCAGGGCTCCCACGCGGCCCGAGGTCGGCTGTGTTGCTGAAGCAGCTCCCGGTGGCAGAGGAGCTGTTTTTAAGTTAGAAGAGGTGTCGCTGTGTTTTCGGGGGCGGAGCAGGGCTCCCACGCGGCCCGAGGTCGGCTGTGTTGCTGAAGCAGCTCCCGGTGGCAGAGGAGCTGTTTTTAAGTTAGAAGAGGTGTCGCTGTGTTTTCGGGGGCGGAGCAGGGCTCCCACGCGGCCCGAGGTCGGCTGTGTTGCTGAAGCAGCTCCCGGTGGCAGAGGAGCTGTTTTTAAGTTAGAAGAGGTGTCGCTGTGTTTTCGGGGGCGGAGCAGGGCTCCCACGCGGCCCGATGGTCGGCTGTGTTGCTGAAGCAGCTCCCGGTGGCAGAGGAGCTGTTTTTAAGTTAGAAGAGGTGTCGCTGTGTTTTCGGGGGGCGGAGCAGGGCTCCCACGCGGGCCCGAGGTCGGCTGTGTTGCTGAAGCAGCTCCCGGTGGCAGAGGAGCTGTTTTTAAGTTAGAAGAGGTGTCGCTGTGTTTTTCGGGGGCGGAGCAGGGCTCCCACGCGGCCCGAGGTCGGCTGTGTTGCTGAAGCAGCTCCCGGTGGCAGAGGAGCTGCTTTTAAGTTAAAGAGGTGTCGCTGTGTTTTCGGGGGCGGAGCAGGGCTCCCACGCGGCCCGAGGTCGGCTGTGTTGCTGAAGCAGCTCCCGGTGGCAGAGGAGCTGTTTTTAAGTTAGAAGAGGTGTCGCTGTGTTTTCGGGGGCGGAGCAGGGCTCCCACGCGGCCCGAGGTCGGCTGTGTTGCTGAAGCAGCTCCCGGTGGCAGCGGAGCTGCTTTTAAGTTAGAAGAGGTGTCGCTGTGTTTTCGGGGGCGGAGCAGGGCTCCCACGCGGCCCGAGGTCGGCTGTGTTGCTGAAGCAGCTCCCGGTGGCAGAGGAGCTGCTTTTAAGTTAAAGAGGTGTCGCTGTGTTTTCGGGGGCGGAGCAGGGCTCCCACGCGGCCCGAGGTCGGCTGTGTTGCTGAAGCAGCTCCCGGTGGCAGAGGAGCTGCTTTTAAGTTAAAGAGGTGTCGCTGTGTTTTCGGGGGCGGAGCAGGGCTCCCACGCGGCCCGAGGTCGGCTGTGTTGCTGAAGCAGCTCCCGGTGGCAGAGGAGCTGCTTTTAAGTTAAAGAGGTGTCGCTGTGTTTTCGGGGGCGGAGCAGGGCTCCCACGCGGCCCGAGGTCGGCTGTGTTGCTGAAGCAGCTCCCGGTGGCAGAGGAGCTGCTTTTAAGTTAAAGAGGTGTCGCTGTGTTTTCGGGGGCGGAGCAGGGCTCCCACGCGGCCCGAGGTCGGCTGTGTTGCTGAAGCAGCTCCCGGTGGCAGAGGAGCTGTTTTTAAGTTAGAAGAGGTGTCGCTGTGTTTTCGGGGGCGTAGCAGGGCTCCCACGCGGCCCGAGGTCGGCTGTGTTGCTGAAGCAGCTCCCGGTGGCAGAGGAGCTGTTTTTAAGTTAGAAGAGGTGTCACTGTGTTTTCGGGGGCGGAGCAGGGCTCCCACGCGGCCCGAGGTCGGCTGTGTTGCTGAAGCAGCTCCCGGTGGCAGAGGAGCTGCTTTTAAGTTAAAGAGGTGTCGCTGTGTTTTCGGGGGCGGAGCAGGGCTCCCACGCGGCCCGAGGTCGGCTGTGTTGCTGAAGCAGCTCCCGGTGGCAGAGGAGCTGCTTTTAAGTTAAAGAGGTGTCGCTGTGTTTTCGGGGGCGGAGCAGGGCTCCCACGCGGCCCGAGGTCGGCTGTGTTGCTGACATATGAATACATAATAACAGTTACAATAAAGTGATTCCCAATGTGTACATTTCTGATATGTCTCCAATCTTACTATATAATTCAGCTGAGAGAAATTATCCCACTGCATTAACGACCTTCATTCAGTTGTTTATTCATTAATTATTCACTGTTCCTCAGCGGGCCACCACACACTCAAGCATTCTCATAGTGTATGGCTTTATGCTCCTACTCCTCATTGGAACCAGTTTATATATATATTTTTTTTTTTTAATATTATACTTTTTTGCAAGTTTTGTATAAATACGTGTTAAATACTAAGAATACTTAGCTTTTAGCTTTTAGCTTTTAGCAAGACGCTGTGCAGGGGAGTTTGTGTGAAAACACCGACATGTTTCGCCCGTATAAAATAATGGGCTTTCTCAAGGCTCCAACTCCCTGTGAAATATAAAATCAAAATCTAAATTACACTAATCCACCTTCCCAACTTCTTACAGCACTATTGCTAAGTATAATTGTGTAAAATATATTTAAATTATTCTTACCTCTCACAAACATTCAACCACCATAGCGTCAAAACGAAATGGCTGGCCGACTCTAAATCACTTGATTTATAGGTTCCATCCCCTCACGTCAACCAACCATAATGTGGAACGTGATGTCAGGGGACGGAGTACATTCTTTCATATAACAATTATAGTAAGACACACTGAATAACTAGACGATGAGGGGGAACCTCGAAACCTGTCAAATCTTATATGAGAGAGGCCCACTCTAACTCGTTGTTGAGTCCATACGGGACCACTGAGTTTAAGCGGTAAATCCATCGCTGTTCAAGCATGTTAAGTCTCTGTTCCCAATCCCCTTTTAATTCACTTGTTTCGATATGGTCTATGACTCTCCATTTTAGTTGGTGGACCCCATGATCTCTATCTATACAATGCTGGACTATCGGGGCTTGCATAGCTAGAGTGGTAATCCGTGATTTGTGTTCGTTGAGGCGAACATTAATCGCTCTCTTAGTACGCCCCACATATACTAAATTGCAAGGGCATATAATTATATAGACAACCCGAAGGGTTCTACAGTTGGTGTTAGTCCTAGCCTTTATTACATACCCCGACTGAGGATCAATCCATTGGGGGCCCTCTAAAGTCGAGTGGCACCACTGACACTGTTGGCATTTTTCGTGGCCCCTAATCGTACTAGGATCTACTCTCATTTTACCAGATTTTAGGAGTGCCTGACCAATGGTCTTACCACGGCGATGGGGAAACAGGGGAAGTTCTGCAAAACATTCATGTAAACTCAGTATGGGCCAAAATTGTTTAATATGGGAGATTAATACTCCAGATGCAATAGAGTAAGGCTCTAGGAGCTCTAGGAAAGAGGCTAAAGCAGACAGGAGCACAGGTAGTATTCTCTTCAATTCTTCCAGTTAGGGGCAGAGGAAGGGACAGGGATGAACGTATCCTGAAGACGAATGAGTGGCTACAACGATGGTGCCAGGAAATGAACTTCGGATTCCTGAATCACGGAGAGGCACTACAGGGACTACAGGGACCAGACGGACTCCACCTGACCAACAGAGGTAAGAATGTCTTCGGACACAGGCTAGCCCACCTACTTCGAAGGGCTTTAAACTAGGTAAGTCGGGGGTGGGTACCCACTTTTACTCCGGAGCAGTAAGTAACAGTCCTGATGGGGTGAACCAAATCTCCGCTTCTAAGTCTGAGGTAAGTACCCTTATTGCAAAACAATCACTAGGTGACACTTTAATTCAAATGGATGGTTCACTACAGGAGCCTAGCAGACAGAAAGAGTGGAGAGCTATGTATGTTAACGCACACAGCCTAGGGAATAAATTTCTAGAACTAGAAACAGAAATAGTTAATGCAGACCTAGACGTAGTAGCAATATCAGAAACATGGTTCACAGACTCTCATGGGTGGGATATAACAATGCCGGGATACAACCTGCTTCGAAAAGACAGAGAGGGTAAGTTAGGAGGAGGGGTTGCACTTTACATCAAAGAGAACATCAAGACAACCAGGATCACGGATGTCAAGTATACTGGGGAATCCATCTGGGTGAACCTGGCCAGAGGCAGAGAAAAATGCCTGTACCTTGGTGTGGTATACAGACCCCCAAGACAATCGGAGGACAAGGATGCAGAATTAATCGAAGACATTGAGAATATCACCTTACGGGGGGACGTCGTTCTGATGGGAGACTTTAACATGCCTGATGTAGACTGGAACACACTCTCAACGAAAACTTGTGATAGCAGGAGGATATTAACATCCATGAAGGGAGCACGGCTCAAACAAATGGTACTAGAGCCCACTAGGGCCCAGGCCATCCTGGACCTGGTACTTACGAACGGGGAAAGCGTCTCGGAGGTCTCGGTGGGAGAAACGCTAGCCACCAGTGACCATAACATGGTATGGTTTAACCTTAAGAAAGGCTTCCCCAGGTCACAAACAAAAACAAGGGTACTCAAGTTCCGAGGCACCGACTTCGCACGCATGGGAGATTTCGTCCATCAGACGTTGCAGGTTCAAGAAGTAACTGATAATGTGGAAGCTATGTGGTCAACCTTGAAGTTGACCCTTCATGAGGCAACTGAACGCTACATAAAATCGGTAACCAAACAGCAAAGAAAAAAGAAACCCCAATGGTTCACTAAAGAGGTCTCTTACCTCGTCAAAGAAAAGAAAAAAGCATTTCTCTCATACAAACACACGGGGAAAAAAGAAACAAACATTGAATACAGGACAAAGTCTGCAGCGGTCAAAACGGCAGTCAGAGAGGCCAAACTTCGAATGGAAGAAACTCTAGCGAAGAACATTAAGAAAGGGGACAAATCCTTCTTCAGGTACATTAGCGACAGGAAAAAGAACACAGACGGGATAGTACGCCTTAGAACGCCAGAAGGAAACTATGTGGATACAGATTCTGATAAGGCCAAACTACTGAATGATTACTTCTGTTCAGTCTTCACCTGCGAGGCATCAGGGCACGGGCCACGGCTGGAAGCAAAGCAAAGCATGGAAGACCCATTTCAGAATTTTGAGTTCACACCAACTGATGTTCACAGAGAACTGTCAAGACTTAAGGTGAACAAAGCTATGGGACCGGATAATTTGCACCCAAGAGTGCTCAGAGAGCTATGCGATGTTCTGGCAAAACCATTAGCCACGCTCTTCAATCTCTCCCTAGGTACGGGGAGAGTCCCCCTAGACTGGAAAACAGCCAACGTTGTTCCTCTGCACAAAAAGGGCTGCAAAGCAGAGGCTGCGAATTACAGGCCGGTGAGTCTCACATCAATAGTGTGTAAACTCATGGAAACCCTGCTTAAAGGTAAATTAGACACAATATTGGATGAGGGAAATCTGAGGGATCCCTGTCAACATGGATTCACTAGGGGCAGGTCATGCCAATCCAATCTTATCAGCTTCTTTAACTGGGTGACAGGAAAGCTAGACTCGGGAGAGTCTCTAGACATAGTATACTTGGATTTCAGTAAAGCTTTTGACAGTGTCCCGCACCGCAGATTATTAAACAAGATGAAATCGATGGGGTTGGGTGAGAAACTAACTGCATGGGTCACTGATTGGCTGAGTGGAAGACTTCAGAGAGTGGTGGTCAACGGCACCCTCTCTGAGACATCGGAGTTGACTAGCGGAGTGCCGCAGGGATCAGTCCTGGGACCATCCCTTTTCAACATATTCATAGGGGACTTGACCCGGGGGCTTCAGGGTAAAGTAACACTGTTTGCTGACGACGCCAAACTGTGTAATATAGTAAGTGAAAGCAATCTCATGGATAGTATGACGCAAGATCTGATCACGTTAGAAAACTGGTCCTCGACATGGCAGCTGGGCTTCAACGCTAAGAAGTGTAAGGTCATGCATCTTGGCAGTAGAAATCCTTGCAGAACATACACCTTGAATGGAGAAGCACTAGCTAGGACTTCAGAAGAACGGGACTTGGGAGTTATCATCAGTGCAGACATGAAGGCTGCCAAACAAGTGGAGAAGGCCTCATCCAAGGCAAGGCAAATGATGGGATGTATCAAGAGAAGCTTCGTCAGCCGCAAACCTGAAGTCATCATGCCACTTTACAGATCATTGGTGAGACCTCATCTGGAATACTGTGTGCAATTCTGGAGGCCGCATTACCGTAAAGATGTGCTTCGAGCCGAGTCGGTCCAGCGGATGGCCACTAGAATGGTCTCCGGACTCAAGGGTCTCTCATACGAAGAAAGACTGGGCAAGTTGAAGCTCTATACTCTAGAGGAGCGCAGGGAAAGGGGTGACATGATTGAGACATTTAAATACGTTACAGGTCGTGTCGAGATGGAAAATGACATATTCTTTCCCATGGGACCCTCGGTTACAAGGGGGCACCCGCTTAAACTCAGAGGAGGGAAATTTAGTGGTGACGCCAGGAAGTACTTCTTCACGGAAAGGGTGGTGGATCATTGGAACAAACTTCCGATGCAGGTGGTCAAGGCCGCCAGCGTGCTCGACTTTAAGAATAGATGGGATATCCACGTGGGATCCCTACGAGGGTCGAGCTAAGGAACTAAGTCATCAGCACTCAGACTTAATGGGGTGGGTCAGTGGAGTGGGCAGACTTGATGGGCTGTGGCCCTTTTCTGCCGTCACCTTTCTATGTTTCTATGTTTCTATGTCTCCTCTTTATCACTAGATTTTTCTTGTAATAAAAGGTCTCTCTGGGCATACCTTGCTCTAAGGTAAGCTTGTCTAACAGATTTCCTAGGATAACCCCTTTCCAGGAATCTTACCTCCAGATCTTTAGCTACCCTTTTAAATTCGCCTAAGGTTGAACATACCCTTCGTATCCTTAAATATTGACTAATGGGTAAGCTATATCTCAGATGGTATGGATGGTAGCTATTGAAGTGGAGTAATGTATTCCTTGCTACAGCTTTTCTATATAATGTAGTGTGTATCCCTGTGTCGTCCTTGTTAATCAGGATGTCAAGAAATTCAATCGTAGTTTTGCTATAATGAGCCACAAATTGAAGATGTGGGTTTAAGGTGTTAATCCATGTGCAAAACTTCTTCAGGTTTTGTTCTGCCCCATCCCATATTATAAAAATGTCATCCAAAAATCTTTTCCAGACCTGAATGGACTGGAAAAATGTCGAAGGGTACACTAATTCGGTCTCAAACTTCCCCATATATAAAGTGGCTATAGACGGGGCCACTGTCACCCCCATTGCAACCCCCTCTATCTGCTGGTAAATAGTACCATTATATTCAAAGAAACTATCTTTGAGAACCCATTCAGCTAACCTAAGAAGGAAGGAGTTAGATATTCTCAAATGTTCAGTCCTGTTCACTATGGTATCTTCGATAATAGAGAGAGCGTCATTTTGGGGGATCTTCGTGTACAGGGATACTACATCGAGAGTGACAAGGATAGATTCTTTATGAGGGATAATTTCCTGAAGGGTCCTAAGAAAGTGTGAGGAGTCTCTCAAGTAGGATTTTACCTTAGCTGCTTCCACCCTTAAAAATGTATCGAGGAATTTAGAAAGTGGCTCTAATAAACTGGTCCTGGTGTTAACTATGGGCCTTCCTGGGGGTCTGGTGATGCTTTTATGTATTTTTTGGCACAAAGCGGATAGTGGGGGTTCTGGGGTGTTTTTCTAACAGAAACTGATATTCTTTAGTCGTAATGTGGCCTTGTTCATAATATTGGGTAATGAACGAAAAGATTTCTTTCATTAATGGGCCTGTAGGATCTTGTGAGAGGACCTTATAAGCTGTTGTGTCCTGCAGTTGCCTATCAGCTTCTTCCTGATAATTTCGGAGATCTTGAACAACTATTGCCCCTCCCTTATCCGCTTTAGTGATGGTGATTTTTTCCATATCCCGGAGTTGGTGAAGTGCTTGATGCTGTTGGTAAGTGAGATTGTATTGAATGTCAGAGGGTTTCAACGATCTTTCGAACTTAGTTAGCCCATCCAATACCAAGTCCTTAAATGTGCTTAATGCAGGGTCCAACTGTCCCGGTGGTATCCACTTGAAATCTTTTTTCACAATGGACAATTCTTCACGTTCAGGGATAACCGTCTGTGATTGGAAGAATAACTTGATGTGTAGTTTTCTAATAAATTTGTGGAAAGCTATCTTAAGAGTGAAAAAGTCTGGTCTCTCCTGGATCACATACCCCAAGCCCAACTGGAGCACTGTATTTTGGCTAGATGTTAAAGCCATAGAAGATGTATTTATTACTAAAGGCATTATTTCATCCGCACTGTTCTGCCCCGAGTTTGGCCCCGTCCTCTGTTTCTGGTCTTTGCGCTTGGAGCCCTGGTGGACTGTTGTTGGGTTTCTTCCCCCGACGTCTTCGAGACGGAGGATTCCCCTGAGTCGCCACTCAGTGCTTCAGAATCGGTTGAATATGCATCAAATGCTATTTTCTTTTTAGTTTGTGCTGGGATGTTTCTTTTGTTCCAGGTATACACCTTTCCTGCTGTGTAATCCCTTTCACCACGCTTCCATTTTTTAATTTTGGTTTGTTTGACTGATTCCCGTAGATTTTGTAGCGTCTCATCAAGTTCTTTTCGTTTGTTATCATATTCCTCCTTTTCCATTTTCCTCTGAAGTTCTTGTTCCATGTCAACACACTTCACTTTCAAATCCTGTTCAATAACTGTCGTGGTTTCCACCAGCAGTATCATCAAGTCTCGGGAACATCTGTTTAAAATAGCAGTCCACTTGTCCATAAAAGGTTTATCCATGCCCATCAACATAGGTTCTTTGAGGATACGTAATCCTCGAGGTATCATAGCCCTCTTTAGGTATTGAACGAGCGTGCTCCCATGTAACTCCGCCTGAATTAATCTCTTCTGTGTTAATTCCCATTCTTGCCAGGTGGATTGTCCTCATCGTCTAGTTATTCAGTGTGTCTTACTATAATTGTTATATGAAAGAATGTACTCCGTCCCCTGACGTCACGTTCCACATTATGGTTGATTGACGTGAGGGGATGGAACCTATAAATCATGTGATTTAGAGTCGGCCAGCCATTTCGTTTTGACGCTATGGTGGTTGAATGTTTGTGAGAGGTAAGAATGATTTAAATATATTTTACACAATTATACTTAGCAATAGTGCTGTAAGAAGTTGGGAAGGTGGATTAGTGTAATTTAGATTTAGATTTTATATTTCACAGGGAGTTGGAGCCTTGAGAAAGCCCATTATTTTATACGGGCGAAACATGTCGGTGTTTTCACACAAACTCCCCTGCACAGCGTCTTGCTAAAAGCTAAAAGCTAAGTATTCTTAGTATTTAACACGTATTTATACAAAACTTGCAAAAAAGTATAATATTAAAAAAAAAAAATAAACTGGTTCCAATGAGGAGTGGGAGCATAAAGCCATACACTATGAGAATGCTTGAGTGTGTGGTGGCCCGCTGAGGAACAGTGAATAATTAATGAATAAACAACTGAATGAAGGTCGTTAATGCAGTGGGATAATTTCTCTCAGCTGAATTATATTTAGACTAGATTCTTTCTTCATTCGAAATAGATTTGAGTATAGTGCCTAAGTTCTCATTTCATGATAAGAATGGCACAAGATGAAACAGAATTTATAGGGTACACTGAAGAGCAATTCAGGTCTATAGTTTCTAGACCTGCTCTATTGGACGATGTGGAGGATACTCCAGGACAATCCACCTGGCAAGAATGGGAATTAACACAGAAGAGATTAATTCAGGCGGAGTTACATGGGAGCACGCTCGTTCAATACCTAAAGAGGGCTATGATACCTCGAGGATTACGTATCCTCAAAGAACCTATGTTGATGGGCATGGATAAACCTTTTATGGACAAGTGGACTGCTATTTTAAACAGATGTTCCCGAGACTTGATGATACTGCTGGTGGAAACCATGACAGTTATTGAACAGGATTTGAAAGTGAAGTGTGTTGACATGGAACAAGAACTTCAGAGGAAAATGGAAAAGGAGGAATATGATAACAAACGAAAAGAACTTGATGAGACGCTACAAAATCTACGGGAATCAGTCAAACAAACCAAAATTTAAAAATGGAAGCGTGGTGAAAGGGATTACATGGCAGGAAAGGTGTATACCTGGAACAAAAGAAACATCCCAGCACAAACTAAAAAGAAAATAGCATTTGATGCATATTCAACCGATTCTGAAGCACTGAGTGGCGACTCAGGGGAATCCTCTGTCTCGAAGACGTCGGGGGAAGAAACCCAACAACAGTCCACCAGGGCTCCAAGCGCAAAGACCAGAAACAGAGGACGGGGCCAAACTCGGGGCAGAACAGTGCGGATGAAATAATGCCTTTAGTAATAAATACATCTTCTATAGCTTTAACATCTAGCCAAAATACAGTGCTCCAGTTGGGCTTGGGGTATGTGATCCAGGAGAGACCAGACTTTTTCACTCTTAAGATAGCTTTCCACAAATTTATTAGAAAACTACACATCAAGTTATTCTTCCAATCACAGACGGTTATCCCTGAACGTGAAGAATTGTCCATTGTGAAAAAAGATTCCAAGTGGATACCACCGGGACAGTTGGACCCTGCATTAAGCACATTTAAGGACTTGGTATTGGATGGGCTAACTAAGTTTGAAAGATCGTTGAAACCCTCTGACATTCAATACAATCTCACTTACCAACAGCATCAAGCACTTCACCAACTCCGGGATATGGAAAAAATCACCATCACTAAAGCGGATAAGGGAGGGGCAATAGTTGTTCAAGATCTCCGAAATTATCAGGAAGAAGCTGATAGGCAACTGCAGGACACAACAGCTTATAAGGTCCTCTCACAAGATCCTACAGGCCCATTAATGAAAGAAATCTTTTCGTTCATTACCCAATATTATGAACAAGGCCACATTACGACTAAAGAATATCAGTTTCTGTTAGAAAAACACCCCAGAACCCCCACTATCCGCTTTGTGCCAAAAATACATAAAAGCATCACCAGACCCCCAGGAAGGCCCATAGTTAACACCAGGACCAGTTTATTAGAGCCACTTTCTAAATTCCTCGATACATTTTTAAGGGTGGAAGCAGCTAAGGTAAAATCCTACTTGAGAGACTCCTCACACTTTCTTAGGACCCTTCAGGAAATTATCCCTCATAAAGAATCTATCCTTGTCACTCTCGATGTAGTATCCCTGTACACGAAGATCCCCCAAAATGACGCTCTCTCTATTATCGAAGATACCATAGTGAACAGGACTGAACATTTGAGAATATCTAACTCCTTCCTTCTTAGGTTAGCTGAATGGGTTCTCAAAGATAGTTTCTTTGAATATAATGGTACTATTTACCAGCAGATAGAGGGGGTTGCAATGGGGGTGACAGTGGCCCCGTCTATAGCCACTTTATATATGGGGAAGTTTGAGACCGAATTAGTGTACCCTTCGACATTTTTCCAGTCCATTCAGGTCTGGAAAAGATTTTTGGATGACATTTTTATAATATGGGATGGGGCAGAACAAGACCTGAAGAAGTTTTGCACATGGATTAACACCTTAAACCCACATCTTCAATTTGTGGCTCATTATAGCAAAACTACGATTGAATTTCTTGACATCCTGATTAACAAGGACGACACAGGGATACACACTACATTATATAGAAAAGCTGTAGCAAGGAATACATTACTCCACTTCAATAGCTACCATCCATACCATCTGAGATATAGCTTACCCATTAGTCAATATTTAAGGATACGAAGGGTATGTTCAACCTTAGGCGAATTTAAAAGGGTAGCTAAAGATCTGGAGGTAAGATTCCTGGAAAGGGGTTATCCTAGGAAATCTGTTAGACAAGCTTACCTTAGAGCAAGGTATGCCCAGAGAGACCTTTTATTACAAGAAAAATCTAGTGATAAAGAGGAGGAGCGTCTTGTTTATGTTTTGCCTTACTCTATTGCATCTGGAGTATTAATCTCCCATATTAAACAATTTTGGCCCATACTGAGTTTACATGAATGTTTTGCAGAACTTCCTCTGTTTTTCCATCGCCGTGGTAAGACCATTGGTCAGGCACTCCTAAAATCTGGTAAAATGAGAGTAGATCCTAGTACGATTAGGGGCCACGAAAAATGCCAACAGTGTCAGTGGTGCCACTCGACTTTAGAGAGCCCCCAATGGACTGATCCTTAGTCGGGGTATGTAATAAAGGCTAGGACTAACACCAACTGTAGAACCCTTCGGGTTGTCTATATAATTATATGCCCTTGCAATTTAGTATATGTGGGGCGTACTAAGAGAGCGATTAATGTTCGCCTCAACGAACACAAATCGCGGATTACCACTCTAGCTATGCAAGCCCCGATAGTCCAGCATTGTATAGATAGAGATCATGGGGTCCACCAACTAAAATGGAGAGTCATAGACCATATCGAAACAAGTGAATTAAAAGGGGATTGGGAACAGAGACTTAACATGCTTGAATAGCGATGGATTTACCGCTTAAACTCAGTGGTCCCGTATGGACTCAACAACGAGTTAGAGTGGGCCTCTCTCATATAAGATTTCACAGGTTTCGAGGTTCCCCCTCATCGTCTAGTTATTCAGTGTGTCTTACTATAATTGTTATATGAAAGAATGTATTCCGTCCCCTGACGTCACGTTCCACATTATGGTTGGTTGACGTGAGGGGATGGAACCTATAAATCACGTGATTTAGAGTCGGCCAGCCATTTCGTTTTGACGCTATGGTGGTTGAATGTTTGTGAGAGGTAAGAATGATTTAAATATATTTTACACAATTATACTTAGCAATAGTGCTGTAAGAAGTTGGGAAGGTGGATTAGTGTAATTTAGATTTTGATTTTATATTTCACAGGGAGTTGGAGCCTTGAGAAAGCCCATTATTTTATACGGGCGAAACATGTCGGTGTTTTCACACAAACTCCCCTGCACAGTGTCTTGCTAAAAGCTAAAAGCTAAGTATTCTTAGTATTTAACACGTATTTATACAAAACTTGCAAAAAAGTATAATATTAAAAATATATATATATATATATAAACTGGTTCCAATGAGGAGTGGGAGCATAAAGCCATACACTATGAGAATGCTTGAGTGTGTGGTGGCCCGCTGAGGAACAGTGAATAATTAATGAATAAACAACTGAATGAAAGTCGTTAATGCAGTGGGATAATTTCTCTCAGCTGAATTATATTTAGACTAGATTCTTTCTTCATTCGAAATAGATTTGAGTATAGTGCCTAAGTTCTCATTCCAATCTTACTATGGCATGTGACAGTCCAAAGGTTATAATGCATATTTCTTAAGCTTTCTTGATTAGCCTTAAGTCAGGGTCTGCTTTGGCACATAGGCAAAGTCTGATTGTTGCCCATATAAGGGATGCTTAAACAAGATAAGAGATAAGGGTAAACCTGTGTCAGGTTAATATGTGGCAAAAGTCTTGTGACAAGATGCTAGTATTTTCCTTTACTTAAAATGGCTGCATGGCAAGAAGGGAAAGGGAATGGGAATAATTCATAATTCCTCACAGGGGCTCATGATTCTTTCACAGGGGCGGTGAAATCAGTGTGCCGATTTCGCCCTGTTTCAGAATGGCGTCCCTACACCCTAGACAACATTTCTGTAAAATTTGGTTGGATTTCAAGGGGGGGTCGAGCGTGGGTGGTTTTCAGTATTGGTCCATGGAATGACCCAGTATTAAATTGATAACATCCAAAGATCTCAGCCTCACCTCCTTCGTGGAAACCTGGCTCAGGGACAATAGTAGTCCAGAACTGACCCACCTGTGCTCCCCTGGCTACAGTATCATTCAAATCCCTAAGCCAGGAAAACAAAGTGGAGGTCAGGTGGTAATCTACAAAAGCTCCTTGAACATTACATTAACTGACTCCTCAATCCAGCCTGACATAGAATACATGACATGCAAACTGGACGACAAAACCAACAACCACTCCAGCAGTATTGGCCTCTTACTAGTCTACTTGCCCTTCAGGACCACAATCAGTCGACATCAAGCTACAGGAAATTATCTTGAACCTAACATGTCAATATACCTGACTTGTTATTTTAGGCAACAAACATGCTTTTAGACAAACAAAGCGTCTCTGCCAGCAGACTAAAAACCTTCTTCAAAGACTCACATCTAGATCCAAACCCTCAGGTCCCATACACGAAAAGGGACACACACTTGACATAATTGCCTCTTATCCTTCCAACCTCACCTTAAATACAGACTGGTCTCCAGTTCCCTAGTTGGACCATTACCAACTATCCTTCAATCTCCATCTAAGCACAGACAGGACATCCCTCAACAGACCCCCAGCAATAACTATCGAGAGGCAAAACTGACAGTGCTCAGTTCTGGAATGAAGTGATTGTAAGGCTAGACCCAGCTCCAAACAGCATCTTCATAATGTTGACAACCTAGGACGAAGCAAGTGAAAAAACACTGAACAAACAAGGCCCGCTATGCTACTGTAACTCAAGAGCAACAAGAGCCTCTCCTTGGTTCATGACCATCTTAAAAGCAGAAAAACAACTTGCTGTAGACTTAAGCGGAAAAGGCAAAAAAGTAGTCTGCCTGAACACAAAACTGCATGGAGGGCTGCGATCAACAAATACAAACACAACATAGCTGAGACAAAAAAGACCTACTACGCCCAACAAATTGAAAATGATAACTTCAATCCCTAAAAACTATTTCAATTACTACGAACCATGACCAATCCCCCTGAACTAGGCTTGGTTGAAAAGATCTCACAACCCAATGCCCAGACCCTTGCCAAACATTTCCTCCATAAGATAAAGACTGTACAAGATGTTGGAACTGCTTTTAACACCATAGCACTAATCCAACCACCTCCACAAGAAAACTCCAACCCTTATGCCGCTGACAAAATATGGAGAACATTCTCACCACTAGAAAATTCAGATACTGATAAACTCCTAAAAAAAACAACTCTCCTCTCAGAGCAGTGTCCTTGACATATGCCCCGGCCAGCTATTAGCCAACGCCCCAGACTGCATCGTAACCTGGCTCATTCACCTCCTGAACAGCTTACTTCACCCATGGCCAACTCTCCCCATCCTCCCCAGATGGGTCAAATCATGCTCACCCCAATACCCAAGGCCTCAAGCACGGACCTAACAAACTACAGGCCTATAGCCGGCATCCGTACGCTCACTTGAAATCTCGATAGCTCTGTTGCTTCAGCTCACCAGTCAAGCCTAACATTAGGATCTTATAAGACCATTCACAAGAGCCTCTCAATACTTGCTCCATAGTCTGAAACACCCCATTCCAAAAGCACTGCAAAGTGGAGCATTCCAAGAAGTGGTGTACCAGGGAACTCCTGCCAACTTTACATTTAACACACCAATTGTCCTCCCAGTGACCCATAGTTCTGCCTTATGTAACAGTTTAAATTGAAGCTCATGCAAGCCTACATTAAGGGTAAGGTGAAACACTGAAGAGTAACTAAGTGACAATTCCCATTCCAGCACATCTTCCCCCAAAGTGTCACTCCAAAACTGCACTAAGTAGGTCAAATTCAGTAAAGGAAGGAAGCCCCTTCGGGCCCTGTTTCAGGGAATGCATGTAGTGTCTAATCTGCAGATGCACATAAAAATGCCCCTATGGTCCAGACCACCTATTCTGACAGTCTGAGAAGGATAAAAGGGAGCCTGTACCTGGAGCACTTAGTTGCTCCACAAACCTGCAACTGGAACGAGCCCACAAAAAAAGGGAGACCACATCAGTCCCGCTGGGAAATCTGGGTTGCCAACAAACTCTAGGAAAGGTGAAGGGCCCTGAGCTCTGCCTATGGAAATTCTCCACCAGTCTTAGGCCTTCCACAGTGGGTGAAGAAGGGGTATCAAGCGAACACCCCTATCCCAAGTGTGTAGTGCATTAAACATGGAATAAGGGGAAGCCTCTGTCCTCCAAAGAGGGAGCAAATTTGTAATATATATTTAATGAATCCAGTGCATAATTGCTGCCATGTTATACAAGCGCAAATCAAGTAGTCATATTCCGCGTGTGCTCTATCATGCACCAATTCATGAAAGCCAATTCGAGCCCTACGAGACCTCCAGAGAAAGGAGGATATCAGACCGCGATAGACTAGCTCATCTCTTCGAGTCACCCACAGCGGCATCATCTGCAGGGGATAGAGTATCTTAGGCTGTAGGACCGTTTTAACTAATGTCATCCTCCCCAAAAACGAGACCAGCAATTCTTTCCACTGCTGGCATAGGGCCTTGATGGCTACAATCTTCTCCCTAACATTTTTCCTATAAAGAATGGCTTGGTCTCTATGAAGATAAACTCCCAGGTATTTAAGCAATCCCTTCGCCCATGTCAATGAAAAGGAAGTTAACATCTGACAAGGGCAATCTAAGAAAACTGCCAAAGCCTCTGATTTGTCAAAGTTCATTTGTAATCTGGAAAAAGAACCAAAAACCTGTATCACCGAAACCAGAGCAGGGACATCCCAAGAGGCAGATTCCAAAAAGGCCAACATGTCATCAGCAAAAAGGTTAAGTTTATATTCCTGAGCACAGAATTCCCTCTATCAACGCATGGTGCCAAATCTTACTAGCCAGAGGTTCTCAAGAGATAGTACAAAAAGCATAGGCGAAAGGGGACAGCCCTACCTGGTGCCATGTTCCAGTGAAAATATAAAGTTCCCCATTGATCAAAATCTGAGCTGTAGCGGTGTGATACAAAGACCGCTGAGCATGGGGCATTGACGCCATTTGTGAAAGCTTCAGGTTTGAAAATAATTCTACATGCAAAATGACACCAGCGCAAGGTTTTAAAATTATAACCAGGATTTATTGAATTATTGGTTCTATTTTCCCATTATTAGATCAAAAGAACAGCATAATTGCTTACGTTGCGCTCATAGGAGATCATCATCGTGGCCAAAGACTGGCCTTCTCACAATGGTCTCGTCTTTCTATCTCATTACAGTCTATTATATAACTTTTGGTTTAGTGACATCATCAAGTTTGACGACCAATAACATTTCTATGGGTGGTCTTAAAGTTTAAACAAAGAAACATTCCTCCATGTTTAAAAGTTATACAAAGTTTTCAGAAAATTACTTTTGATTTCTGAATTAACATTATAACATTCAAGAGAATCTATAATTATTAACATGGTAAATTCTCAGTCCTTCCATGCTGACAAGTTCTGAGCCTTAAAGGAAAAAAAACTCCTAAGCTGACAGATTCAAATTGCACAGCCTTACACAGAAATCTTACTCAGGAGAAAAAAGGGGGGTTAAATCCCCCTCTCCTCTTCCTGAAGCATGGGCTTCCAATGCCCCCCTTCTCCCTATTCTTGAGACTGACTCTAATCACTTCCAGATGTTGTGCTCAAGATTTTTTCTTAATGTTTCTGCTTATAAAACCATTTATATTTCCACATATCACATCCATGGGCCCCAAACATTCATAATTTCATTCATATCTTGGCCATTCATACTTCATACATTTTATATCTCAGTTTGGAATATGGAATTTAATATGCTTTTCCTAACTAGCCTGAGCACATCTGTTAACAATTAGAACCACGAGGCTAAAGGCGGGAAGCTGAACAAAGAACAGAAACTATTCACTGGCACAAGATGCTGACCTAAGACAGGACAGTTATAGCACATACAAAAGAACCTAAAACTGGACTCCATGTAATCATGTAATCATGATTTCCACCATGATTTAGCTCAACAGCAAAGTACACAAGAAAACACCATTCTTTTCCTTATATTAATCTTTAGTGTGTTTTTTCTTCTGGCCTTAGCTACATTATATTTAAATGTTTTATTCACCTATTTTTCGTACGCTTCTATTTGGGCGCGGTCCTTAACTAACACAGATGTTTGTCTAACTAGAATTACCCAGAATCATACGAAAAACTGGCGCTACAAAAATACTGCACTATCATGCTTCTGACCTCAATATCGTCCCATAAACAGCGCTAGCCACCATGAGCCACGATTCAATCCCCTCTTGGATATTACTGAATTTATGAAGTAATATTCATAATTGAGCTCGTGGTCTTATCTGTGGCGCTGGGGTTCACTCAGGGTACGGTTCTTCTTATGGATCAGTGTGTCTGTGCAAGTATATTCTTTTAAATGCCAATTAGATAGCAAAAGCCAGAAAAATGTACTACCTAGGCCTGCAACGGCAGGTGCCTAGAAGATCTTACCCAAAGCTTACTTGAATTCTCTAGTGAGAATGCAAGCAAATCCCATCCACTATTCTAGATAAAACCCATCTAAGTGTACATTTATGTAAGTTGCTGTCTAAACCATATCATATAGGAAACTTACCATTCCAGTGGTAGTTAGACAGTCAGTGTCTGTTCTAGGTGCAAGTACAGTCCTAGAGCAGAGACGTCTGTTGTTTTATTCATAGAGGTATTCATGAAACTCCAGTACTTTTAAAGTTTAAAAGTCAGTAATTTAGAGAAAGTATAGCTAAAGAAAAATAGAACCCTAGATTTCCCTAAGATAAAGAGAACCTCAGTATTACCTAATTTAATTAGTCCCTATGCTCAAAAGTGTTATGTTATAAAATCTTGGAATTATATTAATAAAGTGTAAAATAATGCACAGTGTTAAGAAAACCCAAATATATGCTTAATATGGAAATGTACTCATGTGCAGATAATGCATGCACATTAGATATAAGTTTTCTTTTTCTGTGTGTGTTGCAGGAACTCATTTCTCAAATTTAAATTAAAATCATTAAAAGGACTGATGATATCAGCTGTTAAACCCAATTAAACAATATTGCGGCACTGTGTTACAGCTTAGAAGCTACCACTGTATATGGAAATACAGTCATATGAAATAAAATTTAAAATACAGGATACACAAAATATTTTCTGAGAACAATGCATGAAGACAATGATAAAGAAAATACAGTTATTAATACAATATCAGAATAAGTCTATGAAATTATGCAAAAGTATAATTAAAGTTCAGAAGCCTAATTCAAATGAAGTGATTTAAAGTAACGTGGTTTAAGATAAAGTCTGTTTTTTCGTTCAAAATTTTTTATATGAGTCCAGAAATGTCTTTTGCAAATAGTTTTAGCAACTTGTAAGGTCGGAGTCTCTAAATTAATTTCAGTGAAATTTAAATCATGGCTTTAAAAAGTTCATGCTGCAACATTTTCATAATTCAAGCTTGGCTTTTCTGTAACTATGGAACTGCTTTTTCTTTACTGGTACAACTGAAAGGTAAGCACAGCTCATTAGTTGAAGACAAAGGAACACTGAAATTCCCGCCGAAAATTCAGCATCGGAATTTTTCTCTGTGTTCTCCACAGCTCTAGTGGTGGTATGTGGTACTGCTGATCAGTGTAAATCCTGGAAGGAAAGCACATGTTCATTAACAAAAGAACAAAGAAAAAGAAACACATGGCACGTTATCACGTTATCCCCTCTGCAAACTGTACTAATTCTTGTGTTGCAGAGCCACATTCTCTGTGTGGAATTGTTGAAAGGATTCAAAGAAGGTTCTTAACTGAAACACAAAACATACAGATTAAATAGACTTTTTTCAGGGTCCTGTAGTACCAAAATATGGCCACAGGAAAATTTAAACATGCAGACACATTCTCTACATGGTAAAATTAGACTTTCTTTTTTTCTAACATCAGGGAATTATTCTCAATTCCATATTCTTTATTAGGTTCCTATCCTGAAGAGCTTACTTGTAAAAAGTAAGCAAAATTTCAATTCCGAATTCATCCACTTACATAAAAGTTTATTATAATTGTTCTTTTCCCGTTAACTAAGTTAGCAAGCCCTTTGTTTCACATTTATTTCGATTTTCAAAAAAATATAGGTACTTAACCTCTATTTTTGTTAGTCTTTTTATTTTAAACTTCCCAATTTAATTTTAAAATGCATTTAAATTTAATTACTCCCTAATCATACATTCCGGACAATGCACAAGTTTAAAAATACTTTATAAACCATGCAGGGGCACAAAAATTCATATTCAAAATTAATTTGAAACACTGAGATAAAACACAAAGGCAGGAATTTTATTTTTCCCTTATGCACACTTGCCTGCTTTTAAGCATGGTATCTGTTTTTTGGAATAAATCTTTTTCTTTTCCACAAAATTATCCTTTCACTGTTGAATACATTCCCAAGTCCAGCAGAATTCTTTTCTCTTCTCCCATCTTCCCTATCGAACTTCTAATTAACACATTTCACAAGCTTTCTTTCCACATTCCTGTACATTCGTTCTACAAACTATCTCCCTGCTTTGAAACAGCCAAACATTTAAACGATCTAGCTATTCAAACTTTCTTTTCCTTTTCACTTCACTTTCTTGTTTAAAAATCACTTTCCAATTCCTTCTGATCCTACAGTTCTGTTCTTCCAATATTCTGATAACCTTTTTTAAAATATAAAGAAACAACATACAGGCTACATAACCTCTTTTTAATGCATTCTTTGACATAGCCCTAGGCTACAAACAGCTCTGAAGCTACTAAAGTACCTCAATTGTTCTTAACAGCACAGATCTACACTACAAAAACAACATACACAAACTTTCCGGAACTCTAAACAGCATGCTGGTAAAGTTTTATCAGAGAGAGACCACATTGAATCCTGATATTCACACTACATAAGCTTTTCTTTTTTTCTACTACATCGGAAACAAATTTAAGCCACGGATACATAGGATTCTCATGTCTTGCTAAACTACCAGTTCTCAATAAACCCTTTTAATATGCAAAACAGACTTGCTCCGAGACTTCTCAAAAAAGAAGAATCAAATTCGTTAACTGACTAGTATATAAGCAAATACCTGTTGGAAAATCTGTAGCCCTGAGACAAAGGACTCCATTGCTGCTATTCCCTCCCCCTCTTTCCTCACGTGATAGCTCTGTGGAAGGCATGGAGGAAAAAGGTGGGGGTGAAAATCCCCCATTTGCAGCCCGCTCTTTCAAACAAAGGAACAGCATAGAGCGAGAGGGGACTTCTTGTAAGATACCATTAACTTTTCTTTTCTTTTTCCAGAGACAAGAGAAACAGTTAGGGCAGAGCAAAAATGACAGAGAGAGACAGAACTGGAGTTTAGAAAGACAAAGCTGAGAAACACAATTTCTTTTTTCTTTTCAAAGTAGTTACTTCAGATAGGCACTGAAAATGCAGAGGGAGACAAAGAAGGAAGGGGTGCCCTCAGCCCGTTTTTTCAAACAAAGAGACGGGTGAGGGAAACTTTTCAAAGTCAGATTAAAACAGACAGTTTTCTTTTTCACAGAGAGAAAGAGTTAGTTCAGAGACAAAGCTTAGACACACAGCCGGAGAATATATATTTTTTCTTCAAACTCAGTAAGCAAAAACTTACGTTCACAGAGGAGACCTGCTCTCTACTGGGCACTTTTACCTTTCAGACAGGCACTGCTCAGTTTAAAAGCCAGATGGAAAAATGCCAGCACTGCAAGGGATTTTTTTTTCTTTTCTTTTCACAACATTCTTTCTGTGTTACTTTTATTTCTAATTTTTTCTTTTTCTTTTTCCATTAACAAGTAATTTCCACTAACTTTATACAATTATGTACAGATATATACAAGCAGCATTATTATTTTTAATTTTTTTTCTTTAAACAGGCGTAATACTCACAATTGTCCAGTTTTCCGGTCCCGTTTTATCTCTAATTTCCGCCATATTCCTGCGCAGCCAGTCAACCTGTGACTACCTTTTGTTACACAACCATGCGAAATCTCTAAAGTTCCTAGAGTTTCTATGAATAACCTATAAGCTTTTTCAAGGCGTCAAATTAGTTAGTTCCCGGGTTTCGGCACCAATTGAGCATGGGGCATTGACGCCATTTGTGAAAGCTTCAGGTTTGAAAATAATTCTACATGCAAAATGACACCAGCGCAAGGTTTTAAAATTATAACCAGGATTTATTGAATTATTGGTTCTATTTTCCCATTATTAGATCAAAAGAACAGCATAATTGCTTACGTTGCGCTCATGGGAGATCATCATCGTGGCCAAAGACTGGCCTTCTCACAATGGTCTCGTCTTTCTATCTCATTACAGTCTATTATATAACTTTTGGTTTAGTGACATCATCAAGTTTGACGACCAATAACATTTCTATGGGTGGTCTTAAAGTTTAAACAAAGAAACATTCCTCCATGTTTAAAAGTTATACAAAGTTTTCAGAAAATTACTTTTGATTTCTGAATTAACATTATAACATTCAAGAGAATCTATAATTATTAACATGGTAAATTCTCAGTCCTTCCATGCTGACAAGTTCTGAGCCTTAAAGGAAAAAAAACTCCTAAGCTGACAGATTCAAATTGCACAGCCTTACACAGAAATCTTACTCAGGAGAAAAAAGGGGGGTTAAATCCCCCTCTCCTTTTCCTGAAGCATGGGCTTCCAATGCCCCCCTTCTCCCTATTCTTGAGACTGACTCTAATCACTTCCAGATGTTGTGCTCAAGATTTTTTCTTAATGTTTCTGCTTATAAAACCATTTATATTTCCACATATCACATCCATGGGCCCCAAACATTCATAATTTCATTCATATCTTGGCCATTCATACTTCATACATTTTATATCTCAGTTTGGAATATGGAATTTAATATGCTTTTCCTAACTAGCCTGAGCACATCTGTTAACAATTAGAACCACGAGGCTAAAGGCGGGAAGCTGAACAAAGAACAGAAACTATTCACTGGCACAAGATGCTGACCTAAGACAGGACAGTTATAGCACATACAAAAGAACCTAAAACTGGACTCCATGTAATCATGTAATCATGATTTCCACCATGATTTAGCTCAACAGCAAAGTACACAAGAAAACACCATTCTTTTCCTTATATTAATCTTTAGTGTGTTTTTTCTTCTGGCCTTAGCTACATTATATTTAAATGTTTTATTCACCTATTTTTCGTACGCTTCTATTTGGGCGCGGTCCTTAACTAACACAGATGTTTGTCTAACTAGAATTACCCAGAATCATACGAAAAACTGGCGCTACAAAAATACTGCACTATCATGCTTCTGACCTCAATATCGTCCCATAAACAGCGCTAGCCACCATGAGCCACGATTCACCGCACACCAGATAAGAATTCGCCCATAATGCCAAAGTGAGGCAAAATCCAGAAGAGATGGGCCCAGAGAATCTTGTCAAATGCTTTTTCAGCATCCAAACTAGCAATGATGGCATCCCCCGGGACCCCTCACTGAACCTGCAGAGCGTGGAAAGCACAGAGGATGTTAGTAGAAGCATAGTGACCAGGGACAAACCCCGTTTGATCCGGGTGTATCAGCAAGAGTAAAACCGAACTTAGCAGAGTTGCAAGTATACTAGAAAAAAAATTTATGTCTCAATTTAAAAGTGAAATGGGACTGTAAGATCTCACCAATTCGAGGTCCGTGCCTGGCTTCGGCAAAATGACAATTATAGCATGGGTTAATCTACCAGTCTGTTGGCCAGGGACACAAAGCATGACAAAGGTCTCAAAAAGATCCAATCAACGGCTCCCCCATGATCTTGTAAAATTCTGGCCCAAGACCATCAGGTCCGGGAGCCTTTGCCAGCTTTAAATGTTTTATCGTGTGCTGGATCTCCTAGCCTGATACTGGTACATTTAAACTAGCTGTCTGATAAGTCGTCAGAGAAAGGAGCGCCAAATCCCTAATAAAACCTCCCAAGCAGACACATCACAATGACCTTTGTCATACAAAGTTTGGTAAAGCTGAACAAAAGCCAACTGTATAACTTGGGTATTAGCTGAGACTTAAGTTTGATAAGGCGTGCCAGCAATTTGCCCCATTTATAAAGCTTGTATTTGTACAGTTGAATATCACGACTAGCTATTTGGTCCAAAAGCTCAATGCACTTCCACGCTGTCGGTCATTGCTGCTTGATACTAGTTAAGGGTTTGCGCAAATGGGTTTTTCGTAAAGAGTGCAGATGATGAGAAAGGGCTAGGAAATCTGCGTCCCTAGCCTTACAAGTTCAAATGTAGTATTCTATAGTTCCATCACACATGACTGCCTTAGCAGCCTCCCAATAGGTAATGGTATCTACATCTGCACCGATATTGTTGCTGAGAAAAAGGCCCCACATGTCCTGCAAGTAGGCATGGAAAGCACAGTCTAGGTACAAAGTAGGGTTCATTTTCCATGCCCCCCTTGCCACCCGCATCGAGAGACCAATGTCCACACCTATATCAAACCATGATCCGACACCACCTCTTCATCAATGTCAGCCACCCGAATATGCGGCAATAGGTTGTTCGCCAACAAGATATAGTCTAACCGTGCGTGTACCTTAGGCACATGGAAATAATGAGAATAACTGCGTTCTTCAGGGTGTAATACACGCCAAACATCCAAGAGCTCCAATTCCTGAAGGAGAAAGTTAACACCCTTTCCGTCCCCTCTAGGTCTATGCTTAGATGGACTACAATCAATGGATGGGTCGGAAGTAATATTAAAATCCCCTTCAACCACAAGCTGATACTCTGGGAACACATGAAGCTTTGCTAGGAGGCCGGAAAAAACTTAGAATAAACATTGGGAGCATAGACAGAGCATAAAGTGAGTTTTGTGCCCATAACATCTCCCACCCAGATTACAAATCTCCCTTCGGGATCCTGTATGATTTTAGGTGCCAAGTAGGTTAGATGTGTATGAAATAATAGAGCAACCCCACGCTAACATTGTACAAAAAGGAGACCAGCTCCCCCAGCCAAGCCTTTCTCAATTTAAGATGTTCTACATGTATAAGGTGGATTTCCTGAAGAAGCAAGATATTTACCTGCAACTGTTTACAATAAGCCGAAACTTTAGATCTTTTTATAGAAGGTATGTTATCCACATTAAGTGAGGATATATGGAACTTATCCGTAACTGTAATAGCAAAGAAGTCAGTTGAATATATATGCAATGTTGAGGAATTTCTGAAACTTACAGGTGCGATGGATAAGGTGTCACAGAAAATTGAGATTGTGAATGAATTAAAACAAGGTGTCTATTAAAAATCTGGGGATTCAAATGAGAGATCTATAGTGACAAAGTCGGAGGCAATGGTAATTAAGGATTGAAAGGTTTTAAATTATTGATTCTACATTTTAGCTAATGCTAAGGATGTTCAAAAGTTTAAGTTTGACTTGTGACTTTTAAGACATAAGTAAATTTATATACCATTGTTTAAATAAGTCATGGAATTGAAAGATAAAAATTCTAAAGGAAACAGGAAAACTGTCTTTGTATATAGACTTACACAATCATGTGAATGTCACGGTTTCTTATAGATAAAGAACACAAAAGTTAATTAAGAGTTTACACAGATGTTAGGAAGTGTCTGGAAAATCTATCCTTAGGGAAGTGGAACTTTTCTACTGACATAAGTTAAGTTTGACAGGTTCCAAATGTCAATTGTTATATGGCGAAAAGGAGTAACACTGACATTTATTGGATATGATGAGTATATACTGGTCTATCTTTTACATTGGAAATTTATCTTTAGTTCAGGCTATCAAGTGTTAACTTGGACAATTATATGAAAAAAATACGTTTTTGTAAATGAACTAGGCTCCACAGGATATACGGGTGACAGATCAAATGCACGCAAGACAATAGCGCGCAGACAAAAATGTGAAGACAACTCAGCGCAAACAATAGCGCGTGAAACAATTGAGCACAAGTATAACTCAGCGCAAGACAATTGAGCGCAATGATAACTCAGTGCAATGACAATTCAGCGCACCTCAACATGGTGCCTGGCGAACGAAGGGCACGAGCATGTTCAGCACGTTAACATATCACCAGTTATCAGTATGGTTCCCTTGCCTCTTTGTGTTTTGAATAAAAGTCACGTGAATGCATTTTCATTACTATGGTTACGTTTCCTCTTTATATATGTGCTCCAAACAGGCCGCCTCCTTTCGCTGCCTGACCGTGTCTGCTATAGGTAAAGATCTGGTTTTGCTAGTACTTCATCTATAACGAATATTTGTCTTGCACGGATTTTTCTCGCCTCTGGTGAGAGCGAACGTACTTCCACATTTCAGATTTCTTCATTTACAGGTATGTTTATATTTTTGGTTCGCGCACGCGGACTGTATATTTTTATGTCGCTCCTTTTGCAAGCTATATAAGATGCGCGCTACACAACGATAACTCAACACAAGACAATACGAGGGTATAATAAGACTTTGAGCGCAATTGACTATGAACCGTTTATATGTTCGGTATGTTTATATTTCTGGTTCATGCGCACGCGGACCGTATATTTTTATGTTGTTCCTTTTGCAAGCTATATAAGATGTGCGCTACACAACGATAACTCAGCACAAGACAATACGAGGGTATAATAATAAAACTTAGAGCGCAATTGACTATGAACCATTTATATTTTCCGTATGTTTATAATTTTCGGTTCGCGTGCACGCGGACCGTATATTTTTATGTCACTCCTTTTGCAAGCTATACAATCTCAAGAAAACCGATGGTATAATAATAAAACTCAGAGTGAACTTGTTCAAATTAAAGTTTTGTTGGTTATCATGGAATGCTTAGCGCGCATGTGCGCATCAAAGTGTTGTCATTCTTGCGCCCCTCTTGTGCTCAATTGTCCCGCATAGTAAAAGCGCGAGAAGGGTGATTTATGATATTAAGATTATGTATCATGTGATGTCTGATATTAATTGTATGTATAATTGAATGCAGTTATAGAATTGAAAAGGAATAAAGATGTAAAGAAACACGTTTGCATGAGGTAAAAACTCTTATGCCAGCAAGACTAGTATCTGAATATTTTTAATTTGAGTGTGGCATTATCTTATGATACAATATTATTTGGTATGTCCATGAGAAAAAAAGATATCAGTACATAATAATAAAATTTTATTGATCATGACTGGAGTCGCCATTCAACTTATAATTAATAATAGGAAAGATCATAGTAGACTCAAGTATAGTTTTTGGTGGAATTCATTATATCACATTTATAAAATGGAAAGAGGGAGTCACATGATGTGCTGATCCGAGCAGGACGTGCCTTGCTCGAGTTCGGAGGCCTCGGGTCCCTCTGCGCCTCACCCATTGAGTATTTTTTCCATTAATACCTCCACAACACTAGTGCGGTTCATGGATCGCTTCGTGCAGCCTGGCAGCCCAGCTACAAGTGGTAAGATGACCCGCGGAGCCAAAGACTGGGAGGCAAGATCGATGTGGCCTGATTCCAAGATGGCGGCAGCGGTGGAAGAGCCAGGCTCTGAGCTCCCACTTTCGGCCGCTCATATTGCGGCGCTCTCCGCCTCTGTTGTTCGGGCGTTGGATGCACGCTTTGACCAGCTCTCCGGTCAACTGACTTTGCTGGAATCTTTATTATCCGAAACGACTCGGCGAACGGGAGAGTTAGAGACCCGCGTGGCACATGTCGAGGAGGCCCATACAGCCTCGGCGACGGACCTGCTTCTTTGAAGGAACAACTGCAACGGCAAGCAGACAAAATTGAAGATCTCGAGAATTGCTCGAGACGGGACAAGTTAAGATTGATTGGCTTACCGGAAATGGTGCCTGAATCTCGTCTACTTGCCGCCCTGGAGACCTGGCTCCATGCTGAATTGCCACTTCCTGACAGTATGGGGGCCTTTGCATTTGGATCGGGCACATCGCCTTGGGAGACGAGCGGATGATCACACCAGGGCTCGAGTCACCATCTTTAAGGTGCATAATTCAGCGCACAAACAGGAATTGATGAAGCACTACTGCCAGAAGCGAAACACCCTCACCTAAGATGGCACCCCGGTTCGCCTGTTTTAGGATTATTCACCAGCGCTTCAGGAACGCAGGCACCGCTTTTCTAGGGTATGCTCGGCGCTCTTCGACCACAAACGATTCCAGCTGCTCTACCCTGCATTGTTGAGGATTTGGACACCCACGGGGTGGAAGAGTTATACATCGGCGGAGGATGCCCAGGTCTATTTGGATGCCCTGCCGGGGGAGACTGGGCTCCCTGACGCTGTTGGGCACGCAGTAGTGATCTTTCTCCACTGGATGATGTTTCTGACCACCTGTGCATTGGGCTGTGACTCGCTTGAGAGATTTTCTTCTCCTTCTTGGCTGACTGGGTGGCCGAACGCCATCACTGTGCTGCATGGGACCTGCCTAATGTTGTTCTTACTTGCTGAACAGGTCTACTTATTGCCACTGTCTATTGGCCCCTCTATGAGAAGGGGTCTCTCCCATGTCTCTAACTGCACTTGCTCCTTTGGCTCCCAGGCAGGAGTTTTCTTGACTTCCTGGTGCCTAGCTGACTGTTGGGTGGTTGAAACCTGCTTGCACGGCCTAGCTTCCTCTACCTAATTTTGGTTGTGCAGTAATTGGGTGGTGAAAGGGACACCCTCTTGCTCTGTTCACCGGTCCAGGGCATCCTTTGCCGCCATACTGGGAGTACCTGCCCCTGAAGGACAGGGTATTCAAGAACAACTGTTTCTCATATAGTTGGGACAACTCCTGTGGTGTCCCACAGGGTTCCCCCCTGTCCCCCACCTTGTTTAACGTCTACCTCGCCTCCCTGGGGAACCTCCTACAAAGCTCCAAGCGCAAATTCTTCATCTACGCAGATGACATTACAATAGTCGTCCCGCTAACCAATTTCACCCCAGAGTTGCTCTCCTCTCTTTCAAGCTTACTTAATCAGATAGAACTCTGGATGTTATCCTACATATTAAAACTAAATCCCGACAAAACTAAATTCTTTCTAGCCACCCCCAATGACAAAATCAAAGACACCACAATTTAAGTGAACGGATCGGCTTTTCCCCTTGAACAAACCTTTAAAATACTGGGAGTCACGCTAGACAAACATCTTTCCCTAGAGAAACACACTGATCTTACAGTCAGGAAAAGCATCTCAGTACTCTGGAAACTCCGCACCATAAAAAAAACACTTTGACGACTCCTCGTTCCGCCTGCTAGTACAATCCTCCATTCTCAGCATCCTGAACTACTGCAATATTATCTACTTGGGCTCCATGAAAAAAACTATCAGGAGACTAAAACTAATTCAAAACACTGCAGTCCGCCTTATATTTGGCCTGAATAAATGGGAACACATCACTCCTTTTTACCACAAACTTCATTGGCTACCGTTCGAATCCAGTCATATTCAAGTTTGCTTGCTTCTGCTACAAAACAGTACTCGGCTTATCTCCAACCTACCTCAACCCACACTTCAACCTGAATTGCAACACTAAGAACTCCTGCAGAATCCATCTGTTTGCCTTCCCTTCCCTAAAACTATGTCACCTCAAAAGGTTCCTTGACAAAACCTTTGCCTTTCAGGCAGCTAAACTGAATCCATGGCTAGCCCAAATGGTGCTCGAGGCCCCCACCTACCTCGACTTCATAAAGCTACTCAAAACTCACCTATTCCATGGACACAACCCCTGATACCCCGTTCTTCCACTGCTCCCACCCCCTCTTCAATGAACTGAAATCTCCTCCCTCTCCTTCTCACTGTATTCTCCCGACCCACTTTCCTCAATAACCTACACATCCCTATTCCGGCTAACCTCAACGACATCATTCTTTGTCAATTGTTCATTATTGTTTGTGCATTGCTTGTAACTCTGATATGCTTGTAACTTTGATTAATTGCTGTGAACCGCCTAGAACTCCCTGGGTATGGCAGTATACAAAAATAAAGTTGTTATTATTATTATTGTTCAGGGTGTTTGTTGTTTGTTTGGGTGGTTTGATTGTGGCTGGCGGTTGCCTGTTTGACTTGGTTTGACTGGGGACTGGCTTTGGTTTGACTGGGATTCCTGTTTCTTGTGTGTGAGGGGTTTTGTGTCGCATTTGGGTTAGAGTTGTCTTGGGCTGGGACAGCATATTTGGCCCTTGGGTGCGTGTACCCTTGTGGGGAGGGAGAGTGAGGGTTCTCGTGTTCACCCTGGCTGGCCTATTTCGTTTGGTAATTCTTAAAGGCACGCTTGGGCCCTAGCTCTTTGCTCTTCCCTCTTGTCCCAGGTGTCTGGGTGGGAGTGGATATGAGGTGCTGGATGCATGGCTGGGTTTCTGTGTGTGTGGGGGGGGGTTTGATTTGCTCTGATTTTTGGGGTGGGTGGGGTGGGGGGGTCTGGCTTTGTGTGGCTTCCTTCTCACTCCACGTCTGTAGACTGGGGTGTGTGTTTGTAGTTGGGTTGTTGGGGTTTTGGGGGGATTGGGGTGGGTGGGAGGGGGAGGGGTTTGGGGTGGGGAGGGTTGGGTTGTTGGGGGTGGGGGGTCCTCCTTCCGTTGGAATGTTGTTTCTTTTGCATTTGCCTCACTCATGTTTTCTCTACCAGGTATTGCTGTTGGTGTGGGCTTACTGCTCTAGGGGTTGCTGGGCCCCTGGGGTAGTTTACATCCTTTCCTGTTGTCTTTTCTACGCTGCTTCTATTCTGACTTTCTGACCTGAGTACCCCTTTTAGACTTACCTCTTGGAATGTTGGGGGCATTACGTCTCCGATTAAGCGGTCCAAAATTTTGGCTGCTTTGCAGCGCTATCGCTCGGATATTGCTTGTTTACAGGAAACCCGCCTGACTGATGCGGAACATCTTAAATTGGCCCGCTTCTGGGTGGGTGAGGTTTATTATGCTTCCTCTCAGGGCCGCCATGGTGGGGTTGCAGTGTTGGTCCGCAAATCTTCGCCTCTTGGGGTGCAGGTTTTAGACAAGGCCCCTGATGGGAGATCTTTGCTTTTGCGCCTCACTTTGGGTGCTCGATCTTATCTCTTGCTTGTGGCTTATGGCCCAAATTCGGGGGAATCAGCTTTTCTTCAACATTTGCTTCGGCTTTGCTCTCGTTTTTCTGGGGATCCGCTTCTCATCTTGGGTGACTTTAATTTCGTACTGTGTCCAGACTCAGATAAGTCCGGTACCTCTGTTGCCTCCTTGGGAGCTAAGGGTCACCTTCTTTCTGATTTTTGTGATACTCTTTCTTGGCGTCTTCTACATCCTGAAGTTCGTGATTATACGCATCTTTCTCGGGCCCATGGGACATGGTCCCGGATAGACCATATTTTTCTGTCATTGACGTTGTTCCCTTATGTCCAGTCGGCAGAGATCGGCCCCCTGAATATTTCGTACCATACTCCAATTTGGGTGGATATTTCCTTGGATTCCGAATATTTTCGGATTCCGTCTTGGCGATTTCCCGCCTATCTTGCTAAAAACAAGGAATTTCAAACTTTTTTGCAGGCCCAATGGGAGGACTACTCTACCCACAATGCTCCCCATTTGGATGATCCTATTTTGTTTTGGGAGGCAGGTAAGATGGTGATTCGGGGACATATTTCTTTTCTGAGTGCTCGCAACAAGCGTATTAATAAAATAATTATTAACCTAGAGCAGGCTCTACGAGTGGCTAAGCAGTCTTTTCACTTGAATCCCTCACGGGAGGCACGCAAATGTTATTTGTCTACCCAGGAGGCTTTAAATTCGTTACTTCATTCTCATTCCCAATGGTGGCTGGCTTTTCATAAACACCGCTTTCAACGTTTTGGCAACAAACCTGGGCGTCTCATGGCTTGCTTAGTTAACGTTGAGACTAATAGGAAACCGATCTTGTCTCTTCGGACCCTGAGTGGGGGGGATGGTGACCAAAACGGCTGATATTTCCGGAGTGCTTTTTGACTTTTTTAGCTGGTTATATGCTGCTCCCGATGAAGATTCCCCGGAATTATTGACAGACTATCTTCAGTCTTCTGGTCTTCCTCGTCTGCCGGACGTAGTGTCTTCTCTTAATAGCTCCTTTAGGGCGGCTGAATTAGAATCGGCTATTAAAGCTCTCCACTCTGATAGGGCCCCAGGTCCGGATGGCTTTTCGGGTGACTTTTACCGACTTCTCTTTCCTCATCTTTGTGGCCCTTTGCTGGCTTACTTTAACGCTGCTATCGCTCAGGGCTCTTTTCCATGTTATGCCAATGAGGCCCTTATCTCTTTATTGTTGAAGCTTGGCAAGGAGGCTAATTCCCCGGGATCCTATCGTCCCATCTCATTGATCAATGTGGATCTCAAGCTTTTTGCCCGTATGTTAGCTGATTGTCTTGCTCCACATCTTCCTGAGCTTATTCATGAGGATCAAGTTGGGTTTGTCCGGGGGCGTCAATCAGTCTGTAATGTCCGTAAGGTTCTCTTTGCACTTGCCCATTGTCATTCTCATCAGATTCCAGCTCTGTTTGTCAGCCTTGATGCTTCTAAGGCGTTTGATAGTGTCCATTGGTCTTTCTTGTTTCGTACCCTAGAACATGTTGGATTGGGGGTTTCTACCTTGATGCTATACGCTCTCTTTACTCTAACCCGCGGGCTTCATTTCTCGTCAACGGGACCCGCACGGATTCTTTCCCTATTCTTCGTGGAACCTGGCAGGGTTGCCCTCTTTCCCCCTTGCTGTTTCTTCTTTCATTAGAACCTTTGCTATGTACTCTTCGGGGATTTGCGGAAGTGAGGGGCCTTCGTGTTGATGGGATTGAGTTGAAGACTGGCATTTGCGGATGATATGTTTTTGATTCTCACTAGGCCTGAAGATTCTTTACCGACTGCGTTGGATCTCATTTCTGAATTTGGCTTTTATTCTGGTCGGTCTCTTAATCTGGATAAGTCCTTGGCCTTACCTTTCCCACCCGAGCTGCGTTCCTGGTGGTGAGGTGCCTTTCCTCTTCGTTGGGCGGACTCTACCTTGAAATACTTAGGAGGTCTTTATTCCTCAGGACTTGTCTAATCTGTATCGCTTGAATGTGGAACCGTTCATTGTTCCAGGCCCTTCAGAATAAATTACAGCTATGGGGAACTCTTCCCTTTTCGCTCTTAGGTCGGGTGCATCTTTACAATATGCTTATTGTCCCCAGTTATATGTCTTTCAGGTCCTTCCTCTTATTGTCCCCAGTTATATGTCTTTCAGGTCTTATATGTCTTTCAGGTCCTTCCTCTATTTGTCTTTTCGAGATGAGAGACGACTGGTACACTTGGTTCAGAGATTTGTTTGGTCTGGGAAGCGGCCTCGTCTGCCTTATAAGAGGGCCGCGGCTCCGTGGTACAGGGATGGATTGGGTTTATTGAACCTTCGTTATTTGACTGTTGGTTGTGGTATGCGCCACATTAATGATCTTTTCAGGGGTACTTCAGCGTTCACCAACACTTCTTTGGAACTTTTCTGTTTTCACTCTACTCACTTTAGTGCTTATTTTCATTCTCTTCCTTCTCTTGTGCCTGAATCTCTCTCTGCGAAAGTGCTCCACCGTCCCTTGCGGAAAGTTTGGCGCTGGGTCTGTAAATTCCATGCTCTTTCTGCTTCTGTATCTCCCTTTCTGCCTATCCGCTTTAATAGCTCCTTCCTACCTGGGATAGATGGGCCGAGCTTTGCTCGGTGGGAAACAAGGGGAATTCACTATGTATTTCACTTGGTTGATGATGATGGCAAAATTAAGCCTTTTGCACAGTTGCAAGAGGAGTTTGGTCTCCCCTCCCCCCCACTGATTATTTTGCTTATATGCAACTTCATCATTACATTTCTTCCTTACCCTCAAGTTCTTTGAATGCCTCATGTCATGAGTTGCTTTCTACGGCTTTCACCTTTGGTTCTCAACTACCAGTCCCTCTTAAATTCCATCATCGCCATTTGAAGGATGAGTCCCCCTTGTTTTACCATTGCACTTTATGGGAGGCTTGGGCTCGTGACCTTGCAGTAGCTTTGCCGGAGGATGTGCTTTTGCAGGCTGTCCGTAGGTTGCCAGCCTTTCGAAAATATACCACTTTTTGGGAACAACACTATAAGTTGGTCTTCCGGTTGTACATCTCTTCAAAGAAGGCGTATTTATCCCGCCTTCATGACACTGCTGCCTGTCTCAGATGCCAAGCTCCAGAAGCGGGCTTGGGACACATGTTTTGGACTTGCCCTGCTGTTCAAACTTTTTGGAATGCTATTTTTGTCTTTGTGGAACGCATTTGGAAAATTACCATTCCTCACTATTTCCCTCGTGTGCAGGGAGCTGCAGTTTTCCTTAAATGGACTGTCTTGGTGGCCCTGAAATGTATTTTGCTGCACTGGCTTGAAGATACTGCTCCCAACTACTCTCTCTTTGGCAATGTCGGATGATTACCCTCTTGATGTGGGAACGGAGGGATGTGTTGGACCTTTCTTCTCTCCCAGGCCGGCTCTTTCAATGTACTTGGGAACCATTTTGGACAACAATGACCCCGCTGGCACGAAGCCGCTTGCTGAACTGTTGACTTTCTGTATTCTGTTTTCTTTTGCTACACCTGGTTTGCCTAATTCATGTATTTTTTCTCTGGATGAGATGTACTTGGAAGGAGGACCCGGGGGAGGGTTATTTACTTTGGGGAGGGTTGTGTTGGGATGGGGGGGCTTTCTTATCTGTGGGTACGGGTTTTGTTCTCTAAAATGCTGAGCTTGCTTGTACTTGGTTTGTTTCTTGTTTGATGGTTTTGTCGAGCTCAATAAAATATACTTGCATATAAAATGGAAAGAACATAGGGGGGGGGCGCTAGCGAGCCAGCTAGGTGATGGCAGCATAACTGCAGAGCTCCGGTTGCATATTTACAAAATCAATATAATCAACTCGCCAAAAATCTTATTTTCGGAGGAAAAGATATTAATCGGAAGATTAACAGCATGGCAACATCCAAAGTTGGTAAAAGACACAAACCTGAACCACCGTCTCCTAAAAAATCATCGGATGAGGCTAAAGAAGACGACAGCCCTCAGGCCATTTTGTCTACGCTTAAAACTCTTCAATCCATGCTTGCAGATGTACAAATCGATGTCACGGAAATTAAATCTGAACTTGCTGATATGAAAGAAGATATCACACAATTTCAACAAAGAATACAATCGATAGAAGATAAGCAGTCAACTCATCAAACTATCATTAAAGATCTCCAACTACAAATCAAAAAGATCCCACAGCTGGAACGTGAGCTTGAAGAGGCAAACCTAAGATCTCGTCGGAATAATTTGAGAATCTTAGGGATCCCTGAAGGTACCGAATCTACCAACATGGTCAAATACTTGGAAACCTTCATACCGAAGATATTGGATATTACATTCGATAAGCCACTGGAGATCGATCGAGCCCACAGAGTTCCCTCGCATGTGATTCCGAATGCTCGATACCCACGGCCAATTGTTCTTCGCTTGTTGCGCTTTGGTTAAATCCCTGAAATAATGGCCCGGGCAAAGGCAAAATCACCTTTAAAACTGGATGGATATAATATACTCTTTGTACCCGATTTAAGCAAACGCACCGCTCAGCTCCGCAAACAAATGTTGGCATATCGACCTAAATTAAAGGAACTCAATGCCAAATATGGCATGATGTATCCGGCGAGAATGCGAGTTACTTTAAATAATAACACTAAAGATTTCACCGATCCAGCTGCACTTGCCGACTTCATTGAGGAGTTGCGACCATCCCCAATCGATGTGGTGTGATAAATATATGATATCTCTCAGCTACTAACTGTCATGTTCTTTATCTACTTTCCTGTATTTTACTTCTTTATCTGCATGGAACGGAACTCCTCTACTATTGATTTCCATAGATTTTCGTCCATTATACTGCAATGATCATCTAATTCACTGTTCTTCCTGTTGTCTGGACAGACTACAACTACATATTAGATTTTTGATATTCACATACCTTTAATTGCTTAGTTGTTATATTTTTCTGTTATTAATCGCCATCATGGCGTCTCTCCTGCTTCCATGAAGACGAACCACGTGATGTTTTGGCGCGAACCATTCGCGCCACAAGCACTTAATGACTGTGTCTGCTACTAGCCAGTTCACTCACGCTACTTATAATTTTCTCGCTGCTTGAACCTCTTATATTTTACTCCTACTGATACTTAAAAGTACTATTATTTAAAATGTGCTCTTTATATTTTTCAGGTCTAATTCTTATCATCAATACAACAAATGCATTAGTACAACCCGTTCAAACAGCTTTAACTAATCGTTTAGTTTCAGTATATTGTCCCTACACGCTACTGTAGCTCGATATGGTTGTACGTATGTATATTCCTGGATGTTAAATATTACGATGTTTTCCTTATAATATTGCTTCCTATGATTTACAGATTTCTATTTTTACAGTTCTGCTGTCCTGAACTCCTCTTTTCTCGTTGCATGATTTTCTGAGCACGCAATACTGCTCCTGTTCTTTTGACTACGCAATTACAATACTATATTTCACTCTTACTTGACATCAAACATGATATTATTCTAGGCTCACTTCGTTGCTCTACTTTATCCCTTTTCCTATTTTGGTGTATGATTCACTGACTTATATGTGTCTCTTTTTCTTTCTTCTCATTTTACTATATACTAGATTTGATTTCTAATACTCTATTACAAAGATATGCTTTATTACTTATGTTTTGCCGTGTCATTTTCCCGGATGTCACAATTAATGTACGTAGATTAATGTCTTAAGTTTATTTAATCTACAAGGTACGACTAATTTTCATGTGACACCTCTCGAATATCTGTCTTTAATTTATTCTCTTTGTTGACTAATGGAGTAATATAAATGTCCATCCTTGATTACTACCTTACTGCAATGAGCATATGCTGACTGATTTGGTGCATTTTATAATACCTAGATTATTATTTTAAACTACTCTATACATACTATCTTGCATCACTATACTAGATACTACATAGTTGCTTTATACCCATACTTACAATCATACGGATTCTTTATCTATATCTACAGAGTTTTAACGGTTGACTTCCTATGTATAACTAGCTTGATGTCTTAAGTTTATTCTAGCTAGATTATATTACTCCATTTTCACTAATATTATATAGAGCTTCTCATACTATATATAAACTCTTCCTTATATATTTCATTGTAGTACTATACTTCATTAGTTACATTCCTATAACTAATACTATTATATAAGTTTCCACAATAGCTACTTTGGTTTAAATCTTTATAAAATAGTTTGATGTTATAAGTTTATTCTTACTATTTTATGTTGCTCCACTACATCTGTTTGCAAAAGATACACCATACTATTCATATACTTCATAAAATAGATTGATGTCTTTAGTTTATTCGATCTGTTTTATATTACCTCACCATTCTTAATGTCATTTTCTGCATATATTTCCATTTATTTTCTATATACCCTTTCACAATTGCATATTGATTTAATTGTCTTACATATGCCACAAACAGACTATCAGTGATGGACTTGGTATTTTTGCTGCTTTCTCTCTAACTCATGCAATTTATGAATGTTTAATCAATAACATCTTTTTCATAAAATAGATTAATGTCTTTAGCTTATTTTGTCTATTTTACATTATCTCCTCATAATTGATATCGTTATTATCTTCTTTACATTTATTTCTATATATATCCAGTTACACATTGATTCAATTGAAATACTTTTACCACAGGCAATTTATCAGCGACTGACTTGTTGTTTCTTTTAACTGTTCTTTAACTCATAATATCTACGAATATTCACTCAACATCATGCTTCATAAAATAGATTGATGTCTTTAGCTTATTCTATCTATTTTATAATATTATATCATATTTAGTATCATTTACTGTAATTCTTTGCATTTATTTTATATATACCCAATTTCATATTGATCTATTTGATTTATTTTTACCACAATTATATACTTCTCATTATAAGATATCTATAATACTTTGTTTATTGTCTATGAGACGCACGATAGCTGATTGCATAATGAACTACTGAGTCAAGATTCCACTTGCTCTATATTAGGTCATACAGTGCTACTGTTCACTTTCACTTTTTCTCTCTCCTAAACCATTATAATAATTCATGTTCCATCTGACATGACAGCTGGTCATATATGGGAATTGTATTGGATAATTACATGACATTGCTACTTCGTATTGCTATGTTGTTTATTATAGCTGATCTTTTCTAGATTACAGTTGATGTACAGAATTTCACTATATGCATTGATTATATTCTGACATTTATTACTTTTGGCAGCCGGATGTCAGTTACGCTGCTACCTATGCACTCGTTTCCCATAGAGATAGTTTATCATATACTCATCCTTTGATGTTTCAGGATGATATATGGTATGTTGGTACAGACGTGTTCTTTTTACAAAACAGGTTTTATATGAGCATATATTTGTGTCAGGTTCGTGGGAGCTGCAGCAGAGCACACAAATTACTTCCTTAATATATGTCACTGAAATTACTCTCCTTAAATGTAAAGGGCTTTAACAATCCCATAAAGAGGAAAAAGATCATATCATATGTTTCCCGTAAGACTCCTGATATACTACTTTTTCAAGAAACTCATCTAAACGACACAGAAAATCTTAAACTAAAATCCAGTAATTACAAAGAAGTCTATTACTCGCCCGCTAATAAAAAAAAAAATGGCACAGCTATATTAATTAGAAACAACAATCTCATTAAAGTTCTTGACCATAAAAAAGATACTGAAGGTCGATGGAATATGATTAAACTTCAATTACAAAACTATATTATATCCATATTTAATATTTACGCTCCCAACATTGATGATCCTATCTTTTTTAACAACCTCTTATCTGTGGCACTAGCTGAGAACTCACATGCCTATGTTATAGCAGGAGATTTCAATTTGCCACTTGAACCCTCTATAGATAGAAAATCTGCTGTATCTTATAAAATAACAAAAGCATGGCACTGTTTACACAATATGATATCACAGTTAGAACTAATTGATTCCTGGAGGTTTCTACATCGTACTAATTCTCAATACTCATTTTACTCTCCGCCTCATAATTCATACTCACGCATAGATTATTTTCTAGTAAGTAAAAAACTTACGAATAACATTTCTTCTGCATTAATTAATGAGATCTCGGTCTCCGATCACGCTGCGATAGAATTGCATCTAGACTCTATATTGACCCAACCCTCACCTCGTTGTTGGAGATTCAATAATGCGCTTTTAGAAGATCCCCAATTTGTTCTTCACATAAGTAAAGCCTTGAAAGAATATTTTGAATTCAATTCCCCTTCCCATACGAATTGGATAACTACATGGGACGCCTGCAAAGCTTATATCCGAGGATGCATAATAGCATATCAGCAAGCAAAAATAAAAGTAACAGACAAATAATACTAGATCAAGAAAAGAAGATTAAATGCTTAGAAGTGTCTCACCAAGCTCAACCTGATAATATGCAAATATTGACTGAATTACGAGAATCCAGATTAGCATATAACTTATACTTGAGTACCCAAGCTGGTAACTCCTTGTTTATGCAAACTGCATGTTATCATAGTAATAATAATAGGAGTGGTCACTTATTGGCTCAATATTTAAAAATTCGAGAAGAAAAATCACATATTTATGCTATACTGGATGATTGTGGCAACACTCATACAGACCCACTAGAAATAATTCATCATTTTAAACTATTTTATGAATCTTTATATATTACAGAGGTAACAAACAGTAAAATTACTGATTTTCTCACCCCATCAATGCAAAGACCTAAATTGACTATGGAAGATAATATGATATTATCAGATGACATTACGGCAAAAGATATCGTCTCTTCTCTAAAACTTATGGCAAAAAAAAAGTCCCCTGGTCCTGACGGATACACAGTTGAATTTTATACTACCTTCCAAGATATTTTAGTTCCCCAACTACTTCATCTCTTCAACTATTTTAACACAACAGGCGAGGTTACTGGTACCTTTACAGAAGCCTCGATAATTGTATTACTAAAACCGGGCAAAGACTCGTTGAAAATACAAAATTATAGACCCCTGTCAATGATAAATATAGATGCCAAACTTTATGCAAAAATACTAGCTGATAGAATTCAATTAGTCTTACCTAAATTGATTGGAGAGGAACAAAATGGATTTATGGCAGGCAGATTGGGGAGTGATAATACTCGATTATTTACATCTCTTATACAAATTGCCCAACATGCTTCACATCCATATTTAGCACTTGCTTTAGACGCTGAAAAAGCGTTTGATAGAGTTGAATGGCGATTTATGTTTCATGCAATGTCTTGGTTTGGCTTCTCAGAAAAATTCATATCTATGATTAAGATTTTGTATACTAGACCCACTACCTCAATTAAATTAAATGGTATAACCTCTAAGACTTTCCATCCTACTCGGGGTACGAGACAAGGCTGTCCACTTTCGCCTTTGCTTTTTAATTTAGCCCTTGAGCCATTACTCCTTTTAATACGTCAATCTCCTGATATTGCCGGCATTCCATGTGGGATACTGGAATCGAAACTTACAGCATATGCAGATGATGTACTGATTTATACTGATCCCTCTTCTCTATCTTCTCTATTAAAACTCATTAACTCTTATTCTTATTATTCGGGCTATAAACTAAATTCATCCAAAACGGAACTGATGCCGCTTAATAATCACGTACTTAGACACTCAATATCAGAATATAATTTTCAATGGTCACAAGACAAACTCAAATATTTGGGATTAAACTTTGGTCCAACAGTAGAAGATACAATAAGATATACAGTTGAGGATATACTTCATATCCTTATCACTAGATGGAACCCATTAAACTTATCTTGGTGGGGCAGAATAGAATCCATCAAAATGGTGATAGCCCCAAAGATTTTGTACCCACTTAGCATGTTTCCTGTATTATTACCAGCCACCTTTTATAAACGGGTAGATCAACTTCTAACCAAGTTTCTTTGGAATAATAAAGTTCCTAGAATAGCGTTACATAAACTTAAACTGAATAGGAAAGAAGGTGGACTTAATTTTCCGAATTTTATTGACTATCACCGTGCTTTTATTCTTCGCCAATGTTCTAGATGGATATTACACAATTCTTGTATGACTACTATTCCCACTTGGGCTAAATTAGATAAAGAACTCTATAATTGGACGTCTTTAGATGTTTTACCTTTTATATCTTCCTCTGGATTTCTGAACCAAAAAGATCACATTCTGGAATCCGCCACAGCCGTTATTAGAGATACTGAATTATTGCTTTCAAATAAATGGCATGACTCCCTACATATACCAATCTGGGATAATCCACATATACAAATACAACATAAACCTATTAACTGGAAGAAATGGAAGAAATTGGGTATTTGGAAACTGGGACAAATGTACAATGGTAGTAATTGGATTCCATATGATCAATTACGTTCCCTTTACCAACTTCCACCTTCAGCTTTTTTCCAATGGCTACAGCTCAAACATGCTTTTCGGGACATTATTAAAAATAAAATAGGAAAATGGGTGGAACCGGATCTCCTTCGATTTTGTTCAATGATAACATATCAAAAAAAAGAAGCATCAAATTGGTATAAAATTCTTAAATATAATAAACAATCTCCCATTTTCCAAACCCAAAATAAATGGCAGGAAGAATTGAATATGCCTTTACATAGTAACATAGTAACATAGTAGATGACGGCAGATAAAGACCCGAATGGTCCATCCAGTCTGCCCAACCTGACTCAATTTAAAATTATTTTTTTTTTTTTTTTTTTTTTCTTCCCAGCCATTTCTGGGCAAGAATCCAAAGCCTTACCCGGCACTGTGCCTGGGTTCCAACTGCCGAAATCTCTGTTAAGACTTACTCCAGCCCATCTACACCCTCCCAGCCATTGAAGCCCTCCCCTGCCCATCCTCCTCCAAACGGCCATACACAGACACAGACCGTACAAGTCTGCCCAGTAACTGGCCTAGTTCAATCTTTAATATTATTTTCTGATTCTAAATCTTCTGTGTTCATCCCACGCTTCTTTGAACTCAGTCACAGTTTTACTCTCCACCACCTCTCTCGGGAGCGCATTCCAGGCATCCACCACCCTCTCCGTAAAGTAGAATTTCCTAACATTGCCCCTGAATCTACCACCCCTCAACCTCAAATTATGTCCTCTGGTTTTACCATTTTCCTTTCTCTGGAAAAGATTTTGTTCTACGTTAATACCCTTTAAGTATTTGAACGTCTGAATCATATCTCCCCTGTCTCTCCTTTCCTCTAGGGTATACATATTCAGGGCTTCCAGTCTCTCCTCATATGTCTTCTGGTGCAAGCCTCCTATCATTTTCGTCGCCCTCCTCTGGACCGCCTCAAGTCTTCTTACGTCTTTCGCCAGATACGGTCTCCAAAACTGAACACAATACTCCAAGTGGGGCCTCACCAATGACCTGTACAGGGGCATCAACACCTTCTTTCTTCTACTGACTACGCCTCTCTTTATACAGCCCAGAATCCTTCTGGCAGCAGCCACTGCCTTGTCACACTGTTTTTTCGCCTTTAGATCTTCGGACACTATCACCCCAAGGTCCCTCTCCCCGTCCGTGCATATCAGCTTCTCTCCTCCCAGCATATACGGTTCCTTCCTATTATTAATCCCCAAATGCATTACTCTGCATTTCTTTGCATTGAATTTTAGTTGCCAGGCATTAGACCATTCCTCTAACTTTTGCAGATCCTTTTTCATATTTTCCACTCCCTCTTCGGTGCCTACTCTGTTACAAATCTTGGTATCATCTGCAAAAAGGCACACTTTTCCTTCTAACCCTTCAGCAATGTCACTTACATACATATTGAACAGGATTGGCCCCAGCACCGAACCCTGAGGGACTCCACTAGTCACCTTTCCTTCCTTCGAGCGACTTCCATTAACCACCACCCTCTGGCGTCTGTCCGACAGCCAGTTTCTGACCCAGTTCACCACTTTGGGTCCTAACTTCAGCCCTTCAAGTTTGTTCAACAGCCTCCTATGAGGAACTGTATCAAAGGCTTTGCTGAAATCCAAATAAATTACATCTAGCATATGTCCTCGATCCAGCTCTCTGGTCACCCAATCAAAAAATTCAATCAGGTTCGTTTGGCACGATTTACCTTTTGTAAAGCCATGTTGCCTCGGATCCTGTAACCCATTAGATTCAAGGAAATACACTATCCTTTCTTTCAGCAACACTTCCATTATTTTTCCAACAACTGAAGTGAGGCTCACCGGCCTGTAGTTTCCTGCTTCATCCCTGTGACCACTTTTATGAATAGGGACCACATCCGCTCTCCTCCAATCCCCAGGAATCACTCCCGTCTCCAGAGATTTGTTGAACAAGTCTTTAATAGGACTCGCCAGAACCTCTCTGAGCTCCTTTAGTATCCTGGGATGGATCCCGTCTGGTCCCATCGCTTTGTCCACCTTCAGTTTTTCAAGTTGCTCATAAACACCCTCCTCCGTGAACGGCGCAGAATCTACTCCATTTTCTCGTGTAACTTTGCCGGACAATCTTGGTCCTTCTCCAGGATTTTCTTCTGTGAACACAGAACAGAAGTATTTGTTTAGCACATTTGCTTTCTCCTCATCACTCTCCACATATTTGTTCCCAGCATCTTTTAGCCTAGCAATTCCATTTTTTATCTTCCTCCTTTCACTAATATATCTGAAAAAATTTTTATCTCCCTTTTTTACATTTTTAGCCATTTGTTCTTCCGCCTGTGCCTTCGCCAAACGTATCTCTCTCTTGGCTTCTTTCAGTTTCACCCTGTAGTCCTTTCTGCTCTCCTCTTCTTGGGTTTTTTTATATTTCATGAACGCCAACTCTTTCGCCTTTATTTTCTCAGCCACTAGGTTGGAGAACCATATCGGCTTCCTTTTTCTTTTGTTTTTATTGATTTTCTTCACATAAAGGTCCGTAGCCATTTTTATCGCTCCTTTCAGCTTAGACCACTGTCTTTCCACTTCTCTTATGTCCTCCCATCCTAACAGCTCTTTCTTCAGGTACTTTCCCATTGCATTAAAGTCCGTACGTTTGAAATCTAGGACTTTAAGTATCGTGCGGCCGCTCTCCACTTTAGCCGTTATATCAAACCAAACCGTTTGATGATCGCTACTACCCAGGTGAGCACCCACTCGAACATTAGAGATACTCTCTCCATTTGTGAGGACCAGATCCAATATCGCTTTTTCCCTTGTGGGTTCCGTCACCATTTGTCTGAGCAGAGCCTCTTGAAAGGCATCCACAATCTCCCTACTTCTTTCCGATTCCGCAGACGGAACATTCCAGTCCGCATCCGGCAGGTTGAAATCTCCCAACAGCAGAACCTCCTCTTTCCTTCCAAACTTTTGGATATCCACAATCAGATCCTTATCAATTTGCTGCGATTGAGTCGGAGGTCTGTAGACTACACCCACGTAGATAGAAGTTCCATCTTCTCTTTTCAGAGCAATCCATATCGCTTCTTCCTCTCCCCAGGTCCCTTGCATTTCGGTCGCTTGGATATTGATCTTTACATAGAGAGCTACTCCTCCACCTTTATGACCATCTCTGTCCTTCCTAAAAAGATTATATCCCGGTATGTTTGCATCCCATCCATGTGATTCACTGAACCATGTCTCTGTGATAGCAACAATATCTAGATCTGCCTCTAATATCAGGGCTTGCAGATCATGAACTTTGTTGCTTAGACTGCGAGCATTTGTGGTCATCGCTTTCTAGCTATTTTTCAGCGATAATCTCCTTTTTCGTATGGATTTTTGTGTCGTTTCACTTTCCGTTGCAATACTAAGAAATGAGTTGCTGATATTGCTTATGTTGCAGCCTTTACTACTATCACATCTTTTCTTTTGCCGGGGGTGGTCTCTATAATTGTCCTTCGTACATACACCACCCCCACCTTCTAGTTTAAATGCCTGGAAAAATATTGTCTAAATTTCTCTGCAAGGTTTCTTTTTCCTGCTGTAGTAATATGTAGCCCATCAGTGCAATATAGCTTCTTGTCCTTCCATGTATTTCCCCATCCTCCTATGTACCTGAAGCCTTCTTGATGACACCAGGCTCTGAGCCATCTATTAAAGTCCTCTGTGTTTTTCACTCTTTGCTCTCCTTTTCCATATGCAGGCAGTATTTCAGAAAAAGCTAAAGTCTTTACAAAAGGTTTCACGCCCTCACCAAGCTCCCGAAAAGCTTTCTGTGCTGCAAGTGTGGAGTTGTTGGCCAGGTCATTTGTTCCCAGATGGATAACAACATCAGTGTTAAAATCCTTAGTTTCTTCCTTAATTATAGTCAGTATTTGCCTGGAACTCCTGGTAGCTGAGGATCCTGGAAGACATTTCACTATTTTGGTCTTCTCGCCCTGTGTTCCAAGGTTAATGCCTCTGATGATGGAATCCCCCAACAGTAATAGTTTTCTGTTTTTGGCTTTTTTATTTGTACTTAGGGTGCTCTTGTTCTCTTGAGTTTCCTTCATTGGTTCCAGTCCCACCTCCCTTCTGTTTTCCTGAGTATCGCAGTGCACTAGTGGAGCGAAGGAATTCTGTAAAGGTAATATTAGTGAAGGTGGATGTTTCTGTGTTACATGTCGCAGTCTTCCTGAGCCTACTGTGACCCATTTATTCCTGGGCTGTTTTATTCTTTGAGGTAGAGGTGGTAAGTTGGTATGATTTTGTGGAGTGATGGAAGCTGCTTTAATTGTATTCAATTCCTGTTTAAGTTTGCAGAGCTCCTCCTTAATACTGGCAAGTTGAAGACAGATGGGGCAAGCCTTAAGCCTCCAAATAGTATGTCTTGGAATTAAAGCACCACAGTGATTGCATAGAATAAAGGTCATCTTGATTGGTTGTGAAGTCCTGATTATATGGGTCTCTATATATGAATAGTGGTCCCTGGGGTTGGTGGGACTATAAGTAAGACTACTAGTAAGGCAGAAATATAGGCTCTATACCACCTAAAACACAGTATTTTAAACAAAACTGCAGGAAGAGGAAATAAGATTTAACAGAGGAAAGAGAAGGATTTTTTTGTGCTTTTTTATATTTTTTTTTTAGTAAGAAACAGGGAGGAGAAGAGAAATTAAGCAGATATAATGCTGAAAACCAGTGAAAAGAGCAGAATATGAAATGGTGAGTAACTTAGCTTTTAGAAGTTCACAGGGCAGCCTTGTTTCAGGAATGTCCCAAAGATAATGCAATTAACCTTAGAAGTAAAACAGAACCCCTCCCTTCTCCACCTAATCAGCAGAAAACAATGGCTGAATACTGGTAAGACAGAAATATAGGCTCTATACCACCTAAAACACAGTATTTTAAACAAAAATGCAGGTTCTATCAGTGCTACCCTAAAACACAGGATTTATAACAGGATTTTCCCTACTTTAGTCACCCTGAGCCACAGGCACCAGAAATATAGGCTTTATACCACCTAAAACACAGTATTTTAAACAAAAATGCAGGTTCTATCAGTGCTACCCTAAAACACAGGATTTTCCCTACTTTAGTCACCCTGAGCCACAGGCACCAGAAATATAGGCTTTATACCACCTAAAACACAGTATTTTAAACAAAAATGCAGGTTCTATCAGTGCTACCCTAAAACACAGGATTTATAACAGGATTTTCCCTACTTTAGTCACCCTGAGCCACAGGCACCAGAAATATAGGCTCTATACCACCTAAAACACAGTATTTTAAACAAAACTGCAGGAAGAGGAAATAAGATTTAACAGAGGAAAGAGAAGGATTTTTTTGTGCTTTTTTATATTTTTTTTTTTTTAGTAAGAAACAGGGAGGAGAAGAGAAATTAAGCAGATATAATGATTCAGATTGGAATCAGATGTGGGAATTACTTTATAAATGTACTAGTTCTGCATCATTATACCAGTCATTTTTCTTTTTGATGTACAGGGCCTACTGGACCCCTTACAAATTAGCAAAAATACAGAAAGAACATTCGGGAGATTTGTGTTGGTCTTGTAAATTGAACGTAGGAACATTGAAACATATGTTATTTACTTGTCCCTTATTACAATCTTATTGGACTCAAGTATGGACTCAAATTTGTTCTCTAATGAATATATCTACTCCATTGTCCTATCCTCTTTTGTTCCCTGGACTAACTGCCTCACACATAGCTATACCTAGAGTGAAAATTCCATTATTACAGTTTATGATCCTGATTGCCTTACGCATTGTATTTGCAAATTGGAAAAATTTCTCTAATATCTCTTCTAATGAATGGTGGAACACAGTATGCTTATATGCTAAATATGAACGAATTGCAGCTGAACGGCGTGGATTTTTGGTCAGATTTAGGAAAATGTGGGAACCCCTGATTGCCCTACTTGAGAATACCTGATGTGACATGCTCTGCTGCGGCTCCTCGCGAACCTGAGACTATCATTGTGGTACTTAGTATTACGTACTAATGTTATTGCTCGAGTTATTGCTTAACTCCTCATCTCTTAGTTTTTGTCCATTATTATTTTTCTTTTAAAAGATACTAGATACTATTATTATATATCTGATTTATCACTCCATTGATAATATCTTTCCGATTGTATACCGAATTATTCACGTCTGACCTGTTCTTATGTTTTCTTTACTTATTGTTCCGGTGGGATGTTACCTACCTTTATTACTGTGACATGGTGGCAGACTAGATGTATTGTCTTGATTTGTTTTTTCTATTAATTAATGTACTGCTCACTACTGTCACCTTTTGTATATTTAAATCTTTAATAAAAATGATTGAACTAATAAAATGGAAAGAACATTAGCAATACAAAAGGGAAGTTATAATAATTTTAATAAAATTTGGGAGCCATTAACATCTTACTGTAATGAATAGACACTATTTTCTATTGAAATATACACCGTCTTATAATTGGGAGGGGGGTCTTTATTATACTATTATCATTCAAATTGGGAAAAGTAATAGCGGGAAAGTGGGGTGGGAAGGGAGGTACTTAAATCTATTATGTGATAATTTAGACAGATTGACAAGTGATGTATTTCATTTTAATGTTTTGATTCTTGTACACTTAATGTGTCATTGAAAATGAATAAAGATTAAAAAAATTTGAGTGTGCTCATGATTTATAGTTTTATAAAGGCATTGGGTACCATTTTCTTTTGCAGGTATCGTACATAAGAGGATATTCACATCTACAGGTATATGCATAGCTTCATTTCTTGGTTTTGCTAAATCAGAACAATAGGATAGGATCAGTAGTCTGATGGTGGGGCTTATTGGTGTAAACTTTTTGCCTTGGGTGTATAGTGAGGGTGATTGTATACCATTGTAGTGGGTCCTTTTTTTGGGCCTCTGCCTTCCTTCTGTCTGTGCTTAGGTAGCTTTCGACCTAGTTGACCATAACATACTTCTCCAAATTTTGGACACTATAGGCATCTCAAAGTATACTCATGGTTTGAAGGCTTCTTAAAATCCAGATCATACAAAGTAAAAGCAGACAAAGAAAAATCCAACCCGTGGTCCAACCCCTGTGGAGTCCCATAAGGATCTCCTCTTTCCCCTACACTCTTCAACCTATATACAGCCTCTCTCGGCGTGTACCTGAACAAACAAGGTATAACCTCTTACAGCTACGCTGATGACATCACCAAAGCTAGCAATGACAGACACACTACACCGAACACTAGCTACAGTTATGACGTGGATGGAAAATCACAAACTGAAACTCAACCCAGACAAAACTAAATTCATCCTCCTAGAAAATAACAAAGCCCATTCCACTACCAACTTAGTAATCAACTCTATCAATTACCCCCTACAAACCTCCCTAAAACTACTTGGAATGACTATTGACAGGGGCTGCACCATGCAACCACAAATTAACAAAACGATACAGAAATCGTTCACAGTCATGAGGAACCTTAGACAAGTCCGAAAATTCTTCGAAAGACCACAATTTTTGCTTCTAGTACAATCACTAATCCTCAGTATACTCGATTACTGCAACATCCTCTACCTCCCCTGCCCGGTAATAATGATTAAACAACTACAAACAATTCAAAATACAGCTTTGAGACTCGTCTACTCTTTGAAGAAATATGATCACGTCACGGAGGCATACATCGATTCACACTTGCTCCCAATCCAAGAAAGAATACAATTCAAATTTTACTGTATACTATTTAAAACTATTAACGGGAACAGCCCAACCTACCTAAACAACCGCTTTATCCAAACTACCTCTACCAGGCATAGAAAAACACACACCCCTTTCACTCACCCCACAATCAAGGAAGTAAAACAGAAAAAAACTTTACGACGGCCTTCTAGCCACTCAAGCAGCAAGACTAGATAACCAAATATCCATCCTACTGACATCAACCCCTGACTACAAGAGCTTCAGAAAAGACATAAAAACTTTACTCTTCAAGAAATCCCTGAGTAAAACCTAATACCATGAACACCTCACCTATCCCTGATCCTACCTTTCCCTCTCTCAGAAACTATCTCTGATCTAACTTTGTAACCCTTCCCTCCACAACTCTTAGCGGAATAGAAATCTGTAATATAATGTAATGTATAATGACGTTGTTAATCCATGATGGTTGTCAAGCCAGAATTCCACTATGAGAGGTATGATTTGAAAGGTAAGTACAGTGGTACCTTGGATTACGAGCATAATCCGTTCCAGGAGCTTACTTGCAATCCAAAATGCTCGTTTATCAAAGCAAGTTTCCCCATAGAAAATAATGGAAACTCGCTTTGATGCGTTCCCCCCCCCGAGAACCGGCATTGCTCCCCTCAAAGGCCCCCCCCTGCGATCCGGCACACTCCCCCGACGTGATTGGGCACCCCCCTGCCTCAATCCGGCATCCACCCGACGCGATTGGGCACCCCCCACCACGATTGGGTACCCCCCCGCCACGATCAGACACCCCCCGACATGATTGGGCACCCCCCCACCGCTTCTTACCCTCATCTGGGCACCCTGAAGATCGGCCTCCTCGTCTGCTGGGCCTTGAGCATTCGATGTCGGGGGGGGTGTCGGATTGTGGCGGGGGGTGCCCAATCGTGTCGGGGGTGTGCCGGATCACAGCGGGGGGTGCCAGATCGTGTCGGGGGGTGCCGGATCGCGGGGGAGAGGGTGCTGAATTGCGGGGGGGCACTCGTAAATCAAGCCATGCTCAGTTTCTGAGGTACTGATTTTGCAAATGTTTTGCTTGTCTTGCAAAACACTCGTAAACCGAGGTTCCGGTCCTGTTTGTCATATCTATGTGCTGTGCTAACTTTATAAATTCTAGTCTTGCAGTGACGTGCTGAGGGATATGAATTTGCTGAAACCTGAGTGTTGTCAAGCAGGTATTATATTCAAGGTAAGTACAGAGGTATAGGGATTTGTATTTCATATGTATGTAATAACTTCATATAATCTACTATTGAAGCTGACTACAAGGAAGAGACTACAATCAACAGACTACAAGCAAGAGACAACAAGAGACGACAAGCAAGAGACGACAGACATCTTCAGTCTTTTCCTGCCAGGGATCGCACCCTTGCAGGTATAATGTGTTGTGCCATAACGCTGAACTCTACATATGTATGGCCTAACCTCACCTATTTTACCCTTGCAGGTTTTTTTGTGCGCTGGAGGTTGGTGGGGGGCGAACATGAAGTTTACATGCATGTTATAACTCTTGCAGGTACTGGCTCAGGGTCGAAGGTCGATTACAGTTCCTGAGGGTTTCATCGATATACTTCCAGTCTTAAAGGCATGATGTTCTTTTGAGTAGTGCACTCATGATATAGGGAATTGTATATCAATTGTAAGTCAAAATAGGATATTATAAATTGTATGGTTGCAAGAGTGAACTGCTATAGACATGGAAGTAATAACTTCACAGCGTGGGAAAGAGCTCTGGGTTCATGAGGGCTATCGTTATCGTCGTGACCGAGTCATGGCTGATGGTTCCACGTCTTGGAGGTGTGTGCACCGTGACTGTGTAGGCAGAAGAAAAAGGCACATCGATGGATCTTCTGATGAGATAATGGTGCATGTGCATGCACCCAACGACGCAAAAATAGCTGCTGAAAGAATGATGGGAGAGATACACGAAAGAGCTGTGGCCACAGTTGAAAAGCCATGACAAATCATTCTGGGGACAACAGCGGGTTCAAGTTTAGAAGCAGCTACATTATTGCCTGCATACACCTCCATGCAGAGAACAATCAATCGTAAAAGAAATGCAGGCCATCTAGCAATGGGGAATCCCAGGTCAATAAGAGATACAAGTTCCTGAGCAGCTGCAAAGAAGCATGCATGGTGAACAATTACTGTTGTGAGATTCTGGTGAAAATGATGAAAGACGCATTTTCATTTTCACAACACAAGCAAATCTTGAGGTGTTGGAGCAACATGGACATTGGTTCATGAATGGGACATTTAAAGTTGCCCCCATTTGTTTGTACAAGTGTTTACCATCCATTAATTTGTAGACAATCGTGCACTTCCCATGGTGTATGTGTTGTTGAACAGTAAAAGGGAGGAGGACTATGTGTTAAGGAAACTGGTAGAAACCAGAAACACGTTGGCACCATTGACTATTTTGATGGACTTCGAGAGAGCAAGCCTGCAAGCTGCCCGCAGAGTATTTCCAAATGCTGCAGTTTCTGGCTGCCTGTTCCATCTGTGGCAATCATTGTGGCGCAAAATTCAACATGAGGGATTGACCGCCAACTATAGAGATGAGGAGAGAATAAGATCATTCACCAAAATGCTGTTAGCATTACGTTTTGTTCCTGTTGAAGATGTTGCTGAGTGTTTTGAGACGTTGGAGGAGAGTCGACCAGATGAACTGATCCCGGTGTATGACTATTGGGAAGACAATTACATCGGTAGATTGTGGCCAAATGGGAGACGTGTCCCACCTTTTCCTATTCCTCTGTGGAATATGCGCTCCCGTGTAGAGGATGGACTGTCTCAGACCAACAATTCAGTGGAAGGTTGGCACCATGCATTTCAATCTTCTGTTTCATGCCATCATCCAACCATCTTTAAACTCCTTGAGCATATACAGCGCGAGTAAGATCACACAGACCAGCTGCTTGCTCGATTCCAGGCTGGTAACCGCGCAGCACCCAGCAGTAAGAGCACGTATGTGAGAGTGACTCAAAGACCAACAACGCTGCTGCCAACAAAATACTTCTCTCCTACTGTTAAAAACGAAAGTGTTGGTAAAATCATCAAATTTAGAGATATTAATAAATTGACTGCCAACCAACTCGCTGATAATTTTCATTTTATACCTTCTAACTCTAAATCTACTAAGGTAGATGATTATCTATCCTTATGGAACGAGAATATCCAACTTTTACTTGATGAAATAGTTCCAACTCAAACTAAATTTATTTCAGCTAGGAAATGTTCTAATTCATGGTTTACTGCGGAACTCACATTAATAAAAAAACAAATGAGATCCCTTGAACGTTGCTGGAGGAAAAACAAAACTCAAATTAATTTAGAAAAATTTAAAATTCATTCTAATTTGTACAAAGAAAAAATAAATCAAGCGAAAAAGAATTATTACACAAATCAAATTTTAAAAACTAAAAATGTTTCTACTCTATATAAAATATTAAAAACTATTTCTCCATCTTCTAGAAAATTGGATCAATGCTTAAATCAATTACCATCAGCACAAGAACTGGCAACCCATTTTGTCGAAAAAATTAAAAATATAAGAGAAAAATTTGTTATTAATGATGAATCTCTAATTGAACAAATGGAAAATATTACTTTCTCTGGGTTATCTGCAAAATGCACACAATTTCATCTTCCGTCCCTTGAGGAATTAAAATCAATAATCAAAACAATTAACAGCAAAGGTACGCAAAATGATTCTATTCCACCATTTATTTTTAAACAACACTTTGATTTTTTTGGACCATCTATACTTTTTTTAATCAAAGAAAGTTTACAGCAGAGCGCTATGCCATTGGCCTGGAAATCCTCCATTATCCATCCCATTATAAAAGACCATAAAATAAGTATTGAAGAGAAATCAAATTACAGACCTATTGCCAATATCCCATTTCTTGCATTTTGCATCCCAATCAAACTGGCTTCAGGCAAAACCATTCAACTGAACATTCCCTTATAGGTATGACGTCCTCAATACTATACCATCTAGATCATCATTCTTCTGTCCTTCTGATTTCATTAGACCTCTCGGCAGCATTTGATACAATAGATCATAACCTTTTATTAAAAAGATTAGAATCTATTGGCATCTCCGAACAGGTCCTTCTTTGGTTTAGGTCCTATTTGGAAAACAGAAGTTCTATAGTTTCTTTCAAAGAATCCACATCTTTAAGTTTCTCTACCTCTTATGGCATTCCTCAAGGTTCTATTTTATCTCCTCTTCTCTTCAATATTTTCCTTTCACCCCTTATGACTCTTTGTCAATCTATCGGTTTCACAGTATTCGCTTACGCTGACGATGTTCAACTTCTATATCCCCTCGATCCCAATAATCCATCTGAAATCTCCGCTATTAATGACAAACTCAAACAGGTTCATCACTGGTTGGACAAGAATAGACTGTCCTTAAACATTAATAAAACCAACACTTTACTTTTTCCCTGGAAAGAAAACCACAAAATACTGGTCCCTATCAATATTCAGGGAATTGCGCTCAAACAAATAAACAAAATCAGGATTTTAGGAGTCATCCTAGATGAAAATTTAACTTATCATGACCACATTAGCTACGTGGTCAAAACTACTTTTTACAGGTTACGTCAAATCCGTTCTATATCAAAATTCCTCTGTCCCAAATCTTTAAACATACTAATCCATTCATTCATCATTTCAAAAATCGACTACTGTAATGCTTTATTTAAAGGAATGGCCCAAAAAGAAATCAGAAGACTACAGATTATACAAAATACATCTATTAAATTAATTATGGGGGCCAAAAAGTTTGATCATGTCACTCCTCTACTACAAAAGGCTCATTGGCTCCCAGTTGCGCACCGAATATTGTATAAATTAGCTTTACTCACCTTTAAATCATTGTTATATAAAACTCCATCATTTATTTATAAAGATTTAATTCCTTACGCTTCTCAAAAAACTTTACGATCTAATGAACAACTGTTATTGGTTATTCCTTCTCTAAAATTCATAAATACTCGAAGACAATATATCTTCACCGTTACTGCACCACAAACATGGAATTCTCTCCCACTATATTTAAGGGTAGAGAAAAATCTTGAAAAATTCAACAGCCAACTTAAGAGCTTTCTTTTTAAAGACGCTTTCAATACTTAATTGAAATGCTAATTGCTCTTTATTACTTCCATTCATTCCAGTCACTTGAAGATTTCTTTTATAAATTTATTTCGTTTTTCCCCATCCTTTTGTAATTTACCCTCAATGTTCTCTCCTTTCCTATTATAAATTGTATTTCTTTCCCCTCTATCCTAGTGTTTCCTGTAGTAATTTGTCTAGTATTTTAATGATTTTTATGTTTTTATTTATATTATTGTTATGGTTTTATCCTATATTTTTCTGTATATGTAAATCGCTTAGTAATTATGATAGGCGATCAATCAAATATTGAATAAACTTGAAACTTGAAACTTGACAAAGACCTCTTTTTCAATACCTCAGTGATATAGCACATAATCTGGAACTTTAGAGTTTTATATTGAAGTTCAGGTTTTCCTGTTGCTATACTACAATTGTGTTCACTCAGTGACATGAACTGTGCTTTGACATGTCCATACGGTCTTCCCAACTACACATGCTGCAGAAAAAGATGAGACACTTGAAAATGTCTATGTCCCCCTTTTGTTTGGTGGCCCAGAAAGCCAGAGGCCTGCTAACTATTGTGCTCAGGATCCCTCCCCCAGGAGTTTCTCTGAAGCCCTCCCAATCTTACAATCCACTGCTCTGACATGTGCCAAGTGTGAAGGTTTTTTATGCCAACCAAGGTAACCCACTCAAGCATACTGCACTCGCTTTGACCTTTTCAAGGTGTTGTGGGTGGTGTTCAAAGGCTTTTTCCTTCACGTTGGTCATTTCCTGTGCCAGCTTTTTTCACTTAGTCTCACTGTTGGTTAGCTTCTGTGCCAACACCTTCACTCACACTCTGTTGGTTAGCTCCTGTGCCAACACCTTCTCTCACACCCAGTGATGCTGATTAGCTCCTGTGCCAGCTTTTTCACTCAGACTCTCTGTTGGTTAGCTCCTGTGCCAACACCTTCTCTCACACTCTCTGTTGGTTAGCTCCTGTGCCAACACCTTCTCTCACACCCAGTGCTGCTGGTTAGCTCCAGTGCCAGCTTTTCCACTCACACTCTCTGTTGGTTAGCTCCTGTGCCAACACCTTTTCTCACACCCAGTGCTGCTGGTTAGCTCCAGTGCCAGCTTTTCCACTCAGACTCTCTGTTGGTTAGCTCCTGTGCCAACACCTCTCACACTCTCTGTTGATTAGCTCCTGTGCCAACACCTTCTCTCACACTCTCTGTTGGTTAGCTCCTGTGCCAACACCTTCATTTAGACTCTCTGTTGGTTAGCTCCTGTGCCAACACCTTCTCTCACACCCAGTGCTGCTGGTTAGCTCCTGTGCCAGCTTTTCCACTCAGACTCTCTGTTGGTTGCTCCTGTGCCAACACCTCTCACACTCTCTGTTGATTAGCTCCTGTGCCAACACCTTCTCTCACACTCTCTGTTGGTTAGCTCCTGTGCCAACACCTTCATTTAGACTCTCTGTTGGTTAGCTCCTGTGCCAACACCTTCTCTCACACCCAGTGCTGCTGGTTAGCTCCTGTGCCAGCTTTTCCACTCAGACTCTCTGTTGGTTGCTCCTGTGCCAACACCTTCTCTAAGACTCTGTTGGTTAGCTCCTGTGCCAACACCTTCACTCACACCCAGTGCTGCTGGTTAGCTCCTGTGCCAGCTTTTCCACTCAGACTTTGTTGGTTAGCTCCTGTGCCAACACCTTCTCTCACACTCTCTGTTGGTTAGCTCCTGTGCCAACACCTTCTCTCACACCCAGTGCTGCTGGTTAGCTCCAGTGCCAGCTTTTCCACTCACACTCTCTGTTGGTTAGCTCCTGTGCCAACACCTTCTCTCACACCCAGTGATGCTGATTAGCTCCTGTGCCAGCTTTTTCACTCAGACTCTCTGTTGGTTAGCTCCTGTGCCAACACCTTCTCTCACACTCTCTGTTGGTTAGCTCCTGTGCCAACACCTTCTCTCACACCCAGTGCTGCTGGTTAGCTCCAGTGCCAGCTTTTCCACTCACACTCTCTGTTGGTTAGCTCCTGTGCCAACACCTTTTCTCACACCCAGTGCTGCTGGTTAGCTCCAGTGCCAGCTTTTCCACTCAGACTCTCTGTTGGTTAGCTCCTGTGCCAACACCTCTCACACTCTCTGTTGATTAGCTCCTGTGCCAACACCTTCTCTCACACTCTCTGTTGGTTAGCTCCTGTGCCAACACCTTCATTTAGACTCTCTGTTGGTTAGCTCCTGTGCCAACACCTCTCACACTCTCTGTTGATTAGCTCCTGTGCCAACACCTTCTCTCACACTCTCTGTTGGTTAGCTCCTGTGCCAACACCTTCATTTAGACTCTCTGTTGGTTAGCTCCTGTGCCAACACCTTCTCTCACACCCAGTGCTGCTGGTTAGCTCCTGTGCCAGCTTTTCCACTCAGACTCTCTGTTGGTTGCTCCTGTGCCAACACCTTCTCTAAGACTCTGTTGGTTAGCTCCTGTGCCAACACCTTCACTCACACCCAGTGCTGCTGGTTAGCTCCTGTGCCAGCTTTTCCACTCAGACTTTGTTGGTTAGCTCCTGTGCCAACACCTTCTCTCACACTCTCTGTTGGTTAGCTCCTGTGCCAACACCTTCTCTCACACCCAGTGCTGCTGGTTAGCTCCAGTGCCAGCTTTTCCACTCACACTCTCTGTTGGTTAGCTCCTGTGCCAACACCTTTTCTCACACCCAGTGCTGCTGGTTAGCTCCAGTGCCAGCTTTTCCACTCAGACTCTCTGTTGGTTAGCTCCTGTGCCAACACCTCTCACACTCTCTGTTGATTAGCTCCTGTGCCAACACCTTCTCTCACACTCTCTGTTGGTTAGCTCCTGTGCCAACACCTTCATTTAGACTCTCTGTTGGTTAGCTCCTGTGCCAACACCTTCTCTCACACCCAGTGCTGCTGGTTAGCTCCTGTGCCAGCTTTTCCACTCAGACTCTCTGTTGGTTGCTCCTGTGCCAACACCTCTCACACTCTCTGTTGATTAGCTCCTGTGCCAACACCTTCTCTCACACTCTCTGTTGGTTAGCTCCTGTGCCAACACCTTCATTTAGACTCTCTGTTGGTTAGCTCCTGTGCCAACACCTTCTCTCACACCCAGTGCTGCTGGTTAGCTCCTGTGCCAGCTTTTCCACTCAGACTCTCTGTTGGTTGCTCCTGTGCCAACACCTTCTCTAAGACTCTGTTGGTTAGCTCCTGTGCCAACACCTTCACTCACACCCAGTGCTGCTGGTTAGCTCCTGTGCCAGCTTTTCCACTCAGACTTTGTTGGTTAGCTCCTGTGCCAACACCTTCTCTCACACTCTCTGTTGGTTAGCTCCTGTGCCAACACCTTCTCTCACACCCAGTGCTGCTGGTTAGCTCCAGTGCCAGCTTTTCCACTCACACTCTCTGTTGGTTAGCTCCTGTGCCAACACCTTCTCTCACACTCAGTGCTGCTGGTTAGCTCCTGTGCCAGCTTTTCCACTCAGACTCTGCTGGTTAGCTCCTGTGCCAACACCTTCACTCACACCCAGTGCTGCTGGTTAGCTCCTGTGCCAGCTTTTCCACTCAGACTCTCTGTTGGTTAGCTCCTGTGCCAACACCTTCTCTCACACTCAGTGCTGTTGGTTAGCTCCTGTGCCAGCTTTTCCACTCAGACTCTCTGTTGGTTAGCTCCAGTGCCAACACCTCTCACACTCTCTGGCTAGCTCCTGTGCCAACACCTTCACTCACACTGTTGGTTAGCTCCTGTGCCAACACCTTCACTCACACCGTGCTGCTGGTTAGCTCCTGTGCCAGCTTTTCCACTCAGACTCTCTGTTGGTTAGCTCCTGTGCCAATACCTTCTCTGACACCCAGTGCTGCTGGTTAGCTACTGTGCCAACCCTTGCTCTCACTCCCACTGCTGTTGTTTAACTCCTGTGACAACATCTTCTTCACTTACTCCCACTGTTAAGAAAGGTGCAAACCTAATGGTGGCAGTCATGTGTTGGCCTTTGAAGAATCTAGAATGGGTTAACAAAGGTGCAAATCTGATGGTGGCAGTCATGTGTTGGCCTTTGAAGAACCAAGAATGGGGTAACAAAGGTGCAAATGTGATGATGGCAGTCAGGTGTTGGCCTTTGAAGAACCTAGAATGGGTTAACAAAGGTGCAAACGTGATGGTGGCAGTTAGGTGTTGGCCTTTGAAGAACCTAGAATGGGTTAACAAAGGTGCAAACATGATGGTGGCAGTCAGGTGTTGTCCTTTCTAGACCTCACAAGCAGAGTCCCTAAGTAGGAATGTCAGTCAGGTGCTTTCTCAGAAAACATGAGATGTAGAATAATACATTATTTTACAATTCAGCATGTTGCACATAATAGATCATGGTTAGCTCAAAGATTTTGTGGTATTGACACAATTGAACATATGTGTATTACATGTTTATCATATGCTATATGTTAATAAACATTTACCAATGTTGAAAATGTTTTGTTCTCTTCATCATCTTAGTATGACATCTTCTTAGTATGACATCTTAGTTTTTATTGTGCTATCCCACTAACAAGGTACACAATTGAAACAATGAACTATTAGAAAGAATTTCAAGTGATGTATTTAATTTAAAATGTTTTATTATTTGTACACTTGATGTAAGATTAAAAAATGAATAAAGAATTTAAAAATTCTTTAATCATATTTATTCTTACATCATTAAATACATCATTTGACAATCTTTCCATTTTATTTTATGATACATAGATTAACCTCCCTTCCCTCCCATCATTCCCACTGCTATTTTATCCTAGTATGAATAATAATATATAACTGGGGTCCAAGATGCTCTATGCTAAATTCGTGGCCATTGAGATGCAGAAACTCAATGCTCCAAATATCGCTAAGACCAGTTTTAGGCTACTTTTTTACAGATTCACATAGTTTTATATCACTGTGCGGTCTGGTGTCCCAGAAAGTTCACCTAAAAGCATAATACTTTCAGAATATATTGCATACTAAGATTATTCCATTCAGGGAACCCTGCCTGAATGGCCTGTTTCAGTTGCAACCACCTGAAAACTTTGTGATTTATTAAGACCATATTTGTGTTGAAACTGTGTAAAATCAAGCAGTTCACCATTTGAAATAACATCATTTTAAGTCCTTATACCTGCTATCATCCAATTCTTCCAGAGGACCTTAAATCCGCCAATTTGAATCTTAGGGTTTAGCCATATAGTTTGATTTATTCATAGGAATAGTTGTTAAATTGCTGTCAAATGTTAAGGTGTTCCATGTGTCCATTAATATTCAGTTATCTAATATAATAAAACGCTAGCCGCGCATGCGCACTCCATCTGCGTGTTCTGTTTTCCATGTGATGTAGGGACTAAGGGAGCCGGCCACACCGTGGGATGGGAGGGAAAGGGGGCTGCTTTGGGGGAGGGGTGTGCTAGGAGACAGACAGCTTTGCTTGGGGGAGGGAAGACAGAAGGGGGGACACAGAGACAGTCAGGGAGGAACTGGAGGGGGAGAGGGAAAGGGGGCTGAGGGGACAGGGAAAGGGGGCTGCTTTGGAGGAGGGGTGTACTGGGAGGCAGACAGCTTTGCTTGGTGGGGGAAGACAGAAGGGGGACACGGAGAGACAGGGAGGAACTGGAGAGGGAGAGGGAAAGGGGGCTGCTTTGGAGGAGGGGTGTGCCGGGAGGCAGACAGCTTTGCTTGGGGGGAAGACAGAAGGGGGCCCACGGAGAGACAGGGAGGAACTAGAGGCCGAGAGGGAAAGGAGGCTGCTTTGGGGGAGGGGTGTATTGGGAGGCAGACAGCTTTGCTTGGGGGAGGGGAGACAGAAGGGGGCCACAGAGAAACAGTCAGGGAGCAACTGGAGGGGGAGAGGAAAAGAGGGCCGTTAATGTAACGGGCTTTAACACTAGTCTTTATATAATCTAGGCATCTTGATAAGAACATAACATATATTTAAAGGAAACATGAGTTGCCATTCCCAATATAACCAATCTGGGGTGTTTTCAATGAGCTCAGGGAGGACCCAATACACACCCTGGCGTAAAATATAGGCTTGATGATACCTATAAAGGTTTGGAAAATATACCCCACCCTCTGTAATTGTTTTTTGTACAGATACTACAGCGATTCTAGGACTTTAATTCAATTATTTCTAAAAAGACCAGGTAAAGAAATGCATCACATAACAGCTGTGCACATCCCATTAAACCTCTATCCATTTATTGACACCACCCCATCATTATGGAAAACATGATTTTTAGTAATCAACAAAAGTGTAACTAGAAAAGGCAGCATCAATTTATTCCCTCCGCATCACCCTTCCCTAAAATATTTGATGTATGAATATATAAATATATTGAGTGGAAAATGATGTAATTATTACAATAATTTGCTAATGACTCCCAGATCTTTTTAAAATTGTTATAATTTTAATGTTCTTATGTGTTACCCATATTCAAACACTGTTATATCTGCAGATGCGTCAGTCTCTCATGCATATGACTTGCAACCGTTCTGCTCTCTTTTATTTTGCGTATACAATAAATAAAAGATTATTGCCAGTATTTGATAAACCCTTTGCACATGCATGCTGCACATTCATATCGGCGCGACTCACATTTGAATCATAAGGATCAATAGGTCAGCGCATGCATACTTTCAACAACATGTGCAGTTCTGGCCCCCCACCCGCATATATACCTGTCACCATTTATTCCGAGTTCCCAGTAACTCATTTCATCCGCGCCGTTTTGATTTGTGCTCATTGGACTTAAACCCGTCAATTGCGCGCTGGGAAATGAACCCGTCAATTGTGCGCAAAACTACGATAACTTTAATATGACACACATCATCATTATGCACTAATGGATGGATGCTGATGTCATCACGCGTTTCAACACGTATGCGCGCCTTGCTAACGCTAATTGTGTTTCAATAAAGTACTACAAAACTATATACTATATAATTTACATATACTCAATTACTATGCGCATTTCATCACTACAATGTAATAACATCTGTGTTTGACAATTAACCATATAACACGTGTTTTAGATAACCAATAGAAGCGCAGAAAGAGGAAATATCACGATATTCACACTCAATTGGTCATGTGACTGGTATATAAGCCTTGCAAAAATGTCATAGATTCACTGAGAAGATGGCATCCTACCAAGGATTTTGTGGGCGCAAGCCCAACTTCTCCAAGCTGTATTCCAGTCGTGTTTTCAGAATTTCCACAATGAATATGCTTAGAATCTATTTCCATGCACTGCTTTCAATGCATATTCATTGGGGAAATCCTGAAAACCGGACTGGAATACGGGGCTCGAGGACTGGAATTGCCTACCCTTGCTTTAATATGATGTTTAACATATGCTATTTCCGTGGAAAGAGAGTTTTCCTCTTGTTGCTCCTATTTCTATTCTTAATGTACCCCTACAGTTAGTAAAAAATACAAAAATTTTGGGAGTAATTTTTGATACTAAACTTTCTTACCATGATCACATTAGTAACATTGTAAAAATCACCTTTTATAGGTTACGCAAAATTCGTTCCATTTCAAAATTTCTTTGTCCTAAATCAATTACAATACTTATTCACTCCTTGGTGATGTCTAAAATTGATTATTGCAATTCCTTATTTAAAGGAATTGCACTATATGAAATTAAAAGATTACAAATCATACAAAATACAGCCATAAAATTAATAACCAATGCAAAAAAATATGATCATGTAACACCACTCCTCAAAGAGGCTCATTGGCTCCCTGTCAATTACAGAATTACTTATAAATTATGTTTAATTATCTTTAAGACTCTGATCAACAAGACCCCAGCATTTTTATATCGATTTCTTGTTCCTTATTCTACAAAAAGAATATTACGTTCTAGCGAACAAAATCTGCTATCTGTCCCTTCGTTAAAAATTATCAATACAAGGAGACAATTTATTTTTTCTTGTACTGCACCACAGACATGGAACGCTCTTCCTATTTTCTTACGAGAGGAAAAAGAACTTGGAAAATTTAAAACTGAACTTAAAACCTTCCTTTTTAAAGATGCTTTTATATTATAATTTTAGTTTTAGTATTATGTTTTTCTATATGAAACCTGTGTTAATCATTTCCTTTTGTGTTTCCCCTCAATGTTTCTTCTTTACTTTATGAATTGTAGTTCATCCCTTCTTTCCCATTTATCAATGTTAATAATCATGAGTTCTTACCCATTATTTAATAATTGTATGTACTGTATTGTTTGTTTTTGTTTTTTATATTTAATAATTGTTAAATTTAAAGTGTACATCGCTTAGAATATTTGATTAAGCGATTTATCAAGTCATCTAATAAACTTGAAACTTGATCCCATATATATCATGCCTCATTCATGTCTCTCCATTATATAATAGGTTGAAGATTAAAAAACAAAAAAGCGAGGGAGCTTAGGCTCCATCATCCTGCGTGGGTGCATGCAGTGAGGCGTAATCTGGATAACACCCCAGGTATGTTACAGTAAAATATAGGTTGGGTGTAAGGTGTGCAGTCATAATAGCTCTGTTGACTAATAATGTTTTTAAAACATTAACAGTTCTTCATATATGTCTGACACTACATGCATTTATTTTTTCAGATCAGAGGAGGAAGAGTAAGATGCCCCTATCCCTAACCGACCCTTTCTTATCACACGTAGATGCTCTACTTCCCAATCCCCTTCCACCTCCGCCCAGTCCCGACCCACTTCCCAACCCCCTTCCACCTCTGCCCAGTCCCGTCCCACTTCCCAACCCCCTTCCACCTTTGGCCAGTCCCATCCCAGTTTCCCCCACCGACGCCCACCCTCCTCCAAGATCCCCCTCCGAAAACGCCCCAAACCCAGCCCTGCCCCTTCATTCCTAATGCCCAGTTCCCCCTCCTTCACACACCCTAAACCCCAGTTCTGTTTAGAACTGTTCCCCCAAAATCGTCCCTCTGTCATCACCTCTTCCCACATAACTCCAGGAGTCCTCCCTCATCCCCCATCCTGGACAGATTCAGCAACCTCTCTTTCCAGTCTGGTAAGTGTTTTCATATTCTTTATTCATTTTTAAAACTTACATCAATTGCAATTAAACTTTCACAAGAACATTTTAAATTTATTATAATTCCCATTTTGTATAGCGATTATGCTTTCCATTTTATAAATGTGACATAATGAATTCCACCAAACGGTATAATTGAATCTAGTATAATTTTTCCAGTTACTTGTTATATGTTGAATGGCGACTTCTGTCATTATCAATAAAAGTTTATTATTGCTTGATGAAATCTGGCTCTTTGTTCTCATCGACATACCAAACAAAATTGTATCATATGTTAATGGTACATGATTTTCTAATAAACAATTAATTTGGAACCAAATTGATTTCCAAAAGGCCATGATAAAGGGAAGATAAGTGATCTAGAGTCCCTGCTTCAAATTTACAATGCCAGCACCTATTGGACTTAGAGCTGTCTAACTTTTGTAATCGAACTGGGGTCTAAAATGCTATATGTAACAAAAAGAACCAAGTTTGTCTCATAGATGCTGACACTGTACACTTGATCCTCTAAGACCAAATTCTTGGCCAAATGTCTCTTAGTCCTATTAAACAAAATTCTTCTCTTTCAGCAGCCTATATTTTGACTATGTAATTGTCTTTTCAATTTCCAACTGCTTATAATGCTCTTTTTAATTGCAGATATATTGACATCCCCTCCTCCTCCTCCCATGTGTCAAGATCCCCCCTCCCCATTCAAAGCTCCGCCCGTTGTCCCACCTGTTCTACCCCCCTTCCGCCGCTCTACCCGAGATTGTGGGACCAACTCCGCACTACCAACCACCCCTGTTGCAGTGACCACTATTGTGGTTCACGCTGCCATCAACATAGATCTTCCGCCCAGTTCAGTAACAGCGGAGGACATTCATACAGTGGTGGAAATCATGACTGCGGGTGTGGAAAACATCCAGGACTTCACAGAGGAGGCGGTCACGATCCATGATGTGACAGGGGCACTACGGATCTTGATGGAAACTTGGTGGTGCCCCTCCCACCCCGTGAATGGCTCCCGCTGTTACCGAGGGAGCTGCACCCTCTTCTCACCACTGCTCCCACCCATTCTTAATCCCCCTGCCTCAATCCCTTCCCCTCCTGCCCTTACCCCTCCTTGAAAAAAAAAAAAAATGAAAAAAAACAAGTCCCTCCCCTTCTTCCTCCCCCTGTCTCACTCCCTCCCCCTCCAGCCCTTACCCCTCCTTGAAAAAAACAAAAAAATTTAAAAAACAAGTCCCACCCCTTCTTCCTCCCCTCTTCATCCACCCCCCTCCACACTCATTCTCCACTTACCGACCCCTTCTCAACCTAAAGCCACTGGTCTCCAGCATGAGGACTCGCCTGCCTCCTACCGTCTCATGGGATCTGCTATCCTCCTATGAATGGCTCTCTCTCTCTCTCTCTCTCTCCCTCCCAGACTGTTGCTTCCTATCCCTCACAAGTGTTTTCTTTCCCTTTCAGCCTCCTGTGTTGCAGCAGCTGTGACTACAACTTCACAATTCAGGTCTCCAGCATCATGACTCGCCTGCCTCCTACCGTCTCATGGGATCTTCAATCCTCCTGTGAATGGCTCTCTCTTTCTCTCTCCCTCTCCCGGACCAAGATTGTTGCTTCCTATCCCTGACAACAGTGTTTTCTTTGCCCTCCAGCCTCCTATGTTGCTGCAGCATTGATGCCGCCACTAACTAGTTCCATGAACAATCAAGTCTCCAGCATGAGGACTCGCCTGCATCCCACTGTCTCAGCTCCCACGTCTGGACTTGACTTGCCAGCTCTCCTTCGATGATCAGAAAAATGCGACATCATATCTATGATACTTTTAAAAAGACATTTTAATATACAGTTTATTGAAAATAAGGCACAACTGCGTACAGGATAAATGCAAAACCTTATCAAACATAAGTGTTAATTTACATGGCTGTGTCATGCCCAGAGACAGCAGCACAGCACAGAACTAGGTAGAATTTGTAAAGCTACAAGATTGACAGCTTATCTTGTTTAGAGATCTTTTTAATAGAGTAGAACACTTATTGTTCTTAATCATTTAAGTATAAATTAGATGAAATGTATAGAGGTGATGTTAATATCTTTCCTTTCGTGCACACACAATGTGATTGCTGTATAAGGTGTACACCTGGCGTAATTTTAGTCACCCATATCCCTGTATGCCTCTTGTAAGGAGATGCACATCTAGTTTGCTTTAAATCCCAGAACTACTTACCATTAATAAAACAGGGAAACTGGTCTCCTGAAGTAATAGCATGAGAATAATCTTCTTCAGGAGGTATAAAATCCCACTCCCCAAATGCACTCCAATATCACCAATAATGAAGAGATTCAAAGACCTCACAGTGGAGCGTGGTATGTGTTCCCACTCCTATATTTTTTACTATGTAAATGTAATCGGTACTTACTGAGCAAGGGGTCAAAGCACTGCCGGTGAACATTTCCATTTCCCTGTCCATTTCTACAATATTCCTGTGCTTGCCCTTGCAGTCATAATATCTCGGTTGACTAATAACTTTTTTTTTAGCATTAACAGTTCTTAATTCAATACATATATTTCAGACACTACATGCATTTATCTTTTTCTTTCTTCAGATGACAGTGAGGTTTGGGAACAATACTTTCTCATTGAACGAGAAGTACTCTGTTAAACAAAATACTTCCGTGCAACAAATATATATATAAACCACACATGTATTTAATATGTACTTCCTGAGCGCAGTGTCAAGGCACTAGCATTGAACAGGTGCGCGAGTTTGCTCCACGCCCTGTCCATTTCTCCAATATTTCTCCATTTCCCCTTGATGGGGAACAGCAGCTTGTGAATCTATGACGTTTTTGCAAAGTACTCAGTTAATCTAAGTACCTCACCAAAAACCACCCCTGTTTCAGCGACCACTATTGTGGCTCACACTGTGGCTCCCGCTGCACGCACACACTGAATGAGAGCCAAAGAGTCAGTTTTCTCCACACTCTGTTCATTTCTCCAATGTTCCTGTGCTTGATGGGGAACAATACTTTATCATTGAACAAGAAGTACTCAATATGTATATATGGACTAGATTAATGTATGTATCTCTGTATATAATCTTTTACGGTTCATAGTCTTTTACATCCTCCAGTTCAAACACTGAAGCTCAAGGCTTAACTATTTTATACCTAAAGCATACAGAATACTTCTCTTTCTGTGAATTTAGGCTTTCGCACTGGAGTTTCATCCACTCCCTGTGAATTTCTACAATGTTCCTGTGCTTACCCTTGCAGTCATAATATCTCTGTTGACTAATAATTTTTTTTAAACATTAACAGTTCTTCATATACTTCTGACACTACATGCATTTATTTCTTCAGATGACAGTGAGGATGGGGAACAATACTTTCTCATTGAATGAGAACTACTCATTAAACTCTTATGAAACAAAAGACTTCTCTTTCAGCAGCCTATATTTTGACTATGATATTTTGACTTCCCTGAAACTGAACGGCCTAGAATACCCTATCAACCCCACTGTCAGTTTGAAAGTGGCCCCCACAATATTAGGTGGTAGGGGTTAAGTGAAAGGCGTACTGACAAACGCTGGTCCCAGGTTCAGTTCCCTCACAGATGACTCACCAGGAAGTAGAATAATAGACACAACCAGAGGTGATTGCATAAAGAATATATTATAGAAATAGGCTTACAGAAAAGTAATATTCATAAGCATTACAATTAAGCATTACAATTAAATAGAGAGCAGAGCAGTTTCCCTGCCATACAGTGTCCAGAAGGAAGCGTGAAGTTTCAGGGAAAGGCAGAGAGGGAGAGACAAGGGGGATGGTCTAAGCTTCGTTGTTCCATAGATAAAGAGAAGGATAGACAGAGAGAGGGAGAGCCAAGAGAGAACCAGAGTGCCAAGCCAAGAGCCAAGAGATAGCTAGATAGAAAGAGAGAGAGAGGGCCAAGACCCCTCTCCTGATAGCTTGATAGAAAAAGAGAGCGATATTGATAGCTGCATAGAAAAAGAGAGAGATAGCTGTGTGTTGCAGAGAGCAGGCTTTTATACCTTGACTCAATATAGAAACCTGTATGCCCCAGTATCTTTCTGTTTAGAATTTGTAAACTGTTTGAAACAATGGTTAATTTAATTGCTAAGGAGGGTGAGATACCTGTAAGCATGGTGATGGGATTAAGTCTCTGGCTTGATCTGTGCACCATTGTCCTAAGCACCCTCTTAATCAGACATTAACACCTTTTAGCTAGCCATGATTCAATCAGGGCTACTTGAAACTTAAAATATATCAATCAGGGCTACTTAAAACAGTTTCCCTGCACTAAGGGTCTATCTGCCTTCCCATGCCAGGGTCAGATTGATATAATCTCCCAGAGGCCTCTAGGCTGACATTTCCCATAATTTTTTTATTTTTATTTTTATTCTTTGAAATGAGGGCAAGCTTGTGGTACCCTCGCTTACCTCCAACAGTACGTCCCCTGTCTTGCAGAATCTCCAAGCTATGAAGATAGGTTGTAAACAGTTCCCATTATGAGTTCAAACCTCTGTTTTAGGTCGTATAGGCCATAATCTGGGCGGGGATCCCAGTATGCTTATATCTTACCCGTCGTTGAGCGAATGAACGGTGCATAATGGATGAAGCTTTTTCATGAGGTTCAGGTATAAAGGTACCAAGATGTCATAAGAGAGAGTATCTAAGTATTGGATATGGGATAATATTATATCTGACCCTGGTAATGGTAATGCAATAGGCCATGCCAAATTAAAACCAAATTAGAACCAAATTAGCAAATGTCAGAAAAGATACTGGAAATATATGTCTAACTGCCTTAAAAGTTAGAGGGAAGCTTGTATGATAAGCGTTGTAAAGAAATGTACATGTGTTTCACTTTACAGCAAAGAAAAATCATAATAATACATAACAAAATTTGTACAATAATTAAGGTGAATTAAATAATACAATAATAGGGTGAATTAAAACATTAAATACGTGGTTTGCAGTGGGCGAATACCCAAAGAAAAGTTCCCAAACTGAGACATGAGCGTCTCGTAGCAAATTTTCTACAGTTTGTATAGATATAGAATAAAACCTTTTCTTAAAAATATAACCCCTAACTAAGCTACATTTAGCATATGTAAATTATAGGGAAAAAAGAACATTGCGCATTTGGGCTAGTTAAAAAAAATTGGGGAAAAGAGCTCTAGAAATGGCCAATGTTATGTATCCTGGAGTACCCCCTAAACTAAAACAAATAGACAAAAGACAGACCACATAGCACAGACAACATAAAACACAAATTTTGAGGCGTCGGCATTATTCTTCCATCTGTCAAGTGTTCAGGGCTGAATTTAACTCTGCAAATAAACACATTGTTATAGAAAAACACAGCAAAGATGAACACCTGAGTAGTACAAATAATGCATATCATAACCATCTCATATTCAGAAAAGGCATAAAGCTAATATCTTCTTTGGAACATCTTTATCTCTGCAGTGATAAAGAGGAACCTTGGAAAACACTAGAAATATCTTTGTGCCAAAATTGGTCTGGGATGGCTATATCCAAACTGCTGCTAGGAAAAAGAAAAAACATTTTAAATTAGCAGCAACCTCAAGGTCACTTAGAGCAAACTTTGTCCATGTTCCATTCAGGCCGACCTGGACCACATGTCTGCCACCTGGGTCCCACTGCACTCAGAGGAGTGGGCACTGTGGTGCAGAAGTCAGGTGCAGGCTAGATTTGTCTTCTTTTGTCTGCACTGTTGTGTCCTGGCATTCAGAGGCAAGGGGCAAAATCCGAAAATCATTAGTCATGTCTAGGACAGAGAAAAATGCACATTTAGGGTTAAATGTCACAGTCATTTCAGAGTGAGAGGCTGCCACTGGTACTACGGGCTTTGAAGTCTTAGTTAGGGCCTGAGAGTATATAGTGAGCCTAACAGAGCCCTCTGAATTAGCAAATGACCCAGTTGGAGAGCCACATGCTAAAGAGATAGGTCCACTCAGACCTCTCTCCTCCATCTTAGGCACCAGTTCTGTTGCTGGAGGAAGTACTGGTTGCTGTGTTTGTGGTGCAGGATCTTTGCCCTCAAACAAAATTTCTGTGTACCTTTTCCCACAATCTTGTGCCCAAACTGAAAGATCTGCAGCCTCTGAGTGATCACTATGATCATGATCACTACACTATGATCATGCTTCTGCACTGGCAGGCAGCATTGTGTGGCTAACTGCACAGGAATAACCTTGTGAACCAAAGGTTTAGAAGCATTTAGAATTCCTGTACCTAATGCAAGACTAGCCACTTCAACTATTTCTTTGCCTGTATTCTCACTCATGCTGGCAGTAGTTTCTACAATGTTTTTCATTAGTTCCTTTTGTGGGATAGACACACACTTTGAAGCTTTGTCATTTAGACCCTGAATCTCAAAAATTTCCATATTTTTCTGATCTCCAGTAGGAGGCGCTCTATCTGTAAAACTGATTCTAGCCCCTGTATCAATCAATTTTAATTTATCCTGACCCTCTATGGTAGTATTAACATTGGGGCTGTCGGAAGTGTCCAAAATCAAAGGTGCAACATACCTCAAGCTGAATTCTGAGTCTGACTTCTTTCCCTTATCCTGTGTCTCCAAAACTGAGTCCACAGGTAAGTGAAAGGAGTCTGGCTGGGCTGTGAAGGCCTGAGTCACCTTGGCATTCGGATACAGAGAGTCAGGACATCCCTATGGACTAGCACTGTTTTTCCTGGCTGTCAAATCACTTTTTACCCTGTCTAATTCTATCTGCATTGTGTGCCGATCCTGTTCCCATTTCCTTTTCTCTTTTTCTAATGCTTCTGTCTGTGCTCTGAGTTCATGGAAAGGAATGTAAGTAGAGGCATTTCTGTAACTACCTCTGACATGCCCTCTATTTCCTGTGTGTGGTGTTTTCTTGTATTGGGGTGCTCCCTCAGCACGCCACCTTCTAGCTTCTGATACTGAAATAATTTGAGCTGGCTGGGTATTCCACACAGACCCAATCCTGAGCAGTAAAGTGTCAAAAGGCGTAGTTTTAGGGTCCTCCGAGAACAACAGAAGGTGTTTAGTAATCTCGGGAGATAATAATTCTAATAGGAATTCTTTATGTTCTCTCTGGCCATAATCTGAGGAAATGGGCCAATGTTCATGTTCGTTAAGTACCGCGTTGATTATCCACACTCTATATGCAAACTGCTCTAGTGTATCACTTGGCAGGGGTGAAAGAGTTCTAAGTACTTGCAAAGAGGTGCAGCGAAATAGTTGTTTGATGCCCATCTTTATCAATTGGTATGGATGAACAAGAGATCCAAATTTATAATAATGTGGACCTAGGGCTAGGTGCATAAGCTTATCAAAATCTGCATTGTTCCTTTTGTATTTCCCTAGACCCCAGTGAATCAGTATGTCAGTAGCCCATTTGCACCATTCATTTATGTTAAAAGGCATAGGGCCCACTTTCTCCATTATTCTTTCAATGTCACTATCTTTCATATGTCCCTGCAGCACTACAGTTACTGGAGCTGTGTCACTTATAGGGGTACTATTGGTATTGCTCTGGCCTGGTAATGAATTTTCCTCACTTTCGTTTGTCGGGTCTTCTTCCTGTTCTACATCTGTAGCTAGTTTACCCTTTCTCTGACCTGCTACAAAAATGGTTTTTTGTTTCTCTATAAACTGACTACATGGATTATATGGTGATGGTGGCACAGGTGCAGACGGCAGAATCTGTAAGGCACATTTTGACTTTAAATACTTTAATTCTGCCTTGGCCTCTTCTAATTGTTCATTTACAGTTAAAAAGGTATTTGTGGCCTGAACAATTTGGGTTCTTAGCATGGATATATTAATTTGTGCCTCATCTAAGTCTTTGGACAGCTGATGGCACTGAGTGTTCAAGTCAGTATTATCTTGTCTTAGGCTAATAAGTCCTCTAAATAAGCCCTGAATGAAAAGGCATTTGCGTTTATCTGTTTTCTTTCTAAACTCCTGAGAATGAGAAACCATTTGTTTCTGAATATCGTGCCATGTGTTTTCTGGAAAATTACCCTCATATGGACCCCCTTTCTTGTCAAAATATTTGTGTACAATATCTGTGAGTTCTTGAAAATCAAAAGGGTTCATATTTGAGGCTGCAGAATTCTGCCTTGGTTCGTGGGCCTTGCTCATATATTTCATGAGAGAGAATGGGCTTCTAAATGTCCCTGTCTGTGTGTAGCCTTTGAGATTGAAATGCTCCCACTTATGAAGGAGGGAGACTTTAGTTAATAGGTAGAAAAGCGAGGTAAAGCGTGTTAGGCAAGAGTCATTGGCATAAATAATACACTTATGCCCACACTTGCCCACACTGGTTACTACCTGAAATTTACAGGCAGAAGTTTAGCAGGATAAAATATAGAAGAGCAGAGGTGTCAGCTGCCAGTTCCAGTCCAGTGTGCACTGGGCCTTTCACCAGGGCAGAGACTGACAAGAAATAGAATTAAAAGCACAAGGTAAAAAAAGTAAAAGTTATTAGTACAGATGTGGCGTGTCTTAATTGAGTGACTGTTTTCACTTTGAACCCTGCTTTTCTTCAGAGCAGCTCAAATATTCTTACATGCAACACCCTAGTAACCATATAATAGCAAATCATACAATGCAAACTGGCACAGGTAAACTACAAAGACTTTTGATAGTAAAATCTCACCAAATATAAAACCCAAAATATTACTGAAACTTTTCACAATTGTGTCATCCAGTCTAAAACAATTTAAGGGTTCCAAAAGGACTTTTGATTTCTATCTCACTCTGTCTATCAATCAAAAATAGAAAGTCAATTGCTATATAAAATCTCACCAAGTATAAAACCCCACAATATTACTGGAACTTTTCAACAGTGTGTCATCCAGTCTAACGTACAATCAATCTAAGGGTTTTCCAAGGACTTTTGATTTCTATATCACTCTGTCTATACATAATCCTATTGCACAGTGCATAAAAAAAACTTAAATTCTACTTACCCAAATGAAATCATCAGGAAGGACCGAGACAAAGCCCCCAAAATGTCAGTTTGAAAGTGGCCCCCACAATATTAGGTGGTAGGGGTTAAGTGAAAGGCATACTGACAAACGCTGGTCCCAGGTTCAGTTCCCTCACAGATGACTCACCAGGAAGTAGAATAATAGACACAACCAGGGGTGATTGCATAAAGAATATATTATAGAAATAGGCTTACAGAAAAGTAATATTCATAAGCATTACAATTAAGCATTACAATTAAATAGAGAGCAGAGCAGTTTCCCTGCCATACAGTGTCCAGAAGGAAGCGTGAAGTTTCAGGGAAAGGCAGAGAGGGAGAGACAAGGGGGATGGTCTAAGCTTCGTTGTTCCATAGATAAAGAGAAGGATAGACAGAGAGAGGGAGAGCCAAGAGAGAACCAGAGTGCCAAGCCAAGAGCCAAGAGATAGCTAGATAGAAAGAGAGAGAAAGGGCCAAGACCCCTCTCCTGATAGCTTGATAGAAAAAGAGAGCGATATTGATAGCTGCATAGAAAAAGAGAGAGATAGCTGTGTATTGCAGAGAGCAGGCTTTTATACCTTGACTCAATATAGAAACCTGTATGCCCAAGTATCTTTCTGTTTAGAATTTGTAAACTGTTTGAAACAATGGTTAATTTAATTGCTAAGGAGGGTGAGATACCTGTAAGCATGGTGATGGGATTAAGTCTCTGGCTTGATCTGTGCACCATTGTCCTAAGCACCCTCTTAATCAGACATTAACACCTTTTAGCTAGCCATGATTCAATCAGGGCTACTTGAAACTTAAAATATATCAATCAGGGCTACTTAAAACAGTTTCCCTGCACTAAGGGTCTATCTGCCTTCCCATGCCAGGGTCAGATTGATATAATCTCCCAGAGGCCTCTAGGCTGACACCCACCATAAAAATACTCGGAGTCATCCTAGATAGAAGCTTGACCTTCGAAGCCCACACCAGTGCCCAGGTCAAAAAATGCTTCTGTTCCCTCTGGAAACTTCGCACCATGAAACACACTTCGACCACCTCTCCTTCCGTTTACTGGTCCAATCACTAATCCTAAGCATACTGGACTACTGTAATATCATATACCTGGGAGTCTATAAAAACACCATCAAACGTCTTAGAATAGTACAAAATGCCGCTGTCCGCCTCATTTTCGGCCTCAAAAAATATGACCACGTCAGCCCCTATTACACCAAACTCCACTGGCTGCCGGTGGAGGCAAGAATCTTCTTTAAATTCACCTGCCTCTGCTTCAAAACCTTAGCAGGCTCTTCTCCAACTTACCTATCTGAGTACCTCGAAATTGCAGGTCCCTCTCGTACTCGAAATATGTTTTCTTTTCCCTCCCCGAAGGGCTGCCTCTACAAAAAATTCCTCGACCGATCCCTAGCATTCCAAGCGGGCAAATGGAACAAATGCCTCTCCACTCTCATCTCCAATTCCCCCCCCTATCAAACTTTCAGGAAGTTAACTAAAACCTACCTTTTTGACAAATTCCTCTGAACGTTCTCCTCTCCTCCCTCCTCCTCCTCTGACCTCGACTCTCCCCCAGACTCTCTACCGCCGTATGTAACACTTCTATTTGCAACTCTGCTGTATGTAACTCATAGCAAACATAACTACTCCGAATATATTACCTACCTGCAAAAATTAACTTCTCCATAAATGTATCGTCTAAAATGTAAATTTAACTTGATTGAAAAATGTATTGTCTAAAATGTTAATGTAACTTTAACGAAATTGTAACTTCGCTGTAATTGTACAGTCTCTTCTTCTGTTAACCGCATAGAACTTCCATGGTAATGCGGTATACAAGAATAAAGTTATTATTATTATTATTATGTAATTGTCTTTTCAATTTCCAATTGCTTTTAATGCTGTTTGTCATTGCAGATATATTAGCATCCACCTCTGTTTCCTCTGTCCTATCCTCTGTTTCAACCCCACCTCCCCATACAAAGCATCACCTGGTGTCCCACCTGTTCTACCGCCGCTCCACCCGTGATTTTGGGACCAACCCCTCACCACCAACCACCCCTATTGCAACTACCACTATTGTGGCTCACACTGCACACACACACACTGACTGAATGAGAGCTAAAGAGTGAAAGCACAGGCATTGAACAGGCACTGGAGTTTCCTCCACTCCATGTCCATTTCTCCAATGTTCCTGTGTTTGCCCTTGATGAGGAACAATACTTTCTCATTGAAAGAGAGGTACTCTATATGTGTATATGTACTATATTTATGTATGCATCTATGTTTATAATCTTTTATATCCTCCAGTTCAAACACTGAAGCTAAAGCATACAGAATACTTCTCTTTCTGTGAATTTAGGCTTTCGCCCTCATCAGCAGCCTATTTTTTGACCATGTAATTGTCTTTTCAATTTCAAACTCCTTAGAATGCTCTTTATCGGGGGCGCTGGTGAGCACTGACTGGGATGGCTGCGTGGTGAACGAGCTCCAGCTCTAATTTAATATAAATCGAGAAAAACGTCTGCTTATCGCTTTCTTCGATTCTACCGACAACGAATTTCGATAGATCACAATGTCCACTTCCAAACCGGGAAAGCGTAAAAACGCTGAGCCACCATCGCCACAAAAAAATACAGACGAAAAGTCTGAAGAGCCAACTGTGGCCTCCCTCATGGTGGAACTACACACGATCCGGGACCTTATCCTGGATACCAAACAGGATATAAATGACATAAAGTCGGATCTTACTACTCTCAAGGAGGAATTTGCGAATGTTAAGACCAGAACGGACACCCTTGAATCTAAAATGCAAGTATCTGAAGATTCTATCAAAGTTCTGTTTAAGCAAACCGCCCGTATTACACAGCTAGAGGCAGCCCTGGAAGATGAAAATAATAGGGCGAAACGCACTAGCTTGCGTTTACTCGGCTTACCCGAAGGGAGGGAAGCATGCGATCTCGCCGAATTTCTAGCAGCGCTGCTACCAGAGCTCCTAAAACTTCCACCTGAGGTGAAACTTGAGTTTGATACAGCTTACCGAGTTCCTCAGCACGTGGCTTGACCGTCGAAATTTCCCAGACCGATAGTGATCACGCTTTTGCGTCAAGCTCATGTTCAGCTTATACTTCAAAAAGCGAAGCTGCATGCACCAAATATATTTGAGGGCAATAAACTGATATTTGTGCCTGAACTATCGAAGGAAACAGCCAAGAAACGAAAGCAGCTATTAGCTTATCGTCAGAAGCTGTCGGCCATGGGAGCTAAACATGGCCTCCTGTACCCTGCGAGGCTGCGTGTTACTTTCAATAACAACACGAGAGACTTTACTAACCCTGCGGACCTAGCTGACTATATTGAGAGCATCCAGCCTACTAACATTGATAAAACCTAATTCTGAGGTTTAGTTCTGTGTGCTGCCTGATATCTCATCATGGTTTGGTATCTGGTTTTGCTCAAATTTCTGCTCTGTGAAGAACATTGCAATGTTTTACATGAGCTACATATATCAATAGCGCTTCACTGAATATGTTGATGTTTTTCTGGCAATGTGTGCCATTATAGCTGTTGCTTGCATTTACCATGCCCCCTGAGTACTGCTCGCTCACCCATGGTATTTTCTCGGCATTGTTGTTCATTTCATGTTTTCTTTCTCACAGCAGTCATACTTTTTCAATCATGCGCTTATAATCCAGTAGCATTATCTATAAACCATTCTCTCCACTTCTACCATACTATCATGCAGTCTTTTTCCTTAGTTGTACCATATTACTTTATCAGAGTTTATACAATTATGCTACTTGCTCATAATCAAGTATTCCACTTTTCTACTTTACTAAGGTTTTCAGAGTGTCTCTGGTCTATTGAGAGACTGAGGGTATTGATATTGCTGATTGCTAGTAACATTGGATGTACATATTTGTTATGCAATTTCAATTTGATAATTTGCAGATATATACGTTGCGGGGTTTTTCTATCACATTTTAGCTTGCAGTGCTACAGTATGCTCATAATGCATACTAAGGATTTAGGTGTCTTATTGCTAATTATGATTTTCTTATTACCTGTGAGAGGTTTGATAACATGTACTAATGGTACTGATACTAGTGTAATATGCTTATATACCTGGCTCAAGACCAATGTTAACTCATACCTATCGATAACTGCTATATTTATGCTGTTTTTAGTTAATTCCTCTCCTGTTGTTCTCCTACATGTACTGATATATCTCCTTCATAGCTTATGACATGACTATTACTTGTTTTTCCTTAAATGTAAAAGGTTTTAATAACCCTATAAAACGTTGTAAAATACTTAGATATACTGAACACTATAACCCTGATATAGTGCTATATCAAGAAACTCATCTAAACCAAGCCGAATCCAACAAGATTTCACCTAAATGGGCTTATCCTCCCATATTCTCTCCAGCAATGGGAAAGAAGAATGGAACTCTTATCTTGATAAAAAGAAGATCTGACATCAAAATATTATCACATAAAACAGATGATAAAGGGCGGTGGATTGCTGTGAATTTAGCTATTGGTGATTTCAAACTGCAGGTCATAAATATATATGCCCCTAATGTGGATGACCCCACCTTTTTTCACACTATTGCTGATTTAATAGCTACATCTGGTGACTTACCTTGCATATTGGGAGGTGACTTCAACCAAATTCTAGATAAAGCGCTTGATAGACAGTCTAATTCGACTTACAGATCAACTAAATCGTGGTCTAGTATTCAAGACTTAATGTGCCAAACAAAAATGATTGATATATGGCGTATCTTACATCCTGGTGAACGTACTTACACATTTTACTCTCCACCTCATGTTTCTTACTCCAGGATAGATTACTTTTTGATCAGTTATCCTCTATCCCGGGGGTCGGCAACCTGCGGCTCCAGAGCCGCATGCGGCTCTTTTCCACCTTTGCTGCGGCTCCGGTAGTGTGTCACGGCAGGCATGCAGCTTACAAGTCCGGCGTCGCGGCGGGAAATAGCCATGCTGAGCAGTGAGCTCAGCACATACACAGATGAAAGTCTTGCTTGCTGATTGGTCCGGCGGCCCCGCCCCGCCGTGCCGCCGGACCAATCAGCAAGCAAGGCTTTCATCTGTGTAGTGCTGAGCTCATTGCTCAGCATGGCTATTTCCCGCCGCGACGCTGGACTTGTAAGGTGCACGCCTGAAAAAGAAATGATCCTGGCCGGGGTCGGTGTCATGCTCCGGAGATCTACAGCCTTCCTATCTCCCTCTCCCTTCTACCTGCTTCCGGCCACATCCCCTGCTCCGCGGCTCTCTTCGGCAACTCAGCAGCAGCGATCGACACAAGCTTCTGACGTCGGGGCCTACCCTCTGCGAGTCCCGCTTGTTTCAACTTCCTTTTTCCACAAAGGCGGGACTCGTAGAGGGAAGGCCTCGATGTCGGCAGCTTGTCTTGATCACCGCTGCTGACGAGTTGCTGAAGAGAGCCGCGGAGCAGGGGGGTGTTGCCAGGTGCAGGTAGAAGGGAGAGGGCCAGATGCAGGACTCGTGGGTGAGGGAGGAGAAGAGAGAGAGAAAGAGAGAGGGGAGGGAAACAAAAGGAAATCTTTCATACTGGGCTGGGCCGGAGTGGAGGGAGGGTGGAAAGATTCTAGCTACAGGGTGCAGTAACAAAGGAAAAGGGGGGGAAAGCTGAAAATGGAGATAGTGACACAAAGAAGAGAAAGGGTAAGCAGGACCTACTGAATAAGGATAGAGATACAGAGGGGACATGAAGAGGAGGTGAAATAGAGACATAGAAGTAATGCTGAAAAAGTGGGGGGGGGAGATAAAGACATTGAAAGGGCAAATGGTGAACATGGCGTAAAGATAAGGACAGAGACAAATGAAGATTCTGAAAAAGTGGTGAGATAGGGATATAGGTGAGATGGACACAAAGAAGGGTGATGCTGGAAAATAGGTGGAATGGTAATTCTGACAGACACAGAAGGGAAATGCTGGATCAAGGAGAGATGGGGCTCAGGCTGGATGGAATGAGGAGAAATGCCTTGTTGGCCCGGAACTTCCTCTCCTACGTCAGAATTGACGTCAGGGAGCGGAATGCTGGTCAGCGCAACACTTCTGCAGGGAAAGCTTGGGACGGCGGTGGCTTGGGGGCTGTTCCCCGATTGTGGTGGCAGCAAACCGAGTGGCTTGGGGGACGGCACGGAGACAGAAAGAAGGGGGAACAGGGAGACAGAAAGAAAAAGTTGGGGGAGAGAATGAGGTCTGGAGGAGAGGAAACATACAGGAGGCTGAAAGAAAGGAAGAAAGATTGGTTGCACAGTCAGAAGAAGAAAGTGCAACCAGAGACTCATGAAATCACCAAATAGCAAAGGTAGGAAAAATGATTTTATTTTCAATTTAGTGATCCTGTATATAGCATTAAGATAAGAAACAATATATGCAGTGTTAGATTTGTTTTATAATGGTTTTGCGGCTCCAAGTTTTTTTTTCTTTTTGAAAACGGGTCCAAGTGGCTCTTTATGTCTTAAAGGTTGCAGACCCCTGCTCTATCCCAACACATCATGGATGCGCAGATTAACTCTATTTCAGTTTCTGATCATGCTTCAATCTTAATCCAAATTAATGACATTGGTAATCCTCCTACGATAAATCAGTGGAGATTTAATTCATCCCTATTATCTGAAGACGAGTTTCTATTACACACTAAGAAGCATATAATAGATTACTTCGATTTCAATCTAGTAACAGACACAACATGGCAACTCACCTGGGACGCCTTCAAGGCCTACATAAGAGGTGTTATTATCTCTTACACAGCAAATAAACGCAAAAACCATAAAACTGAAATTCAACAAATAGAGCATCAAATACAGAACATGGAGCGACAGCACCTATCTGACTTATCAAATCCTGATACACAAGCTTCATTACACAAACTTAGATTCCAATACAATTTGATGTTGAGTACAGAAGCCTCCAAGGAACTATTTAAGAAATCTGCACATTATTATACTAATATGAATAAATGTGGCCGCCAACTTGCTAATTACTTAAAAATACAATCAGAAAAAACTTCCATTCCGGCAATCTGCTCTTCTAGAGGTCATATATTGAATAATAATATAGACATATGTAAAGAATTTCATTCTTTTTACACTGACCTCTACATATCTGAAAATCCTGATACTGATTTATTTCAACCTTTTCTCTCGAGTCTGCAACATCCTATTCTCCAAGATACTGATCAAGATCTACTTGCTGAAGATATTTCGACCACTCAGATAGACCAGGCCTTACAATCTATGGCTAAACACAAAACACCAGGACCTGACGGCTTGTCGGTAGAATTCTACTGTGCTTTTAAGAATGAACTTCTTCCACACATGTCTCAATACTTTTGTTTTCTAGCACAACAAGGCGTAGCATTTGGTTCATTCACTGAAGCAATTACAATAGTTCTACCAAAACCGGGTAAGGATCCGACACAAGTCTCTAATTATAGACCATTGTCACTGATTAATGTTGATGCGAAGATATATGCAAAAGTATTGGCGAATAGGTTATCAGAAGTGCTGCCCAACATTATATCTCCAGATCAAAATGGATTCATGAAAAACCGACTTTCTAGTGATAACACCAGATTATTTGCTCATATGCTTTTGCAAGCACCGATGTCTTCAAAACCAATGGTGGCCATTGCCTTGGATGCAGAAAAGGCATTCGATCGTGTAGAATGGGCCTATATGTTTCGAGTGTTACAGTGGTTTGGTGTACCGGAGGCTTTTATTCGCATGTTAAAGGTACTATACTCAAACCCTAGTACCAAAATTAGGATTAATGATGTTTTCTCTGAGCCATTCCGACCATCCAGAGGTATGAGACAGGGTTGTCCCCTGTCCCCGCTTTTATTCAACATGGCATTGGAACCTTTACTAATTGCCATTCGATCTTCATCTAATGTTATTGGAATGCGCATTGCTGAATGGGACTTTAAGATCTCAGCATATGCAGATGACATCATGATCTACTCAACGTTGGATTCCATTCCCTCAATATTACAGATCATTACCAACTACGCTGCAATATCTGGATACAAGTTAAATTCCACAAAGACTGAGGTAATGCCATTGGCTAATGATAACTGTGGTGATGTTGTACGGCAATATGGACTCAAATACTCAGCTACCAATATGGACTCAAATACTCAGCTTGGTATTTATTTTGCTCCAACCATAGAGGAAACATTACTTTATAATGAAGAACTGTTGCTGTCAATCATCAAAGATGTCACGTCAAGATGGTCCCCTCTGAAACTCAGTTGGTGGGGCCGTTTAGATTCTATTAAGATGGTCCTGGCTCCCAAACTTATCTATATCCTCTCCATGTTACCGTTCCTCTTTCCTACTACAACATATGTTAAACTGGAATCCCGATTAACAGACTTTTTATGGAATCACAAATCTCCCAGAATAGCGCTCAAAAAGCTGAAATGTCTCAAACATGGGGGAGTGAATTTCCCTAGTCTATACGAGTATCATCTTGCATTTTTGGGACGTCAAGGTTCTCAATGGCTGATAGATCGACAATCTCCTATTAATCCTAGCTGGTTGACTCTGGAAAGACATTTATACCAAAAGGACTTTTTGCGTTTCTATCCATTTATGACACAGTCCAGCAAAGGAAAAACTAATCCAATCCTACATTCTACAGCTAAAGCGATGAGAGAATTGGATTATATAGCCCATATTAAATGGAATTCTACAACTCTTTCTCCCATATGGCTCAACCCTCATATAAAAATTCAAGGTCAACATATCGAATGGAAGTCCTGGATCAAGGCTGGAATATGGTCAGTTTCTCAATTAATGATAAATAGAAATTTATCCACATTTGTATTTATATCTTATACATATCAGCTCTCTCCGTCGCAATTTTATGCTTGGTTTCAATTGCATCACTGTTTACGAGAGTACATGAGTAGAACTGTATTAACTACTGATACTCCCACTATACTAACCTGGTGTGTGGAATATGGTTTGAAGAAAGGTGAGGCCTCACGTTGGTATAAGTTGTTAAAACTCACGAAATTTCAACCTCCTATTGCTTTATATGATATTTGGATCAAAGACTTATCCTGTTCAATAACCCCCAAAGCTTGGGAAGTCATATGGCTCACCTCTTATGGCTCACTAAGATCAGTGGCGATCAAACAATTGGTCCTATTTTTGTATCACAAAGCGTATTGGACCCCCCACAAACTATCTAAGTTGTCTACTGCTTCATCCAATCTTTGTTGGTCTTGTGCCTCTCAAATAGGCACTCTGGAACATATGCTCTTTTCATGTAATTTATTGCGTCCTTATTGGGCCAAAGTATCATATGTGAAATCTTACCTATCACTGATAATATTTCTTATGTGGTAATTATTATAGGGAGTACTGCACTGTCCTGTGAACTCAATAGGAATGATAGCAAGCTATTACAGTGTATGTTACTTGTGGCTATAAAGACTATATTATCTCATTGGAAAGACTTCTCAGCTCTCAATGTACATGAATGGTGGAACACCTTTTGCTTATATGCTAAATATGAGAAGTCCCTAGCGGACAATGATAGATCCTCACACCATTCTTTTGTTTCAATGTGGTCACACGTTATATCATACTCTCTTAATTCATGAATGACTGTTTCTCTACTATGTATTAACTACTGCTGTAATGACAGTTAATACATAATGCTTTGTCTATTATGATACTGGATTGTATACATAAGCTGTACTACTGCTGTTGGAAACATGAAATGTCGTTGTTGAATACAGTTATTTTTCCCTTGTTTTATTTTTGCTGAAATCTAATAAAACTTATTGAACTAAAAAAAAAAAAAGAATGCTCTTTATCATTCAATGTTATTATTCACTGTAAACGTCATGTTTACTTGGTTTCAATAATACTTATATTGCATTTAACTTTGCCCTGGGGGACCTATGTTGTCCATTCTATATGTTCACTGTATTATGCTTTGTTAAATAACACAGTTAATCAGAAATAAAAAAAAACATTATAATACAACTACTGAGTCCAGAATTTATTTTATTTTAACTTCACAAACTCCAATGAGATTATGAATTTATAATGACTTATGATGACCGAGGTTGCCATTCAACAAATTAGTTATTATTCTCTTTTAACATATTAAGACACTTCATAAAATTAATAACTAGAAGGCTGAAAACAAATTGTGGACAGTTTTGTTTGGGTTTTTTTCGGGGGGGGGGGGGGTGGAGGGGGTTCAGTGAAGCTTCGGGGGGGGGGGTGGAGGGGGTTCAGTGAAGCTTGTATTTAAGCTTTGGAATCTCTTGGGCATGAAGACAACTGAGCGTGAAGACAACCGAGCGCAAGACACTTATTGTAAGTTTGAAAATGAATAACGATTTAAACAAACAAAGAAAAAGACATAATGACCTTCATAAACACTTAAAACATATATTCTGTCATGTAAAGATCATTAAGCAAATTAAGCTTTACCAAATTTTGAGAATTCATACAACAAACATATCCTGCAAGACAAACACAAATAAATGATTACTTAGAAATAATGAAACTTAGAATAATGAAAATAACATAACTTACTGAATGTTACACACCTCTAGTTTTACATTAGCCTGGTTACCTTAGCATTTGACGGATGGATCAGATGAATAGACACTGCAGGCATCAGACTAGGGTCATTTTATTATGAACCCATTGCAAACACCCACTATGCCTATTTACCTTCCACTATAACAGGTCTCACAGTCCCCAATGAATATGTCTGGTAACGGGACAAAAGCACCTGGGTGAAAAATTGAGAACTATCCCAAAATCTCCAGCCTGGAACTGGGTAACCTGGCCACCCTGTTACTTTGATTTATTAAACTCTTTTTCCAAATAGAGAATGACATGGGGACAAATTTTTCCCTGTATCCACAGGAACTCAATTTCCCCATCCTATCCCTGCGAGTTATGTCACTGTCCTTGTCCCTGTCCCATTCCTATAAGCTCTGCTTTAACTACACAAGCCTCAAACACTTATGACTTTAAAGTGTTTGAGGCTTGTGCAGATGAGGACGGAGCATAGGCATTGGTGGAATGAGGCACTATGACATCTGGTAACAGGTCTCACAGTCCCCAATGAATATGTCTGATAACGGGACAACAGCACCTGGGTCAAACGCTTAGACCCCCCCAAACCCCCCACAACGCCAGCACGATCTGTATTCCGTAAAGTGGGGGGGTTCCACACTAACAACCCTGTCGGAGCACCGTCGCTTCCGCTTTGCGCTCAGTTGTCTCGGCGTGCCTTTTTCAGCGCGCGCTTTGACTATGAACCAGTTGTCTTGCGCTCACCTGCCGGCACTCAGTTGTCTTTCGCTCAATTGTCTTGCGCTCACCTGCCGGCACTCAGTTGTCTTTCGCTCAATTGTCTTGCGCTCACCTGCCGGCGCTCAGTTGTCTCTTGCTCAATTGCCTTGCGCTCACCTGCCGGCGTTCAGCTGTCTCACGCTCAGTTGTCTTATGCTCACTTGCCGGCGCTCACATGACTCTAGCTCAGTTGTCTTGCGCTCAGTTGTTTTTTTTTCCATGAAAATTTTATTGATTTTATATAAAACCAATGTAACAGAGGCACAAAGCAGTACAAATATTGATAATTTTACACAAAAATATAAGATAAGTACATTCATACATTAGGTGTTTGCAGATATTTCAGCAAGGGGGACCAACAAAAATTAGCAGACCGTGTTTGTCCTTTACATTTGTAAAATGCTATTTCATATTTATGATATTGTAAAACTAAGTTCCACCAATGTTGGATGTGAAGTAAGTTTGCAGATTTCCAGTGAGTTAGAATCAATTTCTGAGCAAGAATGAGTAATATATCAAACAACTTTCTTTGAGAGTCTAATAAATCAATGTGTATGGAATGTGATTTAAACATTACAATAGATAAAGATAATTGACATTCTAGATGAAACATTGATTTCATTGTGGACCATACTTCTTGCCAAAAAGAGTTTACATAAGAACATTCATATATCATATGAATTAATGAACCTTGATCTGTTTGACAGTTCCAACAAACATTAGAAGGTAGGAGACCTGCAAGACACAGTTTATGAGGGGTCCAAAGAGCTTTATGATATAAGAAATACATAGACTGTATAGTACTAGCTGACGATAATGACCTCAGAGATTTTGACCAAAGCATTTCCCATGCTTTATTACCTAAATGATGTTCACAATCTTTTTCCCAGATACCCATTAGTGTATTATTAGGTAAGTTGTCCCGGAAAAGGACTAATTTATATAATTTAGAAGCAGTGTGTCCTGTTGTCAAAAGGGCTGAGGCAAGAGTAGAAATGGACGGTTGAGTAGCAGTGATGTTTTGAAGAGAAACATTATGTGAAATACAATGATGAAGCTGCATCCAGTGGAAATACGCAGAGGGCGGTAGATCAAATGTAGCTTGAAGGGTCAAGAAAGGAAGTAATTTAAAATTAACATCTACAATGTCTTTCAAGTAGAAGATTCCTTTATCTATCTATTCTTTCCAGAGAAAAGGTTTTTTGTCTATAAGAATATTTGGGTTATACCATGGAGATATATGCGGCGAGGTGGCATATGAGTTTTCTAAAATGGAATCAAAGTTTAAGAGACATTGTATTGTCGATTTCAATATAGGGTATATAGATGGATTACGTGTTGCTGTTAGGCAGGCATCAAGAGGTAGAGGGGATAATATTTGTTTTTCCACCTCAAGCCAGATAGGTGAATTAATTTCTTGATCGGAGAACCAATATAAACCTTGATGAGTGATAAAAGCTTTGTGATAGGAGCAGAAGTCAGGGAATTGAACTCCACCTGCTTCCTTTTTCAATTTAAGTTTTTTAAGTGCGATTCTGGGTTGCTTATTTTTCCAAAGAAAAGCATTTAGAAGGGAATCAATCTTTTTGTAAAAAGCTGGAGGAAAGAGACAAGGTATCATAAGCAGAATATAATTTATTTTGGGCATAAACATCATTTTTATCGTTTCCAACCTACCCCACCATGAGAGGGATAGAGGGTGCCACGATTGGATTAAGGTTCTAACAAGTTGAAATATTCTCTGTGTGTTAACCTCAATAGTATCTGAAAGGGTTGGCGTAAGGTCGATGCCTAAATATTTCAGTTTGTTAGAAGTCCAAATCAAATTGTAAGGTTGAACCATAGCTGAGGTTGCAAAATGATTTAGAGGGAGAGATTCTGTTTTATCTTGATTAAGTTTGTAGCCTGAGAAGGAGGAGTAGTCATCTATAGTATGAAGAAGTTCTGGAATCGAAATTTCCGGATTAGAAATATATAGAAGAACATCATCTGCGTATGCAGAAAGTTTAACTTCAGTAGAATTACATATTACACCTGATATATTCGGGTTTTGCCTAATTTGAATAAGTAATGGTTCCAGAGCGAGATTAAACAAATATGGGGAGAGAGGACAACCTTGCCTGGTTCCTCTATAAAGTTGAAAAAAGGAGGAGAGAGAGTTGTTCGCTATTATTCGAGCTGACGGAGAGGTATAGAGAACTCTGATCATTTGAATGAAAGGAGATTGTGCTCCAAACCAATCTAATATATGAAATAAATAGTTCCATTCAATTCTATCGAAAGCCTTCTCGGCATCAAGAGATAAGGCTATAACAGGATTTGGTAATTTGCTGGCTATGTGGGAGAGATGAAAAAAGAGTCTGGAATTATCCGCAATAAGTCGATTGGGCATGAATCCGATTTGGTTAGAATGAATTACTTTATGAATAACCTTTTTTATTCTATTTGCCAATATTTTAGCATATATCTTATAGTCTACATTCAGTAGCGAAATAGGCCTATAATTCTGTACTCTCAAGTGATCTTTGTTAGGTTTTGGAATGACTGTAATAATTGCCTCACTAAAGCGACTACGTTGAACTAAATCTGGGGAGGGATTTCGAAACAACTCAAGGAGATGATACAAAAGATCTTTTTGGAAAATTTTATAAAATTCTACAGGGAGCCCATCTGCACCTGGTGATTTGTTGGAATTGAGTTGTTTCAGTGCAGAAAGGATTTCCTCCGTAGTTATGGAATGATTTAAGAGTATGTTATCAGAATCAGTCCAAACTGGTCTGCGCAATCTTGAGAGAAAGGAATTTAGAGAGGATAAGTCAGGTGTAGCCTCAGAGCGGTATAGTTTTTGATAATATTCCTGGAAGACCTTTAAAATACCAGAATATGAAGTAATAGGAGAGTCATTTTCGTTATGTATCACAGGGATCTGAATTTTACATTGTTTCCTCTTCAGGTATGAGGCCAACATTTTACCACTTTTGTTTCTTTCTGCATAATATTTGGTTTCACTAAGAAATATTTGCATCCCTGCTTGTTTGGAAATGAGACGATTATATTGATATTTAAGTTGACATAGGTCGTTATATTGCTTGGGATCTTTTGTATTGCTATACATATGCTCCAGATTCGAGATTTGAGCTTCTAATTCTGTTACAGTAATTTTATCTGTTTTCGATTTATGGGAGGCAATAGAGATAAATTCTCCTCTCAGCGCAGCCTTAAAGGATTCCCACGTGATTAAAGGATCTGTATCAGATGTGACATTAGTAGTAAAGAAATCTTGAATAAAATTCTTAATACGATCTATTATTACATCATCTTCCAGTAGAGAGAGTTGCAGTCTCCATGAGGGAGATCTAGGTGTAGGTGTTGTATTCCATAAGAAAGTACCAGATACTAGCGAATGATCAGAGATGAGAATTGGAGAGATATATGTATTGAGTATGGAATTAAGGAAAGGAGGGGAAACAAAGATGTAATCCAATCGGGAGAAACTATTATGTGGAATAGAGTGAAATGTATAGTCTCTATCAGAGGGGTGTTGTAGTCTCCAGATATCTATTAACTGAAGTTGTGCGATGAGTGATTTAAAGGAGATATGAGATTTTTACAGAGACATTTTGGATTTCGATTGTTTGTCTAAGTGAGGGTCTAGAGGGAGATTGAAGTCCCCCGCCATAAGAATTGGGAGTGGTTCAAATGTTTGTATAGTAGTTAATAAATCAAGGAAGAGGAAGTGACGTCACCGATGCGAACGGGTGCCTGATTTCAGAGCTCTGTTCGGGCCCGGTGCTAAATTGTCGAAAACGCTGCGGAAAAAGCATTTAAATTATTTCTTGGCGGTGGAGAGGAGAGCGCAAGGAGCAGAGACCCCATGGCAACGCGCAAAAAACTCCCGACGGAGAAAACCGGCCAGCGCACACTGGAACAAGCGCTGAGCCGGACAACACGTGGCAGCACGGGCCTAGAGACCGGCGGAGGTGAGGCAGCGCATTCGAGTGGGGCTGTAGCGGAGGTGCATGCAACGGTCGCCGCGCTGGCCCCTGAGTGCTCCCCCGCGGACCCCCTTACCAAGTTAGACATGCAGCGCTGGATATCTGAAGTGAAAGCTGAAATTTCGGCGGTGGTGGTACAGGTCCGGGAGGTGGTGCAGGAGCTCCGCACGGACCTCGTGGAGGTGGGCAACCGCGTAGAGGTGGTGGAAATGCGCATGGACAAGCTGCGAGGACTCAGTGACCGGGATGCAGTGCTCCTTGGAGAATGCCGCCGCGGAACATCAGCTTCTGTTGGATAAGGTGGAAGATCTGGAGAACCGGACCCGGCGTAATAACCTGCGGGTGCGGGGCCTGCCTGAACTGCCGGAATACAAAGATGTCAGCGCTACCACTACTACTTTGATTCGCTGGCTGTTGCAGAACGACACGTTGGATCCAGGTCTGGAGCGTGCCCATAGGGCACTGGGGCCCCGCACATCTGATCAGCCTAAAGACATTGTGCTGTGCCTGAGGAGCTTTGTGCTTAAAGAACAGATTTTCCGCAGAGCTCGAGAGATGGGCACGGTGACCTGGGAGGGTCATAGGCTGGAATTCTATCAAGATCTGGCAGCGAGCACACTTCAGAAGCGCAGGGCATTCCGAGAGGTGACCAAGGCCCTGCAACGTGGCAATCTGCGCTACCGCTGGACTTATCCCTTTGGAGTGGTCATTACTATAAATGGAGTGCATTCCAGAGTTACTACAGTGCGTGAAGCCCGAGCCCTGCTGCAAAAGGCTGGCATCGAGATTCCGGAGGAACCTGCCTCTTCAGCGGGTGCTGGGCCCAGTAGCGGGGGGCTCCCGGCGGCCTTGAGATGGCAGCGTGTGGATCGTGGGTCCCGAGGTGGGAGGGGGGGCCGAGGCGGTGGCTCCTCATCTCAGAATGTTGCTCCCGCCTGATGTATTCTCTATTGCGAGAGGACCATTTATTTTGCTTGGCTGTTCCTACCCCCTTGAGCTGCCTGGGGGCTGTTCCTCCTATGGGGGGGCAGTTTGTCCTCGGCGATTGTACTCCACTGTTCTTGATATGGGGAGGAGCACCTGGAGGGACACTGTTGTACTGGACATGCTGTGAAGGGGTGGGGAGGTGGGGTGTTGAGGGAGAATGGGGAGGGATGGCGAGCTGGAGGTGGGGAGTAGATTAAGGGGGGTTGATGGAAAGCTGTATTTGATTGGGGGTGGATGGTGTTTGTTATTTGACAATTTTGTCTGGTTGTGGGGTGGTGTGAATGGGGCTTCGGGGATTGTTACATTCCTTGTATGCTGGTGGGAGATCTGTGGACTCACGTGGGGGAGTGGGGGGTGGAGGGGTGGGGGAGTGGGGGGGAGGGGGTTGCTGGGGAGATGGGAGTTGGGTAGGATTTCACTTGTCTTTTCTCTTTTCTCTGGTATCCTGTGTACTATGGGGGTGTTTTTTCTTGTGGAGGTGGGGGGAGGGATGGGGGGGGGAGCAGGGGACCTATTGGCTGGGGTTGGGTTTGCATTTTCTCTATACTTCCTTGAGTTATGGGGGTGTTTAAATTAGTTTCTTATAACATTAGGGGTCTCAATTCCCCTAACAAGAGAAGGGCCTTTTATAGGGAATTGCTCCGGTTGAAGGCGGATGTTTGTTTTGTCCAAGAGACTCATTTACTGCAGTCCCATGAATCATTGGTTGGGGATCACAGGTTCCCGCACGCCTTTTGGGCTTCCCGGGTGGGCACTTCTAAGAGGTGTGGGGTGGGCATTCTTATCCGTAGGGGGATTCGCTGTGAGGTACATAGGGTGGTGAGGGATCCTCAGGGCAGGTACATCATGTTGGAGGCTATGATTGAGGGGGTCCTGTACTCCCTGGTAAATGTTTATGCCCCTAATGAGGACCAGGGGATCTTCTTCCGTGAGTTGATCCCTCGGGTCCTCAAGTTTAAGGGGGGGGGCCCTGGTCCTCGGGGGGGATTTCAATCTTACTGTGACCCCTCACTTGGATAATTCGGGGAGGGCGGATCATTATGGGAGGAGGGATCGTAAACTGTTGCGGGAGGCATTGGCCGGTTTGAATGTGGTGGATTGCTGGAGGTGGCTCCATCCTTCGGTGAAGGACTTTACCTACTTTTCGGGTATGCACTCCTCCTATTCCAGAATTGATTATGTTTTTGTGGAGAGGGGACTTCTCCGGAGGGTGGAGTCTGCAGGGATTGAGTCCCTTACATGGTCGGACCATGCCCCGGTGTGGTTGCGATTCCAGGAGGGGTAGGACGGAAATTTTGGCGCTTTAATGATAGCCTCCTAGATGACCCGGAGGTGGGACTGCAGATTGAAGGGTGGATACAAGAATATCTGGATGTGAATGTGGAGTGTGGAGCCTCATTGGAGGCGGTCTGGGAGGGGTTAAAGGCTACCCTTCGGGGCAGGCTGATAGCCCTGTCGTCGGCTCGGCAACGTAAGCGGCGGGAGGAGGCAGCTGGTCTTTTGGTTGTTATTGGTAGGTTGGAAAGTTTACATAAACGTTCCCCCTGGAATAGAGTGTTGCGGGAGCGCTTGCTCCAGGCCCGTAGGGATCTTCAGGCCTTGGACTTGGATAGAATACACTATAATTTACAGCTCCTCCAGCAGAGATATTTTGAATTTTCCAATAAAGCTAGTCGCCTGGTTGCACATCGTCTTAAGGTGAGACAGACGCGAAATCAGATCCTTTCCCTGCGGGCAGCCTCTGGGGAGGTGCTGCAGACTGAGGAAGCAATTCGTGCACGCTTTGTGGAATATTATTCACAACTCTATACCCTGGAAGCTTCAGGGCCTTTACAGGACCAGGTTGCTTATTTGAATTCAGCGGAGTTGCCCCAGATCACTCAGGGGGATGCGGCCCGGTTGGACCGCCCTCTCACTTTGATTGAGGCTCGTAGTTCTATAGAGGCTCGTAGTTTGATAGAGGCGCTGCGTTCTAGGAAACTTGGCAAATCTCCTGGACTGGACGGTTTTACTGTTCGGTACTATAAACGTTTTCAAGATCTGCTGCTGCCTCCTTTGCTGCGTTTTCTTAATTCTTTGCAGGGGAATAGTGCCCTCCCCTTCTTCATGCGCTTGGCAGGGGTGACGGTGTTGGCTAAGGAGGGGAAGGACCCTCTCCAATGTGCATCCTATAGGCCGATATCCCTATTGGGGGTTGATACTAAGATCTTCACGCGCATTCTGGCGGACCGCTTGATGAGTTGGAAACCCATCGGCTGATCCATCCGGATCAGTCGGGATTTGTGGTTGGCAGACAGGTGGGGGATAATACGCGTAGGGTCTATAATCTGTATGACCGGGCCAGGGGGGGTGAGAGAAACGGTGTTTTTGTCTATCGATGCTGAGAAGGCGTTTGATAGAGTTTCTTGGCCCTTCTTGTTTAAGGTTTTGGAATCTGTGGGACTGGGCCCGAGAATGCGGGATTGGATTCGGGTCCTCTATAGTGGTCCTCTGAGTTGTATCAAGGTGAATGGTAGTTATTCGGAGACTTTTTCTCTAGCAAGGGGAACTCGTCAGGGGTGTCCCCTTTCTCCGCTTCTTTTTGCTTTGACAGTGGAACCCCTAGCGCAGCGGGTGCGAATGAATCCGGATATTAAGGGAGTTACGGTACCGGGAGGGGATTTTAAGTTGGCTCTGTTTGCGGATGATATTCTGTTCACGGTGGAAGACCCGGCAGCCTCCTTGCCGGCTATATTGCGGGAGTTGGAGATTTATGGGGATGTGTCAGGATTTCGGGTTAATGTTGGTAAATCGGAGCTCCTCAACATTAACTTGCCGGCTGACCGGGTTTCCTTCCTTCGAGATCGCTATCCGTTTCGGTGGGTTACCAGTTCATTGCGCTATCTAGGGGTCTATTTTGGACCACCGGGAGTGGGGTTATATGACCTTAACTTTCCACCGCTCTTTCGTCGCATTCGCCAGGATTTACTTAATTGGAAAGATCTGTATTTCTCTTGGTTGGGCCGGGTGGCCATCGTGAAGATGATGATTCTGCCACGATTGTTGTTCCTATTCCAGGTATTGCCTCTTTGGATTGATAGGAAAATCTTGGAGGGGGTGCAGAGACATATCTTCCATTTCATCTGGGCAGGCAGACGGCCCCGGGTGAGTAGGAAAGTCTTGTGCATGGGGAGAGGGGATGGGGGGTTGGGGGTCCCGGATGTGGTGAAATATTATCAGGCTGCTCAGCTGCGCGCCCTTCTGGAATGGCAGATGCAGACACCGAAACTGTGGGTGGGAATTGAGCAACGGTTGAGTGAGGGGGTACCTTTGTTGCATCGGCCGTGGGTGCCTGGCAGGGCGAGCCTGACGGAGGGGGTGTCCTCGGTGGTGACTTCCTTGAGGGTATGGAATCAGACCAGGGCCTGTTTGCTGAGGAGTAAGAGACATTCCTGGTATACTCCGTTGAGATATAATCCTGGCTTTCCACCGGGAGGGGATGGGGGAGTGTTTGCTGACTGGGAGTCACGGGGCTTAGTATGTGTGGGGCAACTGTGGGACCCGGTTTTGGGGGGGGGTTAGGCCCTTTGCGGAACTGAGGGGCAAGTATGGGCTAGGGATAAGGGATTTGTTCCCCTACCTGCAGGTCCTTCATTATATTAGGTCTTCGGGTCTTTTGGGAGACTTGAGGGGTGGTAAGACACCCTTTGAGCTATTATTGGGCCCAGTGCTTCGGAAGGGGCGCTCTCCGCTATATATAGGTGCCTTAATGGTCGGGGGGCTTCCCTTCCGTATATGACGGCCTGGATGATTGTGGCTCTGCTATTTCCTGGGACACTTGGAGCGACATATGGTCGGAGATCTCCTCGGCGGGTATAGCCGCTCTGTTGATTGAAAACGGATATAAGATTCTCTTTCGTTGGTATTATACCCCTCAAGTTGTGGCTCGCTGGCAGGGGGGTATGAGCGCGCTTTGCTGGAGGGGCTGCGGGGAGGTTGGTACCTATTTGCATATGTGGTGGCAGTGTGGGCGGGTGTGTGGATTCTGGACTGAGGTCTTTGCTCGGGTGTCCCGGATCCTGGATGTCCAGATTCCGGCCGATTGGCAACACGCCTTGTTGTTTTGGCATCAATTGGACCTGGCTCGGGGGGATTCTCTGTTTTGTAAACTAGCATTCACTGCTGCTCGATTGGCCATTGCCTCTCGGTGGAATCAGGTGCCTCCTCCCACGTGGGCCCTGGTGGAACAACGTTTGCTCTCTTGGCAGAATCTGTATCACTTAACGGCTTTGAGGCATGGCAAACTGCATGGCTATGCCCACGTGTGGCGTCAATTTCGGGCTTCTGTGGGGGTTTGTGGTAGGGGTGGTCGAGGGCTATGAGTTGGTCCTGGGGTTGTACTGGGGGGGTGAAGCTGGGGGGGATCTCATATATCTATTTAGTCCCAATTGGTGGGTTTTTGCTTAGTATAGACTGTTCTCAACCTTATTGAAAGTTGTGGGTATTGTGGTTTGTCCCTGGGGGGTGGGTAGGGGGGTATTGATTGTGTATGGGTGGGGATAATAGAGTGTTATTCTTAGTTGGTAGGATTTGCACATGTCTATATAGCTGATTGTATTGCTGTGCGTTATCTTGGACTGTGACATTTTGCTCTTTGTATTTTTGTGCTTGTATCTCATGTGCAATTGCTATGTATTGTTTGGAGTGTTTTCTCAATAAAAGTTTTTCAATTGAAAAAAAAATAAATTAAGGAAAAATCCTGGAGAATCACTATTAGGTGCATAAACATTTATCAAAAGAAATGGAACAGTGTGTATGGTAATCTGTAATATTATCCATCTACCATTAGTGTCAATAACTTGGCTCAATATCCTGGGTTGTATAGACTTAGAAAATAGTATAGATACTCCTCCCCTTCTACCCAACGAAGGGGAATCAATCCCAGAACTAATCCAGTTACAGGCTTTAATCAGAGAGGATGTGGAGGAAAGATGTGTTTCTTGTAACATTATTATGTCTGGTGATTTCTGTTTTAGGTGAATGAGAACCTTTTTCCTTTTTATAGGGTTATTAAGCCCATTAACATTCCATGAGACAACAGAGACAGGTAATTGCTTATCTGAGGTCATAAGAACTTATTCCAGAGTATGAAACTGGGAAACACAGGATACTATCTTAGTAACAGAGACGTACTGCCAAGTGCCAAAAGAAAATACATATATGTAAAACAAAAACTGAACTAAAACATGCAATATAGCAAAATAGGCATAGAGGACCAACTTGGTCCAGCCAATCGTATGAAAATAGAAGAATGGTGCCATTAAACTCAGAGTAACAAGGCTAAACACATCTCTCCTTTCAATGTGATAATATATTAGGATAACTACGAAGCAAGAAAAACATAGTAGTAACAGAATAAAAAAAATTGCTAAAATTGTGTATATATCAAATAGTAAATATTTGTGTAAGAAAAGAAATGGGATTACTTCCAATAAAATATAAAGAGTATAAGATAAATTAGTAATCCTTATAGAAAAATCAAAGCAGAAATTGACAAGTAAGCTAATAAATTTCTTTTAGCTTGTAAAATATAGATAAATGTAGTGTATCAAAGGATCAATGTAATGTAATGTAATGTAATTTATTTCTTATATACCGCTACATCCGTTAGGTTCTAAGCGGTTTACAGAAAATATACATTAAGATTAGAAATAAGAAAGGTACTTGAAAAATTCCCTTACTGTCAATCATGAAAATATATCCCTTATAAACCATATCAACTTTTTTATATAGTTATAAACTCTTCTCTTCTGTAATTTCCTTTTTTTATTCCATTTTTATTTGTTTATATGCTCGTGCATATTACAGAAAATAATTTGCGCTGAATTGTCTTGCGCTCAAATGTCTTGCGCTAGGTTGTCTTTGCGCTCTTTTGACTAGCGCTCACTTGTCTTGCGCTAAGTTGTCCGTGCCTCTTTGTCCGCGCGCAATTGTCTATGAACCGGATATACGTGTTTAGGAAGCTTACACATCAGACTATTGTATGTTAATGTCAAAGAAAGGATAAAATGTATAGCTTTGACTACATTTCATTGAAGGGATTTGAACAGGAGAATGTAATGCGAGTTTCTTCTTCCTTCTAATTGAACAAATAACTACTTTATAATTTGAAATTTACGTTGCATTTATTATAATAAATCTCAAAGATGGAAAAATTATGTTCTTACCTGTTAATTTTCTTTCCCTTAGACGCAGCAGATGAATCCAGAGACCAATGGGATAGCCCACATCTACCAGCAGGCGGAGATAGAGAAACTGATTAACAGGTGGTCCTATTGGTTGGCACTCCTCCTGTTTATCCAGTATAGCTCCTTGCCCAAGCATCTGTAACCATCAATAGGCATAGCATATAAAAAACTTCTTTCCCATAACAAATCTCAAAATGCAATAATACAGAAAACAACCAGCCATAATAACAAACTGCGAAAGTTGCAAAAGAAAAAACCGAGAGACAATATCCAGAAAGGGTGGGGCTCTGGATTCATCTGCTGCGTCTAAGGGAAAGAAAACAGGTAAGAACATAATTTTTCCTTCCCTAGCAACAGCAGCAGATGAATCCAGAGACCAATGGGATGTAGCAAAGCAATCCTCAATCTGAGTGGGAAGCAAACGCCCCTACTGCATGCACCCCCACATCCAAGCAGAAATGCGGAGAGAAAGCACTCTCGGAAGACCAATTAGCCGTGAGACAAATCTCCTCCAAGGAAAAAACCACTGGGCCGAGCCCAAGAAGTAGCCATCGCTCCAGCGGAATGGTCATGAAGTTCTTTCGCCAACCGCTTCCCTGCCAGCAAGCAAGCATAAAGAATGTCCTCCTGGACCCATCGAGCGATGGAGGCTTCGGACGCCGCCATACGTTTGAGGCATCCCTTGAAGAATACAAAAAGGAGATATAAACAACTAAAAGTCGTTAGAAACCGAGCTCACAGAGTACGCTACGTATGTATCAAAAAATGCAGTGAATAAAAGCACTGCTCCCAATTTCTCCTCCCAGGAAGAAGGAAGGAAAAGCGAGCATGACATAAAAGAAAGGATGACACCCCCCTAGAAAGAAATAGTGATTCCATCCGAACTGATACCCCATAATTCGGAAATCAGAAATAGGAATCCCCGTTGAACAAGGCCTGCAACATAGAAAACTGCAGAGCTGAAGCCATGGCCACAAGAAACCCCATGTTCAACGGCACAGCCCTTTAGAGTCCCAAAAGACAAGGATGAAATGAAGCCTTCGGTAAACTGAGAAGTACGTGAAGATTGTACTCCAAACCGGGCTTTCTAAGAGGCGCATGAATAAACCGCACTCTGTTTAGGAACTGAAATACATGAAGCTGAGAAGTAAGCGAAGAGCAATATACCTAGCCCTTGTAACAAGCCAAGAATGGCACTAGAAGCTGAAGGGAATTGAACGCTAAGCCCTCGGCAATACACCTGTGCCAAAAAGGAACTCTGGAGTGGTTCAAACGTTAAGAAGCACCCAAGAAAGGAAAAACCTCCAAAAGGAAGCAGAAGCCACAGGAGAAGACGTCCGTAGCACCTGGATAAGAGAAGAAACAACCTGTTTCGCATAACCCTTACACGTCAGCCAAGATTTTTCAAAAAACTAGGTCGTTATACTAAAGTAGTACAAATATCCATGTTGATCGGACCCTAGGCGAGCAAAGCCGGAGATACCAGGAAACTTCTTAGTCCGGCTGTCGAAAGACTCATCAAATCCGCAAAGTAAGGATGGCGCCGCCAATCCAGAGATTCTACAAATACTGTGCCCGGAAAGCGAGCTCGAGATGGCAAATCCAAGCCATCATCAGCCAGCAGAAAACACTGAAAAAGAGAAGGCAGAAGCAAGAAAGGAGCCATTCAGCTACCCCCTCTAACTCCCACTCCCTGGGCCCGCCGAAGAAGCTAGGAAGCTTAGAATTGAGAGACGAGGCCATGAGGTCTAGGTCAAAGAGATCTCACGTTCATAAAAAGAGCTAGAACGCCTGAGCCACAAATCTCAATATCCAGGATGCAGAAGATTACACTATTACTAACATGCACACTTTCCAGAGTGTACACAGCACTGTACACTGTAACATACAAGAAATGGGCCATGCTCAGATTCTGTGGAGAGAAAGTCTATCCAAACTCTTATCCTGATCCATAAAAGGATCTGCCAACAGAAGACGAAGATGAGAGTCCACCCATTGAAGCAGAACAACTTCACCTGCAAATGAGTACAACATCTACTGCCCAAGCTGTAGAGAAATACCCCCATCCTAATACTGACCAAAAGGACACTCAGCGGCAATCCGGAAGAATGATCTGAAGCTCCAGAAAGGTAGCCTGACCCTGCTCAAGAGTAGAAGAATGAACAAGTACTGAGTCGCCTCTGAAGACCAGACTCCTGGAGCTGAGGATGGAAGCCACCGAGCCCCCCAACCCGACAGCCCGGGATGGTCGGTGGTCATGAGATAGTCCAGCAAAGACCGAGGCATGCCTTGAAAAGAGAAATTGCGCGGAGCCACCAAATCATACAGAGCGATGCAGGAGGAGCATACCAAATAATTGGAGCCCTGAGAAACCGGGAACCACTGGAACAAAAGCGACTGCTGTAGCGTAAGAAGGGGAAAGCAAGCCGAAGTCCCCAGTGGAGTCAGCAATATGGATCCCAGAAACTGTACAGAATCCCATATTCTTGGTCATGGTAAGCGAAGAAGAATACCAATCTGAGACCGAGACCCCACGCCCAAGTCTCCAGAAAGAAACACGTCTCTCCTATATGAATAAAAACATCACCCTGATATACCTATAAATTGTACAGGAGAAAAGAGCGCTGTGCAAATTCGATGATTCACGTCCACAGAACTGAGGAAAAGATATTACCCTTTTCGTGTCAGTCAAACGGCGCGACTGGAAGTCGTCCGAATCAAGCAGGCAGTCAAGAAGAAATTAGATGAATCGCCTGGTAGCGCCAAAACGGTACCACCGTCCACATCACCTAAAACGTTCGTAAAGCCTTGGGTAGGCGAAATGGCATGTGCCAAAACCGAAAGCACCGCTCCAAGAGAGACAGGCAAACCAAGTGCCGATTCAGAGTCCATAGAGAAAATGTAAATATACTCCCAGGTTGTCTGCAGAAATGTGTAACCCCGAGAAACTAATTCAGCAGAATGGGATCCAGCCTGCCCAATGCCCCCGTCTCGGGCACCATGCAGTAAGTGGAACAACGTCCCTTAGTTCCCGAAGAACTACAAGAACTGTCCTGAGGACCAGTAACACTAAAAAGGGAAACACAAAACAGAGACTCCAAGAACGAACTGGAAACCTGAGGAGGATGCAAAGATGCAAGCATCCTGAAAAATCTTCACAGCCCCTTGACCTGACATTATAGCGTCTTCTCCCTCATGAGAAAGCCTGACGAGTCATTGGAAGAAGTCAAGATCCCCTCAGAATGAAGTGCAGAAGGTCAGGGAATGGCAGGATGAGACTGTAGGATCTGCAAGAAGATTCTCCTTGGAAAAATCAAGTTTCACAATGTAAAGAGGAATATACTGGGACCATGAAAACAGTACTAACCCCATACAACATGAGCGAAATACGTATGTCCTTTAAAGTGAATACGTACTAGACTCAATCAATCTACCGCCCTGTGGAAAACAACAGCATCCTTAAAGTATCAGACAAAGCTCACATCGCTAATGAGAGCTTCAGGGATGAGGCTAACAGCCACATAGCGCTTGATCCTCCACGGGTTTGATAGAATAGGTAACTGGCTCCTGGTTAAAAGGAGCTGTACAGCCCTTCCTGTCTGGTCGGGGGGCCCGTCTAGCATGTGCCATGAGAAAATGGTGACAGGAGAAACCAGCGTGATAAGCATGGAAATCTGAAGTCCAGGGCCCCTCAGAAATAGAGAAAGAGAGTCCTGGCCTCAGGAAGATGCGCAGTGTTATTATGCCCATAGAGACAGCCCGAACTTGGAAACTGTTTGTACTACCTTTAGGCATATATATCCTGTGCCACTACTAGACACATGCAGCTCAGCACAGAGGCCCAAATAAGGACAGTTACCAACAGACAAAGGCTCAATCTGCAGGGACCCCAAGAGAGACAATGAGATACCTGTGTGAAATACAGGGCACTATCTTACTGCTGATCTCACCGTGCCGTGAGTTGCCGTATGTCGCCCCAGTCCGGAGACAAACCGAGACTAGGTGACCTAGCATAGGTCAGAGTCTCTCTGGTAAACCCCTTGAGTGTTAACCCCAGAGTCCGATTAAACAAGCAGCTTCCTTCAAGGGAGTACAGCAGGAACACAGACATAGACATATAAAGCTGCCCAAGCTTGTCCCAAAGCTGGTGAAACACATACAACTTGTCTGAACCGGAAAAGAGAGAAGCCCCGGCATACCCTGACCAAAGTCAGCTGGAAATAAACTACTGGAACGCTGCAGCTCTCCCGCCATCGCCAGAGACCCAAGCGCACGCCTGATTCTCACTGACACGTGGCCGCTGCATCAACGCTCCTAGAAACATAGTCAGATTCAAGCCCCGCAAAATTTACCCTGCTGCGGCTTGCATAGAAATAAAATCAGACTCAGGGAATAACCAGAAGAACGGCCCACAGCGCCAGAAAAAACATGTCCCATCTCATGCTGCTATAAACTGGCACAATCAGCTGCACAATCAGCTGCACATGGCCGTGACAAACACCGATGAAAGAGAGCCTCAGAATAAACAGGACTACTATTGCTGCACTGAAACCCAACAATGAGAACAAGTGCGAGCATAAAATTGCACTTCTACTGCCGCGCTGTAACCAACAAGGAAACCAAGCGCGTGCATGCAAAGGGTGGGAAGTCCTGGCTCCCTCCACGGATTTCTAGTCATAAAACTTAGCCTCAATAAAATATCCATGCCTTAAACATACGTTGACTGAACCCACATTACTAAGACTCCCAAACAGAACCTGAAGTTCAAACAACCGTAAAAGCCAGACATACTCACAAACTTGTTGTTAGGGTCGGTTGAAGCCAGTTAAATCTGGTTGATCAGCAGTAACCAGGCAGAATGGAGGAACTGTGGTCTCTTTTTTTTTTTTTTTACAGAGAAGGGAAAGAAGAAAAATATTGAGACCCAGTCAGACCCTCTATCACTGGAGGGAGGGTGAGGCAGGGTCCTGGGGGGGGCCCAGGTGTAACCCCTAAAGCCGGCACCGTTCAGCTGGACACCCTGCCTCACTGAAGAGAAAATCTCAACAGGAGAAATAGCGCTGCCAGCTCACTGAAGAGAAACCTCAGCAGGAGAAACAGAATGGCAGTCTCACTGAAGAGAAACCTCAACAGGAGAAAATAAAGTTCCAGCCACAACCAGAATTCAGGAGCTAGTTGAATAGCGACCTTTTCTTGCTGGGAGATAGAGAATACTGGATAAACAGGAGGAGTGCCAGCCAATAGGACCACCTGTTAATCAGTTTCTCTATCTCTGCCTGCTGGTAGATGTGGGCTATCCCATTGGTCTCTGGATTCATCTGCTGCTGTTGCTAGGGAATTTGTTTTAAGGTCTTCAGTGTTTTGTGTCCAATTTTTACATATCAGGATGGGAAGCTCTTCTCTTGCTGCTTAAGAGAGGAATTTTCATCCTGTGGAACTTCTCCTGAACCTGTATCCAAGTAAAACCGCAACACCTGGATAGCAAGCTCTCAAGGAACGACCTCCCAGCCGAACCATATCCCCAAATAATCCAACTCCTCCACAGACCATCCCAGCCACCCCCAACCACTCTCTATCCCAACCCCACCCTCTAGTACCCTTCCATGTAGCCCAATTGTCTCCCCCTCCCCACGGAAAATCTCCAGCCATCTCTACTCACACATCTACTCATAACTTCCCGAAGCATACACCCCATACATAACAGGACACAAATATATCCCAGCCAAATATTCTTGACCCACTAGCCCATATCACCCCTCATCCCACCCTCCCACACTGGAAAGGATAAGGCCAGCTTCCCGCCAACACCCCCCCAAAGAAGAGCCATAAGAACATAAGAATTACCGCTGCTGGGTCAGACCAGTGGTCCATCGTGCCCAGCAGTCCGCTCATGCGGCAGCCCTTAGGTCAAAGACCAGTACCCTAATTGAGATTAGCCTTACCTGTGTATGTTCTGGTTCAGCAGGAACTTGTCTAACTTTGTCTTGAATCCTAGGAAGAGCGTTTCAGTTTTCTACCACTCTCTGGGTGAAGAAGAACTTCCTTATGTTTGTACAGAATTTATCCCCTTATAGCTTTAGAGAGTGCCCTTTCGTTCTCTATCTTGGAGAGGGTGAACAACCTGTCTTTATCTACTAAGTCTGTTCCCTTCATTATCTTGAATGTTTCAATCATGCCCCCTCTCAGTCTCCTCTTTCAAGGGAGAAGAGGCCCAGTTTCTTTAATCTCTGGACCCTTTTGAGTAGTACCGTGGGGGCAGTATTCCAGGTGACGGCGCACCATGGCCCAGTACAGCGGCATGATAACCTTCTTCAATCTGTTCATGATCCCATTCTTAATCATTCCAAGCATTCTGTTCGCCCTTTTCGCCACCACCGCACATTGCGCGGATGGCTTCATCGACTTGTTGACTAGCACTCCAAGTCTCTTTCCTAGGGGGTCTTCTCCAAGTACCGCCCCAGACATCCTGTATTCGTGTAAAAGATTTTTGTTACTGACATGCATCACCTTACACTTATCCATGTTGAATCTCATTTGCAATGTCGCAGCCCATTTCTCAAGCATGTTTATGTCACATTGCAGATCGCAATCCTCCTGCGTCTTCACTACTCTGAATAACAATATTGTCTGCAAATTTAATCACCTCACTTGTCGTACCAATTTCCAGATCGTTTATGAATATGTTGAAGAGCACGGGTCCAAGCACTGAACCCTGTGGCACTCCACTGGTGACGCTTTTCCGAGTATTTTCCATTTACCCCCATTCTCTGTTTTCTATCTGCCAGCCAGTTTTTAATCCATTTGAGTATTTCACCCTTGATTCCATGGCTCGCAATTTTTTGAAATAAAGCTGCAATAAAAAAAGAAGTACTCCAAATATTCTCATAACTAGTCTTTATGCCCGTTACATTAACGGGTGCTAGATAGATGTGTCTGTCTTTCTTTCTGTCTCTCTCTCTCCTTGGCCGCTTTCTATCTGTCTTTCTCTCTCCTTGGCCGCTGTCTGTCTTTCTTTCTTTCTGTGTCTCTCTCTAGCTCCCAGTCTATCTATCTTTTTTTCTTTCTCTTTCTCTCTCCTTGGCCACTGTCTGTTTTTTTCTTTGTCTCTCTGGCCACTGTCTGTCTGTCTCTCTAGCCCCCTGTCTGTTTGTCATTCTTCCTGTCTGTGTCTCTCTCTGGCCCCTTGTCTGTCTGTCTTTCTTTCTGTCTCTCTCTGTTGTGCCATGCCTGCCTGTCTCTCCATGGCCCCCTTCTGTCTCCCCACCAGAGCAAACCAAGATTGCTGCCTGCCTTCCAGCACACCCCTCTCCCAGAGCAGCCCCTTTTCCCTCTCCCCCTCCACTTCCCTGTGCAGCAATAGCAGCCGGATGCCTTGCAGCACCCGCACTCTGTTGGCCTCGTCCAGGCCAAAGGACGCACTCCTGCTGTTGCTCTTTGCGGTGAACCCTCCTTCCGTTGCTCTCACCGTCTCTGAAACTGCCGCACACGCTGCAAATGGAACACGGCCATGGAGGCACAAATCATGGCGGTAGGGATCACGCCGTTTCAACTGCCCATGCATAGATAAGGTTTTTTTTATATTAGATGAGCAGGAACCATGCATTGAAAATGAACTCCCAAATCCCCTCCCAATTTCCTACTCACAGTGCAAACTGGCCATCTGTTTTGTTAAAAAAGGTTTCATGGGCTAAAGGGCCTGACAGACTGAAAGATTCCAAGAAGGGTCCAGAGCAGCCCCATTATAGATAGCCAACCCGGGGCCCACTGCTGCCAGCCACAGAACCTGAGCCCATACAGCCAAAGTATAGCCTCCATGTCCCAAACATGAAGTAGAAGCAGATCCAATGTTCCAATGACTAAGGTAGCGAGTAAATACCTAAAAGTCAAGCAGGATTTCAAAAAGTTAGCACTTAAGCCAGTATACCTGATCAAGTAGTAGGCAGTAAAGATCTATTGGTTTGAAGCTCCTCTGCCGTAGAGAGCACCAAATTAGTATTATTGTGGAGGATCCAAACTTTAGAAGGGTATTGCAAGTTGAATTTGATGCCCTTGTTGAAAAGCTGGGAGCAATATGGCACCAGCCGCTGTCTCTGCTCAGAAATTTGGGCCTAAAAATATTGAAAAAGCAGGGAGGGTTCCATTGTAAGCCAGAGATCTATTTTTTTGATACTTGTCCAAAAGCAAAGCTTTGACTGCATAGTTCAAATAATGGACAATTGCCGGTCTTGGCTGCTCCTGTGCAGCTCGTGGCTCTCCCACTTGATGTACTCATTCCATGAGCAAGGGCGGACCCCCCTGCTGATAGTCCCAAGGCCTTGGGGAAGCCACTGGACTACCAGATCATGCACCCCAATGAGCCGGACATTATTTCTCCAACTCCGATTTTCTTTATCATCCACCTTGTCCAACAAAGATTGTACATGTGCTTTGAGTTGTTCATTCTTGCCCTCCACCGTAGTCACGCGCTCCTCCTGGGCTGCAATGTGCTCCTTAACATGCTACAACCGGGTCATGTGTCCAGCCATCCCCTCCTTTATGAAGTTTGGCTAGCTTGTCGTCGAGGATTTGCGAGAGGTTCTATATGGAAACCTGCACCAGGTCCATTTTGAACAGGTCCCAAGGAGGATCCGATGCTGATGCCGCCATTTTGGGAGCTGGAGCCGCACACTTATCTTTGCTGAAGCGCACTGATTTAATCGGCATGACATGCAAGATTCACTGCTGGGAGCCAAACGAAAAAGCTCTCTCATAAGCTCTGGATTCCCTCGCAGTCAAGGAGAGGCAAAGGAGCTCAAAATTTGCAGCAGTTAAAGTATAATAAGCAGTTTGGGGAGCAGAGCTCAGCCACTGAACGTCCATTCAGGCTCGCATCATCACATGACCCCCTACTTCCTTTCTTACAAATACTGTAGTTTGACATTTTTCCCCCTTTCTTGTTGAAAATGAAAAATAATGTTCAACGTGTAACACTCAGAATGTGATCTGTTCAAAATGGTACTGTATGTTCAATCAGTAGTATAGGTACTACAATACAGCACAGCACTGTAGTTTGGTATTGTTGGAAAAAAGAAAATGTTCAAAATGTAATGCTCAAAATGTGTGGTGCTCTGTTCAAAAAGGTATGACCAATCATCTGGATTTCACTTTATCTGGATTACCAGAGTTTCATTGTACTCAAACACACTCAGCGATATAGGACACAGTCTACAACTGGCTCTGGGACTTCCTCCAGAATAGAAATTACCTAGTCTGGAAAGACAGTGAACTCTCAAAAAGCTGGCCAGATTTCTGTGGTGTTCCCCATGGATTCCCCTTCTCCCCCATTCTTTACAATCTATTCGTGAGCTCACTAGGCATTACCTTCAACAACAACGAAAGTCTACTATCATATGCTGATGACATTCTCCTCATTACAATAGAGCGCGACACCATAGACATCCCTCAGAGAATCGCAAACATAGATAAGATAAAAATATGGGCTAAATAAGATACAAATGAGGGCTACACTAAAAAAAAAAAAATCAAACTGAATGCAACAAAAACACTCAGACTGCCCCGACTGCCATTACCTTGCCCACAGAAACCAATTCGACAACAAAACCTCCAAAATACTTGGGATCATACTAGACTCAACGCTCTCCTATGAACCACAGATCTCAAACATACGGAAAAAAACCTTCTAAAGTATGAGAGAACTCCAACCCTTCTTCCATAGTCACTACTTCGCGATACTGACACAGATGCTGATACTGACCCAACTAGACTATTATAATTCACTTTATGCAGGCATAAACACCACCCTCACTTGGAAAATTCAACTGATTCATAACATGGCAATATGTCTAATCTTCAAGCTCAAGAAATATGACTCTAGCTCACCATACTTTAACTAACTCCACTGGTTAACAATCAATGCTCGCATTAGATTCAAAATATCAAGCATAATGTACCACATCTTATATGCGAGCTCAGCCACCCCTCTCATAAACCTCTTCTCTAACTCTCTATCCAATTTAACCAGAAATATCAAGAAACTCCTTCTTATCCTTCCATCCCTAAAGGAATAAATTACAAATGCGTATTCAGCACACTTATCACCTACCTAGATGCAAAAATCTAAAACCACCACAACTATTAAAGCCAACCCAGTTATCTCAAATATAAAAAAACCCCCGAAGACTCTTCTCTTTGGGGCAATACATTCCATTGACAATCAGTAGCCAGTCAAACTGAGATCTCAATATCTTTGGTGAAAAAATAAACTGCTAATTTTACACTCCACCTCCCTCTAGAACAGTGTTTTTCAACCGCTGTTCCGCAGCACACTAGTGTGCCATGAGATGTTGCCTGGTGTGCCGCAGGGCCGCCATCAGGGCAGTACTACCAGTCCTGCATTCAGGGGCCCGGAGCTGACAGGGGGCCCGAGGCAGGGGCGCCAGTAGCTCGCCAAGGCAAAGTGAGTCGATCACCCAGGACTCACTTTGTCTTGGCGATCTAATCTATCGAGCCGATAAGTCTTCTTCTCCCCGACGTCAATTCTGCAGTCGGAGAAGAAGTTCGGGCCAGCCAATCGCTGCCTGGCTGGGCGGAACTTCCTCTCCGATTGCAGAATTGACGTTAGGGAGAGCATGCGTCGGCGTTGGCTTTGGGGCCTGTTATCCATTGGTGGGTCCTGTTCCCCGATGGCAGCGGCAGTGGCAGTGGCTTGGGGAACGGCAGGGAGAAAGAAAGAAAGGGGGCAGGCAGGGAAACAGAAGGAAAGAAGAGAAACAGAAAAAAAGAAAGAAAGGTCAGGGAGAGAGGAAGAAAAAGTTGGGGGAGGGAATGAGGTGTGGAGGAGAGAAAGCATACAGGCTGATAGAAGGGAAGAAAGATTGGATGCACAGTCAGAAGAAGAAAGTGCAACCAGAAATCACCAGACAAGGTAGGAAAAATGATTTTATTTTAAATTTAGCAAAGTGGAGGCAGTATTACCAAGTTTTCAAAGGAATTTGCCCAAATAACTTAATAGTTAACTGGGTAAATTCCCAGAGATGAAAACTTCCCTTCACTTACTATGCACAGTTCTGAATTTATATCTGCTGTCTATATTTTACAATATGGTCACCTTTTACTAAACCGCAATAGTGTTTTTTAGCGCAGGGAGCCTATGAGCGTCAAGAGCAGCGCTGGGCATTCAGCGCAGCTCCCTGCGCTAAAAACTGCTATTGTGGTTTAATAAAAAGGATGGAGGGTATATTTGTCTATTTTTGTATGCTATAAAAACCAAATACAGAGAGAGACTGAGAGCTGTTGACGAAGAGCTACGTGTGTGTCTTTCTTCGATTCCAGCCAGAATATCAGCTTTGTGTTCAGCCAAACAGGCCCAGGTTTCGCACTGAATAAAGTATTTTATAATTTTTCACTATTCTGTTTACTTAATATTTCATAATAAAGTAATTATAAAATACTTTCTTTGTGTTTATTTGATTCCTATTCAAGAGAATTACTTTATATATAGTCAATATAGGCACAGAGTTAAATTTTTTAACATTTTCTAATGGTGGTGTGCCTCGTGATTTTTTTCATGAAACAAGTGTGCCTTTGCCCAAAAAAGGTTGAAAAACACTGCTCTAGAAGACCTACCAAAATGGCCATCTCGTCTGGAAAAAGTATCCAGACAGTAGTGAGAGGTGAATGTATGAACAGAGGACCAAGTGGCAGCTTGCAGATTTCCTCAATAGGAGTTGATCTGAGGAAAGCTACAGACGCCGCCATTGCTCTAACATTATGCCCCGTTACTCAACCCTGCAGAGGGAGACCAGCCTGAGCATAGCAGAAAGAGATACAAGCAGCCAACCAGTTGGAGATGGTTCGCTTAGAAACAGGACGCCCCAACCTATTCGGATCAAAAGATATGAAAAGTTGAGGAGCAGTCCGATGAGCTTGAGTGAGTTGCAAGTAGAAAGCCAACGCACGCTTACAGTCCAGAGTATGAAGCACCACTTCTCCAGGATGAGAATGAGGCTTTGGAAAAAAACACAGGAAGAACGATAGATTGGTTGAGGTGGAAATCTGAAACCATTTTAGGCAAGAATTTAGGATGGGTAAGGAGGACCACTTTATCATTTCTTCCCTGAATGGCACGGTATCTATTCCATTCTTGTGTGTAATTTTTCCAGACAATCTTAGTCCTTCTCCAGGATCAAATCTAATCTACAATTTGTGAGTCGCTCTGTATAAATAGGTTCAAGGCGATGTACAGTTCAAATTAAAGGCAGAGAAGTAGAGGGAGTAGAGTAGAGATAGAAATGAGGGAGGGAGGTTTTCTAGAGCAGTGTTCTTCAACCTTTTTATACCCGTGGACCGGCAGAAAAAAAGAATTATTTTGTGGACCGGCAAACTACTAGGACTAAAATTTAAAAACCCCATTTTCGCCCCATCTCCGCGAACTCGGTCCCCACAAATCATCTGATCCCATTCACACAAGCCTCAGTTACGATTTTATATTGAATGTATTTTATTAAAGTATAAAAAGAAACAATATTCTGTACAATTGTCATTTTATAAATACAAATAATTCAGAGCAAGGATCAACAAAATCCCTGTCTCCCCTCCCCTTCACATATATCCCCTCTACTATCAAGAAAACTGAACAAGCCAAATTATTACAGAATGCTACACAGAAATATCATGCTAATAGAATACTGCAGTCACACATGACAGGAATAGTTTTAGGGGAGTGCAACTAGGGCAACTGCCCCCTGGTCAGAGAGCGCCCTAAGCCAGCTGGAAGCTAAAGAAGCACTGCCTGGGTTTTGCAGTCCCCACTTATGTCTAACACCAGCTCTAGCAGGATATATATTTCAAATCTGATATATTCTAATCACAAAATAGAAATAAAATTATTTTTTTCTACCTTTTGTCATCTCTGGTTTCTGCTTTCAATCTTCTTTTCACTCTCTTCCTTCCAGCGTCTGCCCTCTCTGTCTCTTCAATCCAGCATCTGCCCCTTCCATCCACTGTCTGTCCTCTCCCCCTTCCATATGGTATCTGTCTTCTTTCTATGCCCCCCTCCCCTTTCCATCCAGCTTGTGCCCCCTCTCTCCTTTTTACATGATTCATTCCAGCTTCACTGCTCTTTTCATTTTTATCTCTCCTACACCAGATCTATCATCGTTGTCCCTCTCTGCTTATTTTTCTGCTGACCCCTTCCTATCATCAATCTCTCTACTTTCTCATGCCTGTGTCTCCCCTTCCCCTCCTCTAATCTCTCTGCCAGCTGTTTCCTTCCTTTTTTCATTCTCTCTTCCCTCCTCCTCCTGTCCAGCAGTAACTCTCTTCCCTTCCTCCTCTCCCAGCAGCATATCTCCTTCTCCCTCTCCAGTAGCAGCTGTCCCTTTTTTTCCTTGCCCAGCAGCTTCCCAGATTCCTTTCCCTCCTCCCCTCCCAGAAACATCTCTCCTTCTCCTTTTCCCTCTCCAGTAGCAGCTGTCCCTTTTTTTTCCTTGCCCAGCAGCTTCCCAGATTCCTTTCACATTACAGGGCTTCAAAGGTTTGGATAGGTTCCTAGAGGACAAAGGGATTGAGGGGTACAGATAGGAGTAGAGGTAGGTTATAGAAATAGTCAGGGACCACTGCTCAGGCAATAGGCCCGATGGGCCGCCGCGGGAGCGGACCGCTGAGGCGGACCTCTGGTCTGCCTCAGCGGAGGCAACTTCTTATGTTCTTACCACTTTCATCTCTAGCTCACCCTCCTACCAAACTTTCAGGAAATCAATCAAATCCTATCTCTTTGACAAATTCCTCTGACTCCCCCCCCCCACCTTGTAACCCTGCCTTGTATCTCCGGATTCCCTGACCACTCCTTACTCGCTAAGCTATGCTGACTCACTTATTTGTAACATCACTGTAAATGTACAGTCTCTTATTCTGTTAACTGCTCTGAACTGTTATGGTACTGCGGTATACAAAAATAAAGTTATTAATATTATTATCATGATGGAAAATGGTGAAAGGTGGATCTGCAACCAAAGCTTGCAGCTCACTGACCCTGCGAGCAGACGTAAGGACAATAAGGAACACTACTTTCCAAGTGAGATACTTCAAATGAGCCCCATCAATCGGCTCAAATGGAGGTTTCATTAATTGAGCAAGGACAACATTGAGATCCCAAATCACCAGAGGAGGTTTGAGTGGAGGATGGACATTGAAAAGACCCTTCATAAACCGGGAAACCACAGGATGAACAGAGAGAGGTTTGCTGTCAATTGGCTGATGAAAAGCAGCAATGGCACTGAGGTGGACTCGAATACATGTTGATTTGAGACCAGCCCTAGACAAGTACAGCAAATAATCCAGCACTGAAGACAAGGAGGCAGATTGCGGCTCCTTGAGATGCGTAGCACACTAAGAAGAAAATCTAGTCCACTTCTGAGAGTAATACTGCCTAATGGACCTTTTCCGAGAAGCTTCAAGAACATCCTGTACAGACTGTAAAAACTGTAACAAGGCAATCATTTCAAGAGGAACCAAGCTGTTAATTGTAGAGACTGCAGGTTGGGATGAAGCAGAGAACCTTGACTCTGAGTAAGCAGACAAGGAAAAACAGGTAGAAGCAGAGGCTCCCTGGCACTGAGTTGAAGTAGAAGGAAGAACCACAGTTGTCTGGGCTACCAAGGAGCTATCAGAATGGCGTGGGCTGACTTGAGCATGACGAGAGTCTTCAGAATCAGAGGGAATGAAGGGAATGCATATAGAAACAGGTTCGTCCAATCCAGAAGGAAAGCATCCACCTCGAGTCGGTGAGGAAAGTAAATCCTGGAGCAGAAACGAGGCAACTTGTGGTTGAAGGGGGACGCAAACAGATCTATCTGTGAAGTCCCCCACCAAGCAAACACCTGGCGCAGAGTCGAGGAATTCAGTGTCCATTCGTGAGGTTCCAGAAGGCGGCTCAATTTGTCTGCCAGACAGTTCTGCTGGCTCTGAATGTAGACCGCTCTAAGATGTTGTGACGTAACGCCCAATCCCAATCCCAATCTCTCTGATAACATCTCTTCTTGTATAACGAATCTCCAATCCTGGGCTCTCACCGTTCAAATGAAACTTAATGAGACCAAAACAAAACTACTTTGGCTAGGCCCAAAATTAGAGCAGCTGCCCACCCTCATCCCACTATCCTCTGGCACCAAACTGCAGCTTGAGCACTCAAGCAAAGTTCTGGGAATCATCATCGACTCTACACTGTCCTTCAACGATCACCTCAACTCCTTAGTAAAAAAATGCTTCTTCAACCTTCACATGCTAAGGAAAGTCAGATCCTGTTTCCACCAACAACACTTCGCTGTCCTCGTTCAATCCATTATTCTATCTAGACTGGATTACTGCAACTCCATCTACTTAAGCCTAACAAAGAAAAGTCTTCTCAGACTCCAGCGGATTCAGAATACCGCGGCTAAATTAATTTTCGCAAAAAGCAAATTCGACCACGTCTCCCCGCTTCTATCTAAGCTTCACTGGCTCCCAGTTCTCCTCAGGGTTCACTACAAATGCGCCTGCCTAACCTTCAAGTCTCTACATGGCACCCTTCCTCCCCTGTTTCCACTATCTTGGCTCTCCGCGAATCCTAACTCCACCAGATCCACTCAAAAATTCATACTATCATTCCCCTCTTTAAAAGGCATATCCCATACAGGAAAACTTGGAACATCCTTCTTCTTCAAGATCACCGAGCTGTGGAACAGCTTATCTGCCCCTCTTCGGAATGCAACCTCCCTCCAACGCTTCAGAAAACATTTGAAAACTTGGCTTTTCTCTAAAATGTAACCACTCCCTCCCTCTCCTCTTTACTTAATCTCCTTTTTCTTTCCTTTTTACCAAACCCTTCTTCTTCCCATTGGAGTTCCTTTCTTTAGTAATTCCTGTAAACCGTGTCGAGCTCTACTTCTGTGGAGATGATGCGGTATACAAACTTAAGGTTTAGTTTAATCCCAAATCTTCAGAGCTTCCTGGCAAAGAGACAGGGATCCCGTACCTTCCTGTTTGTTGACATAATACGTGGCCACTTGGTTGTCCTCCAAACTAGGACCAAGTGGTCGCGAAGCAGATGATGAAAGGCTTTTAGAGCGTTGAAAATGGCTTGGAGCTCCAACAGATTGATGCGACAGCGACGATCCATGCTGGACCAATGGCTTTGGGTTCAGAGACTGTCGAGGTGAGCCCCCCCACGTGGAAGAGTCTTGTCGTGAGGACCTTCTGCGGAGGGGGCACGTGAAACAGAAAACCCCTGGAAAGATTGGAAGAGAGCATCCACCAGCAGAGAGACTGTCTCAACAAAGGAGTCACTGCAAGATGGGATGTTGATTCTGCCACCAGTGCGATGCCAGGGTCCACTGAGGAACTCGGAGGTGAAGTCTGGCAAAAGAAGTCACATGAACTGTGGAGGCCATGTGTCCCAGCAGGACCATCATGTGCATGGCTGAAACTGTCGACAGAAGACACACCCTCTGGCATAAGCGAATGAGGGCATCCTGACGAGGTCGAGGCAATAACGAGCGGAGTTGGAGAGATTGAGAGATTGAGAAGGACACAATTGGGACTTGGGGAAGTTTACCTCAAAGCCCAGACTTTGAAGATATGTAATAGTCCGTTGGGTCGCTGTAATAACCTCCTGCCGAGACAATGCTTTGATGAGCCAGTCGTCGAGGTAAGGAAACACCTGCAGACCCTGCGTCCGCAGGACTACAGCCATCACAAGGCACTTTGTGAAGTCCCTTGGGGAAGAAGCGAGTCCGAAGGGGAGAACACGGTACTGTAAGTGGAGATTTCCCGCCTGAAATCTCAAAAATCTGCGAGAGGCTGGATGAATCGGGATGTGAGTGTAAGCCTCTTTGAGATCCAGTGAGTATAACCAAGCCCCCTCGTCCATCAGGGGGTACAATGTGTGAAGAGAGTGCATGTGAAACTTTTCTTTGACAAGAAATTTGTTGAGTGCTCTTAGATTCAGGATAGGACGCAAGTCCCCGGTCTTCTTGGGGACTAGAAAATAATGGGAATAAAATCCTGTGTCCCATTGGCACAAGGGAACCTCCTTGACAGCCCGGAGATGAAGGAGAAGGGGAAGTTGCAACCTATTGAAAAGACACTCTCTTGGAGGCTGTTCTGGTGGTACTTGCAGGATTTGAAGCGAGTACCCCTCCTAAATGATGGTGAGAACCCAGAGGTCCTATGTAATCGGCTCCCACTGATGACAAAAAAGACTGAGATGACCTCCTAAGGGCAGGAGAGAAGGCTGCTGGACAAAAGGAGGCGTTATGCTCTGAACAGGATTGTCAAAAGGACGGCGCCGGTTTAGTCGCAGCAGGGGTCTGAGGTTTTTGAGGGCCCCTCTGCTGCTGCTGACGTCTGGGCGGAGGGTGGGAAAACGCTTGCATAGACTTCTAGGGATAGCGCCGAGAAGGTAGCTTGTACGGCTTAGCAGGAAGAGCCTTCGCCTTAGGCCGCACCAGGGATGCAAAGGACCTCTCATGCTCCAAGAAGTGTTTGGTAGCCGCCTTGATGGAGTCATCGAACAGCTCATTTCCCAAGCAAGGATTTGCCAGACAATCTTGCAAGTTGAGGTCCGTGTCCACTATGCGCAGCCAGACCTAGCGACGCATAGCCACTGCAAAGGCCATAACCCTAGGGGTAATTCAAAAGCATCATACGTGGCCTGGAGCATAAAGAGACAAATCTGAGAAAGAGTCTCCTGAAGCTGGCGGAACTCTGGCAGGCAGTGAGCAGCCAAATCAGCATGGAAAGACGGCATGGTCTTAATGTAGTGTTTGAAATAGGATGTAAAGTTGAAGTTATAGTTGAGGACCCTATTTGCCATCGAGTTCTGGTACAGACGACGGCCAAACTTGTCCACTGTACGTCCCTCCTTGCTTGGGGGGACACCAGCGTAGACCTTGGATGGGTGAGACTTCTTTAAAGAAGATTCCACAACCAAAGACTGATGGGACAGCTGCTCCTTTTCGAACCCCTTGAAAGGGATCGTCCGCTAGTAAGTCTCCATTTTGGACGGGATAGCAGGAATGGCATAAGGAGTCTCCAGATTCCTGAAGAAAGTCTGTTTTAAGACCAGATTCAGCGGGAGATACAAAAATTCCCTGGGTGGATGAGGAAGCTCCATCTCTGCCAAATATTCCGGGGTATTTGTGGATTCAGACTAGAGATCCAGGTGAAGAGCCTTACCCATGTCAAAGACAAACTTGGTTAAGGAGGAAGCCATGGAAGAGGAAGGCCCCTCTGGAGGTGACGAGGATCTGGACCTCGGAGCAGCAGAGAAGGAAGGGGAAGCCTCCCTAGAATATTGAGCAGGCATATCAGTGTCCAGTAACAGGGACACCGAGAAGGCCCTGCTATAAGACAGTGGAGGAGTCAAAGAGTACTTACGCTTCAGCTGCCTCGAAGACCCCGGAGTTTGAGGAACGGAAAACCACGGGCCAAGCCTAGGAGAGGAAGGAACCCTCTGGAACGGCCTCGAGGGAGTCCTCAAACTTGACTTGCCTCAACTCAGAGACCCAGGAGGTGTGGCAAACTGCCGAGGTCAAGACCCATGCTCATGCCTGGAGGCCTCAACGGACCTCAAGACCTGAGGCACTGGAGACCAATGAGGGCGACCTCGAGGAAGAATATTCCGTTTGGAGGCACACTTGGAGGGAGGTCTCGTAGAGGCTGGCAGAATTGCACTCACTGCCTGGGTTGCTGGAGATCCGTGAAAGGCTTCTTCGGTAGGGAACCTGAAAGAGGAAGAGGAGACTTACCCTAGAACGGGGCCTTAGAGGCCGGGGGCAACTTCAGTCTCGGCCGCTACCGGGGCCGAGACTGAAGTTGAGGTCTTGTCCTTCGGCTGCTCCATAGCACCAAAGAACTTGAGGATCTGGGCATGCCGCCACCTACGAAGGGCCTGCGGTTGGAGAGTGGCACAGCATGGGCAAGACTCAGTCTGATGGTCGGAGCCCAGGCACTGAATGCACCAACGATGAGGGTCGGTAATAGAAATCACCCGATCACACTGCGTGCATTTCTTAAACACGGCGACAGGCCGGGACATAGGGAAAAAGGCCAGGCGACCTGGTCGAAACCCGGAGTCCCCCGGGCCGAACGAATGAAGAAAAAACTTAAAAAAAAAAAAAAAAGATGCGCCGCACTAACCCGAAGAAAAACAACAAAGTAATACGTGGTGCAAGAAGGCACTTAGATCACTGTTCTTCAACCGCTGGTCCGTGGACCGGTGGCGGTCCGCAGAAAATTTCTGCCGATCCGCACAGGCCCGGCGAGATCAAGTCGGCAGTTAAATTTCCTGCCGACTGTGGTTCCTCCCGACTGCGGTTTCTCCCAGCCTCAGGCGATCAAGACAGGCTGCCGACGTTGGGGCCTTCCCTCTGTGAGTCTCGCCTGTTAAGAAATAGAGAATGACACGGTGACAAAATTCATCACCGTTCCCGTCCCCGTGGATAACCCCATGTCAATAATCCCATGTCATTTTCTAGTGTCTATTTCAACCTCAGTCCTTCTACACCAGCATTCTTCAAAGCAAAGCTTGCGGGTCAGTGGTTGTGCCCAATTATACTCTGATTCTTCCCTCTCTCCTTAAAGAATGACATGAAGATCGTTTCCCGCGGTTATCCGCGGGGACGGGAACGGTGATGAATTTTGTCACCGTGTCATTCTCTATTAGGAAACAGGAAGTTGAAACAAAATAGGCGGGACTCAGAGTGAAGGTCCCGATGTCGGCAGCCTGTCTTGATCGCCGCCCCTGCCGAGTTACTGAAGAGGGCCGCGGGGAAGTTGCAACTGGAACGGAGAGAGCTGCAGATACAGGTGCAGGTGGAGGGAGGGAGATGGTCAGCCTGTGCGAGCAAGATTCTGGGGAGCCTTCACAGTGGCTGTCTCCCGTCCCACCAGCTCTCATACTTGCCAGGGCAATGATTTACAGGCAACTTCCTGCAGGCAAGTACTGAGAGCTGCTGGAAGGGGAGAAAGCCACTGTAGGAGGCTGGGAAACTGCTTGGTAAAGGGAGAGCTGTTACTGGACTTGGAGGGAGTTAGAAGTAGAGTTGCTGCTGGGAGGGGAGGAGGGAAAGGGATGGGAAGAGAGTTAATGTTGGATAGAGGGAGGAGGGAAGGGAGAAGGAGAGATGCTGCTGGAAGGGGAGGAGGGAAAGGGATGGGAAGAAAGTTAATGTTGGATAGAGGGAGGAGGGAAGGGAGAAAGAAAAAAGGAAGGAAACAGCTGGCAGGTTGATTACAGGAGGGGAAGGGGGTCAGGGTGGAATGGAGAGATCAGATGAGGGAAAAGGGAGAGAGAGGAATGAGAAAGTAGACTGATGTTGGAAAGGGGGTCAGCAGAGAAATGAGAGAGGGATAAAGATGCTAGATTTGGTGTAGGAGATATAAAAATGAAGAAGGCAGTGAAGCTGGAATGAATGAGGTAAAAAGGAGAGAGGAGGCACAGGCTGGATGGACAGGGGAGAGGGGCACAGAAGGAAGTCAGATACATATGGAAGGGGGAGAGGGCAGACATTGGATGGAACGTGCAGATGCTGGATTGAAGAGACAGGGCAGACGCTGGAAGGAAAAGAGTGAAAAGAAGATGAAAGCAGAAACCAGAGACAACAAAAGGTAGAAAAAAATAATTTTATTTCTATTTTGTCATTAGAATATCAGATTTGAAATATAAGAACATAAGAAACGCCCTCACTGGATCAGACCGAGGTCCATCTAGTCCGGCGATCCGCACACGCGGCAGCCCATTTAGGTACTCCTTTTTGGAGACCCGGATTTACCGTATCCCTCAATATGATATGCAAGAAGGTGTGCATCCAACTTGCGTTTGAATCCCAGAAAAGTAGTCTCCTCCACAACCTCCTCCGGGAGTGCATTCCAAGCACCCACCACACGCTGTGTGAAACAGAATTTCCTGACATTTGTCCTAAACCTGCTGCTACTCAGTTTCAGTCTATGTCCTCTTGTCCTCGTCACATCAGAATATTTCAGTAATGCTTCTTTTTGGTCTATTTTATCAAATCCTTTTAATATTTTAAAAGTCACTATCAAATCCCCTCTCAGTCTTCTCTTCTCAAGGGTATATATCCTACTAGAGACATAACTGGGGACTGCAGTATTCTGTTAGCATGATATTTCTATGTAGCATTCTATAATAACTTGGCTTGTTCAGTTTTCTTGATAGTAGAGGGGATATATGTGAAGGGGAGGGGAGACAGGGGTTTTGTTGGTCCGTGCTCTGTATATTTGTATTTATAAAATCACAATTGTTCAGAATATTGTTTCTTTTTATACTTTAGTAAAATACATTCAATATAAAATCATAATTGCGGCTTGTGCAGATGGGAATAGATGGTTTGTGGGGACTGAGCTCACAGAGATGGGGCGTAAACGGGTTTTTTAAATTTTAGTCCTAGTAGTTTGCTGGTCCACAAAATAATTCTTTTATTTCTGCTGGTCCACGGGTGTAAAAAGGTTGAAAAACACTGACTTAGATTACACGCAGAACTGAGAGACAGGGCTTTCTGGCTCTGCGGAAAACTAAGAACTGAGGCCACGCTGAGGAGACGTGCATCCTGACTCGGGCGGGAAGGTACTCGCACATGCGCGGTGCAGCACTCGCAAACTTTGAATATCTTCAAGCAAGTTTGCTTGCAAGGCTGTCCGCTACGGGGCTCCGTGGATGACGTCACCCACATGTAGAAAATATGCTGCCTCCTTGTCCTTGTATAATATTGCTATTCTCTGGATTTTGGCCAGGTACTAGTGACCTGGATTGGCCACCGTGAGAACTGGCTACTGGACTTGATGGACCATTGCTCTGACCCAGTAGGGCTATTCTTATGTTCTTGTGGTGTAATATCTGCCAACTAAAATTCAATGCAAAGTGCAGAGTAATGGATTTGGGGATTAGAAATCGGAAGGAGCCTTATATGCTGGGGAGGTGAGAGGCTGATATGCATGTATAGGGAGAGGGACCTTGGGGTGATAGTGTTTGAAGATCTAAAGGCAAAGAAACAATGTAACCAGGCGTTGTCTGTTGCCTGAAGGATACCAGGCTGTATAGAGAGAGGTGTAACCAGCAAAAAAACCGAATGTGTTGATGTCCCTGTACAGGTCATTGGTGAGGCCTCACTTGGAGTATTGTGTTCAGTTTTGGAGACTGTATCTGGCAAAGGATATAAGAATTGAAGAGGTCCAAAAGAGATGAAGATGGTAGGAGGTTTGTACCAAAAGACGTATGAGGAGAGACTGGAAGCCCTGAATATGTATACCCTAGAGCAGGAGTGTCAAACTTAGGCCCATGGGCCAAATTTGGCCCACAGGGTAATTAAATTTGGCCTGTAAGAAAATACCCTGTTCCTTCCCTCTCTCCATCTCATTGTCCATTGTCTCTCTCCCGGCTTCCCAGTCTCACTTTCAAAGCAGCCTGCAGAGGATAGCAATCCTAGCAGGCTGCCTAGCCTCTGCAGCATGTTCCCTCTCCTGCGGACTGCAGTGTGGAGGGGAGATAGAGATACTGAATAAGAGGGTAGTTGGGAAGAGAAAGGGAGAGATGGTGGACCCTGGGGTGGTGGGGATGGAAGGAGAGATGTTGGATGAAAGGATAGTTGAGAAAAGGAGATATGGTAGATCTGGGGACGGTGCGATCCATCGCTGAAGCTGCAGGGATGGAGACGAAAAAAAGGAAAGATAGCAGTCCTTTAGGGGATGAGGGGACGGGAGGACAGGGATGGATGATGGATGGTTAACACAGAGAAAGAAGGAAATGACAAATGGGCAGGAGACCCTGGCAAGTGAGTTATCAGAAGACAACCAGAGCCTGGGACCAACATGGTTTAAATAATGACCAGACAACAAAAGGTAGAAAAATAATTTTATTTTCTATTTTGTGATTACAATATGTCAGATTTTAAATGTGTATCCTACCAGAGCTGGTGTTAGACAGCAAGCATGAAGTAGGACCTAAAAGAGAGAGGAAAAGTGTTTATTTATTTACATCACAGAGCAAGCGTGGGGTTAGAGAGGTTGTAACCTTATACTTCTACTAAGACGTCTTTTTATTAAGGTGCATGTTTGAGCGATTGAGTTTGACACCCCTGCTCTAAAGGAAAGGAGGGACAGGGGAGACATACGAGGAGAGACTGGAAGCCCTGAATATGTATACCCTAGAGCAGAGATGCCCACACTTTCTTGGCTTGTGAGCTACTTTTACAATGACCAAATCAAAATGATCTACCAACAATAAAATTTTAAAAAACACAAAGCACACTGTATGCAGAGAAAATGTTAATCATCATTTATATTCGGGGGGGGGGGGGGTGCCAAAGAGGTCAAGGCAGATAACTTTAAAATATGCAGTTTCACCTTAGTAACTATACAAAAATAGACAAATATACCCCCCTTCCCTTTTACTAAACTGTGATAGCGTTTTTTAGCACAGGGAGCTGCGCTGAATGCCCCGCAGTGCTCCCGATGCTCAGACTCCCTGTGCTTAAAAACTGCTATCGCGGTTTAGTAAAAGGAGGCCATAGTACAAAATATAGACAGCAGATATAAATTCGGACACATTTTGATCACTAAATTTAAAATAAAATAATTTTTCCTACCTTTGCTGTCTGGCGATTTCATGAGTCTCTGCTTGCACTTCCTTCTTCTGAGTGTAAATCCAATATTTCTTTCTTTCTGCATGCTTCCTATCCTCCAGACCTCATTCAATTCCCCAACCAATATCTCTCTCTGTCCCTCCATGAGTCCAACTTTTTCTTCCTCTCTCCCTTCCCCCTCCCCTCTTTCTCTCTCCCCCTGTGCCCCTCCCCTTTCTTTCTGTATTTCTTTCTCTCTCCCTGCCCCCACCCCTTTCTTTCTGTATTTCTTTCTCTCTTCATACCCCCTGTCTTTCTTTCACTCTCTGCCCCTCCCCTTTTTTTTCTTTTTGTTTTAACAAGTTTTATTGAATTTACCCCTCCCTCCCTTTCTTTTTTTCCCTGCCTAACTTTCTTTCATTCTGTCTTTCTCTCTCCATGCCCCACCCCCAAGTCACTACCTTCTCCATGCTTCCCAGACACTAGTCCAGGAGCGTACAAGCGCCGCGTCCACAAGCCTTTCCCCCTCCCCCCAACATCAATTCTGACATCGGAAAGGAAGATCCGAGCCAGCCAGGCAGCGATTGGCTGGCCCGGAACTTCCTCTCCGTCAGAATTGACATGGGGGGGGGGAGGCTGTGGGCCCGGTGCTTGTACGTGCCTGGCCTGATGTCGGGGAAGCAGGGAGAACAGAACGCAAAGGCATTGCCTTTGCGATTGACCTTTTGGGCACTCCTACCCTAGAGGAAAAGAGGGACAGGGGAAATATGAAAGGTATTGACGTAGAACAAAATCTTTTCCAAAGAAAGGAAAATGGTAAAACCAAAGGACATAATTTGAGGTTGAGGGATGGTAGACTCAAGAGCAATGTAAGGAAATTCTATTTTACGGAGAGGGTGGTGGATGCCTGGAATGTGCTCCCGAGAGAGGTGGTGGAGATGAAAACTGTGACAAAGTTCACAAAAGCGTGGGATGAACACCGAGGATCTAGAATCAGAAAATAATAGTAAATATAGAAGAACCAATGCCAGTACAGGGCAGACTTGCACAATCTGTATCTGTATATGGCATTTTGGATGAAGACAGGTAGGGAGGGTGTAGATAGGCTGGAGTGAGCTTTGACGGAGACTTCAGTAGTTGGATCCTGAGAACAGTACTGGGTAGAGAGCACAGTTACTTACCATAACAGGTGTTATCCAGGGACAGCAGGCAGATATTTTCAACATATGGGTGACGTCATCCATGGAGCCCCGATGCAGACAGCCGCACAAGCAGACTTGAACAACTTTTAGAAAGTTCTCGACTGCCACACCGCGCATGTGTGAGTGCCTTCCTACCTGACAAAGGGCACGCATCTCCTCAGGTGTATCTGATGCAACCGCGGTCACTACTGGCTTACCTGCTGGCACCCCCAAGGTGAATCAAGAGAAAAGACCCTGGTCCACAGGGGCAGGGGGTCCCTGCGATTGGCATGGAAACCGGTGGAAGGGAAACAGGCAAAGACTTTTTAACCAAGTATGCTTGATAAAGCATATTAACAAAATCTGGGGAAAACCCATCCTCCCACTGAGGGAACTGATCCCTGTGTACCAGTTTTGGATTGTTTGGAAGATTTACGAGGTTTATCTTTCGAAACGTACTTGTGTTTCACCGTAGCATCACCTGGATGCTCCCTAGGGCTCCCCAATGCAATTTTCGCATGAGTTGGGACTGAAGGCGCTAGAAGACCCTCTGGAATTCGAAGACGGCGAATTCGGGCAACCGTCGCACCATTTGCAGGCTGCAGCGCACATGGAAAACAAATGAGGCATGAATCCATGATATCCTGCCCTGGTGAGGTCATCTATGTGGTTTTCTTTCAAAAACAAAAGTTGGCAAGTATATAAATAGCTTTAAAATCAAATCGTGAAAATCCAAGATGGCCACAGAAGGAGTCAATTTTGAATAAAAAATAGCCCAGGCAAAACACAGACAACCTTTAAAAATGGCAATTTTAAGGGGGAGGAGGTAGGACATGCAGGGAAACCACCCCAAACCCCCCTTTTTTAAGACCTCCCAAAATCGCAGATTCATGCTGATAGCCATGTGCTAACTGGAAAAAACTGCAGACAGAGCTGAAACAGCTCACAGGGAGATCCTCTGCCTCAAATAACTGGAAAGCTGGACTTTGAGCCCTCTGACTGCCCCAACCAGCTGGACCTCCATGGTCGGGTACCTCTGCCACCCAAGCGCCTGGCGGAGTAACACAGTCTGGCACTGATCCCGGGTACACCTCCATGAAACCACGCAGGCTGCAATCGACCCCCTAGTAGATGAACCTGGGGTGAGCAAGTTCCCAAGGGAATGGTTCCTGAGCCCCAATCTGATGTTTAGGCTGCCTAGGGGGTTTACTGACAAGCAGGTAACCCCCTCGTTAAGAGAAATTAGGTTCTTACCTGCTAATTTTCTTTCTGTTAGCCTGTAGACCGGCATAATCCTTACGAATGGGTAATATACCTCACTGCGACCAGCAGGGAGAGACTGAGACTAACTTGTATATTAGGATAGACTCACCCCTAGCAATCCAGTCTGCCAAATAGCCAAGCAGAACCTAGGAAAGACCTCAACTGAAAACAGTAAAACATATTCCAAACAGGAGTGTAAAAACAACAAACACTTGTAAACAACTGTTGGAACATGTGTAGAACTAAACACTGGCATAGAAAATATCCCGACAGCTCACCAGCTAAGCCAGCTGAGCCATAGCCACTGTTCTTAATTCTCCCCGGCCCTAGAAAAATACTAGAACCCACAGAAAAAACAAAATCTGCACTTGAGAAAAACAAAAACCCGCAATCACCGCACAAAAACAGATAGAGTAGGTGACTATACCAGTCTATAGGTTAACAGAAAGAAAATTAGCAGGTAAGAACCTAATTTCTCCTTCTGTATCGCCTGTTAGACCAGTATAGTCCTTACAAATGGGATGTACCAAAGAAGTACCCATCAAGGGTGGGACCCCCAAAGGGCCGACACCAGAACGCGCTCACCGAATACAGTGTCCCGACATGCCTGAACATCCACACGATAATGTCTGACAAAGGAATGCAGAGAAGACCAAACTGCAGCCTTGCAAATATCCAATGGAGGCAGTAGAGAAGACTCAGCCCAAGAAACTACCTGACCCCGAGTGGAATGAGCCTTAAGAAATTCTGGAACAGGCTTTTTCTTCAGAAGGTAAGCGGAAGCAATAGTCTCCTTGATCCAGTGCGCAATAGTGGCCTTGGAAGCGCCATCCCCTTTACAAGGACCTACTAGAAGGACAAAGAGATGATCTGTCTTCCTGAACACCTGGGTCCTCTGCACATAAGAGCGAAGGACCCGACTGACATCCAACTTGTGCAACTGTCTCTGCTCGGAAGAACCCTCCCTACACCGGGAGGACCACTGCCTAATCGACATTACATTACATTACATTTGTGATTTCTATTCCGCCTGTGCCTTGCGGTTCTAAGCGGATTACAAATTAGTAGTCTGGACATTTCCAGGAGAATTACAAAACAAAGAATCAAGTATATAACAGGTTACGATGATGAATAACAATACATTCGGGATACAGTAGAGAGTTACACAACGTTGAAGGAAGCAGTTTTCTGGTTACAGACAGTGATTTCTTGTTTAGGTTTCTGACTATGTATTGGGGAAATGGTTTGAAGAATTGACTAGGTGTTACTGTGGTGGTTGTATTCACGAGAGAATATGCTAGTGCTATAGGAGTGAGGTTAGAATGATGGGAAGTGTTTTTTGAAAAGATGAGTTTTGATTTCTTTTCGGAATAATTTAATGTCTGTTGTTTTGATCAGCAGCTTGGAGATGGTAGGGTCAATTTTCGCTGCCTGTGTTGCTAGAAGGTTGTCGTATAGTTTCTTGCATCGGATACCATTGAGAGGAGGGTAGACGAATAGGCTCTGAGTTCTCCTTATTCTGGGTGAGAGGTTACGGTATAGGCAGTTGTTTAGGTAACTGGGTGCAGTACCATGGGTTACTTTATATAGTAGACAGTAGAATTTGAATTGGGTTCTTGCTTTTATCGGTAGCCAGTGGGAGTCTAGGTATGCATTGGTGATGTGGTCATATTTGCCAAGGGAGTAAACATAGAAACATAGAAGATGACGGCAGAAAAGGGCTACAGCCCATCAAGTCTGCCCACTCTGCTTACCCACCCCCTGTCTATGCTCTAATGACCCAATTTCCTTATCTTGACCCTCGTAGGGATCCCACATGGGTATCCCATTTATTCTTAAAGTCTGGCACGCTGTCTGCCTCGATCACCTGCACTGGAAACTTGTTCCAATGATCAACCACTCTCTCTGTGAAGAAATACTTTCTGGTGTCGCCATGAAATTTTCCGCCCCTGAGTTTGAGCGGGTGCCCTCTTATGGCCGAGGGTCCCTTGAGAAAGAAAATATCATCTTCCACTTCGACACGTCCCGTGAGGTACTTAAATGTTTCGATCATGTCTCCCCTCTCCCTACGTTCCTCAAGAGTGTAGAGCTGCAATTTGTTCAGTCTCTCTTCGTACGAGAGACACTTGAGCCCCGAGATCATCCTGGTGGCCGTCCGCTGAACCGATTCAATTCTGCGCACATCTTTACTGTAATGTGGCCTCCAGAATTGCACACAGTACTCCAGATGAGGTCTCACCATGGCCCTGTACAACGGCATTATGACTTCAGGCTTTCGGCTGACGAAACTTCTATTGATACAACCCAATATCTGCCTTGCCTTAGATGAAGCCTTCTCCACTTGATTGGCAGTTTTCATGTCTGCACTGATGATTACTCCTAAATCTTGTTCTGCTGAAGTCCTAGTTAAAGTTTCTCCGTTCAAGAAGTATGTCCTGCATGGATTTCCGCTTCCGAGGTGCATGACCTTACATTTCTTAGCATTGAAGCCTAGCTGCCAGGTTGAGGACCAACTTTCCAATGTAAGCAGGTCCTGCGCCATATAATTCTGTAAACTGCATTCACTTACTATATTACATAGTTTGGCGTCATCGGCGAATAGTGTTATTTTACCTTGAAGCCCTTGAGTCAGATCCCCTATGAATATGTTGAAAAGGAGTGGACCCAGGACCGAGCCCTGCGGCACTCCACTGGTCACATCTGATGTTTTAGAGAGGGTACCATTAACCACCACCCTCTGAAGTCTGCCACTCAGCCAATCATTGACCCATGCAGTTAGTGTCTCTCCTAACCCCATCGATTCCATCTTGCTTAGCAGCCTGCGGTGTGGGACACTGTCAAAAGCTTTACTGAAGTCCAGGTACACGACGTCCAAAGACTCTCCCAAGTCCAACTTTCTTGTTACCCAGTCAAAGAAGCTGATGAGATTGGATTGACAGGACCTACCCTTGGTGAATCCATGCTGACTGGGATCCCGAAGATTCCCTTCATTCAAGATCGTGTCCAATTTGCTTTTAATTAGTGTTTCCATGAGTTTGCACACTATTGATGTGAGACTCACCGGTCTATAATTCGCAGCCTCTGCCCTGCAACCCTTTTTATGCAGAGGAACGACATTAGCTAATTTCCAGTCCAGGGGAACTTTCCCCTTACTTAGGGAGAGATTGAATAGCTCAGCCAACGGTTTCGCCAGGACATCGCTCAATTCTCTGAGCACTCTTGGGTGCAAATTGTCTGGTCCCATGGCTTTGTTCACCTTGAGTCTTGCCAGTTCACTGTAAACTTCACCTGGTGTGAACGCAAAATTCTGATACGGGTCTTCTGTGCTTTGTATTGCCTTCAACTGCGGACCATGTCCCGGTGCCTCACAGGTGAAGACTGAGCAGAAGTATTCATTCAGTAGTTCGGCTTTATCGGAATCTGCTTCCACTTAACTTCCGTCCGGTCTTCTAAGGCGTACTATCCCGCCTGTGTTCCTTTTTCTGTCACTAATATACCTGAAGAAGGATTTGTCCCCCTTTTTAATGTTTTTTGCCAGAATTTCTTCCACTCGAAGTTTTGCCTCCCTAATTGCCATTTTGACCGCTGTAGACCTGGTCCTATATTCTACTTTTGCCTCTCTTTTCTCCGTACGCTTGTAGGAGAGAAACGCTTTTTTCTTCTCCTTAATGAGGTACGAGATCTCCGCGGTGAACCATTGGGGTTTATTGTTTCTTTGTCGTTTATTTACTGATTTTATGAAGCGGCTAGTTGCTTCATGTATGGTTGATTTCAGTGTTAACCACTTAGCTTCTACATCATTGGTCTCCGCTTGGTCCTGCAGCGTCTGATGGACGAAATCTCCCATGCGTGCGAAGTCTGTGCCCCGGAAATTGAGTACCTTTGTTTTCGTGTTTGATCTAGGGAAGCCTTTCCTAAGGTTGAACCATACTATGTTGTGGTCGCTGGAGGCTAGTGTATCTCCTACTGAGACCTCTGAGACGCTTTCCCCGTTGGTGAGTACCAGAGTACCAGGTCGAGGATCGCCTGGGCCCTAGTGGGCTCCGTTACCATTTGTTTGAGATGTGCTCCCTTTATGGAGGTTAAGAGCCTCCTGCTACCGCTGGTTGTCGCTGAAAATGAGTTCCAGTCTGCATCAGGCATATTGAAGTCCCCTAGCAGTACAGCTTCTCCTCGTAGAGTGATATTCTCTATGTCTTCAATTAATTCTGCGTCCATGTCTTCCAGTTGTCTTGGGGGTCTGTATACCACACCTAGATACAGGCATTTTTCTCTGCCTCTTGCCAAGTTTACCCAGAGGGACTCCCCGGTGTACTTGACATCTGTGATCCTGGTGGTTTTGATGTCCTCTTTAATGTATAGAGCTACCCCCCTCCTAACCTGCCCTCTCTGTCCTGACGAAGTAGATTGTAGCCTGGTATAGCCATATCCCACCCATGTGAGTCCATGAACCAAGTTTAAAATATTGTCACCACATCTAGGTCGGCATTCCTTATTTCAGCCTCCAATTCTAGAATTTTGTTACCTAAACTGTGTGCATTGACATACATGGCCCTCCATATCTTGTGTTTGCTAAGTCCCTGTGAGGCGTATCCTACCCGAGTCGGTGTGACTCCTAAAGAACTGTTTGCAATGTGGGTACTTACCTTGGACATGGAAGCGGAGTTTCGACTCACCTCATCAGGATAATTACATTACATTACATTAGTGATTTCTATTTCGCCTGTGCCTTGCGGTTCTAAGCAGATTACAAATAAGAAGATATCTGGACATTACCCAGAGAATTATATAACAGTGATTCATGTACATTCCAAGATACAGTTGATCCCATGGAATTACATAGTAAAGATTCGAGTACTTACAGGGTACAGTGAAGATTAGCAGTATTTTCGGGTAACAGAAGAAGATTACCTAACATTGAAGGAAGAAGTTTATTGGATACATGTGGTAGAAGCTTATTTAGGTATCTGGATATTTTTTGGTAGTTATGGTTCGAGGGATTGACTTATATGTTGTTCACGGGGGAGAAGGCATGTATGAGTGGGAGGAGATTAGTAAGTAAGGACGTGTTTTTTGAATAGAACTGTTTTGATTTCTTTTCGAAACACTTTGATGTCTGTTGTTTTGCTCATCAGTTTGGTGATGGTGGGGTCAATTTTCGCTGCCTGTGTCGCTAGTAGGCTGTCGTAAAGTTTCTTCCATCGGGTACCATTATGAGGAGGGAAGGTGAATAGGTTCTGAGTTCTCCTTGATCTGGGTGAGCGGTAGCGGTATAGGCGGTTATTTAGGTAGCTGGGGGCAGTACCATGGGTTACTTTGAATAGTAGACAATAGAATTTGAATTGAGATCTTGCTTTTATCGGATGCCAGTGAGAGTCTACATAGGCGGGAGTGATGTGGTCAAATTTGCTAAGAGAGTAGATGAGTCTGATGGATGTGTTTTGAACGGTTTGTAGTTGTTTTATCATGTTGTTTGGGCATGGTAGGTAGAGGCTGTTGCAGTAATCTAAGGTACTAAGTGTGAGGGATTGTATAATGATCTTGTAGTGTTCTTTGGTAAAGAATTTTCTTATTTTTCTTAGGTTTCGCATGGTGAAGAATGCTTTTTGTATGATTTTGTGGATTTGTGTCTGCATTGTGCAGCATCTGTCTAATTGTACTCCCAGAATTTTGAGATTGCTCTGTAATGGATATTTGATTTACTTCCAGTTCTGTTAGGGATGGTTTTTGTTCCTTCTCTAGTACTAGGAATTTGGTTTTCTCTGCATTCAGTTTCAGCTTATGGTTCTTCATCCATTTTTTTACAGTTTCCAGTGTTGTTTTCAGGCGTCCATTGGAGATGGGGTCTTGGATGTCGAAGGGGAGGAGGATGGTTATGTCATCCGCGTAGCTGAAGGATGTTATATTTAGGGCGTCTAGGGCAGTGCCTAAGGAAGCTATGAAGAGGTTGAAAAGTATAGGCGAAAGAGGGGATCCTTGTGTACTCCGCATGGGTTTGTCCATGGGTCGGATAGAAGATCTTTTAACTTTGTATGATCTTGTTTTAAGGAATCCTTGGAACCAGTTGCGAACTTTACCTGATATTCCTATGGTATCTAGTATCTGGAGTAGTATTGGATGGTCAACTAGGTCGAATGCTGCTGAAAGATCGAGTTGGATGATTAGTAACTTGTTTCCTTTGCTGAGGTGCTGTCGGGCTATATCTAGTAAAGATACCAGTAGTGTTTCTGTGCTGTGATTAGCTCTGAAACCAGATTGAGTTGGATGCAGAATGAGGTGGTCTTCTAGGTATTTGGTGAGATATTGTGCTACTATACCCTCTATGAGTTTGACAAAGTGGGATAGAAGCGATTGGTCTATAATTTGTTGGGTTGTCTATTGGGCCTTTGGGGTCTTTTAGTATGGGAGTGATTATGATTTCGCCAAGATCCGGGGGGAATTGACCTTTCCTGAGGGTGGTTTGCAGCCATAGCGTGAGACAAGCTTTGAATTTAGTGGACGCTGTAGCTAGTAGATAAGGACAGTTATTCAGATCACAAGAAGATTTGCTGTATTTTTTGTACAGCCGGTCAAGGTTTGACCATTGTGTCGTTGGGAAGTTGTTCCAGATCCTATCTGCTGAGATGGCTTCGTCTATTGTGGGATTTATTAGTATCTCCTCTATGAGGTTTTGAGAGTTGTTGAATGTGGATCTAATTCCTTTCTGCACTAATATGTGAATGGGTACCCTCCCCCGACTTACCTAGTTTAAAGCCCTGTGAAGCAGGCGGGCTAGTCGGTGTCCGAAGACGTTCTTACCCCTACTGGTCAGATGGAGTCCGTCTGGTCCCTGAAGTCCTTGTAGCGCTTCCCCATGGTTTAGGAATCCGAAGTTCATATCCCGGCACCATCCCTGTAGCCACTCATTCGTCCTCTGGATACATTCATCTCTGGCTCTTCCCTTGCCTCTAACTGGGAGTAGATGAGTCTGAGGGTTGTGTTCTGAACGGTCTGTAGTTGTTTTATTATGTAGTTTGGGCATGGTAGGTAGAGGCTGTTGCAGTAGTCTACAATACTTAGTACAAGGGATTGTACTATGATCTTGTATTGATCTTTTTTAAAGAATTTTTTTATTTTTCTTAAGTTTCGCATGGTGAAGAATGCTTTTTGGATGATTTTGTGGATTTGTGTCTGCATTGTGCAGTTTCTGTCTAGTTGTATTCCCAGAATCTTGAGTGTGCTCTGTATTGGGTACTTGATTGTGTTTAATTCCAGTTCTGTTAAGGATGGTTTTTTGTCTTTCTCTAGTAATAGGAATTTAGTTTTATCCGAGTTCAGCTTCAACTTATGGTTGGACATCCATTTTTCTACAGTTTCCATAGTTATTTTCAGGCTTTCTGTGGATATGGGGTCTTGAATGTCGAAGGGGAGGAGGATGGTTATATCGTCTGCATAGCTGAATGATACTATGTTTAGGGCGTCTAGAGTTGTGCCTAGGGAAGCTATGAAGAGGTTGAATAGTATGGGTGATAGTGGTGATCCTTGTATGTTCGTGTTTTAAGAAAACCTTGGAACCAGTTGTGAACTTTACCTGAGATTCCTATGGCGTCTAGTATCTGGAGTAGTGTCTACTAGGTCGAATGCTGCTGAAAGGTCGAGTTGGATGAGAAGCAGCTTGTTTCCTTTGCTGAGGTATTGTCGGGCTATGTCTAATAGCGATACCAGTAGAGTTTCTGTGCTGTGATTAGTTCTGAATCCAGATTGTGATGGATGCAGAATGTGGTGGTCTTCTAGGTAGTTGGAGAGATGATGTGCGACAAGTCCTTCTATTAGTTGACGTATAGTTCTATTAGTTGACGTATAGTGGGATAGAGGCGATTGGTCTATAGTTTGTTGGGTTGTCCATTGGACCTTTGAGATCTTTCAGAATAGGAGTAATTATGATTTCGCCTAGTTCCAGTGGGAAGTGACCTTCCCTTAGTGTAGTTTGCAGCCATAGCGTGAGGCTAGCTTTAAATTTAGTGGATGCTGTAGCTAGTAGGACAGTGGAGGACAGTTGTTCAAGTCACATGAGGATTTGCTGTATTTTTTGTAAAGCCTGTCCAGATCTGACCATTGTATCGTTGGGAAGTTGGTCCAGATCCTATCTGCTGAGATGGCTTCATCTATTGTGGGTTTAATTAGTATCTCTTCTATATTGTTTCGTGAGTTGTTGAATGTGGTTCTGATTGTGATGATTTTGTGTTTGAAGTAGTCCGCTAATTGGGTAGCTGTTGGAGTCTGGTTTCCTTGGGTGGCGAGGAATGGTTTGGTATGAGTGAGATTTCTTACAAGGTTAAAAAGTCTTTTTGTGTCTGGTTTTTCGGTGCCGATGAGTTTGGAGTAGTAGTTTTTTCGTTTTTCCTTCAGTTTGGTTTTGTATTGTTTGATTTGGATTTTCCATTCAGTTTTGGTGTGGTCTTGTTTCTGTTTTTTCCATATCCTTTCTAATTGTCTGCATTGCCTTTTTAGGTGTAAGAGTTCGTCGTCAAACCATTTGTTAGATGGTCTACATATTTTATTTTTTATTGGAGCTAGTTTGTTTAGTGTAGATTCACTGAGGGTACGCCAGTTATTTATGAAGTCTTTAGGGTTGTTGGAGTCTATTTTGGGGTCAACTGTGTCCCAGAATGTGGTAGGTTCGATTTTCTGTCTGGTCTTCATGTGTGTTTTATGTGGGGTGGGTTTGTTGTTGTTTTGAGCCCAGTTGATAGTGAATGTATATTTGTAATGGTCTGAACAGAGGGTAGGATGCCAGGAACCGTTTGAGATGTGTATATTTTGTGTGTTATGGTTTGGAGACGTGTATGCTGCTATATCAAGTTGAAGCCCTTTTTCGTGTGTGGGTTCTGGGTTGAGGATCTGGTAGGATAGGGAGTTGAGGTATGAGAGTATATCCGCTACTTGTTTGGAGGAGTGGTCTTCTAAGTGGAGATTTATGTCTCCAAGGATCAAGTTATGTGTGGTGGAGAGAGAGTTCTGGAAGATGAATTCTTCGAGTTCTTGTTTTGAGGTATTCCATTTTCCTGGTGTAATGTAGCAGAGAAGGCAGTTCAGATTTCCTGTGAGTGTGTTGTCAGAAAGTTGGCAAGCTAGTAGGTCTAGGTGAGGGGGTGGAGTGCTTGGTTAGGACTTTGATGTTGAGGTTGAGTTTTACTATGATTGCTAGACCTCCTCCTCTTCTGTTTTCTCGACATACTAGCTCTAGTTTGTATCCGTTTGTCAGCATAGCTATTGCTAGCATTCTTAGTTGGCATTACTAATGTCAGCGAAGGCCTATGGGAAATTATATCAATCTGACTCTGGATGCAGAATTCTGTGCTCCTGCACAGAATTCACATACATTAATCATTCAGCCAGACTGGATTGTTTATCAAGAAGATAGGCTGCTTGAATGGGACAAAGAAGCCAGAGACTAATCCCATCTACCATGCCTGCAAGTATCACACCCTCCTTATCAATTAAATTAACCATTGTTTCAAACAGTTTACAAATTCTAAACAGAAAGATACTGGGACATACAATAGTTTATATATTCAGAATAAGATTCCAAGCTATAAAAGCCTCCTCTCTGCAACACACAACAATCTAAATCTATCTATCTATCTCTTGGCTCTCTTGTTCTTTCTCTCTTTCTCTCTCTGGCTCTCCCTAGAACTTCAGACTCTCTGTCTCTGAACTATGTAAGGCAGGGAAACTGCTTTGCTCTCTACTTAATTGTAATGCTTAATTGTAATGCCTATGAATACTACTTTTCTGTAAGCCTATTTCTATAATATATTCTTTATGCAATCACCTCTGGCTGTGCCTCTTTGATTTTATTTCCTGGTGAATCATCTGTGAGGGAACTGAACCTGGGACCTGGCGTTTGTAAGGGCGCCTCTCAAGTGACCCCACCAACCATACATTGTGTGGGCCAGACTAACAAACCTTACATTTTGGGGGCTTCTTTCGGTCCTTCCTGATGATTTCATTTGGGTAAGTAGAATTCAATTTTTTTAAATGTATAGACAGAGTAAGATAGAAATCAAAAGACCTTGGAAAACCCTTAGATTGATTGTACTTTGGACTGGATGACACACTGGTGAAAAGTTCCAGTAATATTGTGGGGTTTTATACTTGGTGAGATTTTATTTATCAATAGACTTTGTATTTTTGATTGATAGACAGAGTGAGATAGAAATCAAAAGACCTTCTGGAACCCTTAAATTGTTTTAGACTGGATGACACACTTGTGAAAAGTTTCAGTAATATTGGTGAGATTTTACTATCAAAAGGCTTTGTAGTGTTACCAAAATTAAAACAGTCACTCAATTAAGACATGCCACGTCTGTACTAATAACTTTTACTTTTTTACCTTGTGCTTTTAATTCTATTTCTTGTCAGTCTCTGCCCTGGTGAAAGGCCCAGTGCACATTGGACTGGAACTGGCAGCTGACACCTCTTCTCTTCTAACAGACTTCTTATATTTTTTCCTGCTAAACTTCTGCCTGTAAATTTCAGGTAGTAACCAGTGTGGGCAAGTGTGGGCATAAGTGTATTATTTATGCCAATGACTCTTGCCTAACACGCTTTACCTTGATTTTCTACCTATTAACTAAAGTCTCCCCCCTTCATCAGTGGGAGCATTTCAATCTCAAAGGCTAGGACATTTAGAAGGCCATATAAATATATGAGCAAGGCTCACAAACCAAGGCAGACTTCTGCAGCCTCAAATATGAACCCTTTTGATTTTCAAGAACTCACAGATATTGTACACAAATATTTTGACATGAAAGGGTATATGAGGGTAATTTTCCAGAACACACATGGCACGATATTCAGAAACAAATGGTTTCTCATTCTCAGGAGTTTAGAAAGAAAAGAAATAAACGAAAATGCCTTTTCGTTCAGGGCTTATGTAGAGGACTTATTAGCATACGACAAAAAAATATTGACTTGAACACTCAGTGCCATCAGCTGTCCAAAGACTTAGATGAGGCACAAATTAATATATCCATGCTACGAACCCAAATTGTTCAAGCTACAAATTCCTTTTTAGCTGTAAATGAACAATTAGAAGAGGCCAAGGCAGAATTAAAGTATTTAAAGTCAAAATGTGCCTCACAGGGACAGGTTAATGCTGTCTCCTCACAGATTCTGCCGTCTGCACCATATAATCCATATAGTCAGAAAACCGTTTTTGTAACAGGCCAGCGAAAAGGTAAACTAGCTACAGATGTAGAACAGGAAGAAGAACTGACAAACGAAAGTGAGGAAAATTCATTACCAGGCCAGAGCAATACCAATAGTACCCCTATAAGTGACATAGCTCCAGTAACTGTAGTGCTGCAGGGACATAGGAAGGACAGTGACATTGAAAGAATAGTAAAAAAAAGTGGGCCCTATGCCTTTTAACATAAATGAATGGAGCAAATGGGCTACTGACATACTGATTCACTGGTGTCTAGGGAAATACAAAAGGAACAATGCAGATTTTGATAAGCTTATGCACCTAGCCCTGGGTCCACATTATTATAAATTTGGATCTCTTGTTCATCCATACCAATTTGTAAAGATGGGCATCGAACAACTATTTTGCTGCACCTCTTTGCAAGTACTTAGAACTCTTTCACCCCTGCCAACCGATACACCAGAGCAGTTTGCATATAGAGTGTGGGTAATCAACGTGGTACTTAACGAACATGAACATTGGCCCATTTCCTCAGATTATGGTCAGAGAGAACATAAAGAATTCCTATTAGAATTATTATCTCCCGAGATTACTAAACACCTTCTGTTGTTCTCGGAGGACCCTAAAACTACGCCTTTTGACACTTTACTGCTCAGGATTGGGTCTGTGTGGAAGACCCAGCCAGCTTATATTATTTCAGTATCAGAAGCTAGAAGCTGGCGTGCTGAGGGAGCACCCCAATACAATAAAACACCACACACAGGAAATAGAGGGCATGTCAAAGGTAGTTACAGAAATTCCTCCACTTACATTCCCTTCCATGAACTCAGAGACCAAAAGGAAAAATTAGAAAAAGAGAAAAGGAAATGGGAACAGGATCGTCACACAATGCAGATAGAATTGGACAGAGTAAAAAGTGATTTGACAGCTAGGAACAACAGTGCTAGTCCATAGGGATGTCCTGACTTTCTGTGTCCGAATGCCAAGGTGACTCAGGCCTTTACCTGTGGACTCACTTTTGGAGACGCAGGATAAGGGAAAGAAGTCAGACTCAGAATTCAGCTTGAGGTATGTGGCACCTTTGATTTTGGACACTTGCGGCCGCCCCAATGTTAATACTACCATAGATGGTCAGGATAAATTAACTTTAATTGATACAGGGGCCAGAATCAGTTTTACAGATAGAGCGCCTCCTACTGGAGATCAAAAAAATGTAGAAATGTATGAGATTCAGGGTATAAATGACACAGCTTCAAAATGTGTTGCTATCCCTGTGAAATGGGGCATCCCGGTTCAAAATGAACAGAGCCAGGACATTTTAGAAATTACTGCCCCCACTATAGTGAGTACAGACAAAGAAATACTGGGAATTGATGTCCTCAACCAGTTAGACCTGGTTGTCGATATGGCTAACCTTACATTGTGGCAAGGTTCAGGAAGCCCAAATGCTTCTAAAACTTTAGTTCATGAGGTCATTCCCATGCAATTAGCTACTCAGTGCACTAAGGCAGCTTAGCTACATGACCTTAGTGGAATTCCCTCAGAGGTGGCAGATATTCCAGTTTGGGCACAAGACAAACTAGATTGTGGGAGAATGCAAACAAAAGCAATATCCAGTACCTCATCAAGCCATAGAACAAGTAACTCAGATTGTACAGGTACTAGAGGAGAGGGGTCTGATCAGACCTATCTCTTCCACCTGCAATTCTCCAGCATGGCCAGTGGTCAAAACAGGGGGCTCATTCAGGCTTACTATAGACTTCCGGGCCCTAAATCAGGTCTCCAAATCCGTAGCACCGGTGGTTGCCTCTTACCCTGAAATGATTTCTAAATTGAACCCCAAATGCAAATTTTTCTCTGTCTTGGACATTTCTAATGTTTTTTGGAGTCTGCTCTTGGCCACTGAATGCCAGTACAAAACAGCATTTTAATGGCTGAATAAACAATATGCATGGACAGTTCTACCCCAGGGATATAAAAATTCACCAGCAATTTTTCATAAATATATGTACAATGTCCTGGCACGCATATCATGCCGAGAAAATGTGATACAATATGTTGATGACATTTTGATTCAGTCTGAGAATGAGTCTGCACACTGGGTACATGTAAGGGAGGTTCTAACAGCTCTCTTAGAAGCTGGCCTTAAAGTTAATCCTACCAAGGCTCAGCTATGTAAATCACAAGTCTCCTTTCTGGGAGTATCCATTGGCCAGGATAAGTCTATAGATTCTCAGAGGGTAGAACTGATACAGAACTTACCACTTCCTACAGATCAGAAATTACTCCAGTCATTTCTAGGGCTCACAGGGTTCTGCCGTGAATTCATGCATAATTATGCTGAGGTAGCAGCCCCACTCTACTCCCTGCTGAAAAGTAAAGATTATGTGTGGGAAGAGGAGCATACAGATGCTGTCACCAAGCTTAAGCACATTTTAACCTCAGCTCCTGTCCTTGCCAACCCAGATCACACACAAAAATTTTTTCTTTATCCTGTTGTTGGGGAGAATAGTGTAGGTGCAGCATTAACACAGCAATGGATCGTCCAATTGCTTTCTTTTCCAGAATTCTCACTTCTCCAGAACTCAAAATGGGTCTCTGTGAAAAGCATACACTGGCTGCATATGCTGCCATGCAGAAATTTACCTACATCATTGGGGCTCAAACTACATACAAATGTAGCCACCATAACACTTAAATTCATTGTGGAGGGGAAGCTAGCATGCAGCAAGATTAAGACAGAGAGAATAGTCCAGTGGACACTGATGTTGCAAGCACAGAATGTAAAGTTTGAACTTCTGAAACAGCCTAAATGTTCAGGTTGCAGGAATCCTACTGGAGGGGCAACCACATGAGTGTCAGTCCTCCCCCAGTGCCCCTAATCACATGATCTTTAAAGAACTAGTAGTGGACAAAATATCTCCTTTTCTTCCTACCGTATATATTGATGGCAGTAGCCAGTGTGAGGGAGGCAGGCGATTAGCAGGTTTTGCAATGTTACAACTAGACCCCGCTAACCAAGTGATTCTGCAGAGACAGTATTCATGTGGTTCTGCTTCGGCATAGTACTGTGAACTGGCTGCTTTTGTAGCATGTCTGCAGCAATACCATGAATCCCACACAGAAATGCTGATCATTTTAGACTCTGATTATGTTTTTAGAAGTGCTGTTGCATTGTTGCTGTGGTGGCTAGCTAATAACTTTAAATCAACTGACGGTTCACCTGTAAAACATTCATCATTGTGGGCTATGGCACAGGAATTGAGTGAGAAGTTTCAGAGAGTACACTTAATTAAAGTGAAAGCTCACAGAAAGGTCCTTTGGTAAAGGGCAACACACTAGCTGAATCGCTAGCCAAAGAAGCATGTCATGTAGGCCCTGTAATGAACAGACTCGTATGGTAGCCATTGCTACCCGTTCCACAGATTACGATCATGTGCTACCTCCGGACTATTTCATAGCCCTGCAGAAAAATGACCCTGAACTCTCCAATCTGAGGAAGTTAATACAAGATACCTCTGATAACATATACCAGCACACACCCTTTATCACACTCACTATACAGAAAGACATTCTATGTGTGAAAAGAGAGGCAGGCTTAGTTATAGCTATCCCCAGAGCTCAAGGTAAAGACTGGATGCATTGGGTTCATGGTGCAGATCCCATGGGACACCCCAAAGAGGATGAAATGCTGTCTATCTTGGATATGTTGGTATGGTGGCCAGAAATGAAACATGACATACAAGATCTATGCCTCCTTTGGGAGACAGCCCAAAAAGAAAAGGGGACAGTTGATGAGAGCACCGCCACGTGGTCCATTTGAGAGAGTGCAGATAGATCATGTGGGTCCTCTTCCCTTAACTGCTAGGAAAAACAGATTTTTACTGACTGTGGTTGATTCATTTTCACATTGGGTAGAAGCATTCCCAGTACCAGATCAGACAGCCAGGACCACAGCGGAAATTCTAACTATGCAATTTTTTGCAAGATGGGGAATCCCAAAAACCATTGACTCCGACAATGGCCCTGCTTTTGTTTCCCAGCTTATCAAAGAATTGTTTGAGTTTCTAGGCATTGAACAGCAATTACACATCCCATACCACCACCAGGCAGCAGGGCAGGTAGAAAGAATGAACCAGACCATTAAGGCCCATCTCAGCCCTATGCTGAATCTGACCGGAAAAAACTGGGATCAGGTACTCCCTTTGGTCCTTATGCATATCAGAGCTAATGTTTGTAAGTCCACAGGTTTTGCACCTTATGAAGCCTTAATGGGAAGGCCAATGCCATGGTGGGAAAATCTGTTGTGTCCTTTCCTTCCAGAGGACCAGACAGTAATTCTGGCTAATGAATGGATGAAATCCCTGCAAGAACATCTGAAAGAAATACAGACTACTGTACTGGCTAACACAGAAAAGTCTAGGGATTATTTGCAGGAAATATATGCAAAAGGTTCTGACTTAAGGCCCCTCAAGGTCGGGAGCAAAGTCATGATCCTGAACCCCAGACCTAACCTTCCCTTTGGGACAGCAAAATGGGATGGTCCGCATTTAATAACAGATACCCTAGGCCCAAGCCTTTACCAAATTCTAATGCCTGACAACCAGCAATGCTGGAAACACATCACTCAGTTGAAACCAGATTTCACCTGAAGACAGCACGGACAGCTGCTTTGAAGGCAGCACGGACAGCTGCATTGGATGAGGAAAAGTCACAAGGGATTGGTAACTATATTATTCCCTCCTGCTGCATAGTTGATGTCTCCAGTGGGAGACAGCGTATCCAGATTGTTCCCGAAGAGAGGCAGCGTGGGAGCCCTGCTCCGCCCCCCTCCCAGACCGAAAGGGAAAATTTAAAAGAGCACAGCACCAACGGCGCTCAGCCGTTCGGCGCGCCTTTGTGAAGCGCCTGCAGTGACGACAGTTGGATTCTGAAGCTAACAAAATAACAGGCTCCAATCAGCAGGAGCACACCAGCACTTTACGAGAGCGATGGAGGACCCAGGATCCCAGAGGTACTTTCCGGTATACTGCACAGAGTGCAATATGTATGACTACCTCCCCTTGGGAAGGCGGGAGTACATATGCAGTCGGTGTCAGGAACTGGAAAGCCTGAGGATGGAGGTCGGCAGATTGAGGGTCAGGGTCCAGGGACTGGAGGGACTGCGCACCACAGAGGAGATGAGCTGGTCAACCCAGAACACAGACGGAGCAGGCCCCATTGTGGACCAGGTGAGAGACCTCGAGAGATTCATCGAGGAGGCCTATAGGAAGGTGGAGGAACGGGACCAGCAGCTGCACAGACGGATGTCGGCAGACGAGACCCAGGATCCACAAGGCGACACCGGGGAAGGACCTAGCGGAGGAACCACGCAAGAGGAGGAGACCGCGACTCACCGGGACCCCGAGGGAGAGACACCGCACTACACCAAGGACATGGACCTGAGGCAGAGGAGGTTGCTGAGGAAAGGGAAGTCTGCTATTGTGGTGGGAGACTCGATCTTGAGAGAGGTAGACAGTCACGTAGCTGGAGGAAGGGAGGACCGGCTAGTGACTTGTCTCCCAGGGGCCAAGACACGAGACATCACTGATAGGATCGAGAGGATCCTGGACGGAGCAGAGACAGAGGAGACCGCGGTAATAATCCACGTCGGAACGAATGATGTGAGCCGGAGGAACTTCAGCATGGCCACACTGACTGACCAGTTCAGGGTCCTGGGACGAAAGCTGAAGCGGAGCACACGGAGGATAGCATTCTCGGAGATCCTGCCTGTACCGAGAGCAGATGCAAAGAGGCAGGCAGACCTCCAGGCTGTGAATGCATGGTTGAGATGGTGCCAGGAGGAGGGCTTCCACTTTGTGAGGAACTGGACGTCCTTCTGGGGAAAGAGCAAGCTCTACCGGCGGGACGGCCTGCACCTGAGCACAGCGGGAACTAGACTACTGGCAGCCAATGTGAGGAAGGAGATCGAGAGGGCTTTAAACTGAGGAGAGGGGGAAAGCCGACAGCTGATCTGATATTGACGCTTCGGACAACAGTATCCAGAACAGATGCTGAACGGGCTGACTGCAGGGAGGAAGCAGAGTGACTGGAGGATCTTATGATCAGACAGCGAGGGAAACATCAGGTAAAGGGAGCTTGCTGGGAGAAGACTAAGGGGCATGGAGACACAGGGGGACTGGGTGGCACGAGGGCGAAAGCTGAGGGCAATATAGAGGTACCACAAGGTGAGGGGGATCAAACAGAGGCTCAAGGGATGATAGCCCAGGAGGGGGCCGGTAGGGCTAGAAAACCCAGAGGAAAAGCGGGGAAGTGGGGTGGCGGGAATGTGGGGAAGCTGAAAGCTAAGAGGGTAAAGGCTGAGGGCAAAGCAGAAGCACAGGGAACGGGAGAACTGCCCGAAATCCAAGGGCAGGCGGCCCAGGTAAATGCAGAGGTGGAGGAAAAACGACGGGACCTGCGGTGCTTATACGCAAATGCAAGAAGCCTCATGGCCAATATGGGTGAACTAGAAGTCGTGGCCAAGGGGGAGGACCTAGATATAATTGGAATTGCAGAAAATGGGATGTGGTGCTGCCGGGGTACAAGCTCTACAGGAGGGACAGGACCCACAAGAAGGGGGGAGGCATAGCACTATATATAAAGGACTCTATCCACTCGGTCGGGATGGATATGGCAACGAAGGCAGAGGGGCTGGAATCGCTATGGGTCAAATTGCCGGGAAACAAGGGTGCAGGCATAAAACTGGGGCTGTACTATCGCCCACCTGGTACGCCAGAAGGAGTCGGACACGACTTGGAAGCGGAATTGAGAGAGGAATGCAGGACTGGAAGTGTAACAGTGATGGGGGACTTCAACTACCCGGGAATAGACTGGAATACGGGTCACTCCAACTGCACTAGGGAAACAGGATTTGTAGAAGCTGTGAGGGACTGCTTCATGGAGCAACTAGTCAAAGAACCGACACAAGGGGGTGCTACTCTTGACCTCATCCTAAACGGATTAGGGGGACCTGCAAGAGGGGTAGAAGTGGGAGGACCACTAGGCAACAGTGATCACAACGTGATCAGATTCACATTAGAAAGGGGGACACCCATAGTAAGGAAGACCGCAACAACTGCGCTCAACTTCAAGAAAGGGAACTATGTTGCTATGAGGGAAATGGTGGGGAGGAAGCTCAGAAACATCTTTAGGATGGAGACTGTGGGAAGCGCCTGGACCCTATTCAGGGACATCCTGCAGGAAGCACAAAGAATGTACGTCCCCAGTTTCAGGAAAGGCTGCAAGAACAAGCGATCAAAGGACCCGGTTTGGATGTCAACTGAAGTAAAGAGGGCAATAAATGACAAAAAAGTATCCTTCCGGAGATGGAAAAAGGACCCAACGGAGGAAAATCACCAGGCGCACAGGAAATGCCAAAAGGAATGCCACCAAGGGGTTAGAAAAGCGAAAGGGGAATACGAAGAGGGGCTAGCCAGGGAGGCGAAAAACTTCAAGGCATTCTTCAGTTACGTAAAGGGGAAGCGACCAGCGAGAGAGGAGGTGGGGCCGTTGGACGATGGGGATAGGAAGGGAGTGATTAAAGAGGATAAAGAGGTAGCTGAGAGGTTGAACACGTTCTTCTCGTCGGTTTTCACGAGCAAAGACACATCTAATATACCGGACTCAGAGGAGCTCATGAGTGGGGAACAGGCCGAAAAATTGGAGCACATAGAGGTAAGTAAGGAGGATGTCCTCAAACAGATAGACAGGTTAAAATGCAGTAAATCACCAGGCCCGGACGGGATCCACCCAAGGGTTCTGAAGGAACTAAGACAAGAAATAGCGGGCACAATCCAGCATGTTTGCAACCTATCCTTGAAAACTGGTGAGGTACCAGATGACTGGAAATTGGCAAATGTCACACCTATCTTCAAGAAGGGATCGAGGGGTGACCCCGGAAACTACAGGCCGGTGAGCCTGACTTCAATTATAGGGAAGATGGTGGAAGCTATGATCAAGGACGGCATTTGCGAGCACATCGAGAGGAATGGCCTACTGAGAACAAGCCAGCACGGATTCTGTAAGGGAAGGTCGTGTCTAACGAACCTTCTGTACTTCTTTGAGGGAATAAGCAGTCGGGTGGACAATGGGGAACCCATAGACATCATTTACCTCGATTTTCAAAAGGCTTTCGACAAGGTGCCACATGAAAGGCTGCTTAGGAAGCTGTGGAACCACGGGGTGGGAGGGGATGTGCACAGATGGATCAAGCACTGGTTGTCGGGTAGACTGCAGAGGGTCGAAGTGAAGGGCCAATATTCTGACAGGCGGGGAGTCATGAGCGGTGTGCCACAGGGATCGGTGCTAGGGCCGTTACTCTTCAACATATTTATCAATGACCTGGAAAAGGAGGCAAAGTGCGAGGTTATAAAATTTGCAGACGATACCAAACTGTGCGGTAGAGTTAGGTCCAGGGAGGAGTGTGAGGACCTGCAAAGGGACCTGGACAAGCTGGAAGACTGGGCAAACAAATGGCAAATGCGCTTTAACGTGGAAAAATGCAAGGTCATGCATATAGGGAAAAAGAACCCGTTGTTCAACTACAAATTGGGGGGGGGGGGGGTATTGTTGGGAGACAGCAGACTTGAGAGAGACTTGGGTGTGCTGGTGGATGCATCACTGAAGCCATCTGCACAGTGCGCAGCAGCCTCGAAAAAAGCCAACAGGATGCTGGGCATCATAAAGAGGGGCATAACAACCAGGACGCGGGAAGTCATCATGCCATTGTATCGAGCGATGGTGCGTCCACATCTGGATTACTGCGTTCAGTATTGGTCGCCACACCTCAAGAAGGACATGGCGGTACTTGAGAGAGTCCAAAGGAGAGCAACGAAACTGGTAAAAGGGCTGGAACACTGCCCATACGCCGATAGGTTGGATAGGCTGGGGCTCTTCTCTCTGGAAAAAAGGAGGCTCAGGGGAGATATGATAGAGACCTTCAAGATCATGAGGGGCATAGAGAGGGTGGATAGGGACAGATTCTTCAGACTGAAGGGGACAACAAGTACGAGGGGGCATTCGGAGAAACTGAAGGGAGATAGGTTCAAAACAAATGCAAGGAAGTTTTTTTTCACCCAAAGGGTCGTGGACACTTGGAATGTGCTACCGGAGGAAGTGATCAGGCAGAGTACGGTACAGGGATTCAAACAGGGATTGGACGGATTCCTGAGGGATAAAGGGATCGTGGGATACTGAGGAAGGCGCTGGGATGTAACACAAGTATAGAAAGCTAACCAGGTAATAAGTATAGAAACCCAACAGGTCGTGCATGTGCAAGACCGGAGGGTTAGGACTACGATGGGAAGATAGGACTTCAATGAGAAACCAAGGTGGCAATGGAGCCCCTTCTGGTGATTCAGACAGGTCATGACCTGTTTGGGCCGCCGCGGGAGCGGACTGCCGGGCAGGATGGACCTATTGTCTGACCCGGCGGAGGCACTGCTTATGTTCTTATGAGCCCTATCTATAGAACAGGAGTACAATAGTTATGTAAATACGTAGTAGAAATTATTTTGCTTATTGCATTTTACCAATCGTAAGTACTAGTTAATTTGTTTAAGTTTAGAGTTAGTTTTAGGATGGCACGGTTCCCTTTTACTCTTGTATATGCTCTCCTTTACCCAAGTATCATTACAGGAACTATCATTCGAATATGCACAATCGGTTGGGCAAAATCCACATATGGGGTATATCGCTATCAAGAAATACCCCCACCTTTTCTTGAAGGAACCGACCGTGTCATATTAAGATTTTGTTCTGTACAGGACAAGCCAGTGTTCTACTCAGTAAACATCACCCAAGTAAACTGGGCACCTCCTGTCCCCACTTCTTTAGAAAGAACACAGGAACTAAAAGCACCCCCAGAGAAGTACTTTCTAGGGCCCCCTGCCTTGATTCTGTATAATATCTCCTCTCAGGAAGAAGTACTTTCTAGGGCCCCCTGCCTTGATTCTGTATACTATCTCCTGTCAGGATAGCGGTAACTGGAAGATTTCGTATACATGGGTCCAGAGTAACCAACAACACATTACTGAGAAGTCTTTCTTTTTTGATGTATCTTGCTTTCCTACTACCCCACCTCTTCCCACCTCAGCCCCTCCTATACTCTATCTTTCTGATATCAATATGTTTCAGGAAGGAAAGCCCGTTCAGGTTAAATATGATGCACCACATGATGTTTTATATGATGTAGAATACCATTTTCTTACTTGGCATTTATTTCCAAAATTGTTTTTAGTTAATCATAGATACCCAAATTGCTCGCAATTTGTTGCTAACCACATACTTATGTTGAATACTTGGTTTGACATGCAGTCAGTTACAGCCCAAACCAAACAACGTAGAAATAAACGTGAACTATTGGACACTATTCTAGGTGGCACAGGAACTGCACTAGGTGCTCTTAATACAATTGATATAGATGTACTACGCAATAAGATGGGATCCACCTCTCAACATGCTTCTGATGGGTTCACCTCTCAGCATATTATTAATGAAGCTTCCTCTAAATTATCCAATGTAATTGTTGACACATTTGCTTATTTCACCCATTATAGAACATAAAATTGTGACCTTAGCACATGAGGAATATAGGTTGGGAAAAAATATTTCCTGGGCTATGGCCTGTGATCAAGTACAGATCGAGCTTATTACTATCCTAAAAGAAATTCTAATCACAGCTAAGTTAGGCCACTGGCCCCTGTCTCTGGTCCAGATGGCTAGTACCAAAGTACCTGATTTTGCTATAGCACACCTTGATTGGTGGACAGTGAGTGTTCCAATCTGTACACAAGGATGCTCTATCTGTACTTTGATCCCATGGTCAGGACACCACACAGTTATTTATCCTGTAGTTAATATTGGTGTGCAGCTTGATAATATGCTTTTATATCCTTTGGATCACATCACATGGGTACTACCGCTGGATGTTACCTGGACTTCATTTAAGCCAATGGATCCCTCACTCTGTGTGCAGACACCATTTCATTTCAAGTGTGACCCTCATCAGTTTAAAGAGACTGGCAGTTCCTGCTGGACTAATTCATCTTCCTGCTCCCTGTCCGCAAAGATCTCCTACTCCTCTACTTCTTCACACACGTTGTACTACCTTGGAGCTGGACATTTTTGTTTTCACCTATTCTTTCCACAAAACGTTTCCTGTTCGTTGGATCCCCGGATTCATGACAGCCACCTTCCTAAGAACGCTTTGCTGTACAGTTCAACTTATTTACTGAACAATACCTGGTGTAGTCATTCACCTCTGTCCTCCATCACCATTAATGGGACAACCTACTCCACACCTCTGGTAACTAATGATTCTATGGACATTCCAGACTTTATTTCATATGCTGTACATCCACTACCTCTTGGTATGGGCAACGAGACATTTCAAAAGCTGCTGAACTTTACTGAACTCCATACTTACATTGAACAACTTAAGAAAACCTCCAAAGAAGTGAATCATACTATCACTTTTGAAAATGGACAGATTGCACAAACTGTAGAAAATTTGCTACGAGACGCTCATGTCTCAGTTTGGGAAACTTTCTTTGAGTATTCGCCCACTGCAAACCACGTATTTAATGTTTTAATTCACCCTATCATTATCTTCATTATTGTACAAATTTTGCTATGTATTATTATGATTTTCCTTTGCTGTAAAGTGAGACACATGTACATTTCTTTACAACGCATATCATACAAAGTTCCTTCTAACTTTTAAGGCAGTTATACATGTATTTCCAGTATCTTCTCTGACACTTGCTAATTTGGTTCCAATTTGGTTTTAATTTGACATGGCCTATATATTGCATTGTATAACCAGGGTCAGACATAATATTATCCCATATTTGCATACTCTCATGAAATCTTGGTACCTTTATACCTGAACCTCTTGAAAAAACTTCCTGCATCCCTTATGCACCATTCATTTGCTCAACGACGGGTAAGATATGGGCATACTGGGATCCCCGCCCAGATGATGGCCTATACAACCTAAGACAGAGGTTTGAACTCATAATGGGAACTGTTTACGGACTATACAACCTATCTTCATAGCTTGGAGATTCTGCAGGACAGGGGACGTGCTGTTGGAGGTAAGCAAGGGTACCACAAGCTTCCCTTCATTTCAAAGAATAAAAATAAAAATAAAAAAAGTATGGGAGATGTCAGCATAGCTATTGCTAGCATTCTTAGTTGGCATTACTAATGTCAGCGAAGGCCTATGGAAAATTATATCAATCTGACTCTGGATGCAGAATTCTGTGCTCCTGCACAGAATTCACATACATTAATCATTCAGCCAGACTGGATTGTTTATCAAGAAGATAGGCTGCTTGAATGGGACAAAGAAGCCAGAGACTAATCCCATCTACCATGCCTGCAAGTATCACACCCTCCTTATCAATTAAATTAACCATTGTTTCAAACAGTTTACAAATTCTAAACAGAAAGATACTGGGACATACAATAGTTTCTTTATTCAGAATAAGATTCCAAGCTATAAAAGCCTCCTCTCTGCAACACACAACAATCTAAATCTATCTGTCTATCTCTTGGCTCTCTTGTTCTTTCTTTCTTTCTCTCTGGCTCTCCCTAGAACTTCAGACTCTCTGTCTCTGAACTATGTAAGGCAGGGAAACTGCTTTGCTCTCTACTTAATTGTAATGCTTAATTGTTGTAATGCCTATGAATACTACTTTTCTGTAAGCCTATTTCTATAATATATTCTTTATGCAATCACCTTTGGCTGTGCCTCTTTGATTTTACTTCCTGGTGAATCATCTGTGAGGGAACTGAACCTGGGACCTGGCATTTGTAAGAGCGCCTCTCAAGTGACCCCACCAACCATACATTGTGGGGGCCAGACTAACAAACCTTACACCGTTAGGGCAGAATTCAGTAATGCTTGGATCTGAATCAGAGGTGAGCCACGTTTCAGCTAGGAAGAAGCAACCTAGATTGTCTTTGATCAGCCAGTCCTTGATTAATTTGGACTTTGGGCTGATGGATCTTATGTTCATATATGAGCAAGCTATTGAGGTGAATTTTGTGTGGGAATGGGAAGTAATGGTTGTGTTGATGAGGGTTCTTGGTGATGTCTGGTGTTTTTGTGTGCTTGTGTTAAGCTTTGTTGGCGGTCTTTTTCCCCAGATAGTGGGAATGCTAGCTTGGCTGGACGATGGACAAGGAGTTAGGGTTCTATGGGTATGGAGTTTCCTAGTAGGTTGAGCAGGTCTGTGTGTTGTTGTTAGGATAGGGATAGTGTGTGTTTGGTAACCTGCAGTTTTCCATTTTGCTATGAATGTGGCGAGTAGTAGGAGGGCAAGGATGAGTTTAAGTGTGTGAGTTGCCATTTTTTTTTTTTTTGAGAAGGTGCTGGTTCTAGAAATACCTTCCTCTGATAGTGTTTTCTATCTTTTTGGAGGGCCTTTGCGGCATATAATCAGAGTGTTAGTAAGCTGTTTGAGCCGAATGAATGAGTGGAAGTTTGGACTGAACTTAGTGTTCTAGGTGAATCCTTATCTTGGTAGGGGGGATCAGGATTACCTCACTCACCACTTTGTTGTATGTGTGGCTGCTGAAATACGGCAAGGGTCTCTGGTGTCAGGACTTTGTGAGCTACTGGTTGCCCTACGGCTTCCCTGCAGGCGCTTCACAAAGGCGCGCCAAACAGCTGTGCGCCGTTGGCGCTTCTGTATTTGAATTGGGTCCCTTGCTGGTCAGGGAGAGGGGCGGAGCAGGGCTCCCACGCTAACCTCTCCTCGGGAATGGGTCCGGGTCGCTTTGACTCCTGCTGGTGGCTGGGAGGGGGCCCAGCAATGGCTGTGCGCCGTTGGTGCTTCTGTATTTGTATTGAGTCCCCCGCTGGTCAGGGAGAGGGGCGGAGCAGGGCTCCCATGCTAACCTCTCCTCGGGAACGGGTCCGGGTCGCTTCGACTCTTGCTAGTGGCTGGGAGGGGGCCCGGCAATGGCTGTGCGCCGTTGGCGCTTCTGTATTTGTATTGGGTCCCCCGCTGGTCAGGGAGAGGGGCGGAGCAGGGCTCCCACGCTAACCTCTTCTCGGGAACGGGTCCGGGTCACTTCAACTCCTGCTGGTGGCTGGGAGGGGTCCGGCAATTAAAGGAGAAACTACCTTTGGCAGAAAGAAAGGAACAGGCCGCAAGACAACCCTAGAAAATTCCAGGAAGGGAGCCCTACAAGAGAAAGCCTGCAGCTCAGAAACACGTCTAGCAGAAAGGAAATGGCGGAAAAGTGGTTCACAATAATTCAGAACACGATGGCGTAAGGCAATAAACAAATACAAATCCAACATAGCAGAGACCAAGAAAAACTACTATGCCAGCAAATTAGGTACCAAAACATTGGACAGTAAAAAGCTATTTCACCTGGTGCGACAACTCACAACCCCACCGAAACAAGAATCCACTGGATACCCCACCAACATCACAGCTCAGGAACTAGCAGACTTCTTTCTCAACAAGATAAAAAATGTTCAGTCTGAGGTAACCAAAGCTCTCACCACCGGGATACACACCCTTGAAGCGTCTCAACTCCTCACTGAGCCTACCAAAGCAGATCAAATCTGAACTTCATTCTCCAACCTGTCCATCCCAGACACAAACTACTATCTAAATTGTCCATGCGCTGCAGTCCACTAGATAACTGTCCCTCTTATCTCCTCACTACTGTTCCTGAACAGATCACCAGCTGGATTACCAACCTCCTAAATAACACCCTAAATCAAGGCCACTTGCCAGAAACAATGGGTAAAATAGCACTCACCCCTATATCGATATCACCAAAGGCAGATCTCTCCTCAGCCTCAAACTATAGACCCATCACAGGTATACCCATCCTGACAAAAAACATTGAGACCCACATGTGCAAACAGCTCACAACCTACATTGAATACTCATGTCTCCACACACCCCAATTCAGATTCCAGCAACAGCACAGCACAGAACTTCTCCTCACCTTGATCACAAAAAACAATCAACTACTCAGTACAGGAAGTCAAGCAATACTCCTCCAATTTTACATCTCATCAGCCTTTTGATTCAGTAGACCACCACCTACTAATAATAAAACTGTCAGAAATTGGCATAACAGGCACAGTGCTAAGATGGTTCTCAGATTTCCTGAAAAATAGGGAATACTTTGTCAAACTAAACAGAGAGATCGCCAACCCCTGGAAAGCCTGGATACAGGGATCCCCACTTTCCCCCATCCTATTTAATCTCTTCATGAGCTCTCTCGGTTACATCAAGTTTGAAGACCAGAGCATATTATCCTACGCAGATGACATCTTTCTCGTTATTCCCATAACCAACAACCACTCGGACATCACCAACAAAGTCTCACATAATATTGAAAGAATCCAAATCGGCGACTACCAACAAACTAAAATTAAACACAATTAAAACCAAAGTTCTATACTTCCACACACCCCAACAGACGGCACCAACAAGCATTACTCTTCGATCGGGCAAGACCCTCCTTGTAGAAGAATCCTCCAAAATCCTAGGTTACATCCTGGAATCCACTTACCATGGAACCACAAACCTCCAGTCTCCGAAAGAAATCCCTCTATACCTTGAGACAACTAAGACTAATCAGATCATACTTTCACCAACAACACTTTGCCTTAATTGTACAGCTGATGATACTTCTACAACTTGATTACTGCAACTCCCATCTACATGGGAATCTACACCACTCTTGATTCACAAAATGCAACTCATCCAAAACACCGCTGTCAGACTAATCTTCAACCTGAGGTCAAGATCAGCACCTTAATCAAGACCAGCCCTACCTGCGTATGTTCTGGTTCAGCAGGAACTTATCTAACTTTGTCTTGAATCCCTGGAGGGTGTTTTCCCCTACGACAGCCTCCAGAAGAGCGTTCCAGTTTTCCACCACTCTCTGGGTGAAAAAGAACTTCCTTACATTTGTAAGGAATCTATCCCCTTTTAAGTTTAGAGAGTGCCCTCTCGTTCTCCCTACCTTGGAGAGAGGGAACAACCTGTCTTTATCTACTAAGTCTATTCCCTTCATTATCTTGAAGATTTCAATCATGTCATAAGAACATAAGAAATGCCTCTGCTGGGTCAGACCCGAGGTCCATCGTGCCCAGCAGTCCGCTCCCGCGGCGGCCCAACAGGTCCAGGACCTGTGCAGTAATCTTCTATCTATACCCCTCTATCCCCATTTCCAGTAGGAATTTGTCCAATCCTTTCTTGAACCCCAGTACCGTACTCTGCCTTATAACGTCCTCTGGAAGCGCATTCCAGGTGTCCACCACACGTTGGGTAAAGAAGAACTTCCTAGCATTTGTTTTGAATCTGTCCCCTTTCAACTTTTCCGAATGCCCTCTTGTTCTCTTATTTTTCGAAAGTTCGAAGAATCTGTCCCTCTCTACTCTCTCTATGCCCTTCATGATCTTGTAAGTCTCTATCATATCCCCTCTAAGTCTCCTCTTCTCCAGGGAAAAGAGACCCAGCTTCTCCAATCTCTCAGAATATGACAGGTTTTCCATACCTATTATCAGACGTGTTGCTCTCCTTTGAACCCTCTCGACTAATGCCATATCCTTCTTAAGATACGGCGACCAATATTGGACACAGTACTCCAAATGCGGGCGCACCATCGCCCGATACAACGGCAGGATAACTTCTTTCGTTCTGGCTGTAATACCCTTTTTGATTATACCAAGCATTCTATTCGCTCTCTTAGCGGCCGCTGCACACTGTGCCGACGGCTTCATTGTCATGTCCACCATTACCCCCAAGTCCCTTTCCTGGGTACTCTTATTCAATAACATCCCTCCCATTGTATAGTTGTATCTCGAGTTTCTGCTCCCCACATGTAATACTTTACATTTTTCAATGTTGAACTTCATCTGCCATTTCGCCGACCATTCTTCTAATTTGTTCAAGTCCCTTTGCAACTTTTCGCAGTCCTCTGTAGTCCGAGCTCCATTAAATAGTTTGGTGTCGTCCGCAAATTTTATTATCTCGCACTTCGTTCCTGTTTCTAGATCATTTATGAAGATATTAAATAGCAGCGGCCCGAGCACCGAGCCCTGCGGGACACCACTCGTGACCCTCCTCCAGTCGGAGTAGTGACCCTTCACTCCTACCCTTTGTTTTCTACCCTCCAACCAGTTTCTGATCCATCTATGTACGTCTCCTTCCACCCCATGGTTCTTCAGTTTCCGGAGTAGACGTTCATGGGGCACCTTGTCAAAGGCTTTTTGGAAATCTAGATATATGATGTCTATGGGGTCTCCTTTGTCCATCCGTTTGTTGATCCCTTCGAAGAAGTGCAATAAGTTCGTTAGGCACGATCTTCCCTTGCAGAAACCATGCTGGCTGGTTATCAGAAGTTCATTTTTTTCAAAATGTTGATCGATGTTTTCTTTTATCAGTGCTTCTGCCATTTTCCCCGGAACCGAAGTCAAGCTCACCGGCCTGTAGTTTCCCGGGTCACCTCTTGATCCCTTTTTAAAGATGGGCGTAACGTTGGCTATCTTCCAATCTTCCGGGATCTCGCCTGTTTTCAGGGATAAGTTGCAAATTTGCTGCAGTAGTTCCGCTATCTCCTCCTTTAATTCCTTCAGAACCCTTGGATGTATGCCATCCGGACCCGGGGATTTGTCAGTTTTTAGTTTTTCTATCTGCCTACGAACGTCCTCAAGGCTCACTTCTATGGATGTTAATTTTTCTGCCTGACTTCCGTTGAAGAATTTCTCAGGTTCCGGTATGTTGGACGTGTTTTCGTTTGTAAATACAGACGAGAAGAACATGTTAAGCCTTTCTGCCACTACCTTCTCCTCCTTCACCACTCCCTTCCTGTCTCCGTCGTCCAGCGGTCCCACTTCCTCTCTAGCCGGCTGCTTCCCTTTAACATATCTGAAGAATGGTTTGAAATTTCTTGCTTCCCTGGCTAGCCTCTCTTCATACTCTCTTTTGGCTTTCCGAACCTCACGGTGACATTCTTTTTGATGCTTCTTGTGCTCTTTCCAGTTCCCCTCAGTTTTGTCCTTTTTCCATTTCTTGAATGATTTTTTCTTATTGCCTATCGCTTCCTTCACTGTTTTGGTTATCCACGTCGGGTCTTTTGTTCGATTCTTTTTACACCCCTTCCTGAATCTGGGGATATACAGATTTTGCGCCTCGCTCACCATGTCCCTGAAGAAGGACCAGGCATGATTTACCGTTAGCCATGTTTTGGAAGTGTTCCTAAGTTTCTTCCTTACCAATTCCCTCATTGCTTCGTAGTTTCCTTTCCTGAAGTTAAAAGTTGTCGCAATGGATCTCTTGCCTTTTGACACTCCTACCTCAACCTTGAACTTGATCATATTATGATCGCTGTTTCCCAACGGTCCCACTACTTCTACTTCCTTTGCAGGTCCCCTTAACCCATTTAGGATTAGATCCAGAGTGGCATTTCCTCTCGTCGGTTCTCTAACAAGCTGTTCCATGAAACAATCCTGTGTAGCTTCCAGGAATTTTGTCTCCCTAGTGCATTTCGAGCTTCCAAGCCTCCAGTCTATCCCAGGGTAGTTGAAGTCTCCCATAATAACCGTGTTGCCGCTTTTGCATTCACGCTTCATCTCGGCTTCCATTTCCTCATCGATATCTCTGGTTTGTCCCGGTGGGCGATAAAATAGGCCCATCTTTATTTCAGGCCCTTTCCTTCCCGGTATTTTAACCCATAGAGATTCCGGCTTGCTGGCCGTCTCTGCTGTGTCCATTTGTGTGGATTGTATGCCTTCTTTTATGTATAGGGCTATTCCACCTCCTTTTTGTCCTGTTCTGTCCTGGCGATAGAGCTTGTATCCCGGTAGTGCTGTATCCCATTTGCTTTCCTCATTCCACCATGTTTCAGAGATTCCAATGATGTCGATGTCTTCTGCGTTGGCCAAGGCTTCTAGTTCCCCCATTTTGTTTCTTAAGCTCCTTGCATTAGCATATATGCACTTTAGATCCTGGTATTTTGCTGTCCTCCTTTCTTTTCCCTGTGCTTCGGTCCATATTTTCTTCTCTTTTGCTGCAGACATTGTAACCACTTCTTCTGGGTTAGTCGACTCCTGCAGTTTGTTCCTTGTTCCTTCCCAGCCATTTTTCCCCTCGGTATCTTCACAGGATACCGTCTTCCGAATCGTCGACCCTTTGTCAACTGTCGGCTTTCCCCTTCTTCTTAGTTTAAAGCCTGTTCTATTCCTCTTGACGTTGTTTGCTAGGAGTCTAGTTCCTGCTGCGCTCAGGTGCAGTCCATCTTTCCTGTAGAACTTGCTCTTGCCCCAGAACGCCGTCCAGTTCCTCACGAAGTGGAATCCTTCTTCCTCACACCATCTCCTCATCCACGTATTTATTGATTGTAGTTCCTCCTGCCTTTTCACATCTGCCCTCGGTACTGGTAGGATCTCTGAGAACATTATCTTCTGGGCCCTCATCTTCAGCTTCCTTCCCAGAATCTTGAATTGTTCTAACAGCGTGCTTCTTTTGTAGTCTCTCCTGCTGACATCGTTCGTCCCGATGTGGATCACTACAGCAGTCTCTTCTGTCTCCGCCCCTTCCAGGATCATTCCAATTTTGTCCACGATGTCCTTGGTTCTTGCTCCCGGAAGGCAGGTCACCAGTCGGTCCTCTCTCCCTCCTGCTATGTGGCTGTCCACATGCCTAAGGATCGAGTCTCCCACTAGGATCGCTGACTTTCCTCTCTTCAATTTTCGCTTCGGTCTCAGGTCAATGTCCTCAATGTACTTCACTCTTTCTTCTTTTGGGCCTCGACTAGCCAAAATCTCCCCCTCTTGCGATAGTCCTCTGTGGGTGTCATCCTTGAGGTAATCTTCTTCTTGCTCTCCCTTGCGTGTTGGTATCCGTGTAGCTTCTTCTTTCATCTGAAGTTCGTTCTCTTCCACCTTCGTCCTGTATGCCTCTTCAATGAATCTCTCGAGTTCCCTGACTTCCTCCTCAATGTGTCTCTCCGTGGCGTGAAATCCTTCTAGCTCCTGAATCTTGTCCTCTAGTCGCTTGACCTCCTTCTTCAAGCTTTTCAGTTCCTGACACCGACTGCATACATACGACTGTCTCCCTGAGGGGAGATAGTCGTACATATGACAGTCTGTGCAGAACACTGGAAAGCTCATCTTCTGGCTTCCTTCTGCTTCCATTGTTGTTCCTTCTTTAAGATATCAGTTGAGATTACTTGTGACTTGTGCCCGCTTTGTGTCCTTTCTCTCTCCCTATCTGCTGTTGGTGCCCTCCCTGACTCTCTCTTTGTGCTGGTGCCCTCTCTTTCTTTCACTAACTGTCTCTGGTGTCCTCTCGCTCACTGCCTGTTGGTGGTATCCTCTCTGTCTCTTCTCTCTCTGTGTTGGTGCTCTGTGCTGGTGTCTCTCTCTCTCTCTTTACCTGCTGCTGGGGTCCTCTCTCTCTCTACCAGCCGCTGGTGTCCTCTCTCTCCCTCTGCCTGCTTGTTATACTTGTGTGAACGGCTTGGCCCTTTGTGTCTGTCTCTTTCTTACCTTCTGTGCTTTCCTTCTGTACTTGTCGCTTCTTTACCCTTCTGTCTTACTCCGTTGCCTTGTCCCTTCTCAAAGGCCCTTCGCAAAGTCTCTCAGTCTCCTCTTTTCAAGGGAGAAGAGGCCCAGATCCTCTAATCTCTCACTGTATGACAACTCCTCCAGCCCCTTAACCATTTTAGTCACTCTTCTCTGGACCCTTTCGAGTAGTACTATGTTCTTCTTCAAGTATGATGACCAGTGCTGGATGCAGTATTCCAGGTGAGGGCGTACCATGGCCCAGTACAGCGGCATGATAACCTTCTCTGATCTGTTCGTGATCCCCTTCTTAAGCATTCCAAGCATTTCGCCGCTGCCGCGCATTGCGCGGACTGCTTCATCGACTTGTCGACCAGTACTCCCAAGTCTCTTTCCTGGGGTGTCTCTCCGAGTACTGCACCAGACATCCTGTATTCGTGTACAAGATTTTTGTTACCAACATGTATCATCTTACACTTGTCCACATTAAATTTCATTTGCCATGTCGCAGCCCATTTCTCTAGCGTGTTTATGTCCTGTTGCAGGTCTTCGCAATCCTGCGTCTTTACTACTCTGAATAACTTCATATCATCTGCAAATTTAATCACCTTGCTCGTCGTTCATAAATATGTTGAAGAGCACAGGCCCAAGCACTGAACCCTGCAGCACTATACTGGTGATGCTTTTCCAGTCCGAGTATTGTTCATTTACCCCCATTCTTTGCTTTCTATCTGCCAACCAGTTTTTGATCCACGTGTGTACTTCACCCTTAATCCCATGGCTCGCAATTTTTTGAAGTAGTCATTCCTTTGTCAAACGCCTTCTGAAAATCCAGATATACAATGTTAATCAGGTCACCTTTGTCTATCTGCCTGTTAACTTCCTTGAAAAAGTGCAGCAAGTTTGTCAAGCAAGATCTTCCTTTGCTGAAGCCGTGTTGGCTGCTTCTCATCAGATTGTGTCCATCAAGGAGGTCAATGATGCAATCCTTTATCAGCGCCTCTATCATCTTTCCCGGTACCGAAGTCAGACTCACTGACCTGTAGTTTCCTGGATCTCCCCTAGAACCTTTCTTGAAGATCGGCTAAACATTCGTCACTTTCCAGTCTTCCGGAATCCTGCCCTATTTGATCGACAGATTGGCTATTAGTTGAAGCAGTTCAGCTATAAACCATTTCAGTTCCTTGATTACCCTCGGATGGATGCCATCCGGTCTCGGAGATTTGTCGCTCTTGAGTAGAGAGTTGCGAGGGGACAGAAATCCCACCCTTCCCCGCTCAAATCCCCTCCGTCCCCACCCGTCCCCGCAAGGAATCCCCTCCGTCCCCGCCCATTCCCGTGAGGAATCCCCTCCGTCCCCGCCTGTCCCTATAAACTTTAGAAATAGTTATTTCATTTAATTATGCTACTGAATTAAAGGCTCTGGTAGAGACCCATTTACAAATAAGCAAAGACACTTTATTGATTTGGAAATATTAATTGAGAAGAATACATACTTTGTAATTGAGAAGAATACATACTTTGTAAATATAAAATATAAATATTCAGCTGATGAGAACCCCAAGCTGTCAGCTGAGGACTTCCTTTGCAGTTGGCTGGGGTTCCCTTTTGCCAAGTTTGGCAGACAGCAATAGTGTCCTTGAGTCACAGATGCTGGCACCTCAGTGGCTCATGGATGCTGCCAGCAACTGCTGTGCTTGGTGGAGGGGAGTTCTAGCCATCTCTAGAGGAGGTCCTCTGCTGGCGGTGCTTAGGGATCCCCACCAGTCACAGCAAGGGCCAGAAAATACTTCAACACTGTAGAAATAAAACCAGAAATGCATATATACATTTCCCCCAGCTAACATATTTTAGTCAATAAATTCCGTTTTTTACCTTTGTTGGCTGGAGACTTATTTTTCCATAAAGTTGGTCCCAGTTTCTTTTTTCCGCTTTCCCATATTCTGTAAATGCTTCTGTTGCTGTCCATTGATTCCTCCTACCATGGTCCAGCATTTATCCCTTTCTCATCTTTTGACTCTGCCCACCAGCCCCATGCCCAACATTTCTCCTTTTATCACCCCTCTCCAGCACCATGCCACATCTCTCCCTCCATTCCCTTCACCACTATGTCCAACATTCCTCCCTCTTGCATCCATTTCAATCTGTCCCACTGTTCCCTTTCCATCACAATATTTCTCCCTCTCAACTTTCTCTTCACTCTCATCTGTACCTCACTCCCTCCCTATGACCAAAAATTTTCCTATCTTCCATTCCCCGTGTACACAACCATATCTTACTCTACCTTCCTTTCTCCCAAATTCATGCCTTCTGTGTCCAAAAATGCATCCCCTCCCCCACCTCAGCATCTCTTTCCCTCCCTTCCTTCATCCTCTCTCCCAAGTTCATGCCTTGTGTCCAAAAACGCACTCCCTCCCCCACCTCAGCATCTCTTTCCCTTCCTTCCTCCATCATCTTTCCCAAGTTCATACCTTGTGTCTAAAAACACACTCCCTCTCCCCTTTTGTGTCCTGCGTTTGCCTCCCACGTTCGACCCCCTTTTGTCCTGTGTTTGCCTCCCACGTTCGTGTCCAACCCTCATCTTCCAGTAAATTTCCTTTCAGCAACTTTCTCCGAGAAGTAGCTCGAGCTGCGAGGCTTGTCTTCTATTTCCTACCTCCCCTGATGTCTTCTATTTCCTGCCTGCCCTGCAGCACATAGCCAACCAGAAGTCGCTTTTATACTGTCATTCCTGTTGAGTGGAGGAAGTAGCAGTCATCTGGCACAAGAGCTCCTGCAAAGCCTATCCTGGAGTATTCCACAGCTGTCCAGTATGAATATGACCAGTAGCAGAAAGGGCCCAGTGCTACTGAAATTTAGAAGTACTACCAGAGCTGCAAAACATGATTTTGACAAGGCAATTCTCACAAGAGGTGTGGTGTTGCAAAAAATAAAAATTAAACCAGAATAGCCAAGAAGAAAAATGGCCTGGTGACACAGTATTTTCGCTTGCCCTTAAATTTTCACACTCCCTCTGGTTTGTATAGCTCTGAACTGAGTAACAATGGGTTGCAATGAAAAAACATAACTGAAGATATACCTGCTTCTAGGCTGAGTTGCACCAGTGATGTCCAGATTCGCTCAAGAACCCCACAAAAAGTGCAAATTGCCCAGGACCCAGTTTCAACCTGCTCAAACGATGGAAAGATGAGCTTGAGTGCAGAGAATCAGGAGATATTATAAATGTTCTTTTTCTAGACAAACTTTATAAAATATAGCCTTGCAGTAAAAATCAGGCTCATATTCTTTTCCTACCTGCCCTGATGTCTTACATTTCCTGCCTGCCCAGCAGCACGTAGCTGACCGTAAATTTTCCCCCATGGTCAGCGCTGATGTTGGATGGAAGGCTTTGCGTCAGTCACATAACTGACGCAAAGCCCTCCCTCCGACGTCAGCGCTGACATCGCGGAAGACTTCCGGTCGGCTACGTGCTGCAGGGCAGGCAGGAAATGTAAGACATCAGGGCAGGTAGAAAAAGTTCCCGCGGCTCAAGTTCCATCGAACCCTGCGGGATCCCCATGACCACGAGGGGGATCCCCACGGGATCCCCGTGACCCGAGGCGGCGTCCTCACGGGATCCCCGCGGGATTCCCGTCGTCCCCATTCCCGTGCAGCTCTCTACTCTTGAGCCTATCAATCTGCCTGTATACCTCTTCTAGACTAACCGTCAACCCAGTCAATTTCCCGTCTTCATTTCCTAGGTATAGCCTGTCAGCCTCCGGTATGTTGCGTATATCCTCTTCTGTAAATATAGATGCAAAAAACGTGTTCAGTTTGTCGGCTATGTCTATGTCCTCCTTTAGCACTCCCTTTATTCCATGGTCATCCAGCAGCCCCACCGCTTCCTTCGCAGGTCATTTCCCCTTAATATATCGAAAGAACGGCTTTGAAGTTTTTCGCCTCCTTGGCTATTTTTTCCTCGTAGTCTCTTTTGGCCCCTTTTACCGCCTTATGGCACCTATGTTGATGTTGCTTGTGCTTTTTCCAGTTTTCGTCCGTTTTTGACCTTTTCCATACTTTAAAAGAAATCTTCTTGTCTCTGATCGCTTCTTTCACTGCTACAGTAAGCCACACCGGTTCCTTGTTCTTTTTCCTCTTGGATCCCTTGTTGATACGCGGTATATAAAGATTTTGTACCTTGGTGACTGTGTCCTTGAAAAGGGACCATGCTTGTTCTAGTGTTTTTACAGCACCTATCCTTTTCTTAATCTTTCTCCCCACCATGAGTCTCATCCCTTCGTAATTCCCTTTTCAGAAGTTCAGCGCTGTGGCCATCATTCTGGATCATTGTTTCACTCCCGTGTCCAGGTTGAAGCAGATCATATTATGATCACTGCTTCCCAGCGTCCCTTCTACTTTTACATTTTGTGCCGGTCCTCGTAGGCCATTTAGAATTAAGTCCAGAATTGCATTTCCTCTAGTATTTTCCTTGACAAGTTGTTCCAGGAAGCAATCGCCCACTGCATCCAGGAACTTGGGTTTCCCTACTGCAGCTGGAGGTGCCTAGGTTCCAGTCTATCCCCAGGTAAGTGAAGTCACTCATGATAACTGCATTTCCTCCCTTGCAGTTGAGTTTAATCTCAGCCGTCATTTCTTCATCAATTTCTTCGGACTGCCCTGGGGGTCGGTAGTAGATGCCGATCTTCATTTCCATTCCATTTGTTCCCGGAATTTTGACCCATAGAGATTCTAACTTATTCTTTGTTTCTAGCGTGTTCTCTCCGGCAGACTCTATTCCCTCTTTGACGTACAGGGCAATGCCCCCACCTTTTTGACCCACTCTGTCTCTGCGGTATAGCTTGTATCCCGGTAGAACAGTGTCCCAGACGTCTTCCTTGTTCCACCATGTTTCCGTGATGCCAATGATGTCAAGATTCTCTTTTTGTGCCATAGTTTCTAATTCACCCATCTTGTTCCTTAGACACCTTGCATTCGTGTATATACATTTGAGTTTTCAGCATGTTACTTTCTTGCACTTTCATCCCTCTTGCGTCCCATTTGATCCATCTGGATTTCTGTCCCATGATCTGCTGAGTCTTCCCCACTAATTTCTTGCACAGTATCCTCTGGGTATACTGGTTCCCGAACCATCGACTTTCGGTCGACTGTTGGCTTTCCCCTTCTTCCTAGTTTAAAAACTTCTCAATCTCTCTCCTGATGTTGCTTGCAAGAAGCCTCGTTCCGTCTCTGCTGAGTCTATCCTTCCTGAATAGCTTGTTCTTCCTCCAAAATGTCGTCCAGTTGTGCACAAAGTTAAATCCTTCTTCCTCACACCAGTGTCGCATCCACGTGTTGACTACTTGCAGCTCTGTCTGCCTCTTCTCATCGGCCCATGTACCGGCAGAATCTCCGAGAATGCTACCCTCTGCGTTCTGGTATTCAGCTTCTTTCCTAGCATCCGGAACTGGTCCTTCAGTACTTCCCTGCTGTAATTCTTGTTGCTCACGTTGTTAGTTCCCACATGGATCACCACAGCCATATCTTCCTCTCCCACGCTGTTGATGATCCTATCGATGCGGCTCACTATGTCTTCTATCTTGGCTCCCGGTAGGCAGGTCACCAGCTGATCCTGCCTTCCTCCTGCTATGTGGTTGTCAACTTGTCTGATGATGGAGTACCCCATAATGATTGCTGTCCTCTCTATCTTTTCTTGCCTCTCCAGGCGCAGGTCTATGTCCCTGGTGTGTGGCCATTTCTACAGCCATAGGTCCGTATCCTCTATGCATTTCCAGGGTCCACCATATCTCCCTTTCTTTTCCCAAATACCCTCCTATCCAGTATCTCTATTCCCCCTCCACACCATCCCTTGTGTCCAACTTCTCTCCCTTTCTGTTTCTTCTCTCCCTAAATCCCATTGTCCACCATCTCTCTCCCTCTCCTGTTTTTAGACCCATTATTTCTTCCCCCCCAAAGTATGGCATATGCACACCTCTTTGAACCCCCCCTTCCCTCTGTGTACTTCTACATCAAGGCCCCCTCCTCTGAAGGCCTGCACCCCACCCCTGAAGGTCTGCCTGCCCCCTGAAGGTCTTCAACCCCCCTGAAGGCCTGCACCTCCCCCTGAAGGCCTGTGCCACCATCCCTGAGGCCTGTCTCCCCTCCCTGGAAGGCCTGCGTGTTCCCCCTGGCCTCCTGCACACCATTTACCTAATATCAGCAGCTGCAGAGAAGATCGCCGTTGCTAGCGATCTTTGCAAGCTGCCATAGGTCTTTGGAGCTGTTTCCTCTGCTACGATCCTGCCTCTGATGTCAGAGGAGGGGCGGGACCGCAGCAGAGGAAACAGTTCCGAAGATGTATGGCAGCTTGCAAAGATCACTAGCAACGGCGATCTTCTCTTCAGCTGCTGCTATTAGGTAAATGAACCTCCCTCACCCCAAGATGTCTCCAAAGATTAGGGGAAAGAGATGAAGTCCAACTCCAAACTAAGTAATAATAAGAAGAAATCTATGCGTGGAGAGTATTAAACGGACACTCCACGCATAGATTTCTTCTTATTATTACTTAGTTTGGAGTTGGACTTCATCTCTTTCCCCTAATCTTTGGAGACGTCTTGGGGTGAGGGAGGTTCTTTTTTTGTTATCTTGTTTGTGTACCTCCTCGATTTAGGGTTCTATTTTTTGTCTTGCTATTAGGTAAATGGCACACAGGAGGCCAGAGGGCAAGCCGGACACCAGCGGGAGGCCAGAGGGGAAGCCGGACACCAGCACTTCCCGACTGACCCTCCCCCCTTGCCCTCTAAAGCCGGTGTGGCAGCGGCCGGCCAGCAAGAGGCAGCGCTGCCGCTCCTGCTTTAGGGGGCAAGGGTCAGTTACCGTATCGGGAGGCCGATTTTTTTGTTTTAAATCGATTCGAAATGATTCACCCGAAGTGAATCGGTGAACTGATTCGAATCGTGAATCGGGCAGCACTTCTACTGTCTTTATATTTTGCACATTATTAGGGGACATGAGTCACTGTTTCTGTGGTGTTGTATTGTATGCAGTCTGGTTTCTTGGCATTTCAGTTTAACTTTTCTCTACATATTTCTATTTTTAGTTTGTGATTATTCCATATTGTGTTTCTGTCTTCTTTGTGTATGAAAAGGACATGATTTTCTGTTAGCATTGACTGTACAAGATCAATTGACTGTGCAGGATCTGGCTTGTTTAGTTTTACATTGCATGTGTTGGTGTTCTAGCGCTCACTGCAGTGTTTAAGATGTTGCCTTTTCCTAGGTGCACCCTTGTTGTGTGACTCACGGATTATTACTAAAAATAATTTTTTTATATAGAGGAGGTTGTTAAAAAATGATCAGCACTGGCTGTCATATATACTAGGTATGCCATTGGATTTAATGACCCTATTCTAACCACCAAATTTCCCTGTCTCTCCCCACCTGTCTACTTTTTCATGCTACCCAGCTGGAAAAAATTTCAGGGGAGAACACTGAACCTTACAGAGTGCCAACATAAACTCAGGGGTAAAATCCCTTGGCAGCCCCAAGGGACTCCCTGCCACAGCAGGAGACCCAGCTATACCTTGCCCCTGTGATTCCAAAACAGGGGAAAGATCACCTGAGGACACAGAGATGAAGGAGGAGGTTCCCGCCAAAATTAGTCCCCAAACTGCTGAAATCGGAGCTCCTGCGGCCTGCTGTGTCTGAAATGTCTGGGACTTTCCTGACGCTGAGGAACCGACCAACATGAAAAGGGAATCCCCAGCCGCTCCAGCAATAAGGGAATCCTTTGCACCCTGACCGTCAGTGGCTAGGGAAACCTCTTCGTGAGCGTTGGGAGAAACTTGGGCTTCCCTACGATCCAAAGCCGACTCACGAGGTACATGCGGTGGGGTGCCCTGGCCACCAGCTGACCAGAGCGCAGAGGATAGCATTCTCAGAGATCCTGCTGGTACTCAGGGCTGATGAGAAGAGGCAGATGGAGTTGTAAGCAGTCAACGCGTGGATGTGGCACTGGTGTGAGGAAGGAGGATTCCACTTCGTGCGCAAATGGACGGCATTCTGGTTGAAGAGCAAGCTATACAGGAAGGACGGATTCCACCTCAGCAGAGACGGAATGAGGCTACTTGCAAGCAACATTAAGAGAGAAGTTGAGAAGTTTTTAAACTAGGAAGAAGGGGAAAGCCGACAGTCGACTGAGAGAGAGGGTCGATGGTTGGGGAACCGGTATACCCTGAGGATACCGTGCAAGATAGAGGGAAAAACTTACCAGATCACAGGCAAGACAGATCGAAAAGTACACAAGAGGGAAGGAAATGCAAGAAAGGAATAAGCCGCAAACTCAAGTGTATGTACACGAACGCAAGGAGCCTCAGGAATAAGATGGGTGAATTAGAAGCTATGGCACAAAAAGATAACATTAACATCATAGGCATCACAGAAACATGGTGGACTGAAGAAACTGTCTGGGACACTGTGCTACAAACTATACCACAGACACAGAGTGGCCCAAAAAGGTGGAGGCATTGCCTTATATAACCACAACATCCTTTTGGCATTGCCATATACAGTGGTACCTTGGATTACGAGCATAATCCGTTCCAGGAGCATGCTCGTAATCCAAAATGCTCGTTTATCAAAGTGAGTTTCCCCATAGGAAATGGAAACTCGCTTTGATGCGTTCCCTCCCCCCCCCGAGAACCGGCATTGCTCCCCTCGAAGGCCCCCCTAGCGATCAGGCACCCCCCCCCTGCGATCCAGCACCCCCCCTGCCTCGAACCGGCACCCCCCCCGCCATGATCCAACCCCCCCCCCGCCACGATCCGACATCTCCCCTACATGATTGGGCACCGCCCCACGCCGCTTCTTACCCTCATCTGGGCACTCTTGAAAATCGGCCTCCTCCTCTGCTGGAACGTGAACGTGAATTCGCAGGCCTTGAGCATGCTCAGATGCTCAAGGCCCAGCAGAGGAGGAGGCCGATTTTCAAGAGTGCCCAGATGAGTGTAAGAAGCGGCAGGGGGTGCCCAATTGTGTCGGGGGGTGGGGTCAGTTCGTGGCAGGGGGGTGCCGGATCACAGGGGGGGGGTGCGGGATTGCGGGGGCGGTGCTCGTAAATCGAGCCATGCTCGGTTTCAGAGGCACTGATTTTGCAAATGTTTTGCTCGTCTTGGAAAACACTCGCAAACCGGTGCACTCGTAACCCGAAGTACCACTGTACATCAAAGAGAGAATTGAATCTACTGGAGAGAACATGCCACAACTGACGGATAAGTTAGAGTCTCTATGGGTCAAAATTCTGGGAACAAATGGCTTGGAAACGAAGATAGGCATCTACTACCGACCCCCAGGGCAGTCCGAAGAAATTGACGGAGAAAAGACAGACAAGATTAAACGCAACTGCAAGGTAGACAACGCAGTTATCATGGGTGATTTCAACTATCCAGGAATAGACTGGAACCTAGGCACCTCCGGCTGCATTAGGGAGACCAAGTTCTTGGATGCTGTAGGCGATTGCTTCCTGGAACAACTTGTCAAGGAAAATATTAGAGGAAATGCAATTCTGGACTTAATTCTAACTGGCCTATGAGGACCGGCACAAGATGTAGAAGGGAGAAACATCGATCCAAAACGACAGCCACGGCACTGAACTTCCAAAAAGGGAATTACGAAGGGATGTGACTCATGGTGGGGAAGAAGATTAAGAAGAGGATAAGCACTGTAAAAACGCTAGAGCAAGCTTGGTCCCTTTTTTAAGGACACAGTCACCGAGGCGCAAAATCTATATATACAACAAGGGATCCAAGAAGAAAAAGAACAAAGAACCTGCGTGGCTCACTGTAGAGGTGAAGGAAGCAATCAGACAAGAAAACTTTGTTTAAGGAATGGAAATGGAAAAGGTCAAAACCGGATGAAAACTGGAACAAGCACAAACATCAACGCAGGTGTCATAATGTGGTAAAAGGGGCCAAAAGGGATTCTAAGGAAAAAATAGCTAGGAGGCGAAGAACTTCACACCGTTCTTTCAATATATTAACGGGAAACAACCTGTGAAGGAAGTGGTGGGACCGCTGAATGAACATGGAATAAAGGGAGCGCTAAAGGAGGACAAAGCAATCGCCGACAAACTGAACACATTTTTTGCATCTGTATTTACTAAAAAGATTTACACAGCATACTATACCCATCACGCTATATGCTGGAAATGAAGGCAGAAAGTTGACAGGATTCACGGTCTAGAGGTGTGTAGGCAGATTGATAGGCTTAAGAGTGATAAATCACTGGGACCGGTTGACATACATTCAAGGGTAATCAAGGAACTGAAAGGGACCATAGCTAAACTGCTTCAACTAATAGCCAATCTGTCGATCGAATCGGGAAAGATTCCAGAAGACTAGAATGTTACGCTGATCTTCAAGAAAGGTTCGAGGGGAGATCCGGGAAACTACAGACTGGTGAGTCTGACCTTGGTACTGGGAAAGATGGTAGAGTCACTGATAAAGTACCGCATCATTGATCACCTTGACAGACACAGACTGATGAGGATCAGTCAGTACAGTTTTAGCAAAGGCAAATCATGTTTGACGAACTTGCTGCACTTCTTTGAGGGAGTAAACAGACAGATAGACAAGGGCGATCCGGTCGACACTGTATATCTGGATTTTCAGAAGGTTCCACATGAACGACTACTTTGGAAAATTGCGAGCCATGGAATCGAGGGTGAAATACTCACATGGATTAAAAACTGGCTGGAGCATAGGAAACAGCAAGTGGAGGCAAATGGACAATACTCAGACTGGAAGAGCGTCACCAGTGGGGTGCCGCAGGGCTCGGTGCTTGGACCCGTGCTCTTCAACATCTTTATAAACAATCTGGACATTGGTATGACGAGTGAGGTGATTAAATTTGCAGACGATACAAAGTTATTCAGAGTAGTGAAGACGCAGGGGGATTGCGAAGATCTGTAACGTGACATAATCAGGCTCGAGGAATGGGCATCAACATGGCAGATGAGATTCAACGTGGATAAGTGTAAAGTGATACATGTAGATCACAAAAATCTCATGCACGAATACAGGATGTCCGGGGCGGTACTTGGAAAGACCTCCCAGGAAAGAGACTTGGGAGTTCTGATCGACAAGTCAATGAAGCTGTCCACGCAATGTGCGGCGGAGGTGAAAAGGATGCTAGTAATGATAAAAAAGGGATCATAAACAGATCGGAGAAGGTTATCATGCCGCTGTACCGAGCCATGGTGCACCCTCTCCTGGAATACTGCGTCCAGCACTGGTGGCTGTACATGAAGAAGGACACAGTACTACTCGAAAGAGTCCAGAGAAGAGCGACTAAAATGGTTAAGGGGCTGGATGAGTTGCCGAACAGCAAAAGATTAGAGAAACTGGGCCTCTTCTCCCTCGAACAGAGAAGATTGAGAGGGGACATGATCGAAACATTCAAGGTACTGAAGGGAATAGACTTAGTAGATAAGGGCATGTTGTTCACCCTCTCCAAGGCATGGAGAACGAGAGGGCACTCTCTAAAATTGAAAGGGGATAGATTCCGTACGAACATAAGGAAGTTCTTCTTCACCCAGAGAGTAGTAGAAAACTGGAACGCTCTTCTGGAGTCTGTCATAGGGGAAAACACCCTCCAGGGATTCAAGACCAAGTTAGACAAGTTCCTGCTGAACTAGAATATACTCAGGTAGGGCTAGTCTCAGTTAGGGCGCTAGTCTTTGACCAGAGGGCCGCCACGTGAGTGGACTGCTGGGCAGGATGGACCACTGGTCTGACCCAGCAGCGGCAATTCTTATAATCTTAACTATGTGGGCCAGGCTGCCAGCTCAGGTACCTCTACAAAAATTTTGGGGGGTGGAGGGAGGGACCCAGCACGAGACCCGCCAGATGTAACATCTCCAAGGTCGGACAGATCCCCAAGCAAGATCCATCCAAGCTCTGTCTGGCACAGAAAGGGAACCCAGGAGTCCAAAACAATCTTACCACCTGCTGCTGGAGACTGAGATAGACTGAATTGCTAGGGGGGAGTCTATCCTAATATACAAGTTTTGTTCTCAGTCTCCACCTGGTGGTCGCAGTGAGGTATATTACCCATTTGTAAGGACTATACCTGTCTAACAGGCGATACAGAAATAGTTATGCAATGGTCTGCGATCTACCGCAGTCAGAGCTGTCTCCACAGGGAACCTCTGCAGCATTAGGGCAAAAACTGCAAACACAAAGACTGAAATTACACAAAATAGAACACGAACAGAAAAGACAAGCTCCTAAAGCCTGGCTTGTAGGAAGGAAAACTAATGAGGTAAGAGGGGGAGGGGTTTACGTCTCTGAAGTTTGAGGCTTCTTACAAAGTCCTGGTAGATAGATGGAAATAACTCCCTGGTCATGTAATAAAGTGGGATTGTAAAAGAACTTTTATTTACCTTGATTAATTCCCCCATCTTAATTTCCAGCTATTACATGTATTGCTAAACAGTTTATATAAAGAACTACACTAGCACTCAGAAGCCATTTGCAAATATAAATAAGGTGACAAGAATATTTGTATAGTCAAGTCTCGATTAACCAACATAAATAGGACAGACCCATTGTCAATAAATTAAGTGTCAGATAATACGGAATACCTGATTTTCAAAAATTGTTTATTAACATTATAGCATATTCTGCAGCATGATTAGAGCACTAAAACATGATTACTATATATACATTTGCAGAAAAATGTAAAACTTGCTGTGCTCCAAAATCTTACCAGTACATGAAGTGTTCCCAGGTTACAATGGTGCTAGCTTTGCAGTACAAGCAGGGTCATGAGTCTGAAAAAATTGTCTCAGGTACAAAACTTCCCTTGCCAGAATCTCCTTGACACTGGAAGGTGGAAAGCGAAGTAGTGCGTGCTTCTTAATGGTGATGTGATGACATCACCAGAGGGGGGGGTCTGTCAGATATGCCGGTTGGCTAAATTAGCAAAGGTCAGATAATTGAGACTGTATTGTACATCTCTCTCAAATGCTGCATGTTAGTTTATACATAAATATAGCAATGATATTCAGGATACAGTGACAAACCACAATATGACAAATTTAAAACACTTGCACAACAAAAAGTTATATTTGAAAAGTTTAGTTTATAACCATTCTGATGTACAAACTCATTGAGAAGGATAAACATTTTATAAGATGGGTAGACATTAACAAGATCATACAGTAGTTGAAGACAGATCATGTACAATGATGCCAAATTTCTTTGTAAACATGTTCAACAAAAATAAATTTCACACTTCATTCTAGTTAACACAGCAATAGTACTACCAACATCACTAAAAGAATATTAAAAAGAAATCCAACTGCCTGTTCCTTGGCTCTGTTTGTATATCTGGTTTTAATATTAATTCTTTTTCTGTCCATATTTGGTTTTTAGTAAAGTAGCATACCCTTTACTTATGTCCATGTCCCCTATTCTTAAACCCTCCTCCCTTAAAACCCTTTATCATTTGTTAACATGCTAAAGAAATCTGGTTCTTTTTGGAAAATTGCTAATTATGATCACCAAAGAAGTGTCCCACTTTATTTAGTTGGGAAGATTTAAGAAAAAAATTGTTTACAAAATAAGTCAAGAAGAAATGGGATATTAATGATTGACTGAATAAAAAGATTTTGGTAGTACAACTGTTTTAACAATTGAAATATGTATGGAAAAATAATCATTCCAATAGAATAGAAATGTAGTTTTTAATGTACTGTATAAGAAAAACTGGAGATTAACAAATGAAAAAAAGTTTTAAAAGCATTAACATTCACTATCAGGAACAGCTCTGCAGGCTCATTCAACTGCTCAGAGAGTAGAAAGTTAAATCAGGCTTCAGGCTAAAATATCACAATTAAAAAAAAAAATCCTTCAGTCAACATTTTTCTCTATATCTTTATGCTGTGCTCACAGAGACTGCTTTGTTTCTTCACATCCTCCTCCTGGATGCAAGAATTTCAGTTGTAAATAAAATTGAACCTAAATATAAAATAAAAAAAGAAATCATAAACACAAGCTGAACTAAAATTCAGGCCCTATTCCTTAAGTTTGACCCTTACAGACATAATAGGAAACCCCCCATAATAAAATCAAGCTTCTCTGCGAACTTGAAATTCTAGGACCGAGTTAAACCAGTTTTTACAGTATCCAGAAGGCTGTGGTCAAAACATTTCTTTTCAGTCCAAATTATGAGAAAGGAAGACAAATTTTTAACATCCATCTTTAGGAAAGAGACACTATCTTACATTATTTGAGATTCTTCAACCGCTGAGCAGCAGCGCCAAATTGCATACCTGCTCGTGCCGCTCAGCAGCTGAAGAAACTCATGGCAGCCGATTAGCAGCGGGGCAGGAACTCAGAAAGTTCACTCCTGCCCACTGCACCTCCACCGGGGATCAGCAGTAGAGGTATGAGGCTAGGGCAGGGAGGGGGGCAGGGTGCAGAGCCTAGGAGGGAGGGAAAATGCAGAGTCCGACTGGGGAGGGAAGGAAGGGGGCTAAGTGCAATGCCTGATAGGGGAGGGAGGGGAGCTGGGTGCAGTGCCTGACAAGGGGGGATGGAAGGAAGGGTGCTGGGTACAGAGCCTGACAGGGGAGGGAGGGAGGGAGGGAAGGGTGCTGGGTGCAGAGCCTGACAGGGGAGGGAGGGAGGGAGGGAATGGAGCAGGGTGCAATGCCTGACAGGGGAGGGAGGGAGGGAAGGAATGGAGCAGGGTGCAATGCCTAACAGGGGAGGGAGGGAAGGGGGCTGGGTGCAGAGCTTGGCAGGAAGGGGGCTGAGTGCAGAGCTGGACAGGGCAGGGCACTTGAATTTTAAGCAGCCCGACACATATTCAAGTCAACCATTTTTCTTCCTTTTGGGGGAAAAAGGGGGTCTTGACTTATATTCGAGTATATACGGTAATAAATGTAAAGAACTTTGGTTATAACATTGCTACAAATCAGGGGTGCTCTTTCAAAATCATATTTTCAATAGTGAGGAACAGTCAAGTTCTGCGGGTTTCTAGAGCAGGGATCCCTAACCACTGGGCCATGGGCTGTGCTGAAAGGGAACTCACAGAAAATAATATGTTCAAATATATTTTATTGAGCACAACGGAATAAGTACTGAGACAGATACAGGTACAGAAGGCAAGCTCACATTTTCTCATCGTAAAACAAGAAACTGTCATCCCCCCCCGGATTGTCTCTACAAAGACAGAGAAGAAAGACAAACCAAAGGTAAATTACAAGAAACACCAAACAACAAAGGAGGCATAAGGAATACACAAAATGTCTCTCCCCAATCCCTCCCCCAAAACCCACACCAGTCCCAGTCCTCTATCAATCCCAGCCCAAAGTATCAAATCAGGAAAAAATATAGCTAACAACCAGTGGAGAAAGCAGTCTCAAGCAACGAGTCAGCAGTTCCGGAGGTGGCTACAGGCCACCGGAGTCATAGTGTTCCAAAAAGGCTCCTAGGTACGATGAAAAGTCCGGCCTTGCAGAGAAGAAAAGTCATGGATGTCTCGCCGTTCCCACAGCAAAAGGGTGATCAGACGACATCACCAGAGGGAATAGTCAGGTCCCTCCACGTCTAACCACTTAAGCAAAATGCACTTGAGGGCTATCACCACAGTCCACCGGAGAAGTGCAGCAGTCCCTAGTCTGCGAGGTGTAAAATGAATAGGGACTCCAAAAAGAAACATAGGGGAATGTTGAACAACAACATTCCATATACGTTCAACAAAAAGAAAAATAGCTTCCCAAAAGGACTGAATAATAGGACAAGTCCAGAACATATGTCCCAAACCAGCATCAGAGGCATCACAACGGGGACAAGCAGAAGAGGCTCTGAACCCTGAAAGGTGAGCTCGTTTAAGTGAAATATATAAGCGGAGAACCAGTTTATAATGTTGTTCCCAAAAGGTAACATATTTACAAAACGCAGGCAATTTGCGTACAGCACAAAGAATAACATCATTAGGCAGTATTACAGAAAGATCACGGGCCCAAGCATCCCTCAATCTGACATGGTCGAGCAGGGGGGACTCATCCTTCAAGTGTCTATGGTGAAATTTGAGAGGAACAGGGAGCTGAGATCCAAGGATAAAGGCCGTGGATATAAGCTCCTGGCAAGAGTCCGTTAAATGGTCAGATGGCAAAGATGGTGGGAGGGTGCATCTCTCCAGCTGCAGGGGTAGGGGGGTGCTGGGGTTCGGGTCGGGGATTTTAGTGCAGCAGGATAGTAAGGGCATCTGTCCTGCTGCAGGGGGGATCAGGTCAGGTCGCTGTGGGGATTTTAGTGCAGCGGGAGTATGTGGGCATCTTTCCCGCTGCAAGGGGAGATCGGGTCAGGTCGCTGTGGGGATTTTAGTGCAGTGGGCATCTCTCCCACTGCAGGGGAGGTCGGGTCAGATCGCATGGATATTAGTGCAGCTGGAGAGTGTGGGCATCTCTCCTACTGTTGGGGGGTCGTTTGTTGGTTGTGTTTGGGGGGTTTATTTCTCTATTTTTTCTGCGCATGTGCCCATTGCTGTCACCAGAGATGAGCACATGCAAATTTAGCAAATCTTCACTGCTGTCTGCTGATCTTATTTACATGCGGGATTTTTTTTAAAAATGTCTCTTTTTTTAGATTTGCTATCAAAATGCCAGTGTACTCGGCTCCGTGCTGCCTGCCAGATTACAGATGTATTTAATTTGCTCAGACCCTGTATAATCTTCCTTTAAGGAGCTTTTTGTGTTCTTTACTTGGACTTGCACCACAATGTTGAATTTGACGGGTTTGATGGTCCGGATCTCTGGGTATTCCGGTGAAGACGCCAAGACCTAGTAAAGAGAAAGCTGCTGCGTCCCGCGTTTAGATGGCGGCCACACAAACCAAGGAGACGGCATCGGGCTCCTCTGAAGATATTTTGCAAGTCTCCCTGCGAAATATGTCGCAATTTCAGGATGATAAAAACTCAAACTCTTTACTTCGATGGAGGAGGTAAAGAATGTATTGGCAGGTCATGTGGCCCAAATCCAGCACTTTGGGAAACTCCGGGCGGTGGAGGAGCAGATCAAATCCTTGATGGATCGTATTGAGGACCAGGAAAACCGGAGTCGTGAAACATACGAATTGTGGGCTTGCCTGAGTGTGTGCTTGATGACGCTCTGCTCCATTTTGTAGACACGTGGCTCCCTCAAGCACTTGGTCTGCCGGGGAGCACGGGACCTATTGTAGTGGAGAGGATTCATCGTGTGGGGCCGTGCCGCAAGAGAAACGAGGGAGCTAAACCATGAGCGGTACTGACTAGGTTCCATAATTACACTGAAAAGGCTAAGCTCCTGGACCTGTTAAAAAAATCCCGCTCGCTGGAACACTCTGGGGCCCAGATTCTGCTATTCCAGGACTTCTCTCAGAAGGTTGACGAACAGCGGCAAGCCATGACACCGTGGTGCTCCCAGCTTTTTCCAAGTTCCAAGTTTATTTAAGTTTTGATATACTGACCATCAACATGTATCTGGTTCGTTTACAATTCTAAAAGATAATATAAAACATAAAATTTTGAAAATAAAAGAAGGGTGGTGGGAACAAAGTTAAGACGATTACATTTGACATAGGTGATACGAAAGGAGATAGAGGATGGGTAGAGTAATAATTACATCAAAAAATAAAAATAAGAGGAGGTACGGGAAGAAACATCAGGGAAGGAGAGGTTGCTTCATTGAAGTGGTTCTTATTAGAGGATGAAGGAAGGATGTTGTGGTCGGAGAAACAATGTTATCTTGTTGTTTGGAAGGCGTCCTGAAACAAAAAGATTTTAGGAATGGTTTGAATTTATTGAAAGAATTTTCATGACGGAGATGAGATGGCATGGCATTCCAGAGTGTTGGAGCTGTGACAGAGAAATTTGTGTTTCTAGTATAATAGAGATCTTTAATCAAAGAGACGGTTAATAGGTTTTGATCGGCTGTGTTTATTGAGGAAAGCTGGAGAACGGGTAAGATAGATTTTGAAAACAAGCAAAAGAGTTTTATATGTCAAGCGATGTGAAATTGGTAACCAGTGTGCTTCTCGAAGGAGAGGGGTGACATGATCATACTTTCTAGCTTTATGGATTAGTTTGATAGCAGTATTTTGGATGAGTTGTAGTCGACGTGTTTCTTTTTTGAGTAATGCCTTAGTATAAAGAATTGTAATAGTCTAGGTGAGAAATTATCTGTGAGTGGATCAAGGTTTGAATAGAGGCAGTGTCAAGTACTGAAGTTAAGGAACGAATAAGGCGGAGTTCATAGAAGCATTTTTTGGTCACTGAGCTGATTTGATCATGATATGTAAGATCTTTATTAAGGATGACACCTAGTAATTTTATTTTGGATTCCATTTGAATTGGACAGGAATCTATGCAGATTTGCCCTTACCTCAAAAGTATGGAGGGTTATTGAATACAATACCTGCTCAAGAGCTGAGGCAAGCTGGAAATGATGGGGCCATATCCTGGAGCATTGTCATACAGTTCAAACAATGGAGCTGCCACCAGTTTGTAGTTCTTTGGGACAGCAAAGAGGGCTAAAGTAAGAGAAAACAAAAATTGATTTAAGATATGCATTTAAGATTCCAGAACATCTCTACCCTGCATTATTTTCCTTTATATATTTTCCTCTAAACTGAGTTATGATCTACAGCACATGTGAAAAAAACAAAGCCCAAGGGCCAAATTTGGCCCGCCTGGTCGTTTTATGTGGCCCAAGGTGAATTGGCCGCAGCACAGGGTCAGCATTAAGGGAGAGCAAACAGGGCAGCTTCCCTGGGCCCCGAGACTATGGGGGTGCCCCCTAGTAGGTCAAAATGTCCACCCCCTTCTATCTGTGCCAGTCCGACGTCATCCTCTTCTGGTCTTGCAGACATATCCATTTTTGTTACAGGGGGCTGCCATCCCTGGCATTGATTTTCATCTGCTACTTGCAGACCCTCTCTGTGCTTTCCTTTTGCCACGGTTCATCCAGGCGGAAAAAGAAGTTGCGTCATTGGGGACTGACCGCAGAAGGAAAGCACAGAAAGGGGCTGCATGCGGCGATTGAGATTGAATTTCTGCCGAAGCTGGTGGTCCTCTGCAGAACTGAAGGTGAAGACGTTGGACTGGCACAGATAGAAATGGGAAGAAATGCCAAGCCAGGAAGCCCTCTGGACCAGCTTCTTTTTTAAAAAATGTTATTTTTATTAAGATTTCTTCATATAACCATCAGAAATCAACAAGTAATACAGAAAATAAACAACACTGTCATCTTAAATACTTATTTAAAAAATATTATAAATTCAAATGCAATCTCACATAGCAATTTTCCAATTCAAGCCCATATCTTGGGGAGAAAGAAAAAACATCTCAACAGTAGGAAAATCTATTCATACCCTCTGACCCAATAACAGATATAATCAATGAAGACATAACTTACACATTAACTCTTACCCCTTCTTCTATTAAACTGTGCTAGCAGTTTCTAGTGCAGAAAGCCGCGTTGAATGGCCCGTGCTGTTCCCGACGGTCATAGGAACTCTGAGTGTTGGGAGCAGCGCGGGCCATTCATCACGGCTCCCTGCGCTAGAAACTGTTAACACAGTTTACTAGAAGAGGCCCTTAGTCTTATCAGAAAGGAAGACTTCTAAATGCATATGTTCCAAAAACACATAATATTTAGTTTCCCAGGTGATCAGACACTTGCAGGGATATTTAAAAAAAGAAAGTGCCCCCTTCTGCCAAGACTCGTCTTAGCTGGAGGAAGGCTTTACGATGAGATTGAGTTTGTCTTGATACATCTGGGAACACCGATACAGTAAAATCATAAAACAAAATTGCTTTCTTTGGAAAGTATGCTTTCATAATCCTCCTTTTTACTTCCATAGAGGATATTGTAACTCAGCGGTCTCAAACTCAAACCCTTTGCAGGGTCAAATTTTAGATTTGAAGGTACTTGGAGGGCTGCAGAAAAAAATAGTTAATATTTTATTAAAGAAATGACAATCAGGCCTTAGACTTAGTGGGGATGGGCGGACCCGCTATGCCTAAGACCTGATTGGTCCAGGCTTCTAGAGCCTGGGCCAATCAGGCCTTAGATTTCGGCGGGACGGGCCGGGACGAGACGGGCCTGCCGGCTGGACGGGCAAGACCCGTCTGGCCAAAAGAAAAGGTTAGTTTGGTGGGGTGGAGGTTTGGGGGCTGTTAGCGCGGGGGGGGAGGGTGCATCTTCGGGCAGGAGGGATTGGGCACCCTCCTGCCAGCGATCGATATTGTCGGGGGGGGGGGGGGGCATCTTCTGGCAGGCGGGTTTGGGCACCCTCCTGCCAGCGATCGGTAGTGTCGGGGGGGGGGGGCATCTTCTGGCAGGAGGGTTTGGGCACCCTCCTGCCAGCGATCGGACAGGCGGCCGCGGCCCGCTATACTTATAGCGGCAGAGAGATCCCTTGCCGCAATAAGTATAGTGGCCGTGTCTACTTACAATGTAGACCAGCATTTTGTTGGCCTACATTGTAAGCGTCTCTTCCTCTACTAGGGAGACGCATAGGGCCACCTAGGTTAGCCTAAGGCCCGCCTAAGGCCCTTAGGCAAGCTTAGGCGTCTTGCGGGCCTCCCTAGGCTCCCGGAGGCGCCTTCAATATAGGCGGCCTGCCTGGGGAGCATTTTTTTAAAAAATGTGCATCCCGATTGGCTGATTAGACAGCTGTAGGACGCCTACAGCTGCCTAAAATCGGGACGCACTTTATAGAATCAGGGCCTCAAGGCACAAGTTTTCCACAAAGAATCATTTTCTGGTCTCCCGATGAGGGCACAGCGTCTGGAGCAAGTCAGCTGATGGAAGCCAACAAGAGAGAGGGGGATTTGTCCTCTCCGACGGAGGTTTCCCTTCAAAGCATCTGGTCTTTACTTCAGCGGATGGAGACAAAAGTGGAAAAATCATCTGAAGAGGTAACAAAAATAGTGGAAAACTTGGACTCATTGACTAAAACTGTGGAAACAATGAAAAGGGATTCTAGTGTTCAAACTAAGCAGATGCAGGAGGATATATTGCATTTACAACAATTCAAGGTGGCTTCAATTAAAGATAGTTTCCTTATAAACAAGAAATTGGAGTAATTTGAAAATTTCAATAGGCACCTGAACCTCCGTATTTTAAATTTTCCTCAAATTCCGGGTATATTGCCTCTCGACTTATTGAAAAGATACCTGACTGAAAATTTAAAGATTTCGTCAAATTGTATTCCCCCTATAAATAAAATCTACTATTTACCAAATAAGAAGATACCCGGAAGAGAAGAAGGAGAAAAAGAGATAAGGGAAAAAAATAATGAAATAGAATTTGCTAATGTGACTGCTTTTCTTGAACAAACAATTACTACTGATACTGCTAGAGCTACGCTCTTAGTATCATTTGTTTTCGAACAAGACGTGAACATGATTATGAAATTATTCTTTAAAAACTCACAGAAACTATTCGGGGAGCAAAAAGTTTGGATATATCCTGATGTCGCAAAGACTACACAAGAACGGAGGAAAGAATTTCTTTCTATGCGTCAAGATATTATAAAATTGGGAGCAACTTTCTTGTTAGCATACCCCTGCAAATGCTTAGTTAGGTATTTGGGAGTTAAATATACATTTTTCTCTCCTAATCATTTGAAGGAATTCTTGGATGTAAAGAAAATCATGAAGGACTGAGGGAAAATAGAAATTAAATAGCTGGTGTTTAGAACATAAAGCCTAATCGTTTAATTAAATTCCTCTTTAAATTTCTCTCAAAAAAGTTTCGATTGACCATCCCCCTATTATAGTGGTCTAAGAAAGGAAAAATTTATTTATGTATGAATCTGTAATACTTCTGTATTGTTTTTCTTTCCTGTGTTTATTGTAACAAGAAGTATTCTTGTAAAATTTTGTTGAATAATAGAAATAAAATAATAATAATAAAAAAAGAATAATTTTCTATAATACCGAGGATCTTAAAATAGTACCTGGCAAGCTACGAGTTTGAGACCACTGTTGTAACTAATAAAGTTGATTTTTTTGAGATAACCTCTTGCGTATTTTCTAGGAAAGTTATAAGATCCAAACTATCAGGAGTATTTAAATTATCCATTTTCCCTTCATGCCTTACTTCTTTCAAAGCCTGTGGTATGCATTTAAGATCTCTATCATCAACTTTTATTTGCAAGATATCTTTCAGATATAACTTAAATAATTCCTTAGGAGAAAGGAAATGTGTCTGTGGAAAGTTCAGTAGCCTTAAGTTTGCTGACCTTGAAATATTTTCAAAGGTTTCCAGCTTGGAATGAAGTATCAAATTATCTTTAATAGCTGAAGCCTATGCAGACTGGCAGACCTTTATTTGATTTTCCATTTTTATTACTGAACCTTCCAGAGCCAAAAAACTATTATCTAACATAGTAACATAGTAGATGACGGCCGATAAAGACCCAAATGGTCCATCTAGTCTGCCCAACCTGATTCAATCTAAAATTTGTTGTTGTTGTTGGGTTTTTTCTTCTTCTCCTTAGCTATTTCTGGGCAAGAATCTAAAGCTCTGCCCGCCCAGTACTGTTCTTAGGTTCCAACTACTGAAGTCTCCGTCAAAGCTCACTCCAGTCCATCTACATCAGGGGTCTCAAAGTCCCTCCTTGAGGGCGGCAATCCAGTCGGGTTTTCAGGATTTCCCCAATGAATATGAATGAGATCTATGTGCATGCACTGCTTTCAATGCATATTCATTGGGCAAATCCTGAAAACCCGACTGGATTGCGGCCCTCAAGGAGGGACTTTGAGATCCCTGATCTACATCCTCTCAGCCATTGAAGCCCTCCCCAGGCCATCCTCTCCCAAACGGCCATATACAGACACAGACCGTGCAAGTCTGCCCAGTACTGGCCTTAGTTCTTAAATATTTACTATGATTTTCTGATTCTAGATCCGTTTTTTTGAACTCCGTCACTGTTTTCCTTTCCACCACCTCTCTTGGGAGCGCATTCCAGGCATCCACCACTCTCTCCATAAAGAAGAATTTCCTTACATTGCTCTTGAGTCTCCCACCCCTAAACCTCAAATTATGTCCTCTAGTTTTATCATTTTCCTTTCACTGGAAAAGATTTTGTTCTATGTTAATACCTTTCAAGTATTTGAACGTCTGAATCATATCCCCTCTGTCCCTCCTTTCCTTTAAGGCAGGGGTGCCCACACTTTTTGGGCTTGCGAGCTACTTTTAGAATGACCAAGTCAAAATGATCTACCAACAATAAAATAAAATAAAATAAAACCAAACACACACACACACACACACACACAAAGCACACTATTCGCTGAGAAAATGTTAATTATCATTCCTATTCCGGGGTTTTTTTCAAAGAGGTCAAGGCAGATGACTCTATGCACTGTCACCTCAGTAACAACCATACAAAAATAGACAAATATACCCCCCTCCATTTTTATTAATAGTAGTTTTTAGCGCAGGGAGCTGCGCTGAATACCCAGCGCTGCTCTCGACGCTCATAGGCTCCCTGTGCTAAAAACCGCTATTGTGGTTTAGTGCAAAATATAGACAGCAGATATAAATTCAGACACATTTTGATCACTAAATTGAAAATAAAATCATTTTTCCTACCTTTGTTGTCTGGTGATTTCATGAATCTCTGGTTGCACTTTCTTCTTCTAACTGTGCATCCAATTCCCTTCTTTCAGCCTGTATGCTTCCTCTCCTCCAGACGTCATTCCCTCCCCCAACTTTTTCTTCCTCTCTCCCTGCCCTTTCTTTCTCTCTGCCTCCCTTTCTTTTTTTCTCTCTTCATGCCCCCTTTCTTTTTTTCTGTTTCCCTTTCTTTCTACCTGCCCTCCACCAAGCCACTACTGCCACCATTGGGGAACAGGCCCCCAAGCCGCCATCGGGTAACAGGCCCCAAAGCCGCCGCTGCCCCAAGCTCTCCCTGCTTCCCTGCGTCGGGCCGACCAGCATTCCTCTCCCCAACGTCAATTCTGCCGTCGGAGAGGAAGTTCCGGTCCAACCAGGCAGCGATTGGCTGGCCCGAACTTCCTCTACGACGGCAGAATTGACGTCGGGGAGAGGAAGGCTGATTGATTCGGTAGATCGCCAAGGCAAAGTGAGTCTATCACGGAGCCCAGCAGTGGTGGCAAATTGGTATGGTTCAGTAGAGTGTTGGAAGTTGCTTTGATTGCATTCAATTCCTGCTTAAGATTTCTGAGCTCCTCCTTAATACTAGAAGGCTGGATGGAGACTGTGGGTATGATTCTGTGGAGTGATGGAAGTTGCTTTGATTGCATTCAATTCCTGCTTAAGATGTCTGAGCTCCTCCTTAATACTAGAAAGTTCAGAAAGTTCTTTTCAGTGTACTTACTGAAGCTTTGAAGATTTTCATACAATGTTTTATCCTTTTTGTTAACGGCTTTTATTATATCTTTCAATGATATCTTCTTATTTTCATTTAATGAATCTTCTAACAAGGACTTTGAAACTGTAATTGGAGGAGGAATTGGAGAAACTTGAAAACTCCATGGCCTGAGAAGACAAGACTAAATCCTCAGTATCCTGAACTTTCAGAAAACTACCAAGAATATCATCACATTCAAAATAGAAAGTTCACTTCTATCATTCATGATAGGGAAGTTTCCAGGGGGTTAGGAGGACTTACTGGCGGCAAAACACCTACCGGAGTCAGATGTTTGTCCATTGGACCTTTGGTCTCATTTGGTCCAATCTTTCCTTTAACACCTCCTTTTCTTTTTCCCATCAAAACAGAAAGGAGCAGAGTTCCGTGCTCAATGCTCTTCAAAAGCTCCCCTTTGGAGCACCTTTGGACACGCGCCCAGAGGCACGCACCTGCGTCCCGCGGGGTGGGCAGCTGATGTAGAGTCTGGTAAGGTCCCTCCGTGTCAAGCAGGGATGCCCAGGAAAATGCCTGCTCCTCAAATGGCTCCCGCTCCTGCTTTTAAGTAGAATGGGGGAGGCTGGGGTGGGAGAGAGGGGAAGGGGAAGAATTTATGATGCCGGAAATAGAAAGGAGAGAGAGAGAAAGATAGTTGGAAATGGTGCAGTGCAGGGATGGAAGGGGAGGAGGGGAGGAGAGAGATAGCTGACAATGGGAATGGGGGAGAGAAGGAGGGATGGGAATAAGGTGAGAGAGATATGCCAGACTGCAGGAAGAAGAAGAGAGTGATACCAGATCAGGGGAAGGGGGGATGGAAGGAGATGTCAGACAACAAGAAGAGGGAGGGAACGAGGAGAGAGAGATGCCAGACCAACGTAGGGGGAAGGAGGGAAAGGAAAGAAGGGATAGAGATACTAAATTGTGGTAAGGAGAGATAAAATATGCCAAACCATAAAAAGGGGAAAACAGAGATGTCGGAACACAGGAGGGGGAGAGAAACGGAGGAGATGGTGCACAGGGATGGGAGGAGAGGGGAAAGGGGAAAAAAAAAAAAGAGATGGAAGAAATGTTTAGGATTGATGGGAATAGGGGAAAAGGAGGGCGGAGATGATGCACATGTATGGAGAGGAGGGCAAGATAAGGAAAAATAGATAAGAACATAAGAATAGCCTTACTGGGTCAGACCAATGGTCCATCAAGCCCAGTAGCCGTTCTCACGGTAGCTAATCCAGATCATTAGTACCTGGTCAAAACCCAAAGACTGAGAAGGAAGCAGAAAAATGGAAGAAAGTTGAATGTTAAAAGCCTAATGCCAATGATGGATGTAGGGCAAAAAGTGAAGGACAGAACATCAGCAAATGGATACGGTGGTCTTGGAAACAGAGTTAAGAGCACAGACAAAAGGAAGTGCAGCCAGAGACTGGGAAAAAAATAAAATCACCAGACAAAGGTATCGCAATGATTTTATTTTCAATTCAGTGATTGAAATTTGTTAGTTTTGAAAATTTGTATCTGCTGACTATATTTTGCACTGTTCAGGAAGAAATTCATTTGTTTCTATTTCTCTGGTGATGTACTGCATGCGCTAGATATGGTGTATTTAGATTTAGATTTTAGTAAAGTCTTTGACAGTGTTCCACACAGATTTCTAATAAATAAACTGAGTGCTCTAGGGATGGGCCCAAAGTGACAGAACTGGTTGACTGGAACTGGTTGACTGGAAGATGAGAGATGGTAGTGGTCACCCTATAGTATCAGAGCAGTCCTAGAACATCGGGGGGGCGGGGGGGGAGGGGGTGATAAGCCTGCTGCCAGGATCGAAGCCCTAAAAGCAGCATCTTGTTTAGCCGCCACATCAATCCAGTAGAACTTGGTAAAAGTGTGCAGGGAAAACCAGGCAGCCACCCTGCAAATCCCCTCAGGCAAAACTGCAGTGGATTCAGCCCAAGAGGAAGACATTCCTCTAGTGGAGTGAGCCCTTACCTCAAGGAGGTGCTTTTCTCCCCCGCTGCTAAAGAAGCAGCAGAAATGGCAGAACGAATCCAACTGGAAATGGTAGCCTTAGAGTAGGGCCTACCCTGACAGGTAGGGCCAGAAAGCACTAAAAGATGGGCTACAAGACGAAAATCGTTGGTGGCCTCCAAAAACGCAGACAACGACGAAGGACGTCCAGGGGCCACAAGATTCTGTCCTTGGACCCCGAAGGAACAAACGCCGGAAGACGAACCTCCTGATTTACATGGAAAACAGAAACCACCTTTGGAAAAAAGGAGGGCACCGTCCACAAGACGACCACAGAATCTGTGATCCGCAGAAAAGGATCCCAGCAGGAGAAGACCTGAAGCTCCGTGACCGCTGCGCACTATCGCCATACAAGACAGCAGCAGGGAAAACCACTAAGACAGCAGCGACTCCTGGATTGTACACAGCCAAGCCCTGGTCCACGGGCCTACATCAAACGTTGTGACCAGGAGTCCTAGGACCTGTCCAAATATTGCCAGGCTGAGGGAGCCAGCAATATTAACATGCTTTGAATTGTTTGTTGGATCTTCATTTTCCGAGACTCCGGAAGGAACCCTTGGTTCCTGATCGTGTGAAACTGAATCCCCCTGCAACTCCAAGTCCTTCGATGGTTTGAAGTGGCTCTTTCTCAGGTTGATTACCTAGCCCAGGCGTTACAGCAATTGGACTACCTGCTGCACTGCCCGGAGTCCCTCCGCTAGTGAGGGGGCTCTGATCAGACAGTCGTCCAGGCATGGACAGACCAGGATACCCTGAGAGCAGAGGAGGGCATCAACCACCACCATAACTGTGGTGAAGGTCCTGGGCGTCGAAGTCAGGCCGAACAAAAAAGCCACAACTTGGAAGTGTTGATCCAATACATGGATCCTCAGAAATTTCTTGTGCCCCAGAAGACATGGATATAAAGATACGTCTCCGAGAGATCCAGGGAGGCCAAAAACTCCCCAATGCCACTGCCACGATAAGCAATCTCACAGTCTCCATTCAGAAGCATGGGACTTTCAGGACCACATGAACCGCGTTCAGGTCCAGGATCGGCCTCCAAGCTTCGGAAAAAGACTTTGAAACGAAGAAGTAGAAAGAGAATCTCCCCGAGTCTAAGTCATCGTGTGGCATGGATTTGATAGCTGCAACAACCAGCAGCATGCGAATCGCGGACTGCACCCATAGAACTTTCTCGGGACACCCCACAGGTGAATCCAGAGAGAAGTTTGGCAGATGCTTGGAAGACTCCAGATTGAAGCCGTCATGTAAGATCTGTATGACCCAACGGTCCAAGGTCACCGACTCTCACACCACCAGAAAAGCCAAGAAGCGCCCTCCAATATGGAGGAGTGGGGCCAAAGACCTGGCGTCAAAACTGCTTTTTTCTGTTAAAGGACTACTCCAAGCAGGGGCCAGACGAAGAAATGAATCTTTGATCTGGTCTGGGAACCAGAATACTGGTAAGGGTGTCTGAAAGTATGAAAATTAGGTCATCCTGTATCCCTAGTGGTGCGGGGCTTGTTGCCCGGCAGGACCTTAAGCTTATGGTCCTGCACACTACCCTTAAGGTCATCCAGCCCCTGACTGAACAGAAGAAGGCCTAGAAAAGGCAATCTGCTCAGTATGGCCTTGTAGGAAGAATCCCCTGACCACAAATCCTCCCGACCACTGACGTAGTCACAGAAGTCTTCTAGCAGATACAGAATAAGCTCCTGGCTTTGCAATGACCTACATTATGTCATATAGGGTAACTGCCAGATTATCCACTCCAGAAATATGAAAATCAAGATACTGGAGGACTACACCCTCAGGATCATGGCGAAGTTTGGAATGACAGGCTCGGGTGACAAAGGATGCGGCCACTGTTGCCCTTACTCCTGCCACAGCCAAATTAAAAAGAGCCAACAAACAAACGGTAAGAATAAAGCCCACCTGCCTGTCCTTAACATCCTTCAGGACCACCACTCCATCGGAGGGAAGAGAAGAGTGCTTAGTGACCTGAGCCATGGCTGAATCTATGTTCGGCGACGTGAAACATGTAGAAAAAATGCTGGAGCCATGGGGTATAACTTCGCTATGGCTCTAGCACATTTCAGGGGATCTACTGGGTTATCCCAGACCTACCGGGAACCTACTGGGTTATCCCAGACCTCTGTAAAAATCCAGACTAGATCCAGATTATCAGAAAGGAGGAAGAGAGCGGTCTGTGATCACTCATCAGTGATGAGGACCAGCCAACACGGCTTCAGCAAAGGAAGATCTTGCTTGACGAACTTGCTGCACTTCTTCAAGGGAGTAAACAGGTAGATAGACAAAAGTGACCCGATCGACATTGTATATCTGGACCTTCAGAAAACGTTCAACAAGGTTCCGCATGAATGACTACTTTGAAAAATTGCGATCCATGGAATCAAGGGTTAAATATTCATGTGGATTAAAAATTGACTGGCGGATAGGAAACAGAGAGTGGGGGTAAATGGACAATACTCGGACTGGAAAAGCATCACCAGTGGAGTGCCGCAGGATTTGATGCTTGGACATGTGCTCTTCAACATATTACATTATAAACGATGTGGAAATTGGTACGACGAGTGAGGTGATTAAATTTGCAGACAATACAAAGTTATTCAGAGTAGTGAAGGTAGGGAGAACGAGAGGGCACTCTAAAATTAAAAGGGGATAGATTCTGTACAAACGTAAGGAAGTTCTTCTTCACCCAGAGAGTGGTGGAAAACTTGTAAGCTCTTCCGGAGGCTGTTATAGGGGGAAAACACCCTCTAGGGATTCAAGACAAAGTTAGACAAGTTCCTGCTGAAATGGAACGTACGCAGGTAGGGCTGGTCTCAGTTAGGGCACTGGTATTTGACCTAGGGGCCGCTGCGGGAGTGGACTACTGGTCTGACCCAGCAGCGGCAATTCTTATGTTCTTAACATACTGCACAAACAGGTTGATCCGACTGCAGGAACAAGAGGGCATTTGGAAAAGTTGAAAGGGGACAGATTCAAAATGAATGCCAGGAAGTTCTTCTTTACCCAACGTGTGGTGGACACCTGGAATGCGCTTCCAGAGAGCGTAATAGGGCAGAGTATGGTACTGGGGTTCAAGAAAGGATTGGACAATCTCCTGCTGGAAAAGGGGATAGAGGGTATAGATAGAGGATTACTGCACAGGTCCTGGATCTGTTGGGCTGCCGCGTGAGCGGACTGCTGGACACGATGGACCTCAGGTCTAACCCAGCGGAGGCATTGCTTATGTTCCCACAGGGATTCTGACCCGATAACCGCAAGACAGCTTAACTGTGTACAGAGGGGCATCCGCCAGGTCTCGGGTCCCACACTTATCTTGATCACTAAGGTCAGCTGGGTTAGCCACATTAGCTGATGCTGCCGAGATGCTCTGAGGCAACAAAAGAATGGAAAGAGATTGGACGCGATGACTGGTATCACCTGGCTATTCTCCGGGGTCCCCATCAGTGACATGCTGGAAACCAGTGAAGGAAGAGAGCCCACCTGCTGGGCTGGCTTCTGAAGGGGAGTCACAGGCATGGACTGTTTTTTTTTTTTTTTTAATATAAACATGCCTGATACATCATCTCCACAAAAACCAGGGGGAAAATATCCCCTGCAGCGAGGGCTGTCCTATGCTTTTTTGAGACAGACACCACTTTTAAAATCCTTGTTTGAATCTTGCATATCAGTTCCCTGATGCAGGAATGTAACGGGCCACGTTGAAACCCTCAAAGAAAATTTATTTTGTTACAATTAAACTAATTAAGTATATCACCATTTAGACTGCTTAAGCAGCGAAGGAAGACCCTTTTGATGTTTGTTCAATCATATGCAATGATTGGGTGGCGAGATGATATTCTTGGGGTTCACCTCTTGGTTTTACCTCTATGTCTCAGTACCTTAAGGATTTTGAATTACCTATAGGAGATTGATTTTTTGTAGTTTCTAGATACCCTTTCTTCACTAACAGTGATATTAGACCTAACTTTATATGTAGTGGTGGCAGTATGATTCTCTCTCATGCTACCAAAGGTTCATTAGATAACATTTTGTCCTCCATCAATGAAATATTCCCTCAAAGGCCAATCTTTTTTTGCCCTATGTTCATGTTTGGCTCTACTATCCCAAGAGCATAAAAAGCAAGGATACTTTGTGTAGCCACCAAATCTAAGAAACTAGAACCAGTGGTGTACCAAGCATATGTGACACCTGGGGCCCATCATTTTTTGACACCCCCCCATCTGTACGAAAAACATGATTTTTAGTAACAAGCCACATGTCACACATGAGTACCTAGGAAAAGGCAGCATCTTACATACTGCAGTGAGCAGTACAACATCAATACACCCATTGTAAAACTAAACAAGTCAGACTAGTACAGATCAATCCTGCAGTCAATCCTAACAAAAAACATGTCTTTTGAACACACAGAACACAGAAAACACCTTTGCCTAGTATGGAATATGTAATCACAAACTAACCCCTCCCTCTTTTACAAAACTGTAGTGTGGATTTTAGCCACGGTGGTAACAGCTCTGACGCTCATAGAATTCTGAGCATCAGAGCTGCTACAACCACGGCTGGTGCTAAAACACATTCCACAGTTTTGTAAAAGGGGGGATAAAATAGAAATACATAGACAAAGGTTAAATTGAACCAGTAAGAAGCTGGACTCTGCATACAATGCACTACAGAAACAGTGACACATGTCTTCTAAAGCAATAAATAAATAGAAAATTTTTTTTCTACCTTTGTCTTCTGTGGTTTCTGCTTTCTTCATCTTCTTGTAACTCTCTTCCTTCCATCCATTGTCTGCCATCTCTCTTCCCCTATATGGCATCTTCTCTCCTTCTATGCCCCTTCCAGAAACTGTATGCCTCCCCCTTCCATCTCTCCGTCATCCCCATTGGTCTGGCATCTCTCTCCTCTCCTTCCCTCTCCCACACCTCTCCTCTGCTATCCCTTTCCCCTTTTTCCCTCATTTTCCTTTTCAATTTATTTTCTGCATCTTTCTAGATTACGTTCTTACTACCCTCTCATCAATGTCCTTTTTTACTGTCTACCTAAAGCTTGCCACCTCTTTCCCTCACCCTCCAGTGTTTCCCTAACTCAATCCTTTTCTCCCCATCATGTGCCCTTTTATTTATCCCCTCCTTCCATCATGTACCCTCTTTCTCCAACCCTTCCATCTAGTACCTTCTCCTCTCTCTGTCCACTTCCATCCAGCGTCTGCTCCCCTCTTTCTCTCCTCCCATTTCCTTCCTGCATTTGCTCCCTTATTTCTCCCATCTGCACTTCCATCCAGCATAGGCTCCCCACTACCATCCAATGTCTGCCCTTTCTCTCGCCATCCACCCCTCTTCAATCAGCATCTGTCACATAAGCACATAAGCATTGCCTCCGCTGGGTCAGACCAGAGGTCCATTATGCCCAGCAGTCCGCACATGCGGAGGCCCATCAGGTCCAGGACCTGTGTAGTAGTCCTCTATCCGTACTCTTTTATCCCCTTTTCTTCAGAAAGTTGCCCAATCCCTTCTTGAACTCCAATACTAACTAGAAACGCCTTCACCGGATCAGACTTTAGGTCCATCTATTTTGGCGACCCGCACACGCAGAGGCCAAGCCAGGTGCTCCCAGATGGAGACCCTGATTACCCATATCCCTCAATGTGATTTGCAAGGAGGTGTGCATCCAACTTACGCTTGAAACCCAGAATGGTAGTCTCCGTCACCACCTCCTCTGGGAGAGCATTCCAAGCGTTCACCACTCGCTGTGTGAAATAGAATTTCCTGACATTTGTCCTGAGCCTGCTGCCCCTCAGCCTCAGTCCATGACCTCTTGTCTGTGTCACTTTTGACAATGTGAACAATGGTGTTTCTTGCTCAATTTTATCGAATCCATTTATTATTTTAAAAGTCTCAATCATATCTCCTCGCAGTCTCCTCCTCCCGAGGGTGAACAGTCCCAGTCCTTCGAGTCGTTCTTTGTAGCTCAAATTTCCATACCTTTTACTAGCTTCGTGGCTCGCCTCTGCACCCTTTCCAGCAGGGTTATATCCTTTTTTAGGTATGGAGACCAGTGTTGGACACAGTACTCCAAGTGTGGTCTGACCATTGCTCTGTAAAGCGGCATTATAACGGCCGTCAATCTACTCGTGATCCCCTTCTTTATCATACCTAACATTCTGTTTGCTTTCTTTGCTACCACCGCACATTGAGCCGACGGCTTCAGGTTCCTGTCTATCAGTACCCCCAGGTCCCTTTCTTGATCGGATTTGGCCAATGTTACACCTAACATTTTATATTCATGTTCCTTATTTTTCTTAGCCAGGTGCATCACCTTGCATTTGTCTATGTTAAACCTCATTTGCCACTTTTCCACCCATTCCTCCAGCTGATTTAGATGCTTCTGGAGATCTTCGCTTTCTTTTTGTGACCCAACTGCCCGACATAGTTTTGTATCATCTGCAAACTTGATTATAATACTTGTTGTTTCCTCTTCAAGGTCATTTATGAAGATATTGAATAAGATGGGCCCAAGAACCGAGCCCTGGGGCATGCCGCTAGTCACCTTCTCCCAGTCCGAGAATTTCCCATTTATGCTTACCCTCTGCAATCTATTCTCTAGCCATTTGCCTATCTATCTAAGTACATCCCCTTCAATTCTGTGGCTTAGTAGTTTCCTTATAAGCCTTGTGTGCGGGACCTTGTCGAATGCTTTCTGGAAGTCCAAGTAAATTATATCCACCGGGTCTCCGTTGTCGATTAGTTTGTTCACCTTCTCGAAAAATTGAAGTAAATTCGTCAAACATGACTTCCCCTTCCTGAAGCCATGCTGACTAGCTCTCATCAGGTCATGATTCTCCAGGTGTTGCACTATGCTATCCTTGATTAGTGCTTCAACCATCTTCCCAGGAACCGACGTAAGACTGACAGGTCTATAATTGCCTGGTTCTCCTCTCGATCCTTTTTTGAAGATTGGGATGACATTCGCTATCTTCCAGTCATCAGGTATTTGCCCGGTTCTAATTGACATGTTAGCTAGGGTTTGTAATAGTTCTCCAATTTCTACCTTTAGCTCCTTTAATACTCTCGGGTGAATTCCATTCGGTCCGGGGGATTTGTCATTTTTCAGTTTGTCAATCTGATAGTATATCATGTCCAATTCCACGTTCACTGAGGTGAGGCTATCCTCTATGTCACCCATGAATACCCTTCTTGTTTCCGGTATTGTTGTTGTGTCCTCATTGGTAAAGATGGAGGCAAAGAATGAATTTAGCCTATCTGCAATTTGTTTGTCTTCTTTAATGCACCCTTTCCTTCCTTGGTCGTCAAGAGGGCCAACTGCCTCTCTTGCTGGTTTTTTCCCTTTTATATACCTGAAAAAGGGCTTGAAGTTTTTGGCTTCTTGCGCTATCTTTTCCTCATAGGCTGTTTTGGCGTCTCTTACCAGCTTGTGACATTTCTTCTGGTCGACCTTGTGTCTAATCCAGGCCTCGGTTGTTCGTTCGCGTTTCCATTTCTTGAACGAGTTTCTCTTACCCCTTTAGTTAGCCAAGCTGGCTCTCCTTTGTTCTTTTTTCGCCTTCCTTTGGATATCTGCAGGATGTAGAGATTCTGCGCTTCAGTGATTGTATTTTTTAGTAGGGACCATGCTTGATCGACCGTTTTGATTCCGGCTGTCTTATTCTTGAGCCGTTTTTTTACCATGACACTCATTTTGTCATAATTCCCTTTTTTGAAGTTAGAGGTTGTGGTTTGGGCCTTGTTTTTTTTTCCCTTCCCAATGCCAATTTTAAAATTGATCATGCTGTGATCGCTCGTCCCCAGGGGGAACAGGATTCCACGTCTGATGTTCTCCCAGTTAAGCCATTGAGGACTAAGTCCAAGGTTGTGGAACCCCTTGTTGGTTCTCCCACCATTTGTTCTAAGAAGCAGTCCCCTATTGTTTCCAGGAACATCGTTTCCCTGCCGCAGTTCGAGGTTCCTAGGTTCCAGTTGATCCCTGGATAGTTGAAGTCTCCCATGATTGTTACATTTCCTGTTCTACATTCATGGTTGATTTCCTCCATCATTTCTTCATCTGCTTCTTCTGTCTGTGCTGGGGGTCGATAATAGAGGCCAATTTTTGTGTCTGCATTGCTTTTTCCAGGGATATTTATCCAAAGGGACTCCAGTTTTTCGTTTCCTTCCATCTGCCCTTCTGACTCTAATCCTTCTTGGACATAGAGGGCAATACCTCCCCCTTTTTGCCCTATTCTATCTCTTCTGTATAGTTTGTATCCCTGCAGTACTGTGTCCCATTCATTTTCCTCATTCCACCATGTTTCTGTTATGCCAATGATATCAAGTTTTTCTCATCCCGCTAGTGCCTCCAGCTCCCCCATTTTGTTTCTCAAGCTTCTGGCATTTGTGTACATACATTTGAGCAACTTTTGTGCTGGCTTCTTTGGCTTTATAGTCTTCGCAGCCCTCATTGTATCTATTTGTGCTCTTTCCCTGTCACTTTCAATTTCAACATGCTCTTCCCCTATATCCAAGCAGTTGTTCGTAGGCTCTTCTTTGGAATCACCTGATGCCCGGGCCATCGACTGGCTGTCGACTGTCAGCTCTCCCCTGCTTCTCAGTTTAAAACCTTCTCAATGGTCCTCTTCATGTTTTCAGCCAAGACTCTTGCACCTTGCTTGGTGAGGTGCAGGCCTTCCTTTCTATAGTATCTGCTTCTTCCCCAGAATGCCGTCCAGTTGAGTATGAAGTCAAACCGCTCCTCATCACACCATCGCCTCATCTAGGCGTTGATTTCTCGCAGCTCCTCCTGTCTCCTTCCATCCGCCCTCGGTACCGGGAGGATTTCGGAGAAGGCCACTTTCACCTCCCTGACCTTCAGTATTCTTCCGAGTGAGCGGAGTCGACCCTTCATTTCCTCTCTGTCGTACTTCCGTCCGCTCACATCGTTGGTTCCCACATGGATAATCATAGCAGTGTCCTCTCCTCCTTCGCTGTCTATGATCCTGGTGATCCTGCTGGCTACATCCTTTACTCTTGCACCAGGCAGGCAGGTGACCAGTCTATCTTCCCTTCCTCCTGCGATGTGGCTGTCGACATTGCGTATAATGGAATCTCCGACAATGATCCCAGACTTCTTCAGTCGGTGGTTCTTAGGGGGTCGCAAGTCTGTATCCATGGTGTAGGACCTGTCCTCTCTCTTCTGTGGTGCATCCCCAGACTGGCTTTCATTACTGCTAAGTGTGTGGTCATCCTCAATCTCTGTTTCAGCCTCTTCTTCAAATGTAGTGGTGCCTCCTTCCATATCGCCTGGGCCCTTTTCCTTAGTTGATGTTTGGGTACTTATCTCCAGTCCTGGGGCCACCACATGTTGCAGGTGAGCTTCCTCGATGAATTTCTCTAAATCTTCAATCATTTCGCTTGCGCTGGGCTCCCCTAGCAACTTCTCCTGCTTGCCGTTTTCTTCTTTCTTAGCGAGGAGATCTTCTAGTTCTGCCACAGTTCCCTCCAGCAGCCGGACTTGCTGCTTCAGGCTATCCAGCTCTATGCATCGGCCGCAAACGTATGCCCTAGTCCCCGAAGGGAGGTAGTCATACATACTGCAGCCGGTGCAGAAGACTGGACAGCTCATCTTCTGTCTTCCGTGGGTGATCATGTCCTATTTTCCTTGTCTGTTGTCTCAGCTGGTTGTGTGTGTCCTTTCCTCTTGTTCGCTTCGCTCCTGTCGGTTGCGAGTTGTAATGGTGCTACTGAGATGTTAGCAACCTGGAAGAAAGCAAGAAAACAAACAGTAATGTAACTTACGTTCTGTGTCTCTCTGTTGGCCGGCTTAGTTTCCTGGCTCCTTCAAAGGCTCCTTCGCAAAGGCGGCTCTCGCTAAGGCGAGCGCCTTTGCTGCGCGCCGAATGGCTGTGCGTCATTGGCTCCCCTCTGTTTAAGGGGGAGTCCGGCGCGCTGGTGATGACGCGATGGGGTGGGCGGAGCTCCCTCTCGTCACTACCCGACGCTGCCTGCCTGCTTGTCTCTCCTGCTGCTCCTCTCTCCCTCTTTGTGGCTTTCTTCGCCGGTGCCTGATGGCTCCTGCACCGGCCGAAGTTGTGGACTAGGCGCCGCGGTCTCCTCTGTTTAAGGGGGAGTCCGGCGCGCTGGTGATGACGCGATGGGGTGGGCGGAGCTCCCTCTCGCCACTACCCGACGCTGCCTGCCTGCTTGTCTCTCCTGCTGCTCCTCTCTCCCTCTTTGTGGCTTTCTTCACCGGTGCCTGCTCTCCCCTTTCTTTCCCTCCAATATCCTTCCCCTTTATGACTCTCTCCTTTCTCTGTACATCAATTCCATCAGCACCACCCTTCCATACCACCCTGCCCCCTTTCTTTCCCTCCACCACTCTTCCATTCCAGCAATCCTGCTCCTCTCTCTCCCTTCATGCAGCAAGGTCCCAAGATGACTGTAGCTGCCAGCTGCCAGTCCACCCTACTCCGATGTACTTGCTCTGGAGCAGACTCAGCAGCCGCATGCTGGAAGGTCTCGCGATGACTGCATCTGCCGGGTCCACGCCCTCCGACGTAACTTACTTCTTCCGGAGCAGAGCCGGCAGACGAGTCATCACGGGACCTTCCTGCACCTCAGCGCGGCTGCTGACTCTGCTGCAGAGAAAGTAAGTCAGAGGTAACGTGACCATTTATTTTTTTCATCAAAAGGGGACATCTATTAATTGACTGTGTATCCTTTCTTTCATTTCTTTCTTTCTGCACTCAGGCCCCAACAATTGTCCCTTTCTATTTCCTCCCTCCTTCCTTCCCATGTCCCCAGTGCCTCCTTCTTGTGTCCTCAGTGCCCCCATTGCCTCCTTCCCGTGTCCATAGTGCCCCCAGTGCCCCCGTCCTGTGTCCTTAGTGCCCCCATCCTGTGTCCATAGTGCCCCCATCCTGTGTCCATAGTGCCCCCATCCTGTGTCCATAGTGCCCCCATCCTGTGTCCATAGTGCCCCCATCCTGTGTCCATAGTGCCCCCATCCTGTGTCCATAGTGCCCCCATCCTGTGTCCATAGTGCCCCCATCCTGTGTCCATAGTGCCCCCGTCCTGTGTCCATAGTGCCCCCGTCCTGTGTCCATAGTGCCCCCGTCCTGTGTCCATAGTGCCCCCGTCCTGTGTCCATAGTGCCCCCGTCCTGTGTCCATAGTGCCCCCGTCCTGTGTCCATAGTGCCCCCGTCCTGTGTCCATAGTGCCCCCGTCCTGTGTCCATAGTGCCCCCGTCCTGTGTCCATAGTGCCCCCGTCCTGTGTCCATAGTGCCCCCGTCCTGTGTCCATAGTGCCCCCGTCCTGTGTCCATAGTGCCCCCGTCCTGTGTCCATAGTGCCCCCGTCCTGTGTCCATAGTGCCCCCGTCCTGTGTCCATAGTGCCCCCATCCTGTGTCCATAGTGCCCCCGTCCTGTGTCCATAGTGCCCCCGTCCTGTGTCCATAGTGCCCCCGTCCTGTGTCCATAGTGCCCCCGTCCTGTGTCCATAGTGCCCCCGTCCTGTGTCCATAGTGCCCCCAGTGCCTCCGTCCTGTGTCCATAGTGCCCCCGCCATGTGTCCATAGTGCCCCCAGTGCCCCATCCCGTGTCCATAGTGCCCCCATCCCTTGTCCATAGTGCCCTCAGTGCCTCCATCCCGTGTCCATAGTGCCCCCAGTGCCTCCATCCCGTGTCCATAGTGCCTCCTTCCCGTGTCCAGTGTCCACAGTGCCTCCTTCCCGTGTCCATAGTGCCCCCAGTGCCTCCTTCCTGTGTCCATAGCACTCCCAGTGCCTCCTTCCTGTATCCACAGTGCCCCCAGTGCCTCCATCCCGTGTCCATAGTGCCTCCTTCCCGTGTCCAGTGTCCACAGTGCCTCCTTCCCGTGTCCATAGTGCCCCCAGTGCCTCCTTCCTGTGTCCATAGCACTCCCAGTGCCTCCTTCCTGTATCCACAGTGCCCCCAGTGCCTCCTTTCCGTGTCCGTGGTTCCCTCAGTGCCTCCTTCCCGTGACCATGGTGCCCCCAGTGCCTCCTTCCCGTGTCCATGGTGCCCCCAGTGCATCCTTCCCGTGTCCATAGTGCCCCCTTTCTGTGTCCACAGTGCCCCCAGTGCCTCCTTCCCATGTCCACGGTGCCCCCAGTGCTTCCTTCCCGTGTCCACGGTGCCCCCAGTGCCCCCTTCCCGTGTCCATGGTGCCCCCAGTGCCCCCTTCCCGTGTCCATGGTGCCCCCAGTGCCCCCTTCCCGTGTCCATGGTGCCCCCAGTGCCCCCTTCTCGTGTCCATGGTGCCCCCAGTGCCCCCTTCCCGTGTCCATGGTGCCCCCAGTGCCTCCTTCCCGTATCCATGGTGCCCCCAGTGCCTCCTTCCCGTGTCCATTTTGCCCCCAGTGCCTCCTTCCTGTGTCCATGGTGCCCCCAGTGCCCCTTCCCATGTCCCTAGTGCCCCCAGTGCCTCCTTCTTATGTCCTTCCACTACCTTCCAGATTTTGTCCACCCCCAAAACCAGCCTGTCTGCCTACCTATCTCCCTCCCAATCACTGCCTGGCTGGCCTGGAACGCCCTCTCCGACGTCAGAATTGATGTCGGAAAGAAGAATTCTTGTGGGGGATTAGCAGCAGCAGGGAAGTAAGATTGCAGGCGCGAACCGGGGGAAAGGAAGGGCAGGAGGACCCGGACCTGGCAGGAGGACCCAGGTAGTAGGGCAGGAGGCTGTGCACCCTCCCAAGCCGTGCACCCGGGGTGGACTGCCCCCCTGGACCCTCTTGGTACGCCACTGACTAGAACTAATGTGGTCTATCCAATGCAATTTTCTGAATCAGCCCCAAATAACCCCATAACAGGTCAAAAAACCCAAGGAACCAAGAAAAATTTTTTTGGGTTGGCCTGTGATAAAACGTAAATAAGGAAAGTGAGAATAGGATCCGTAGTGCAGGGGTAGGGAACTCCGGTCCTCGAGAGCCATATTCCAGTCGGGTTTTCAGGATTTTCCCAATGAATATGCATTGAAAGCAGTGCATATACATTGGGGAAATCCTGAAAATCTGACTGGAATACGGCTCTCGAGGACCGGAGTTCCCTACCCCTGCCGTAGAGGGTGAAGAGGGCTTTAGGAGAATGATGACTTCCTCAGAGAGGCTGAGGACTGAAGATTAAATGAGTCTAGCATGGCTAAAGGAACTGAGGTGGAAGATGAAGGAAGAGTATCATTTGGCAAAAAGAGGACAGCAGAAGGTGTGGAAGGTAATGACTGTCTTGAATGCATGATTTTTTATTTTGTAGTCAGAGGCAAAATCATCAGCAATTTGAGAGAAGGGATTGAGGAAAGTGATAAACCAGTGAGAGAATACAGCAAATGATAAAGATATGAAGGGTTAAGATCATGATTAAGGATCTAATGCGATAGATGTGCATTTTGGAAAAATGGACAGGGGGCATTGGTTGCTGTGCCATAAAAGGTGCTTGACTGTACGCAAATGTATTTTGCAAAGCTGGACCACTACGGGGGCCTTTTGGTGGAATCAGCTGGTAAGCGGGAGGCTAGAGATGCCAGAAGGACACGAAAGAGACAGATGCTATTTTTGAAAGTCTGGTATCCATATACAAAAATTACATATCAGAGGGCACAATATATTATTGAATAAATTATAATGGAATACTTCAAATTGCAAGAAGGGGCAGTTGATGGAGCTACACTGAAGAATGTCAAGATGGGAGGGGTATTATAAGGAATGGAGGGAGGGAATAAGATGTTTTGTTGCAGTAATGATTTGATGTTCATATGGCTTGGGAACATAGAATTCCATTTAAAACTAGATGAATATAATTCAGAAGAGCAATAAAAGGAAAATATATACTTACCCTGGTAAGCTCTTTTCCAGTAGATAGGTGAGACATTCTAGACCATAGGGTTATTTCCCACTACTTGCATGGTCTGCAGAAGAAATCCATTTCAGGTTTTTCACTCTGCCTCTATTGTACTTCACAGACTAGTTTAGCACCCTCTAGCAATTAGTACCCAAGCATAGAGAGACACTCATCTGTGAAGTAGAGGCACCTGTAACGACAAGCTAAGCTATTGTTCTGCTCATATAACTAAGCAGTACCATTAAGCTCCAACAGAGGCGACAAGAGAGTTCAGAACCATTACCAAGTAAGTACAAATTCTTGTCAATAATAATAATAATAATAATTTATTTCTTATATACCGCCAAAGCCATAGAAGTTCGAGGTGGTTTACAGTGAAGAAGAGCTGGACAATCAGCGAAAAGGTACAATCAGCAAGTACAATCAGTAAGTGGAACAATCAGTAGAATAGATACAATTAATAGAGGTAAGAAGGGGGGCTGGAGCAATGTAAGGGTCAGGAGAAGGTGAGCAGGAAGGGTAGGGTAGGAGTCTTGGGTTACAAATCGGTTAAATAGATTAGTTTTTAATAATTTTCTGCCAACCCAAAGGGTTGACGGTCTCCAAGAAACAGACTGGATAAGCAGAAGAAGACTGAAATCAGAATGTGAAACACACACAGCAAGGACAGGGTGGGTGTCTAGAATGTCTCACCTATCCACTGGAAAAGAGCTTACCAGGGTAAGTACATAATCTGCTTTTCCAGTGCAATAGGTGAGACATTCTAGAGACCATAGGGACATACAAAAGCAGTCCCCCAAGAAAGCTAGGGTGGGCTTGCTGTGCCAGCCCGGAATACCGAGGACCCAAATGGCAGAGTCTTGTCTGGCAGCAACATTTACTTTGTAGCAATTGGCAAACTTATGAAAAGAAATCCACATCGCCGCCCTGGAAATCACCTAAGGAGAAACAGATCTAGTTTCCGTCCATGAAGAAGCTATGCTTCTAGCAGAAAGTTAACATAAATAGGGTACAGTCGCCACAGAAGAATGTAAGTGGACTAAATGGTTCTACGGATCCATCTAGAGATGGTAGCCTTAGAAGCGGGAGAACCCCGCAGAATAAAATGAGCCACCACAACAGGTGACCAGAAAGCGAAACTCTTGAGAGACCTGCCAAGAATGCAGGAGCACCCTGCGCACGTCCAACTTCTTTAGCAGACGATCCTGAGATTGGAATCTGTTAGCTGAACCACCGGGAAATACACTTCCAGATGGCCATGTAAAGCCAAAACCACCTTCGGCATAAAAGGAAGGAACTGTCCGCTCTCAGGAACTCAGAGCAAAGGGTGTTGACACAACAGCGCCTGCCATTTGGAAACTCTACTGTCCCAAGAGAAAGCGAGCGACCATAAAAACCAGTCTGGAGAGTTAAATTCCAGAGAGAAGCATCTCTCAGTGGTTCAAAAGGAGCCCTAGCAAAGCTAGACAGCACCACATTAAGATCCCAGATTGGGAACGGATTCTGAACGGGTGGCCAGACCTGAAGATATTTGTGCAACACCAAGCAACATCCAGATGCAACTTTAAAAAGAACTGCCAATTCTGGGATCTAAAACCGGAGAGACCGGCTACCGGGATTCATACAGACATCACTATGAGGCCTTTATTCAGATCCACTTTAAGAAAGCAAGGACCCGTGACACCTAAGCCGAAGGGTCCATCTGTTCTTGGCACTACAGTGCTTAAAAGGCCTTCTACACCTTAGTGTAAGCCGGCACAGATGACGGCTTGGTAGACCTAAGAAGTTTTTAGCTATGACAAGCCCCGAATAGCCTTAAAAAAAAAAAAAAGTCTGTGCGCTCAAGAACTAAGCTATAAGAGCAAAACGACCCTTCATGGCAATGGGGTGAGAAGGTCAGGAAAGACACTCAGCCGCAGACTGTATGCCACCCACAACTGCATCAGATCTGCACAACAGGGCCTGCTATGCAAAGCTGGCACTATGTGGCCAGGGTGCAAAGCTGGCAGAATGATGTGGCCCGGGTGAGTTGCAATCCCCCGAAGGACCAGGCCAAACCGCAGCCAAGATGGAAAAACGTATAGAAGAATCTCTGGAGGCCACAGTTGCTCAAGAGCATCAAGTCTCTCGCTTTCAAGATAGATTTGTGACTGAAGAAGCGTGGAGCCATCTTGCTTTGCGCTGTGGCCCCGAGGTCAAGGTGGTGCTGCCCCCAGCGCCTCATGATTACATGAAATGCCTACAGCGCTAGGGTCCACTCGCCCGGAGCGCTAGACCAACGGCTGAGGAAGACTGCTGGAACGTTGGCCACCGCATCCACATGTGCCACCGTAAGACTTTCCACCCAAAGGAAAAGAAGTTGAGCCTCCTGAGCCAAGGGAGAGTTCTTGGTTCCTCTCTGATGAATAACAGATACCATTGCCATCAATGATTGACCACTTCTGTGGTGATGGAGTCCAACAGTCCTGAAAAGGACGATGACCTTAATAAGCCCCTCCCAGCCGCGAAGGCTGGCATCTGTGGATACTACAATCCAGGAGGAATTGCTACATGGAACGCTCTGGCAGAGTGATTGAGGATGAAACCATCAGGTCATACACACCCTGGCCTCCAGAGTCCAAAGTGGACTCAGCTCTAAGACATCTCAGTAGAGGCCCAGTGAGAGAGGAAGGTATTCTGAAGAGGATGCATACTTTCATTCGTCTAGGGAACCACATCCAGCTTGGTAAATCTGGAACCTACAATCTTTAGGACGTCCCACATTGAAGGGGCTGCATCATCAATATCTCCGAAATCTGTGCCCAGAGCTTCTGCTTTCGAGCCTTGGGCAGGTAAACATGGTCTGCTGCCGTATCGACTATTCCAGCAACTGCATGGTCATCGGATGGATCTTTAAAAAAAAAAAAAACAAACCCCAAAAAAACTGACAATTCAGCCCAGGTTTTCCAGTATGCGGAGCACTGTTGCTACCGTTGTGCGCCCCTTTTCTAAGGGCGTTCTGATCAACCAGGCGGCCAGATAAGGGTGAGCCTGCAACACCATCTTCCTCAGAGAAGCCGCTAGTGCCACCATCACTGTGGTGAAGGTCCAGGGTGCAATTGCCAGTCCAAAGGGCAGGGATGAAAACTATCAAAGCTGATCCAGCACATGCAACCACAGAAACCTGCAGTGATCTGGAAAAATGGGAATGTGCCATTTCATCTCCATAAGATCCCAGGAGGCCAGAAATTCCCCTGGATCATTGCTGGAAGGACTAACCACATGGTCTCGATCCAGAACCGAGGAAGCATGAGAGCCGGATGGAAGTGCTACAAAATCAGAAGCGGACTTCAATCTGTTGATTCTCTCTTAGGAATGATAAAATTAACATAGTATCTGTCTGAACCTGAATGTTAGCTTGGCACCGGCTCTACTGCTTGAATATCCATCAAGTGCTGAATAGCAGCTTGGACTGAGATCTGGGCTCCCAAAAGGAGAAGACATTCGTGCACATTATTAAAGTCCAGTGGGTCTTGGAATTTATTCAGTTGGGCTACAAGCTGGATTTGCCCAGCCTCTGTTAGACAAGTTTGTTAGTCTGACAGAGACTGGGCAAATCCAGCTTGTAGCCCAACTGAATAAATTCCATGACCCACTAGACTTTAATAATGTGCAGCCAGGCAGGCCGAAACTCTGAGAACCGAACCACCCTATCTGCAGAAGGGCCCTCAGCTCCCTGGTGTCATTGGGTCGTACAGGCAAGACGAGTGGCGTGAGACAGAGTGTGCCTGTAGCCTGGAAATTTCAGCAGGAGCCACGCAAAGGAGGATGCCTAGCACCCTTGGCCATACCTTACTATCTGGCAAGGTCTTTGGCTGATGGTCAGTTGCCAAAATCATGAGGTCAACCAAATCCTTGCCAAACCAGGGTTGCCTTGGAGATGGAATCACCAGCCCATTCGGCAGGCTGAAATAGAATATGCTGACACTTTTGCCAGCACCTTTAAAAGGTCATTGAAGCCATCCACTATGCATCCATCCCAGCCCACAAAAGCTGAGGATAAGGCATTTGTAGCTGAGCTAGACAGGTGCATGCCATAAAGGACATAGGCACTGCAGCTCCAATGGCTAAATTAGCTGGTTCAAAACTTTCCGGAAACCCACATCTACCCGGTTGGTTTGCATAGCTTTCAATACAACTGTCCCGTCACTAGGGAGCGAGTTGTGCCAGGTCAGCTGAGCCATCAGGGAATCTCCTTTGGGCTGCCACAAAAGCTGCGGACACTCCTGCGGCCAAGGATGCAAGCTGGACATAGCCCGAGCTTTCCACAAAGGACCCTCCTGAGAGTCAAACTGCTCCGGAACCATGAACTCGTATCTGGATGCCAGGAAAAGTTGCAGATTGCGAACAAACACTGCCGAGCTAGGGAGAAAAAGTTTAAAAAATGAAAGGAGCAGGCTGGGTATCCACTCTCAACTCTGGTAAAAATTCAGCAATGAGATCCAGTAGCATCCCAAACGTAAACAAGCACCCAAAAGTCGGATCTTCTCTAGGATCTGGAGCCCCAAATGGAACCACGGATCCAGCACTCAAGTCCAGATTCCCAAATCCGGGAAGAGCAGCACTGTCCAAAAAAGATCAGGGAGATCTAGAGCAGCCACTGGGACTCCTGAAACAGTCTGGGAAGGAGGAACATATGGTGCAGGCGGAGGTGCAGAGACCCCCGAGGCCACTCAGTCGAGATACATAGCAGGAGAACAGAAAAGCACCTAGCAGCCAGACCCATGGAGTAAAAGTCGGACCAGCAAGATTTAATAAATTCTGAAAAGGTATCTGGACCCTGGGGCAGAGAATCACCCTTAGATGACTTATACTTGCGTTTCTTAGGCTGCGGAGAGTCCATCTCAAGGTGGACAAAGCCGCAGAACCAAGCCCCGAAAACAAATGTGGCCACCTCAACGGGCTAGCTGAGAGTGTAATCACCTGCTTCTGTGAAGGGAAGGCTGAACCAGTAGTTACCACCGCCCCAGACTGCACCACGCGATGCAAAAAGGTTCTAAATACGACAATTTTGTACAAATTTGGAATGAATCCATACTAGGAGACCCTAAGGACTCCATTCTAGCAGTTTTCCTGGTAAAATTTCAAATTTTAAAGAAGCAGGGAAAAGTTGAAAAAGCAGTTACTTACTGTAACAGATGTTATCCAGGGACAGCTATTCTCACATATGGGTGACATCATCAACGGAACCCGGATGTGGACGCCTCACAAGCAGACTTGCTTGAAGAAACTCAAAGTTTTGAATCGAACGCACCGCGCATGTGCGAGTGCCTTCCCGCCCAGCGCAGGGCGCGTCTTCTCAGTTCAGATAGCTAGCAGAGAAGCCAACCAGGGGAGGTGGGTGAGTTGTGCGAATAGCTGCCTGCTGTCCTGGATAATACCTGTTACGGTAAGTAATTGTGCTTTATCCCAGGACAAGCAGGCAGCCTATTCTCACATATGGGTGACCTCCAAGCTAACCAGAATTGGATGGTGGGAGTGTTGGCAATTCAGGAGAATAAATTTTGTAACACTGCCTGGCTAAAATGGCCATCCTGTCTTGGAAAAACATCCAGACAATAGTGAGAAGTGAAAGTATGAACCGAGGACCAAGTGGCAGCTTGCAAATCTCCTCAATAGGGTAGACCTGAGGAAAGCTACTGAAGTTGCCATTGCTCTGACCTTATATGCTGTAACTCTACTGTGTAAGGGTAATCCAGGCTGGGCAGAGCAGAACGAGATACAAGCAGCCATCCAGTTGGAGATGGTACGTTTAGAGACAGGATGTCCCAACTTGTGTGGATCAAAAGAGACAAAAAGTAGAGGAGCAGATCTGTGTGGTTTGGTGTGCTCCAAATAGAAGGCCAAAGCAAGTTTACAGTCCAGAGTATGAAGAGCTGATTCTCCAGGATGAGAATGAGGCTGAGTAAAGAACACTGGAAGAACAATGGAATGGTTGAGAAGAAATTCTGATACTACTTTTGGAAGGAATTTAGGATGAGTACATAAGAACATAAGAAATGGCTTCGCCGGATCAGACCCTAGGTCCATCCAGTCCGGCGACCCGCACCCGCGGAGGCCAAGCCAGGTGTTCCCTGTTGAGAAACTTTGTTTACTTGTATCCCTCAATGTGATTTGCGAGAAGGTGTGCATCCAACTTGCCCTTGAATCCCGGAATGGTGGACCAACGGAGGACCAACTTGTTAGGATGGAAGACAGTGAAAGGTGGATCAGCAACTAAAGCTTGCAGCTCATTAACTCGTCGAGCGGAAGTGAGAGCAATGAGAAACACCACTTTCCAAGTGAGATACTTGAGATGAGCTGTAGACATTGGTTCAAATGGAGGCTTCATCAATTGAGCAACGACAACATGGAGGTCCCAAACCACTGGAGGCGGTTTGAGAGGAGGTTCGATGTTGAAAAGACCTTTCATGAATCTGGAAACCACCGGATGAGCAGAGAGAGAGGTTTCCCTTTAATAGGCTGATTGAAAGCCGTAAGTGCACTAAGATGGACTCCAATCGATGTAGACTTGAGGCCAGAGGTGGATAAGTGCAAAAGGTAATAAAAAACAGAAGATAAGGAGGAATGTTGAGGTTCCTTATCATGAGAAAAACACCACATAGAAAATCTAGCACATTTTTTTGAATAGCATTGTCTAGTGGCAGGCTTCCCAGACGCTTGTATAATGTCTCTTACAGATTGATAAAACTGAAGAGGAGTTTATGTAAGGAGGTACCAAGCTGTCAGGTGTAGAGACTGCAGGTTGGGATGAAGCAGAGATCCCTGACTCTGTGTAAGCAGAGATGGAAAAAATGGTAGAAGGTATGGCTCCCTGGTGCTGAGTTGAAGTAGAAGGGAGTACCAAGGTTGTCTTGGCCACCGAGGAGCAATCAGAATCATGGTGGCATGGTCGTTCTTCAAGTTGACCAGAGTCTTGAGAATGAGTGGTAAAGGAGGGAATGCATAGAGAAAGAGATTCGTCCATTCCAAAAGAAAAGCGTTTGCTTCGAGGAGCAGAACTGAGGCAATTTGTGGTTGTGGGGAGCTGCAAAGAGATCTATCTGCGGCATTCCCCACTGTGAAAAGATGTGATGAAGAGGCGAGGAATGGAGTGTCCATTCGTGAAGTTGGAGAAGATGACTCAAGTTGTCTGTCAAGCAATTGTTCGCCCCTTGGATGTAGACAGCTTTGAGGAAGGTGTTGTGACGGATTGCCCAGTTCCAAACCTTCAGAGCTTTTTGACAAAGGGAGGAAGATCCCATCCCTCCCTGTTTGTTGACATAGTACATGGCGACTTGGTTGTCCATCTGAATAAGGACTACCTGGTCGTGAAGATGTTGAAAAATGTTGAGAGCCTTGAAAATCGCTCTGAGTTCCAACAGATTGATGTGACACTGACGATCCGTACTGGTCCAGTGGTCTTGAGTATGAAGACCATCAAGATGAGCGCCCCAAGCGTAGGTCGAGGAATCTGTGGTGAGGACCTTTTGATAAGGGGGCGTTTGAAACAGCAAGCCTCTGGAGAGTTGGGAAGAGAGCATCCACCAACGGAGATACTGCTTCAAGGAAGGAGACAGTTATGTGTCAAGATAGAGGGTCGCAAACCTGTGTCCAATGAGATGCCAGGGTCCACTGAGGAATTCTGATGTGAAGTCTGGCAAATGGAGTCACGTGTACTGTTGAGGAATCTGTGGTGAGGACCTTTTGATAAGGGGGCGTTTGAAACAGCAAGCCTCTGGAGAGTTGGGAAGAGAGCATCCACCAACGGAGATACTGCTTCAAGGAAGGAGACAGTTATGTGTCAAGATAGAGGGTCGCAAACCTGTGTCCAATGAGATGCCAGGGTCCACTGAGGAATTCTGATGTGAAGTCTGGCAAATGGAGTCACGTGTACTGTTGAGGTCATGTGACCCAGGAGTACCATCATGTGTCTCACTGAGATGGAAGAGCGGGAAGACACTGTATGACAGAATTGCAGGAGAGCTTCCAGATGTTGTTGCGGAAGGAAAGCTGTGAGTTGGACAGTGTCCAGAACAGCTCCGATGAATTGTAGATTCTGAGAGGGTTAAAGTTGAGATTTGGGAAAGTTAATTTCGAATCCCAAGCGTTGTAGAAACCACGTAATCCGTTGGGTCGCTACAATAACCCCCTGAGATGTTGAATCTTTGATGAGCCAGTCATCTAGGTAGGGGAATATCTGAAGACCATGGTTCCTTAGAGCTGCTGCTACCACTATGAGGCACTTGGTGAACACTCTGGGAGATGAAGCCAGGCCAAAGGGCAGCACTCTGTACTGATAATGCAGATTCCCCACCCGAAATCTGAGGTATTTGGCAGGAGGCCGGATGAATGGGAAGGAGTATAAATCTCCTTAAGATCCAGAAAGCATAACCAGTCGTTCTGATCTAGGAGGGGATACAGGGATAGCATGCAAAATTTTTCTTTGACTAAAAATTGGTTGAGAGCCAGGAGATCCAGAATGGGTCGCAGATCGTCGGTCTTCTTCGGAACAAGGAAGTAACGGGAGTAAAAACCCCTGCTTTGCTGTTCCAAGGGAACTGGTTCGATGGCATGGAGACGAAACAGTGGTTCTCAAACTTCCTGAAGAAGAAGGGCGGTCTGGGATGGGCTGGAAAGATACTAAACTAAACTAAGCCTTAAGTTTATATACCGCATCATCTCCACGGATCAGCTCGACACGGTTTACAAAGCTTAAAAATACAAGAAGAGAGGGGAGAGAGAGTTTACAAGAGCATATGAAAAAGAGGGGAAGTAAGCAGGAGATGTTATATATTAGAGAAAAGCCAGGTTTTCAGTTGTTTTCGGAACAGTTGGAGGGAGCCCAGGTTCCGCAGCGGGATAGTGAGATCGTTCCAAAGGCCCGTGATTTTGGAGAGGAGGGATCTTCCCAGTTTGCCTGCGTGGGGGATGCCATGTAGAGAGGGGAAGGATAGTTTATGTCTGTGGGCGGATCTGGTGGTAGCAGGCGTTTGGGCGAGGAAGGATAGAGGGATTAGTGGCGGAAGGATGCCGTGAATTATCTTGAAAGCCAGACAGGAGCATTTGAAGTGAATTCTGGAAAGTACAGGGAGTCAGTGAAGATTGGTAAGTAAGGGGGAGACGTGATCAAATTTGCGTTTAGCAAAAATCAATTTGGCCGCAGTATTCTGGATGAGCTGGAGTCTGTGAAGACTTTTTTTTGTTAGGCATAGGTAAATGGCATTACAGTAATCGAGTTTGGATAAGATGATGGATTGTACCAGGACGGTAAAGTGTTTTTGGTGGAAATAGGATCTAACTTTCCTCAGCATGTGAAGGCTGAAAAAACATGATTTTGCCAAGGAATTCAGGTGATCGTTGAGGGAGAGGGAGGAATCGATAATGATGCCGAGGACCTTGCTTGAGAACTCAAGGTGAAGAACAGGACCTGTGGGTAGAGTGAAGAGGGTGGGCAGGTGTACTAACTTAGGGCCGAGCCAGAGTAGTTTTGTCTTTGATTCATTTAATTTCATCTGAACAGAGAGGGACCAGGCATGAAGTCTCATTATGCATGAGGTGATGTTCTCTTGGAGGTTTGTAAGGTTCTGGTCTGTTTCGAGGAGGATAAGGATATCGTCTGCATATGTGTATATTGTTTCAAGGGGGGATAGTTTGAGAAGCTTCAGGGAGGTCATATACATGTTGAAGAGGATAGGGGATAGGGGACAGGGGAGAACCCTGTGGGACCCCGCAGGATGGTGTCCACGAAGCGGATTTGGAGCCGTTTGCATTGACAATGTAGGAACGTGCGCGAAGGAAGTTTGAGAACCACTTTAGGACAAAGGAGTCTATTCCTATCTCAGAAAGTTGGATAGAAGCTTGGAGGAAGCTCTGGTGGAATCTGAGTGAAATGAAAAGAGTATCTTTCACTGATGATAGACAGCACCCAGAGGTCGGATGTGATTGTCTCCCATCGGTGGTAAAAATGATGGAGATGACCTCCAAGAGGAGGAAGATAGTACATAGACAGAACGGTGGAGGTTATGCTCTGTTTTAAACAGTCGAAAAGGCTGTGTAGCCTTAGGTGCAGCAGAAGGTTGAGATTTTTGTTGCTTCTGAGGGTGCTGTTGCATAGGAAGAGGGCAATTGTAAGGAGCCGCTCTCGAAGCAAAACGCCTCTAGTAAATTGGAGAAGGGCGTGCAGGTTGAGCAGGAGCTGGCTTTAGCATTGGTCTGACAAAAGAAACAAAGGATTTGTCATGCTCAGACAATTCTATGGTGGTTGCCTCAATGGATTCATCGAAGAGGTCATTGCCAGCACAAGGAATATTAGCCAAGGTGTCCTGAAAAGAAGGATCCATGTGAATGGTACGAAGCCAAGCGTGGAAGACCCATTTCAGAACTTTGAGTTCACACCGGCTGACGTTTACAGCGAACTGGCAAGACTCAAGGTGAGCAAAGCCATGGGACCAGACAAAGTGCACCCAAGAGTGCTCAGAGAGCTGTGCGGAGTCCTGGCAGAGCCATTAGCCATGCTCTTCAATCTTTCCCTAAGGGCGGGGAGAGTCCCACTGGACTGGAAAACAGCTAACGTCGTTCCTCTGCACAAAAAGGATTGCAGAGCAGAGGCTGCGAATTACAGACCAGCGAGTCTCACATTGATAGTGTGTAAACTCATGGAAACACTACTTAAACGCAAGTTAGACATGATCTTGGAGGATGGGAATCTGAGGGATCCCAATCAACATGGATTCACTAGGGGTAGGTCATGCCAATCTAATCTCATTGGCTTCTTTGATTGGGTAACAATGAAGCTGGACTCCGGGGAGTCTCTGGACATAGTGTACTTGGATTTTAGTAAAGCTTTTGACAGTGTCCCACACCGCAGGCTTTTAAGCAAGATGAAATCAATGGGGATAGGTGAGACGCTAACTACTTGGGTCAAAGATTGGCTGAGTGGTAGACTTCAAAGAGTGGTGGTCAACGGCACCTTCTCTGAAACATCGCAAGTGACCAGCAGAGTCCCGCAGGGCTCAGTCCTGGGTCCACTCCTTTTTAACATATTCATAGGGGACTTGACACGAGGGCTTCAGGGTAAAGTAACATTATTCGCTGATGACGCCAAAATATGCAATATAGTAAGGGAAAATAATTTGCAGGATTGTATGACGCAGGACCTGCTTACATTGGAGAACTGGTCCTCAACATGGCAGCTGGGCTTCAACGCCAAGAAATGTAAGGTCATGCTCCTCGGTAGTAGGAATCCGTGCAAAACCTATACCTTAAATGGAGAAACGTTGGCTAGGACGATAGTTGAGCGAGACTTGGGAGTGATCATCAGTGCAGACATGAAGGTTGCAAATCAGGTGGAAAAAGCATCATCCAAGGCAAGACAAATGATGGGATGTATCAATAGAAGTTTCGTAAGCAGGAAACCTGAGGTCATAATGCCACTGTACAGAACCATGGTAAGACCTCACCTGGAGTACTGCAGTTCTGGAGGCCACATTACCGCAAAGATGTGCTTAGAATCGAGTCGGTTCAGCGGATGGCCACTAGGAATATTTCGGGGCTCAAGGGTCTCTCGTATGAAGAGAGACTGAACAAACTGCAGCTCTACACTCTGGAGGAACGCAGGGAGAGGGGAGACATGATTGAAACGTTTAAATACATCACGGGTCGTGTCGAGGTAGAAGATGACATCTTCCTACTCAGGGGACCCTCGGCCACAAGAGGGCATCCGCTCAAACTCAGAGGAGGGAAATTTAAGGGTGACATTAGGAAGTATTTCTTCACGGAAAGAGTGGTGGGGCACTGGAATAAGCTTCCGGAGCAGGTGGCCAAGGCCAACAGCGTGCTTGACTTTAAGAATAAATGGGACATCTAAGTGGGATCCCTACAGAGACCTAGTAAGACACTCAGACTTGATAGGGCGGGTCAGTAGAGTGGGCAGACTTGGTGGGCTATAGCCCTTTTCTGCTGTCACCTTTCTATGTTTCTATATTGCAACAGAACAAGCAGCCGCTCGGGCAGACAACTCGAAGACATCATAAGAAGACTGGAGGAGATACAATCTGAGTTGTGATAGAAAAACTATGACATTTTGAAATTCAAAGTGCTTTTGAGTGTGCAAATAACTCAAAAATTTAGGTAAAAGAAGTAATAAAATGAAAATTATAATTAAGGACTTTAGAGGACATCATAGCATTTTGAGAGATGCGACGTCCAAATTCGTCCATAGTCTTCCCATCCCTTCCAGGAGTGCAATGTACCTGGAACAGCTGGAATGGTATGAGGAGATCCAGTAATACCCTGCCTGGAGAAAGACTCGAGGATGTCGAGGCAGCCTGGGTCGAAGATGAAACTTCGGCTGGAAAAGGCATCAAAAGAATAGGGAGACATGGACGAGGTAATCGAGACCGCTGAATCATCGAGGTGTGGAAGTGGATACCTCGATCGAGGAGTCGGCGGTCTAGGAGATGCAGGTGTAGATCGAGGCTTAATGGAAGACAGGCGCTCCTTAGAAAAAGAGCGATGCCTGGAAGCATGCCTCGAACGTCAATGAGAACTGTGCTTGGAAGCAGATCTCAAAGGTCGAGGAGCCTTTGCCCCGGCGATGGAAGCAGGCGATGCCACCAAGGAATGGATGGGGCATGGAGCTGTGGACCGAAGCTCCAGAGGCTGGATGGAGGAATCTTGATGCACTCCCAAAGACTCTGCTCCTTGCATGGAGAGTGAGGAGTCCTGTCGAGGCACGTGCAAAGACTCTGCTCCTTGCTTCACGTGCTTAGATGCCAGACCAGACACTTGCAAAGACTGTGCTCCTTGCATCGAGTGTGAATATGTCAGACTAGACACTCGCAAAGACTCTGCTCCTTGCACCGAATGTGTATATGCCAGACCAGACACTCGCAAAGACTCTGCTCCTTGCATCGAGTGTATACATGCCAGACCAGATACTCGCAAAGACTCTGCTCCTTGCATCGAGTGTGTATATGCCAGACCAGACACTCGCAAAGACTCTGCTCCTTGCATCGAGTGTGTATATGCCAGACCAGACACTCGCAAAGACTCTGCTCCTTGCATCGAGTGTATATATGTCAGACCAGACATTCGCAAAGACTCTGCTCCTTGCACCGAGTGTGTATATGCCAGACCAGACACTAGCAAAGACTCTGCTCCTTGCATTGAGTGCGAATCTGGAGCTCGGGACAGAAGCAAAGACTCGACCTCGCGGGAGACTGCTGATTTCCCAGCTGAAGTAGAAGAGGCATTGTCGAGGCAGAACTATATTTGCTCAATAACTGAACAAATTGCTGCTCAAACATGGTCTGGAAAGAAGCCGACAAGGATGGATCCGCGTCTGAAACCCGACCACCTGCCTTGGCTGGAGGTTCCACCGAGGCAGTGGAAATGTGCTTCGACTTGGAAGTCTTAAGCACCTGAAACACCACCGGTGGAACTGTCTGCTGTGCTAGCTCACCTGAAGATACAGCAGTCATTGTCGAGGAAAGAGCCGTTGCAAACGAGGAATGGTGATGAGGCTCGAGGTCGAAGCAGTGGAGGCCTGGTGGACCCTCGGTCGAATTCGAGGCCGGGGTCGACTTTGGAGTCGAGGAAGAAGTGGATTCCATCTGGAAGAGCCTCTCCACTGAAAGTAGACGACGTGTAAGCACGAGGTTGAAGAGCAGCACAGCGGTCGCATGACTTCGGTTGACACTGGCTACATGACACTGGCCGGGACATAGAAGAAAAAAACAGCCGCTGTATCGTCGAAGCCCATGGGCTGCGGCTGAGCGGCCTGACCCGGCAACCGGACAGAAGAAAGAAAAAAATTTTTTTTTAAAACAATAAAAGAAACACAGCGATTCGTGAAGAAAATAACACAAAACTGCAGTGAGAGAAGCATAAAGTTAGTTAGTTAAACACAGAGTTAAAGATGGACTTCTCGGCTCCGCAGAAAACTGAGGAGATGCGCCCTACACTGGGCGGGAAGGCACTCGCGCATGCGCGGTGCGGTCGACTCGAACCTTCGAGTTTCTTCAAACAAGTCTGCTTGTGAGGCGTCTGCATCCGGGCTCCGTCGATGACGTCACCCATATGTGAGAATAGGCTGCCTGCTTGTCCTGGGATAAAGATTTTTAAAAATTCAAAATGGCCATCAGACCCGAATTTGTACCATAAATGCGATGAACGCCCTATCCTGAAATTTTAAAAATTACTTGATTCAGGTGGGGGAACATAGAGGAACACTAGGAAACCTTCAAAACCCCTCAAAATTAATTTTTAAAAGATCATTGTTGGAGCTTGTCACTCCTCTGTACCGTATTTTCACGTAGATAACGCGCACCCGTGTAAAACGCACACACAGGTATAGCGCGCGGAAAACACAAATTTATGTACAGAAATTTTTATATACCGCGCACACCCGTATACCGCGCATGCTGCCCGACTCTCCTGTCGCCGCCAGACTCTCCTTTCGCCCGCCCCGACTCTCCTTACGCCCGCCCCGACTCTCCTTTCGCCCACCCCGACTCTCCTCTCGCCCACCCCGACTCTCCTCTGACCGCCCCGACTCTCCTTTCGCCCGCCTCGACTCTCCTCTCCCCTTGAAGTCTTGTCCCCACCCTGAAAGCCTGATGCCCCCCCGGACGTCCGATTCACCCCCCTGCAGGATCGCTCGCACCCCCACCCCGAAGGACCGCTCGCACGTACCCGCACCCCCACCCTGAAGGACCGCTCGCACCCCCACAGCCTCCCGCCCCCCCCATCATGTAGAAGCTCCTACCGGTGTCCTGCTGCTTCCACTTGGCGGTCCCGCCCTTTCTCTGATGTCAAGCCCTCTTGCCCCGCCGACTCCCCGATACGATCGGGGCAAGAGGGAGCTCAAGCCCTCTTGCCCCAGCCAACCGTGGCACCCCCGACACGATCGGGGCAAGAGGGAGCTCAAGCCCTCTTGCCCCCCCCGACTTGACAGGCGGGTTTGGCTCCCGTCTGTCCGGCCAACTACACAAAGGTATGGGGAAGGGGGGTGGGAGTGTCGTGGGGGTCGGCTGGGGGGGCGGTCGGAGGTTCTTGGGGGGGCGGTCGTTGGGGGGAGGGCGGTTTGCGTCGAGGGCAGGAGGGCTTGGGATCCCTCCTGCCCGTAATGTAGTGCGGGGTGGGGGTAGGGGGTCGCCGTGGCCAGGAGGGTTTGGGCTCCCTCCTGGCCCGAACAACTAGCGGGGGGGGGGTCGCCAGAGCCAGGAGGGCTTGGGCTCCCTCCTGGCCCGATATTGTCGGGGAGTTGGGGAGTCGGCGGGGCAAGAGGGCTTGGGCTCCCTTTTGCCCCGATCGTGTCGGGGAGTCGGGGGGGCAAGAGGGCTTGAGCTCCCTCTTGCCACGATCGTGTCGGGGGTGCCGCGGTTGGCTGGGGCAAGAGGGTTTGAGCTCCCTCTTGCCCCGATCGTGTCGGGGAGTCGGCGGGGCAAGAGGGCTTGACATCAGAGAAAGGGCGGGACCGCCGGAAGAAGCAGCGCAGGCGCAGGGCTCACAGAAGGGCCGGGACCGCCAAGAGGAAGCAGCAGGACACCGGTAGGAGCTTCTACATGATGGGGGGGGGGGGGGGTCCGGAGGCTGTGGGGGTGCGAGCGGTCCTTCAGGCTGGGGCTGTGGGTGGGAGTGTGTGCGAGCGGTTCTTCGGGGTGCGGGTGCGTGCGAGCGGTCCTTCGGGGTGGGGGTGCGAGCGGTCCTGCGGGGGGGTGAATCGGACGTCGGGTGGGGAACTATGTAAAAAAATTTTGTACAACGCGCTCACGCGTATAACACGCAAGGGTATGCGCGGTTTGTAAAAACACGTATAATGCGCGCGTTATATGCGAGAAAATACGGTACTCAGATACCAGACACAGAAGTCCTGCAGCTGCTCCCAGCCTTTTCAATGGCTGGTTCAGAATTCATTGCCATACTGCTGGAAATGCATCCTCCAAGCTGATCTTTGGGTTGCTAGTCAATCTTTTTCTGACTATGCCTGCCCTACGGACCACCGGATATGCACCTGGACAGGTGGAGGCGCAAAAACACAGCCAGTGCGCTGTGGAACACCACTGAGACCCCTAAGCGCGCTATACAGTCTGTGCTCGACCCCCCCCCCTCTGCTTAACAGGGATTGAGACTAGGTCAGGGACGGCCCTAAGCTGCAAGGAAGACTAAGCAGACTGACTAACAAGTAACCCGAAGGGATCGGCTTGTCAGCTACAGATCGAAGACTGTGAATTCTTGAGCAGGCAGAGCTTCAAATCCGTTTTAAATGCAAAAATACCCGCAAAAGGGACAAAACTACGTTAAATTAAAATAATAAAATGTGGAGAGCAGAATTCACACAGCTGCAGCCATGCTTGCAGAATAAAAGACTGCTAGAGGGCACTAAACTAGATTGTGAAGTACACTAGAGGCTGAGTGAAAAACCTGAAATGGCTTTCTCCCGCAGACCATGTGAGCACTGGAAAATAAACCTATGGTCTAGAATGTCTCACCTATTGCATTGGAATATGGGGAATATATCTAACTATGAAGATGGTGTACCTCAGTGGCGTACCAAGGGGGGGGGGCGGTCCGCCCAGGGTGCAAGCCCCAAGGAGGTGCACAGCTGCCCACCCTCCAGTGTTCTCCCTAGGGCAGTGGTTGGGCTCGCGAGCCACATGCTGCTCTTTAGCCACTTGAGTGCGGCTCGCGGCTCCTCTACTGCAGGGGTGCCCAACCTGCTTCCCTTCTCACTGCCCTCTCTCAAGCCACCGCCGCCATCGGGGAACAGGCCGGATCTCCCTGCTTTTCTTCCCCGCGGGGCCAACCAACTCTCGCCACCCGACATCAATTCTGACGTTGGAGAGGATGTTCCGGGCCAGCCAATCGCTGCCTGGCTGGCCCGGAACGTCCTCTCCGACATTAGAATTGACGTCGGGTGGTGAGAGTTGGTCGGCCCCACGGGGAAGAGAAGCAGGGAGAACTCGGTGCCGGTCTGTTTCCGATGGCGGCAGTGGCATCCTATTCCCCGGCGGAGGTGGCAGCATGTTTCCCAATGGCGGTGGCATGGGGGAGGGCAGGGAGCCAGAAAGAAAGGGGGCAGGGTGAAACAAAGAAAGAAAGAAATGGGGCACAGAGAGAGAGAGAAAGACAGACAGAGAAAGAAAGGGGGCAGGGTGAAACAAAGAAAGAAATGGGGCAAGGAGAGAGAAAGATAGACAGAGAAAGAAAGGGGGCATGGAGAGAGAAAGAAATAAGGGGGCAGGGTGAAACAAAGACAGAAAGAAAGAAATGGGGCAAAGAGAGAGAGAGAGAAAGAAAGACAGAAAGAAAGACAGACAGAGAAAAAAGGGGGCAGGGTGAAACAAAGAAAGAAATGGGGGACAGAAAGAGAGAGAAAGACATACATACAGAAAGAAAGGGGGCATGGAGAGAGAAAGAAAGAAGGGGGCAGGGTGAAATAAAGAAAATGTTTGGGGAGGGAATGAGGTCTGGAGGAGAGGAAGCATACAGGAGGCCGAAAGAAGGGAAGAAATATTGAATGCACAGTCAGAAGAATAAAGTGCAACCAGAGACTGATGAAATTACCAAACAAAGGTAGGAAAAATGATTTTATTTTCAATTTAGTGACCAAAATGTGTCCATTTTGAAAATTTATATATGCTGTCTATATTTTGCGCTATAGCCCCCTTTTACTAAACCGCAATAGCGTTTTTTAGCGCAGGGAGCCTATGAGCGTCGAGAGCAGCATGGGGTATTCAGCGCAGCTCCCTGCGCTAAAAACCGCTATCGCGGTTTAGTAAAAAGGGAGGGGGTATATTTGTCTATTTTTGTATAGTTGTTACTGAGGTAACATTGCATAAAGTCATCTGCCTTGATCTCTTTGAAAACCCACAGAATATAAATAATTAACATTTTCTCTGAATACAGTGTGCTTTGTGTTTTTAAAATTTTATTGTTGGTAGATCATTTTGACTTGGCCACGTTTCAAGTTTATTAAATTATTTGATTAAACGCTTTTCCAAATACAAAGCGTTTTACATTAAATAAAATCAGAATTTAAAAAAGAAAAAAAAAGAGAAAAAAAAAAAAGGTAAGGGGGAGGGAGGGAGGGGAGCTGCTGAAAGACATCTAGTAATCATTGCAGGCTTGACTGTGCAGGAAATTATTTTTGTAAAATCATGTTTTGTTATGTGACTGGCATTATTTAGACTTTAATTTCTATGAATGAATAGAATGAAAATGATATCAAATTACTTGCTTGCTTTTATGTGCATGCGCTGAAGCAAAGTGGATTGAGTGGGCTGAGGATGCTGAAGGGAAATGGGGAAAAGAGTGTGGGGAGAAGGAACACCAGGGAAGGGAGAGGAAAGAGATGCCAAGACCATGGGAGGAAAGGAAAGGAGCTATCAGACCATGGCGGGGGGGGGGGGAGAGATGTCAGGGGGAGGGGAAGGAGGCAGATGTCAGACCAGGTGGAAGGAAGGAGAGAAAGGAAGGAGAAGAGATGCTAGATAATGGAGTGGGAGGGGGAGACAGGAGGAGAGGAGAGATATGCCAGGGCATGAGGGAAAGGAAGGGAAACTAAAGGAGACAAAATGCCAGACCAGAGGGAAAGAAAGGAGAAGAGGTGCCAGAGGGAGATGCCAGGGCATGGGGGGAGAGAAGGGAAGGAGATAGAGATGCCAGACCATGGGATGGAGTGGGAAGGAGGGAAGGGAAGGAGAAGAGAGAGATGCCAGAGCATAGGGAAGGGGGTGAAGCCAAAATGAATCATGTACAAAGGCGAGAAAGGGCACAGGATATACAGTTTATTGAAAGGACATAGAAAGAGGGAAGATGCCATATGGAACAGAGAGAGGGTGGACAGTAGATGCAAGGGGCAGAGAGAGGGTGGACAGTGGATGCAAGTGGCAGAGAGAGAGAGAGAGAGAGAGAGAGAGGGCACAAGCTGGGTGGAAGGGGCAAAGAGGGTAGATATTGCATGGAAGGGAGAGAGGACAAACACTCTATAGAAAGAAGAGAGCAAAGAGAAGTTGATTAAAGCATAAACGACAAAAGGTAGAAAGATTTTTTTGTTGCTTTACTTAGAATCAAGTAGTATTGTAACTGTATTGATAAAATATTATAAATAGGAAATGGGGGAGAGTCACATGATGTGCTGAGCAGAGTGCGATGTGTTCTGCTCGAGCTCCGGGGCCCCGGGTCCCTTCCTGCCCTGCTTGACCTCCCCCAGCGTTTCCACCGTCGGCATTGGCTTTGGAGAGGTGCATGGATAGCACAGTTACTTACCGTAACAGGTGTTATCCAGGGACAGCAGGCATATATTCTCACATGTGGGTGACGTCATCTACGGAGCCCCAGCGCGGACAGCTTTTCAAGCAAACTTGATTGAAGTTTCAAGTTTGCTACACTGCACCACGCAGGTGCATGTCTTCTTGCCCACTAGAGGGCGCATCCCCACCTCGTGGTCCTCAGTTCCATAACTAGCAAAGAAGCCATCCCCGGGGAGGAGGGCGGGTTGTGAGAATATATGCCTGCTGTCCCTGGATAACACCTGTTACGGTAAGTAACTGCTTTATCCCAGGACAAGCAGGCATGATATTCTCACATGTGGGTGACCTCCAAGCCAACCAAAAAAGGGCAGGTGGGAGGATGGCAATTTAGGAAAACAGGTTACGTAACACCGACTGGCCAAACCGGCCGTCGCTTCTGGACAAAGTGTCCAGACAGTAGTGGGAGGTGAACGTATGAACCGAAGACCAAGTGGCAGCTTTACATATGTCCTCCACAGGAGTAGACCGGAGGAAAGCAACAGAAGCTGCCATAGCCCGGACCTTATGCCCCGTGACTCGACCATGGAGCGTGAGACCAGCCTGAGCGTAGCAAAAAGAAATACAAGCAGCCAACCAGTTGGACAAGGTGCGCTTGGAAACAGGACGTCCCAACCGATTAGAATCAAAGGACAAAAACAATTGAGGAACCTTCCGATGAGACTTGGTACGTTGGAGATAAAAGGCCAACACCCTCTTACAGTCAAGCGTGTGAAGCGCCACCTCACCAGGATGAGAGTGGGGCTTCGGAAAAAACACCGGAAGAACAATGGACTGATTGAGGTGGAAATCAGACACAACTTTAGGCAAAAATTTAGGATGTGTGCGAAGAACCACCTTGTCATGATGAAACACCATAAAAGGTGGATCCGCAACCAGAGCCTGCAGCTCACTAATCCGACGAGCGGACGTGAGCGCAAGCAAAAAGACCACCTTCCAAGTGAGAAACTTAAGATGAGATTTGTCGATAGGCTCAAAAGGAGGCTTCATCAGTTGAGCTAAGACCACATTAAGATCCCAAACTACAGGAGGAGGTTTCAGAGGAGGATGAACATTCACGAGACCCCTCATGAAACGAGTTACCAGAGGATGAAGAGAAAGAGACCGACTCTCGAGATGCCGATGGAACGCCGCAATGGCACTGAGATGCACCCGAATGGAAGTCGACTTTAGTCCAGACCTAGACAGATGCAACAAATATTCCAGCACCGAAGACACTGGAACCGAAATCGGGTCCAGATTGTTCGAGGAACACCAGGATGAAAATCTGGTCCACTTCTGGGAATAACAAAGCCTAGTCGAGACCTTGTGCGAGGCTTCCAAAATCTCCCTCACAGACTGAGAAATAGGAACTGAAGTCAAGGGGAAAGGAACCAAGCGGTCAGATGTAACGACTGAAGATTGGGATGTAACAGCGAACCCCGACTCTGAGACAGCAGAGAGGGAAAAACAGGCAGAAGCAGAGGCTCCCTGACACTGAGTTGCAGGAGCAGGGAGAACCAGTGCTGCCGCGGCCAACGAGGCGCAATGAGAATCATAGTGGCTCTGGCCGATTTGAGATGTACCAGCGTCCTCAAGATCAGAGGAAAAGGAGGGAACGCATAAAGGAACCTCCCCTCCCAGTCGAGGAGGAAGGCATCGGCCTCGAGACGGTCCCGGGAGTACATCCGAGAACAATAAAGGGGCAGTTTGCGAGTCTCCGGGGAGGCAAACAGATCCACCTGAGGAGTTCCCCAGCGGTCGAAGACCTCGCGCAGAACCCGGGAGTTCAGCGACCACTCGTGCGGCTGGAGAAGACGACTGAGTTTGTCTGCCAGACAGTTCCTCTCTCCCTGAATGTAAACCGCACATAGGAAGATGTTCTGGGAGACCGCCCATTCCCAAAGGCGCAGGGCTTCCCGGCACAGGGACCAAGAGCCCGTTCCCCCCTGCTTGTTCACATAATACATCGCCACCTGGTTGTCCGTCCGCACGAGGACTACCTGATCATGCAGCAGGTGGCAGAACGCTCGAGCAGCCAGAAAAATGGCACGAAGCTCCAATACATTGATGTGACAAAGACGGTCCTCTGCCGACCATAGACCCTGAGTCCGCAGACCGTCGAGATGAGCCCCCCACGCGTACTCCGAGGAGTCCGTGGTCAGGACCTTGCGATGCGGAGGAACGAGAAAGAGCAAACCCCCGGAAAGATTGGAAGAGTTGGTCCACCAACGGAGCGAGCGTCTCAAAGAAGGAGTCACCGTTATCGGACAAGAGACTGAGTCACGATCCTGACACCACTGCGAGGCCAAGGTCCACTGAGGAAGCCTCAGATGCAAGCGGGCAAACGGAGTAATGTGGACCGTCGATGCCATGTGGCCCAGAAGAATCATCATGCGCTGAGCCGATACTACAGGCGTCAGTGAAACCTGGCGACTCAATCGAAGCAGGGCCTCCAACCGAGGGGGGGGGGGGGGGGGGGGAGGAACGAACGGAGGCGAACCATGTCCAGCACGGCTCCGATAAACTGAAGGGATTGAGTCGGGCACAATTGAGACTTGGGAAAGTTCACTTCGAACCCCAGACGTTGAAGGAAGATGATAGTCTGTTGGGTCGCTGAAATAACCCCCTCTCTGGTCGATGCCTTGATCAGCCAATCGTCCAGGTAGGGAAAGACCTGTAGCCCCCGAGATCTCAGGGCTGCAGCGACTACCACCATACACTTCGTGAAGACTCGAGGGGACGAAGCCAGTCCGAAGGGGAGGACCCGATATTGAAGGTGCAACTCACCCACCTGAAACCGTAGGAACTTGCGGAAGGCGGGATGCACCGGAACATGAGTATATGCTTCCTTCAAGTCCAGGGAGCACATCCAGTCCCCTTCCTTCAAAAGAGGGTATAAAACCGGAAGCGACAACATACGGAACTTCTCCCGGACCAGGAACTTGTTGAGCTTCCGGAGGTCCAAAATGGGGCGTAAGTCCCCGGTCTTCTTTGGGACCAAAAAGTAAAGGGAGTAAAACCCCCGCCCCCGCTGGTCGGGGGGTACCCGCTCCACCGCCCGAAGGCTCAACAAGGCCCTGGCTTCCGCAAGGAGTAGAGGAAGCTGGGCTCGATTGCATGGAGAAGCCCCCAGCGGATGTTCCGGCGGCGTGGCTAAGAAATTTAGCGAGTAGCCCTCGGAGATGATCCGAAGCACCCAAGCATCTGAGGTGATCCCGGTCCAGGCCGCATGAAAGGCCTGCAGCCGACCCCCGATGGGAAGGGGGTCCGGCGAGAGTGCGGAGGGGGCCCGCCCCCATCCGCACATCACGTCAAAAAGACGACGCTGGCTTGGACGCCCTCTGCGCCTGAGGTTTTGGTTGGCCCGCTCTACCCTGTTGCGGGGGGCGCCGAGGCGGAGGCCTAGAGAAAGCCGGCGTGGACTTTTGCGGGTATCGCCGCGGGGGAGGTCTAAATGGCTTCTGCGGCGGGGCCCGAGGTTTAGGACGGATCAAGGAGGCAATGGAGTGCTCCTGTTCCGACAGACGTTTGGTCGCCGCCTCCAGGGACTCATCAAACAATTCTGAGCCCACACACGGTAGATTGGCCAGACGCTCCTGCAAGTTCGGGTCCATATCAACCGTACGGAGCCATGCCAGCCGGCGCATCGCCACCGCAAAGGCGGAGACCCTCGAGGCCAGTTCAAATGCGTCGTAAACAGCGTGGAACAGGTACAGACGCAATTGAGACAAATTGGCCATGAAAGTAGCAAACCCCTCCTTATGGGAATCTGGCATGACCCCATGATAACGGGGCAAGTCTTTCACCATGCGTCGAAGATAGGAGGAAAATGTAAAGGCATAATTGAGGACCCTGGTAGCCATCAATGAATTGGAATAGAGGCGGCGACCAAACTTGTCCAGGGTCCGCCCTTCCCGTCCGGGAGGGGCTGCCGCCGAAACCCTCGAGGGCTGCGATTTCTTCAGCGCCGACTCGACAAGTAACGACTGGTGAGACAGTTGTGTCTTCTCAAAGCCCTTACATGGGATGGTCCGGTACTTGGACTCCATCTTAGACGGCACCGCTGTGACTGTAAGAGGGGATTCCAAATTTCTCAGGAAGGTCTGGTGGAGGACCTTATTGAGAGGCAGCCAAGGAGTTTCTCTCTGGGGAGTGAGCAAGTCTTGCTCCTCCAAAAACTCCTTCGTATATTGAGAACCCGCGAGTAAGTCCAGGTCCAAAGCACGTGCCATATCCTGCACGAATCTGGAAAATGAGGAGGGCCTGGAAGGCGGGGAAGGAGTTCGGGAAGCCCGTGCCGCCAAAAAGGAGGGGGAAACCTCACGGGAATACTGAGGCTCCCTACTAGACCTCGAACCCCAGGAGGCCACATCCAGGGACCATGAAGGGGTCGGGGATCGCCTATTCCCCGAGGAGCCCTTGGGAGAAGTCCCCGGGGTACAAGGCACCGAGGCACGCCCCCTCCGTCTCGGCGAGGAGCCTCTCGAACCCCTGCCCTCGGAGGAACGGAAAAGCCTCGGGTTGTCGAGGCGGAGCTCCGAGACCCGCAACGTCTCACCCCCGGTCGGCGAGGAGCGACCGCATCTCCGAGGAGAACCCCGAGAACGCTTGGGCTTCCTCGGCCGACGCCTCGCCCGAGGCCGGCCCGAGGGCGAGGAGCCCCGGGAGGACCTCGAGGAAGAGGAAGAAGAAGAGATCCTCCTAACCCGACGTACCTTGTCCCGAGGCCGCACGCTCCGCTCAGGTTGGTCAACCGAGGCCGAGGTCGAGGGCAAGGTCGGGGTCAAGACCGGGAGAACCCCGGGGGCCGAAGCCGAGGGGACCGAGGCCGAGGCCGCCAACGCCGGAGCAGTCGAGGACGAGGCCGGAGCAGTCGAGGCCGAAGCTGGCTGCAGGTGTGCGAGGGCCCCGGACAGCTCCGAGGCAATCAGCGCTCGGAGCAGGTCCTGGAAGACCAGAACCCCCATCATGGCGGGTAGGTCCAGGGCCGTCGGGTGCTCTCTGGAGGGCGACCTCGGTCTCGAGTATTCCTTCCCTCGGGGCACCCGACTTTGACACTCGGGGCGGGGCCGAGGACGACCCACCCGCCGTCGAGGAGCCCGAGGATGGCTTCTTCGCAGACCCTGGAGTCGAGGAAGGAAGCGAGGACTTACCCTGGGCAGGCTTCGTCGAGGTAGCAGGCTTGGATGAAGCCGAAGGTCGCGGCGAGGTCGAGGTACCCGAGGCCGAGGTCAAGGCCGGGGCCGACGTCGAGGCCTTTGCCGCCGCGGGGTCCACAGCGAAGAGCTCCGCCATTCGGGCACGGCGTCGGCGGAGCGCTCGAGACTGAAAAGTCGAGAACCTATCACAGGACTCTGTAGGATGCTCAGGACCCAGGCAGAGCAAGCACCACCGGTGTGGATCGGTGATAGAGAGCAACCGATCACACCGGGTGCACTTTTTAAAGCCCGTCAAGGGACAGGACATGAACTCAAAAAATGGCCGAGAACGAACGATGTCCCGCGGCCGCGGCTACCGGGAGCCCCCGGAGCCGAACAAAAACCTTTATTTTATTTTATTTTTTTTTACGTTAACTAATACACGAACGAAGAAAAACAACAAATGAAACACAGCGACCGAGCGAAAACACCCAGCCGCGGTGTCAGAAGGGAAAAGCTAAAGAGCACAATTTCCACAGGGCTTCTGGCTCCGCGGAAAAAACTGAACTGAGGACCACGAGGTGGGGATGCGCCCTCTAGTGGGCAAGAAGGCATGCACATGCGTGGTGCAGTGTAGCAAACTTGAAACTTCAATCAAGTTTGCTTGAAAAGCTGTCCACGCTGGGGCTCCGTAGATGACGTCACCCACATGTGAGAATATCATGCCTGCTTGTCCTGGGATAAAAGTTTGTACAGTCCTGTAGCCCAGTCATGAGTGGAAAAAGGACACGAAACGCTAAAGAACGGGAGACGAGAGCTTTGAGGCCTGATTCCAAGATGGCGGTGGCAGACTTGGGTTCCGCACTTCCCCTCTCAGAGGGTCATATTGAAGCGTTGTCCGCTTCGGTGGTGCACGCCTTGGACGCTCGGTTTGAGCAGCTGTTGGGCCACCTCACGCATCTAGAGACCTTTCTAACGGAAACAACCCGGCGCACCGACGAGCTGGAGACACGGGTAGCGTTGGTCGAAGATGCACACACCGCGTCAGCGGCGGATCTTGTCTCCCTCAAAGAACAGCTGCAGTGACAAGCCGACAAGCTTGAAGACCTTGAGAACCGTTCGAGACGGGACAACCTGCGCCTGATCGGCTTACCTGAAACGGTCCCTGACTCACAGCTAGTACCTCTGTTGGAATCTTGGCTACAGACTGAGCTACCGCTACCGGCGGGCATGGGGCCTTTGAAGCTCGATTGGGCGCATCTGCTTGGCAGGCGTACTGAAGATCACACTCATGTCCGAGTCACCATCCTGAAGGTCCATAATTCTTCCCACAAGCCGGAATTGATGGGGACTTACAAACAAAAGTGCAACACGCTGAGCTATGAGGGAGCTCCTGTTCGCCTTTTTCAGGATTACTCTCCTGCACTACAAGAACAGCAGCAGTGTATCTCCAGAGTTTGTTCAGCGGTCTTTGACCGCAAACAGCGATTCATGCTACTTTACCCGGCAAACTTGCAGATTTGGATGGCCACCGGGTAGAAGAGCTATGCTACAGCTGAGGCGGCACAGGCCTACTTGGACGCATTGCCTGGGGAGTCGGGCCCTTCCTTGGTGGCCTCCTGAATTGGCTGGACCTGTGGTTGGTAACAGATGCTCTCTCGTGATCCTTCCCATGGTGCTTGGTCGCTAGCCCTCTTGTTGGTGGCCTATTGCCTTGCGCTCTCTGGAACTTGAGCTTGGGATCCCTTGCAGTTTCTTTCTTATCCTATGTTGTGGGGGTTTTCGTGGACCTGGGGGATTGCCTGCATCGGGGTGGGCAGTTCGTGGTTTGGCTGGATACTCGGAGCTCCTGATGTTGCTCTTACAAAGACATTATGTCCAGCCTGAGCCTGGTATTTTTCTTTTCATGGATTGTACGTTTAGGGTTATAGTGTGAGAGAGAGTGCCTGTTTGCGTGAGCATGTTATTTTGTGATTTGGGGGAGGGGTATGTTTGTCGGTGGAAGGGGAGATGATTGTACTATTGGACACCTGGTGGATTTGGTAGCCCTTTTTGGATATTCAGTGGTTTGGAGTTCCTCCTTCCTCTCTCCCCCTGCCGATGGACAGACATGGAGCTGACTGTGCATGAGTATGTGGAATGCTTGGTTTGGATGGATTTTGTCATCCTGGACCGGGGGGTGGTTTCCTTGGGTGGGGGGCTGGGGGCCCTGCCCTCATCATTAGTGACTCCGTCACTTCATCTCCCTAGGCGGGATGGGGCGAGAATTGGTATTGGAGAGTAAGAAGGAGGGTTGGGTGGGCGGTGGGGAGGGAGTGGGTTGGGTTTTGGGGAGCAGGTGGGTTTAGTGTGGGGGGTAGAACTGTCATCCTTCAGTCATTTTTGGGTGTTGTTTGCTGGGTTTTTCTACCTCTTTCTTGTCAGTCACCGCACTGCGAATGTTTCGGTACTTGTGGCCTTGGGGGAGGCTGGGTTCCTGGGATTCTCCTACATACTTTTCTTTGTTCTGTGCCTTTTCTTATTGGTCTTATAGGTGAGTACCCCTTTTAGGCTCACCTCTTGGAATGTGGGAAACATCTCTTTGCCAATCAAGCGTGCCAAAATTTTGACTGCTTTACAACGGTACCGTTCTGTCATAGTTAGTTTGCAGGAAACTCGTCTGACTGATGCTGAACATCTTAAGTTGCATAGATCTTGGGTGGGGGAAGTTTATTTTACGTCCTTGTCGGAGCGCCATGGGGGCATCGCGGTGTTACTTTGTAAATCTTCACCGATTGCCATTCAGGTCTTAGATGAGTCCTTGGATGGCCAATATCTCCTTCTACGCCTTACCTTGGGGGACAGGAGCTACCTGTTGTTGGTCGTCTATGACCCAAATTCTTCTGAATCCTTCTTTTTACAATAGTTGGTTCGCTTGCATTTGCGTTATTCCCAGGATCCTTTCCTCTTGGCTGGAGATTTCAACCTGGTCTGTGACCCGGAGTATGATAAGTCTGGACCCGTTGCTACTCCGTTACGTGCTAAAGGACATCTTCTTGCGGATTTTTGTGATACTATGTCTGTGGTGGATCCGTGGCATCTCCTCCACCCGGAGGTTAGGGACTTTACTCATCTATCACGGGTTCATAACACCTGGTCTAGGATTGACTATATTTTTGTGTCCCCAGGTTTATTTTCCTCAGTTGTGCAGACGGAGATTGGTCCTCTTAATATTTCTGATCACGCCCCGATCTGGCTTGATATTCATTTGGATACAGCGTATCTTCGCTCTTCTTATTGGCGCTTCCCTTTTTATCTTGAGAGTGATGTTGAGTTCCAGCGTTTTCTACGGACACAGTGGGAGGCCTATGTGACTGACAATGCTCAACCTCAGGACGATCCTGTCTTGTTCTGGGAGGCTGCCAAATCGGTGATTCGGGGGTCACTTGATCTCTTTTCTTTGTGCTTGAAACAAACATATCCACCAAGGCATTCTTACATTGGAATGGGCTTTACGGGCCGCTAAAAGGCCTTTTTCTTCTGCTCCTTCGGAGTCGACCAGGGAGCGGTTTTTGTCTACTCAGGGAGCTCTTAATTCTTTGCTTCATTCTCATTATCAGCGGTGGGTTGCTTATTATAATCATCGCTTCCAAAGGTTTGGCAGTAAACTGGGACGTGTGCTGGCACGCCGGGTTGACGCCAAGACTTATAGGCCACCGATTTTTGTGCTTAGGACCCCGGAGGGGGGCAGGGTATCTTGTACCTCTGAGGTGTCTGGGATTCTACTTGATTTTTTTGAACAATTGTATGCTGCCCTGGATGATGCCTCTCTGGAGCTTTTGGAGGATTATCTTCACTCATCGGGGCTGCCACGCCTCTTGGCAGAGGTGGTGACAGCTCTTGACTGTCCATTCCAAGCGAGTGAATTGCAGTCAGCCATTAAGACAAACTATTTAGTGGAGCTCGGACAAAGGAGCACTGTGAAAAATTGCAAAGGGACTTGGACAAATTGGGGGAATAGGCAGAGAGATGGCAGATGAAGTTCAATGTTGAGAAATGTAAAGTATTGCATGTGGGAATCAGAAACCCGAGGCACAGCTATACGATGGGAGGAATGTTATTGAATGAGAGTACCCAAGAAAGGGACTTGGGGGTAATGGTGGACATGACAATGAAGCCGACGGCACAGTGCGCAGCAGCCGCCAAGAGAGCGAATAAAATGCTGGGGATAATCAAGAAGGGTATTACAACAAGAACGAAAGAAGTTATCCTGCCGCTGTACCGGGCAAAGGTGCGTCCGCATCTTGAGTACTGCGTCCAGTATTGGTCACCATACCTTAAGAAGGATATGGTGTTACTCGAGAGAGTTCAGAGGAGAGCGACACGACTGATTAAGGGGATGGAAAGCCTTTCATACGCTGAGAGATTGGAGAAACTGGGTCTCTTTTCCCTGGAGAGGAGAAGACTTAGAGGGGATATGATAGAGACTTACAAAATCATGAAGGGCATAGAGAGAGTAGAGAGGGACAGATTCTTCAAACTTTCAGAACATAAAAAAACAAGAGGGCATTCGGAAAAGTTGAAAGGGGACAGATTCAAAACGAATGCTAGGAAGTTCTTCTTTACCCAACGTGTGGTGGACACCTGGAATGCGCTTCCAGAGGACGTTATAGGGCAGCGAACGGTACTGGGGTTTAAGAAAGGATTGGACAATTTCCTGCTGGAAAAGGGGATAGAGGGGTATAGATAAAAGATTACTGCACAGGTCCTGGACCTGATGGGCCGCCGCGTGAGCGGACTGCTGGGCGCGATGGACCTCAGGTCTGACCCAGCGGAGGCATTTCTTATGTTCTTATGTACGCTCCGGAAAGGCCCCGGGACCGGATGGCTATTCTGGTGAGTTCTATAAACTTCTCTCCCCTCAGCTTTGTGGTCCTCTGTTGGCATACTTTAACACTGCTGTAGCCCGTGGATCCTTTCCCCGCTATGCTAACGAGGTGCTTATTACCTTGTTGTTAAAACCGGGTAAGAGAGCGGATGATCTGGGATCCTATCACCCGATATCTCTCATAAACATTGATCTTAAGCTTTTTTCCCCATATGCTAGCTGACCGCCTGGCCCCTACCCTACCTACTGTGATTCATGATGACCAATGTGATTCATGATGACCAAGACAATCCATCATCCTCTCCAGATTAGATTATTGCAATTCCATTTACCTAAGCTTAACAAAGAAAAGCCTCCATAGACTCCAACTAATCCAGAACACCGCGGCTAAGCTTATCTTCTCAAAAAGTAAATTTGACCATGTCTCACCGCTCCTGTCCAAGCTCCACTGGATTCCTGTTATCTCCAGGGTCCACTTTAAATGCGCCTGCCTAACCTTCAAGATCCTCCACGGCATCCTTCCTCCTCTCATTCCTCTATCCTGGAATTCTTCAAATCCAATTTCCACTAGATCCACACGAAAACTAAAATTATCCTACCCCTCCTTAAAAGGCATCTCCCTCGTTGGTAAACTTGGGTCCTCCCTCCCCTTCAGAATCGCTCAGCTCTGGAATAGTCTCTCTTCCCCTCTCCGCAACTTGAGCTCCCTTCCACTATTCCGTAAGCATCTGAAGACCTGGCTCTTCTCCAAAATGTAACCCCGTCCCCTCCCTGGTACTCTTACACCTAACTCTCTTCTGATTACTTTATAATTCCACTGGAGTTCCGTTCATACCCAAACCATGTAAACCGTGTCGAGCTCCACTTGTGGAGATGATGCGGTATATAAACCCAAGATTTAGTTTAGTTTAGTTTAGTTTTGTTCGTGGCTGCCAGTCGGTTTGCAATGTACGGAAAGTCCTTTTTGCACTTGCCCATTGTCAACATCACCAGATCCCTGCTTTATTTGTTAGTTTAGATGCTTCCAAGGCTTTGATAGTGTGCACTGGTCCTTTTTGTTTAGAACCCTAGAGTTTATTGGACTTCGGGGAGTTTTCCTTCAAGCTATTCGTTCCTTATATTCTAATCCTCGGGCATCTTTGTTGTTCAATGGTACCCATACGGACTCTTTTCCTATCTTTAGAGGCATCAGACAGGGCTGCCCTCTTTCTCCTTTATTCTTTCTTCTTTCTCTTGTACCCTTACTTTGTACATTATGTCTTTTCGAGGATGTTCGAGGTCTCCGTATAGCGGGGATTCACTTGAAGACTTTGGCTTTCACTGATCTGTTTCTCATTTTTACTCAGCCTGAGGTTTCTTTACCACCTGCGTTGGATCTCCTCGCCAAGTATGGATTTTACTCCGGCCTTTCGCTCAATTTGGATAAGTCGGTTGCCCTCCCCTCTAGCAATGTGGTTCAGTTGACGTGGAGGGGTCCCTTTCCCCTCCAGTGGGCGGAGCCTGCGGTGAAGCACCTGGGGGGGGGGGGGGGTCCACATTCCGCTTGACCTCTCCCGTCTCTATTCTTTAAATGTAGAGCCTTTGTTTCTAGTGCTTGTCACTCGTTTGCAGTTAAGGCAGGGACTTCCGCTGTTGCTTTGGGGTAGAGTGCCTATATAACATGCTTATTGTACCCAGTTGGTTGTACGTCTTCCAGGTCTTACCGCTCTATTTGACATCTAAGGATGAGCAGCAGTTGAAGCGTTTGGTTCAGAAATTCCTTTGGGTGGGTAAGCGAGCTCGTTTGCCTTATTGGCTGGAGGATTCCCCTTGGTATAAAGGGGGTTTGGGCCTGCTGAATCTTCGCCATTTGACGGTGGGTTGTGGTGTGCATCATATTAATGATTTGTTTCGGGGTACTGCCCATTTTACTAATACTGCTTTGGAACTCTCTTGTTTACCTAAGACACACTTTAGTGCTTATCTCCACTCTGTATCCTCGGCTCAGCCTGAGCCCCTTCCTCTTACGGTTCTCCATTACCCTTTGCGAAAGGCATGGCAATGGGTTTGTAAATTTCATTCTCTTAATTCTGCTATTTCTCCTTTCTTGCCGTTACGCTTTAATAGGAATTTCCTGCCTGGGGTGGATGGGGCCAGTTTTGCCCGTTGGGAAGCGGGGGGATTCATTATCTGTTTCAGGTGGTGGAAGATGATGGAAGTTCAAATCTTTTGAATCATTATGTTTAGAATTCAATCTCCCTCGAACGGATGGCTTTGCTTACATGCAACTTCATCATTATATAGCCTCTCTGTCTCCCTGTCATCTGACGGCTTCTTGTAAGGAGCTACTATCCACGGCTTTCACCATAGGATCCCATTATTCTGTTCCTCTTAAATTCCATCATAGACACTTGAAGGATGAGCCCCCCTGCTTGATTATGTCCATTTGCGGGACGTTTGGGCCCGTGATCTTTCTGTAGATTTGCCTGATGATGTATTTTGTGCTGTATGCAAATTGCCTGCTTTTCGCAAATATACTACTTTTTGGGAGCAACATTATAAATTGAACATAACATAAGAACTGCCATCACCGGATCAGACCCTGGGTCCATCAAGTCCGGTTATCCGCTCACGGAGAGGCCCAGCCAGGTGCGACCTGGTGAAAACTTAGTCACCGGTAGCCCTCTATTTGCCTTCTGAGGATATGTGCATCTAACTTGCCCTTAAATCCTAGAATGGTTTTATGTTTGTATATATCTCCCAAGAGGGCCCACCTATTGGGGTTCTGGGCATCTGCTGTTTTTCCCCGCTGCGATGCCCCAGATGCTGGACTGGGCCATATGTTCTGGACCTGCCCAGCTATTCAGTCCTTTTGGAAGGCTATTTTTCGCTTTGCTGAAAGTATATGGACAGTTGTTATTCACCATTCCCCTTGTTTCTTTTTGGTGTTCCCCTTCATTTTTCCCCTAGGAAACCAGGGACTGCTGCCTTTCTCCGGTGGACTGTGGTGATAGCCCTCAAGTGCATCTTGCTCAAGTGGCTGGAGGTGGAGAGTCCTGACTACTCACTCTGGCGTTGTCGCCTTATCACCCTTCTGATGTGGGAACGTCGCGATATCCAGGACTTCTCTTCCCTTCCTGGCAGTACATTTCAACGAACCTGGGAGCCTTTTTGGAAAACTATGACTCTGGTAGCACGTAGACGCCTTCTGAACTGTTGATCTGTTGTGTGGACTTCTTTCTGTACCTGATGTTTACATTACTTGTAATTAAGTTATGGCTTGATTCTTTATAAATGGGCTTGAAGAATGACTGGGGATTGGGGTGGGTTGGGGGTGGTGGGAGGAGTTGTATACTATATTCACTCTACGTTCACCATGCTGTTTGGTGGTTTCTTGTTGTTTGTAGTGAGGTGGTATGGGTGGGGGGGCATCATAGTGTAGTGTTTTGAACTGACAAAACTATGAGCTTGATTTTTGTATTTTTCTGTGTTTTGTACTATTTCTTCTTGAGCTCAATAAAAACAGTTTTGACATAAATAGGAAATGGAAATAAGACAATTTTTTGGACTAAACCCTCTTTTCCTCAGGTCATACAGTACTGTACTGAAGAAAGATTTGGCCTCTGAAAGCTAATTGAAAAATGGATTAGTCCAATAAAATGGTATTTTCTTATTTCTCATTATTTGTTTTATTTTTATTTGTTAATTTGTAAAGTGGTGATTGTTATGTATCAGTTTTTTCAAATTTACATCTACTGTCTTTATATTTTTGCACAGTATTAGAGGACATGTGTTACTGTTTTTGTGGTGTTGCATTGTATGCAGAGTCTGGTTTCTTGGCGGTTCAGTTTAACTTTTGTCTACATATTTCTATTTTTAGTTCGTGATTATTCCATATTGGGCGAGAGTGTATCTCTGTTCTGTATGTATGAAAAGAACATAGTTTTCAGTTGGCATTGACTGCTGGATCACTTGACTGTGCAGGATCTGGCTTGTTTAGTTTTACAATGTATGTGTTGGTGTTCTAGTGCTCACTGCAGTGTTTAAAATGCTGCCTTTTCCTAGGTACACTCTTGCTGTGTGATATGTGGATTGTTACTAAAAATCATATTTTTCATATAGATTGGGGGGGGGGGTTCAAAAAATGATGGGCCTGGGTGTCACATATGCTAGGTACACCACTGGTGTTCCTTGAGCTATGCAAAGTTACCAGTGGCTAGGCTAAGGGATTATTTCCATCAAATCTTATACTGCGCTGAAGGAAAAATTATGTTCTTACCTGTTAATTTTCTTTCCTTTAGACGCAGCAGATGATTCCAGAGACCAATGGGATAGCACACATCTACCAGCAGGCGGAGATAGAGAAACTGATTAACAGGTGGTCCTATTGGCTGGCACTCCTCCTGTATCTTCAGTATAGCTCCTTGCCCAAGCATCCGTAACCATCAATAGGCATAGCATGTAAAAAAACTTCTTTCCCATAACAAATCTTAAATAATACAGAATACAACCATCAATAATAACAAACTTCGAAAGTTGCAAAAGAAAAAACCGACAGACATTATCCAGAAACATTGGGGCTCTGGATTCATCTGCTGCGTCTAAAGGAAAGAAAATTAACAGGTAAAAACATAATTTTTCCTTCCTTAGCAACAGCAGCATATGAATCCAGAGACCAATGGAATGTAGCAAAGCAATCCTCAATCTGGGTGGGAAGCAAACGTCACCTCCACAACAACTGAAGCACTAAACGCATCCACCGCATGCGCCCCCACATCCAACTGTTAATGCTGAGATAAAACACTCTCGGAAGACCAAGTAGCCATGAGACAAAACTCCTCCAAGGAAAAAACCTCTGGACTGAGTCCAAGAAGTAGCCATCGCTCTGGCAGAATGGTCATGAAGTTCTGTCGCCAACCGCCTCCCTGCCATCAAGCAAGCGTAAATAATGTCCTCCTGGACCCATCGAGCGATGGAAGCTTTGGATGCTGCCATACGTTTTGAGGCGTCCCTTGAAGAATACAAAAAGGTGATCTAAATAACTAAAAGTCGTTAGAAACCTAGCTTGTGGAGAACGCTACGCTCTTTCAAAAAAAAAAAATGCAGTGAATAAAAGCACATTTCCCCATTTCTCCTCCCAGGAAAAAGAAAGGAAAAGTGAGAGGGTCATAAAAGAAAGGATGACACCTCCTTAGAAAGAAATCGTGGCACCATCCAAACTAATACCCCAGAATATGTAAATCAGAAATAGGAATCCCCACCGAACAAGGCCTGCAATTCAGAAAATCGCCGAGCTGAAGCCCTGGCCACAAGAAACCCCGTGTTCAATGGCACAGCCCTTTAGAGTCTCAGAAGACAAGGATGAAATTAAGTCTTCGGTAAACTGTGAAGAAGTACCTTAAGACTTTACTCCGGACAGGGCTTTCTAAGAGGTGTATAAATATACCTTAAGAGGTGTATAAATATACCTTACTCCGTTTAGGAACGGAACCACATGAAGCTGAGAAGTAAGCGAAGAGCAATATACCTAGTCCTTATATCACGCTAGGAATGGCACTTGAAGCTGAAGGGAATTTAACGTTAAACCCTTGGCAATACACTTGTGCCAAAAAAGAACTCTGGAAGGGTGCAAATGTTGAGAAGTACCCAAGAAAGGAAAAACCTCCAAAAGGAAGCAGAAGCCACAGGTGAAGACGTCTGTATTGCCTGGATATGAGAAAAACAACCTGCTTCGCATAACCCTTACACGTCAGCCATGACTTTTCAAAAGCTAGGTCGTAATACCAAAGTAGTACGAATATCCATGTTGATTGGACCCTAGGTGAGCAAATCTGGAGATACCAGGAAACTCAACAGTCTGTCGAAAGACTCATCAGATCCGCATAGTAAGGATGGCACAGCCAATCCAGAGATTCTACAAATACTATGTCCTGAAAGCAAGCTTGAGATGGCAAATCCAAGCCATCATCAGCCAGGGAAAAATACTGAAAAAAGAGAAACCAGAGGCTAGAGAGAAGCCACGCTGCTACTCCCTCTGACTCTCACTCCCTGTGCCTGCCGAAAAAGCTAGGAAGCTTAGAATTTTGAGACGAGGCCATGAGGTCTAATTCCAGGAGATCTCACTTCCATAAAAAGAGCTGGAACGCCTGAGCCAAAATTCTCAATATCCAGGATGTAGAAGATTTCACCATTACTAGCATTTACACTTTCTAGAGCATACACAGCACTGTACACTGTAACATACAATAAATGGGCCATGCTCAGATTTCGCGGAGAGAAAGTCTATCCAAACTCTTTTCCTGACCCATAAAATGATCTGCCAACAGAAGAGGAAGATGAGGGTCCACCCATTGAAGTAGAACCACAACTTTACCCGCAACTGAGTACATCACCTACTGCCCAGGCTGTAGAGAAATACCCCCATCATAATACTGACTGAAAAGTCCTTCAGCGTCATTCCGGAAGAATGGTCTGAAGCTCCAGTAAGGTAGCCTGACCATGCTCCAGAGTAAAAGAATGAACAAGCACCGAGTCACCTCTTAAGACCAGACTCCTGTAGTTGAGGATGGAAAGCACCGTGCCCCCCAACCCGACAGCCCGGGATGTTTGGTGACCATGAGCTACTCCAGCAAAGACCGAGGCATGCCCTTGAAAAGAAAAATCTTGCTGAGCCACCAAATCATAAAGAGCAATGCTTGAGGAGCCTACCAAATAATTGTAGCCCTGAGATACCGGGAACCACCAGAACAAAAGCGACTGCTGTAGCGTTATAATGGGAAAGCAAGCCAAAGTTCCCAGTGGAGTCAGCAGCATGGATCCTAGAACCTGTACAGAATCCCATACTCTTGGTCATGGTGACCGAAGAAGAATGCAAACCCGAGACTGTGACCCATCGCCCTAGTCTCTGGGAAGAAACACATTTCTCTCCTATATGAATAAAAACATCGCCCCGATATACCTATAAATAGTACAGGAGAAAAGAGCGCTGTGCAAATTCGAAGATTCACGTCCACAGAACTGAGGAAAAGAAATCACCCTTTTCGTGTCAGTCAAATGGCCGACTGGAAGACGTCCGAATCAAGTAGTCAGTCAAGAAGAATGTAGGTGAATCGCCTGGTAGTGCCAAAACGGTACCACTGCCCACATTTTCTAAAATGTTCATGAAGCCTTGGGTAGGCGAAATGGCATGTGCCAAAAGAGAGGCAAGCAAACCTAGTGCCAATTCGGAGTCCATAGTGAAAATGTAAATATTCTCCCAGTTTTTCTGCAGAAATGTGTAACCCTGAGAAACTAATTCAGCAGAATGGGATCCAGCCTGCCCAATGCCCCCGTCTTGGGCACCATGCAGTAAGTAGAATAACATCCCTTAGTTCCTGAAGAACTACAAGAACTGCCCTGAGGACCAGTAACATTTAAAAGGGATACACAAAACATAGAGACTCCAAGAACGAACCGGAAACCTGAGGAGGATGTAAAGTTGTAAGCATCCTGAAAAATGTCCACAGCCCCCTGATCTGACATTATTGCATCTTCTCCCTCATGAGAAAGCCTGAAGAGTCATTGGAAGAAGTCAAGATCCCCTCAGAATGAAGTGCAGAAGGTCAGGGAACGGCAGGCTGAGAACTGTAGGATCTGTAAGAAGAAAGAAATTCTCCTAGGAAAAATCAAGTTTCATAATGTATAGAGTAGTATACTGTAACCATGCAACTCCATACGAAATACGTATGTCCTTTAAAGTGAATATGTACTAGACGCAATCAACATGCTGTATCTACTGCCCCGTGGAAAACAACAGCATCCTAACAGGTATCAGACAAAGCTCACATCGCTAATGAGAGCTTCAGGGATGAGGCTAACAGCCACATAGTGCATGCTCCTCCACGGGTTTGATAGAATAGGTAACTGGCTCCTGGTTAGAAGGAGCTGTCTGGTTGGAGGGTCTGTCTAGCATGGGCCATGAGAAAATAGCGACAGGAGAAACCAGCGTGATAAGCATGGAAATCTGAAGTCCAGGCCCCCTCAGAAATAGAGAAAGAGAGTCCTGGCCACAGGAAGATGCGAAGTGCCATTATACCCATAGAGACAGCCTGAACTTGGAAACTGTTAGTACTACCTTTAGGCATATATATCCTATGCCACTACTAGACACATGCAGCGCAGCACAGAGGCCCAAATAAGAAGGACATTTACCAACAGACAAAGGCTCAATCTGCAAGGACTCCAAGAGAGACAATGAGATACTTGTGTGAAAACAGGGCATTATCTTACTGCTATCTTACTGCTGACTTGCCGTATGTCGACCCAGTCCAGAGACAAACCGAGATTGGGTGACCTAGCACAGGTCAGAATCTCTCTGGTAATTCCCTTGAGTGTTAACCCGAGAGTCCGATTAAACTAACAGCTTCCTTCAAGTAAATACAGTAGGAACAGAGACATAAATATATAAATCTGCCCAAGCTTGTCCCAAAGCTGGTGAAACACATACAACTTGTCTGAACCGGAAAGGAGAGAAGCCGCAGCATACCCTGACCAAAGTCAGCTGGAAATAAACTACCGGAACACTGCAGCTCTCCTGCCATCACTGGAGACCCAAGCGCGTGCCTGATTCTCACAGACATGTGGCCGCTGCATTAACGCCCCTAGAAACATAGTCAGATTCAAGCCGCGCAAAATTTACCCTGCCGCGGCCTGCATAAAAAGAAAATCAGACTCAGGGAATAACCAGAAGAACGATGCAGTGCTTCCCACAGCGCCGGAAAAAACATGTCCCATCTCATGCGCGCTGCTATAAACCGGCACCTGCACAATCAGCTGCACATGGCCGTGACAAACACAAAGAGCCTCAGAATAAACAGGACTACTACTGCTGCACTGAAACCCAACAAGGAGAACAAGTGCGAGCATGAAATTGCACCGCTACTGCCGCGCTGTAACCAACAAGGAAACCAAGCACGTGCATGCAAAGGGCGGGAAAGTCCCAGCTCCCTCAACGGATTTCTAGTCATAGAAGCTTAGCCTCAATAAAATATCCATTCGTTAAACGTACGTTGACCGAACCCACAGTACTAAGACTCCCAAACAGAACCTGAAGTTCAAACAACAGCCTATTGTTAGGCCGGTTGAAGCCAGTAAGAGCTGGTTGTACAGCACTAAAAGGGCAGAATGTAGCAACTGTAGTCTCCCTTTTTTTTTTTTAACAGAGAAGGGAAAGAAGAAAAAATGGAGACCCAGTCAGACCCTCTATCATTGGAGGGAGGGTGAGGCAGAGACCTGGGGAGGCCCAGGTGTAACCCCTAAAGCCGGCACCGTTCAGCTGGACACCCCTGTCTCACTGAAGAGAAACCTCAACAGGAGAAAATGATTTTCCAGTCACAGCCAGAATTCAGGAGCTAGTTGAATAACGACCATTTCCTGCTGGGAGATAGAGCATACTGAAAATACAGGAGGAGTGCCAGCCAATAGGACCACCTGTTAATCAGTTTCTCTATCTCCGCCTGCTGGTAGATGTGTGCTATCCCATTGGTCTCTGGATTCATCTGCTGCTGTTGCTAAGGAATATTAATTTTTTGGGGGCGGGGAGTGAGACTTTGCTAAGGGTTGTAACTGTTTAGTGGGTAGGAATGAGGACACCGTGACAATGTTTTTTAACATTTGTGTTTATTGATTTCAATAAAAAGATTTGAACATGAAAATCTATAAAGACCTGCTTAGTCTTATTAGTATAACAGGTAGGTAGGTTAGTTAACATTGTGGACCTCAAACATCTTGGCAGTTAAAAAAGTGGAGCACTTGACAAAAATCATAAGCAGGTATTGTTTAAAAGTACCATCTTAGAAATCTAGATCAGATGAATTCTAGGTACAAGGAAGATGAAACGATAACTCTTGCTCCCAATTCAAGCAAGAATACTATTTAAATTCTACTGTCGTATTATTTAAATCCATAAATGGTGACGGCCCAGCCTACTTGAACAACCACCTAATCCAAACTACCACAACCAGACACAGGAGAACCCAGACACCATTCACATACCCTCCAATCAGAGATATCAAATGGAAAAAAACTGTATGATGGCCTTCTAGCCACATAGGCAGCAAAACTAGACCACCAACTCTCCAATCTACTAATCGCGACCCCAGACTACAAAACTTTCAGAAAAGAAATAAAAACCCTGCTATTCAAGAAATCCATGAAGACTAACTAACGCCGTATGAAACATTTCAATCCTCTGAAGCAACCCGCTCTACTCTGTTAACACTTTTGGACATGTCCAGAAATCCTGTTCTGTAATCTGCCTTGAACCACAAGGTAATGGCGGAATAAAAATCACTAATGTAATATAATGTAGAACAGTTAATAGACAAGGTGAAAGATGCTACTAGAAGAGGAAAAAATATTTTAAAAAATATCGAAAAACTAATAAAATCAAGGAAAAAATTGTTTTTGATTTCTTGTGAAACAAAAGAAAAAAATACTTTTCAACCAATGTACTTCCAAAAGGAGCAGATTCCATAATGTAAGCACAACAGATGAAAAAGCCCTATCATAGGACAATTTTCTTTTATCCTAATGGAAGAAAGGCCAACAACTATTCTTTGGAACAATGTAAAAGCCTGGTGGACACATACAATTCTTTCTATTATGATTTGGCATGCCTTTCTTATTTTCGCTTTATCTTTTGAATAAAGACAGTACATCAAAGCTAGACATATACCATAATTCAATTAATGAAACAGATTGTTGATAATACAGCACATTAAAAGCCAAGGTCAGTATAAATAAAATGTATTCCCTCACAGGCAAGCAATGCAGGATGCAGAGTGCACTTTCCTTTATAGCCCTCTTAGCACCTGTGCTGCTATATTCTGAATGACTAGAGCAGGGGTGTCAAACTCAGTCACATTAAGGGGCTGAAATCCAAAACACAGGCTAAGTTGTGGGTCATACCCTGCCCATCTCCACCCCAGACACCGCCCCATAATAGTACTAATTGTAACAACATTTTTTCCATTCATTTTTCATATATACACACACAATAAAAACTTATTAGCAACATATAATGGTTAACCACAAAATTAAACTATACAAAGCACACTGTATACTTCTCAATATTCATTCCTACCAGAACACAGACAACCCCTTTACAAATACAGGACCAAAAACTAAAAGTACTAATATATACAAGCAAAATCCTAAGATTCAAGACTTTGCATGCAGCACAACCCCAGAGAAATAGAAACAAATGCATTTCTTCCTGAACAGTGCAAAATATAGACAGCAAATGTAAATTCTCAAAATTGACACAATTCAATCATTTTCCCTACTTTTGTTATTTCCCTCCCTCCATACGGTGCCTCCCTCTGGCGGGTGTCTTACCTTCTGGCCAGCTCCCACCTGGCCATTTTATGTGGCTCGCGGTGCGATGGTTTCATTGCTGCCTCCAGTGTTATCTTCTGGACGGCTCCCTCTTCCTCACTGCCGCAGTGTGCACAAAGCCACGGGTGGTGGCTCCTCGCACCTCATCCGGAAGCATTCCCTCTGACGTGACGTCAGAGAGAAGGCTTCTGGTTCAGGCATACGATATGTATAGGAGCCAACACCTGCGGCTTTGTGTACACTGCGGCATTAAGGAGGAGGGAGCCAACCAGACGATAACACCAACGGCAGCAATGAAAACACCACATCACATCGCGGGTTGCATAAAACGGCCAGGCGGGCCTTGAATTTGACACCTGTGGACTAGAACCTTGGCCAACCAAATTTAAAAACTGATATTGCAACTAAGTATATATACTTGGATATATTCCTCTTCAGCTCTGTAATCCCAATATGAATTTCTCATAAAATCTCTCTAAATCCTATTCATCGATGGGTTTTACCTTTGGAGTTTGTATTACAATTTGCATGCACTTACAGATAAATAAGGCTTAAGTGTGCCCATGGGAAAAATGGAATGCTCACTCAATTCGGTGCAATAAACTCAGTCTTGGAATTTTTTTTAATTGAATCTGCTGCAGATTGAAATCATTTGTTTTAAATCAAATCCCACCTCAGCAAAGCCAATTCTGTTAAATATCATTCAATAGATCAATGTCTCCAAAATGTATTTTTTTAAAGCTATTACTTACCTTTCTCTTGAAGCTGTACCAAGAAGAGCTTTTTGTGTTCTTTGGGCTTAGTAATGTGAGCAGGAATATAGGGATACTGCAAAATAAAATATATATATTGTTGTTTATTTTTATTCTTCTAAACCAACCAAAGTTGGAAAGATTTATTTGAAAAAGTTAAAGAACTTCTGTGTAATAACTAACATCAAATATTCAATAGAACAAAATGAAATGAAATGTGGGAAAAAGTAGTAAACAATATAAAAATGAGCAAAAAAAAACCCCAACCAAGAGTTATAGAGAAATAAACTATCCCCCAAAAATGGCCATTGCATTTCTACTAGAAAAAGGGAATCCAGTTACATACAGCTAAACTTAGAAATTTGGGAATTTCTCCTCTCATACTACCTCTCCCAAATTCTCTCTCAACCCTGCAACTAGCCCACCATACCCCACAAACCATCCCTGCTGCACAAAATGCAATAACTAAGCCATAAATTACCTCCTCAAAACCAGCCATCACAATTGAAAAAGTACCCAACTACCCAACTACCCAAAAAACTACTTTCCTGTAACTGTCTCACTAGCCCACAGACTACCTCAGTTCTGAAACACTCCTTGCCCCAGTCTCACAAAACTACCTTGCATTACTGTCTCAAGTGATGCACTTACATGAAAACAGATTGCAAAAGCTCTGCATGCTTTCTTTCTAACTTAGTACATCCCCCTTCATGTCAGAGCAGAACAAGTAAAAGATGGCATTCCAATGGTAGTAGTCTCAGGGGAGGAAGAGTGGTGGATAATCAGAATGAGAATGGCAATATAAAATTTTATGACTTATTAGGCAGGAAGCCTACATCTCTGTATAGGCCTTTCCCTTTTATGAGTTCCAAACACACTGTTCATTTGAAGTTCAGCTTTATTATTCCTAGCTTGTTTTCAATTTAACTTTGAGGATCCTGATAAGAACATAAGAAGGGAAGCCAGGGCACGAGGTAGACTTCGGCGGGTTTATCCTTCTTTGCTTTTTTTTAGCCTTTCAGCAGCGCAGAGGGCAGGAGGAGGAAGCAAGAGCAGGCAGGAGGAACCGGGGTCGCGGTGAGAGGTAGCTCCGCCCACCCCCACCGCGTCACAGGTCACATCGGCGCCCGGGCTCCCCTTTAAGAAGAAGGGAAGCCAGGGCACGAGGTAGACCTCGGCGGGTTTAGCCTTCTTTGCTCTTTTTCTTTGCTTTTTTTTAGCCTTTCAGCAGCGCAGAGGGCAGGAGGAGGAAGCCAGGAGGAGGAAGCAAGAGCAGGCAGGAGGAACCGGGGTCGCGGTGAGAGGTAGCTCCGCCCACCCCCACCGCGTCACAGGTCGCATCGGCGCCCGGGCTCCCCTTTAAGAAGAAGGGAAGCCAGGGCACGAGGCAGACCTCGGCGAGTTTAGCCTTCTTTGCTTTTTTTTTAGCCTTTCAGCAGCGCAGAGGGCAGGAGGAGAAAGCCAGGAGGAGGAAGCAAGAGCAGGCAGGAGGAACCGGGGTCGCGGTGAGAGGTAGCTCCGCCCACCCCCACCGCGTCACAGGTCGCATCGGCGCCCGGGTTCCCCTTTAAGAAGAAGGGAAGCCAGGGCACGAGGCAGACCTCGGCGGGTTTAGCTTTCTTTGCTCTTTTTCTTTGCTTTTTTTTAGCCTTTCAGCAGCGCAGAGGGCAGGAGGAGGAAGCCAGGAGGAGGAAGCAAGAGCAGGTAGGAGGAACCGGGGTCGCGGCGAGAGGTAGCTCAGCCCACCCCCACCGCGTCACAGGTCGCATCGGCGCCCGGGCTCCCCTTTAAGAAGAAGGGAAGCCAGGGCACGAGGCAGACCTCGGCGGGTTTAGCCTTCTTTGCTCTTTTTCTTTGCTTTTTTTTTAGCCTTTCAGCAGCGCAGAGGGCAGGAGGAGGAAGCCAGGAGGAGGAAGCAAGAGCAGGCAGGAAGAATCGGGGTCGCGGCGAGAGGTAGCTCTGTCCACCCCCACCACGTCACAGGTCGCATCGGCGCCCGGGCTCCCCTTTAAGAAGAAGGGAAGCCAGGGCACGAGGCAGACCTCGGCGGGTTTAGCTTTCTTTGCTGTTTTTCTTTGCTTTTTTTAGCCTTTCAGCAGCGCAGAGGGCAGCAGGAGGAAGCAAGAGCAGGCAGGAGGAACCGGGGTCGCGGCGAGAGACTCCACTAGTCACCTTTCCTTCCTTCGAGCGACATCCATTAACCACCACCCTCTGGCGTCTGTCCGACAGCCAGTTTCTGACCCAGTTCACCACTTTGGGTCCTAACTTCAGCCCTTCAAGTTTGTTCAACAGCCTCCTATGAGGAACTGTATCAAAGGCTTTGCTGAAATCCAAGTAAATTACATCTAGCATATGTCCTCGATCCAGCTCTCTGGTCACCCAATCAAAAAATTCAATCAGGTTCGTTTGGCACGATTTACCTTTTGTAAAGCCATGTTGCCTCGGATCCTGTAACCCATTAGATTCAAGGAAATACACTATCCTTTCTTTCAGCAACACTTCCATTATTTTTCCAACAACTGAAGTGAGGCTCACCGGCCTGTAGTTTCCTGCTTCATCCCTGTGACCACTTTTATGAATAGGGACCACATCCGCTCTCCTCCAATCCCCAGGAATCACTCCCGTCTCCAGAGATTTGTTGAACAAGTCTTTAATAGGACTCGCCAGAACCTCTCTAAGTTCCCTTAGTATCCTGGGATGGATCCCGTCTGGTCCCATCGCTTTGTCCACCTTCAGTTTTTCAAGTTGCTCATAAACACCCTCCTCCGTGAACGGCGCAGAATCTACTCCATTTTCTCGTGTAACTTTGCCGGACAATCTCGGTCCTTCTCCAGGATTTTCTTCTGTGAACACAGAACAGAAGTATTTGTTTAGCACATTTGCTTTCTCCTCATCACTCTCCACATATTTGTTCCCAGCATCTTTTAGCCTAGCAATTCCATTTTTTATCTTCCTCCTTTCACTAATATATCTGAAAAAATTTTTATCTCCCTTTTTTACATTTTTAGCCATTTGTTCTTCCGCCTGTGCCTTCGCCAAACGTATCTCTCTCTTGGCTTCTTTCAGTTTCACCCTGTAGTCCTTTCTGCTCTCCTCTTCTTGGGTTTTTTTATATTTCATGAACGCCAACTCTTTCGCCTTTATTTTCTCAGCCACTAGGTTGGAGAACCATATCAGCTTCCTTTTTCTCTTGTTTTTATTGATTTTCTTCACATAAAGGTCCGTAGCCATTTTTATCGCTCCTTTCAGCTTAGACCACTGTCTTTCCACTTCTCTTATGTCCTCCCATCCTAACAGCTCTTTCTTCAGGTACTTTCTAATTGCATTAAAGTCCGTACGTTTGAAATCTAGGACTTTAAGTATCGTGCGGCCGCTCTCCCCTTTAGCCGTTATATCAAACCAAACCGTTTGATGATCGCTACTACCCAGGTGAGCACCCACTCAAACATTAGAGATACTCTCTCCATTTGTGAGGACCAGATCCAATATCGCTTTTTCCCTTGTGGGTTCCGCCACCATTTGTCTGAGCAGAGCCTCTTGAAAGGCATCCACAATCTCCCTACTTCTTTCCGATTCCGCAGACGGAACATTCCAGTCCGCATCCGGCAGGTTGAAATCTCCCAACAGCAGAACCTCCTCTTTCCTTCCAAACTTTTGGATATCCACAATCAGATCCTTATCAATTTGCTGCGATTGAGTCGGAGGTCTGTAGACTACACCCACGTAGATAGAAGTTCCATCTTCTCTTTTCAGAGCAATCCATATCGCTTCTTCCTCTCCCCAGGTCCCTTGCATTTCGGTCGCTTGGATATTGATCTTTACATAGAGAGCTACTCCTCCACCTTTATGCCCATCTCTGTCCTTCCTAAAAAGATTATATCCCGGTATGTTTGCATCCCATCCATGTGATTCACTGAACCATGTTTCTGTGATAGCAACAATATCTAGATCTGCCTCTAATATCAGGGCTTGCAGATCATCAACTTTGTTGCTTAGACTGCGAGCATTTGTGGTCATCGCTTTCCAGCTATTTTTCAGCGATAATCTCCTTTTTCATATGGATTTTTGTGTCTTTTCACTTTCCGTTGCAATACTAAGAAATGAGTTGCTGATATTGCTTATGTTGCAGCCTTTACTACTATCACATCTTTTCTTTTGCGGGGGGTGGTCTCTATAATTGTCCTTCGTACATACACCACCCCCACCTTCTAGTTTAAATGCCTAGAAAAATATTGTCTAAATTTCTCTGCAAGGTTTCTTTTTCCTGCTGTAGTAATATGTAGCCCATCAGTGCAATATAGCTTCTTGTCCTTCCATGTATTTCCCCATCCTCCTATGTACCTGAAGCCTTCTTGATGACACGAGGCTCTGAGCCATCTATTAAAGTCCTCTGTGTTTTTCATTCTTTGCTCTCCTTTTCCATATGCAGGCAGTATTTCAGAAAAAGCTAAAGTCTTTACAAAAGGTTTCACGCCCTCACCAAGCTCCCGAAAAGCTTTCTGTGCTGCAAGTGTGGAGTTGTTGGCCAAGTCATTTGTTCCCAGATGGATAACAACATCAATGTTAAAATCCTTAGTTTCTTCCTTAATTATAGTCAGTATTTGCCTGGAACTCCTGGTAGCTGAGGATCCTGGAAGACATTTCACTATTTTGGACTCCTCGCCCTGTGTTCCAAGGTTAATGCCTCTGATGATGGAATCCCCCAACAGTAATAGTTTTCTGTTTTTGGCTTTTTTATTTGTACTTAGGGTGCTCTTGTTCTCTTGAGTTTCCTTCATTGGTTCCAGTCTCACCTCCCTTCTGTTTTCCTGAGTATCGCAGTGCACTAGTGGAGCGAAGGAATTGATAAGCTCTACAGGAGAGACGGACTGCACCTGAGCACGACTGGGACGAGGATGCTGGCACGCAACGTCCAGAGCGTCATAGATTTGGCTTTAAACTGAGGAAGAGGGGAAAGCCGACAGTCGACCTGACATATTGGACAAAAGTATCAAATAAGGATACTGAGCAAGGACATTGGAAAAAAGGGCTCGGGACTGAGTGGGAATTTTTGGACAAAGGACCTAAGGATGCAACACAGGGGCCCAGGGCCAAGGACATTGAGCAAGGACATTGTAAAAAAGGGATCGGGACTGAGTGGGAAATTTTGTGAAAAGGACCTAAGGACGCAATGCAGATGCCCAGGGCCAAGGACATTGAACAAAGACATTGTAAAAAAGGGATCGGGACTGAGTGGGAAATTTTGAGAAAAGGACCTAAGGATGCAATGCAGATGCCCAGGGCCAAGGACATTGAACAAGGGCACTGTAAAAGAGAGCTCAGGGCCGAGTGGGAATTTTTTGAAGAAGGACCTAAGGACAAATTGCAGAGGTCTGGGGCACAAATGAAATTGGCAATCAGGACTAACAGAGAACAACGGAATGCAGAGGGACAATCAAAAATGGGGAAACAGGCTGAGGACGAAACAGACACACCACAGGAGGAAAACAACCGAGACGAGGCTTGGGGACTGGCAACTCACGAGGGGGTCGCCAGGAGCGCCAAACCACGAGGAAAACCAGCAAGTAGGGCGAACAACCGGGACTTACATTGCCTATACACTAATGCTAGGAGCCTAAGGGCTAAAATGGGAGAGCTGGAAGTTTTAGCCAACAAAAAGGGCCTAGACATAATTGAAGTCACAGAAACATGGTAGACTGATGATAACAAATGGGATGGCTTTACCAGGGTTCAAACTCTACAGGAGAGATAGGTCACACAAAAAGGGTGGAGGAATAGCGCTATATATAAAGGATTTCATACCTTCAACCAGGATGGAAACAACAGCAAGGGCGGATGACTTGGAATCACTATGGGTTAAGCTTTCCGGAGGAACTGGAGCAGACATAAAATTGGGTCTGTACTATCGCCCACCGGGACAAACGGAAGAAATCGACCAGGATCTGGAGGCTGAACTGGGGCAGGTATGCAAAAGTGGAAGTGTGGTGGTGATGGGGGACTTCAACTACCCGGGAATAGACTGGAGTATAGGGCACTCAAACTGCATGAGGGAGACCAAATTCCTGGAGGTCACGAGGGACTGTTTCATGGAACAGCTGGTCACGGAACCAACACGGGGAGATGCCACTCTTGATCTAATCTTCACCGGACTAGGGGGTTCCGCTAAGGAGGTGGCGGTACTAGCCCCACTAGGAAACAGCGATCACAACACGATTCAGTATAGGCTAGAAATTGGACCATCAAAGGTGAAAAGAACTACAACGACAGCACTGAACTTCAAAAAAGGGAATTATGACGCCATGAGGATAATGGTGGGAAAGAAACTCAACGACACCGTAAGGAATATGGAGTCAGTAGAAAAAGCCTGGACCTTACTTAAGTGCACGGTGCATGAAGCGCAAAACCTGTGCGTCCCCAAGTTCAGGAAAGGGTGCAAAAAAAAATAGAGCAAAAAACCCAGTGTGGATAACAAATACAGTGAAGAAGGCGATAAGTGACAAGAAGGCATCATTCAAAAAATGGAAAAAGGACAAATCAGAGGACAACCAAAAGGAGCACAATAAACACCAAAAGGAGTGTCACCGAGTGGTTAGGAAAGCAAAAAGAGAATATGAAGAGAGATTGGCGGGGGAAGCAACAAACTTCAAATCATTCTTCAGGTACATCAAGGGGAAGCTACCAGCAAGGGAGGAAGTGGGACCCTTGGATGATGGAGACAGAAAGGGAGTGGTAAAAGAGGAAAAGGAGATAGCTGACAGGTTAAACGAGTTCTTCACTTAAGTTTTCACGAGGGAGGACACAACCAACATTCCGGAACCCGAGGAGATTGTAAAAGGAGATCAGGATGAAAATCTGGTCCAACTAGAGGTGAGCAAGGAGGATGTTCTCAGGCAGATAGACAGGCTAAAAAGCGACAAATCGCCGGGTCCGGACGGCATTCACCCAAGGGTACTCAAGGAACTAAGGAACGAAATAGCTGAGCCACTTCGACAAATATGCAACCTATCCTTAAAAACTGGAGAGATTCCGGAAGACTGAAAAATAGCAAATGCCACGCCCATCTTCAAGAAAGGCTCAAGGGGAGACCCAGGAAACTACAGGCCGGTGAGCTTGACCTTGGTCCCGGGAAAGATGATGGAAGCGCTGATTAAAGACAGCATTTGGGAACACATCGAAAACACTGGGCAGCTAAAGCCGAGCCAGCATGGCTTCTGCAAGGGCAGGTCATGCCTCACAAACTTATTAGACTTCTTTGAGGGGGTAAACAGCCAGGTGGATAAAGGGGAATCTATAGACATCATTTACCTTGACTTCCAAAAAGCCTTTGACAAGGTACCACACGAAAGACTGCTAAGGAAGTTATGGAATCACGGGGTGCAAGGGGAGGTCCACCGATGGATCAAAAACTGGCTGGCGGACAGGAAACAGAGGGTTGGAGTAAAGGGACATTACTCAGACTGACAATGGGTCACGAGCGGAGTTCCGCAGGGGTCGGTGCTGGGACCGCTCCTTTTCAATATACAGTGGTGCCTCACACAACGAACTTAATTGGTTCCAGGAGCAAGTTTGTTATGTGAAACGTTCGTTATGTGAAACGCGTTTTCCCATAGGAATACATGTAAAAAAAAATAATTCGTTCTGCAGCATAAAATATGCTAAGATGACATAAAAAAGATAAATTTTTTGTTATTATTTTTATTTAGATACATCTAAAAACATACATCTCCCTGTCCTTTTACTTCCACTATCTTCCTATCCCATCTCTATTCCCTTTTGTCCCTCTCCCCATGATCAATCATCTCACCACCTCTCTCTGCCCTCACCCTCAGGGTTCAAGATTGCTTCCACTCTTTTTCCTGTTGTTCTCTCTGCCTGTCACCCTATGATTTAGCATCCCTTCTGCCCTTGTCCAATATTTCCCCTTCTCTCCCTCCCTCTCATCCCCTGCTCCAACATGTGCTTTCAGCGGCCTTCTCCCCCCTTAAGCGTCTTTTCTTCTCCACTCCACCTTTCCTCCCTCCCTGCCTCCACCTTTGTGGCGCTTTTGCACCCGACCGACAACAGAACAGGCCCGGTCGGACAAATCTCCCTGTCCTGTAGCCGCGAATCTAAATTACCTTCTTACAGCAGCTGGATTATTGAAGCTGCTGTAAGAGGTAATTTAGATTCGCGGCTACAGGGCAGGGAGGTTTGTCGGCCGGGCCTGTTGTCAGTCGATCGGGGGACCTGACCAGCTGTGCACATTCTTCGGGGCGGACCGCCCCCTCCCCCCTCTTTCGTTCGCCATTGCCTTCTTCCTACCTGCCCTGCCGCAGCCGCACACAGCCGACCGGAAGTCTTCCTGATGTCAGCGCTGACGTCGGAGGAAGGGAGGGCTTTGCTTAAGCCCTCCCTCCGACGTCAGCGCTGACATCGGGAAGATTTCCGTTCGGCTGTGTGCTGCGACAGGGCAGGTAAGGAGAAGGAGACTACCCTCGACCAACCCCGCTGCGATCCAACCCCGCAGGAACCCCGGAAGGATGCAGCTCGGGCGACTTCGTTGTGTGAAACGAAGTAAGTTATACGGATCACGACATAAAGTTCGTTGTGCGCAGCGTCCGCTGTGCGAGGCGGCCGTTATGCGAGGCACCACTGTATTTATTAACGACCCGGAGGCAGGAACAAAATGTGAGGTTATCAAATTTGCGGACGACACCAAACTATACAGCAGGGTTGAAAACACGGAGGACTGCAAAGATCTCCAAAAAGATCTGACAGCGCTGGAAGAGTGGGCCAAAAAGTGGCAAATGAGCTTCAACATAGGGAAATGCAAGGTCATGCATGTAGGGAAAAAGAACCTGATGTTCACTTACAAAATGGGGGGATCACCGCAGGGGGTGAGTAACCTTGAAAGAAACCTGGGAGTGATGGTAGACACATCATTGAAGGCGTCAGCGCAGTGTGCCACAGCCTCAAGGAAGGCAAACAAAATGTTGGGCATCATTAAGAAGGGTATCACGTCCAGGACGAAGGAAGTCATCCTGCCACTGTACCGTGCAATGATGCGCCCGCACCTGGAGTACTGTGTCCAGTGCTGGTCGCCGTACCTCAAGAAGGACATGGCGGTACTTGAGAGAGTCCAGAGAAGAGCAACTAAGCTAATAAAGGGTATGGAGGACCTCTCATACACTGACAGACTGAAAAAGCTGGGGCTTTTCTCCCTGGAAAAGCGGAGACTTAGAGGGGACATGATAGAAACCTTCAAGATCATGAAGGGCATAGAAAGAGTAGACAGGGACAGATTTTTTAAATTATGGGGAACCACAAGTACAAGGGGGCACTCAGAGAAATTGCCAGGAAGTTCTTTTTCACCCAGAGGGTGGTGGGTACATGGAACACGCTACCGGAGGATGTGATAAGCAGGAGCACGCTACGGGGCTTCAAAGAAGGTTTGGATAGGTATCTGGAGGACAAAGGGATTGAGGGGTACAGATAGGAGTAGAGGTAGGTTATAGGGATAGGATTAGAGGCAGTTACAAAATTAGTCAGGGACCGCTGTTCAGGCAATAGGCCTGATGGGCCGCCGCGGGAGCGGACCGCTGGGCAAGATGGACCTCTGGTCTGCCTCAGCGGAGGCAACTTCTTATGTTCTTATAAGAGAAAGTGAATCTAATATAATAAAATGCTAAGCGCACATGCGCACTCCTACCTGCGTGTTGCCTGATCTGTATGTCCGTGGAGGAAGGAGTGCGCATGCGCACCTACAACTGCCCCACAATGCTGGTGACTGTTCTGCTTTCTCAATTTTGCCGGACATCTCGGGGCCGGGCTGGAGGCTGCAGCAGCCACTGCTCTGTAATTCCGTGCGCCACGAGGCCCAGCCCGCCGCCGCCCGCCCAGGTCTCGCTCGCTGAGCGACAGAGCCGCGGCCCTGCCCAGAGCCTAGCCGCAAGCCCGGGTCACAATGCCACCCCGTGGCCGCAGCTCCACGTGCACATGAAGCGACATGCTCTTAAACGCAATGGACGCACGCCGCTCTATGATAGTGACATGCGCTCCCTAAGAGACACCGACACAGACCCCTCTACACAGTGAGTATGCACTGCTACATGGGCATCACATCCACCTTTCTCAGGATACAAAAACTCCAAATTTATACAGCCAAGTCTAAAGCCCATTCATATAGGGAAGTAGGGTGGGGGGAAATGCTGCTGCACAGGGACATGGAGGGGGAGGGAATGCTACTGTGGCTGTTGCACAGGGAAGTGGGGGGGAAACAAGACAGACAGCGGGAGGAAGGCAGACAGAAAGAAAAGAAGAAAGACACAGGGGCAGGGAGAGACACAGAAAGAGACAGACAAAGGGGGCCAGGGAGAGAGACAGACAGAAACAAAGACAGAGGGAGGGAGAGAGAGACAGAAATAAAGAAAGACAGACAGACATATATTCTAGCACCCGTTAATGTAACGGGCTAAAATACTAGTAAGTAGATATTCATTTTGGAAAGACATTCAACAAAAGAGGAAACTGTAGGGCCCTGTGCTATATGCTAATGTAGTTATCTCAATAGGGGAGCATTTTTTGCCCAATACCTTGGAACGGATTTTCTATAAATGAAAAATATAATCTAATTGGTAAAAATATTCATAAACATATGTTTAGGAAAAATGTATTTATATTTAGCAAAACATTTAGATTCTACCACCACTAATTATTTTCTATAGTGCTACTAGATATATGCAGCGCTTTACACATATTGAGAGATTATATCTCATTGGACAATTTTCGAACTGTTAATACAGTGTTGACCTCTGTGGTTTGATTGCTGAAATTTGCTTTATCTAGGTTTGAATAAATATGTAATTCATTCTTCACAACTGGCACAGAATGCTGCTGCACAAGATTATTAAGCATGCGTCCAATTTTGACCACATTACACCTATTTTGCGTGATTTACATGGGCTACCCATTACATCTCGCATTGAATTTGAGATTTAAGGTATTAAGAGACAGTGGTTCTGTGTGTTCTTTATTTTGTACATACCATCCAACATGATCACTATGTTCAGAGAGTCAAATGTTGCTTGAAATTCAGTCATTTAAATGAGTGACTCCGTGATATCGATATAGGGAGCTCCTATGTGGAATGCTTTGCCTGTTGAGGTTAAGAGAACTTCCAGAATTTTGCAGTTTAGGAAATATGTGAAGACAATTTTGTTTAAGCAAGTTTTTACTTGAAAGTAATTCTTTTTTATTTCATGATTATATGTTTTGATTTTATTGTGTATATTTTATTGTACCCTGCACAGAATTGCAGGATGCTGCAGGCAATACATTTTTAAATAAATAAATAAATATGCAGATACTTTCTCCTTTCCTAGTAGGGTCACAATCTGTTTTTGTACCTGGGACACTTAGATTTGCCCAGGGTCACATGGAGCTGCAGTGAGAATTGAACCCAGTTTCCTAGTATCAAAAGCCCAGATTCACTAAAGAAATCGACTCAATCACTGTTGGCCGATTCTCTGGCCGATTTTCAAACAGCGAGATGCAAATCATTTGCATGCAAACTCACTAACTCAATCGCTCAGTAAGCAGCCTCCTGTCACTGCTGTCAGGGCTTCTGCCGGGTTTTTTTTTTCCTTTTTTTTTTTAATGGCACAGATATTTTGCATGTATTACACACGCAAAATATCTGCTCAATTAAAAAAAAAAAGAAAGAAAGAAAGAAAAAAAAAAAAAAAAAAAAAGACACCCCCCCGACAAAGTGCCCCCTCCCTCCTAGAACCCAAAAAATGGCAGGAGGGATGCCCACTCCCTCCAGCCACCAGATGCTGCTCCTAATGATCTCTCCCCCACCCCCGCGAATATGGCAAGAGGGTTGCCCACTCCTGCCTGCCGTCAGCTACCCCCTCCTGTATCTTTAAGTCGGGAGCAGGAGAGGTACAAGGGAGGAGCCCGAGGCGCCTGAGCCAATCAGGGCCTTAGACCCCTCCCTGTGTATCACATGATGCACCGGGGTGGGGCCTAAGGACCGAATTACTGATGGCGGAAGAGCAGGAGGGACCGAGCAACCCTCCTGCTCCCGACAAGGTACCGGGGGGGAAGGGGGTTGACCTGACCTGATGGCAGGAGGGAGTGGGGCTGAAGTTCATCGGGGCAACGTCTGGTGGCAGTGGGCATCCCTCCTGCCATTTTGGGGGGTTTGGGGAGGGAGGGGTGCTTTGTCGGGGGGGGGGGGGGGGAGGCCTTATTTTTATTGGGCACATATTTTGCGTATGTAATACATGCCATTAAAAAAAAAAAAAAAAAGATAAGCCCCCCCCCAGGTCTAGAGCAGTCAGGTTTTAGGATCGTAAAACCCAATGCAAAATAGCCAAGCAAATGTTAGTGAATCAATCGCTTGGCCATTTTGCATGGGGTTTTACAAATGTGCATGGCCGGATCGGAAAATGGGTAACTGAGGGGGGAAACACGCGGTGGGCCGTTTTGTGAATTGGGTCGGTTAGCGACGATCGCTGACTTTAGTGAATTGGGGCCTTAGTCCACTGTACTAACCATTAGGCTACTCTTCCTCAGATTCTATGTATTTCTTAGGTATATGTTGAAATGAAGTTTGAGATATTTGTGATTTCTAATAAACTAGAGACCCTTTTACAAAGTAACAGTAGAAATTCCTGCATGACAAATGTTGACATAGTCCATTCAATTTCTATGGGTGGAGTCTCATTTGCTGTGCTGGGACTTGCTACCATGACTTTTAAAACAGGCACTTAATTAAAAATTACAGGTTTGAGACGATTTATGCTTGAGTTGTCAAGTGGTAAAGACAGTGGAAGTATGTTTTGCACAGATACATTTATTGTATCGCTTTAAACCAATGCTGTCACCAGTTGACTTTTGTGCTGTTGTACAAGCAATGAATTTGTTGCGGCTGGACTACTGCAATGTCCTGTACCTGGGAATAACCAAAACCAGGTGCAGGGCATTCCAGGTGATCCAGAACGTTGCGGCTAGATTGATAACTGGAATGCCAAGATATGAGCATATTACCCCATATCTCTGACAACTGCATTGGCTGCCAGTTGTATTTAGAATTCAATATAAAACAATTAGGTTATGTCACTAATTTCTATATGGCACGATACCTGAATTTTTTAAAAGTTTGATGTCTGGTTATCAACCATCAAGATCACTGCGTTCCGAAGTTCAGCATTGTTGAAAACAAAGGCCAATCCTAAATATGTGGAAATGAATGCAATGACCTTTTCACGTTACATTACATTACATTAGTGATTTCTATTCCGCCATTACTTTGAGGTTCAAGGCGGATTACATAAGAAGTTATCTGGACATTTCCAGAGGCATTACAGATTGGAGCGGGTTGCTACAGGGGATTGAGATGATTCTTGCGGTGTTAGTTTGTCTTTAAGGATTTCTTGAATAGCATGGTTTTTATTTCTTTTCTGAAAGTTTTGTAGTCTGGGGTCGTGATCAGTAAATTGGAGAGTTGGTAGTCTAGTTTTGCTGCTTGTGTGGCTAAAAGGCCATCGTACAGTTTTTTTCATTTGACGTCTCTGATTGGAGGGTGCATGAATGGTGTGTGGGTTCTCCTATGTCCAGTAGTGGTAGTTTGGGTTAGGCGGTTGTTCAAGTAGGCTGGGCTGTTTCCATTAATGATTTTAAATAGTAGATAGTAGAATTTGAATAGTATTCTTGCTTGTATTGGGAGCCAGTGTGATTCGAGGTATGCCACTGTGATGTGGTCATGTTTCCTCAGTGAATAGATAAGTCTCAGAGCTGTGTTTTGTACTGTTTGTAGTTGTTTTATCATGGTTGTGGGGCAGGGGAGATAGAGGATATTGCAGTAGTCTAGAAGACGTAGGACTAGGTACTGGACCATGAGCTGGAATTGTTCTCTGTTGAAGAATTTTCGAACTTGCCTTAGGTTTCTTATGATAGCGAATGATTTCTGTATTGTTTTGTTGATTTGTGGCTGCATGGTACAGCATCTGTCTATCATCATTCCCAGAAGTTTTAGAGTGGGTTGAATGGGGTATGTGATAGAGTTTATTACTAGGTTTGTTATGGTTGGGGTTTTGTTATTTTTGAGGAGTATTAATTTTGTTTTGTCTGGATTCAGTTTCAGTTTGTGATCTTTCATCCACGTTGCTACTGTTTCTAGTGTTCTGTGTAGTGTGTCTGTAATGGAAGGAATTGGTTGATCAAAAGGAAGGAGAATGGTGATGTCATCTGCATGGCTATAGGAGGTTAAGCCTAATTTGTCTAGGCAGGTACAGAGAGATGCAATGTAGAGGTTGAAGAGTGTTGGGGGATAAAGGTAATCCTTGGGGTATGCCGCAGGGGTTGGGGAGTAAAATTGTGGAATAGCCTTGCTGGCCAAATTTGAAAATGTAGTGATAGGAGTTCATTCAGGAAACTGTTGAAAACACAACTATTTGTTGATGCATTTCTTTCAGCATTTGACCTTTTGTAAGGATTGCATCTTTCTGCTTTTGCTTTTATATGTTCTAACCTTTTTTAATACTTTACGTATGCAACCTTTTTGGTAAACTGTTTTGGAATAAAATGGTACAGAAATTTTTAAAATAAATAAATTCATGGGGTATGGTATTTTTAGTAATTAAGGTTGAGATTGTTGAATAAATTAGCTAAGATGATCAGACATGAGTCAAATTAATCCAAGTTTAATAAAATGATGAAAGCATAGAAGTTAAGGAGGCTTTTGATTCATGTAGTAGGCAGGATTTTCATGATTTATCTACACATAGTCTTGGTTGAGAAATGAGACATGGTTTAGATTAGGGGGCAGGGCTGGTTTTAATAGAAATACTATGGAAAAATTATGTTCTTACCTGTTAATTTTCTTTCCCTTAGATGCAGCAGATGAATCCAGAGACCAATGGGATAGCACACATCTACCAGTAGGCGGAGATAGAGAAACTGATTAAAAGGTGGTCCTATTGGCTGGCACTCCTCCTGTATCTCCAGTATAACTCCTTGCCCAAGCATCTGTAACCATCAATAGGCATAGCATGGAAAAAATTTCTTTCCCATAACAAATCTCAAAAGGCAATAATACAGAATACAACCCTCAATAACAAACTTCGAAAGTTGCAAAAGAAAAAACCTACAGACAATATCCAGAAAGGGTGGGGCTCTGGATTCATCTGCTGCGTCTAAGGAAAAGAAAATTAACAGGTAAGAACATAATTTTTCCTTCCCTAGCAACAGCAGCAGATGAATCCAGACACCAATGGGATGTAGCAAAGCAATCCTCAATCTGGGTGGGAAGCAAACGCTGCCTCCGCAACAACCGAAGCACTAAACGCATCTACCGCATGCGCCCCCACATCCAACCAGTAAAGCTGAGAGAAAGCACTCTCGGAAGACCAAGTAGCCACGAGACAAAACTCCTCCAAGGAAAAAACCTCTGGACCGAGTCCAAAAATAAGCCATCGCTCCGGTGGAAAGGTCATGAAGTTCTTTCGCCAACCGCTTACCTGCCGTCAAGCAAGCATAAAGAATGTCCTCCTGGACCCATCGAGCGATGGAGGCTTTGGATGCCGCCATATGTTTGAGGCGTCCCTTGAAGAATACAAAAAGGTGATCTAAACAACTAAAAGTCATTAGAAACCTTGCTTGCGTTGAACGCTACGCACTTTCAAAAAATGCAGTGAATAAAAGCACGTCTCCCCATTTCTCCTCCCAGGAAGAAGGAAGGAAAAGTGAGCGTGTCTTAAAAGAAAGGATGACACCTCCTTAGAAAGAATTGTGGTACCGTCCGAATTGATACCCCAGATTTTGGAAATCAGAAATAGGAATCCCCGCTGAACAAGGCCTGCAACTCGGAAAATTGCAAAGCTGAAGCCATGGCCACAAGAAACCCCGTGTTCAACAGCACAAGGAGGAAATGAAGCCTTCGGTAAACTGCGAAGAAGTACCTGAAGATTGTACTCCGGACAGGGCTTTCTAAGAGGTGTACGAATATACCGTACTCTGTTTAGGAACTGAATTACATGAAGCTGAGAAGTAAGTGAAGAGCAATATACCTAGCCCTTGTAACAAGCTAAGAATGGCACTTGAAGCTGAAGGGAATTGAACGCTAAGCCCTTGGCAATACACCTGTGCCAAAAAGGAACTCTGGAAGGATGCAAATGTTGAGAAGTATCCAAGAAAGGAAAAACCTCCAAAAGGAAGCAGAAGCCACAGGTGAAGACGTCTGTAGCGCCTGGATAAGAGAAGAAACAACCTGCTTCGCATAACCCTTACACGTCAGTCATGACTTCTCAAAAGCTAGGTCCATAATACCAAAGTAGTACGAATATCCATGTTGATCGGACCCTAGGTGAGCAAATCCGGAGATACCAGGAAACTTCTTAATCTGGCTGTCAAAAGACTCATCAGATCTGCATAGCAAGGATGGTGCAGCCAAGCCAGAGATTCTACAAATACTGTGCCCGGAAAGCGAGCTTGAGATGGCAAATCCAAGCCATCATCAGCCAGGGGAAAACAGTGAAAAAGAGAAACCAGAGGCGAGAAAGAAGCCACGCTGCTCCCCCTCTAACTCTCACTCCTTGTGTCTGCCGAAGAAGCTAGGAAGCATTGAATTGTGAGACGAGGCCATGAGGTCTAGTTCCAGGAGATCTCACGTCCATAAAAAGAGCTGGAATGCCTGAGCCAAAATTCCCAATATCCAGGATGTAGAAGATTTCACTATTACTAACGTTTACACTTTCTAGAGCGTACACAGCGCTGTACACTATAACATACAATAAATGGGCCATGCTCAGATTTCACGGAGAGAAAGTCTATCCAAACTCTTTTCCTTACCCATAAAATGATCTGCTAACAGAAGAGGAAGATGAGGGTCCACCCACTGAGGTAGAACAACAACTTTACCTGGCAACTGAGTACATCACCTACTGCCCAAGCTGTAGATAAATACCCCCATCATAATACTGACTGAAAGGACCCTCAGTGGCATTCCGGAAGAATGGTCTGAAGCTCCAGAAAGATAGCCTGACCATGCTCAAGAGTAGAAGAATGAACAAGTACTGAGTCACCTCTTAAGACCAGACTCCTGGAGCTGAGGATGGAAGGCACCGAGCCCCCCAACCTGACAGCCCGGGATGTTTGGTGGCCATCAGCTAGTCCAGCAAAGACCGAGGCATGCCTTTGAAAAGAGAAATCTCGCTGAGCTATGAGGAGCCTACCAAATAATTGGAGCCCTGAGATACCGGGAACCACCGGAACAAAAGCGACTGCTGTAGCGTTATAATGGGAAAGCAAGCCGAATTTCCCAGTGAAGTCAGCAACATGGATCCTATAACCTGTACAGAATCCCATACTCTTGGTCATGATGACCGAAGAAGAATGCAAACCTGAGACTGTGATCCATCGCCCTAGTCTCTGGGAAGAAACACATTTCTCTCCTATATGAATAAAAACATCTCTTCGATATACCTATAAATAGTACAGGAGAAAAGAGCGCTGTGCAAATTTGAAGATTCACATCCAAAGAACTGAGGAAAAGAAACCACCCTTTTCGTGTCAGTCAAATGGCCCGACTGGAAGACTTCCGAATCATGCAGTCAGTCAAGAAGAAAATAAGTGAATCACCTGGTAGCGCCAAAACGGTACCACTGCCCACATTTTCTAAAATGTTCATGAAGCCTTGGGTAGGTGAAATGGCATGTGCCAAAACCGAAAGCGCTGCTCAAAGAGAGGCAAGCAAACCTAGTGCCAATTCGGAGTCCATAGTGAAAATGGAAGTCGTCCGAATCAAGCAGGCACGAACATAGATGAATCGCCTGGTAGCGCTAAAACGGTACCACCGCCCACATCACCTAAAACGTTCGTGAAGCCTTAGGTAGGCTTTGGCATGTGCCAAAACCGAAAGTGCTGCTCCAAGTGAGGCAGGCAAACCAAGTGCCGATTCGGAGTCCATAGAGAAAATGTAAATATACTACCATGTTGTCTGCAGAAATGTGTAACCCCGAGAAACTAATTCAGCAGAATGGGATCCAGCCTGCCCAATGCCCCCGTCTTGGACACCATGCAGTAAGTGGAACAACGTCCCTTAATTCCCGAAGAACTACAAGAACTGCCCTGAGGACCAGTAACACTGAAAAGGGAAACACAAAACATAGAGACTCCAAGAACGAACTGGAAACCTGAGGAGGATGTAAAGTTGCAAGCATCCTGAAAAATCTTCACAGACCCCTGACCTGACATTATAGCGTCTTCTCCCTCAAGAGTCTTTGGAAGAAGTCAAGATCCCCTCAGAATGAAGTGTAGAAGGTCAGGGAACGGCAGGATGAGAACTGTAGGATCTGCAAGAAGATTCTCCGAGGAAAAATCAAGTTTCAAAATGTAAAGAGGAGTATACTTGGGGGCGGGTATTTGGAATGGGCAGACTTGGTGGGCTATAGCCCTTTTCTGCCGTCATTTTCTATGTTTCTATGTTACTAACTCCATGCAACATGAGCGAAATACGTATGTCCTTTAAAGTTTCAAGTTTCAAGTTTATTAAATTGTTTGATTAAACGCTTTTCCAATTTCAAAGCGTTTTACATAAAATAAAACAGAGTTTAAAATGGACTAACTTATACATAATATTCTACTAAACGAACAAGGGTTACATCCTTTAGACAGGAAGAAAACTGGAAACAATGGGAAAGCGGGGAAGAAATACAATAGAGTACATAAAAGGGAAACAAATTGGGGAAATGGGGAAAAATAAGAGACCAAGAAAGGTCATAAGAATGAGTATTTATAGTCTATATTTAAGGGAAAAGAAATTAACTGATATTATTGAAAAAGTAATCTGTCAGTTGAAGGCTTCTTTAAAAAGAAGACACTTTAAATTCTTTTTAAATATTTGTAAATCTTGTTCTAATCTTAAATACAAAGGAAGGGAGTTCCATAACATTGGTGCAGTAACGGAGAAAATTGAAGCACGGCGGGTTCCGATAACTTTTAAAGATGGAACATTTAAAGTAGATTGTGAAGCTGATCTGAGAACTCTGGATGAACTGTATGGAATCAGGAGCCTATCTATGAAAGCAGGAGTATTAGATTTTAATGTCTTAAAAACTAAGAGAGCTATTTTGTAAGTAATCCTGTAAGATATAGGCAACCAGTGAGCACTTTGTAGTAAGGGTGTGACATGATCAAACTTTTTTGAGCCTGAAATAATCTTTATTGCAGTATTTTGAATGAGTTGAAGACGTCTTATATCCTTTTGGTAAACCCCTTTTAATAAGGAGTTACAGTAATCTAATTTTGAGATAACTAAAGAGTGGATTAATGTATTAAGAGAGAATGAATCAAGAAGGGGGGCAAGCGAACGGATCATTCTTAATCTGTAGAAACAGTTTTTAACCATTGCACTGATATGTTCTCGGAAAGTGAGGTTGTTGTCTATTAAGACCCCCAAGATTTTTGTATTAGTAGTTTGATTGAGGGGTTTATTGTCAATTATAATTGGACTGGTAAGTTGAACTCCTTCTTTCCCTGAAAAAAGCACTGTTGTGGTTTTATTGATACTTAAGGAGAGTTGATTGTTATTTAACCACTCATGAATTTTAGCTAACTTATGATTAATTTCTGATATGTCCTGCAAACTGTTGGGATCAATGGTGTGCAGAAGTTGGAAATCATCTGCATAGGCATATACTGTGAAGCCTATGGATTGACAGAGTGTTAATAGTGGGGCCAAATAAATATTGGTGAGAGTATGGACCCTTGTGGTATTCCATAATTATTTTGGTACGGCTTAGAAAAAGAATTGTTAAAGAACACATTAGAAGAACTATCTGTAAAGTAAGAACAAAACCAATCATATACTTGATCTGTGAGGCCTATAGAAGAAAGGCGATGGAGTAATAAACAGTGATCGATTGTGTCGAATGCAGCAGCTAAGTCAAGAGAAATGAGAATAACAGCGAGGGAAACATCAGGTAAAGGGAGCTTGCTGGGAGAAGACTAAGGGGCATGGGGACACAGAGGGACTGAGTGGCATGAAGGCGAAAGCCGAGGGTAACATGGAAGTACCACAAGGCGAGGGGGATCAAACAGAGGCTCAAGGGATGATAGCCCAGGATGGGGCCGGTAGGGCTAGAAATCCCAGAGGAAAAGCGGGAAAGTGGGGTGGCAGAAATGTGGGGGAGCTGAAACCTAAGAGGGTAAAGGCTGAGGGCAAAGCAGAAGCACAGAGAGCGGGAAAACTGCCAGAAATCCAAGGGCAAGTGGCCCAGGTAAATGCAGAGGTGGAAGAAAAACGACGGGACCTGCGGTGCCTATACACAAATGCAAGAAGCCTCACGGCCAAGATGGGTGAACTAGAAGTCATGGCCAAGGGGGAGGACCTGGATATAATTGGAATTGTAGAAACCTGGTGGACAGAGGAAAATCAATGGGATGTAGCGCTGCCGGGGTACAAGCTCTATAGGAGGGACAGGACCCACAAAAAGGGGGGAGGCATAGCACTATATATAAAAGACACTATCCACTCAGTCGGGATGGATATGGCAACGAAGGCAGAGGGGCTGGAATCGCTATGGGTCAAATTACCGGGAAACAAGGACGCAGGCATAAAACTGGGGCTGTACTATCGACCACCTGGTGCGCCAGAGGGAGTCGGACACGACTTGGAAGAGGAATTGAGACAGGAGTGCAGGACTGGAAGTGTAACAGTGATGGGGGACTTCAACTACCCAGGGATAGACTGGAGTACGGGTCACTCCAACTGCACTAGGGAGACAGGATTTGTAGAAGCTGTGAAGGACTGCTTTATGGAGCAACTAGTCAAAGAACCGACGCGAGGGGGTACTACTCTTGACCTCATCCTAAACGGATTAGGGGGGCCTGCAAGAAGGGCAGAAGTGGGAGGACCACTAGGCAACAGTGACCACAACACGATCAGATTCACATTAGAAAGAGGGACACCCATAGTTAGGAGGACCGCAACAACTGCACTGAACTTCAAGAAAGGGAACTATGTTGCTATGAGGGAAATGGTGGGGAGAAAGCTCAGAAACATCTTTAGGATGGAGACTGTGGAAAGCACCTGGACCCTATTCAGGGACACCCTGCAAGAAGCACAGAGAATGTACGTCCCCAATTTCAGGAAAGGCTGCAAGAACAAGCGATCAAAAGACCCGGTTTGGATGTCAATAGAAGTAAAGAGGGCGATAAAGGACAAAAAAGTATCCTTCCGGAGATGGAAAAAGGATCCAACAGAGGAAAATCACCAGGCACACAAGAAATGCCAAAAGGAATGCCACCGGGAAGTTAGAAAAGCAAAGGGAAAATACGAAGAGGGGCTGGCCAGGGAGGCGAAAAACTTCAAGGCATTCTTCAGTTACGTAAAGGGGAAGCGACCAGCGAGAGAGGAAGTGGGGCCGTTGGACGATGGGGACAGGAAGGGAGTGGTTAAGGAGGATAAAGAGGTAGCTAAGAGGTTGAACACGTTCTTCTCGTCGGTTTTCACGAGCGAAGACACATCTAATATACCGGACTCAGAGGAGCTCATGAGTGGGGAACAGGCTGAGAAACTAGAGCACATAGAGGTAAGTAAGGAGGATGCCCTCAAACAGATAGACAGGTTAAAATGTGGCAAATCACCGGGCCCGGACGGGATCCACCCAAGGGTTCTGAAGGAACTAAGACAGGAAATAGCGGGCACAATCCAGCATGTTTGCAACCTATCCTTGAAAACTGGTGAGGTACCAGAGGACTGGAAATTGGCAAATGTCACACCCATCTTCAAGAAGGGATCGAGGGGTGACCCCGGGAACTACAGGCCGGTGAGCCTAACTTCAATTATAGGGAAGATGGTGGAAGCTATGATCAAGGACGCCATTTGCGAGCACATCGAGAGGAATGGCCTACTGAGAACAAGCCAGCATGGATTCTGCAAGGGAAGGTCGTGCCTAACGAACCTTCTGTACTTCTTTGAGGGAATAAGCAGTCGGGTGGACAATGGGGAGCCCATAGACATCATTTACCTCGATTTTCAGAAGGCTTTCGACAAGGTGCCACATGAAAGGCTACTTAAGAAGCTGTGGAACCACGGGGTGGGAGGGGATGTGCACAGATGGATCAAACACTGGTTGTCGGGTAGACTGCAGAGGGTTGGAGTAAAGGGTCAATTTTCTGACTGGCGGGGAGTCACGAGCGGTGTGCCACAGGGATCGGTGCTGGGGCCGTTGCTTTTTAACATATTCATAAATGACCTGGAAAAGGAGGCAAAGTGTGAGGTTATAAAATTCGCAGACGATACCAAACTGTGCGGCAGAGTTAGGACCAGGGAGGAGTGTGAGGACCTACAAAGGGACCTGGACAAGCTGGAAGACTGGGCAAACAAATGGCAAATGCGCTTCAACGTGGACAAATGCAAGGTCATGCATATAGGGAAAAAGAACCCGTTGTTCAACTACAAATTGGGGGGGGGGGTATTGTTGGGAGACAGCAGACTCGAGAGAGACTTGGGTGTGTTGGTGGATGCATCACTGAAGCCATCTGCACAGTGCGCAGCAGCCTCGAAAAAAGCCAACAGGATGCTGGGCATCATAAAGAAGGGCATAACAACCAGAACACGGGAAGTCATCATGCCATTGTATCGAGCGATGGTGCGTCCGCATCTGGAATACTGCGTTCAGTATTGGTCGCCACACCTCAAGAAGGACATGGCAGTACTTGAGAGAGTCCAAAGGAGAGCAACGAGAATGGTAAGAGGGCTGGAACACTGCTCATACGCCGAGAGGCTGGAAAGGCTGGGGCTCTTCTCTCTGGAGAAGAGGAGGCTCAGGGGAGATATGATAGAGACCTTCAAGATCATGAGGGGCATAGAGAGGGTGAATAGGGACAGATTCTTCAGACTAAAGGGGACAGCAAATACAAGGGGGCATTCTGAGAAACTGAAGGGAGATAGGTTCAAAACAAATGCAAGGAAGTTTTTTTTCACCCAGAGGGTCGTGGACACTTGGAATGCACTACCAGAGGAAGTGATCAAACAGAGTACGGTCCAAGGATTCAAACAGGGATTGGACAGATTCCTGACGGATAAAGGGATCGTGGGATACTGAGGGAGGAGCTGGGATGTAACACAAGTATAGAATGTTAACCAGGTAATGAGTATAAACCAACCAGGTCGTGCATGTGCAAAAACTGGAGGGCTAGGACTTCGATAGGAAGGCAGGACTTAAACGAGATACCAAGGTGGCAAGGGAGCCCCTTCTAGTGATTCAGACAGGTCGTGACCTGTTTGGGCCGCCGCGGGAGCGGACTGCTGGGCAGGATGGACCTATGGTCTGACCGGCAGAGGCACTGCTTATGTTCTTATGTTCTTATGTTGATCCAGAAAATAGTGAATAGTTGTAACCAGACCTAATAATGAATGTTCAGTTGAGTGATTTTTACGAAATCCGGTTTGATTGGGATGTAATACCTGAGTTTTGTCAATGAAATCCGATAATTGCTGAAATACGTACTAGACTCAATCAAGATGCTGCATCTACCACCCCATGGAAAACAACAGCATCCTAACAGGTATCAGACAAAGCTCACATTGCTAATGAGAGCTTCAGGAATGAAGCTAACAGCCACATAGCGCGCGATCCTCCGTGGGTTTGAAAGAATAGGTAACTGGCTCCTGGTTAAAAGGAGCTGTACAGCCCTTCCTGTCTGGTCGGGGGGTCCGTCTAGCATGTGCCATGAGAAAATGGAGACAGGAGAAACCAGCGTGATAAGCATGGAAATCTGAAGTCCAGGCCCCCTCAGAAATAGAGAAAGAGAGTCCTGGTCACAGGAAGATGCGAAGTGCCATTATGCCCATAGAGACAGCCCGAACTTGGAAACTGTTTGTACTACCTTTAGGCATATATATCCTGTGCCACTACTAGACACATGCAGCTCAGCACAGAGACCCAAATAAGGACAGTTACCAACAGACAAAGGCTCAATCTGCAGGGACCCCCAAGAGAGACAATGAGATACCTGTGTGAAATAAAGGGCACTATCTTACTGCTGATCTCACTGTGCCGTGAGTTGCCGTATGTCGCCCCAGTCCGGAGACAAATCGAGACTGGGTGACCTAGCACAGGTCAGAGTCTCTCTGGTAAACCCCTTGAGAGCTAACCCCAGAGTCCAATTAAAGAAGCAGCTTCCTTCAAGGGAGTTCAGCAGGAACACAGACATATACATATAAATCTGCCCAAGCTTGTTCCAAAGCTGGTGAAACACATACAACTTGTCTGAACCGGAAAGGAGAGAAGCCCCGGCATACCCTGACCATAGTCAGCTGGAAACAAACTACTGGAATGCTGCAGCTCTCCTGCCATCACCGGAGACCCAAGCGCACGCCTGATTCTCGCTGACATGTGGCCGCTGCATCAACGCTCCTAGAAACATAGTCTGATTCAAGCCCCGCAAAATTTACCCTGCCGCGGCTTGCATAGAAAGAAAATCAGACTCGGGGAATAACCAGAAGAATGGCCCACAGCGCCGGAAAAAACATGTCCCATCTCATGCGTGCTGCTATAAACCGGCACCTGCACAATCAGCTGCACATGGCCGTGACAAACACCTATGAAAGAGAGCCTCGGAATAAACAGGACTACTACTGCTGCACTGAAACCCAACAATGAGAACAAGTGCGAGCAGGAAATCGCACCGCTACTGCCGCACTGTAACCAACAAGGAAACCAAGCGCGTGCATGCAAAGGGCGGGAAGTCTCGGCTCCCTCCACGGATTTCTAGTCATAAAACTTAGCCTCAATAAAATATCCATTCCTTAAACGTATGTTGACCGAACCCACAGTACTAAGACTCCCAAACAGAACCTGAAGTTCAAGCAACAGTAAAAAACACAGACATACTCAGAAGCTTGTTGTTAGGGCCGGTTGAAGCCAGTTAAAGTTGGTTGAGCAGCAGTAACAGAGTAGAATGAAGCAACTGTGGTCTCTCTTTTTTTTTTTTTTTTAACAGAAAAGGGAAAGAAGAAAAAAATTGAGACCCAGTCAGACCCTTTAGCAATGGAGGGAGGGTGAGGCAGGGACCTGGGGGGGGGGGCCCAGGTGTAACCCCTAAAGCCGGCACCGTTCAGCCGGACACCCCTGTCTCACTGAAGAGAAAATCTCAACAGGAGAAATAGCGCTGCCAGCTCACTGAAGAGAAACCTCAGCAGGAGAAACAGAATGGCAGTCTCACTGAAGAGAAACCTCAATAGGAGAAAATAAATTTCCAGTCACAGCCAGAATTCAGGAGCTAGGTGAATAGTGACCATTTCCTGCTGGGAGATAGAGAATACTGGTGCGATCAAACAGAATTTTGACACAATCCTAGATGAAGAAAAACTGCGTGATCCTCACCAACATGGGTTCACCCGGGGTAGATCCTGCCAATCTAATCTGATTAGCTTTTTTGACTGGGTTACCAGACAACTGGACGCCGGAGAGTCACTGGACGTGGTATACTTGGACTTCAGTAAAGCATTTGATAGCGTCCCTCATCGAAGATTACTGAACAAGCTGAAATCTATGGGATTAGGAGACATTCTAACTACATGGGTTGGGGATTGGCTGAGCGGTAGACTTCAGAAGGTGGTGGTAAACAGTACCCCATCCAAAGCATCGGACGTGATCAGTGGAGTGCCGCAGGGATCAGTCCTGGGTCCGATCCTATTCAATTTATTCATAAGAGATATGACGAAAGGACTTAGAGGAAGGGTATCACTGTTCGCCGACGATGCCAAACTTTGTAACATAGTAGGCAGATGCTTATTACCTGATAATATGACACACAACCTACTACTGCTGGAACAATGGTCAAAAACTTGGCAGCTAGGCTTCAATGCTAAAAAATGCAAGATAATGCACTTGGACAGGAGAAACCCCCGTAGAACTTATGTACTAAATGGTGAGACCTTGGTTAGAACTACGGCGGAACGCGATCTAGGAGTGATCATTAGCGAAGATATGAAGGTTGCCAATCAAGTGGAGAAGGCTTCCTCCAGGGCAAGACAAATGATGGGGTGTATCCGTAGAGGTTTCGTCAGCAGGAGACCTGAGGTTATGATGCCGTTGTACAGAGCCATGGTGAGGCCTCACTTAGAGTACTGTGTTCAGTTTTGGAGCCCACACTACCGAAAGGACGTGCTGAGGATCGAGTCGGTTCAGCGAACGGCCACCAGGATGGTCATGGGGCTCAAGGATCTCACGTATGAAGAAAGACTAAAGAAGTTGCGGCTGTACTCACTTGAGGAAAGAAGAGAACGGGGAGATATGATTGAAACGTATAAGTACTTCACGGGACGCATCGAGTCAGAAGATGATATCTTCTGGCTCATGGGACCCTCAACCACCAGAGGGCATCCGCTGAAAATCAGGGGAGGGAAGTTTCATGGCGATCCCAGGAAGTACTTCTTCACCGAAAGAGTGGTGGACCATTGGAACAGACTCCCACCCCAGGTGATAAAGGCCAGTAGCGTAACGGATTTTAAGAAAAAATGGGATACTCACGTGGGATCTTTAAGGGAGTAAATTCAGGGGGGGGATACTTGGAATGGGCAGACTTGGTGGGCTATAGCCCTTTTTTGCCGCTTTTTCTATGTTTCTATGTTACTGGAGATACAGGAGGAGTGCCAGCCAATAGGACCACCTGTTAATCAGTTTCTCTATCTCCGCCTGCTGGTAGATGTATGCTATCCCATTGGTCTCTGGATTCATCTGCTGCTGTTGCTAGGGAAAGAAGAAATGAATAGATTTTTTGATTGATTGTAAATGTGGTTTAATGTATTTTGCATGTTGTTACTTTGGACATTACTGTGAAAAATCAAATATATTGTAAATAAATTAGGAGTAAGAAAAATCTCAGGAAACCTAAGTCAGAAAATACTAACGAGATAGCATGATAAATATGTTAATCTATACTAAAGCTTTGCATCCAAGCTGTAATGATTTTGCCATCCACCTGAAATACTTTGGGGTAGAAACACTGATGTGGTATATGGGCTTTAAAGTCCTCAACAGGTCCCTTATTCAGATATCACCTACACTGAGGTAAGTCAAAAAAGAAATCCTACAGTTAGAATGTTATAAGTCTACAACATTTATAATATTATGAATTGTAGTATTCTGCATTGGTGTGCTAAAGTCTGGAATATGCAGTTCTGAAACTTAAAGTATACAATTTTTCACTTAACTGTAGATATTATGGTGGATCATCATATATAAACAAAGAACTTGTGGAGAATCTATGTCCAAGATGATGGCTTTATTAAAACAAATAAAAAATCCACATAAAAATGTCTAGGGCCTGAACTACTGGAAACAACACAGTCTGTGTTTCAACAATGTTGTCTTCCTCAGGGGTCCCTATATGCTTGTGGATTAAGTGAAAGCGGTAACCTCTGTGCTGGTGCGATGTACTTTTGATTCTGAGTACGTCTCACCAGCACAGAGGTTATTGCTTTTACTTAATCCACAAGCCTGCTTATAGGACCTATAAGGACCTGGTATTATACTTGGGTTCCAACTGCCAAAATCTCTGTCAAAACCTACTCCAGCCAATCTATACCATCCCAACCATTGAGGCCCTCCCCAGCCCATCCTCCCCCAAATGGCCATATACAGACACATACCGTGCAAGTCTGCCTTAGTTCAATATTTAATATTTTCTGATTCTAGATCCTCTGTGTTCATCGCACGCTTCTTTGAACTCTGTCACCGTTTTCCTCTCCACCACCTCTCTTGGGAGCACATTCCAGGCATCCACCACCCTCTCCATAAAGTAGAATTTCCTATTAATGCTTTTTAATCTACCACACCTTCAGCCTCAAATTATGTCCTCTAGTTTTACCATTTTCCTTTCTCTGGAAAATATTTTGTTCTACATTAATACGACTGAACCATATCTCCCCTGTCCCTCCTTTCCACTAGGGTATACATATTCAGGGGCTTCCAGTCTCTCCTCATACGCCTTCTGGCGCAAGCCTTCTATCATTTTCATCGCCCGCCTCTGGACTGCTTCAAGTCTTCTTACGTCCTTCACCAAATACGATCTCCAAAACTGAACACAATACTCAAAGTAGGGCCTCACCGGCGACCTTTACAGGGGCATCAACACCTTCTTCCTTCTACTGACTACGCATCTCTTTATACAGCCCAGCATCCTTCTGGCAGCAGCCATCGCCTCGTCACACTGTTTTTCTCGCCTTTAGATCTTAGGACACAATCATCCTCTCCCCATCTGTGCATATCAGCTTCTGACCTCCCAGCATATACGGTTCCTTCCGATTATTAATCCCCAAATACATTACTCTACATTTCTTTGCATTGAATTTTAGGTGCCAGACATTAGACCATTCCTCTAAATTTTGTAGATCCTTTTTCATATTTTCCACTCCCTCTTCGGTGTCTATTCTGTTACAAATCTTGGTATCATCCGCAAAAAGGCAAACTTTTCCTTCTAACCCTTCAGCAATGTCACTCACAAACATATGGAATGCGGGGAACTGGAGAGCCTGAAGAAACAAGTCAGAGAAAGTGGAGAGGGACAGATTCTTCAAACTTTTGAAAACTACAAGAACAAGAGGGCATTCGGAAAAGATGAAAGGGGACAGATTTAAAACCAATGCTAGGAAGTTTTTCTTCACCCAGCGGGTGGTGGACACCTGGAATAAGCTTCTAGAGGGCTTGATAGCACAGAGTACGGTAATAGGGTTCAAGAAGGGATTGGACAATTTTCTGAAGGAAAAGGGAAAGAAGAATCTGCCTTTCTATTATCCAGTGCCAGTAAGGCAGAAAGCTGACAAACAGTTTCCCCTCAGAGAAACGGCACAAGCTGAGGAAGGAATGCCCTTCCCCCCACAGAAGCCAAGGGGGTTCTTTCCCTCAGCTTAAAGCCAGGATCTTCAGAGAGCAGGGGGGAGGAGAGAAAGGATTAGCAGAACAGCAGGATGAGAGCAGAGGCAGAAAGTCCAGAACGGGGCTGAGGGCAGCTTAATAGCACTGACTGGGAAATGAAGGAAGAGCAGGCTGGTAACTTACCTTCAGAATTCTTCCCTCCAGAGACGATGGTGCTGGAAGAAAGTAGTGCTGTAGTTGAAAGCTGGCCAGAGAAAATGGAAGTATCTGAGTCAACTGTGAGTCTGTGAAAGTGTGTTTTTTTTCCCTTGCTGGTTTTTTTTTTTTTTTTTTGTTCTCCTTTCTTTGGGAAACTGACAGTGTGTGCTATCAGGAGAGTGTAATCCTGAACTGAAATGTTTCCACATGATAGTTTGCTATGTTTTAAGAAAAGGGACAGTATTTTCCTCTGCATGAAACTGTGATTAACTGAGCGAAAACGCTGGACTGTAGTTTCAGCTTGGTTAATGCTAAGGCTCCCTGGTTTTCAGGACTCCCTGAAAGAGCCCAGCTGGGAACTGATTGCCATAGCAACTGTTTAATACAATTAGCCTGCATGCCTCTTAAAAACGGAGATAAAGATTTTGAGTGTAAACCTGCTCGTTGCTTTGGGGGTAAAGTCCAGCCCAGCTGGAGAGTGATTTCACTGCTGGAAAACAGTATACACCAGGGGTGCCCAACGCATCGATCGCGATCGACCGGTAGCTCAGGAAGGCAACGTGAGTCGATCGCAGAGCCCATCCCGGGCTCTGTGATAGACTCGTGTTGCCGTCCCGATCTACCGGGCCTATCAGCCTTCCTCTCCCCGACGTCAAAGACGCCGACGCCGGGCATTAGGCTGTTTTTGTCATTTCGGGGGGGGGGGGGGGGGGGGGGGGGGGCGTGGCGACAGCAGCAGCAGCAGCCTGAAAAAGAGAAATCATCCTGGCCGGGGTCGGTGTCATGCTCCGGAGCTTCTACAGCCTTCCTATCTCCCTCTCCCTTCTACCTGCTTCCGGCCACACCCCCTGCTCCGCGGCTCTCTTCGGCAACTCAGCAGCAGCGATCGAAACAAGCTTCTGACGTCGGGGCCTACCCTCTGCGAGTCCCGCTTGTTTCAACTTCCTTTTTCCACAAAGGCGGGACTTGTAGAGGGAAGGCCTCGATGTCGGCAGCTTGTCTTGATCACACCGCTGCTGACGAGTTGCTTAAGAGAGCCGCGGAGCAGGGTTTTTTTGCCAGGTGCAGGTAGAAGGGAGAGGGCCAGATGCAGGACTCATGGGTGAGGGAGCAGAAGAGAGAGAGAAAGAGAGGGGAGGGAAACAAAAGGAAATATTTCATACTGGGTTGGGCTGGAGTGGAGGGAGGGTGGAAAGATTCGGGCTACAGGGTGCATTAACAAAGGAAAAGGGGGGAAAGCTGAAAATGGAGATAGTGACACAAAGAAGAGAAAGAGTAAGCAGGATAGAGATACAGAGGGGACATGAAGAGGAGGTGAAATAGAGACATAGAAGTAATGCTGAAAAAGTGTGTGTGGGGGGAGATAAAGACATTGAAAGGGCAAATGGTGAACATGGGATAAAGACAAGGACAGAGACAAATGAAGATTCTGAAAAAGTGGTGAGATAGGGATATAGGTGAGATGGACACAAAGAAGGGTGATGCTGGAAAATAGGTGGAATGGTAATTCTGACAGACACAGAAGGGAAATGCTAGATCAAGGAGAGATGGGGCTCAGGCTGGATGGAATGAGGAGAAATGCCTTGTTGGCCCGGAACTTCCTCTCCTATGTCAGAATTGACATCAGGGAGCAGAATGCTGGTCAGCGCGATGCTTCTGCAGGGAAAGCTTGGGACGGCGGTGGCTTGGGGGCTGTTCCCCGATGGCGGTGGCAGCAAACCGAGTGGCTTGGGGGAGGGCACGGAGAAAGAAAGAAAGGGGGCAGACAGGGAGACAGAAAGAAAGGGGAACAGGGAGACAGAAAGAAAAAGTTGGAGGAGAGAATGAGGTCTGGAGGAGAGGAAACATACAGGAGGCTGAAAGAAAGGAAGAAAGATTGGAGCACAGTCAGAAGAAGAAAGTGCAACCAGAGACTCATGAAATCACCAAACAGCAAAGGTAGGAAAAATGATTTTATTTTCAATTTAGTGATCAAAATGTGTCGGTTTTGAGAATTTATATCTGCTGTCTATATTTTGCACTATGGCTCCCTTTTACTAAACCGCAATAGCGTTTTTTAGCGCAGGGAGCCTATGAGCATTGAGAGCAGCATGAGGCATTCAGCGTAACTCCTTGTGCTAAAACCTACTATTGTGGTTTAGTAAAAACGGAGGGGGTGTATTTGTCTATTTTTGTATTTTGTTACTGAGGTGACCTCTTTGAAAAAACCCGGAATATGAATAATTAACATTTTCTCTGCCTTTCAGTGTGCTTTGTGTTTTTTTTAAATTTTATTGTTGGTAGATCATTTTGACTTAGTCATTATAAAAGTAGCTCGCAAGCCCATAAAGTGTGGGCACCCCTGGTATAGACTGTCTCTTGAGTACTGCTAGCAAATGGACTGTGTAGCTTATTAGAGCACTGCCTCCACAACGATATTGCTGTCTCCTTCTTAAAGCTACTAGAACCAGTAGCCCAGCAATACTGCTTGATTAAGCACTGCTATGAATGTCTCTCCTGTAGCTCTGACTTAAAGAGCTGTTTATTTCAACTGTTTCACCATTGAGCGTTATGAAAAGCTAAAGAACTGTATTTTGTGCTGGCATCAGGAGATATGCCCAACTGTAAGACTCTGGTACACAGGACTGTATATGGTTTAGCTAGCAAACCCAGAGCAGGTAATTGAGTTTAGGTGAATTGAATGAACCTTTTTTTTCTTTTTGTATTATTTTCATGCTATCAGGAAAACCTGGGTTGCACTATGATCCTGCGGCAGGGGCAAAATAAAGCTTATGTTTTGTACCAAGGCCATTCTGACAACAGTGTGTTGTTCTTTAAAGTCCTTGGAAATAAGCTAGGTTAGGCATTTGCCTAGTGGCGGCCAACTTGAAAGGATACCCTAATTCTAAAGGAACCACGCCAGAAGCAAGCAACGTGTCACTACCCGGCTGCTCAGGGTGTTCATATAGAGCACGGGTGTGACACACTGTATGCACCAACTATGCAGGTCTGTTCCCGAGATAGTTCGTTGGCACATGCCAAACTTCTTAAAACTGGTTAACGGCCGGAACATTAAGTTAGGGAATACCGCCTCAGCCAAATCAAACGCGAGAGGCTGAGGAGTGGAAAAATGGCGAAGGCGAACAAAAAAAAAAAAGAAAGTCTCTTTTTCTTTGTTTTTAACTTTAAAGAAAAACAGTAAAGATAAGAAGAACAGCCTACTGTCCAGAATGGCACACCTATTGCACTAGAAAGAGTTAGCAGCACATAAACAGTACTGCAGTTCTTGATATCCAAGAAACTTGAAACAGGGATAGTAAAGAAAAAAAAATATTGTAAAAAATTATCAACTCCACTGTCCAACACACTGAAAGAAGGCTGGGTCCTGCAAAATGTAATAGCTTCCATGAATGAGTATGTGCTATAGACATAGTTAAAGGAAGAAACAGCGGTATTACTTCTGCAATTAAAAATATTTAAGAAAGCTCACTTGAGGAGGTTCAAAGTTTGGCCGCCACCAATTTCCAATGCAGTCGTCAATAACCCAATCTTGTTGCACACCATCTTGTCGCCCAAGTATCTGTTTAGAATTAAAAAAAAAACAAAACAATGTAGTAAGTAGGCAGAAGGGCAGAAATTAAATGAAGTATGCATAAATTATTTATTAAAAACTTTATTCCATCTTGAGAAACTTAAACAATGGTGAGAGGTTAAAAGTAACAAACCTGAGATCACCAAACAATCTACTGCCTTTTCTTACAGATGGGAGAACTGGGGGAATGGGGGGGGAAGAAGGTGCAGTAACCTCAACTGAATGATGAATTTAAGGATTCCAATGTTCCAGTTTCACAGACAAACACGAGGTTCATTATTTGTTCTATTAACAGCAAGGAACCAATGAATAAATGGTAAAATCTACGCAAACATATTAGCTCCAGAAGGAATCCAAACAAGTTTAAAAACTGGGTTGTATCAGTCTTTCAGAAGGTAAATCATAATGTGTAAGTAAGTTCAATTTGTTTTACTGAGTATTTTTCCTTCATATAAGAACATAAGAACATAAGAAGTTGCCCCCGCTGAGGCAGACCAGAGGTCCATCTTGCTCAGCGGTCCGCTCCCGCGGCGGCCCATCAGGCCTAGTGCCTGAACAGTGGTCCCTGATTAATTTTGTAACTTACCTCTAATCCCATCCCTATAATCTACCTCTACTCTTATCTGTACCCCTCAATCCCTTTGTCTTTCAAGTACCTATCCAAAGCTTCTTTGAACCCCTGTAGCGTGCTCCTGTTTATCACATCCTCTGGTAGCGCGTTCCATGTATCCACCACCCTCTGTGTGAAAAAGAACTTCCTGGCGTTTGTTCTAAACCTCTCCCCTTTCAATTTCTCGAGTGCCCCCTTGTACTTATTGATCCCCTTAATTTGAAAAATCTGTCCCTGTCTAATTTTTCTATGCCCTTCATGATCTTGAAGGTTTCTATCATGTCACCTCTAAGTCTCCGCTTTTCCAGGGTGATCTTGAAGGTTTCTATCATGTCACCTCTAAGTCTCCGCTTTTCCAGGGTGATCTTGAAGGTTTCTATCATGTCACCTCTAAGTCTCCGTATTTCTAACTGGTTTCTCTGTGATCTGCAGGATAAGTGGGATCAAACATATGGAGAAGACATTGCAGCTATCAAGGCTCAAATGACACTAGCTCATGGTTAGGCATCCTACAGCTCAGAAGGTACATGCTGCCGCCATTAAGTTCTATGGACCTGCAAAACCACAAGACGCATTCAGATTTTTGGCAAATTTTAAATACTATATTTTGCAAATATTTTCAGACTACTACTCTAGCAGTTTGTTCCATTATTTTTAATTACATTTTTGCTTGTTTATCATAGGTGATCTATGCAGCTCTGTGCATATTGGTTTTGACAAATGCTGTGGCAAACTAGGGATAATACTTACATTCATGCAGCCCTCTGTCTTTAAAAGCTGCCCACCACTGTCCTTGTTGCACCTATCTTTTGGGTTCTTTTGAACATGTGCAAAGGACTGGGACAAAGAACTGTACATGCTCACTATATCTATAAGGCTACCTCAATCGTATATGAGCTGAAGAAAATTGTTTGGACCTAAATAGCGTAGTCAGATGGAATGCATGACCAACTTATCCTACCAGTTACAGGCAAGCAAATCTGTATTCCCCATGGGCAAGTAGAAAAGTTAGTCCCATATGCAGACGCCCAAGGTAAGTACTCTATTTTCTACTTTTCTCAAGAGAACTTGTGGCAGCCAATCAGCTTGCGGCTCTGCGCAGGCAGGAGTGAAGGACGGTCACTCTTGTCACAGCTCACAGCTGGACCACCAGGATACTAAAGGTACGCGGGGGAGGTGAAAAACCTTAGAATCAGCTGGGACAGGAGGCGGGAGGGATCCCTCCTGTCCCATCTACTGCTGGACAACCAGGTCTCATGGTAGGCCTGGTAGAGGCCTGTAAGTCATCAGGTCGGAGGGGGAACAGGGTACAGAACCTGGCAGGGAGGGAGGGGGCCTGGCAGAGCAGTGAGTAGGGGAGGGAGAACAGGGTGCAGAGCCTGGCAGAGCAGGGCAAGGCAAATCACTTGAATATTGCCCCCCTCCCTCCAGTTTATATTCATGTCAACCATTTATTCTTCACTTTTTTTGGGGGGGGAGAAGGTTACCTCAGTTTACATTCGGGTCGGTTTATATTTGAGTATACAGTCATGTGAAAAAATTAGGACATCCCATGAAAAGCAATGTTATTTACCGTAACAGTTGTTATCCAGGGACAGCAGGCAGCTAGTCTCACTAATGGGTGACGTGATCCAATGGAGCCCCGATACAGACGCTTCACAAGCAGTCTTGCTTGAAGAAAACTCGAAGTTTCGAGTCGCCCGCACCGCGCATGCACGAGTGCCTTCCCGCCCAGACCAGGGCGCGTCTCCTCAGTTCAGATAGCTAGCAGAGAAGCCAACCCAGGGGAGGTGGGTGGGACGTGAGAATAGTTGCCTGCTGTCCCTGGATAACAACTGTAACGGTAAGTAACATTGCTTTATCCCAGGACAAGCAGGCAGGTATTCTCACTAATGGGCGACCTCCATAGTGGGATGGTGGGAGAGTTGGCAACTTAGGAGAATAAATTTTGTAATACTGTTTGGCCAAACTGTCCATCCCACAAATTAAAACTATCCTTCCCCTCGCTAAAAGGCATTTCCCACATAGGAAAGCTAGGGACCTCCCTTCACTTCAAAATCACTGAGTTCTGGAACAACCTTACCTCCCCTCTTCGGAACGAGCTCTCTCCAAGTTTTCCGCAAACATCTGAAAACCTGGCTTTTCTCAAAAAATGTAAGTCTCCCTCCAACTTAGGAATAAAGGAAACTCTTATATCTTGGCATCCCAAGTCCTCTAAATTTTCTTCACACTTCTACCTCTAACCCTCTATTGTAGTTCCTTCCTATTTCTCCTACTGTAAATCGTGTCGAGCTCTACGAACGTGGAGATGATGCGGTATACAAACCTAAGGATTAGATTAGATTAGATTAGATCCCGTCTGGAGAAAGTATCCAGGCAATAGTGAGAAGTGAAAGTATGAACCGAGGACCAAGTGGCAACTTTACAAATCTCCTCAATCGGTGTCGATCTGAGGAAAAGCTACAGAAGCTACCATAGCTCTGACCTTATGGGCTGTGATTTTTTTGTCAAGGGACAATCCAGCCTGGGCATAGCAGAATGAGATGCAAGCCGCCATCCAGTTGGAGATGGTGCGCTTGGAACGGGGCGTCCCAACTTGTTCGGATCGAAGGAGATGAAAAGTTGGGGAGCAGTTCTGTGAGGTTTGGTGCGTTTTAGGTAGAAAGCCAAAGCACGCTTACAGTCCAGAGTATGAAGAGCAGATTCTCCAGAGTGAGAGTGTGGCTTCGGAAAGAATACTGGCAGAACGATGGATTGGTTAAGATGAAATTCCGAGACAACTTTCGGGAGAAATTTCGGATGGGTGCGAGAACTACCTTGTCATGATGGAAGACTGTAAAAGGTGGGTCCGCGACCAAGGCTTGGAGCTCATTGACTCGTCGAGCGGAAGTGAGGCCAATGAGAAACACCACCTTCCAAGTGAGATACTTCAGGTGAGCCTTGTGAAGAGGTTCAAATGGAAGTTTCATAAGCTGTGAGAAAACAACATTGAGATCCCAAACCACTGGAGGCGGTTTGAGGGGAGGATTGACATGGAAAAGTCCTTTCATGAATCTGGAAACCACAGGATGAGCAGAGAGAGGTTTCCCTTGAAGAGGCTGATGGAAACCAGCAATTGCACTGAGGTGGACTCGAATGGAGGAAGATTTGATGCCAGACTCAAACAGGTGCAAAAGGTGTTCCAAAACTGAAGGCAAGGAGGAATGTTGAGGCTCCTGATGCTGAGAAACACACCAAACAGAGAATCTATTCCATTTTTGGTGGTAGCATTGTCTGGTTGTAGGCTTCCTTGAAGCTTCCAAGACGTCCCTCAAAGGTTGGGAAAACTGTAGAGGGGTTACGTTGAGAGGAACCAAGCTGTCGGGTGTAGAGACTGCAGGTTGGGGTGAAGTAGAGATCCCTGATGCTGTGTAAGCAGAGATGGAAAAACTGGTAGAGGGTATGGCTCCCTGCTGCTGAGTTGAAGTAGAAGGGAGTACCAAGGTTGTCTGGGTCACCGTGGAGCAATCAGGATCATGGAGGCATGGTCTGACTTCAGCTTGACCAGAGTCTTTTGAATGAGAGGAAATGGCGGAAACGCATATAGAAAGCGATTCGTCCAGTCCAGGAGGAATGCATCTGCCTCGAGGCGCTGAGGGCTGTAGATCCTGAAGCAGAAGTGAGGCAGTTTGAAGTTGTGGGGGGCTGCGAAGAGGTCTATCTGAGGCATTCCCCACAGGGAGAAGATATGATGAAGGGGCGTGGAGTTGAGGGTCCACTCGTGAGGTTGTAGAAGATGGCTCAAGCTGTCTGCTAAGGCATTGTCAGTCCCTTGAATGTAGACTATTCTGAGGAAGGTGTTGTTGCGAGTCGCCCAATCCCACACTTTCAGAGCTTCCTGGCAAAGGGAGGCCGATCCCATGCTCCCACCGAAACCCGACGACCAGTGACTGTTTCTTCTGCTGAGCCGGGCGTGTGAGCCTGCTCCGCCCCCCCAGTACCTGCTGGGAGCCCTTAAAAATCCCACAGCCATCAGGAGCAAGGCCAGTTCCTGCTCCCACCGAAACCCGACGACCAGCAACTGTTTCTTCTGCTGGGCCGGGCGTGTGAGCCTGCTCCGCCCCCCCAGTACCTGCCGGGAGCCCTTAAAAATCCCACAGCCATCAGGAGCAAAGCCAGTTCCTGCTCCCACCGAAACCCGACGACCAGCGACTGTTTCTTCTGCTGGGCCGGGCGTGTGAGCCTGCTCCGCCCTCCCTAGTACCTGCCGGGAGCCCTTAAAAATCCCACAGCCATCAGGAGCAAGGCCAGTTCCTGCTCCCACTGAAACCTGACCACCAGCGACTGTTTCTTCTGCTGGGCCGGGCGTGTGAGCCTGCTCCACCCCCCCAGTACCTGCTGGGAGCCCTTAAAAATCCCACAGCCATCGGGAGCAAGGCCAGTTCCTGCTTCCACCGAAACCAGACAACCAGCGACTGTTTCTTCTGCTGGGCCGCCGAAAACCAACTAAACTGCACAGAGATCTGTGCGATTCATCCAAAACCCAGAACAAACGATAAGTATTGCTCAATTGTATAATCATCAATTAGAGTCTGCTTGTACAAATTGCATGCATAACCAACACATATAATCTACTATCTCAGGAATAACCACATATACAGTCTGTCCCACATGTATAGCCAGCTTATTTAGCCAGATACTGCATGTATAGCTTGCATCCGCACGTATATCCTGTTACTGCATGAACAACCTGCAACTGCATGTATAACCTGTTACCGCACATATTATCTGTTACAACCTGTTAACTACATATTTAACCTGACACAACCTGTTTACTATACATTTAAACTGCTACCCCAGGTATCTATCACTGCATATATACTGTATGTTTACCGTTAGCTTAACCTTCCATTGCATATATACTGTGTGCTCACCATATGCTCAACCTACTACCTCAGGTATAACACCCACCTCCTGCTGCCGACTGTAGTGTCCGGTCGATCCCTGTCCATACCTTCAATACAACTCACATTTCAACTCAACACGCAACATGGCAATCTTTAACAAACACCAACTATTACTAGGGATACTGTACCTAATATGCTCTAAATGCTGGGGCAATGAATACAACCCTCCCCAACCCACTCACACCTATCCCTCTTGGAACAGGCCAGTCGAACTAACTAAACCTACCAACACCCCCCAACTCCTACAATACCACCCAGAACAAGGCCCACATCAAATCACAGTACTAAACACCACCCGCAAACAACGCAAACCACACAGGAACAAGACCAACAACAGAAACCTAAAAAAGATAGCATATTCCGAAACTCCAACCAGTTACGAAAAGATTAAGGCATACTACCTAAATACCCGTTCCGCGAGAAACAAAGCACACATACTAAACGACTGGATACTACAAACAAAGCCTGACCTCCTGTTTCTGATAGAAACATGGTTGATCTCTGACACAGATACTATCATGAAAGAAATCTTACCACAGGGATACAAAATAATCCCACTATCAAGAAGCTGGAAAAAAGGAGGAGGCCTAGCGATTATCCTAAACGAACAATTTGACTACATCAAGACTGACTCCAAAACTTCAGAAAACCTTGAAATACTAACTTGCAAAATCACTAACGCTCAGTTAGAAGAATCACTAATTACAACTCTTTTCTATATTCCACCCAAAAAATGGTCAAACGCAAAAGAAGAATTCTTTGAATTCCTAACCGTAGCCACCCTAAAAGGATCATACAACCTACTTTTGGGTGACATAAACGTACATCTAGAACAAAAGTCAAAACCAGAAGTAACCGAAATCGCCAACTTCCTAATGTCACTCGACTTTCCAAATCCAGACACAGAAATAACTCATGAAAAAGGACACAAACTAGACATAATCACCTTCTCCCACAAAGATACAATAGACCCGAAAATACAATGCTACCCAGGATCCTGGGATAAATGCATCTGGTCAGATCACTATATTGGCAAGGTCAGCCTACGCTGGCAAAAACAGAGCACACAACCAAAACACAAAAGCAACAACACGAAAATGATAACCAGTCGTGGTACTATAAACCCCATCGAATTCTGGACTCATTATGAGCTAAGTCCCACAACCAAAGAAATTCAGGACTTCCCAACAAGATGGGAAAATTTCAGCAAAGGACTCCTAGACCAAATAGTCCCATACCGAACATACATAAAAACAGATAGACCACCAAACGAATGGTTTGACTCAGAATTACTAACCACCAAACAAGAACTAAGAAAACTTGAGAGAATCTGGCAAAAAACAAACAGAGAAACAGACAAGTCAAACTGGAAACAAAAAATGAAAATATACAAAAATCTGATCAAAGAAAAACGCACAAAGCACTATGCACATAAAATAGGTACTACAAAAATAAACAGTAAAGAATTGTTCAAATTAGTAAAAACGTTAACAGATACAACACGAATCCTGAAAAAGGACAATGAGTGCACCCCATCTGCCCAAACCCTAGCCAACTTCTTTAAAAATAAAATCACAGACCTAAGAGCAACCCTACACACACCCACAATAAACACGATTCACTACCTCGAACACCATGACCAAGTCTCCAGAGCAGACATGATCTGGGACCACTTCGCGTTCCCAGACTGGCACCAGTTCCTAAATTATTCAACAAATACACCAAATCAAACTGTCTACTCGATGCATGTCCCCCCAAAATCATGACAGTTGTCCCACTAGACTTCAAAAAGGAACTATTCACATGGCTAACAACCGCCCTTATAAATGGAACATTAAACAAGAACATGGGACACATACTGATCACCCCCATCCCCAAAGACCAGAATACCTCTACAGCGCTGACATCCAACTACAGACCCATAGCAAGTATCCCCCTTTTCACAAAGATACAGGAAGGCTTGGTCAACCTACAACTAGTAAACTACCTAGACAAATTTAACATCCTTAGTGAACACCAATCAGGATTCAGAAAAGGATACAACACAGAAACAGTCATAGCCCCCATACTAAACCACCTTTATAATCTTTTTAGCAAAGGTAAAAGCGCACTGATCCTACAACTAGACCTCAGCAGTGCGTTCGACCTGATAGACCATGAGATCACGCTACTGTGCCTTGATGCAATGGGAATTTCGGGAAACGTAAAGAAATGGTTCCACAAATTCCTAACAAACAGATCCTACTGAGTAACCAGCAATGGACATCACTCCAACCCATGGAATAACCCATCGGGTGTGCCCCAAGGCTCCTCCCTATCGCCCACTCTGTTCAACATCTACGTCGCATCCTTAGGTCACCTCCTACAAAAACTAAACTTAAAGCACTACATATACGCAGATGACATATCCATCTTAATCCCTCTAACCGACATCACAAATGAAATTACCGACAACCTCTCAAACACAATGGCAGAAATCGAAAAATGGACCACCACCTTCAAACTGAAATTAAACACAGCGAAAACAAGTCTTTTTGGCAAGCCCCAAAGACAAAATCACGAGAACATCGCTAAAAATCAATAACCACGAATATCCAATACCATAAAAATACTGGGTATCACTCTAGATACTCATCTAACCATGGCTGACCACACAAACTTACTAGTGAAAAAATGTTTTTACACGCTATGGAAACTAAGAACCATAAAAAAATACTTCGAACCAACATCCTTCAGATTGCTGGTGCAATCGCTGATCCTATCCCTCCTTGACTACTGTAACATCATCTACCTGAGTATTCAAAAAAAAACAAAAACAAACAGTAAAAAAATTGAGATTAGTACAAAACACCGCTGTTCGCTTAATCTTCGGACTGAGAAAAAAAGACCACATCAGCCCCTACTACAAAAAACTACACTGGTTACCAATAGAAGCGCGAATACTATTCAAATTTGCATGTATCTGCTTCAAGCAAGTCTGGGGACTAGCACCTTCCTACCTGCAAACTCACTTCGTTCTGCACAACCCCACACAAACTACCAAAAACAAAAACATCTTTGCCTATCCAAAGATCTCAGGCTGCAGATACAAATCCTTCCTGGATAGAACCTTCATGTTCCAAGCGAATAGACAAGTCTGGTTGCGAAACTGCATAATTGAATCCAAACTGACTTACAATGCATTCCGAAAAGCAATAAAAACCGCCCTATTCGACAAATTCATTGACTAAAACAGACCTCCCTTAAACTAAAACAAATCCCCCGTAAACGCTATTCAATCTCCCAGGAAGCTCCAATTTTCATGTATCCTTTACCCATGGAACTTAAATTAGTATGTACCTTGTTTATGTAACTTTTCTATTTTAGGCTCCTTATTATTCGCTGACTGTCCAGCCTTCTTACAATGTGAACCGCCTAGAAGTCGCCTGACTATGGCGGTATAGAAAAATAAAAAATTAAAAAGAAAAAGTTTCTACGGGTGCTGCCTCTTCACAGGCTTCCGGATGGGGGAGCCTGTTTCGTGGGGTAACGTCGCTGGTAGATCAGCGGCGGGCGTGATCGACGAGGAGGAACAGGCCTGGGCTTCGGACACAGGATGGACTGGAATGACTTCTCATTGTCCGAGAGCTTCTTGGTTACCGCCTCGATGGACTCAAAGAGGTCGGTGCCAGCGCATGAACATTGGCAAGCCTGTCCTGGAGGTTGGGGTCCATGTCGATTGTCCTCAGCCACGCCAGCCGGCTAATAGCCACCGAACATGCTGCGGCCTGAGCCGCGAGCTCGAAGGCATCGTAGGAGGACTGCATAAGCTGCACCCGGAGCTGGGATAACTAAGCCAGCACCTCCTGGTACTCGAATTGTACCCTAGGATCCACATAGGGCGTGAACTTCTGGAGTATGGACAAAAGAAACTCCAAATATGTTGTGAAGTGGAAGTTGTAATTCAGGACTCTCGAGGCCATCATGGAGCTCTGGTAAACTCTCCTGCCGAACCGGTCCATGGTCTTTCCCTCTCTACCAGGTGGGACGGAGGCGTAGACCTGGGAGGGATGGGACCGCTTCAGTGAGGACTCCACTAGCAGGGATTGGTGGGAGAGCTGAGAGCCGTCGAACCCCTTACGATGAACAGTGCGGTATCTGGTGTCCAACTTACCCGGCACCAAGGGGATCGAATAAGGTGTCTCGAGGCACCGTGCAAAGGTCTGGTCCAGTAGCTTGTGTAAGGGAAGCTTTAGGGACTCCGCCGGTGGTTGAGGGAGGCGCATAGTCTCCAGGTATTCTTTCGAGAATTTGGACCCCGTATCCAGGGGGATGTCCATGTCATCAGCCATCTGTCGAAGGAACGAGGAGAAGGACAGTTGGTCTGCCATTGCAGGGCCTCGAGACGGGATCGAAGAGGTCGAGGCCCCCGGATCCATTGGGGAAAGAGATCCCATTGTGTCCTCGAGCTCCGGCATCGGTGGAGGAGTAGTAGTCGGTGGTGAATACTTCAGGTATGCTTGCTTCCGATGAGGCGAGGCCTGCCTGGACGAGTGCCTCGATCGGTGATGCAGATTGTGTCGAGAGGTCGGCCTCGATAGGCGAGGTGAGTAGGTCTTCGCTGAGGCCCCCAGGTAGTGGATGGGGCTGGAAGTGGTTGATCGAAGCAGGGGTGGTTGCCGTAAAGGCTCGAACCCCGTCGGGGTGATCGGTTCCAATGGAGGCACTTGCAAAGACTCTGCTCCTTGCATCGAGTGAATCGGCTCCAATGGAAGCACTTGCAAAGACTCTGCTCCTTGCATCAAGTGAATCGGCTCCAATGGAGGCACTTGCAAAGACTCTGCTCCTTGCATCGAGTGTATCAGTTCCAATGGAGGCATGGGCAAAGACTCTGCTCCTTGCGATGCATGCATTGTTGCCAGACCAGACACTCGCTGAGACTCTGCTCCCTGTTGAGAGTGTGTTCCCCGCTGAGGCACTGGAGGGGGCTCGACCTCGTGGGAGGCCTCCACGTGCCCAGGCTGGATTTGGGAAAGAAGCTGAGGTCCCATCATGGTAAAGAGCTCGATGAATTGCTTCTGTAGCATGGTCTGAAACGAGGCCGGCAAGGATGGATCCGCATCTGAAATGGGACCAACTGCGCGGGCCTCGCGCTCCCTCGGAGCAGTGTGTGAGTGCTTGGACTTTGAGGTCTTGGGCACTTTCAACACTACTGGGGGAATGGGCTGCTGAGCTACCTGACCTGAGGAGGTTGAGGAAGGCATCGCAGCAGGCGCCGGAGTCTGAGCTGGGACGAACGAGACGGGCTTGATAAGACTCGGCGCTGCAGAGGTGGTAGGCTGTGGAGTTGCGGATGATATCAAAGGCGAAGGTCCCTTCGAGGTCGATGGCTCCGTCGAGGACTCCATGAACAGCGATTCCCACAAAACACAACGGCACTTGAAAGCACTTGCGGTGAGTGTGGAGCAAGGCCGGCACGATTTCGGGAGATGTTCAGGCCCGAGACACCAACTGCAGCGTCGATGAGGGTCCGTTAGCGAAATCGCACGCTGGCACTTGGCACACTTTTTAAAACCGGTGATAGGCCGGGACATAGGCCGAAAAAGCTCCACCGCAAGATCGAAGCCGCGGGGCTGCAGCCACGTGGCCTGCCCAGTCGAACTGAACAAAGAAATTTTTAATTTTGGTAAAACAATAAAACACAATGAAAATCAGCGATTAAGATCAAATAAAACCAAAACCGCGGACTTAGAAGGCACAAGTGAAGAAATCTTCGCACAGAGAGTCGAAGATGGACTTCTCGGCTCCGCGGAAAAGTAAGAACTGAGGAGACGCGCCCTGGTCTGGGCGGGAAGGCACTCGCGCATGCACGGTGCGGGCGACTCGAAACTTCGAGTTTTCTTCAAGCAAAACTGCTTGTGAAGCGTCCGCATTGGGGCTCCGTTGGATCACGTCACCCATTAGTGAGAATACCTGCCTGCTTGTCCTGGGATAATAATAATAATAATAATAATAATAATAATTTATTTCTTATATACCGCTATACCGTGAAGTTCGAAGCGGTTTACAATAAAGATACATTTGTCAGTACATGGGATATAAATGGGTTACAGTAAAGATATATTTTGTCAGTACATGGGATACAAGTGGTTTACATTAAAGATTCATTTTGTCAGTACATGGGATATAAGTGGGTTACAGTAAAGATATATTTTGTTAGTACATGGGATGCAAGTGGTTTACATTAAAGATTCATTTTGTCAGTACTTGGGATGGAAGTGGGTTACAATACAAGTGGGCTACAATACAAGTGGTTTACTATCAAGGTGCATTTTGTCAGTGTATGGGATACAGGTGGGTTACCATAAAGATACATTTAGTCAGTACATGGGTTACAATAAAGATACGTTTTGTCAGTACATGAGATTCAAGGTGGAAAGTATAATTAGTTTCGGGCCTTAGAATTAGGGGGCGAGGTGGAAGGGTCATGGCGAGGAAGTGTATGGGAATTTAGAATTTGTTAAACAGTCGAGTTTTCAGGGATTTTCTAAAGTCTGCGTATGTAGTGGCCTCAAGTATGGGCTTTCCAAGCCATGTGTTCAGCCTAGCTGCCTGGAATGATAACATTCTTAAGAAATGTTCACATATCGATGTCACATTTAAAAAAAATTTATCTCTGGAAAAAAAAGTGATGTAATTGCAGGTAAACAAGAAACATTTTCCTTGATTTACTCATGAAACAAAAGATATCCATAAAATGTGTATTCTAACTGAGGAATAAGTTAGGACACCTCCACATATCCTCCCACTTACAGTGGCTCAAATCACACACAGGTGCACATGATTAGAACATCGTTACTCGGCATTTTGAAGTATGTTTGCCCTACTTAAACCTCAGACATTTATTTTGGTGTGCTCATGACTGCTGTAGTGAGAGCGAACACCATGGTGAAATCAAAAGAGCTGTCTGAGGCCTTCAGAAAGAAGATTGTAGCAGCTTATGAATCTGGTAAGCGAATTAAAAAGATCTCGAAAGAATTTAACATTAGCCATTCCATGGTCCAGAAAGCACAGTTACTTACCGTAACAGGTGTTATCCAGGGACAGCAGGCAGATATTCTTGACTGATGGGTGACGGCACCGACGGAGCCCCGGTACGGACAATTTTAGAGTGATTGCACTCTAAGAACTTTAGAAAGTTCTAGCTAGGCCGCACCGCGCGTGCGCCTTCCCGCCCGACAGAGGCGCGCGGTCCCCAGTTAGGATAAGCCAGCTAAGAAGCCAACCCGGGGAGGTGGGTGGGACGCAAGAATATCTGCCTGCTGTCCCTGGATAACACCTGTTACGGTAAGTAACTGTGCTTTATCCCAGGACAAGCAGGCAGCATATTCTTGACTGATGGGTGACCTCCAAGCTAACAAAAAGAGGGATGGAGGGAAGGTTGGCCATTAGGAAAACAAATTTTGTAAAACAGATTGGCCGAAGTGTCCATCCCGTCTGGAGAATGCATCCAGACAATAGTGAGATGTAAAAGTATGAACTGAGGACCAAGTGGCAGCCTTGCAGATTTCCTCAATAGGAGTGGAACGGAGGAAAGCTACAGACGCTGCCATAGCTCTAATCCTGTGGCCCGTGACAGAACCTTCCAGTGTCAGGCCCGACTGAGCATAACAGAATGAAACGCAAGCAGCAAGCCAATTGGACAGAGTGCGTTTAGATACAGGATGACCCAACTTGTTAGGATCAAAGGACAAAAACAGTTGAGGAGATGATCTGTGAGGTTTGGTGCGATCAAGATAGTAAGCCAGAGCACGTTTACAATCCAAGGTATGCAAAGCCTGTTCACCTGGATTAGAATGAGGCTTTGGGAAAAAAACAGGTAGAACTATGGATTGGTTAAGGTGAAACTCAGACACAACCTTAGGAAGGAATTTTGGATGTGTACGAAGGACGACCTTATCATGGTGAAAAACAGTGAAAGGTGGATCAGCCACCAGTGCATGGAGCTCACTGACCCTCCTGGCAGAAGTGAGAGCTATCAGAAAGACCACTTTCCAAGTTAGAAATTTAAAATGCGTTGTGGCCAAGGGCTCGAAAGGAGGCTTCATTAACGCAGAAAGAACCACATTAAGATCCCATACAACAGGAGAGGCCTTAAGAGGTGGCTTCACATTGAAAAGGCCCTTCATGAACCTTGAAACTAAGGGATGAGCTGAGAGGGGTTTTCCATGAATCGGCTCATGAAAAGCTGTAATAGCACTCAGGTGAACTCTTATCGAAGAGGATTTAAGACCAGAGTCAGATAATGACAAAAGGTAGTCCAACACCAGTCCCACTGCTGTAGATATGGGATTATGGTGATGTAACAGGCACCAGGAGGAAAACCGAGACCACTTTTGTTGGTAACATTGAAGAGTGGCCGGTTTCCTGGAGGCATCAATAATGGAACGGACAGGCTGAGAAAGGAGAGCGTGAGCCGAAGTCAGCCCGAGAGATACCAAGCTGTCAGGTGCAGAGACTGTAAGCTGGGATGAAGTAGCGTTTGCTGATGCTGTGTAAGTAGTGAAGGAAACAGAGGAAGAGGTATGGGTTCCCTGGAACTGAGTTGAAGCAGAAGGGGGAACCAATGCTGTCTTGGCCACCGTGGAGCGATGAGAATCATGGTGGCTTGTTCCCTCTTGAGCTTGAATAGTGTGCGCAGCATGAGCGGAAGAGGAGGGAATGCATAAAGGAAGAGATTGGTCCAATCCAGGAGAAATGCATCTGGTTCCAGACGGTGAGGAGAGTAAAGTCTGGAGCAAAACAGGGGCAGTTGATGGTTGTGGGGAGCTGCAAAAAGATCCACTTGAGGTGTGCCCCATTGAGAAAAAATGGACTGGAGAGTCGAAGGGTCGAGAGTCCATTCGTGAGGTTGAAGAATTCTGCTGAGATTGTCTGCTAGGCAATTCTGTTCCCCTTGAATGTAGACTGCTTTCAGGAATAGGTGACGTGCAGTCGCCCAGGTCCAAATCCTTTGAGCTTCCTGACACAAGGGACGGGATCCCGTTCCTCCCTGTTTGTTGATGTAGTACATTGCAACTTGGTTGTCTGTGCAAATGAGAAGTACCTGAGGAAAAAGAAGATGTTGAAAAGCTTTGAGGGCGTAAAACATCGCTCTGAGTTCCAGGAAGTTGATATGGTGTTTCTTTTCCTGAGTGGACCAAAACCCCTGAGTTTGGAACTCGTTCAAGTGAGCTCCCCATGCATAGGGGGAGGAATCCGTGGTGATGACCAGTTGATGAGGAGGTAGATGGAATAGCAGACCTCTGGATAGATTTGAGGATGTCAACCACCAAAAAAGCGACTGTCGAAGAGACGAGGTCACAGATATGAGTTGTGAAACAGGATCTGTCGCTTGGGACCACTGGGTCGCTAAGGTCCATTGAGGAGTACGCAGGTGGAGACGTGCAAAGGGTGTGACATGTACTGTGGAGGCCATGTGTCCCAAGAGCACCATCATGTGATTTGCAGAGATGGAAGTTTGCTGGAACACCTGCTGACAGAGATGAAGGATGGTGTGAAGGCGGTTTGGAGGAAGAAACGCCCTCATCCGAATCGTATCCAGAATGGCTCCAATAAATTGAAGTCGCTGAGTTGGAATGAGGTGCGACTTGGGTAGATTGATTTCGAACCCCAACAGTCAAAGGAAGTGAATGGTCTGATTGGTGGCTATGTGCACGGCCTGAGGAGAAGGAGCCTTGATGAGCCAGTCGTCCAGATAAGGGAAGACTTGAAAGTTTTGGGAGCAGAGATAAGCTGCGACCACAATCAGACATTTGGTGAATACCCTGGGAGAGGAGGCTAGGCCGAAGGGTAACACCTTGTATTGGTAATGATGTTGGTTGACAAGGAAGCGAAGGTATTGTCTGGACATCAGATGAATTGGAATGTGAGTATACGCCTCCTTGAGATCGAGGGAACATAGCCAGTCTTCCTGAGAGAGAAGAGGGTATAGGGTGGCAAGAGATAACATCTTGAACTTCTCCTTGACCAGACATTTGTTGAGGTCTCTGAGATCTAATATTGGTCTGAGATCTCCGGTCTTTTTGGGTACGAGAAAGTACCTGGAATAAAATCCCAGTCCTTGCTGGTCTTGAGGAACTGGTTCGATGGCATTGAGAAGAAGGAGGGATTGAACCTCCTGAGCGAGGAGGAGGGACTGAGCCTTGTTGGAAGCAGACTCTTTTGGCAGACTTAATGGTGGAGGAGTCTGAAAGTGTAGGGAGTAGCCGTGGGCGATGATAGCAAGGACCCACTGGTCGGAGGTGATTGCTTCCCAGCGAGAAAGAAAAACCTGTAGTCGACCTCCTATGGGTTGAGGAAGAGGACATGAGGGAGGAAGACTGGCAATGCCCTGGAGAAGAGAGTCAAAAGGGCTGTGTCGGCTTAGGTTGAGGAGCAGGCTTTACAGCAGGTTGTTGTTGCTGACGGGCCTGTTGCTGCTGTTGACGCTGTCTGCGAGGTTGAAGGGGATGAGGCTGAGCCGGTCAAGCAGAAAACCTCCTTTGGTATGAAGATTGTTGCCTGAATGGACGAGGAGGAGGAGGTTTCTTCTTGTTTTTCAACAAGGTGTCCCACCTAGTTTCATGGGCGGAGAGCTTTTGCGTGGTGGTATCCATAGATTCCCCAAACAGCTCATCCCCTAGGCAAGGCGCATTGGCAAGCCGGTCCTGGTGATTTACATCCAGGTCTGAGACCCGTAGCCATGCCAATCTTCTCATTGCCACAGACATAGCAGTAGCCCGTGATGTCAGTTCAAAAGTATCATAAATTGAACGGACCATAAACTTCCTGAGTTGCAGAAGACTAGAGGTACATTGCTGAAAAGCAGGAAGTTTACGGTCCGGGATATACTTCTGAAAAGAGGTCACTTGTTGAATGAGATGCTTCAGGTAAAAAGAGAAATGGAATGCGTAATTACCTGAGCGGTTGGCCAGCATCACATTTTGGTAAAGGCGTTTGCCAAATTTATCCATGGCCTTTCCTTCTCTGCCAGGAGGGACAGAGGCATATACACTGGCTCCTGCAGATTTTTTTAAAGTTGACTCTACCAACAGAGATTCATGGGGAAGTTGGTGCTTGTCAAATCCTGGAATTGGAATCACTTTATACAGAGATTCCAGTTTTCTTGGGGCTCCTGGAATCGTCAAAGGAGTTTCCAGATTCTTATAAAAAGTTTCCCTCAAGATGTCATGGAGGGGCAACTTTAAAAACTCTTTAGGAGGTTGGTCAAAATCCAAAGCATCCAGAAATGCCTTGGATTTTTTAGAGTCAGACTCCAATGGAATAGACAGAGAGTCTGACATCTCCTTTAAAAATTTGGTGAAGGAGGAGTGCTCTGGCTTAGCAGCAGGATCCTGCACCGATGGTTCATCCTCATCAGATGTGTAATCTTCCTCGGTACCGAGGGGATCATCTGAGTCGTCCCACAAGTCAGGGTCCCGTACCGATTGGAAATGGCCCTGGGACAATGGAGTAGATGTTTCAGTATGCTTAGTCTTGCGTACCGATTTACCTGAACGGGTGGAAACGGTACCTGGGGAATGTAGTACGGTACGGGGTTCAGAGAACGGTACCGGGTCAGAAACCATAGGAGTAGTACGCCGCTTCGGTTCCGCTGACAGAACAGGCATGGATAAAGATTTGTGCGGTGCCGAAACAGTCGATGTCAATAAAAGAGGCTGATCGACAGACGGCACCAAAGGCTCAGTCGGTACCGATACTGGAAGTTTCGGAGTCAACAGAGCCGGGAGCAAGTGTTGGAGTTGCTCCTTAAGCTGGACCAGGAGGATAGAGGCAATGTGCTCATCCAACGTTGGTCCCGATGGCACCGGTACCGGTTTTTTCTTGCTCGGTACCTTCGGTGCCGCTCGACGCTCGGGAGAAGTCGATGCCGATGACGAGGCAGTGACTTCGATGGGAGCGGAGCGCTTACGGGGCCGGCGCTCAGTCTGCAGGACTTGGCTCACTGCATGCTCGACTGGCGGGCCTAGAACAGTAGGGGAAGGCTTCTTAGCCGGCTTACCTACAGGAGTCGACACCGGCGATGTATCTTGCGGTGCTGAGGCAGTCGGAGTCGATTTGGAGGAAGTCGTCGACGTCGATACCGGTGCAACTTCCATAGCGGTACCGAAAAGGATCCGCTGCTGAATTTGGCGATTTTTTAAAGTTCTTTTTTGTAAAGAACTACAGCGGGTGCAGGTTTCAGCCCTATGGTCCGGACCCAGACACTGGAGGCACCACTTGTGCAGGTCGGAGAGGGAGATAGGGCGTGCATACCGCTGACACTTTTTGAAACCCGGTGACGGGGGCATGAAGGGAAAAACTGCTGTAGCAAAATCGAAGCCCGAGGCTTCGATGGTGCCAACAGGCCCCGCCGGGGCAGATCGATAAAAAATAAAAAAAATAAAACTATTTTTTTTTTTTACACAAACGGTAAATGAAAAAGAAAGAAACAAACTATGAAGAGAAAAATACGCGCGAGCGGGAAGGCAAGTGAAAAATAGAAAAATCTTCCAACAGCCGTTGGAAACACGCGTCTTCTTAGCTCCGCGGAATTAAGAAAACTGGGGACCGCGCGCCTCTGTCGGGCGGGAAGGCACTCGCGCATGCGCGGTGCGGCCTAACTAGAACTTTCTAAAGTTCTTAGAGTGCAATCACTCTAAAATTGTCTGTACCGGGGCTCCGTCGGTGCCGTCACCCATCAGTCAAGAATATGCTGCCTGCTTGTCCTGGGATAAAATAGTGTACAAGTGGAGGACTTTCCAAACAACTGCCAACATGTCCCGGTCTGGGTGTCCAAGCAAGTTGACCCCCAGAGCAGACCGCAAGATACGAAGTCTCCAAAAACCCTAAAAAGTCATCATGGGACCTACAGTAGGCTCTTGCTACTGTTGATGTGAAAGTGCATGCCTCTACAATCAGAAAGACTGCACAATTTAACTTGCATGGGAGGTGTGCAAGGAGGAAAGCTTTGCTCTCTAAGAGAAACATCAAGGCCAGAATGAAGTTTGCCAGAGAGAACGTAGATAAACACCAAGACTTCTGGAATAGTGTTCTATGGACAGATGAGTCTATAATTGAATTATTTGGACACCAGAAAGGAGGACATGCTTGGCGTACATGAAATACAGCATTTCATGAAAAGAACCTCATACCAACTGTGAAGCATGGAGGTGGAAGTATCATGGTATGGGGATGCTATGAGGTGGCAGGACCTGGCCAGCTCACCATCATAGAATCCACCATGAATTCTACCGTGTATCAGAGGGTGCTTGATGAATATGTGAGACAAGGAGGTATTGATGTCCCTGTATAAGGCTTTGGCGAGACCGCATTTAGAATAGTGTGTTCAATTCTGGAGGCCGCACCTTCAAAAAGATATAAAAAGGATGTAGTAGGTCCAGAGAAAGGCTACTAAAATGGTGTGTGATCTTCGTCATAAGGCGTATGGGGACAGACTTAAAGATCTCAATCTGTATACTTTGGAGGAAATGCGGGAGAGGGGAGATATAAGAGACGTTTAAATACCTACATAATGTAAATGCGCATGAGTCGAGTCTCTCATTGAAAGGAAACTCTGCAATGAGAGCGCATAGGATGATAGGTGATAGGCTTCGGAGTAATCTAAGGAAATACTTTATTACAGAAAGGGTGGTAGATGCATGGAACAGTCTCCCAGAAGAGGTAATGGAGACAGAGACTTTGAATTCAAAAGGGCCTGGGATAGGCACATGGGATCTCTCGGAACGCATTACCTACTTATCTTCGGGCAGAGCAGAACTTAGATAAATTTAAAGGAGCTTTAAAAAGCTTCTTATTCATTGATGCTTTTGGCTAATTATGCTACTATTCTTTTCTTATTGAGCCCCTTAATCCTTTTGTTTTTTTCTCATTTTTCTTTTCTGTATTTCATGTAGTTCTCCCCACTAGTGCTGCCCGATTCGAATCGATTCATTTTGGGTGAATCGATTTGAATCAATTTACCCCGCCAAAAAATCGGCCTCCCGATTCATTGACTGACCCTCCCCACTCACCCTCTAAAGCAGGAGCGGCAGCGCTGCCTTTTACTGGCCTGCCGCTCCTGCTTTAGAGGGCAAGTGGGGAGGGTCAGTCAGGAAGTGGCTTCCCGCTGGCCTCCCGTTGCTGTGCTCTCCATCTTCCCAACTGGCCTCCCGAATCAATCTTCTTAACTTCAGCAGCCTGCAATAAGATCGATGGTGCTAGCGATCTCTGCAAGCTGCTGAACAGCTTCAGAGCATCTTCTCTCTGCCGCGGTCCCGCCCTTTCTCTGACATCAGAGAAGGGGTGGGATCGTGGCAGAGAGAAGATGCTCCAAAGCCGTTCAGAAGCTTGCTAGGGCCAGCGATCTTATTGCAGGTTGCTGAAGTTAAGAAGATTGATTCGGGAGGCCAGTGGGGAAGACGCAAGGAGGAGGTGTAGTCCTTTGGGAGGGGGGGCGACCTTACAGGGGAGGGAGGGTACAGGCCTTTAGAGGAGAGAGGCAGGCAGGCCTTCAGGGGAGATGCAGGCCTTCAAAGGGGGGGGGGCAGGCAGGACTTCAGGGGGGGCTGCAGGCCTTCAAAGTGGAGGACAGGCCTTCAAGGGGGACAGGCAGGCCTTCCTTCGGGGGGGAATGCAGGCCTTCAAAGGGGGGACAGGCAGGCAGGCCTTCGGGGGGGATGCAGGCCTTCAAAGGGGACAAGCAGGCAGGCAGGTTTTCGGGGGGGATGTAGGCCTTAGAGGGGGGGGGTCAGGCCAGGGGAGGGGTGCCCTGGTGTAGAAGTACACTGAAGGAGGGAGGGAGGGAGGGAAGGGGGGTTCAAAGAAACGTGCATATGCTGGACTTTAGGGGGGAAGAAATAATGGGTCTGAAAATAGAGGAGAGGAAGAGAGATGATGGACAATGGGATTTAGGGAGGGAAGGAACAGAAAGGGAGAGAAGTTAGACACAAGGGATGATGTGGAGGGGGGATAGAGATACTGGATAGGAGGGTAAGTTGGGAAACGAAAGGGAGAGATGGTGGACCCTGGGGTGGTGGGGAAGGAGAGAGAGATGCTGGATGAAAGGGTAGTTAAGAAAAGATGGCTCTGTGGATGGAGACGAAGAAAAAGAAAGATGCCAGACCTCCGGGGGAGGGAAGGGAAATGGAAGGGGAGGATAGAGATGGCAGATGGATGGTTAGAATGGAGAAAGAAGAAAGAAGAAGACCCTGGCAAGCAAGTTATCAGAAGACAACCAGAGCCTGGGACCAACAAGATTTGAATGACCAGACAACAAAAGATAGAAAAACTAATTATATTTTCCCTTTTGTGATTACAATATGTCAGATTTGAAACGTGTATCCTGCCAGAGCTGGTGTTAGACCGCAAATGTGAGCTAGGATTTAAGAGAGAGGAAAGGCCTTTTTTGTTTGTTTATTTTGTTTACACCACAGCGCCAGTGTGGTTAGGAGAAGGCAAAGGGGGTGAAGAGGCTATAAAAGGGGTGAAAAGGCTATAAAATAAACCCACCAGGATGTTTGAAAAAAACACCCAATTGGGCAGGAAAATCGAATCGAAAAACCAATTCAGTAGGCTGAATCGAATCGAATTGAAATTTTTTTTCCTGAATCGGGCAGCACTACTCCCCACTATCCTTTTGTTTTATTACACTTATTTTGTGTCTTATTTGTCTTAGTATATTTCGTCTGTTTAATATTGTTTTTAATTCTGGTTTGTTTGTTTATTTTATTTATCAAGTTTTCATAACATATCAAGTATCCACTTGTACAGAAAGATAAAGTTAAACAGCAAAGGAAAAATACTTTCCTAATATTAAAAAATTTAAACAATACAATAGAAATGTAGTAGCTTAACTAACAAGTCCTCAAGAATCCAAGGATTAGAATCAGCGAGCAATTAATACACAAACAGAAAACATAAGAAACTAGTCTTATAGCCCATTACATTAACGGGTGCTAGAATATGTGTGTGTGTGTCTTTATTTCTTTCTCTCTCTCTCCTTAGCCTGTTTCTGTATTTCTGTCTTTCTTTCTTTCTTTTTCCTCAGCTGTCCACCACCACCCCTTGCTTGCTCCCCAAGCAGCCATAGGGAAACAGTGATTTAATGCCCAAAAAGTCACCAAAAGATATCCACCTAAATTTCTGCACACTCCCCCATCTACTAAAACAAAATGGGACCACAATCCATTCATCTTGAGTCAGTTTCAAAATTAGAATGCTGTCTGCACTGAACTGTGAGCAAAAAAAAAATAAAATAAAAATGAATGAATCAGGCAATGTGACATGAGCAGCAAAATATGTTTTTGCTGAATGAGTTATTCACTATTAATGGCAAAATTCACTGCAGATCTTTGCACAACAACAAAAATAAATTCCAAAAGACAATGGTGGAAAAAGTGTTCAATAGTAACTGATTTGGTAATAAATTCTAAGATAGTTTCTTATCAAACTTTCTGTAGCCCTGATAACCAGAAGCTTACTTTTCATCCAAATTATGCTTTTGGCCTTCTTACAGTTTCAAGACTGACACTGCCACCTCCCCTTCCCGCGGTCCCGACTACGAACCTGCTGATTCCAGCAGCGTGTGCAGCAGTCTTCACACGCTGCTTCGGGCCCTTCTACTGCCCTGATTTACTCTGGAATGTCCCTGATGACACACGGGCGAAAACTTGCGCCGGGCCTGAGAGACTTCTGCAGAGTAATCCTGAAAGCAGAGAATGGGCCGGTTGTCATACAGCAGAGTCTTGCCATGTCGCAAAGCCCGAAGGACCTCCACCTTGTTATGGTAGTTCAGGATGCGGCAGATGACCACCCGAGGCCGGTCCGCATTCTCTCTCTGCTGCCCTAAACAATGCGCCCGCTCAACCCGTAAGGAGCCTGAGGACTGTGAGAGAGATAAAGATTCAGGCAGCCAGTGTTCCAGCATTGCCCCCAGCTCCACTTCCTTCACCGATTCAGGCAGGCCAACAAATTGAAGATTATTGCTGCGTGATCTGTTCTCCAGATCATCCACCTTGGCCTGTAACGCTGCCAAGGTAGTAGTATGGGCTGTCTGCTTCTGGGAAAGCTGCTGGACCCGGTCCTCAGCTGCACTCACACACTGAGTTTCCTTGACCTCCGAGGTAAGAGAGGCAAATTATTGGTCCAGCTTATCAAGTTTGTCTAAGATACGCTGTAGCTTGTCACCCAACGAGCTCTCTATAGCCGCCTATATCTCGGCCGAGACTTCAGCCACCCACAAAGAATGAGAAGCCTCCGGCGATGGGGGCGCCACGTGGTCCGCCATTTTTGGGTCCGGCAGCTTGCTCCTCTCCCGATCCTTATGGGTGATCTTTGAGGCCATCACGCTCCACTTAGGCTCTCAAAAATACGCGCCAGGCAGCCAGGAAGCACTCAGGCACTGTCGGGGGACCAAAACAAGGAAGCAGTGTGCGGATAAGTTGCCGAACCGCGGTCAGGTGTAGCAGAGCTGTAGCAACTAGCTGTCTACAGGACCATGTTTCCGCCGGAAGTCGTGAATTTTTGATTATGAAAAAACAAACAAAATAAATTTCTTGGATTTAAAATACAAATGTTCCCAGATCTGGCACGAGACACACAAAAACGTAGATGTGAATTTTTGATTTTGAAACCGGGTGTTATCGCTCTTGGGGCGACCTTTTTCCTCCGTCACCCATGTAAATGTGTGATCAAATGCAAAAATATGTTTTCTTTGACACTAGCTTATATTAGATAAGGACATTGGAACACTGGCTGCCTGAATCTTTATCTCTCTCACAGTCCTCAGGCTCCTTACGGGTTGAGCGGGCGCATTGTTTAGGGCAGCAGAGAGAGAATGCGGACCGGCCTCGGGTGGTCATCTGCCGCATCCTGAACTACCATCACAAGGTGGAGGTCCTCCGGGCTTTGCGACATGGCAAGACTCTGCTGTATGACAACCGGCCCATTCTCTGCTTTCAGGATTACTCTGCAGAAGTTTCTCAGGCCCGGCGCAGGTTTTCGCCCGTGTGTACCCGGCTCATCCAACGACACATCTCTTTCTCTTTGCAATACCCGGCTCGATTGCAGTTGACCCACCTGGGCAGAGCTCATCATTTTGACATTTTGGAGACAGCACAACGCTTTGTGACAGAGCAGATGCCAGAAGGGTCACCACCAGGAGCTGCCGCAGACTGAAGGAACCTTATTCTCTGTGGCTGGTTTGCCTTCTGCGCTAGGACCCCTTATTGAGGGTTCTTCCACCCACTAGTTTGTTTTGGGTTGGTGTATCTGGATTGAGAGTATGTGGATCGAGGCGGGGTATTGTTTGAGTGTAGTGTGGCTGGTTGGAGTGGGGGGTCTTCCTGGCTCCTTATTTGGGGATTGCGTAGTACTTGTTCCACTCTCTCCTATGCATACTTGGATGTTTATGGGTTTTTTTTTGTTGTTTTTTTTCCTCTTCTATATAGCTTTGTAGGGGGGGGGGCTGTTTGTAGGGGGCATGGTTCAGCTTGGGAGGGAGTGGCTGAGTTTTTGTGGTATGGCTATGTGGGGCGGGTTGGTTCACTGGGGCAGTTTGGTTGTTCGGTCCTGGCTCTTTGCTGGCGGTCTGTGTTTTGGGTCTACTTATAGTTCCTTTTTTTTCTCTTTCTCATTATTCTTTCTGTTTTGTGTTGGGGAGGCTGAGGGCAATGGGGCATTGCTGTTTGTTTCCTGTGGGGGGGTGTACATAGTTTCCTGGAAGTAACGCCCGGCGAGGGGTATCTTGGGAATGGGCTGGGAGAGGGTTGGCAGAGGAGGGGGGTAGGGGGAGGGGGGAGGGATCACTAAGCAACAGAAGTCTCGAGGTAGGGTTCCCTGAGGGTCTTTGCAGGGGTAAGGTAGGGGGGTTGGGGGGTCCGTTTTTGCATTGGCGGAGGGGATGTGGTTCACTCTCTGGGGGGGGGGAGGTTTTCTGAAGCTGGAGGGGTGGTGGCTGGGACGCCCTTCTGGCACCTTTAAGGTTACATGTTCTTGTTGCATTCTTCCTTTGCCCAGACTACTCTGGAGTACACTTTAACCTCATGGAATGTTGGGGGGATACATTCCCCTATCAAGCGCTCAAAAATTTTGCAGCGTTTAAATCGTTCTAAAACCTCGATAGCCTTTGTAAAGGAGACCTGGCTGTCCTCTGCTGAACATGCTAAGCTCTGTACCTGGTGGGTGGGCACACATTTGGAGGCGTCCGCAGTTGATGGGAAAGGTGGAGTCATTATTTTGATCTGTAAGGGTCTCTGTCTGCAAATCCGGTGAGTGCTCCGCGACCCTAATGGGTGTTACATCATTGCGTCTGTCTTGCTTAATAATTGGCCCCTTTTGTTATGTAACGTATATGCTCCTAATAACCATTCAGCTCGGTTTTTTCATGGGCTTCATAATCAACTTTTGCAATTTGGGGACCTTCCGATACTAATTGGTGGGGACTTTAATGAGGTCCCCGATCCCCAGCTGGACCGCTCTACCTCCACTGGCAAAGAGGCTACCAACTTTGTATAGGGGCCAAGCTCCTAGAGTCTACCTTGGGGCTGCTCGATGTTTGGCGGGTGCTGCATCCCTTGGAAAGGGATTACTCCCACTTTCCCATATAGATTACCTCCTAATTTTGCGTGAATTGCTCACCCGGGTGCAGGTGGTGGATATGGGTCCCATTTAGATTTCTGACCACGCATGGGTGAGTTTTTGGTGGACCTGGTGTAATTCTCCGGGAACTAGGAGGGGGTGGCGGTTTCCGTGCTACCTCTACAGCAGTGGTCTCAAACTCGTGGCCCGGGAGCCACATGCAGCCCGCCAGGTATTATTTTGGGCCCGCAGTCTATACTAGTGCTGTCTGTACTAGTGCTGCCCGCTCTTTGCAGCGTCCTCCAGCTTCTCCCCTGGCCTCCCGCTCTTACCTTCAGATAATTACCGCAGTCTGCAGAGAGGATCGCCGGTGCAGTAGCGATCTTTGTAGGCTACTGTCGTCCCCAGTAGCACGTTCCCCCTGCATCAATCCTGCCCCTGACATCAGAGGAGGGGTGGGACTGCGGCAGAGGGAATGTGCTGCGGAGGCCGATGGCAGCCTGCAAGGAACGCTACAGCACCGGTGATTCTCTCTGCAGGCTGCGGTAAATAGCTGAAACTAAGACCGGGAGGCCAGGGGAGAAGCTGGAGGACGCTGCAAAGAAGGGGGGGAACATGCAGGCCTTCAGGGGAGGGGGGAAGATTTATAAACAATAAAGGAGTTTTACCTCATGCAAAATTGTCATTTCTTTAATAAGACATTAACTTTTTTTCTGCGGCCCTCCAAGTACCTACAAATCCAAAATGTGGCCCTGCAAAGGGTTTGAGTTTGAGACCACTGCTCTACAGGGATCTTCGAATTCTTGAGTTTTTGGTGCAGCGGTGGAATGATTTTAAATGCACTAATCAGCAACATTGAGATGATCCCATTCTCTATTGGGAGACGGCAAAGGCTGTTTTGCGAGGAGAAGTCATTGCCTATGTGGCCCGGGAGTCCCAAGTTCAGATAACATAAGAACATAAGCACTGCCTCTGTCGGGTCAGACCAGGGGTCCATCGTGCCCGGCAGTCCGCTCCTGCGGCGGCCCCCCAGGTCCATGACCTGTAAGTGTTCCCTACCTAACCTAAAATGTCCATACCCTGTTCGCTCAATGTCCTGTAAGGTAAACCTTTATCTGTATCCTGTTATCCCCTTCGCTTCCAGGAAGTCATCCAGTCCCTTTTTGAACCCCAGAATTGTACTCTGTCTTATCACCTCTCCGGGAAGCACGTTCCAGGTGTCTAACACCCGTTGAGTGAAGAAGAACTTCCTTGCATTCGTTATGAATCTGTCTCCTCTCAGTTTTTCTGAATGACCTCTTGTTTTTGTTGTCCCTGCTAGTCTAAAGAATCTGTCCCTCTCCACCTTCTCTATGCCTTTCATGATTTTATAAGTCTCTATCATGTCCCCTCTCAGTCTCCGCTTTTCGAGGGTAAAGAGTCCCAGCCTGTCCAACCGTTCGGCATATGAAAGGTTCTCCATGCCCTTTATCATCCTCGTTGCTCTCCTCTGGACCCTCTTGAGTATTGTCATGTCCTTCTTGAGGTATGGCGACCAGTATTGGACACAGTATTCCAGATATGGGCGCACCATCGCTCGATATAGTGGCAGGATAACTTCCTTCATTCTGGTAGTGATACCTTTTTTGATAATGCCCAACATTTTGCTCGCTTTTTTTGAGGCCGCTGCACATTGCGCCGCCGGCTTCATTGTGTTATCCACCAATACCCCCAGATCTTTTTCTTGGCTCCCTCCCATCATATAGCTGTAGTTCCCCTTCCCTATGTGCAAGACCTTACATTTCTCCACATTGAAGCACATCTGCCATTTTTTTGCCCACTCACTCAGTTTGTTCAGGTCGCTCTGCAGTTCTTTGCATTCCTCAACAGTTCTGATCCTGCTGGAGAATTTTGTGTCATCCGCGAACTTGATAACTTCGCACTTCGTCCCTGTTTCCAGATCATTAATAAATATATTGAACAGCAGTGGTCCCAGCACTGACCCTTGCGGAACACCACTTGTGACCCCTATCCAGTCAGAGTAGTGCCCCTTTACTCCTACCCTCTGCTTCCTGTCCGCCAGCCAATTTTTGATCCATCTGTGTATGTCCCCTTCCACCCCGTGACTCCACAGTTTCTTCAGTAGGCGTTCATGGGGCACCTTGTCGAAGGCTTTTTGGAAATCTAGATATACGATGTCTACAGGGTCACCTTGGTCCAATTGTTTACTTATCCCCTCAAAGAAATGCAATAGATTCATCTGGCATGATCAGCCTTTACAGAAACCATGCTGGCTTGATCTCATAAGATTATTTTTTTCTATATGCTCATTGATACCTTCCCTGATCAGTGATTCAGCCATCTTCCCCGGAACTGAGGTTAAGCTCACCGGTCTGTAGTTTCCCGGGTCGCCTCTCGATCCTTTTTTGAAGATCGGTGTGACATTCGCTATCTTCCAGTCCTCCGGGATTACCCCTATTCTCAAGGACAGGTTGCAAATATGCCACAGTAACTCTGCTGTTTCATCTCTGAGCTCTTTCAGTATTCTCGGGTGGATCCCGTCTGGGCCCGGAGCTTTGTCAGTTTTTAATCTATCTATCTGCCTGAGAACGTCTTCGAGGCTTACCTCCATGCATGATAATTTTCCCTCTTGATCTCCCCTGAAGATTTTTTCTGGTTCTGGCACACTGGATGTGTCTTCTATTGTAAAGACAGATGAGAAGAACTTATTTAGCCTACCAGCTACCTCTTTTTCCTCTTTCACCACTCCCTTCTGGTTACCCTCGTCCAGAGGTCCCACCTCCTCCCTCGCTGGCTGTTTCCCTTTCACATATCGGAAAAATGGTTTGAAATTTCTTGCTTCCTTGGCCAGTCTCTCCTCATACTTTTTCTTGGCTTTCCTGACTACTCGGTGACATTCTTTTTGATGCTTCCTGTGCTCTCTACAATTTCCTTCGGTTTTGTCTTTTTTCTACTTCCGAAATGATTTTTTCTTGTCTCCTATCACTTTCTTTACTTCACTGGTTATCCATGCAGGATCCTTCATCTGATTCTTTTTGGAGCCTTTCCTAAATCTTGGTATATATAGATTTTGCGCCTCATTTACTGTGTCCTTGAATAGGGACCAGGCTTGCTCCACAGTCCGAGCTTCCTTGGAGCCGTTTCTGAGCTTCTTTCTCACCATTTGTCTCATGGCATCATAGTTCCCTTTCTTGAAGTTAAACGTTGTTGCCTTGGTTCTCTTTCCCTACTTGCACTTTGAACTGAATCATGTTGTGGTCACTGGTTCCTAGTGGTCCCACGACCTCCTCTTTGCAGGTCCTTTCAGCCCATTAAGGATCAGATCCAGAATCGCTGACCCTCTCGTTGGTGCCTCGACAAGTTGCTCCATAAAGCAATCCTGAACAGCTTCCAGGAACTCCGTTTCCCTTGCACATTTTGAATTTCCAAGACACCAGTCTATCCCAGGATAGTTGAAATCTCCCATAACTATGGTGTTTGGGTTCTTGCGTTACCTTCTCAGCTCGGCTACCATTTCTGTATCCTCAGCTTCAGTTTGCCCAGGTGGACGGTAGAACAGTCCCATCTTTATCTCGGATCCGTTGCTTCCTGGTACTTTGACCCACAATGACTCCAGTTGGGCATTTGTCGCTGCTGTGTCCACAGTGGTTGAGTGAATGGTGTCCCTTATGTATAGTGCTATTCCTCCTCCTTTCTGGTAAGTCCTGTCTTTTCGGTAGAGTTTGTATCCTGGCAGTACTATGTCCCATTTGTTTTCCTTGTTCCACCATGTTTCCGTGATCCCTATGATGTCTAGTCTCTCATTATTGGCCATGACTTCTAGTTCCCCCATTTTGTTCTTTAGGCTCCTTGCATTAGTATGCATGCAGTTCAAGTCCTGGCATTTTCCCTTTCTCGCTATTTTCCCTTGCATTCCATTCTTCATTCTGTCCCCTTCTTGACCTGCCAATTCCTGAGTATTGTCTCTTTTATCTTCTCTTTGTGGTAGGTTCCTAGTGCCTTCCCCTTGGGGTGTGTTCCTATTGTCCTCCTCTTGTTCCTACTCATCATCCAGTCCCATTTTGACTTCCCCTTGTAGTATGTTCATTCAGTCCCCCTCTCGCTTCATCTGACTCCCTTGTTTGTTGCTTGCCACTTGTGTCTTCCCAGCAATCTTCCCCCTCAGTACCCTCACTGGATACTGTTTCCCGAACCGTCGATACCAGGTCAACTGTCGGCTTTCCCCTTCTACTTAGTTTAAAGCTTGCTCTATCGCTCTTCTGACGTTATTTGCTAGTTGTCTAGTTCCCGCCGTGCTCAGGTGTAGACCATCCTTCATGAAAAGCTTGTTCTTGCCCCAGAACGTTGTCCAATTCCTCATGAAGAGAAAACCCTCTTCCTCACACCATCTTCTCATCCATGCATTAATTGATTGTAGCTCCGTCTGCCTCTTCGTTTCTGCCCTCGGTACTGGCAGGATCTATGAGAAGGCTATCCTCTGGGTCATCTTTAGTTTCCTTCCTGAGATCTTGAACTGTTCAGTCAGTGCATTCTTGCTGTAGTCTCTCCTGATGACATCGTTCGTCCCGACATGAAATATCACTGCTGTCTCTTCCGTCTCTGCTCCTTCCAGGATTCTTTCATAAGAACATAAGAAAAGAACATAAGAAGTTGCCTCCGCTGAGGCAGACCAGAGGTCCATCTCGCCCAGCGGTCCGCTCCCGCGGCGACCCATCAGGCCTATTGCCTGAGCAGTGGTCCCTGACTATTTCTATAACCTACCTCTACTCCTATCCCTATAACCTACCTCTACTCCTATCTGTACCCCTCAATCCCTTTGTCCTCTAGGAACCTATCCAAACCTTCCTTGAAGCCCTGTAACATGCTCCTGCCTACCACAGCCTCCGGAAGCGCATTCCATGTATCCACCACCCTCTGGGTGAAAAAGAACTTCCTAGCGTTTGTTCTAAACCTGTCCCCTTTCAATTTCTCCGAGTGCCCCCTTGTACTTGTGGTTCCCCATAATTTGAAAAATCTGTCCCTGTCTACTTTTTCTATGCTCTTCAGGATCTTGAAGGTTTCTATCATGTCTCCTCTAAGTCTCCGCTTCTCCAGGGAGAACAGCCCCAACTTTTTTAGTCTGTCAGTATATGAGAGATTTTCCATACCCTTTATTAGCTTAGTTGCTCTTCTCTGGACTCCCTCAAGTACTGCCATGTCCTTCTTGAGGTATGGCGACCAGTACTGGACACAGTATTCCAGATGCGGGCGCACCATTGCACGATACAGTGGCAGGATGACTTCCTTCGTCCTGGTCGTGATACCCTTTTTAATGATACCAAACATTTTGTTTGCTTTTCTTGAGGCTGTGGCGCACTGTGCCGACGCCTTCAATGTTGTGTCTACCATCACTCCCAGGTCTCTTTCAAGGTTACTTACCCCTAGCAGTGATCCCCCCATTTTGTAAGTGAACATCGGGTTCTTTTTCCCTACATGCATGACCTTGCATTTCCCTATGTTGAAGCTCATTTGCCACTTTTTGGCCCACTCTTCCAGTGTCGTCAGATCCTTTTGGAGATCTTCGTAGTCTGCCGTGGTTTTAACCCTGCTGTATAGTTTGGTGTCATCTGCAAATTTAATGACCTCACATTTTGTTCCCGCCTCCAGGTCGTTAATGAATATATTGAACAGGAGCGGTCCCAGCACCGACCCCCGAGGAACTCCACTCATGACCCATTGCCAGTCTGAGTAATGGCCCTTTACTCCAACCCTCTGTTTCCTGTCTGCCAGCCAGTTTTTGATCCATCGGTGGACCTCCCCTTGCACCCCGTGGTTCCATAGCTTTTTAAGCAGTCTTTCGTGTGGTACCTTGTCGAAGGCTTTTTGGAAGTCAAGGTAAATGATGTCTATGGATTCCCCTTTATCCACCTGGCTGTTTACCCCCTCAAAGAAGTACAATAAGTTTGTGAGGCATGACCTACCCTTGCAGAAGCCATGCTGACTTGACTTTAGCTGTCCATTGTTTTCGATGTGTTCACAGATGCTGTCCTTAATCAGCGCTTCCATCATCTTTCCCGGGACCGAGGTCAAGCTCACCGGCCTGTAGTTTCCTGGGCCACCCCTTGAACCTTTCTTGAAGATGGGCGTGACATTTGCTATTTTCCAGTCCAACGGGATCTATCCAGTTTTTAACGATAGGTTGCATATTTGTCGAAGTGGCTCTGCTATTTCGTTCCTTGAGTACCCTTGGGTGAATGCCGTCCGGACCTGGCGATTTGTCGCTCTTTAGCCTGTCTATCTGCCTGAGGACATTCTCTTGGCTTACCTCTAGTTGGACCAACTTATCATCCTGATCTCCATTTACGATCTCTTCGGGTTCCGGAATGTTGGTTGTGTCTTCCCTCGTGAAGACTGACGTGAAGAACTCATTTAACTTGTCAGCTATCTTTTTTTCCTCTTTTACCACTCCCTTTCTGTCTCCATCATCCAAGGGTCCCACTTCCTCCCTTGCTGGTTGCTTCCCCTTAACGTATCTGAAGAATGATTTGAAGTTTGTTGCTTCCCCCGCCAGTCTCTCTTCATATTCTCTTTTTGCTTTCCTAACTACTCGGTGACACTCCTTTTGGTGTTTTTTGTGCTCCTTTTGGTTGTCCTTTGTTTGGTCCTTTTTCCATTTTTTGAACGATGCTTTCTTGCCTTTTTCACTGCATTTGTTATCCACACTGGGTTTTTTGTTCTATTTTTTTGCACCCTTTCCTGAACTTGGGGACGCACAGGTTCTGTGCTTCATGCACAGTGCCCTTGAGTAGGGTCCAGGCTTTTTCTATGGACTCCATCTTCCTTGTGTTGCCGTTGAGTTTCTTTCCCACCATTTTCCTCTTGGCATCATAATTCCCTTTTTTGAAGTTGAGTGCCGTCGTTGTGGTTCTTTTCACCTTTGATAATCCAATTTCTAGCCTGCACTGGATTGTGTTGTGATCGCTGTTTCCTAGTGGGGCTAGTACCGCCAACTCCTTTGCGGGTCCCCCTAGTCCGTTGAAGATTAGGTCAAGAGTGACATCTCCCCGTGTTGGTTCCGTGACCAGCTGTTCCATGAAACAGTCCCTCGTGACCTCCAGGAATTTGGTCTCCCTTGTGCAGTTTGAGTGCCCGATATTTCAGTCTATCCCAGGGTAGTTGAAGTTCCCCATCACCACCACACTTCCGCTTTTGCATACCTGCCTCAGTTCACCCTCCAGGTCCTGGTCGATTTCTTCCGGTTGTCCAGGTGGGCGATAGTACAGACACAATTTTATGTTTGCTCCAGTTCCTCCCGGTAGCTTAACTCATAGTGATTCCAAGCCATCCACCCTTACTGTTGTTTCCATCATGGTTGAGGGTATGGAGTCTTTTATATATATAGCACTATTCCTCCACCCTTTTTGTGTGTTCTGTCTCTCCTGTAGAGTTTGTACCCTGGTATGGCCACATCCCATTTATTGTCATCAGTCCACCACGTTTCTGTGACTCCAATTATGTCTAGGTCCTTCTTGCTGGCTATGACTTCCAGCTCTCCCATTTTGGCCCTTAGCATTAGTATATAGGCAATGTAAGTCCCAGTTGTTTGCCCTCTCTGCTGGTTTTCCTCGTGGTTTGGCACTCCTGCCGACTCCCTCATGGGTTGCCAGTCCCCGAGCCTTGTCTCGGTCATCCTCCTCCTGCGGTGTGTCTGTTTCGTCCTCAGCCTGTTTCCTCATTTTTGGTTGCTCCTCTGGCTCCCGTTGTTCTCTGTTGATCCTGCTTGCTAGTTTCATTTGTGCCCTGGGCCCCTGCATTGCATCCTTAGGTCCTTTTTCCAAAAATTCCCACTCAGTCCCGAGCCCACTTTTACAATGTCCTTGCTCAGTATCCTTATTTGATACTATTGTCCGATGTGTCGAGGTCAGATCGAATATCGGCTTTCCCCTTCTCCTCAGTTTAAAGCCAAGTCAATGACGCTCTGGACGTTGCGTGCCAGCATCCTCGTCCCAGCCGTGCTCAGGTGCAGTCTGTCTCTCCTGTAGAGTCTGTTCTTCCCCAAGAAAGTTGTCCAGTTCCGAACAAAGTGGAAACCCTCCTTTTCGCACCATCCCCTCAGCCAACCGTTTATTGCTTGTAGTTCGCTCTGCCTCCTTGCGTCCGCTCTCGGTACTGGCAGGATCTCTGAAAAGGCTATCTTCCTTGTCCTCAGTTTCAGTTTCCTCCCCAAGATCCTGAACTGGTCAGTTAGTGTAGTCCTGTTGTAGTTCCTCCTGCTGACGTCGTTGGTTCCAATATGGATTACTACTGCTGTCTCTTCCGTCTCGGCTCCCACCAGGATCCTCTCAATTCTGTCAATGACGTCCTTCGTTCTTGCCCCCGGGAGACATGTCACTAGTCGGTCCTCTCTCCCTCCGGCTATGTGACTGTCCACTTCTCTCAGAATTGAGTCTTCCACTACGATAGCAGATCTCTCCTTCCTCAACTGTCTCTCTGGTCTCAGGTCTGTGTCAGTGGCGCAGTCCGCAAGTCCTTCCTCCGGGCTCTGTTGGGTCTCCACCTCATCTGTCTGTCCAGATCCTCCGCAAGGTCCTACTCCCAAGGCGTCTGGTGGATTCTGTCGTCCAACTGTTGGTTCTCTCCTGGTGTGCTGGTGGTCCTGTGCCTCCACCATCCTGCAGGCCTCCTCGATGAACTTCTCGAGTTCTCTAACTTGTTCCGTGATGTGGCTCTCCCTGGTGGTGTCTTCAGTTGCCCAGCACTGTTCCTCTATGGTGCAGAGTCCCTCCAGTTCCTGGACTCTAACCTGCAGCCTCCCGACCTCCTTCTTCAGGCTATCCAGTTCCTGGCATCGACCGCATATGTACGCCTGCCTCCCGGAGGCATATGACACTCGGTGCAGTATACTGGGAAGCTCCATTTCTGCTGCCTCCATTTCTCTTTTCTCGTTCCTGTAGTCCCTCGGTGTGTGGGAGTGGTGCCCGGCGTGCAGCTAGCTGAAAGAGTAGAAAGAGAAGAGAAGAAAAATACCTGTGGTTTATTTTTCAGAAGTTAGAATTTGCTGCTGAGCTGCCTGGGCTCCTAGCTCCTTCTCAAGGCTCCTTCGCAAAGGCGCTCTCGCTAAGGCGAGCGCCTTTGCCGCTCGCCTTCGACGTGCGCCGAACGGCTGAGCGCCGTTAGCCCCTCCCCTTTTAAGGGGGAGCTCCGGGTCTGCTGCCGGTGATGTCAGGGGGTGGGCGGAGCTAACTCTCGCCTTAGCCCCTCACCCTCTGGCTCTCTCCTGCTCCTTCCCTTCTGCCTCCACGTGTCTCCTCTGTCCTGCCTTCTGCTTCTCTCCTCAGCCCTCTCCTCCTCTGCCTGCCCCGATCTCAGAACAAGCTGAAAGCAAGCTGATCTGCGATCCTTAGCCCCTCCCCTTTTAAGGGGGAGCTCCGGGTCTGCTGCCGGTGATGTCAGGGGGTGGGCGGAGCTAACTCTCACCTTAGCCCCTCACCAGGGCTGCCATCAGAAATTTCTGGGCCCCTTACTGAGCAATCCTATTGGGCCCCCCCACGCACCCCTTCCCCCCCCCACACTTTTGTCCGGGGGGGGGTGCTATCAGGAAATCAGCAGGGGACAAAAAAAAATATGACAGCAGTGTTTATTGTTTATTGTTGTGCACAGCAGAAGCATAATACAGAAATTTGTGCTATGGTGGCCTAGGACCAATGTTCCCTCTAAGGACTGATGAGATATGTGCAAAAAAAAATATGCATGAGCGACAAGTTACATACTCCACAAATTTATGAGTAGGCGCGGAGGACGTATTTTTAAACAAATGTAGTTTATCCTTGTACTCCTTATGTAATTTTAATCATCTATGGATATGTCCACCCTCTGCATAATACCTCCTTCTCCCGATCTTCTCTATTCCGCAAATACCAATAATATCTGCCCTGGCCTCAAAATCCCCACGCTGATTCGCACCAGACCACATCCTCCCCAAAAAAACCCCCGAAGAATCAACCATGCTTCTTTAAAGTCTGTTTCCCTGCCAATCTCCCCAACCTTGCCTCTGACTCGCTCACCCCAGTCTCAATGCTTTATTGCAACGCAAGATCCGCTTGCAACAAGATTCAAATTCTGAAGGGCCTACTTGAAGATTCTGACCCTGGTTTCCTATGCATCACGGAATCATGGATTAAAAAAGATGACCTATTTACACAAAATGAACTCTGCTCCCATGGCTACCAAAGTCTCTTTTCACCTAGATCTAACCATAAAGGAGGTGGCCTGGCAATTCTCTACAAATCCTTTTTCGATGTTCAGCTCCTCGAAAGGGGTTGCTACACCTCACTAGAATACATGCTTGCTTCCGTCAATGATGAACTTCACCCTCACCCACTGGGCATCCTGCTCCTATACCGCCCACCTACCCCTTGGAACAACTCCTCCGAACTCGTCCTTGAGACTATAACAAACGCCTTCCTCAAGTTCCAAAGATTATTGATCATCGGAGACATCAATCTCCACCTAGACGACATCACCAGCAAGGATACGATTGAACTTATTAGCTTCCTCACCTCCCTTGGCCTCACCCCCCCCTACACCATCCCCAACCCACGAAAAGGGGCACACACTAGACCTCATTAGCTTCCTCGACCTTACCGCTCACAAGACGTCAATTGACGACACTCGCTGGGAACATGTCCCCTGGTCTGACCACTTCCTAGGGGCTTTCTGTCTCCCCATCTTTGTGTCGCACCTTGGGGCTCCACCCCGTACTTCCAACCCCATTACTTTTCGCAAAAAAAATCACAAGCAACCTGTTCTGGTCTAAATTTCTCAATCTATTCTCCTCTGCCCCTAAACCTGCAGATTCAGGTACTAATTGGCATAACTGGGTCGCTCTCTCCAAATCCACTTATCTTTCCCTCGCCCCCCTTTCCACTAAATCCATCTCCTATCCCCGCAAGGCCCCTTGGTTCCTCCCATATCACAGAGAGCTAAAACAGAAATGTCGAGCTCTGGAGCGCATATGGAAAAAATCAAAATGTCCTATAGACAGACAGTCCTGGAGAGTCAATATCAAGCTGTACAATACAGCACTAAAAAAAAGCAAGAAATAACTTTTATGGTGACAAAATCTCCAGGTCCAACAATCAAAGCAGTACTCTATTCAACATCTGGCGCTCCCTAATCTCCAAAAGAGACCCCACCTTGCTTCCCTCCTCTCCCTCAGCCGATGTTCTAGCAAAATTCTTCAACGATAAGGTTTCTTCCTCGAGATGCTCTTTCCCTCCTTCAGTCTCTTACAACTCCCTAGTGCCCACCGATTCCACTCCCACCCTAATGGGCTCCAACCTTATCCCAGCTGACAGATCCTGGACCACCTTTGAGCGCGTATCTGAATCCCTGGTCCTCAATCTCTGCCTCAAACTGAAATCCTGTAATTGCTCCTTGGACCCATTCCCCTCCTACCTATACGAGAACATTCCCGCTCAGGCTATTTCTTCTATCACCATTCTCATAAACTCCGCCCTTCAGTCGGGCCATTTCTCCCCAGAAATGGATCATATCGCCTTGACCCCACTACTGAAAAAAATCTGACCTTGACCCTTCCATACCATCCAGCTATCGCCCAATTGCAAATATCCCTCTTCTAACCAAGATGCTAGAGTCCATCATTTCTTCCCAACTCTCATCATATTTAGAGAGATTCTCTATTCTTTTACCCTATCAATATGGCTTTCGTCCTAACTTCAGCACCGAATCCCTACTGTCTTCCCTGATTTCAAGGGTTCAACAACTTCACTCTCGAAACAAGTTCGCCGTCCTCCTACAATTTGACCTTTCCGCTGCTTTCGACGTTGTTCACCATGATATTCTTGTTTACCAACTCTCTGAAATAGGTATCAACTCTACAGTCCTAGGTTGGTTCTCTAAATTCCTCCGCTCTCGTTCTTACATTGTTAACATGAATGGCACCTCATCTTCCCCCTGGAAACCGAATTGTGGAGTCCCGCAAGGCTCTCCACTATCCCCTATCCTTTTCAACATCTATATGTCCTCCCTAAAACTCCTCCACCTATCCCCCCTTGAAACAATCTACACTTATGCAGACGACATCCTCGTCCTCCTCGAGACCGATTCGAACCTCACCGACCTGTCTAAGAACATATCCTCTTGTATAATGAACGTACAATCCTGGGCCCACACTGTGCAAATGAAATTGAATGAGTCCAAAACAAGACTTCTTTGGCTCGATCCAAAACTAGATCACCTACCCACCTCCATCCCACTACCCTCTGGCTCCTCTTTGCAGCTTGAGTTTTCGAGCAAGGTCTTGGGCATCATCATTGATTCCACATTGTCCTTCAATGACCACCTCCAATCCTTGGTAAAAAAAAATGCTTTTTCAGCCTTCACATGCTGAGGAAAGTTAGATCCTGCTTCCATCAAAAACATTTTACCCTCCTTGTCCAATCCATCATCCTCTCCAGATTGGACTATTGCAACTCTATCTACTTAAGCCTAACTAAGAAAAACCTCCACAGACTCCAACGGATTCAGAATGCCGCGGCCAAGCTCATCTTCGCTAAAAGTAAATTTTACCATGTCTTCCCGCTCCTGGCCAAGCTCCACTGGCTTCCGATAATCGACAGGGTCCACTATAAATGCGCCTGTTTAACTTTCAAAATCCTAGATGGTATCCTCCCTCCCTTTATCCCTCTTTCTTGGAATTCCTCAAACCCTAATACCACCAGATCCTCCCACAAATTAAAACTATCCTTCCCCTCGCTAAAAGGCATTTCCCACACAGGAAAGCTAGGGACCTCCCTCCACTTCAAAATCACTGAGCTCTGGAACAACCTTACCTCCCCTCTTCGGAACTTGAGCTCTCTACAAGTTTTCCGCAAACATCTGAAAACCTGGCTTTTCTCAAAAAATGTAAGTCTCCCTCCAACTTAGGAATCAAGGAAACTCTTATATCTTGGCATCCCAAGTCCTCTAAATTTTCTTCACACTTCTACCTCTAACCCTCTGTTGTAGTTCCTTCCTATTTCTCCTACTGTAAACCGCGTCGAGCTCTACGAACGTGGATATGATGCGGTATACAAACCTAAGGATTAGATTAGATGTTTGTATGTTTATTGTTCAAATGGTTTTATTTATTTCCCCAAATTTATTTTTGTTATACGCATTGAAAATATTTGATATTGCGTTTAAATCAAAATCTCAATAAACTTGAAACTTGAAACGAGTGCCCATGAGATTGTGGGAGGGTTAAATACTCAAAACTTAGAAGAATAACAATTTACTTAAAGTTTTTGCTTCGCCAGCTTTCTGGTATCTTTACATACAGTGGCGTACCTAGCATATGTAACACCCGGGACCCATCATTTTTTGGTACCCCCCCATCTGTAAGAAAAACATGATTTTTAGTAACAAACCACACGTCACACATGAGTACCTAAGAAAAGGCAGCATCTTACATATTGCAGTGAGCAGTACATCATTACACCCATTGTAAAACTAAACAAGCCAGACCAGCACAGATCAATCCTACATCGTCAATCCTAACAGAAAACCATGTCTTTCAAACACACAGAACACCTTCGCCTAGTATGGAATATGTCATCACAAACTAACCCCTCCCCCTTTTACAAAACTGTAGTGTGGATTTTAGCCACGGTGGTAACAGCCCTGACGCTCATAGAATTCTGAGCATCAGAGCTGCTACCGCCACGGCTGCCGCTAAAAAACGCTCCACAGTTTTGTAAAAGGGGGGATAAAATAGAAATACACAGTTTCAACGCTGTAGCTCAAAGATGCCCAAACTTTTTGGGCTTGCGAGCTACTTTAAAATGACCAAGTCAAAATGATCTACCAAAAATAAAATAAAAAAACACAAAGCACGTTATACGCTGAGAAAATGTTAATTATCATTCCTATTCTGGGTTTTTTCAAAGAGGTCAAGGCAGATGACTCTATGCATTGTCACCTCAGTAACAACCATACAAAAATAGACAAATATACCCCCCATCCTTTTTATTAAACCACAATAGCAGTTTTTAGCGCAGGGAACTGCGCTAAATGCCCAGCACTGCTCTCGACGCTCATAGGCTCCCTGCACTAAAAAACACTATTGCGATTTAGTAAAAGGGGGCCATAGTGCAAAATATAGACAGCATATATAAATTCAGACACATTTTGATCACTAAATTGAAAATAAAATCATTTTCCTACCTTTGTTTGGTAATTTCATCTGGTTGCACTTTATTCTTCTGACTGTGCATCCAATATTTCTTCCCTTCTTTCAGCCTCCTGTATGCTTCCTCTCCTCCAGACCTCATTCCCTCCCCCAACTTTTTCTTTCTTTCTCTATGTCTGTCTTTTTCCGATTCTGTGCCCCATTTTTTTGCTTTGTTTCTGGTTCCCTGTCCCCCCTTTTTTCCTTCCTTCCTCTGTGCCCCATTTTTTGCTTTTTTTTCTGGCTCCCTGTCCCCCCCCACACCTTCTTTCTGTCTTTCTTTCTTCCTGCCTCCCCCATGCCACCACCGCCGCGGAATAGGCTGCTGCCGCTGCCGCAATCGGGAACAGACCGAGATCTCCCTGCTTTCTCTTCTGCACGGGGCCGATCAACTCTTGCCGCCCGACGTCAATTCTAACGTCGGAAAGGACATTCCGGGCAGCCAGGCAGCGATTGGCTAGCCAGAAGGTCCTCTCGACGTCAGAATTGACATCGGGCCGCTGCGAGAGTTGGTCGGCCCCGCAGGGAAGAGAAGCAGGGAGATCAAAGACACGGTGCCGGCCTGATCCCTGATGGCAGCAGTGAAAAGGGAAGGGAAGCAGGTTGGGCACCACTGCTCTAGACGAGCCGCGAGCCGCACTCTAAGGAGAACAGTTGACCGCCCCCCCCTTGGTACGCCACTGGAGCAGCAGCGTGTCTGGCTGGCTCATTCGTTCAAAGCCGCGGGTGGCGGCTCCTTGCGAGATCCGCGCCTGCGTCTGAAGCCTCTCTGATGGTGTGACATCAGAGAGGCTTCTGATGCAGGAGTGGATAGCCCAAGGAGCCGCCAACCCGCGGCTTTGAACGAACGAGCCGGCTGCTGCTCGAAAAGGAAGAGAATGATCGCCTCCAGACCATGGGCCACAAATAAAACCTGGAGAGTCACACGCGGGCCACGTGTTTGAGACCGCTGCCTTAGAGGGAACACTGCCTAGGACCCTGGGGGAGCCCGGGCCCCCTGTCACCTCCGGGCCCCTGAATGCAGGACTGGTAGTACTGCCCTGATGGCGGCCCTGCCCCTCACCCTCTGGCTCTCTCCTGCTCCTTCCCTTCTGCCTCCACGTGTCTCCTCTGTCCTGCCTTCTGCTTCTCTCCTCAGCCCTCTCCTCCTCTGCCTTCCCCGATCAAAGATGTCCTTCGTTCTTGCTCCTGGGAGACAGGTCACTAGCCGATCCTCTCTCCCTCCTGCTATGTGACTGTCAACGTGCCTCAGGATTGAGTCTCCCACCAGGATTGCAGATTTTACATTACATTACATTAGTGATTTCTATTCCGCCTGTGACTTGCGGTTCTAAGCGCATTACAAATTAGAAGATATCTGGACATTTCCAGAATTACAAAACAAAGAAGCAAGTATATTACAGGTTACATTTCTTGGGGAATTACATAACAAAGAAGCAATTATATTACTGGTTACAGTAGAGAATAAAAACACATTCAGGTTACAGAACAGAATTACATAACTTGAAGGAAGCAGTTTTCTGGTTTTCAAATTTCCCTTCTTTCAGCCTCCGTTTCGGTCGCAGGTCTGTGTCCTTGGTGTTCTTCATTTCTTCCAGCAAGGTTCCTCTGTGGGTATCCTCTACCTTGGTGTCAGATGTTTCTTGTCCTCTGCTCTGTGTGTCTTCCTCATTTCCGTGCTCCTGTTCTTCCACTCTCCTGTAGGCATCCTCGATGAACTTCTCGAGCTCCCTGACTTGTTGCTCGATGCACCTCTCTGTCATGGGGTCTTCGGCTGTCTGGAAGGAGGCTTCTGAGATGTAGAGTCCCTCCAGCTCCTGGATCCTGAGCTTCAGACGACTGACTTCGCTCTTCAAGCTCTCCAGTTCCTGATATCGTCCGCACACCTATGACTGCCGCCCGGAAGGGAGGTAGTCATACATGTGGTAGTCCGTGCAGTACACTGGGAAGCTCATCCTCTGGGTTCCTTCAGCTTCCATATTTGTCCGCCCTCTAGGAGTCCTGTTGCTCTTTGCTAGTGTGATCACTCCTGTGCCTGGCTCTTTCTTACCTTCTTCGTCTTCTGCTTGCCTTTACTTATGCGTGTGCTATTTGCCTCTTGCTTACCCTCTGTGGCTGCCTTCTCCTTTAGCTCGTGTTCTCTCTTGAGTCCGCCTTTTCTTGTCCTGCTCTGCTTGTTACTGCTGTCTCTGTGTATGCGCTACCTTCTTGGCCTGCTTCTACTTGTCTTCTGCCCTTGCTTCTGTTCCTCAGTGCCTTCCTTGCCTGTCGTTCCTTTGTTGTGTGGTCCTTCCTGGGCCTACTCCTTCCTTCTTTTCTGTGTTTGCTTCCCTTTTGCCTTTTTGCTTGTGTATGTGTATACTTCCTTACCTTGCTGTCTTCCTTTCTTGGAGTCCTTGGATGTAGTGACCCGGCCTGCCCTTCTTAAGGCCCTTCGCAAAGGCGCTTTAGCCTTTTCCGCTTGCCTTCGCCGCGCGCCAAACGGCTGTGCGCCTTTGGCTCCCCTCCTTCAAGGGGGAGTCTGGGCGATGACGCTGCGCTGACGCGGTGGGGGTGGGCGAAGCCTCCTTTCGCCGCTGCTGCAAGCTGGTCTCCGGCTCCCCTGTCTCCTTTCTCTGGTTCCCTGGCTTGTTTCCTCTCTCTCCTCTCTTCGCCGCTGCTACCACGTGGCTCGGATTGCCTTCGCGCCGCGGCTCCCCTCCTTCAAGGGGGAGTCTGGGCGATGACGCTGCGCTGACGCGGTGGGGGTGGGCGGAGCCTCCTCTCGCCGCTACCCGCTCCTCGCCGCTGCTGCAAGCTGGTCTCCGGCTCCCCTGTCTCCTCTCTCCGGTTCCCTGGCTTGTCTCCTCTCTCTCCTCTCTTCGCCGCTGCTACCACGCGGCTCGGAATGTTATTGCTTTAGAAAGGAAAGCAACCAAGTTGAGACGTCACTATAGCAGGACACCCTTGTTTTTGCTTCGGACGCAACTCTTGGAAGTACAGCAAGAATTGAACAAATTATTATACCTCTGGACCATGCGGGCACGGGCGCACTATAAGTTTCAATTATTTCATTTTGCGAATAAGAGCAGCTGGTTGCCGACGCGAATGGTGCGTACGCAAGGCAGCCCAATGGATATCCCCGCTCTTCGGGATTCTCATGGGGTGCTGCATCATAGACCGACAGAGTCTGTGAGCTCTTGCGGACGTTTTTCGCAGAAGTCTATGCGGATCCGGGTGATGCGGTTTTGGATGGGCAGGTCTATCTTGACAGTGTTGCTTTGCCTCGTTTGTCCCATAAGGATGCTGATGCTTTGAATCTTCCCTTTACTGTGGCAGAGGTGGAGTGGGCAATACGGGTTAGTCCCCTGGATAAAGCGCCAGGTCCGGATGGGTTTCGGAGTAAGTTCTATAAACTGTTGGTGGACGAGATAGCACCGGTGTTGACTGAGGTTTATAATCTGAGTGTTGCTAAGGGCTTTCTTCCTCGATATTTGAACTTAGCGCATATTATTGTCCTTATGAAACCTGGTAAAGACCCTCATTTACCTGAATCGTATAGGCCTATTTCTCTGTTGAACTTTGAGGCAAAGCTCATGGCAAAAATTTTGGCTACCCGTCTGGCGTGGGCATTGCCCTCGGTGATTTCGGAATCTCAAGTGGGATTTTTGAGGGATTGACCGGTGGCTAAGAACATTCAACGTATCTTGTTGGCTCTGGAGCGGGCGGGAGCAGAGGATAACCCTTCCCTGCTTATTAGTTTTGACGCCGAGAAGGCCTTTGACAGAGTACGTTGGGGTTACCTTTTTGCAGTGCTTCGGGCGTATGGCCTGAGTCCCTTCTTTTTTGGTGTGATTCAGGCGTTATATAGTGACCTAGCTGCGCTGCTCTACATCAATGGGGCTTTTTCTAGTATCTTTAATATTCGGCATGGCACTCGGCAGAGATGCCCCCTGTCGCCGCTCTTGTTCGTGCTTTCTTTAGACCCCCCTGCTTCATGAGCTCCAGGCTAATGTGGCTGTTAGAGGCTTGGCACTAGGTCAGGGGTGTCAAAGTCCCTCCTCGAGGGCCGGAATCCAGTCGGGTTTTCTGGATTTCCCCAATGAATATGCATTGAAAGCAGTGCATGCAAATAGATCTTATGCAGATTCATTGGGGAAATCCTGAAAACCCGACTGGATTCTGGCCCTCGAGGACCGACTTTGACACCTGTGCACTAGGTGATTCTCACTTTAAACTTGCGACATTTGCAGATGATCTCCTGGTGTTTTTGACGGACCCCCAGTGCTCCTTGCCCGCATTGCTGGAGAGCTTGCGGAAATATGGAGATTTCTCGGGCTTTGCTCTGAATTTATCAAAGTCAGAGGTTTCTTCGGACCAGCTTTAGCAGCATGGGGGGGGGGGGGGCAGCTTTCCGTTGCGCTGGGTGGACTCCTCATTTTGCTACCTGGGGATCTGGCTGACTATGGATCTTCCCCGACTACATCGACTTAATATCGATAAACTCCTCGCAGACACTAAACTGTTGTTAGTCAAATGGCAAGATCTGCTGCTTTCCCTGTTAGGTAGAATATACTTATTTCGTATGGTCGTATTCCCAAAATGGCTCTACGTTCTCCAGACTCCCCCCTCTTTGTTGCAGAGAGATGTTAAGACCTTGGCTTCTTTGTTATCCCGGGTTCTGTTAGGGGTGGGGGGCAGAGGCCCAAACTGCGTTGGTCTTTGTTAGTTGGACCGACTACCAGGGACGGTTTTGGGGTGCCTGACATCCGGGTTTATAATCAGGCTTGCTTATTATGTCATGTCAGTGATTGGGTATTGGGCACCTCTTTTTATACTGATCATTCCCTGGAGCAGGATTATTTTTATCCTCTTCATCTTTTGTATCTTCTTCATGCCCCTCTATCCAAGTTGCCGAGTCCTTGTAAATGGAGTATTCTTTTCTGGTCTTTGTGGATAGCGTAGCACCAGACTCTTCGGTTGTGGAATCAGGATTCCCATGTTAGTGTACTCTTGCCTTTGGTAGGGAACTTAGCTTTCCCTCCGGGGATGGGCCCGTCCATTTTTGATCGCTGGCGGGCTGGGGGAGTGGAGCAGTTACGGCATGTTCTGCAGGCTGATGGGACCCTTCTTTCTTGCGATGCTTTGGAGAGGAAGGGGGTTCAGGGGCTTGGCCTTCCTTTTGCTTATTATCAATTCAGGCATTATGTGGGTTCTCTCCCGGGGAGTTCCCTGGGGGGGACTTTGGGATCCGTCTCTGTGCTTTTTTGACAGCTGATCAAGACACTAGGGTCTCGATTTCATACTTTCATAGCCAGATTATGGCCCTTCACCCACCTAGGGTTTTTCTTGGGGTTTTGGTCGCGTGGCAGCGTGACTTGGGCACTTTTTTGTTAAAGGTGTTGAAGAGTACAGCTGGACTGGTCTATAGTGTTGAACTGCGAGAATGTCACTATCGCACAGTCCTGCGGGCCTATGTTTCCCAAAGTCAGGCTGTATTGGCACTCAACTCTGTGTCTGTTGTTCTGTGGAGGTTAACTCTTACTTTCATGGTATCTGGAGTTGTGCGGGGATTCAGGCCTTTTGGAAGGCACTGGCTTCCTTCTTACAGGACCTATTGCAGGTTCCTGTGCCTGTATTGGTGTTTCCTATGTTATTTGCTCATTTTTCTATATTCTCTGTGTACACTTCTTCAGAAAAACTGTTTCTTAGTAAATGTTTCATTTTGGGGAAGAAATGTATCTTATGCTGTTGGCTCTCTTCTGAGCCCCCTTCCTTTTGGCTTTGGAGGAATCGACTTCATGAACTTATGGGCTGGGAGGCTTGTTTGGTCTGTTCTTCTCATCGCCGGAGCAGAGAATTTGTCATCAGTTAGACTCCATACTTGAACATTCTGTCCCCTGCGAGTCGTAGCCATATCCTGAATAGACTCCAGATGTAATTGAGAATATCTGTTTGACGTCTCTCCTCCCCCCATTTGGGTGTTGCAAAATATTTTTCTTGGAGGGGGTGGGAGGGAAGGGGGAGGGTGGGGTTCTGTCTGGGGGGGTTGATCTGGATCGTGGAGGACATCAGAGTCCAGTCCTCCGCGGTAGCTGGTTGTTATTGTAAACCTTGTTTTCTGCTATTGTTATACCTGCTGTGTCACTGCTCAATTAAAAAAAAAAAAAAAAAAAAAAGATATAAATAAAAAATTCACGTCTACGTTTTTGTGTGTCTCATGCCAGATCTGAGAACATTTGTATTTTAAATCCAAGAAATTTATTGTTTTTAAAGAATAGTCTAAGTAACCAATTTTTATCTGGAGCTAAAGCTACTGTAAGAAGTGTTGCCGCTGTTGCCACTTCTCTATCTGAAAGTTCCAAAAGCGATGTAATATTGGGTGATTGTTGATCATCTTGTATGTTATTTGCTCATTTTACTATATACTCTGTGTACAATTCTTCAGAAAAACTGTTTCTTAGTAAATGTTTCATTTTGGGGAAGAAAAGCAATGTTACTTACAGTAACAGTTGTTATCCAGGGACAGCAGGCAGCTATTCTCACTAGTGGGTGACGTCATCCAACGGAGCCCCGATTCGGATGTCTGACAAGCACACTTGCTTGTAGAAACTTTCGAAGTTTCCAGTCGCCCGCACTGCGCATGCGCGAGTGCCTTCCCACCCAATGCACCGGGCATGTCTCCTCAGTTCAGATATCTAGCAGAGAAGCCAACCCAGGGGAGGTGGGTGGGACGTGAGAATAGTTGCCTGCTGTCCCTGGATAAAGCACAGTTACTTACCGTAACAGGTGTTATCCAGGGACAGCAGGCATATATTCTCACATGTGGGTGACGTCATCTACGGAGCCCCGATGCGGACAGCTTTTTCAAGCAAACTTGATTGAAGATTTAAAGTTTGCTCTGCTGCTCCACGCATGCGTGCCTTCCTGCTCCACTAGAGGGCGCATCTCCCCATCGTGGTCTCCAGTTCACTTAACCAGCAAAGAAGCCAACCTCGGGGAGGCGGGCGGGTTGTGAGAATATATGCCTGCTGTCCCTGGATAACACCTGTTATGGTAAGTAACTGTGCTTTATCCCAGGACAAGCAGGCATGATATTCTCACATGTGGGTGACCTCCAAGCTAACTGAAAAGGGGTGGAGGGAAGTTGGCAATTTAAGCAAATAGATTACGCAGTACCGATTGGCCGAAACGGCCATCGCTCCTGGAAAATGTATCCAGGCAGTAGTGGGAGGTGAAAGTATGAACCGAAGACCACGTGGCAGCCTTGCAGATTTCCTCAATGGGTGTGGACCGGAGGAAGGCTACGGAGGCTGCCATTGCTCGGACTTTATGTCCCGTTACTCGACCATGCAGCGCGAGACCAGCCTGAGCGTAGCAAAAAGAAATACAAGCAGCCAACCAGTTGGACAAGGTGCGCTTGGAAACTGGGCGACCCAGCCGATTAGGGTCGAAGGACAAAAACAATTGTGGAGCTGTCCGATGAGACTGAGTGCGTTGGAGGTAAAAGGCCAATGCTCTCTTACAGTCAAGCGTGTGTGGCACCGTCTCTCCGGGGTGAGAGTGGGGCTTGGGGAAAAATACTGGCAAGACGATGGACTGGTTGAGATGAAAATCAGACACCACTTTAGGCAAGAACTTAGGGTTAGTGCGGAGGACCACCTTGTCATGATGGAATACCGTGAAAGGTGGGTCCGCCACCAGCACCTGTAGCTCGCTGACTCGCCGAGCAGAAGTGAGTGCGAGCAGGAAGATCACCTTCCAAGTGAGAAATTTCAGATGGCATTTGTCTAATGGCTCAAAAGGGGGTTTCATGAGTTGAGCCAGGACCACATTAAGATCCCAAACCACAGGGGGAAGGTTGAGAGGGGGGTGGACATTCAAAAGACCTTTCATGAAACGAGAAACTAAGGGATGGAGTGAAAGGGCTTTTCCTTCCAGGGGTTGATGGAAGGCAGCAATTGCACTAAGATGTACCCGAATGGAGTTGGTCTTCAGGCCGGAGTGAGAAAGATGGAGCAAATACTCCAGGACCAAGGGGACCGGGACCGACACCGGGTCCTGGTTGTGCGAGGAGCACCAGGACGAGAATCTGATCCACTTTTGGGAATAGCAGGTTCTAGTCGAGGCCTTCCTCGAGGCTTCCAGTATTTCCTTGACTGATTGCGACACAGGGAGAGAAGTCAGGGGGAGAGAAACCAAGCATTCAGATGAAGAGACTGAAGATTTGGATGCAACAGCGAACCCTGGCTCTGCGATAGCAGAGAGGGAAACAGAGGCAGTGGATCTCTGGTACTGAGTTGAAGTAGAAGGGAAAACCAAGGCTGGTGTGGCCACCGAGGAGCAATCAAGATCATGGTGGCTCGCACTGGTTTGAGATGGACCAGCGTCCGCAGAATCCGAGGAAAAGGCGGAAACGCATATAGAAACCTTCCCTCCCAATCTAGGAGGAAGGCGTCGGCCTCGAGGCGATCCGGGGAGTACATCCGGGAGCAGAATTGAGGGAGTTTGTGGTTGAGGGGGGAGGCGAACAGATCTATCTGAGGAGTCCCCCACTTCTCGAACACCTGTCGTAAGGTTTGAGCGTGCAGCGACCACTCGTGTGGCTGGAGAAGGCGGCTGAGTCTGTCTGCCAGGCAGTTTGCTCTCCTTGTATGTACACCGCTCGAAGGAAGATGTTGTTGGAGATCGCCCACTTCCAGAGACGCAGGGCTTCCTGACAGAGGGCCTGAGACCCCGTCCCCCCTTGCTTATTTACGTAGTACATTGCTACCTGGTTGTCGGTTCGGACGAGAACCACCCGGTTGTGGAGCAGATGTTGAAAAGCCACAGCGGCGAGATAGATGGCCCGAAGCTCCAGCACGTTGATGTGGCAGCGGCAGTCCTCTGTTGACCACATCCCCTGAGTGCGTAGGCCATCCAAGTGAGCTCCCCAAGCGTACTCCGATGAATCCGTGGTGAGTACTTAGCTGTGTGGAGGGGCGAGAAAAAGTAAACCTTTGGATAGATTTGAAGAGTCGGCCCACCAGAGGAGCGATCGTTGCAAGGAAGGAGTCACTGTCAAGGGATGGTCGATTGGGTCCCGGTCCTGACGCCATTGAGAGGCCAGGGTCCATTGAGGAATCCTCAGGTGGAGGCGGGCGAAGGGTATGACGTGGACGGTAGAGGCCATGTGGCCCAGAAGAGTCATCATCTGCCAAGCTGATACCGAGGTCAGCAGCGAAATCCTTCGGCTCAGACTTACTAACGCCTCTTGACTTGGAGGGGGAAGGAAGGAGCGGAGTCGAACCGTATCCAGCACGGCCCCGATGAACTGTAAGGACTGAGAGGGGCGCAGTTGGGATTTTGGGAAGTTTACCTCGAACCCCAGACCTTGAGGGTAAATAATAGTCTGTCGGGTCGCTGAGATAACCCCCTCTCTGGACGGGGCTTTGATCAGCCAGTCGTCTAGGTAGGGGAATACCTGGAGGCCCTGCGCGCGTAAGGCAGCTGCGACCACCACGAGGCACTTCGTGAAGACTCGGGGTGACGACGCCAGGCCAAAGGGGAGGACTCGGTATTGTAGGTGCAGGTCCCCCACCTGGAAGCGCAGGTACTTGCGGTGAGCGGGTGCACTGGAACATGTGTGTAGGCTTCCTTCAGATCGAGGGAGCAGAGCCAATCGCCCTCGTCGATGAGAGGGTAGAGAATCGGTAGGGAAAGCATCCGGAACTTTCCCCGCACCAGAAATTTGTTGAGTCGCCTCAAGTCTAGAATTGGGCGCAGGTCTCCCGTCTTCTTTGGTACCAGGAAGTAACGGGAGTAGAACCCTTTCCCCCGTTGGTCGGGGGGAACCACCTCCACTGCCCGTAGGCGAAGCAGTTCTCGAGCTTCTGAGAGAAGGAGGGGTAACTGAGTTCGGTTGGGAGGGCACGCTCTTGGAGGATTGTCTGGAGGGTTTTCCCGAAAGTTGAGAGAGTATCCTGATGAGATCACGCCAAGGACCCATGCGTCCGACGTGACTTGTTCCCAGTGTGGGTAGAAGGCTCTGAGGCGTCCCCCGATGGAAAGGAGGCCTGGGGCTGTGGCGGAGGGGGCCAGCCCCCATCCGCTTAGCCCGTCAAAAGGACGGGGATGGTTTGGCGGTCGCAGGCGGTTGGGACTTGGGCGGAGCCCGATGGTGAGCTTGCGGGCGTCTGGGTGGAGGCCGTGAGAAGGCAGGGGTGGACTTTTGAGGGTAGTGGCGAGGAGGGGCCCTGAACGGCCTGGACGTTGGCAGTTTTGGTTTTTGCCGAACAAGGGAGGCAAACGAGCGTTCGTGCTCTGAAAGGCGTTTCGTAGCTGCCTTGATAGTGTCATCAAAAAGTTCTTTGCCCACGCAGGGGAGGTTAGCCAACCGGTCCTGTAAGTTGGGGGTCCATGTCGACGAGGCGTAACCAGGCTAGGTGGCGCATGGCGATAGCGAAGGCTGCCACTCTGGAGGAAAGTTCGAAGCCATCATAGGCCGCGTGAAAATGGAGGCGTAGGTTGGAGAAGACCTCCAGGAGCAGGTTAAAGGCTCCTTGGCGTGAGGCCGGCAGGTCGGTCGCAAAGGCTCCCAACAGTCCAATGAGATGTTTCAAGTAGGACATGAAGGTGAAAGTGTAACTTTGTAACCTAGAGGCCATCATAGAGTTCTGGTACAGTCTTCTGCCGAACTTGTCCAGGGTTCGGCCCTCTCGACCTGGGGGGACCGCCGCTGAGACCCGGGAGGGGTGGGCCTTTTTCAGGGAAGATTCTACCAACAGCGACTGGTGGGAGAGCTGTGGTTGCTCAAAACCTGGGTATAGTACTGTACGGTACTTGGACTCCATTTTGGAGGGGACAGCTGTTACCATATAGGGGGTCTCCAGATTCCTGAAGAAAGCTTGTTGGAGTACCTGATTGGGCGGTAAGCGAAGGGACTCTCTGGGCGGCGACGGTAGATCTAGTTCCGCCAGGTACTCTTTAGAGTATCTTGAGTCGGACTGGAGGTCTAAGTCCAGAGCGTGGCCCATGTCCTGGACAAAGCGAGTGAAGGAGGGGAAAGACGTTCCCGGGGCCCCGTGCGGGGACGGTGAACGAGACCTCCGTCGGGCGGAGAAGAACGGGGAGGCTTCCCTCGAGTATCAAGGTTCATGCTCTGACCCGTGCTCCGAGACCGGGGAAACACTGTGGCAGTGTTCCGGGGTCGAGGACCTACGTCGTCTCGAGGAGCCCCTCTGAGACGATGCTGGGGTACGGGGTACCGATCGATGTCGAATCGGTGACCTCGACCCGGACTCCCTCGGCGAAAGCCTGGGACCTCGGCTCGGAGCCCCAGTCCGAGGGGGAGTTAGGAGGATGTGAGGGTTGGAGAGTGATAACTCAGTCACCTTCAGCGGTCCTGTACGGGGCGTCTGTGAACGGCCTCGTAGTGTGGGAGAACTCCGGGCCTTCTTAGAGGTACGACGGTTTGAGGTTTCGGTCGTTTTAGCGCGAAGCTTTGCCCCCCGGCGGTCCGAGGAGGGGGAGCGTCTCGGGCGCCTCGGGGAGGAATCCGAGGAGGATGGAATGCGGCGAAGCTGGCGCACTTTGCCCCGGGGGGGCTCGACGCGAGGCTCAGGCTGGTCTGGCGCACGTGAGGTCGAGGTCGGGGCCGGTTGTAGATGGGCAAGTGCAGCGGACAGCTCCGACGAGATCATCGCCCGGAGCAGGTCCTGGAAAACGGGCACGGACAGCATCGAGGCCATGTCCGATGCCTCGGTGCACTCCACCGGGGGCGACCTCGTATCAGAGTATTCCCGTGTGGTGGAGGCACGGCCCGAAGGCTTAGAAGGCTTCGCCGGGGCTGAAAGCATGGGGCTTCCACCATTCGTCGCCGGTGTCCCCGAGGCTGGCTTCTTCGCTGGTGCGGAACCTGAAGAAGGAAGAGGAGACTTACCCGGGGCCGAGGCTTTTTGCTGTCCCGAGGTCTTCGGGGTCAAGTCTCGAGGTGGTGCTGAGGTATTCGGGGCCGAGGTCAAGGCCGGGGTCGAGACCAGGGCCGACCTCGAGGCCGAGGTAGAGGGTTGGTCGGTGGTAAAAAGGTCCGCCATGCGGGCTTTTCTTCGATGAAGGGCTCGGTTCTGAAAATTAGCGCACTGGGGGCAGGAGTCGGTTGGATGGGTGGCCCCCAGGCAGAGGATGCACCAGCGATGCGGGTCTGTGATGGAAAGAAGCCGCTCGCACCGGGTGCACTTTTTAAATCCGGTCAAAGGCCGGGACATAGAAAAACGAAACTGGCCGAGGCCCAAGTAGCCACGCGGCTGCGGTGATCCGGAAGCCTCCGGGTCGGTCAAAAAGGAGCAGGAACAGATAAATTAAATAAAAAACGCGCACAGCGACTAAATCACTAAAACAAGAAAAAATCGCGGTGCTAGAAGGCAGTTGGGGCAAAGCCTAAAAAACACATCTTCTAGGCTCGGCGGAAAAATTTGAACTGGAGACCACGAGGGGGAGATGCGCCCTCTAGTGGAGCAGGAAGGCACACATGCGTGGAGCAGCAGAGCAAACTTTAAATCTTCAATCAAGTTTGCTTGAAAAAGCTGTCCGCATCGGGGCTCCGTAGATGACGTCACCCACATGTGAGAATATCATGCCTGCTTGTCCTGGGATAACAACTGTTATGGTAAGTAACATTGCTTTATCCCAGGACAAGCAGGCAGGTATTCTCACTACTGGGTGACCTCCAAGCTAACCCAAATGGGATGGTGGGAGAGTTGGCAACTTAGGAGAATAAATTTTGTAATACTGTTTGGCCAAACTGTCCATCCCGTCTAGAGAAAGTATCCAGACAATAATGAGAAGTGAAGGTATGAACCGAGGACCAAGTAGCAGCCTTACAAATCTCCTTAATCGGTGTCGATCTAAAGACGGCAACAGAGGCTGCCATTGCTCTGACCTTATGGGCTGTGACTTTACTGCGAAGTGGTAATCCAGCCTGGGCATTGCAGAAAGAGATACAAGCCGCCATCCAGTTGGAGATGGTGCGCTTAGAGATAGGGCGTCCCAACTTGTTCGGATCAAAGGCGATGAAAAGTTGAGGAGCAGTTCTGTGTGACTTGGTACATTCTAGGTAGAAAGCCAAAGCACGCTTACAGTCCAGAGTATGAAGAGCAGATTCTCCAGGGTGAGAATGAGGCTTTGGTAAAAACACTGGAAGAACAATGGATTGATTGAGATGAAATTCCGAGACCACTTTGGGGAGGAATTTGGGATGGGTGCGAAGGACCACCTTGTCATGATGAAATACTGTAAAAGAAGGATCCGCAACCAAAGCTTGAAGCTCACTGACTCGACGAGCAGAAGTGAGGGCAATAAGAAACACCACTTTCCAAGTGAAGATACTTCAGAGGAACCTTGTCAAGAGGTTCAAAAGGAGGCTTCATAAGCTAAGAAAGAACAACATTGAGGTCCCAAACCTCGGGAGGCGGTTTGAGGGGAGGGTTGACATGAAAAAGTCCTTTTATGAATTTGGAAACAACAGGATGAGCAGAAAGAGGTTTCCCTTGAAGAGGCTGGTGGAAAGCAGCAATTGCACTCAAATGGACTCGGATCGATGCAGACTTGAGGCCAGAATGAGATAAGTGCAAAAGATAGTCCAACACAGAGGATAAGGAGGCATGTTGAGGCTCCTTATAACGAGAAAAACACCATGCAGAAAATCTAGTCCATTTTTGGGAGTAGCATTGTCTGGTAGCAGGCTTCCGTGAAGCTTCTAAAACATCCCTCATAGCTTGGGAAAACTGAAGGGAGGTTACATTGAAAGGAACCAAGCTGTCAGGTGCAGCGACTGCAGGTTGGGATGAAGCAGCGATCCCTGATGCTGCGTAAGCAGAGATGGAAACACTGGTAGAAGGAAGGGCTCCTTGCTGCTCAGCTGAAGTAGAAGGGAGTACCAGGGATGTCTGGGCCACCGAGGAGCAATCAGAATCATGGTGGCCCGGTCGGACTTGAGCTTGACCAGAGTCTTTTGAATGAGAGGAAACGGAGGAAACTCATAAAGAAAGAGATTCCTCCAGTTCAGAAGAAAAGCATCTGCCTCGAGGCGGTGAGGAGTGTAGATCCGGGAGCAGAACCGAGGCAATCTGAAGTTGTGGGGGGCCGCAAAGAGGTCTATCTGAGGCGTTCCCCACAGAGAGAAGATGTGATGAAGGGGCGAGGAATGGAGAGTCCATTTGTGAGGTTGTAGAAGACGACTCAAGTTGTCCGCCAAGGCATTGTCCGCCCCCTGAATGTAGACAGCTTTGGGGAAGGTGTTGTGGCGAATTGCTCAATCAGAGCTTCCTGACAGAGGGAGGCAGATCCCGTGCCTCCCTGTTTGTTGACATAATACATGGCGACTTGGTTGTCCGTGCGAATGAGAACCACCATGTCGTGAAGGAGATACTGAAAAGCATTGAGAGCATTGAAAATCGCTCTGAGTTCCAGTAGATTGATGTGACACAGGCGGTCCACACTGGTCCAATAGTCCTGAGTGCGCAGACCATCCAGAGGAGCCCCCCAAGCATAGGTCGAGGAGTCGGGTGTGAGAACCTTTTGATGGGGAGGCATGTGAAACAGCAAACCTCTGGAGAGATTGGAAGAGAGCATCCACCAGCGAAGAGACTGTGTCAGAGCAGGAGTGACCTGAATGTGGCGAGACAGAGGGTGGAACACCTGCGTCCATTGAGATGCCAGGGTCCACTGAGGAACCCGTAGGTGAAGTCTGGCAAAAGGAGTCACGTGTACTTATGGCCCAGAAGAACCATCATGTGTCTTGCCGAGATGGACGGGCGAGAGGACACTGAGTGACAAAGACGAAGAAGGGCATCCAGGCGTTGTGGAGGAAGGAATGCCCTGAGTTGAATGGTATCCAGAACCGCTCCAATGAAGGGAAGAGTCTGGGAAGGTTGCAGATGGGATTTTGGGAAGTTGATCTCGAACCCCAGACTCTGCAGGAACCAGATCGTCCTTTGGGTCGCCTGGACGACTCCCTGAGACGTGGAATCCTTGATGAGCCAGTCGAGGTAGGGAAACACCTGTAGACCGTGGTCCTGAGTGCTGCGGCCACTACAACCAGGCACTTGGTGACGACTCTGGGAGACGAAGCCAGGCCGAAAGGAAGCACTCTGTATTGAAGATGAAGATGTCCCACCCGAAATCTGAGGTATGGTCGGGAGGCCGGATGGATGGGAATATGAGTGTAGGCCTCCTTGAGATCCAGAGAGCATAACCAGTCGTTCTGCTCGAGGAGGGGATAGAGAGAAGCCAGAGTCAACATGCGAAACTTCTCTTTGACCAGAAACTTGTTGAGCACCCTGAGGTCCAAAATAGGAAGCAGATCGCCCGTCTTCTTCGGAATAAGGAAGTATCGGGAGTAAAAACCCTTATTCCGTTGGTCCAAAGGGACCGGCTCGACAGCCCGAAGCAAAGCCTAACACTTCCTGAAGAAGTTAAGTTGGAAAGATACTCTCTTGGAGGATGTTCCGGAGGAATTTGATGGAACTGAAGAGAGTATCCCTCCTTTACGATGGAAAGGACCCAGAGGTCGGTGGTGATAGTCGTCCATCGATGGTAAAAATGATGGAGACGACCTTCAATGGGAAAAACAGGGGATGGTAGTTATGCTCTCTATGAGACAGTCAAAAAGGCTGAGGAGCCTTGGGCACAGCAGAAGTGGAAGGTTTTTGCTGCTGCTTCGGCGTGTGCTGTCTCTTAACAGGCTGACGGATGGTAGGTGCCTGTTTCGGTGGGTAACGCCGCTGATAGATCATAGGCGGGCGTGATGGACGAGGAGAAGCAGGTTTGGGCTTCGGACGGAGAATGGACTGGAAAGATTTCTCATGGTCCGACAGCTTCTTGGTCGCCGCCTTGATGGACTCATCGAAGAGGTCGGCTCCAGCACATGGAACGTTAGCCAGCCTGTCCTGAAGATTCGGGTCCATATCGATGGTTCGAAGCCACGCCAGGCGTCGCATGGCCACCGAACAAGCAGCAGCCCTCGCCGAGAGCTCAAAAGCATCGTAAGAAGACTGCATCATCTGGAGCCTCAGTTGGGATAACAAAGCCAGAACCTCCGAGTACTTGAAGCATGCTTGGGAGTCCAAATATGGCAGAAACTTTTGCAGAATGGATAGGAAAAACTCGAAGTAGGTGGCAAAATGAAAACTGTAATTGAGGACTCGAGAGGCCATCATAGAGTTCTGGTAGATGTGCCTGCAAAATTTGTCCATGGTCTTGCCCTCCCGGCCAGGAGGAACGGTGGCATAGACCTGGGAAGGGTGAGACTGCTTCAGGGAAGATTCCACCAGCAGAGACTGATGAGAGAGCTGAGCCCTATCGAATCCCATGTGGTGAACCGTGCGGTATCTGGCATCCAATTTACCCAGAACAGCTGGGATGGAGTAAGGAGTCTCAAAGCAGCGCATGAAGGTCTGGTCCAGCAGCTTATACAAAGGAAGCCAGAGGGACTCAGCAGGTGGTTGAGGGAGATGCATCATCTCCAAATATTCCTTTGAAAATTTGGACCCCGTGTCCAGGATAATGCCCAAATCGCAGCCATCTGTCGCAGGAAAGAGGAAAACGACAGCTGGTCAGCCAGCGCCGGGCCTCGAGAAGAACTCGAGGATGATGAGGCCTCCGAGTCCAACGAGGCTGGGGATCGGAGGGGAGAAAAAGAGCCCAAGGTGTCTTTGAGCTCCAGCATAGGAGGAGGTGACGACTCCTGAGGCAAATATTCGATGAAAGGCTGCTTCCGTCGAGGCGAATCACGGCTCGATGAATGCCTCGAGCGACGACCCGAACTGTGCCTGCAAGTCGGCCTCGAACGTCGAGGCAAGCGAGGCACTGACGAGGCTTCCAGGGAATGAATGGGACTGGAGGCGGTGGATCGAAGCAGACGAGGCTGAGTAGACACACCTCGAGGCACTTGCCAAGCCTCGAGGCTCAGCATCGAGGGCATCGGGTCCGGAGGAGGCCCTCGCAGAGACTCGGCTCCCGGCATCGAGGGAATCGGCTCCAACAGGGGCATACGCAAAGACTCTGCTCCTTGCATCAAAGGAATCGGTTCCAAGGGAGGCATGGGCAAAGACTCTGCTCCTTGCGATGCATGCATCGATGCAAGACCAGACACTCGCAGAGACTCAGCTCCCTACAGCGAGAGTGTACGACGAGGAGGCACTGGAGGCGGCTCGACCTCGCGGGAGGCCTCCGCGTGCCCAGGCTGGATTTGGGAAAGAAGTTTCGGCCCCATGGTAGTAAAGAGCTCGATGAACTGCTTCTCCAGCAAGGTCTGGAATGACACCAGCAAGGAGGGATCCGCATCCGAGATGGGACCTCCTGCACGGACATCGGGGTCCCTGCCGCCCGGGTGCTTGGACTTAGAAGCCTTGAGCACCTTGAGCACCACAGGGGGAATGGGCTGCTTAGCTACCTGACCTGAGGAGGTGGAGGAAGGCCCCCGCAGCCGGCGGTGAAGTCGAAAACCGGCACAAACGAAGCAGGCTTGAGGAGACTCGGAGCCGCAGAGGTGGAAGAAGGAAGAGTCGAGGCAGAAGTCGAAGGCTTGGCGCTCTTCGATGAGGTCAGCTCCGACGAAGCCTCCATGCTGAACAGTGATTCCCACAGGAAACAGTGATGCTTGAACGCACGTTCTGTATGTGTGGAGCAAGGCCGGCACGATTTCAGAAGGCCTGAGACACTGAAGACAGCGTCGATGAGGGTCCGTCAGTGAAATTGCGCACTGGCACTTGACACACTTAAAACCGGTGATAGGCCGGGACATAGGCCGAGAAAGCTCCGCTGCTAGGTCGAAGCCGCGGGGCTGCGACCATTTGGCCTGCCCGGTCGAACGGAAGGAAAAATTAAAAAAAAAACACAATAAAATACGACGAAAATAAACGATTCTGAGGTAAAAGAACCCAAAATCGCAGACCTAGAAGGCACAAGGGAAGTTACTTTGCGCAGAGAGTCGAAGACGGACTTGTCCTGCTTGTCCTGGGATAATGTATCTTATGTTGTTGGCTCTCTTCTGAACCCCCTTCCTTTTGGCTTTGGAGGAATCGACTTCATGAACTTATGGGCTGGGAGGCCCATTTGTCTGGTTTTCTGGTCGCTGGAGCAGAGAATTTGTCAACAGCTGGACTCCATACTTGAACATTCTGTCTCCTGCGAGTCGTAGCCATATCCTGAATAGACTCCAGATGTAATTGAGTATATCTGTTTGACGTCTCACCTCCCCCCGTTTGGGTGTTGCAGAATATTTTTCTTGGAGGGGGTGGGAGGGAAGGGGGAGGGTGGGGTTCTGTCTGGGGGGGTTGGGGGGTTGATCTGGTTTGTGGCGGACATCAGAGTCCAGTCCTCCGCGGAAGCTGGTTGTTATTGTAAACCTTGTTTTCTGCTATTGTTATACCTGCTGTGTCACTGCTCAATAAAAAAAAAAAAAGATATAAATAAAAAATTCACGTCTACTTTTTTGTGTGTCTCATGCCAGATCTGGGAACATTTGCATTTTAAATCCAAGAAATTTATTTTGTTTTTAAAGAAAAGTCTAAGTAACCAATTTTTATCTGGAGCTAAAGAAGAAGTGTTCCCGCTGTTGCCACTTCTCTATCTGAAAGTTCCAAAAGCAATGTAATATTGGGTGATTGTTGATCATCTTGTATTTTTAATTGTCCTTCTCTTCTTATAGGTAGGTAATACACCTGAGAAAAAGATGGTAACAGGTCCTCTGATATTTCCAAAACTTCCATCATTTTAGCATATCTCTAGGAGGGATTGGCGCTACTCTGGGAAAATTGATCAATCTGAGATTATTATTACGAGAGAAATTTTCTAAAGATTCCATTTTTCTTCTCAAATTTATATTATCTCTTACCAGAGTTTCCGTGATTTGTTTGGATACTGCAATAGAAATTTTAAAAGACCTGTAGCTCAATTTTAAGATCTTTAATTTCAGATTCTTGGATATTAACTTTTTGCTCCAGCTGAGACAGCTGGGGTTTAATCAATTTAGCCAGGTCTGCCACGAGATCCCAAATGGAATCCAATGTTACCTCTGGGAATTTCTCCAATGTAAAATAATTTTTTTGAGTCTCAACATTCATAATCTAACCAGCCAGCTTCTCCTTCTGGTCATGGCTCTTCTGTTTGCTGTCCTCTCTCCGTACAGATGAAGCCCCAGGCTCAACAGGGCTCTCCTGTAAATCCAGGGAGTCCAGTTCCAAGTTCCCCTCACTGATCTCACCGGCCTCCGAGAAGTGCATTCTGCTCTCCGGTTGCTCCTCTACCCGCGGGGAGCTGGCAGTCTGGGGAGGATGGGGGATGCCTTGGCGTCGGGGCTTAAGGTGGTCTCCAAACCCAAGGAGGTCACTTCCGTCTCGCTCCGGAACGTGTCCAGCGAGTGCAACGCCGCCGCCGATGCTTCCTGCATTCGTCACAAAAGCTCATCAATGGAGCCGATACTGGGCTGGCCTGAGCGTCGCGAGGCTCCAGCGGCGCTTCGGCCTCTCCTTTTCGGCATGGTTCAGAGGAAAATGTCCTATAAGTAATCAAAAAGCAAACTTTGATGAGACACACTGAGGAAAAGCACTCAACTAACGGTTCCATCCGCCATCTTGGATCCTGGAACGCTGGCTTCTTTGAACCATTAATTCTGTTTTTATCTTTATTTTATTGCTGTAACATGCTTAGTATTTTGATAAGCATTTTAGGTTCAAACAATTTTTATTGAAGCAAACAGCAGCAAATACAACGCCAGGGCACCCCAAAGGTGCACAGTACAAAAAATGATGTATCATATACAATAATATAACAAGCATGGACAAAAGAAGAGTAACAGCAACCAAACTCCCCCCCCCAATCCTACTCTACATAGGGCAAGCGAGATTAATGAGGACGGAAAGGCACTCCGAGGCCCTGGACTCTTATGAGCCCCGAAGATGCCGCACCACCTCCCCCCTCCACCTAAGCCCACTTATCCTATCCGTGACTAAGTGCCAGAACCTTCTAATACCCTCCCCCTCCCCTCCCCAATCTCCCTCCCCTCCCTCCCAATGGTACTCTCCACCCCGCCCCACCAGTACTCGCCATTGCTCTCCCAGCCCGACTATCTGTGCACCCAGATTAGGACACCCATCTTAAGGCTGCACTGCGGCCCTTTCGATGCAAGGCTTGCAGATAGGGCTCTCAGATATTTAGGAACAACATCTTTCGCTTCCTAGCCCCTCCGGAATCTCGCGCCTCCCAGATGGCCAACTGATGCAACTGGTTCCACCAATGCCAAAACGCCAGAGGGTCCGGGACTGTCCAAAACTGAAGAATACATTTCCTGGCCAGTAAGCTCATCTTCCTGCACAGAGCACGATGCCCCCTAGGCAAATGGCCAAAAGCCTCTGGCAAATCTAAGACAAAGTGGGCAGGGTACTCCGCAAGGCTCTCCCAAATAACCCTGACATGTAAGAGATTATACGCCTCCAGAAGCACTGGATAATGGGGCAGGACCAAAAGGCATGTCCCAAATTATGTCCCCCGTCCCACATTTATGACACAGTGGTGTGGGGAGACCCCCCACTGTAATACAACTGTGTATGGGTGTAATAGGCGCATAATGTCACCCTATAATACATTTTCCTCAACCAAGCACACAGGATCCCAGGCGTCACCCTCAAGGTAAGGGCTACATCCCAATGTCCCAAATTAATCTGCAATTCCCCCTCCCATTTACTCTGGATGCTCAGGTAGTCCTTGGCTGGTTGTAACTCTTGCAAACTAGCATGAAGGCTAGACACCAAGAGGGACACCCCCTCCTCCAGAACAAACAACGCCCGCAGCCTGGCCCCCAAGTGCAAGCGCAATTGTGCTCTGTCGAGGGATCCCACATAGTGCTCCACTTGATGACACACGAACTGCGCTCCTCAGGTCTCCCCCACCTTAGCTAGCAAATCTGCACAGGTCAACAACTCCCCATCATCCCCCAAAACATGTTCTAAACATGAAACTCCTTTCGCTCCCCAGGACAGGTACTCTCCAGATTCCCATCCAGGAGGCAAGGCCGGGTTACCGTAACCATCGGATCCCTACCCAAGGAATGCACAAGCCAATGCCAGGCTGCTTGCAATGCGCTAAATAATACACTGGATCGGATAGAAGGGGGCAATGCTCTCCGAGGACTATGTGGTAACGCAAACACATCAAAAGGAGCAAAAAACTCATGTTCCATCCTCAGAGGGGTGTAACTGCTGGTCATATTCACCCAAATTCCCAAATGGCGAAGCAAACACGCATAATTATAGACCCGCACATCCGGTAATCCTAACCCCCCCATGCCAATTCCCCAGCAACTGAGACACCTGCAATTTCGGTTTCTTGGCCGCCCAACAGAAACGAGTAATCTCTTTATAAAGAATGCGTAAATCTTTCTTCAGCAAGCATAACGGCAGAGTCTGCAATACATACAGCCATTTGGGAAAGATGACCATCTTAACCAAGCAAATGTGCCCCAACAGAGAAAGGGGCAATGCCCTCCAGGTATCCAGCAAGAGCTCCGTCTGTTGCTGAAGCTTATCTACATTAAGACGATACAAACGGTGAACCTGCATGGTCATCAAAATCCCCAAGTATACAAACTGCCCCGGCGCCCATGTCAACGGAAACCCATTCCCCCATTGGGCCTGAACCGCCGCAGAGGATGCCAATGCCTCCGATTTATCCAAATTTAAGCTGAACCCGGCATAGTCACCATATTCTTTAATCAAGTCCAATAAGGCCATCAAGGAGGGCAAAGGATCTGTAAGGTGTACTAAAATATCGTCCGCAAAGGCCAATAACTTCAAAGAGGTAGCTCCGATGTCAAACCCCCATTTAGATGGCATCGCATATATATCCCGAATTAGGGGGGGGGTCCAATATTAGCATAAACAACAACGGTGACAAGGGGCAACCCTGTCTCTTCCTCCCTCGAAATCGGGAACCAGTCAGTTTCAAAATCTTTCAACACTATTCTAGCCTGTGGAAGGGCATATAATGCATGCACCGCCGATACAAAAAAAACAAACAAACCATCAAAACCATTGGCCACTAAAGTATCATAAAGAAAATCCCACCGCAGCCTATCAAACGCCTTTTCGGCATCAAAGCTAACCAGCACAGACGGGAGATTGCACGCCGCCCACTGTTCCAAAGACGGCAACAATATTTTTACATTTTTAGCTATGGTTCGTCCTTTCACAAATCCCACCTGAGCTTCGTGGATAAGTGAGGAAAGCACAGCAGCCATCCGATTTGCCATGATTTTCGCTAGCAGTTTAACCTCCGTATTCAATAAGGAAATAGGACGATAGGAGCCTGCTTTTTCAGGGTCTTTATGCGGTTTAGGCAACAACAATATGTGTGCCGAGTTCATACCCTCCAATAAAGCCTCTGCGCCAACCATGATATTAAACATCCAAGTGAGCGGCTGGATAATCGCCACACCTAAGGGCACAGCGGCTGGATAATCTCCACACCTAAGGGCAGAGTACGGTACTGGCATTCAAGAAAGGATTGGACAATTTCCTGCTGGAAAAGGGGATAGAGGGGTATAGATAGAGGATTACTGCACAGGTCCTGGACCTGTTGGGCCACCGCGTGAGCAGACTGCTGGGTACGATTGACCTCAGGTCTGACCCAGCAGAGGCATTGCTTATGTTCTTTAATACGCATGCCATCCTCGTCTGGTGCCTTCTGTAGAGGACTGTTCCCTATTGCCCAATAGGCAATTATTGGTGCATTCAGACGCTCCCGGTCTGTCTCAGAGATACGGGGCAACGTTATCCCATCCAAATAGGGGCCCAACGTCACTCCCTCCTCTGACGGGGGTGGGTGGGGGGGAGGCATAGAGGTTCTTAAAATAGCGAAAAAATCTCTCTCCGATCTCCAGGTCGGTTGTAACTCTCTCCCCCTGCACGTTCCTCAGGGCCTGAACCCTACGTGGGTCCGTCCTGGTAGAAACCATTCGGGCCAGCAGTTTCCCCCCCTTATTCCCATATCTATAAAGCTGGTACTTATAGTAAGCGAGGGATTTGCGCGCCCGCTGATGTAGTAGGGAATTGAGGGCCACCTGAAATTCCATCAATTCCTGTTTGTACATGGGGTAACCAGTCTGGCCATACCTCCTCCAGGCCCTAGCTACGTCCCTCTCCAAATGCAGAATTTCCATATCGTGAGCTTTTTTAACTTGACTACTATAATTAAGGGTATCCCCCTCAACACAGCCTTCACCGCTTCCCAGAATAAGATGGGTCCCCTTCCGTGTGAGCATTATGCCGTTTGTATTCATTCCATGTACCCAGCAACCGTTCCCTATAGTTTGGATCCCTATACAATGCAAGATGAAATACCCAGCGCCACTTCTCCGGAAGCACTCCTCCTCCTTGCCATGTCACTTGAACCCAGGCATGATCTGAGATTGTATAGGGACCTATCTCCACCTGTTCCGTCACCCAAATATAGTCTATGCGAGACTGTGTACCATGCGCGCCCGGGACATATGGATGTAATCCCTCTCGGTGCCATGTAGTACCCTCCAGGGGGTTGATTAATTCTAGGTTATCACTAAATTTTTGGAGCTCCCTCTCCCCTGCCCGATGTAGAGCACCCCCCAGTCCTGTGCAATCCAAACTAGAATCACGAACTGCATTAAAGTCTCCCCCAACAATCAGGGAGACCTGGGTGAAGGGCAACAACACATGGGTCAATTTTGCATAGAATGACCCGTTAGGAGCATAGACCCAGCAAAATACCATGTCCTGCTATGTGATCACTCCCGACAGAGCACATATCTGCCCTCCCAATCCTTAGCCAAAATTTGTAAGTTGTCTAGGAGGCCCTTACGGAACAGAATCGCTACCCCCTGTGTTTCCCCTTTGCAGAAACTGCGACACATTCCCCAACCCACCACTGCTTCAATTTCATATGTTCAAGATCAGTCAAATGGGTCTCCTGGAGAAAGGCCACATCCACCTTATGGCGCTATAAGTGTTGTAAAATTTATCCTCCCCACATTCCAAGTTACAAAGTTAACCAGGATCCACTGTCACTAACCACTCCACATACTCCACCATCAGTACCCCGCAGGACCCAGCCACCTCAGCCCCTAAAGGAAACACTTTTAAAACAGAGAATGGTCAAGTTTCTGGAATGGATTACAGGACCGAAGGCAACATAAATTCACTAGAGGTAGGTTTTGTCAGACAAATCTGATCAATTTCTTTGACTTAGCGACTAGAGAATTGGCTAAAGGATGTGTGCTAAATGTGGTGTATTTAGATTTTAGCAGAGGGTAGTGATCAATGGAGATCGCTCTGAGGAAATGGATGTTACCAGTGGTGTGCCTCAAGACCTATTCTTGGGCTTATTCTTTTTAACATTTTTATAAATGATATTGCTGAAGGGTTGTCGGGTAAGATTTGCCTCTTTGCGGATGATACCAAAATCTGCAATAGAGCAGACATGCCGGATGGTGTGAATAACATGAAGAAAGACCTGGCGAAGCTTGAAGAATGGTCTGAAATTTGGCAGCTAAAATTGAATGCTAAGAAATGCAAGGTCATGCATTTGGGCTGCAAAAACCCGAGGGAACGGTACAGTTTAGGGAGTGAACAACTTATATGCACGACATAAGAGCGGGACTTGGGTGTGATTGTATGTGATGATCTTCAAGTATCCAAACAGGTTGAAAAGGTGATGGCAAAAGCTAGAAGGATGTTAGGTTGCATAGGGAGAGGCATGGCCAGAAGGAAAAAGGAGGTATTGATGCCCCTATATAAGACTTTGGGTAAGACCTCATTTAGAATATTGTGTACAATTCTGGAGGCCACACCTTCAAAAAGATATAAAAAGGATGAAGTTGGTCCAGAGGGAGACTACTAAAATGGTATGTGGTCTTCATAAGGCGTATGGAGACAGACTAAAGATCTCAATCTGTATACTTTGGAGGAAAGGTGGGAGAGGGAAGATATGATAAGAGACGTTTAAATACCTACCTAATGTAAATGCGCATGAGTCGAGTCTCTCATTTGAAAAGAAACTCTGCAATGAGAGGGCATAGGATGAAGTTAAGAGGTGACAGGCTCTGGAGTAATCTAAGGAAATAGTTTTTTACAGAAAGATGGTAGATGCATGGAACCACCGGAAGAGGTGGTGGAGACAGAGACTATGTCCAAATTCAAGGGCGCCTGGGATAGGCACGTGGGATCTCGGTGAGAGAAAGAGATAATGGTTACTGCAGATGGGCAGACTAGATAGGCCATTTGGCCTTTATCTGCCATCATGTTTCTATGTTTCTAGCTGTAAGAAAATTAAAGTTGAAGTGGAGCTGGACCCTGCAACACGACAATGACCCAAAACATACCAGTAAATCCAAGTTTCCAGGTTTATTTCTAATTTGATAGACCGGCCATCAACAATTATCTGGTCGGTTTACAGAGCTAAAATTAACAATTTAAAATAAATAAGAAACAAAAAATTAAATTAAATTATTGAGAAAAGAAACAACAACCACCAAAAATAGAGGGTAGACAAAGTTGACTGGGTGATGGTGAAATAAATTGGAGGAATGAGGGGGCAGGAAAAAACAAGCAGGGAGTGGAGGTCACCAAGGACTGTGTGAAAACTAAGAAATAGAGAGTCCTGGAGTGGCCGATTCAAAGCCCTGATCTTAATCCCAATGAGATGCTGTGGGGTGATTTTGAAATGGGCTGTACATTACATTACATTAGAGATTTCTATTCCGCCATTACCTTGCGGTTCAAGGCGGATTACAAAAGAATTATAAGTGGTGGGTTACAATGGAAGATCATTTGTCATTTCTAGAAAGGTAAAGAGTAAGTCAGGTAGTTTCAGTGTGGCGGGAAGAGGGAGGGAGGAAGGACGGTATATGTGATGTTAGGTCCGTTTCAGGAATTTCTTGAAGAGTATAGTTTTTATTTATTTTCTGAACATCTTGTAGTCTGGGGTAGTTATCAGTAGATTGGAGATCTGTGTTATCTAGTTTTGCTGCTTGAGTGGCTAGTAGGCCATCATATAGTTTTCTCCGTTTTACTTCTTTGATCGGGGGGGAGGGGGGTTTCTATGCCTGATTGAGGTGGTTTGGATGAGGTGGTTGTTCAGGTAGGTTGGCCTGTCTCCATTTAAGGTTTTAAATAACATACAGTAGAATTTAAATAGTATTCTTTCTTGGATTGGTAGCCAGTGTGAGTTGATGTATGCTTCTGTAATATGGTTGTGTTTCCTCAATGAGTAGATGAGTGTCAGAGCTGTATTTTGGATTGTTTGTACTTGTTTAGTCACAGTAGCAGGGGATGTAGAGGATGTTGCAGTAATCTAGTAGACCTAGGATTAGGGATTGTACTATAAGCTGGAATTGTGTTCTTTTGATGAATTTCCGAACTTGTCTTAGGTTTCTCATAACTGCAAAGGATTTCTGTATTGCTTTATTTATTTGTGGTTGTATGGTGCAGCATCTGTCTTTAGTCATTCCTAGTAGTTTTATGGTGGTTTGGATGGGATAGTTGATCGAGTTGATTTCTATATTTCTTATGGTTGGGACTTTGTCATTTTTGAGGAGGATGAATTTAGTTTTGTCTGGGTTGAGTTTATTTGTGATCTTTCATCCAGGTCAATTACTGTTTCTAGTGTTCGGTGTAGTGTGTTGGTCATGGCGGTCTTTGGCTGATCAAAAGTCTTTGGCTGATCAAAAGGTATGAGAATGGTAATGTCATCTGCATAACTATAGGTGGTTATGCCTAGATTATCCAAGTATGTTCCGAGAGAGGCAGTGTATAGGTTGAAGAGAGTAGGGGATAGTGGGGATCTTTGTGGTACGTCGCAGGGGTTGGACCAAGGTTCAGATTTTTCTTTATCTGATTTTACTCTGTATGTTCTGGATTTTAGGAAGCCTTCAAACCAAGAGTATACTTTGGGACAGTTAGGGAATTTCTAAGTACCTATCTTATTTATTTTTATTTATTGTATTTTTTAATGCATCATTTTTGTAAACCGCTTAGAAACCTCACGGTTATTAGCGGTATATAAGAATTAAATTAAATTAAATTATCTGAGATACCTATTGCATCCAAAATTTGCAGTAGGATATTATGGTCTACTAGGTCAAATGCTGCGGTCAGGTCCAGTTGTATGAGAAGCATTTTTTTTCCTGTGCTAAAGTGTTTTCTGGTTGTATCAATAAGGGAGCCTAGTAATACAAGAAACCCCTCAAATAGCTCACAACTGAAAGAATTCTGCATTGAGAAGTGGGCCAAACCTTCCTCAGACTGATGTCAGAGACTGGTAGATGGCTACAAGAAGTGACTCACTGCAGTTATTTCAGCGAAAGGGGGTAACACTATCTTTTGTTTAATGAGTAAATCAAGGAAAATGTTTGTTGTTTACCTGTATTTTCTTTTTCAGAGAAGATTTAACATCAATACGTGAACATTTCTTAAGAAAGAACTGAATATTTCATGGGGTGTCCTAATTTTTTCACATGACTCTATATAGTAGTAACAAGATATGAAAGTATGCACTGAACACCAAATGGCAGATTTACAATTCTCTTCCATGAAAGTTGTTCTAAGGTAAGCTGTAAAAGCTATCATAGCTCTATGTGAGTTTTTACATTTCATTATAATAAATCTGTTTTTAGCAAAGCAAACTGATACACATGCCAAGACCCAATTTACAATTACATATTCATGATAGGCAGGGAAAGATAGTTCTTGCCTCGATAATGTTTTTTCTGGTAACATGGCATGAGTCCTGACAATTGAATTAACTTCCCCTAACCACGAGCTGCACAGAAGGAATAATACACTTTTTCTACAGCTCTGCTTCCTTCCTCAGTGGGCTGTATTGCCTCTCTTCAGTTTGTATCAAAGCAGTTGATAACCACTACAATAGGAAACATAAGGAGGGGTACAGAGAACTTCCCCGACAAGACACTTCTGTTCTGCTCTGTAACATGTAAAATGAACAATGTTAATCCAAACATATCATACAAAACAAAGTGGAACAATCAAGCCACCTATCTGAATACAACCAGCACTAACATTTATGGAGTTTGTACATTCTCAATTGCATTTTTTTTAAATTAAACTTTCAAATTATCATATACAATCCATAAACAAATAAAAAATGGACATCAACAAAAAGAAAAATTACAAAAAATGTAAATATTCATCAAGTCCTCTTTAAGAGAGAAGTATGCCTTACATTTACAGGAAACAAAATCTTTAAAATAACTGGATCAAAGATCCTAACAATTATCAGCGTTACTAATTAGTTTTATTACACTCAATTGCATTTCTAACAATAATATGGCATTGGACTCATAATACCTGACTGACATGAGAAGATCTCAAGTTCTGGACAGATATACCATATTTTTGCTCCATAAGATGCACTTTTTTCCCCACCCAAAAGTGGGTGGAAATGTCAGTGCATCTTATGCAGCAAATATACCTTTTTTTAAACACCCTCACCCCACCCCGTCGTACCTTTTTAAATGCCCGTGCCCGATACGGCTCTCCCTAGCATTGGTGAGCTCCCGGCTGTTTTACTCAGCTTCCCCCTTGGCTGTCCAGATACAGCGTTCCGCTGGGGCCCTCGCAACGGTCAGGGCCTTATCTCTAAGCTGCTTCCCACACCCAGCCAGAAAGGTCATCTTCCATGCTGTGGCTGCCGCTGAGCTAATTACGGCAGCCTGCAGAATGAACCTAGCAGGTTTCTGTCAGTCTCCGAAGCACATTCCCTCTGCCGCGGTCCTGCCCCTGATGTCAGAGGAAGGGTAGGACCGCACGTTGGAGATCAACGAGCTTGCTAGGTTCACTCTGCAGGCTGCCATAATTAGCTCAGCAGCGGTCACAGAGCAGAAAATGACCTCTTTCGCTGGGTGTGGGAAGCAACTTGGAGGTAAGGTCCCGCCCATTGTGAGGGCCCCGGCGACGCTGGATCTGGACACTGGGGGAGACAGAAAAGGACCTTGAGGAGGGGCAGGAAAACGGCAGATGCTGAACTAGAGGGGGTAGAGAGGGAAAACATACTCAAAATGATAGCAGAAAAAAGATAGAGAGAGGGAGAAACCTGAAACAAAGAGGAGGCAGAAGAGAGGGGGGCAGGTTGGACTTGGGGGTATACTGTATTTCCCCATATATAGGCCACGGCCTAGACATGGGTTTTAGTTATATGGGGCAGCCTACGCAGCGATTGTAAATCATCTCCCCCCCATACCTTTTTTGGAGCCCCCTGGATGGCGAATCTCCAGCAGTGCAAGGAAGCCGCAATCTCTTCGGTATCCAGCCTGCCCCTGCACCGCTTGACAGAGTGGCTGACTTCTGTTCTCACAAGTCCCGCAAGATATGACTTCAGCTATTCAGTGGCGGTGCAGGAGCAGGCTGGATGCCGAAGAGATCATGGCTGTTCTGCAACGCTGGAGAGTCACTGTCCGTCGTCCAGGGGGCTCCAAAAATGCTACCAGAAGTGAAGGGGGGGGAGATTTAAAAAGGCAGGGGAGGTATCGGAAGATAAGTCGCGGCTAATACCATGGGGCGGCTTATCTTCCAGTTTTTAAGCATATGCTGCCTTTTTCTGTGGCCTATACATGGGTGCGGCCTATATGCAGGGAAATACGGTATAGAGGGAAGAGAGAGAGTGCAGAGAGGTGGAAAGATTCTGGACCAGGGAGAGAGGAAGGAGGGAGAGAAGCAGAGAAATACCTGGAAGAAAGGAGAACAAATGCTGGACATGGGGATTGGATGGAATGGGGGGGGAGGGGGTTGTAAGCAGAAGAAAGATAGAGAGACCTGGATCAAAGGGGAAAGACAGGAGGCAGATGCTGGACTATGGGAGGTGCAGCCAGAAGGCGAGACACTCTGAGGAAGAACAGAGAGCTGGAAGATCATAACAGATGAGGGAGAGAGAGGGAGACCTGGAACAAAGGTGGTGATAGGTACAAAGGAGAACTGACACTGGATCTGGGGAGGATAAGCAGAGGGAAGAGAGATAGACCTGGACCCAAAGGGGATGGGACTGGATTGTGATAGAAATGTTGGATGCACAGTCAGAAGAAAGTCCAACCAGAAACTAATTAAATCACCAGATTTTAGTGATTGAAATGTGTCAGTTTTGAGAATTTATATCTGCTGTGTGTATATGAAAAATGAAAGGAAAATATTGCATTACAATTAGTAGGGGAGGGAGGATAGGGAGCAGAGTCTGGTATATGTTAGTACACAATTTGGTTCAGAATCTTTTTTTCTTGTTTTCCTACTCTAAATCTAGGGTGCATCTTATGGTCAGGTGCATTTTATGGAGCAAAAAATATAATACTTGTCTTAGACATTATGCAGGCAAATAATTACATTGGCAGGGTGGTGTGTGTCATGATTCATATGCCATGTTACCCGAATGAAGATTATTTAAGAACCTAAATAAACCTGCCCTTACACTGAGGATCCAAAAGTGGCGTTAAACTCTGTAAAGGCAAAAAGTGTGGACCATGTAGCTGCTCTGCAAATCTCCTCAGGCCGGGCCTCCACCCATGAAGAAGCTATACTTCTTGTGGAATATGCACTCAAATATATTATAGCTGTTTACCACCACCAATGTACAATGTCAAAATCAAAATGCAAATCCATCTAGAAAGATGCCTTAGACTAGGTGTGTCCAACCTTTTGGCTTCCCTGGGCTGCATTGGCCGAAAAAAATGTTTCTGGAGCCGTGCAAATGCTGCAGCAAGACAGAGGAGGAAACCAGCAAGATGGTAAACACCCAGGGGCAGCAGAGGAAAACACTGCATCGCCCTCGACCGGGACCGCACAAAATACTTCATGGGTCCGCAGGTTGGACACCTCTGCCTTAGACGCTGGCTTGCCCAGCATGGTCGTACACGCTACACCAGTGATCTCAAACTCAAACCCTTTGCAGGGCCACATTTTGGATTTGTAGGTACTTGGAGGGCCTCAGAAAAAATAGTTAATGTCTTATTAAAGAAATGATAATTTTGCATGAGGTAAAACTCTATAGTTTATAAATCTTTCCTTTTGGCTAAGTCTTAATAATAATATTGTTTGTTTTTTTTTGTTCATTCTTTATTAAAATTTTTAAAACAGAAACACAGCATGAACAGAGCAAAAATAAAATAAGCATACAAAGAAATTAAGCATTTTCAGCATAAAGATAAGATTGAAAAGTGGCCCACATACTTTTGACAGAACGGAACCGAGAGGTAAAGTAAGCATTCTCCATTTCAAACTTATGGATTAGAGAAACCAAATTCCACCAAGTAGCCACATGTAAATCATGATGAATTTTCCAGTTTCTAAGAATCACTTTCACGGCAAGAGCCATAAAAAGATCAAATAAACAAGAGTGATCCTCATCTATAGAAAAAATATGAGAAATAATACTCCAAACAGAAGACCAAAAAGATTGTAACTTAGAACATTCATAAATCATATGTACCAAGGTACCAGTCTCAGCAACACAATGCCAACAAAAATCAGATGTTAAATGTCCAATACGGAACAATTTCTTCGGAGTCCATAGAGCGCGATGATAAACAAAAAATAAGGACTGTGTCATATTAGCAGACATTGATATTTTAAAAGTCCAAAGCCAAAAATTCTCCCATTGTACAGAAGTTAAAGTACCTGTCACATCCTTGTTCCAAACAGCATACAATGAGTGAGGAGAGGTATCATCATACTTATTAAGATCCTTATATATACGAGAAGATAAATGTTGCTCAGTACATAAACAGACATGTATTTATAGAGATCAGGGAGCTCAGTAGAAAGAGACAGCTTACTTTTAGTCAAACATTGTTGTAATTGCAACCATTGATACGAGGCCAAATCAACCAAATGAAATTGACCTTGTATATCCTGAAATGTACGTAAAGTTTGATTCCACAATTGAGCCAGGAAGAATATCCCTTTAGCCATCCAAGATGGCCAAAAAATAGGGGCAAGAGCAATGCGAAGATTGGTGTTAAGCCAAATAGATTAATGGAGAGTATCCCATATACGAGTCTGAAAAAGCGAATCCAACTTTAAAAAAGCCTGAATAGTACCCAACAAAATCGGATGGGTTTGAATCTTAGATGGTAAAATACAGCTAAGTATTGATTGAAAAGTAAATGGTAGAATCAAAATTCTCTCTATTTCCACCTAGCGAGGAAATATCAAATCATCATACGGTTGAAACCAATACAAACCATGCCTCAGAAGAAAAGCTCAATGATAACGATAGAAGTTAAGGAAATTAACCCCTCCATGACACTTTGACTGTTGAAGAGAGCGTTTCGACACTCGAGGAGGTTTACCCTACCACAAAAATCTACTGATCTTGGACTCCAATAACTTATAATATGCTAAGTCAAACAAACATGGTGACATCATTGATGTATAGTTAATAACAGGCGCTATCATCATTTTAACAGTCTCCATTCTCCCCCACCAAGTAAGGAACAATGGAGACCATTTCTGTAACAGGCCCTCTATAGTAGTCAACACCCTAGCTCTATTAAGGGACAGACTAGAATCAAAATCCATCGCAAACAAAATCCCTAAATATTTAACTGATGAAGTAACCCAATTAAAAGAAAAATGAGAGACATCTTGTTGTATGCAGTGAACATTCAAAAGCAAGATATCAGACTTCCCAATTAATTTTATAGCCGGAAATAATAGAAAAATCTGAAATAAGAGCCATCAAAGAGGGGATGGAATTGGATACATCCGCATCATCCGGATCATCATTGGATCATCCGCATATAGAGAAATTTTAACTTCCTGAGAGTGAAATTTAATACCCTGAATCAAAGAAGACTGACAAATGGCAAGAGCAAGTGGTTCCAAAGCCAGATCGAAAAGGAGCAGGGATAAGGGACACCCTTGTCTAGTACCACAGGATAAGAAAAAAGAACGAGACAAAACAGAATTAAGACAAAGTCTAGCAGAGGGTTGAGAATACAAAACACAAATCATATGAATAAAAGGAGGTGGGAATCCATACCAATGAAGGACAGCAAACAGATAGGGCCACTCGACCCTATCAAATGCCTTTTCCGCATCCTGAAATAAGGCAGCCGTAGGGTCTGTAGACTTAAGCAGCTAAAAGCATATGGAATAAAAGATGAATATTAGAACTGGAATATCGAGAAGACATAAAACCGGTTTGATCAGGGTGAATAAGTTTAGATAAAACAGAGGAAAGATGGACCGCTAAAACTTTGGCATACAATTTGGCCTCAACATTTACCAAAGAAATAGGGCAATAATTTTTAATCTCCATAGAATCCCGATCTGGCTTTGGAAACAGTACTTCGAAAAAAGTGGAGGAAGCATGCATATTATGCGAGATATGATCATATAACTTCAATAATCTAGGCAAGAGAAAAGAAGAAAACTTAAGGAAAAATTCCGCCGGGAAACCATCCCCCCCAGGTGACTTACAGGGTTTCAATGATTTTAAAGCATCTTCCAATTCCTCCACAGTAATAGGAGCACTGAGGCTAGCAACATCAACTTTCGACAAGGAAAGATGAGATAGTCTAGCGAGAAAGTCTGATATCTTGTCTTCACCAAAAGTATAGTCTGTAACATATAGGGAAGAATAAAAATCAACAAAAAGCAAACTATCTCTTCAGTACTCGATACCACCAGTCCCAATGGAGATCTAATACCAGGAATTCTTTGAGCAGCCTTTTGAGATTTTAAATAGGATGCCAATAAACGTCTAGCCCAGGGCTGCCCAAGTCCGGTCCTCGAGATCTACTGGCAGGCCAGGTTTTCAAGATATCCACAATGAACATGCAGGAGAGAAATTTGCCTGCACTGCCTTCTTGGTATGCAAATCTCTCTCCTGCATATTCATTGTGGATATCCTGAAAACCTGGCTTGCCAGTAGATCTCGAGGACCGGACTTGGACAGTCCTGGTCTAGCCTTATTACCACCAGCATAATATTTAGCTGACTTTTTAAATAAAAAGGCCGCAGATTCTTCAGAGCAAATAGCATAGTTACTTACCATAACAGGTCTTATCCAGGGACAGCAGGCAGATATTATCAACATGTGGGTGACATCACCGATGGAGCCCCCTAGTGGACGTTTTTGCAAGCAGACTTGCTTGAAGACCTTCAAGCTTGCGATTGGCCCGCGCTTCACGCGTGCCCCTCCCGCCCGATCTAGGGCATGCGTCTCCTCAGCATGGCCTCAGTTCAGATAGCTAGCAAAGAAGCCAACCACGGGGAGGTGGGTGGGTTGCAAGAATATCTGCCTGCTGTCCCTGAATAATACCTGTTACGGTAAGTAACTGTGCTTTATCCCAGGACAAGCATGCAGCATATTCTCAACATGTGGGAGACCTCCAAGCTAATCAGACTGGGATGGAGTGAGAGTTGGCAATTTAGGAGAACAGAGTTTGCAAAACGGATTGGCCAAAATGGCCATCACGCCTGGAGAAAGTATCCAGACAGTAGTACGAGGTAAATGTATGAACTGAGGACCAAGTGGCAGCTTTACAGATTTCCTCAAGTGGAGTAGAGTGGAGGAAAGCAACAGACGTCGCCATTGCTCTGATCTTGTAGCCAATGACTCAACCTGGCAGGGAGAGACCAGCCTGAGCATAACAGAAAGAGATACAAGCGGCCAACCAGTTAGAAATGGTCCGCTTAGAAACAGAGCGACCCAAGCGATTAGGATTGAAATAGAGGAAGAGCTGGGGAGCAGAATGATGAGGAGCGGTGCGCTTCAAGTAGAAGGCCAGCGCACGCTTACAGTCAGGAGAATTCAGAGCCACTTCTCCAGGGTGAGAATGGGGCTTCAGAAATAAAACACAGGAAGAACAATGGATTGGTTGACGTGAAACTCAGAAACAACCTCAGGCAAAAACTTAGGATGGGTACAGAGAACCACCTTATCATGATGGAAAACAGTGAAAGGTGGGTCTGCCACCAAGGCTTGAAGCTCACTGACCCGACGGGCAGAAGTGAGAGCAATAAGAAACACAACCTTCCAAGTAAGAAACTTAAAGTGAACCTGCGCTAGCGGCTCAAACGGGGCTTTCATCAAGCGAGTAAGGACCATGTTAAGATCCCAAACCACAGGAGGAGGTTTAAGAGGTGGGTGAACGTGAAAAAGGCCTTTCATGAAGTGGGAAACCACAGGATGAACAGAGATAGGCTTCACATCAATCGGCTGATGAAAAGCCGTAATGGCACTAAGGTGGACTCGAACTGAAGAGGACTTGAGCCCAGCGCCAGACAAGTGCAACAGATAGACCAGGACAGCAGATAAGAAAAGCGGGTCCACTTCTGATGGTAATATTGGCGAGTGGACTCCTTCCAGGACGTCCAGTACAGGCTGGGAGAACTGGAACGAGGGCATTAAGCCTTGAGGAACCAAGCCGTCAAGTGCAGAGACTGGAGGTTGGGATGAAGTAGAGAACCTTGACTCTGTGAAAGCAGAGAGGGAAAAACAGGCAGAAGAAGAGGCTCCCTGGAACTGAATTGTAACAGAAGGGAGAACCATGGCTGGCAGGGCCACCGAGGAGCTATCAGAATCATGGTGGCACTTGTGGACTTGAGCCTGACTAGAGTCTTCAGAATCAGAGGGAACCCATACAGAAACAGGTTCGTCCAGTCCAGCAGAAAAGCATCCACCTCGAGTCTGAGAGGGGTGTAAATCCTGGAGAAGAAGCGAGGCAACTTGTGATTGAGGGGGGATGCGAACAGATCGACGTCCGGAGTCCCCCAACGAGCAAACACCTGGGGCAGGGTCAAGGAATGGATGGACCACTGGTGAGGCTGCAGAAAACGACTCAACCGATCCATCAGACAATTGTGCTGGCCCTGAATGTAGACCGCCCGAAGGTATATGTTGCGGCGGACGGCCCAATCCCAGAGCCGCATCGCTTCTTGGCACAAGGACTGGGACCCCGTGCCCCCTTGTTTGTTGATATAATTCATGGCGACCTGGTTGTCCGTGTGGATCAGCACCACTCGGTTGCAAAGTAGGTGACAAAAAGCCTTCAGTGCAAGGAAAATCGCTCAAAGCTCCAGCAGATTGATGTGACAAACACGGTCGGCACTGGACCAAAGACCCTGAGTGCGAAGACCGTCCCGATGAGCCCCCCAAGCATAGGTCAACGAGTCCGTCGTGAGGACCTTCTGCGGAGGGAGGGGGGGGCATGAAACAGAAAACCTCTGGAAAGATTGGAAGAGAGCATACCAACAGAGAGAGTTCCTCAACAAAGGAGTCACGACAATGAGTCGAGAGACAGGGTCTCGATCCTGGTTCCACTGAGACGCAAGAGTCCATTGTGGAATACGGAGGTGAATTCTGGCAAAAGGAGTCACGTGAACCATAGAGGCCATGTGACCAAGGAAGACCATGAAGAACCAAGCCAGGGCCGAGAACAGATGGGTAACCTTCCGGCATAAGCGAAAAATGACGTCGCGATGAGGCCAAGGCAAGAAGGAGCGGAGACGAACAGTGTCCAGGACCGCTCCGATGAATTCCAGAGTTTGGGACAGAGGTGGGACTTGGGAAAGTTCACCTCGAAGCCGAGACTCTGCAGGAGCAAGATGGTCTGTCACTCGCAGAACTTCGTGGTGCAAGGACGCTTTGATCAACCAGTCATCAAGGTAGGGAAACACTTGCAGGCCGGAGACGCAGGGCCGCAGCTACCACAACTAGACATTTCATGAAAACCCTCAGAGAGGCCGCAAGGACGAAGGGAAGGACACGATATTGGAGGTGGAGATCCCCCACCTGGAATCTCAGATACTGGCGAGAGGCCGGGTGTATCGGAATGTGCGTGTACGCCTCCTTGAGTTCCAGTGAGCAGAACCAGTCCCCCTCGTCCAAGAGGGGGTACAAGGTAGGAAGGGTGACCATCCTGAACTGTTCCCTGACCAGAAACTTGTTCAGAGCCATGGAGGTCCAGGATCAGATGCAGATCCCCCGTCTTCTTGGGTACCAGAAAGTACCGGGAGTAAAATTCGGTATTCCACTGGTCCGGAGGAACCTCCTCGACAGCCCGAAGGCGAAGAAGGGTCCGAGCTTCCTGAGACCGGGCAGAAGGAAACTCTCTTGGAGGAAGGTCCGGAGGCACGTGACTGAAGTGAAGGGAGTACCCTTCCCGGATGATGGCAAGAACCCAACTGTCTGTGGTAAGACTTTCCCACTGGGTATAAAAATGATGGAGACGACCCCTGATGGGAAGGCTTCAGAAGGAAGGGATTGCCCAGGCTTCGCTGGATCAGGCGGTGGGGCCTTAGTTTGTCGCAGCTGCTGCTGTTGCGGCCGCATCGAAGGAGGCCGAGAAAACACAGGGATAGATTTCTGTGGATACCTCTGGAGAGGAATTTTGTAAGCCTGAGCTGGAGGGGTCTTCGGCTTAAGTCTCACCAGAGACGCGAAGGACCGCTCGTGTTCCGAGGGGTGCTTAGTGGCCGCCTCGTGGAATCATCATAGAGCTCGTTACCCATGCAGGGTAGATTGGCCAGATGATCCTGGAGATTTAGGTCCATGTCTATGATCCTGAGCCAAGCGAGATTTCGCATGGCGATCGCAAAAGTCGTGACCCTTGAGGATAACTCGAAGGCATCATAGGCCGCTTGAAACATATAGAAGTGTAGTTGGGAGAGGGTCAACCCGAGGAGAAGAAACTCTTGACGCCGAGACTCCGGAACATCCTCCCGGAACAAGTGGAGGGCTTCCACACAGAACCAAAGGTAGGAGGTGAAGATAAAGTTATAGTTGAGGACATGGATCGCCATCATCGAATTTTGATAAAGACGGCGACCAAACTTGTCCATTGTATGGCCCTCTCTTCCCGGAGGGACGGCAGCGTAAACTTTCGAGGGGTTGGACTTCAAGGAAGATTCAACCACCAAGGACTGGTGAGAGAGCTGAGAACTCTCAAATCCCTTAACCGGGATCGTCTGGTAGCAGGATTCCAACTTGGAGGAAATGGCCGTGACCGCATAGGGGGTCTCCAGTTTCCGAAGAAATGTTTGCATGAGAACCTGGTGCAATGGCAAGCGAGGTGCCTCACAGGGCTGATGATCAACTCCCATTTCCACCAGAAATTCCTGGGTATAACGGGACTCAGACTGGAGGTCCAGGTTCAAGGCCCTACCCATGTCAGAGATGAAACGAGTAAAGGAGGAGTGTCGAGAAGAAGACTCATCCTCCGGAGGAGACCCCGAGCGAGATCTGAGGGCAGCCGAGAAGGAGGGAGAAATTTCCCTCGAATAGTGAGCCAGGGCCTTGGAATCCCGCGAATGGGAGATGGAAGAGGCTCAACTAAAGTGTCTGGGGGGCATGGAGGAACGGCCCCATGCAAGATGGATCGGGGAGGAGCCCGGAGTCCGAGGAATCAGCTGTTTGAGCCTCAGAGAAGACAGGGCAAAGGAAAAGTCCTCCACCGGTTTCGAAGAAGATCCCTTAGATGCAGGTATTTGCCTTGATGGGGAACGCACACAGGTGAGGGGCAAGCCTCGACAAAGTAGCGGATTAAGTGACTGCCCAGGGTCACAAGGAGAACCGTGGGTTTGGAGCAGTGTGGGTTTATACCCACAACTCCAGGGTGCTGAGACTGTAGCTTTAACTACTGCGCCACACTCTCCTCCCTGCATTAGCAACTGATCAAAATGGCACCATCAAAAGCTTAACGCCAAGCAAGTGCTCATAAACCTGTGGTATAATGTAGAGAATGACACGGGGAAAAAATCTGTCCCCGTCACTGCACCGTCCCCGGCCCACCATCCTCTGCACCGCCCCGTCACCGCTGTTCCCTTCACCGCCCCGTCACTGTCACCGCCATTCCTTTCACCGCCCCGTCACCGCCACTGCCATCCCATTCACCGTCCCGTCACCGTCCCTGTCTAGCACCCATCTTCCTCCCTCCGCTCCCCCATAGTCTGGCATCTGTCTTCTTCCCTTCCAGCGTCTTCTCCCCACTCTGCCTTCCACATTTCCTCTCTACCCTCTTTCAATGTCTGTTCCTCTCTACCCTCTTTCAATGTCTGTTCTATCCTTTCCACCACCACCCTTCCCTCCCTCCTTTACCATCTGTTCATTTCTACCACCCATCTTTCATATCTTCTATCAGTCCCCCCACCATCACTAGCAGTCTCTCTTCTCCCTTACCATGAGCAAATAGAACTTCTGAAAATTGTATTGCTGAGGCATTATTTCTAGTACGCCTTTTTTTCCAGATGGATAATGACATCAATTTTATAATTCTTACTGTCTGCTCTGATTTCATTCACAATTTGGTTTGTGTTTTGTACCTGAGGATTCCATGAGGCATTTAACCTTTTCCTGTCTCTTCTGTGATTTCAAGTTGATTCCTTCAATAATGGAGTCTCAAGGCAGTAGCAGTTTTCTATTTTGGGCTCTTTTGACATTGTTTAAGGGATTTCTTGTACATTTGGTGCTGGTCTTCTTTGATGAGGTCACTTCAGAATCTATTTCCAAGGAAGAGAAACTTTTTCCCTTTCACCCCCTCCTTCCTTGTGTGAGCCGGAACATGCGGTCCCCGCAAGCAAGTAATTTTATATCATTTTCATTCTATTCATTCATAGAAATTAAAGTCTAGATAATGCCAGTCACATAACAAAACATGATTTTACAAAAATAATTCCCTGCACAGTCAAACCTGCAAGGATTACTAGATGTCTTTCAGCAGCTCCCCTCCCTCCCTCCCCCTTACCTTTGAGGCCAAGTCAAAATGATCTACCAACAATAAAATTTTAAAAACACAAAGCACGCTGTACGCAGAGAAAATGTTAATTATCATTTATATTCCGCGGGTTTTCAAAGAGGTCAAGGCAGATGACTTTATGCAATGTCACCTTAGTAACAACTATACAAAAATAGACAAATATTCCCCCTCCCTTTTTACTAAACTGCGATAGCGGTTTTTAGCGCAGGGAGCTGTGCTGAATGCCCCATGCTGCTCTCGACGCTCATAGGCTCCCTGCGCTAAAAACCGCTATTGCGTTTTAGTAAAAGGGGGCCTAGTGCAAAATATAGACAGCAGATATAAATTCTCAAAACGGACACATTTTGATCACTAAGTTGAAAATAAAATCATTTTTCCTACCTTTTTGTCTGGTGATTTCATGAGTCTCTGGTCCTTCTTCTTTCTTCTCCTGCCCCCCCCCTCTTTCTTTCTCTCTCCCCCTGGCTCCCCTCTTTATTTCTGCCTTTCTTTCTCTCTCCCCCTGGCCCCCCTCTTTATTTCTGCCTTTCTTTCTCTCTCCCCCTGGCCCTCCTCTTTCTTTCTGCCTTTCTTTCTCTCCCTCTTGACCCCCCTCTTTAATTCTACCTTTCTTTCTCTCTCCCCTTGGTCCCCCTCTTTATTTCTGCCTTTCTTTCTCTCTCCCTCTGGCCCCCCTCTTTATTTCTGCCTTTCTTTCTCTCTTCCCCTGGCTCTCCTCTTTCTTTCTCTCTCCCCCTGGCTCTCCTCTTTCTTTCTGCCTTTCTTTCTCTCCCTCTTGACCCCCTCTTTAATTCTACCTTTCTTTCTCTCTCCTCCTGGCCCCCCCTCTTTATTTTTTCCTTTCTTTCTCTCTCCCCCTAGCCCCCACAAAGCCATCGTGCCAATTTCTCCACTTCCACGATTCTTTCCCTACCCTCACCCCCAAGCCAGCAGCCGATTTCTCCCTGCTCCTTCCCCAATGTCCTGAACTTCATCGGGCAGCAGCAGCATTCACAATTCACTGCTGTTGCCGGCTTCAGGCCTTCCTCTCTGTCGGGTCCTGTCTTCATGAAAACAGGAAGTAGGCAGGACCTGGCAGAGAACAAGGCCTGAAGCCGGCAACAGCAGCGAATTGTAAACGTTGCTGCTACCCGAAGAAGGTAATGGAGCACCGAGGCAGACCGCTTCTCCCTCCTCCCAGTCGAACTCCCGCTGACCCTCCTATCTCCCCCCACCCCGTGAACCTTTCCGACCCTCCCAGCGAGAGCAGCAAACCTCCTTCGCGGCTTTCTCCTCCCTCTGCCGCATCACTGATGACGTCATCAGTGATGCGGAAGAGGGAGGAGAAAGCCGACGCTACTGGAGGGAGGTTTGCTGCTTTCGCTGGGAGGGTCGGAAAGGTTCACTTGGGGGGGAGAGATAGGAGGGTCAGCGGGGGTTCGGCTGGGAGGGGGGAGAAGCGGTCTGCCTCGGTGCTCCAAGGCCTGGTGCCATTACCTTTTTCGCCCCTCCCCCCCTTGGTACACTACTGCTCTCCAGCTCTCCTTAGTTTACCGGTTTTCTTTTTCGGCAACCGGCACGCGCGGCTGCTCAAAGTTCAATCTTCTGCTCTGCTGCAACTTCCTGTTTCCGGTTGGGTCAGAGCAGAAGATTGAATTCTGAGCAACCGCGCATGCGCGGCTCTTCTGAAAGCGTTCCAGTCGCCGAAAAGGAAAGCCGGCAAACTAAGGTGAGGTGGAGAGAGGAAGCTGGTTAAACGATCGAGCCGGCGTGCAGGTGGGGGCTGCGGGGACCGCACGATCCTTTATGCCTCACTGCGGTGACAAGACCATTCACCGCTCCACGGGGCGGTGATGGCCTTGTCCCCGTCCCCGCAGAGGCTGCTAATTTTCATTCCCCGTTTTTGGCAGGTTACCCGCAGCTAAACGCGGTATTGAAAGATATTGAAAGATATTGAAAGCAATAAAGGTATTGAAAGCAATAAAGGTATTGAAAGGTATTGAAAGCAATAAAGGGCACAGCCCCCAATTACCTAAACTGCCTGTACCAAAATCTCATCACTAGGCAAAGAAGAACTAAGACCCCTTTCATCTACCCCCCACTCAAAGGCACCCAGCGCAAGAAGATATTTGACAGTCTGCTGGCGATGCATGCAGCGAAACTGGACCACACCTGGACCAACCTGCTGATAACAACAACTACAAATATTTTCGCAAAGAAATCAAAACTCACCTGTTCAAAATATTTATAGATGGCTTAACCCTAACCTGGACCTCCCTCAGCGCAACTCCCCCTTCCTCCCCCCTTCACCAGTTCCCTTCTCTTCAAAGCCTCAAGCATGTCAACTGCCTCCCCAAATGTATATATACTGGATCTGCACTATTTCCTATTTGTGCAGCATCTTGAAATATACAGCACCATTATTCTTGTAACTTCATCTGGAAATATCCAGAATTCTCTCTGTAATTATCCTGGAAATGTCCAGTTGTCTCTTTTGTAATCCGCCCAGAACTGCAAGGTTGAGGCGGAATAGAAATCAGTAATGTAATGTAAACTACTCTCTCTTGAAAAAGCAATCCTAAGAAACGAATCTTTAAATAATGGGTTCGTTTACATAATTTTCCAATTGTTTCTTAAAATGTTGTCTGGTATATTGCCCTTAGCAGAATATTATAAAACACAAGTATGCAAATTGTTAATCAAGTTATCCTCATTTTTTGCTCTTGTCAAACAGTAATTCTCTATTGACATATCTTGCCCGCTTAAACTCGTCGTAATATTTTGTCTGGATAACCATGTTACTTCAAATTGGTAATAAGAATTTTTGCTTGATTTTTGAATTTATTCAAGGAGAAATAATTTTGTTTAAATCTTAAAAATTGAAAGAAAGGTAAATTATTTCTTAAATTGTTAGCAGTAAATATTATTGCACTTATTTTTTTGCAGCATCAATCTAAACCCCTAAAAAAGCAAAATAGATTGGCGAAATGGGTCCCTTCGGGCTATCGGCTAATGCTAAAAGATAAGTGCCGATTTCTAGTTCCAATTCTCTTATATTGACAGCTGTGAACACATGTGAAAGTAGTTTTTTCAGATCAATGAAAGATACCTTGACCTACTAGTTGCAGATTGAAGTGAACATTCACGCTAAGGGTTTTATTATAGTGGATAACACCAAAACAACATATTATATAGATATAGATGATAAAAAAGTGTGTGTGTCTGTGTGTGTATATATATGTGTGAGTGTATATATATATATACATATATACAGTGGTACCTTGGATTACGAGCATAATCCGTTCCAGGAGCATGCTCGTAATCCAAAATGCACGTTTATCAAAGCGAGTTTCCCCATAGGAAAAAATGAAACTCGGGGGAAACTCGCTTTGATGCATTCCCCCCCCGAGAACCGGCATTGCTCCCCTCGAAGGCCCCCCTTCAGGCACCCCCCTGCAACAAGGCACCCCCCTGCCTCGAAACGGGGGTCAGGGAGAGAGAGAGAGACAGAGAGGGGGATCAGGGAGAGAGAGACAGAGAGGGGGTCAGGGAGAGAGACAGACAGGGGGTCTGTCTTTCTGTCTCTCTCCCTGCCCCCTGTCTGTCTGTCTTTCTGACTCTCTCCCTGCCCCCTGTTTCTGTGTGTGTGTGTCTCTCTCTGCCCCCTATCTGTCTCTTTCTGTCTCTCTCTGCCCCCTGTCTTTCTGTCTCTCTCTCTCTGCCCCCTGTCTTTCTGTCTCTCTCTGCCCCCTCTCTGTCTCTCCCTGACCCCCTGTCTGCCTGTCTGTCTCTCTCCCTGACCCCCTGTCTCTCTGCCTTTCTGTCTCTCCCTGCCCCCTGTTTTTCTGTCCTCTCCCTGCCCCCTGTCTGTCTCTCTCCCTGACCGTCTGTCTATCTCCCTCTCCCTGACCCCCCTGTCTGTGTTTCTCTCCTTGACCCCTGTCTCCCTGACCCCCTGTCTGTCTGCCTTTCTGTCTCTCTCCCTGTCTGTCTGCCTTTCTGTCTCTCTCCCTGACCGTCTGTCTGTCTCTCCCTTACCGTCTTTCTGTCTGTCTCCCTGACTCTGTTTTTCTGTCTTTCTCCCTGACTCTGTCTGCCTCTCTTTCTGACCCCCTATCTGCCTCTCTTCCTGACCCCCTGTCTGCCTCTCTCTCTGAACCCCTGTCTGTCTCTGTCTCTCTGAACCCCTATCTCTCTCTCCCTGACCCTCCTCTCTCTCTCTCTCTCTCCCTGACCCTCCTGTCTCTCTCTCTCTCTCCCTGACCCTCCTGTCTGTCTCTCTCCCTGACCCACCTGTCTCTCTCTCCATGAACCCTTGTCTGTGTCTCTCTCCCTGACCCCCTGTCTTGTCTGTCTGTCTCTTCTTGACCCCCTGTCTGTCTGTCTCTCCCTAACCCCCTGTCTGTGTCTCCCTGACCCCCTGTATATCTCTTCCTGACCCCCCTCTCTGTCTGTCTCTCCCTGACCCCCTGTCTGTCTGTCTCTCCTTGACCCCTTGTCTGTCTGTCTCTCCCTGACCCCCTGTCTGCATCTCTTCCTGACCCCCTCTCTGTCTCTCTCCCTGACCCTCCTGTCTGTCCCTCTGTCACTCCCTGACCCTCCTGTCTGTATTTCTCTCCCTGACCCTCCTGTCTGTCTCTCTCTCTCCCTGACCCTCCTATCTGTCTCTCTCTCTCTCTCTCTCCCTGACCCTCCTGTCTGTCTCTCTCTCTCTCCCTGACCCTCCTGTCTGTCTCTCTCTCCCTGACCCACCTGTCTCTCTCTCCCTGAACCCCTGTCTGTGTCTCTCTCCCTGACCCCCTGTCTTTCTGCTTTTCTATCTCCCTGACCCCCTGTCTGTCTGCTTTTCTGTCTCTCTCCCTGCCCCCTGTCTCTGTCTGCCTTTGTTTCTCTCCCTGACCCCTTGTGTGCCTGTCTGTCTCTCTCCCTGACCCCCTGTCTGTCTGCCTTTCTGTCTCTCCCTGCCCACTGTTTTTCTGTCCTCTCCCTGACCCCTGTCTGTCTCTCTCTCTCCCTGACCCCTGTCTGTCTGCTTTTCTGTCTCCCTGAACCCCTGTCTGTCTGCTTTTCTGTCTCCCTGAACCCGTCTGCCTTTCTGTTTCTCTCCCTGACCCCCTGTCTGCCTGTCTGTCTCTCTCTGCCCCCTGTTTTTCTGTTTCTCTCCCTGACCCCCTGTCTGCCTGTCTGTCTCTCTCCCTAACCCCCTGTCTGCCTCTCTTTCTGACCCCCTATCTGCCTCTCATCCTGACCCCCTGTCTGCCTCTCTCTCTGAACCCCTGTCTGCCTCTCCCTGACCCTCCTGTCTGTCTCTCTCTCTCTCCCTGACCCTCCTGTCTGACTCTCTCTCCCTGTCTGTCGGCCTGTGTCTCTTCCTGACCCCTCTGTCTGTCGGCCTGTCTGTCTCTTCCTGACCCCCCTGTCTGTCTGCCTTTCTGTCTCTCCCTGCCCTTGTCTGTCTCTCTCTCCCTGACCGTCTGTCTGTCTGTCCCTGACCGTCTTTCTGTCTGTCTCCCTGACTCCCTGTCTATTTTTCTATCTCTCTTCCTGAACCCCTGTCTGCCTCTCTCCATGACCCCCTGTCTCTGTCTCTCTCCCTGAACCCCTGTCTGTCTCTCTCTCTCCCTGACCGTCTGTCTTTCTCTTTCTCCTTGACCCCCTCTCTGTCTATCTCCCTGACCCCGTCTCTGTCTCTCTTTCCCTGACCCCCCTGTCTGTCTGTCTCTCCCTGACCCCCTGTCTGTCTGTCTCTGTCTCTCTCTCCCTGACCCCCTGTCTCTCTCTCACTGACTCACTGTCTGCCTGTCTCTCTCTCCCTGATCCCCTGTCTGTCTTTCTGTCTCTCTCCCTGACCCCCTGTTTGTCTCTCCGTGCACCCTGTCTGTTTGTCTTTCTGTCTCTCTCCCAGCCCCCTAACTGTCTTTCTCTCCCTGCCCCTGTCTGTCATTCTCTCTCTGCCCCCTGTCTGTCTTTCTCTCCCTACCCTCTGTCTGTCATTCTCTCTCTCCCTGAACCCCTGTATGTCTTTCTCTCCCTGACCCCCGTCTGTCTCTCTCCCTGACTGTCTGTCTCTCTCCCTGATCCCCTGTGTGTCTGTCTCTCTCTCCCTGACCCCCTGTCTGTCTCTCTCTCTGAACCCCTGTCTGTCTGTCTCTCCATGACCCCCTCTCTGTCTGTCTCTCCCTGACCCCCTCTCTGTCTGTCTCTCCCTGACCCCCTCTCTGTCTGTCTCTCTCCCTGACCCCCTATTTGTCTCTCTCTCTCCCTGACCCCCTCTCTGTCTCTCTCTCCCTGACCCCCCTCTCTGTCTCTCTCCCTGACCCCCCTCTCTGTCTCTCTCCCTGACCCCCCTCTCTGTCTCTCTCCCTGACCCCCTGTCTGTCTCTCTCTCCCTGACCCCCTGTCTGTCTCTCTCTCCCTGACCCCCTGTCTGTCTCTCTCTCCCTGACCCCGTCTTGTCTGTCTGTCTCTTCTTGACCCCCTCTCTGTCAGTCTCTCCCTGATTCCCTCTCTGTCTGTCTCTCTCTCCCTGACACCCTGTCTGTCTCTCCCTGACCCCCTCTCTGTCTATGTCTCCCTGACCCCCTGTCTGTCTGTCTCTCCCTGACCCCCTGTCTATCTGTCTGTCTCTCCGACCCCCTGTCTGTCTCTCTCTCCCTGTCCTCTGTCTGTTGTCTCTCCCTGTCCTCTGTCTGTTGTCTCTCCCTGACCGTCTGTCTCTCTCCCTGAGCCCCTGTCTGTCTGTCTCTCTCCCTGAGCCCCTGTCTGTCTGTCTCTCTCCCTGAGCCCCTGTCTGTCTGTCTCTCTCCCTGAGCCCCTGTCTGTCTGTCTCTCTTTCTGACCCCCTCTCTGTCTCTCTCTCCCTGACCCCCCTCTCTGTCTCTCTCTCCCTGACCCCCCTCTCTGTCTCTCTCTCCCTGACCCCCCTCTCTGTCTCTCTCTCCCTGACCCCCCTCTCTGTCTCTCAGGAAGAGAGACAGAGGGGGTCAGAGAGAGAGAGACAGAGAGGGGGGTCAGGGAGAGAGAGACAGAGAGGGGGGTCAGGGAGAGAGAGACAGAGAGGGGGGCCAGGGAGGGACTGAGAGGGGGTCAGGGAGAGAGAGGGGGTCAGGAAGAGATAGACAGATAGGGGGTCAGGGAGAGACAGACAGAGAGGGGGTCAGGGAGAGAGAAACAGTGGGGTCAGGAGGAGAACGACAGACAGGGGGTCAGGGAGAGACAGACAGGGGGACAGGGAGAGAACGACAGACAGGGGGACAGGGAGAGAACGACAGACAGGGGTCAGGGAGAGAACGACAGACAGGGGGCAGGGAGAGAACGACAGGGGGTCAGGGAGAGAGAGACAGAGAGACAGACTGTCAGGGAGAGAGACAGACAGAGGACAGGGAGAGAGACAAAAAAACAGACAGACAGGGGGTTAGGGAGAGAGAGACAGACAGACAGGGGGTCAGGGATAGAGAGACAGACAGACAGACGGGTCAGGGAGAGAGAGAGAGACAGAAAGGCAGACAGACAGACAGGGGGCAGGGAGAGAGACAGAAAGGCAGACAGACAGACAGGGGGCAGGGAGAGAGACAGAAAGGCAGACAGACAGACAGGGGGCAGGGAGAGAGACAGAAAGGCAGACAGACAGACAGGGGGCAGGGAGAGAGACAGAAAGGCAGACAGACAGACAGGGGGCAGGGAGAGAGACAGAAAGGCAGACAGACAGACAGGGGGCAGGGAGAGAGACAGAAAGGCAGACAGACAGACAGGGGGCAGGGAGAGAGACAGAAAGGCAGACAGACAGACAGGGGGCAGGGAGAGAGACAGAAAGGCAGACAGACAGACAGGGGGCAGGGAGAGAGACAGAAAGGCAGACAGACAGACAGGGGGCAGGGAGAGAGACAGAAAGGCAGACAGACAGACAGGGGGCAGGGAGAGAGACAGAAAGGCAGACAGACAGACAGGGGGCAGGGAGAGAGACAGAAAGGCAGACAGACAGACAGGGGGCAGGGAGAGAGACAGAAAGGCAGACAGACAGACAGGGGGCAGGGAGAGAGACAGAAAGACAGACAGACAGGGGGCAGGGAGAGAGACAGAAAGGCAGACAGACAGACAGGGGGCAGGGAGAGAGACAGAAAGGCAGACAGACAGGGGGTCAGGGAGACAGGGGTCAAGGAGAAAAACACAGTCAGGGGGTCGGGGAGAGAGAGATAGACAGACGGTCAGGGAGAGAGACAGACAGGGGTCAGGGAAAGAAGACAGAAAGACAGGGAGCAGGGAGAGAGAGAGACAGACAGGGGGCAGGGAGAGAGAGAGAAAGACAGACAGGGGGCAGGGAGAGAGAAAGACAGACAGGGGGTAGGGAGAGAGAGAAAGACAGACAGACAGGGGGTAGGGAGAGAGAGAAAGACAGGCAGACAGGGGGTAGAGAGAGAGAGAGAAAGACAGGCAGACAGGGGGTAGGGAGAGAGAGAGAAAGACAGGCAGACAGGGGGTAGGGAGAGCGAGAGAAAGACAGACAGGGGGCAGGGAGAGAGAGAGAAAGACAGACAGACAGGGGGCAGAGAGATAGAGAGAGAAAGACAGACAGGGGGCAGGGAGAGAGAAAGACAGACAGGGGGCAGGGAGAGAGAAAGACAGACAGGGGGCAGGGAGAGAGAAAGACAGACAGATAGGGGGGCATAGAGAGAGAGAGACAGACAGGGGGCAGAGAGACAGACGGCAGAGAGAGAGAGTAAGACAGACAGGGGCAGAGAGAGAGAGAGAGAGAGAGAGAGAGAAAGAGACAGGGGGCAGAGAGAGAGAGAGAGAGACGGGGCAAAGAGAGAGACAGACGGCAGAGAGAGAGAGAGAGACAGAAAGACAGACAGGGGGCAGAGAGAGAGAGAGAGAGACAGACAGGGGGCAGAGAGAGAGAGACAGACAGACAGGGGGCAGAGAGAGAGAGAGAGACAGAAAGACAGACAGGGAGCAGAGAGAGAGAGAGACAGAAAGACAGACAGGGAGCAGAGAGAGAGAGAGAGAGACAGAAAGACAGACAGGGAGCAGAGAGAGACAGACAGACAGGGGGCAGAGACAGACAGACAGGGGTCAGAGAGAGACAGACAGAAAGACAGACAGACAGACAGGGGGCAGAGAGAGCGAGAGAGACAGACAGACAGACAGGGGGCAGAGAGAGAGAGACAGACAGGGGGCAGAGAGAGAGACAGACAGGGGGCAGAGAGAGAGACAGAAAGACAGGGGGCAGAGAGAGAGACAGAAAGACAGGGGGCAGAGAGAGACAGAAAGAGACAGATAGGGGGCAGAGAGAGACACACACACACAGAAACAGGGGGCAGGGAGAGAGTCAGAAAGACAGACAGACAGGGGGCAGGGAGAGAGACAGAAAGACAGACAGGGGGCAGGGAGAGAGACTAAGACAGGGGGCAGGGAGAGAGAGAGAAAGACAGACAGACAGGGGGTAGGCAGAGAGAGAGAAAGACAGGCAGACAGGGGGTAGGGAGAGAGAGAGAGAAAGACAGACAGGGGGTAGGGAGAGAGAGAGAAAGACAGACACAGGGGGCAGGGAGAGAGAGAGAAAGACAGACAGGGGGCAGGGAGAGAGACAAAGACAGACAGGGGGCAGGGAGAGAGACAAAGACAGACAGACAGGGGGCAGGGAGAGAGACAGAAAGACAGGCAGACATACAGAGAGAAAGAAAGGGGGAAGAGAGAAATACAGACATACAGAAAGAAAGAAATGCATGTCTACACATCTATTCTAGCGCCCTTTAATGTAACGGGCTAAAAATCTAGTCTTAATAATTATATATTTTCTATTTTATCTGTTTTGAAAATGTGTACTTTTTTCGGTAGATATTGGTTTGTTGTCAACAAGTCGATGAAGCTGTCTGCGTAATGCGCGGTGACGGTGTAAAGGGTGAACCGAATGCTAGGAATGATTAAGAAGGTGATCATGAACAGATCAGAGAAGTTATCATGCCACTGTACCAGGCCATGGTATGCTTTCACCTGGAATACTGCGTCCACCACTGGTCACCGTTCATGAAGGACACAGTGCTATTCGAAAGGGTCCAGAGAAGAGTGACTAAAATGGTTAAGGGGCTGGAGGAGTTGCCATACAGCGAGAGATTAGAGAAACTGGGCCTCTTCTCCCTTGAAAAGAAGAGACCGAGAGGGGACATGATAGAAACATTCAAGATACTGAAGGGAATAGACTTAGTAGATAAAGACAGGTTGTTCACCCTGTCCAAGGTACAGAGAACGAGAGGGCACTCTCTAAAGTTAAAAGGGGATAGATTCCGTACAAACGTAAGGAAGTTCTTCACCCAGAGAGTGGTAGAAACTGGAACGCTTTTTCGTAGGCTGTTATAGGGGGAAAACACCCTCCAGGGATTCAAGACAAAGTTCCTGCTGAACCGTTACGTACACAGGTAGGGCTGGTCTCAGGGAATTGGTCTTTGACCTAGCGGCCACCACAGGAATGGACTGCTGGGCACGATGGACCACTGGTCTGACCCAGCAGTGGCAATTCTTATGTCCTTATGATGCAGACTCGTGCAGCCGAAACATGAACCCTGTCGGGTCATTTATTTATTTATTTAAGCCCATCCTCCCAAAGGAGCTCTAAGCGGGTTACAAAGGTGCATTCATAAAGATAGGACAAAATTAAGTGAATGACAAATTTGGCTGACATAGCTTAGAAGAAATTGCAGCATTCATAGAAGATATTACATGACATAGCATAGTTTTAGAGCAGCATTCACTGTGCTAACAGAACATAAAGGTACTAAAGCTTTTGTGTTGTAAGAGAGTACATGATTGGTTATCGGCAGTTAAGTTCCCATGAGTAACGTCGATCATTCTTATGTTAAGTCTTTATTGATACAACAAAGACATATCCCTGATTGGTTTTCACCTCTTTTCCTTATATGACAGAGCTTAAATTTCAGAGATTCTCTTGCCTGACATGAAGACTACTAAGAACTCCTTCAGGAGGAGGTCTTTAAGGGTAGTCTTATTCAGAGGCTTAAAAGGGGCACACTTCTCCTTGGACATCGTTGCTAAAAGTGTACTGTCACTTTAAAACTTCTTAAGAAGCTTCAAGACTACCCACACTACTCACATGCGAGTGCCTTCTCACCCAACTTTGGCTCATGTTCTTCATTTTCCGCAGATCGAAGAAGTTGGTTTTGGACTCTGTCCAATCGAGTTGCCTTCCCAGCTCGTTTCTTTTTCCATTAGTCATGCCTTCGGATCTTTTTTTCCAAATAACATTTCACTCTTGGTTTGCAACCATTGTGTTTTTTGACTTTGCCGTCATAATTTTTCCTCTAATGTTGAGGCCTTCTATTAGGTTCAAAAAGTGCATGCTTTGCCAGTGACCTATCTCCATCACTGACCTGCACAACTGGTGCATTCAGTGTCTGGGGCTGGAGCACCGAGTAGACACATATCCGCTGTTCTACCTTACAAAAACACTCTAAGGCTCAACAAATCCAGCAAGAGAGCCTGTTTGGCCTGGCAACAAATCGATGCCACTGGTACCAGCGGTACTGGCATTGACGGCTCCCTCGATATTGGACTCTTCTTGTATTGGGTAAACCAGCTAAGAAGCCAACCTTTTCATATCCAGCAATGAGTCCCTCAAAGTATGCGAAGCGTCGACACCATCACCGATCTCCTTCATGGCGTGCTTCCTCATTGATGTCACTCACCCTCAACATTCTGCAGCAATGATGATACCAGCTGTTGAGCCATCGGTACTGGTGCAGTCCTTCCAAGACCAACTTAAAGAGGGTGGCCTATTTAAGCTACATGCGGCACCACTGCTTGCATCGACTCCCTTGGTACTGGATCCCAGGTCAGGATCTACACATTTTCAATGTCGATTGTTTTTTTCATCTGACTGGTACAAACATCAGACGTCTCAATGCTCTCTCAGTCATCATCATACTCCTCAGACCAGGAAGCATCCATCTCCTTCCTATAGAGGATCTCCTGGAGATGGGGACATTGATTCTGATCTATCTGTACAAAATACTGATCTTGGCATCCCATCAGATTCATCTCCTCCACTACCAAGATGCAGATCTCCTCCAGAAGGGCTATCTTTCACTCAATTTATCTGGCAGATGGGGAAAGCACTGCCTGTTAGACACTTAGCCAAGTGCAGAACTCCTTGAGACATTAGATTTTGATAAGCCTCCTAAAGAGCTTCTCAAATTGCCTCTTCACACTCTATTTAAGGAAACTATGTTTAAGAACTGGGAGACTCCTCTCACCCTTCCCATATGTGAATGGGCCGAGCGGTCACTGCCTTTCACCTCCTCACTCCCAGGCTCTTCTAGTCTTCCAGTCACTGTTCTTAAACCTCTTTTCTTCATCACATGACCTTCCTGGTCTCTCCGGCTGCCAAAGATCGTTCCAGCCATTGGTTGCCATTGGTCTCTCACTAAGGTCATCTCCAGACTTTCTGGTAGTCAGTCCCTCTGGTCACTCACTCTGGGCCCTACTAGTCACTCTGGTTGCGGGCCTCTTGGCTCCAGTCAGACCCTCAGATTCCTCCGCTGTCACCACCGGTCTCTCCATCAGCCACTATCAGTCCAAACTTCCCTGGTACACTGCTCCTTTCACAGACCCTCTAAGTCACCGGTCATTCCCCGAGGATTCCCCGGTCCTTCAGGCATTCCACTGTAGACTCTCCCTGGTCCCTCAGGCACTCACTCTCTCTGAGCACTCTCCAGGTCACTCAGATGCCCTCTCACTGGCCCTCCACTGGTCAAGTTTGAAGGCTCTCCAGTCCCTCCAAGTTCTACCAGATAGGCTCTCACTCTGCACTACTACTGGTTGACGGCCTCTCAGTGTCCCTCTCTCTGAGGACTCTCCAGGTCCCTCAGAAGTGCTCTCTCTCTGGGCTCATAAGAACAAAGAAATGCCTTCACCGGATCAGACCTAGGTCCATCTAGTCCGGCGATAGAAACATAGAAAATTACGGCAGAAAAGGGCTATAGCCCACCAAGTCTGCCCATTCCAATTATCCGCCCCCCAGAGTTTTACTCCCCTAGAGATCCCACGTGAATATCCCATTTCCTCTTAAAATCCGTCATGTTGCTGGCCTCAATCACCTGCAGTGGGAGTCTATTCCAATGATCCACCACTCTTTCGGTGAAGAAGTACTTCCTGGAGTCGCTCTGAAATTTCCCTCCCCATTTAGGTACTCCTTTATGGAGACCCGGATTTCCCGTATCCCTCAATATGATTAGCAAGAAGGTATGCATCCAACTTGCATTTGTCCAGTTTGAGGATCTCCAATTCCTCCAAGCTCTACCAGGTAAGCTAATACAGGTCAGGGTCTCTCTCTGTTTCATCGTCTCCTGTTAGCACCAGCAAGTACAGCACAGTTACTTACCGTTAACAGGTGTTATCCAGGGACAGCAGGCAGATATTCTCACATGTGGGTGACTTCATCCATGGAACCCCGGTACGGACACTTCAAAAGTGCATCACTAAGATTTTTAGAAAGTTCGAAAAGAAAACTAAAGTTCGACTTTCCACAAACTTGGTGCGATGTAAATCACCTTGGAGATTCTTGGATTCCTATGTTCCATCTTTTTCATAGACACTCCTGTCTTCTTCTTCTTCATCTCCCTTCTCTCTATTCTTCTTCTTTTATCTTTTATTCTTTTTTCACAAGCAGTTCCAGTACTCTGGATCTTTTAAAATGATTTGGTTCTTTATTGCAGACTGTAGTTGAATATATGTTACACTAAGTGTTTTGTTCTGATATCTTGTATTTGGACTGCTTCTTGTTATTTTTTCATAAAACTCAATAAAAAATATTGAACTAAAAAAAAAAAAGAAAGTTTGCAACTTGACTACATCGCGTATGCGCGAGTACCTTCTCGCCTGACGTAGGCTCGCTGTACCTCAGTTTGTTAAGCAAGCTAAGTCAACCAGGGGAGGTGGGTGGGTTGTGAGCATTTCTGTCTGCTGTCCCTGGATAACACCTATTACTATAAGTAACTGTTATTTATCCCAGGATAAGCAGGAAGCATATTCTCACATGTGGGACTCCCTAGCTTACTAGAATGGGATGGAGGGAAAGTTGGCCATTAGGAAAATAAATCTTGCAATACTGCTTGGCCAAAGTGACAATTCCATCTGGAATAAGATTTCAGACAATAGTGTGAGGTGAAAGTGTAAACTGAGGCTCAAGTAGAAGCTTTACAGATTTCATTAATGGGAGTGGAGCGAAGAAAAGCAACTGAAGCTGCCATAGCTCTGACTTTGTGGGCTGTGACATGACTCCCCAGTCGTAGCCCAGCCTGAGCATAACAGAAGGAGATACAAGAGGCCAACTATGTGGAAATTGTTCTCTTGGATACTGGATGTCTCAACTTGTTAGGATCAAAGGAGACAAAAAGTTGAGGAAATGTTCCGAGATAGAGTTTTCTGCAAATAGTAGGCCAATACTCTTTTGCAGTCCAGAGTGTGAAGAGCCGTTTCCCCAGGATGAGAATGAAGCTTAGGAAAGAATACTGGAAGTGCAATAGATTAAGGTGGAATTCAATGACGACCTTTGAAAGTAACTAAGGATGGGTGCAAAGCACCACTGTCATGATGAAACACTGTGAAAGGACATGCCAAGCCACACCTGGAAGGGATTTTGGTTTAATTTATGTTTATCATTTTTGGTCGGTTATTATGTATTTGGCATGTGTGTTCTGTGTGTGTGACCAAAGTATTCTGTTAGGATGAATTTTCTATGTAGCATTCAGTTTTCCTGATAGTGGAAGGGATATTGTGAGGGGGAATGGCTTTTGTTGATCCTTTTTCTGTATTTGTGATTTATAAAATGACAGTTGTATAGCATATTGTTCCTTTTTATACTTTAATTATATTATATAGTAGAACACCAAGAAATAAAAAAGATTAATTTCCTCCTATACTATGCGAAATATAAAGATCACACATGCCAGGGATGGTGTTAGGCCAAAGAGTGCAATTAGAGCAACTGCCTCCTGGCTAGAGAAAGCCTTAAACCTGCTGAAAGCTGAAGAGGCTGGAGAAGCTGGGGCTCTTTTCCCTGGAAAAGCAGAGACTTAGAGGGGATATGATAGAAACTTATAATATCATGAAGGGTATAGCGAAGGTAGAGAGGGACAGATTCTTCAGACTGGCGGGGGCAACAAAAACTAGAGGGCACTCAAAAAAATTGAAGGGAGATAGGTTCAGAACAAATGCTAGGAAGTTCTTCTTCACTCAGAGGATGGTGGACACCTGGAATGCGCTTCCAGAGGAGGTGGTAGAGCAGAGTACGACTTTGGGTTTCAAAAAAGGACTGGACGAGTTCCTGAAGGAAAAGGGGATCCAGGGGTACAATTAGAGGGTTACTATACAGTACAAAATGCTTTAGAGTAATAGATCACTACAGGTCATTGACCTGGGGGGCCGCCGTGGGAGCGGACTGCTGGGCATGATGGACCTATGGTCTGACTCGGCAGAGGCAATGCTTATGTGCTTATGGCATGGGCTAGAAGAGGGTTTTGGGGTCCGCTCCCTATTTCTGCCCTGGGCCCTACCCATGTCCAACACAAACACCGGCAGGATAAACATTTCAGATAATCACAAAATAGAAAATAAAATTATTTTTCTACCTTTTGTTGTCTGGTCATTATTCAAATCATGTTGGTCCCAGGCTCTAGTTTCTGTTTGTCTTCTGTTAACTCACTTGCCAGGGTCTCCTGCCCATTTGACGTTTTCTTCTTTCTCCATACTCACAATCCATCTTCCATCTCTGTTCTCCGCTTCCCTTCCCTCTCCTGGAGGTCTGGTATCTTTCCTTTTTTTGTCAGTCTCCATCCCTGCAGTCCAGCATTTCTCTAATGACCACTCCCCCTGCGTTCCTCTCCTCCATGAGATCCGATAAGGCAGTACTCTTGCGCTCATAAAGCCTCCAACAGCATGAGTAAAACTTTCCCTCTGCTACTGCTTCGTGCCTATGTGGGGCCAGGAAGCAATAGCAAAGGGAAAGCTTCCAGCTGCGGAAGGCAACGTGTTTACTTCACTCATGCTACCGGCAGCCCCAAGATTGAAAGAGCAGCTGCAGCTATAGATCCCACCATCCCCAGATCCACCATCTCTCATTTTCTCAAATACCCTTTCATCCAACATCTCTCCTTCCTTCCTCACCACCCCAGGGTCTATCATCTCTCCTTTACTCTTACCAACTGCCCTACTAATCAGTATCTCTATCCCCCCCTCCCTGCACACCACCCCTTGGATCCAACTTCTCTCCCTGTCTTTTCCCTCCCTCCATCCCATTGTCCACCATCTCTCTCCATCTCCTCTGTTTTCAGACCCATTATTTCTTCCTCTTCACTCCCCACCTCTCAGTCCATCATATGCCCCTCCCTTTGGATCCCCCTTTCCTCTGTGTACTTCTAATAGCAAATAAACCAGGAACCCCACCCAAGAGTTGCATACATCCCCCTTCTCTCCACCATCATCTGGGGTCCTCCCAGTCTCACTTTAAAAACTAATTACAGACTGTGGAGAATTACTGGTGCACTTTCCCACTGGATAAGGGTGAAATAAGATACTCAGGAGTAATCTAAGTAAATATTCCTATAGCCTCCCAGTGGAAGTGATGAGTATGGTATCTAAGATGGTATAGTATGTATTCAAGAAAGCATGGAACAGATACAAGAGATCTAAGAGAAAGAAAGGGACTATAGAGCTAAGACTTAATAGGCCATATAGTTTATATCTGCTGTCATTTTTTATGTTTATAAGTTACTACCAGTGTTCCCTCTAAGCGGGCGGGTGTTGTGAGCAAACTTTTTTCACTGTGAGCTAAAAATATCGGGCGCCAGCAAGTTATGAGCCAAATAAATATGTTGCTTTCTACCACAGAACTTCCTTACGTTTGTATGGAATCTATCCCCTTTCAACTTTAGAGAGTGCCCTCTCGTTCTCCCTGCCTTAGCTACTAAGTCTATTCCCTTCAGTACCTTGAATGTTTCTATCATGTCCCCTCTCAATCTCCTCTGCTCAAGGGAGAAGAGGCCCAGTTTCTCTAATCTTTCGCTGTACGGCAACTCCTCCAGCCCCTTAACCATTTTAGTTGCTCTTCTCTGGATCCTTTCGAGTAGTACCGTGTCCTTCTTAAAGTACCAGTGCTGGACGCAGTACTCCAGGTGAGGGCGTACCATGGCCCGGTACAGCAGCATGATAACCTTCTCTGTCTCTTCAGTCCAGCATCTGCCCCTTCCATTCACTGTCTGTCTTTCCCTGCCATCTCTCCTCCTGCCCCCCCCCACCCCCCAATTTGGTCTAGCATCCATCATCTTCCTTCTGTTCCCCTCATGGTCTGGCATCTCTATCCTTCCCTCCCCCCTGTGGTTTTTAGCATATCTCTCTTCTCATTTCCTCCACTCAGATCTGATCATTCTCTGCTCTCTCTTCCCTTTTCTTCTCTGGTCTTCCTTCTCTATTTTCTGCCTCCATCTAAATTAAATTCTTTCTTACTATTTAGTCCCGTTTCCCTCTTTTCACTGTGTCTACACACAGCTTGTCACCCCTTTCCCTCACCCCTCCATTATCTTACTATTTTCTTCCCCCTTTATTTATCTCCTCCTTCCATCCAGTATGTGTTCTTTCCCCACTTCCATTCAGCATCTGCTCTCCCCTCTCAACTGACATCCATCTGCCTTCTGCTCTCTCTCCCTTCTTCTCACTTCCATCATCTGTCCCCTTCTCTCTCTCTCTCATCTCCTCCATTCCATCATCTGCCCCTTCTCTCTCTCTCTCTCTCTCTCCCCCCCCCAACTTCCATCATCTGCCCCCCTTCCCCTCACCTTTGTGGGTCACTTTCTTTCCCCTGAGGGTGGCTCATGTCACAGGGGAAGCTTTGGCCGAGCAGAACCGCTTGATTGACAGTGGAACTTACTTGATTGATGTCGATGCTGGGGCCCGTTGCCGTTTGAAGGAAAAAAAAAAAGGTGGAAAAAAGGAACCTGTAAAGGCGAGAGGAAGGGAAACCTCCAGGACAGCTGCTTTTTGCCCTCCTTCAGCGGCCCAAGAGTTCAGACCAGCAGCGGCAGCTCTGTATGCTTTTAACTTCGGCACAGAGCTGCCCCTAATCAATAGTTTAGCGCGGTTTCATGAGGCAGCCTCGGGGCCTTTGATAGCCGGCCCGCTTCGATGATGCGATGTGGGCCGGCCTAGCAAATGCCCCGAGGCTGCCTTATGAAATCGCGCTAAACTATTGATTAGGGGCAGCTCTGTGCCGAAGTTAAAAGCATACACAGCTGCCGCTGCTGGTCTGGAGGTGCGGAGACAAGGCAGGAGGCAAACGCGGTGGAAGGCAGGAGTCCCGGCGAAGGCAGGAGTCCCGGCACAGCGACTGCAACAGGAAGTTGCAAGTCAGCTGACGCCGGCCTTTCGTTGCGGCGGGGACCGAATCCTTCGCGGACCGGCAAGATTTTGTTTGCGGACCGGCGGTTGAAGAACTGTGCTCTACACTGTGTGCGCTGTGACGAGAAACTTGTGCGCTGCGAGGTAATATTTTGTGCGCAAGCGCACGCCAGCGCAGCTTAGCGGGAACACTGGTTACTACACCAACCAAGTCTTGATATCTGCTATGTAGGACTGATTTTACTGCTTGTCTATGGAGAAAGTAATAAAATCTTTCATAAACCAGATTCTACAGTAATTTGTATTCTACTCATGATAATCCTGAAACTGGAAATTTTAGCTATCTATAAAGTAAATAGAGTAATGCTGAACAACAGTATAATTCTTTTGTTAATAAAGAACTTAAATGAGAACAAACCTCAGTCATGAGACGTTTCAGCCCTTCTACTTCATCTTCCCCAGGATTCAGTTCACCACCAGGTCTGGTTTAAGGAAAGAAAAATAAATACAAGTGAAAGGCCCTGTCAAAATATTGTTATATAAATGCACAACAAAATTTGTATTAGATACATTCAAGGAGAGGGATGTACGAGTTTGGATAGCTCTGGGGATTAAAGTAGAATTTACTCATATTGTTAAGATTCCTTTCTTTGAGGGCTGCAAAAAAAGTTTCATAGCAAGTTGAGAAACTGAACTATTTCTGAACATTAAACTTTGATAAACAAAGCAAATATACACCAGAAAGAGAAGAGTGTTCAGAAAAACAAGATAATCTCCATAGTGCTGAAGTCTTCTGGGAAGGTCCTAAACTAGTCTAGCAGAATTCAAGGAAATGAACAGATATGAATAAAATTTCACATTCTTTATTGTCTCTGCTAGACCAGTCCATACCATTGGGATGTAAAAAAAGAAATACTTTACTGAGGATGGCAAGGCCCCCTAAGCAGCTCTACCAAAGGCCATATTATCTCTGTCTAGCACATCAAGCTTATAATGCTTTATTTATTAATAACAAACATATTAATACAGCAAAGGCCAATTTGCTGCCCTATAATTTCTCTGGTGAGACAACCTAGGCTGAGGACCAGGATATCATAAGAACATAAAAATAGCCTTACTGGGTCAGACCAGTAATCCGTCCTCATGGGCCAATCCAGGTCACTAGGACCTGGCAAAAACCCCAAAGACTAACAACATTCCATACTACTGATCCAGGGCAAGCAGTATATGCTCAGGACTTGCTTGCCCCAGCAAACTTAGGCATCCTTTATGGTTAATATTACAGTTTTTATTCAGGGACTACTTAAGGATAAAAGGAGTCGTCTTTTGCAGATAATGGAGTAACTTTTGTGGAGTTTTCTGGAGTTGGCTGCCCCTATTCCACAAAGGCAGGCAAGCTGACCTCCTGATTTAAACAGAATGGGCAAACCACCTTTGGCAGGAAAGAGAAATTGTAAAAATTGACAATATCCTCTGAAAAGAAGAGAGGATCCTGCAGGACAAAGCTTGTCATTATGAAACCCACTGAGCGGAAGCAACAGCCACCAAGACTGTGCTCTTCAGGTTACGATCCCTTAAGGAAGAAACACTCAATGACTCAAATAGATGGCACAACATTGACACTGAGTATCAAGGAAAGATCTGGGGGGAAGGGTAGATGTTGACTCCCCCACACACACTTTTCAAACCTCACAATATCTGAATGTATTGCCAAATAGACCCTAAAGATCTTTTTCTTTTAACAAGCAAATTATAACCACTTGAACTTTTAAAAAGCTAAGGGCCAATATTGGCTCAAACCTCTTCTAAAGATACTCGAGAAAACAGTTACTTACCGTAACAGTTGTTATCTAGGGACAGCAGGTAGCTATTCTCACATATGGGTGATGTCATCCACAGAGCCCGGATGCGGACAGCCTCGCAAGCATACTTGCTTGTAGAAACGTAGAAGTTTCGAGTCAGCCGCACCGCGCATGCGCGAGTGCCTTCCCGCCCAGCGCAGGGCGAGTCTCCTCAGTTCAGATAGCTAGAAGAAGCAAACCAGGGAAGGTGGGTGGGTTATGAGAATAACTGCCTGCTTTCTCTGGATAACAACTGTTATGGTAACTGTGCTTTATCCCAGGACAAGCAGGCAGCCTATTCTCACATATGGGTGACCTCCAAGCTATAAACTAAATATACTTAACCTAAGTGGCCAAAAAATCACTTACTCATATAGAAAAATACCACTTAATATATCCACTGTGTAGGAGACTTAAAGGAGGGCCTCAGATTCGGAGCATACGCGTAGTCCTATCACAGACTCAACTATCAGCGTATTTCTATAGCTCCATGCTCCAGTCATAGGCCCATACCCCAATTAAATTTTTTTGAAACTTTCTAATAAATAGACCTTAAGTGTAGTAACTAAACTTTAAGACTCTTAAAGGTGAAGTTAAGATATTAACGTTCAGTCCTATTCACAGTGTATCCTTATAAACTAGGCAGCTAAATCACTTATCTCAATCTGCTTTTTCTTATTTTTTCTTTTTTAAGGCTTCCACATCAGGTTCTTTGATTAGCCTATTTAATGGCTAAGCCGACGCGGTCAGCGTTTCGTGGACACCGTTATTAGTCCACTGCGTCAGGGCCAATAGCCAGCAAACATCTATAATAAAATATAGGCATTAATACCATATCAAAATTGTTGGTTAAACACAATATATAACGGTACTTACTCAGTACTTTATCACTGCCAGGTTTTACAAACAGTAGCATAATGGCACCGGCATCCATTTTATACGTCTCCGTCTACTGTGGAATTTAAACAGCAAGCAAAGATGTTAAAGAAGAGATTTTTGCAGCGTGGTTATCCCTTAAAAACTGTAAATACAGCTTATAAAAGAGCGTTATATAACCACCGTGAACATCTGTTACTTCCAAAAAACCAAGAACCTTTGCATAATGAAGAACGAGTGATGACCTGTGTTTTAACCTACTCTAACAATTGCTACCGGACTGTACGTTCTCTTAGAAAACATTGGAATATCTTAAAAATTTCAGGAGTGTTTCAAGATTTTCATCTGCGTATAGCATATCGTAGGAAGCGTAATCTTAGGGAAATTCTCTGCCCCTCTGTCCTTTCTGTTAAAACTAACTATACGGAAAAGGTCTTTCAAGGACATAGTAGTTGTGGAGGATGTCAAATGTGTGCTATTATGCTGAGTACAGATGTATTTACTAACCCTAAAGATGAAAAAATCTACCATTTAAGACACACCTCCAACTGTAAAACGCAAGGGGTAGTCTATGGTTGCAGGGTTTTACAATGTCCCTGCAACCTACTTTACGTAGGACAAACCTCCAGAAAATTTAATGTCCATCTAACAGAACACAAGAGCAATATAAAAAACTCGAGAATAGGAGCTCCTTTAGCCCGTCATTGTTGTGAGAAAAACCATGACTTTTTCTCGCTTAAAGCTATTGTAATAGAGGTCGTTACTCAAAATAATAGAGGGGGTGATTTTAAACGATATTTAACCCAGCACGAACAACGCTGGATAAACCGTTTAAATACTGTTGATCCTGAGGGCTTAAATGGTAGTTTAGAATGGCAACATTTTTACTAACATTTTTACCAGTATTAGGGAGGCGATGCCTGGGTGATTAGCTGAAAGTGATGGCCATCTCTTTGGTAGGGAACTGTTTACTCCTCCTCCTCCCCCTCTAAGCTGATAAGTATTCTGTCACCTTAATACGTGAGCACGTGTTACCATGGTAACACGTGTTCTAGTATAACGTCGGAGACGTATAAAATGGATGCCGGTGCCATTATGCTACTGTTTGTAAAACCTGGCAGTGATAAAGTACTGAGTAAGTACCGTTATATATTGTGTTTAACCAACAATTTTGATATGGTATTAATGCCTATATTTTATTATAGATGTTTGCTGGCTATTGGCCCTGACGCAGTGGACTAATAACGGTGTCCACGAAACGCTGGCCGCGTCGGCTTAGCCATTAAATAGGCTAATCAAAGAACCTGATGTGGAAGCCTTAAAAAAGAAAAAATAAGAAAAAGCAGATTGAGATAAGTGATTTAGCTGCCTAGTTTATAAGGATACACTGTGAATAGGACTGAACGTTAATATCTTAACTTCACCTTTAAGAGTCTTAAATTTTAGTTACTACACTTAAGGTCTATTTATTAGAAAGTTTCAAAAAAATTTAATTGGGGTATGGGCCTATGACTGGAGCATGGAGCTATAGAAATACGCTGATAGTTGAGTCTGTGATAGGACTACGCGTATGCTCCGAATCTGAGGCCCTCCTTTAAGTCTCCTACACAGTGGATATATTAAGTGGTATTTTTCTATATGAGTAAGTGACCTCTAAGCTAACCAGAATGGGATGGTGGGAGCATTGGCAACTTAGGAGAATAAATTTTGTAATACTCTCTGGCCACAATGGCTATCCTGTCTGGAGAAAACATCTAGACAATAGTGAGAAGTAAAAGTATGAACCGAGGACCAGGTAGCAGCTTTGCAAATTTCCTCAATAGGTGTGGATTTGAGGAAAGCCACTGATGCTGCCATTGCTCTGACCTTGTGGGCTGTGATTTGACTTTGTAGTTGTAATCCAGCCTGGGCATAGCAGAAAGAGATACAAGCAGCCATCCAGTTGGAAATGGTACGCTTAGAGATTGGATGTCCCAACTTATTTGGATCGAAGGAGACAAAAAGTTGAGGAGCAGTTCTGTGTGGTTTGCTGCGTTCAGAAGACCAAAGCACGTTTACAGTCCAGAGTATAAAGAGTTGATTCTCCAGGATGAGAATGAGGACTTGGAAAAAACACTGGAAGTATAACAGATTGACTGAGATGAAATTCTGAAACCACTTTAGGTAAGAATTTAGGATGAGTACGGAGGACCATTTTGTCATGATGGAAAACTGTGAAAGGTAGATCAACAACTAACGCAGCTCACTGACTCTTCGAGCAGTTTTGAGGGCAATGAGAAACACTACTTTCCAAGTGAGATACTTCAGATGAGCCGTAGACATTGGTTCAAATGGAGGCTTCATCAATTGTGCAAGAACAACATTAAGATCCCAAACCACTGGAGGCGGTTTGAGAGGAGATTTGACATTGAAAAGTCCATTCATAAATCTGGAAACCACTGGATGAGCAGAGAGGGGTTTCCCTTCAATAGGCTGATGGAAAGCAGCAATTGCACTGAGGTAGACTTGAGGCCAGAGGTAGATAAGTGCAAAAGATAATCTAAAACAGAAGATAAGGAGGAATTTTGAGGTTCCTTATCATGAGAGATGCACCACGTAGAAAATGTAGTCCATTTTTGGTGGTAGCATTGTCTAGTGGTAGGCTTTCAAGAAACCTCTAAAACGTCTCTTACAAGTTGAGAAAACTGAAGAAGAGTTATGTTGAAAGGTACCAAGCTGTCAGGTGTAGAGACTGCAGGTTCGGATGAAGTTTATTGCACGGAGGCAGAGCGAACTACAAGCAATAAACGGTTGGCTCAGGAGATGGTGCGAGGAGGAGGGTTTCCTTTTTGTTTGGAACTGGACAACTTTCTTGGGAAAGAATAAGCTCTACAGGAGAGACGGACTGCACCTGAGCACGACTGGGACGAGGATGCTGGTAGGCAACGTCCAGAGCGCCATAGACTTGGCTTTAAACTGAGGAAGAGGGGAAAGCCGACAGTCAATCTGACACATCGGACAAAAGTATCAAATAAGGATACTGAGCAAGGACATTGTAAAAGAGGGCTCGGGACTGAGTAGGAATTTTTGGAAAAAGGACCTAAGGAAGCATTACAAGGGCCCAGGGCCAAGGACACTGAGCAAGGACGTTGTAAAAGAGGGCTCGAGACTGAATGGGAATTTTTTGAAAAAGGACCTAAGGAAGCAATACAAGGGCCCAGGGCCAAGGACATTGAGCAAGGACATTGTAAAAAAGGGATAGGGGCTGAGTGGGAATTTTTGGGAAAAGGACCTAAGGACGCAATGCAGATGCCCAGGGCCAAGGACCTTGAACGAGGACACTGTAAAAGAGGGCTCAGGACTGAGTAGGAATTTTTTGAAAAAGGACCTAAGGACAAATTGCAGGGGTCTAGGACACAAATAAAACTGGCAAACAGGACTAACAGAGAACAACGGAATCCAGAGGGACAACCAAAAATGAGGAAACAGGCTGAGGACGAAACAGACACACCACAGGAGGAGGATGACCGAGACGAGGCTTGGGGACTGGCAACTCACGAGGGGGTCGCCAGGAGAGCCAAACCACGAGGAAAACCAGCAAGAAAGGCGAACAACCGGGACTTAAACTGCCTGTACACTAATGCTATGAGCCTAAGGGCTAAAATGGGAGAGCTGGAAGTATTAGCCAGCACAAAGGGCCTAGACATAATTGGAGTCACAGAAATGTGGTGGACTGATGACAATGAATGGGATGTGGCTTTACCAGGCTTCAAACTCTACAGGAGAGATAGGTCACACAAAAAGGGTGGAGGAATAGCGATATATATAAAAGATTACATACCTTCAACCAGGATGGAAACAACAATAAGGGCGGATGACTTGGAATCACTAAGGGTTAAGCTACCAAGAGGAACAGGAGCGGACATAAAATTGGGTCTGTACTATCGCCCACCTGGCCAATCAGAAGAAATCGACCAGGACCTGGAGGCCGAACTGAGGCAGTTATGCAAAAGCAGAAGTGTGGTGGTGATGGGGGACTTCAACCACCCGGAAATAGACTGGAGCATCGGGCACTCGAACTGTATGAGGGAGACCAAATTCATGGAGGTCACGAGGGACTGTTTCATGGAACAGCTGGTCAAGGAACCAACACGGGGAGATGCTACTCTTGACCTAATCTTCAACGGACTAGGGGGACCCGCTAAGGAGGTGGCAGTACTAGCCCCACTAGGAAACAGCGATCACAACACGATCCAGTACAGGCTAGAAATTGGATCATCAAAGGTGAAAAGAACCACAACGACAACACTCAATTTCAAAAAAGGGAATTATGATGCCATGAGGAAAATGGTGGGAAAGAAACTCAACGATACCGCAAGGAAGATGGAGTCCGTAGAAAAAGCCTGGACCCTACTCAAGGGCACGGTGCACGAAGCACAGAACCTGTGCGTCCCCAAGTTCAGGAAAGGGTGCAAAAAAAATAAAACAAAAAAACCCAGTGTGGATAACAAATGCAGTGAAAAAGGCGATAAGTGATAAGAAGGCATCATTCAAAAAATGGAAAAAAGACCAGACAGAGGACAACCAAAAGGAACATAAAAAACACCAAAAGGAGTGTCACCGAGTGGTTAGGAAAGCAAAAAGAGAGTATAAAGAGAGACTGGCAGGGGAAGCAACAAACTTCAAATCATTCTACAGGTACGTCAAGGGGAAGCAACCAGCTAGGGAGGAAGTGGGACCCCTGGATAATGGAGACAGAATGCAATGGGAAAGTACCTGAAGAAAGAGCTGTTAGGATGGGAGGACATAAGAGAAGTGGAAAGACAGTGGTCTAAGCTGAAAGGAGCGATAAAAATGGCTACGGACCTTTATGTGAAGAAAATCAATAAAAACAAGAGAAAAAGGAAGCCAATATGGTTCTCCAACCTAGTGGCTGAGAAAATAAAGGCGAAAGAGTTGGCGTTCATGAAATATAAAAAAACCCAAGAAGAGGAGAGCAGAAAGGACTACAGGGTGAAACTGAAAGAAGCCAAGAGAGAGATACGTTTGGCGAAGGCACAGGCGGAAGAACAAATGGCTAAAAATGTAAAAAAGGGAGATAAAAATTTTTTCAGATATATTAGTGAAAGGAGGAAGATAAAAAATGGAATTGCTAGGCTAAAAGATCCTGGGAACAAATATGTGGAGAGTGATGAGGAGAAAGCAAATGTGCTAAACAAATACTTCTGTTCTGTGTTCACAGAAGAAAATCCTGGAGAAGGACCGAGATTGTCTGGCAAAGTTACACGAGAAAATGGAGTAGATTCTGCGCCGTTCACGGAGGAGGGTGTTTATGAGCAACTTGAAAAACTGAAGGTGGACAAAGCGATGGGACCAGACGGGATCCATCCCAGGATACTAAGGGAGCTCAGAGAGGTTCTGGCGAGTCCTATTAAAGACTTGTTCAACAAATCTCTGGAGACGGGAGTGATTCCTGGGGATTGGAGGAGAGCGGATGTGGTCCCTATTCATAACAGTGGTCACAGGGATGAAGCAGGAAACTACAGGCCGGTGAGCCTCACTTCAGTTGTTGGAAAAATAATGGAAGTGTTGCTGAAAGAAAGGATAGTGTATTTCCTTGAATCTAATGAGTTACAGGATCCGAGGCAACATGGCTTTACAAAAGGTAAATCGTGCCAAACGAACCTGATTGAATTTTTTGATTGGGTGACCAGAGAGCTGGATCGAGGACATATGCTAGATGTAATTTACTTGGATTTCAGCAAAGCCTTTGATACAGTTCCTCATAGGAGGCTGTTGAACAAACTTGAAGGGCTGAAGTTAGGACCCAAAGTGGTGAACTGGGTCAGAAACTGGCTGTCGGACAGATGCCAGAGGGTGGTGGTTAATGGAAGTCGCTCGAAGGAAGGAAAGGTGACTAGTGGAGTCCCTCAGGGTTCGGTGCTGGGGCCAATCCTGTTTAATATGTATGTAAGTGACATTGCTGAAGGGTTAGAAGGAAAAGTGTGCCTTTTTGCAGATGATACCAAGATTTGTAACAGAGTAGACACTGAAGAGGTAGTGGAGAATATGAAAAAGGATCTGCAAAAGTTAGAGGAATGGTCTAATGCCTAGCAACTAAAATTCAATGCAAAGAAATGCACAGTAATGCATTTGGGGATTAATAATAGGAAGGAACCGTATATGCTGGGAGGAGAGAAGCTGATATGCACGGACAGGGAGAGGGACCTTGGGGTGATAGTGTCCGAAGATCTAAAGGCGAAAAAACAGTGTGACAAGGCAGTGGCTGCTGCCAGAAGGATTCTGGGCTGTATAAAGAGAGGCGTAGTCAGTAGAAGGAAGAAGGTGTTGATGCCCCTGTACAGGTCATTGGTGAGGCCCCACTTGGAGTATTGTGTTCAGTTTTGGAGACCGTATCTGGCGAAAGACGTAAGAAGACTTGAGGCGGTCCAGAGGAGGGCGACGAAAATGATAGGAGGCTTGCGCCAAAAGACGTATGAGGAGGGACTGGAAGCCCTGAATATGTATACCCTAGAGGGAGATATGATTCAGACGTTCAAATACTTAAAGGGTATTAACGTAGAACAAAATCTTTTCCAGAGAAAGGAAAATGGTAAAACCAGAGGACATAATTTGAGGTTGAGGGGTGGTAGATTCAGGGGCAATGTTAGGAAATTCTACTTTACGGAGAGGGTGGTGGATGCCTGGAATGCGCTCCCGAGAGAGGTGGTGGAGAGTAAAACTGTGACTGAGTTCAAAGAATCGTTGGATGAACACAGAAGATTTAGAATCAGAAAATAATATTAAAGATTGAACTAGGCCAGTTACTGGGCAGACTTGTACGGTCTGCGTCTATGTATGGCCGTTTGGAGGAGGATGGGCAGGGGAGGGCTTCAATGGCTGGGAGGGTGTAGATGGGCTGGAGTAAGTCTTAACAGAGATTTCGGCAGTTGGAACCCAAGCACAGTACCGGGTAACGCTTTGGATTCTCGTCCAGAAATAGCTAAGAAGAAAAAAAAAAAAAAATTTAAATTGAATCAGGTTGGGCAGACTGGATGGACCATTCGGGTCTTTATCTGCCGTCATCTACTATGTTACTATGTTACTAAGTGGTAAAAGAGGAAAAGGAGATAGCGGACAGGTTAAATGAGTTCTTCACGTCAGTTTTCACAAGGGAGGACACAACCAACATTCCGGAACCCGAGGAGATCGTAAAAGGAGATCAGGATGAAAATCTGGTCCAACTAGAGGTGAGCAAGGTGGATGTCCTCAGGCAGATAGACAGGCTAAAGAGCGACAAATCGCCAGGTCCGGACGGCATTCACCCAAGGGTACTCAAGGAACTAAGGAACGAAATAGCTGAGCCACTTCAACAGTTATGCAACCTATCCTTAAAAACTGGAGAGATTCCGGAGGACTGGAAAATAGCAAATGTCACGCCCATCTTCAAGAAAGGCTCAAGGGGAGACCCGGGAAACTACAGGCCGGTGAGCTTGACTTCGGTCCCGGGAAAGATGATGGAAGCACTGATTAAAGACAACATCTGGGAACACATCGAAAAAAATGGGCAGCTAAAGTCGAGCCAGCATGGCTTCTGCAAGGGCAGGTCATGCCTCATGAACTTATTATACTTCTTTGAGGGGGTAACCAGCCAGGTAGATAAAGGGGAATCCATAGACATCATTTACCTTGACTTCCAAAAAGCCTTCGACAAGGTACCACACGAAAGACTGCTAAGGAAGCTATGGAACCACGGGGTGCAAGGGGTGGTCCACCGATGGATCAAAAACTGGCTGGCGGACAGGAAACAGAGGGTTGGAATAAAGGGCCATTTCTCAGATTGGAAATGGGTCACGAGAGGAGTTCCACAGGGGTCGGTGCTGGGACCGCTTCTGTTCAATATATTTATTAACGACCTGGAGGCGGGAACAAAATGTGAGGTTATTAAATTTGCGGATGACACTAAACTATACAGCAAGGTCAAAACCATGGAGGAATGCGAAGACCTCCAAAAAGATCTGACAACGATGGAAGAGTGGGCCAAAAAGTGTCAAATGAGCTTCAACATAGGGTCATGCATGTTGGGAAAAAGAACCCGATGTTCACTTACAAGATGGGGGGATCACCGCTAGGGGTGAGCAACCTTGAAAGAGACCTGGGAGTGATGGTGCATACAACATTGAAGGCGTCGGCGCAGTGCGCCACAGCCTCAAGGAAAGCTAACAGAATGTTGGGTATCATTAAGACAGGTATCACGACCAGGACGAAAGAAGTCATCCTGCCACTGTATCGTGCAATGGTGCGCCCACACCTGGAGTACTGTGTCCAGTACTGGTCGCCGTACCTCAAGAAGGACATGGCGGTACTTGAGAGTCCAGAGAAGAGCAACTAAGCTAATAAAAGGTATGGGGGACCTCTCATATACTGACAGACTGAAAAAGCTGGGGCTTTTCTCGCTGGAAAAGAGACGACTTAGAGGAGACATGATAGAAACCTTCAAGATCATGAAGGGCATAGAAAAAGTGGACAGGGACAGATTTTTCAAACTTTGGGAAACCAGAAGTACAAGGGGGCATTCAGAGAAATTGAGAGGGGAAAGGTTTAGAACAAATGCCAGGAAGTTCTTTTTCACCCAAAGGGTGGTGGATACATGGAATGCGCTACCGGAGGATGTGATAAGCAGAAGCATGCTACAGGGCTTCAAAGAAGGTCTGGACAGGTACCTGGAGGACAAAGGGATTGAGGGGTACAGATAAGAGTAGAGGTAAGGTTAGAGGGATAGGATTAGAGATAATTTGTAAAATTAGTCAGAGACCACTGTTCAGGCAGTGGGCCTGATGGGCCGCTGCGAGAGCGGACCGCTGGGCGAGATGGACCTCTGGTCTGCCTCAGCGGAGGCAACTTCTTATGTTCTTATGTTAGATCCTTGACTCTGTGTAAGCAGAGATGGAAAAACTGGTAGAAGGTATGGCTCCCTGGTGCTGAATTGAAGTAGACAGTCCAAGGTTGTCTCAGCCACCGAGGAGCTATCAGAATCATGGTGGCATGATCGTTCTTCAACTTAACAAGAGTCTTGAGAATGAGAGGGAATGGAGGGAATGCATACAGGAAGAGATTCGCCCATTCCAGTAGAAAAGCATCTGCCTCGAGGTGATGAGAATATATCCTGGAGCAGAACTGGGGCAGTTTGTGGTTGTGGGGAACTGCAAAGAAATCTATCTGAGGCATTCCCCACTGTGAAAAAAATGTGATGAAGAGGCGAGGAATTGAGTATCTATTCATGAGGACATGACTCAATTTGTCCACCAAACAGTTTCACATCCCTTGGATGTAGACAGCTTTGAGGAAGGTGTTGTGGAGGATTGCCCAGTCCCAAACCTTCAGAGCTTCTTGACAAAGGGAGGGAGAACCCATCTCCCCCATTTGTTGACATAGTACATAGCGATTTGGTTGTCCGTCCAAATGAGGACTACCTGGTCGTGAAGAAGATGTTGAAAAGCTTTGAGACCATTGAAGATCGCTTCAAGTTCCAACAGAGTGATGTGACACTGACGATCCGTACTGGTCCAATGGCCTTGACTACAGACACCATCGAGATGAGCTCACCCCAAACATAGGTCAAGGAATCTGTTGCGAGGACTTTTTGATGAGAGGGCGTTTGAAACAGCAAGCCTCTGGAGAGATTGGAAGAGAGCATCCACCAGCAGAGATACCGCCTCAACGAAGAAGTGACTATAATGTGTCGAGAGAGTGGGTCGCAAACCTGCATCCACTGAGATGCCAGGGTCCACTGAGGAATTCTGAGGTGATGTCTGGCAAAATAAGTCACTGTGGAGGCCATGTGACCTAGGAATACCATCATGTGTCTCGCTGAGATTGAAGAGCGGGAAGACACTGCATGACAGAGTTGAAGAAGAACCTCCTCCAGCCGTTGTTGCGGAAGGAATGCTCTTAGTTGGATAGTATCCAGAACAGGTCCGATGAACTGTAGATTCTGAGAGTTCTGAAGTTGGGATTTGGGAAAGTTGATATTGAATCCCAAGCTTTGTAGGAACCACATAGTCCATTGGGTCGCTACAATAACCCCCTGAGATGTTGAATCCTTGATGAGCCAGTCGTCTAGGTAGGGGAACCATGGTTCCACAGAGCTGCTACTACCACCACTAGGCACTTGGTGATGAAGCCAGGCCAAAGGGTAGCACTCTGTTTTGGTAATGCAGATTCCCCACCCGAAATCTGACATATTGACAGGAGGCAGGATGAATGGGAATACGAGTATAAGCCTCCTTGAGATCCATAGAGCATAACCAGTCATTTTGATCTAGAAGGGGGTAAAGGGACACCAGGGACAACATGCAAAATTTTTCTTTGACTAAAAATTTGTTGAGAGCTCTGAGATCCAGAATGGGTCGCAGATCGCCCGTCTTCTTCAGAACTAGGACGCAAAGGAGCAAAACCCCCTGTTCTGCTGTTCCAAAGGAACTGGTTCGATGGCACGGAGACGAAGCAGAGCTTGAGCTTCCTGAAGAAGGGCGGTCTGTGATGGACTGGAAGGATACTCTTTTGGAGGAAGCTCTGGTGGAACCTGAGTTAAATGAAGAGAGTAAATCGGATGTAATGGTCTCCCATCGGTGATAAAAATGATGGAGACGACCTCCTATGGGGGGAAGAGAGGACAGAGACAGAATGATGGAGGTTATGCTCTGTTTTAAACAGTCAAAAAGGCTGCGTAGCCTTAGGTGCAGCAGAAGGCTGAGGTTTCTGTTGTTCTGTTTCTTGGGAAGCGCTTGATTGTAAGGAGCCGCCCTCAGAGTATAACGCCTCTGGAAATTGGAGGAGGGCTTGAAGGTTTCATAGGAGCTGGTTTAGGCTTTGGTCTGACAACAGAAGTAAAATATTTTTCTTGTTCAGACAACTTCTTAGTGGCTGCCTCTATGGATTCATCAAAGAGGTCATTGCCTGCACAAGGGAGTTTGCCAGGCATTCCTGAAGGTTAGGGTCCATGCCAATGGTGCGAAGCCAGGCCAAGCAGCGCATTACTACAGAGAAGGCAGTGGCCCTGGCTGACAATTCAAAGGCATCATAAGAGGACTGAAGAAGGTGCAATCTGAGTTGTGACAGAGTAGCAATAACTTCTTGGAATTTGAAGTGCTTCTGTGTATCCAGGAAATTGAGAAATTTGGGAACGAGATCAATGAGGAACTTGAGATAAGTAACAAAGTTAAAATTATAATTAAGGACTTTAGAGGACATCATAGCATTTTGATAAAGACGACGTCCAAACTTGTCCATAGTTTTCCCCTCTCTTCCATGAGGAACAGTAGCATAGACTCTGGAAAGATGGGAAATCTTTAAAGAGGACTCCACAAGAAGAGATTGGTGAGACAGCTGTGAATTCTCAAATCCTTTACAACGTAGAGTTCTATAGCTGGAGTCCAATTTGCCTGGAACAGCAGGAATGGTATAAGGAGTCTCCAGGCAGTGTGTGAAAGTCTGAGACAAAAGCTTGTGAAGAGGAAGCTTAAGTGACTCTGCAGGAGGTTGAGGGAGATGCATGACCTCGAGATACTCCTTAGAGTACTTAGAACCAGTATCTAATTGAAGTTCTAGGTCATCAGCCTTCTGGCGAAGAAAAGCAGAGAAAGATAACTGATTCACCAAGGCCTTGCCCCAAGAGGGACTCGAGGTGGCCTGGGTTGGAAGCAAAGCCTCTCTGGAGAAATGACCATCAAAAGAATAAGGAGACTTGGACGAGGCAATGGAAGCAGCTGAGTCCTTGAGATCTGGAAGCGGAGACCTCGATCAAGGAGTTGGTGGTCTGGAAGAGCTGGAAGGTCTGGAATGAGGCCTAGATAAAGAAGGTTGCTCTTTGGAAGGAGACCTATGCCTGGAAGGATGTCTTGATGAAGGCCTCTATCGACGATGAGAGTGGTGTGTGGAAGCAGGTCTCGAGGATCGAGGAGACTTCGCCCTAGAAATAGAAGTAGGTAATGCTACAGATGAATGGATAGGGCTAGAAGCAGTAGATCAAAACTCAGGAGGTTTGATGGAGGAATCTTGAAGCACTCCCAAAGACTCTGCTCCTTGTATGGAGTGTGAGGATTCCTGTCGAGGCACTCGCAAAGAATTTACTCCTTGCATAGAGTGCGTAGATGCAAGACCAGACACTCGCAAAGACTCTGCTCCTTGCATAGCGTAAAGGTTCAGCTTGAGGCATAGGTAAAGGCTCGACCTTGCGGGAGACTGCTGATTGCCCAGGCTGGATTAGAGAAGACAGCGTTGGCCCAAATTTGGTCAGTAACTGAACAAACTGCTGCTCTAACATGGTCTGGAGGGAAGCCGGCAAAGATGGATCCGCGTCTGAAACCGGCCAACTTGCTGCGGCTATAGGCTCCAAGATGCCAGTGGAGATGTCTTGGAAAGCTTGAGGACCACCGCCGGAACCTTCTGCTTAGGTATCTGATCTGATGGAAGCTCAGGGGAAGATAGCAGGTTTACTCAAGGACAGAGACGTCCCAAATGAGGGTCTGATGAAGCTCGAGGTCAGAGTCGGAGTCGTGGAAGTAGGACCCTCGTTGAAAGATGGAACCGAGGCCGCGCTTGAGGTCAAAGGTGTGACTGTAGAGTCCATCCCAAACAATTTTGCCACTAAAATCCGATGACATTTAAGGGCTCGAAGTTGAAGAGAAGCACAGCGCTCGCACGACTTAGGATTGTGGTCAGGCCTGAGGCACCAACAATGTGGATCCGTGAGTGAAATCGCACATTGGCACTGGCTACACTTTTTGAAGCCCATTGCTGGCCAGGACATAGGAGGAAAAATGGCCACAGTGAAGTCGAAGCCCGCAGGCTGCAGCCAAGCAGCCTGCCCTGATAGTCGAACAAAGAAAAAAAAAATAAACTTTAGTTTTTTGGGGGGGTTTTTGTTTGTTTTTTTTTTAACTGAAAGAAAAGAAATAACACAGTGATTTGCGACGAAAAGTAACACAAACCGCGGTGAGAGAAGGCACGAATAAGAAAAGTTTGGCGCAGAGTGTCAAAGACTGACTTCTCAGCTCCGCGGAAAACTGAGACTCGCCCTGTCCTGGGCGGGAAGGCACTCGCGCATGCGCGGTGCTGCTGACTCGAAACTTCTATGTTTCTACAAGCAAGTCTGCTTGCGAGGCTGACCGCATCCGGGCTCCGTGGATGATGTCACCCATATGTGAAAATAGGCTGCCTGATTGTCCTGGAATAAGCAAAGCTTCCCAAGAAAAGAGAAGTGCTCAAAAAAGACACTAGTCCCAAAGACTTGCTTCCTTTCACAGGCCAGGTTGCAAGACCAAACACAGAAACATAATGGTAGATAAAGGCAAAATAGCCCATTCTAGACTGCCCATCTGTAGTAACCATTATCTCTTTCTCTCTCCCGAGAGATCCCACGTGCCTATCCCAGGCCCTTTTGAATTCAGACACAGTCTCTGTCTCCAACACCTCTTCTGGGAGATTGTTCAATGCATCTACTACCCTTTCTGTAAAAGTATTTCCTTAGATTATTTTGGAGCCCATCACCTCTGAACTTCATCCTATGCCCTCTCATTGCAGAGGTTCCTTTCAAATGAAAGACTCAACTCATGCACATTTACATTACGTAGGGTATTTAAACGTCTCTATCATATCTCCCCTCTCCCGCCTCTCCTCCAAAGTATACAGAATTTTTTTTATTTTATTTCAAAATATTTTTATTGAAATTTTATCAGAGAAAAAAAAATACAATAAACAAAACAGTTATGATATATGCCAATGCATGACCGCCTAATTGTATAGAGGGAAATATAAACATCATCATTAAATATATAACAAGGCAATCAAACAGGGCAATCCCATAGGAGACACTAGAGTAACCTGGAGAGGAAAAAAGGGGAAAACATCTTGCCTTAAGCAAAAACACTGCGTAACAATAATAGTGTGCGCACTCCAATCATATTTTTTTTTTTAAAGATACTGATATTAGATTATCTAAGGAGAGTAAATAGTGGAAATGTCAACAGTTATAGAGAGAAGTTCATTATAGGGGCCCATATCTTGGAGAATATGGATTGTCTATTGGAGAATTCCGCTGCTTTGAATTCATATAGATGTATCATGAGAACTGTGTTCCACCAGAATGCTCCTGCTTTCATCCAAAGTATACAAATTGAGATCTTTACCCATACACCTTATAGATGTTCAACATCTATATAAGAGACTTGACAGAAGGGCTCCGAGGTAAAATAACATTATTCGCCGATGATGCCAAACTAAGCAATATAGTGAGCAAAAGCACAACAGACAAAAATTCAATGGCAGACGATATGATGCATGACCTACTTCTACTGGAGTGCTGGTCTAGGTCCTGGCAACTCAGTTTCAATGCCAAAAAATGCAAAGTCATGCACCTGGGAAGCCGAAATCCATGCAAGATTTACACCCTAAATGGCGAGATCTTGACAAGAACTGAAGCAGAAAGAGACTTAGGGGTGATTGTCAGGGAAGACATGAAGTCTGCAAATCAAGTAGAGCAAGCTTCCTCCAAAGCAAGGCAAATCATAGGTTGCATACGCAGGAGTTTCGTCAGCCGTAAACCTGAAGTCATTATGCCACTATATAGATCCATGGTGAGACCGCACCTAGAGTACTGTGTGCAATTCTGGAGGCCACATTACCGCAAGGATGTGCTGAGACTGGAATCGGTCCAGAGAATGGCCACCAGGATGGTCTCGGGAGCTCCCATACGAGGAGCGGTTAGGGAAGTTGCAGCTCTACTCACTTGAGGAACGGAGAGAGAGGGGAGATATGATCGAGACATTCAAGTACCTCACGGGTCGCATCGAGGTGGAAGAGGATGTCTTCTTTTTCAAGGGTCCCGCAGCAACAAGGGGGCATCAGTGGAAAATCAGGGGCGGGAAACTGCACGGTGACACTAGGAAGTTCTTCTTCACCGAAAGGGTGGTTGATTGCTGGAATAGTCTTCTACTTCAGGTTATTGAGGCCAGCAGCGTGCCAGATTTTAAGGCCAGATGGGACAGACATGTGGGATCTATCCGCAAAGATAGATAGGGAGGGTCATTGGAGTGGGCAGACTTGATGGGCCGTGGCCTTTATCTGCCGTCTATTTCTATGTTTCTTTGTTACCATTTTAATAGCCTTCCTCTGGACTGACTCCATCCCTTTTATATCTTTTTGAAAGTGCGGCCTCCAGAATTGTACACAATATTCTAAATGAGGTCTCACCAAAGTGTTATACAGGGGCATCAATAACTCCTTTTTCCTACTGGCCATGCCTCTTCCTATGCAACCCAACATCCTTCTAGCTTTTGCCGTCACCTTTTCAACCTGTTTGGCTACCTGAAGATAATCACATACAATCACACCCAAGTCCCGCTCTTATGTCATGCACATAAGTTTTTCACTCCCTAAACTGTACCGTTCCCTCGGGTTTTTGCAGCCCATATGCATGACATTGCATTTCTTGGCATTAAATTTTAGCTGCCAAATTTCAGACAATTCTTCAAGCCAGGTTTTTCTTCATGTTATTCACACCATACTGTCAAAGGCTTTGCTAAAATCTAAATACACCACATCTAGCATACATCCTCTGGCCAATTCTCCGATCACCAAGTTAAAGAAATTGATCAGATTTGTCTGACAAGACCTACATCTAGTGAATCCATGTTGCCTCTGGTCCTATAATCCATTCCAGAAACTTGACCATTCTCTGTTTTAAAAGTGTTTCCATTAATTTGCTTACCACAGAAGTCAGACTTACCGGCCTGTAATTCCCTACTTCTTCCTTGCTTCCATTTTTGTGGAGAGGGACCACATCGGCCCTTTTCCAGTCCTCCGGTACCACTTCATCCACTAGTGTCTCGTTGAAAAAGTGAGTCAGCGGAGCCACCGAACTTCCCTAAGTTCCTTCAGCACCCTAGGATGTACACCGTCTCGCCCCATCGCTTTTAGGTAGCTCCTCACAAATACAACCCTCTGAAAATCGATCAGGGTTAATTACTCTTCCATCCCTATTTACATTTGTCTTCTGCGGTCCCGCTCCTGACGCTTCAGCCGAGAACTCAAAATAGAAATATTTGTTAAGCAATTCGGCCTTTTTTTTATCAGCTTCTACATATTCCTCAAGATCTTTTATTTCCACTAGCTCCAGTGTCAGAAGACCCTGGCCCTACTGCAGAGCATTCAGAAACTCCACCAATAGATAAACAAGGAATAATAGTACCAGAGGTAGTAAAACCAGTCTGAAGCAACCAGAAGAAACAAAAGATGGTGTACTACCCTTTTGTAGCTCTTTTCCAATTAATGGCCAGGGAAGTAAAGCACAGTTACTTATTGTAACACTTGTTATCCAGGAACAGCAGGCAGATATTCTCAACATGTGGGTGACATCATCCACGGAGCTCCGTAGCGGACAGCCTCGCAAGCAGACTTGCTTGAAGAACTTTCAAAGAGTTTGCGAGTGCTGCACCGCACATGCACGAGTGCCGTCCCGCCAAACGTAGGTCGTATGTTTCCTGTGAGTTACCTCAGTTCAGATAGCTAACTAAGAAGCCAACCAGGGGAGGTGGGTGGGTTGTGAGAATATCTGCCTCCTGTCCCTGGATAACAACTGTTATGGTAAGTAACTGTGCTTTATCTCAGGACAAGCAGGCAACATATTCTCAACATGTGGGTGACCTCCAAGCTAACCAGAATGGGAAGGTGGGAGTGTTGGCAATTTAGGAGAATAAATGTTGTGGCCACCTCGTCTGGAGAAAGTATCCAGACAATAATGAGAGGTGAAGGTATTAACTGAGGACCAATTGGCAGCCTTGCAGATTTCCTCAATAGGAATTGATCTGAGGAAAGCTACAGATGCCACCGTAGCTCTAACTTTATGGCCCGTGACTCGACCCTGCAGAGGGAGACCAGCCTGAGCATATCAGAAAAAGATGCAAGCAGCCATCCAGTTGGAGATGGTTCGCTTGGAAACAGGATGCCCCAACTTATTTGGATCGAAGGAGATAAAAAGTTGAGGAGCAGTTCTGTGAGGTTGAGTACATTGCAAGTAGAAAGCCAAAACACGCTTATAATCCAGAGTATGAAGAACTATTTTTCCAGGATGAGAATGAGGGTTTGGAAAAAACACTGGAAGAACAATGGATTGATCGAGATGAAATTCTAAAACCACTTTAGGTAACAATTTAGGATGAATATGGAGGACCCACCTTGTCATGATGGAATACTGTGAAAGATGGATCCACCACTAGAGCTTGTAGCTCACTGACCCGTTGAGCAGACGTGAGTGCAATAAGAAAAACCACTTCCCAAGTAAGATATTTAAGATGAGTTGAATCTATTGGTCCGAAAGGAGGCTTCATCAATTGAGTAAGGACAACACTGAGATCCCAAACCAGTGGAGGTGACTTTAGAGGTAATTTGACATTGAGAAGTCCTTTCATAAATCTGGAAACCACAGGATGAGCAGACAGGGATTTCCCTTCGATAGGCTGATGGAAAGCAGCAAATGCACTGAGGTGGACTCGAATAGATGTGGATTTGAGGCCAGATTGAGGTAAGTGCAACAGATAATCCAAAACCGAAGACAAAGATGAAAATTGCGTCTCCTTGTGATGAATAATACACCAAGCAGAGAATCTAGTCCATTTCTGGGTGTAACATTGGCTACTGGACTGCTTCCTGGAAGCCTCCAGAATGTCCTGTACAGATGGAGAGAACTGTATAGTGGCAGATAGGTTGAGAGGTACCAAGCTGTGAGGTGTATAGACTGCAGGTTGGGATGAAGCAGAGACCCTTGACTCTGTGTGGGCTATAGCCCTTTTCTGCCGTCTTTTTCTATGTTTCTATGTGTAAGCAGAGAGGGAAATATTGGTAGAAGTAGAGGCTCCCTGGAGCTAAGTTGAAGTGGAGGAAGTACAATGGTTGTCTGGGCCACCGAGGAGCTATCAGAATCATTGTGGCATACTCCTTCTTGGAGTTTGACAAGAGTCTTGAGAATCAGAGGGAATGGAGAGAACGCATAGAGAAACATTCGCCCATCTCAGAAGGAAAGCATCTGCCTCGAGGCGGTGAGGAAAGTATATCCTGGAGCAGAACTGAGGCAGTTTGTTGTTGTGGGAGACGTAAAGAGGTCTATCTGAGGAGTTCCCCATTGAGCAAAAATGTGATGAAGAGGCGAGGAATTGAGTGTCCATTCGTGAGATTGTAGAAGACGACTCAATTTGTCTGCCAGACAGTTTTGCTGCCCTTGGATGTAGACAGCTCTCAGGAAGGTGCTGTGAAGGATTGCCCAATTCCAAACCTTCTGAGCTTTTTGGCAAAGATGGAGAGATCCTGTTCCTTCCTGCTTGTTGACATAATACATAGCAACCTGACTGTCCGTTTGAATGAGGACTACCTTGTCGTGGAGAAGATATTGAATACCGTGTTGTGGAGAAGATACTGAAAAGCTTTGAGAGCATAGAAGATTGCTATGAGTTCCAACAGATCGATATGACATCGACGGTCTACACTGAAAAGCTCTGAGAGCATAGAAGATTGATATGAGTTCCAACAGATTGAGTACGGAGACCATCTTGGTGCACCCTCCAAGCGTATGTCGAGGAAGCTGTCATGAGAATCTTCTGATGAGGGAGCGTGTGAAATAGCAAACCTTAGGAAAGATTGGAAGAGAGCATCCACCAGTGGAGAGACTGTCTCAACGAAAGAGTCACTGTAATGTGCTGAGAGTGGGTCGCAAGCTTGCTGCCACTGAGATGCCAGGATCCATTGAAGAATTCTGAGGTGAAATCTGGCAAAAGGAGTCACGTGAACTGTAGAGGCCATGTGACCGAGAAGAACCATCATGTCTTTTGCCAAGATTGACATGAGGGAAGACACTCGTTGACAAAGGTGAATGAGAGCATCTTGACGTGGTTGAGGCAAGAATGCTCCGAGTTGAACAGTGTCCAGGATGGCTCCAATAAACTGTAGAGTTTGGGAGGGACGTAACTGGGACTTTGGAAAATTGAATTTGAACCAAGCTATAGTCCGTTGGGTAGCTACAATAACCAACCTCCTGTTGCGACGAGGCTTTGATAAGCCAGTCGTCCAGAAACGGAAAGATTTGAAGACCCTGTCCACAGGGCTGCAGCCACCACCACCAGGTATTTTGTGAAGACTCTGGGAGATGAGGCGAGGCCGAAAGGAAGGACTCTGTACGGAAGATGAAGATTCCCCACCCGAAATCTTAGGAATCTGCGAGAGGCTGGATGAATTGGAATACGAGTATAAGCCTCTTTGAGATCTAGGGAGCATAATCAATCTCCTCGATCCATCACGGGATAGGAGTTGGAAGAGATAGCATTCAAAACTTTTCTTCGACAAGAAATTTTGAGAGCTCTGAGGTCCAGGATAGGTCGCAAATCCCCCGTCTTCTTTGGAACCAGAAAATAACAGGAATAAAAGCCCATGCCCATTGGGTCAAGGGAACCTCCTCGACAGCATGGAGGCGAAGAAGAGCCTGAGCCTCCAGAAGAAGGGGAAGTTGCGACATGTTGGAAGGAAACTCTTTTGGAGGGAGATCTGGTGGAATTTGAAGAAATTGAAGCGAGTAACCCTCTCCGATGATGGTGAGAACCCAAAGGTCTGATGTAATCTGCTCCCACTGTTGGTAAAAGTGATGGAGGCGACCTCCTATGGGAAGGAGAGAAGACCGATGGATGGACGTTATGCTCAGAGTTAGATTGACTGAGCAGGCATAGCTACAGCAGGAGTCTAGGGTTTTTGCTGACGCTGCTGCTGTGGTTGTTTCCTAGGTGGAGGCCTGGAGAAAGCCGGAGTAGATTTCTGTGGATAACGACGTGGAGGTGGCCTATAAGGCTTAGAAGCTGGAGGCTTAGCTTTTGGTCGAATCAAAGAGGCAAAGGAGCGCTCAAGCTCTGACAGACACTTGGTGGCAGCCTCAATGGAGTCATCAAATAGCTCATTACCTTGGCATGGTATATTGGCTAGACGATATTGCAAGTTAGGATCCATGTCCACAATGCGTAGCCAAGCCAGACATCGCATTGCCACAGAAAAAGCAGTGACCCGAGATGACATCTCAAATGCATTATAAGTCACTTGAAGCATGAAGAGATGCATTTGTGAGAGTATGGTGGAGTTGTTGAAACGCAGGCAAGTGGTGCTCAGGTAAATCAGAGAAGAAGTAGGGCTTGGTCTTTATGCAGTACTTCAGATAAGATGTGAACATGAAGTTGTAATTCAAAATCCTGTTTGCCATCATGGAATTTTGATACAGCTGACGTCCAAATTTATCCATCGTCCATCCTTTTCTGCCTGAAGGGACTGCAGCATAAACCTTGGTGGGATTAGATTTTTAGAGAGATGATTCTACCACCAAGGATTGGTGAGACAATTGCGGCTTCACAAACCCTTTACAAGGAACCGATTCCATTTTCGAGGGAATAGCCAGAATTGAATAAGGAGTCTCGAGATTCCTCAGAAAAAAGTCTGCTTCAAGACATGGTTCATGGGAAGTCTCATGGTGTCCTTTGGTGGATGTGGCAATTCCATCTCAGCCAAATATTTAGGAGGATACTTAGGCTCAGATTGAAGATCAACTTGAAGAGCCTTACTCATGTCAAAGATGAATCTTGAAAAAGATGTGGATTTCGAAGATGAAGAGTCCTCAGGAGGACAAGTGGAACGAGACTGAGGTGTTGCTGAATAAGGAGAAGCCTCCCTAGAGTAATGAGAAGGGACGTCTGTATCCAACGTAAGAGTCACAGAAGAAGCTCCGCTGTGTGATAGAGGCAGAGTCAGAGAGTGCTCAATGGAGAGGTCCCAGGAGTATGAGGAACTGTCTCGACTCGTGCCTCGTAGAAACAGGTGAACGAGGGTACCTTGTAAGAGGCCTCGACAGAGAAGTCCGGGACCTGGACGAGCCTCAAGATGGAGAAGTACGAGGCATTGAAAGCTTCGGAGTTTGAGACCTATGCCTGGATTTTGAAGGGGTCTCAATGGGCCTCGAAAAACGAGGTATAGAAGACTCCTTATCCTTTTATGAAGCCAGGTGCCTCGATGACAAGGAATGCTTCGAGTGGGGTCTCGATCGAGGCTTGTCCTCCACCTCTCGAGCAGATTGAGTAACCGGAGACCCGGACCTGGACGGACGAGGCGATGAGTCACTGGAGGATAGAGGTCAAGACCTAACAGGTTTTGCTTGCTGTTCCTCGACAGTATGCACAGACTGGTTCGCAGAAAGCAGGGGCAAGCTTGGCCAAAATAGAGGTGAGCTGTGTGGTCAATATGGCTTCCAGCATGTCCTCGAAGACAGGCACCGAAACCAATGATTCTGGTCTAGAAGGTGCAGCAGTGCGCTCCACAGAGGGTGATCTCAAGGATGAGTATTCCCTATTTTTGGAGGCACGCTTCGGAGGAGGTCTCATTGAGGCTGGCATGACTGCACTCGTTGCCTGGACTGCCTGAGACTCAGCTGAAGGCTTCTTAGTTAGCATACCTGCAGAGGGAAGAGCAGACTTGCCTGAGGACAAGACCTTAAGAGGCACGAGGACTTCACGGATGAGGGCAACTTGCTTGAGGTCGAGGATTTGGCCGCCAAGGTGGTCGAGGCAGAGGTCGAGGCCGAGGCCTTTCTGTAGAGGCCTCCATGGAACCAAAGAGCTGTTGAATTTGGACATGACGTCTCCGGAGAGCTCTTTTTTGAAGGGTAGCACAGCGCGGCCAGGACTCAGGACAATGTTTGGGTCCCAAGTATTTAATACACCAACGGTGGGGGTCGGTGAGAGAAATCGCCCAGTTACACTGGCTACACTTTTTGAAACCCGTAAGAGGCCTGGACATAGAAAAAAATATGTCCGCAGCCAAATGAGGGTCGGCAGCAGGGCCTGAGCCCAAGCCTTGCCGGATGAAAACCGACTAAAAAAAGAAAAGTTTTTAAAAAATAGAGATGCACCGCACAGCGACTACTAAAAAGAAACAGATAAAGGAAAAAGAAAGCCGCAGTGCGAGAAGGCATAACTCGAAGATGGCAGAGCTGAGAAAGCAATGTTACTTACCGTAACAGTTGTTATCCAGGGACAGCAGGCAGCTATTCTCACTAGTGGGTGACGTCATCCAACGGAGCCCCGATGCGGACATCTCACAAGCATACTTGCTTGTAGAAACTTTTAGAAGTTTCGAGTTGCCCACACTGCGCATGCGCGAGTGCCTTCCCGCCCGATGCACCGGGCATGTCTCCTCAGTTCAGATAGCTAGCAGAGAAGCCAACCCAGGGGAGATGGGTGGGATGTGAGAATAGCTGCCTGCTGTCCCTGGATAACAACTGTTACGGTAAGTAACATTGATTTATCCCAGGACAAGCAGGCAGGTATTCTCACTAGTGGGTGACCTCCAAGCTAACCACAAAGGGATGGAGGGAGAGTTGGCAACTTAGGAGAATAAATTGTGCAACACTGTTTGGCCAAACTGTCCATCCCGTCTGGAGAAGGTATCCAGACAATAGTGTGAGGTGAAGGTATGAACCGAGGACCAAGTGGCAGCTTTACAAATCTCCTCAATCGGTGTCGATCTGAGGAAAGCTAAGAGACTACCATTGCTCTGACCTTATGGGCAGTGACTTTACTGTGAAGGGGTAATCCAGCCTGGGCATAGCATAAAGGGATACAAGCCGCCATCCAGTTGGAGATGGTGTGCTTAGAGATAGGGCGTCCCTACTTGTTCGGATCAAAGGAGATGAAAAGTTGAGGAGCAGTTCTGTGAGGTTTGGTGCGTTCCAGGTAGAAAGCCAAAGCACGCTTACAGTCCAGAGTGTGAAGAGCTGATTCTCCAGGATGAGAATGCGGCTTCGGAAAAAACACAGGAAGAACAATGGATTGATTCAGATGAAATTCCGAGACCACCTTGGGAAGGAATTTGGGATGAGTGCGAAGGACCACCTTGTCATGATGAAACACTGTAAAGGGAGGATCCGCAACCAATGCTTGAAGTTCACTCACTCGACGGGCAGAAGTGAGGCCAATGAGAAGCACCACTTTCCAAGTGAGAAATTTCAGAGGATCCTTGTTAAGAGGTTCAAATGGAGGCTTCATAAGTTGAGAAAGAGCAACATTGAGGTCCCAAACCACTGGAGGCGGTTTGAGTGGAGGATTGACATGGAAAAGTCCTTTCATGAATCTGGAAACCTTTCATGAATCTGGAAACCACAGGATGTGCAGAAAGAGGTTTCCCCTGAAGAGGCTGGTGGAAAGCAGCAATTGCACTAAGATGGACTCTGATCGATGTAGACTTGAGACCAGAATGAGACAGGTGCAAAAGGTAGTCCAAAACAGAGGACAAGGAAGCATGTTGAGGTTTCTTGTGATGAGAAAAACACCAAGTAGAGAATCTAGTCCATTTCTGGGAATAGCATTGTCTAGTAGCAGGCTTCCTTGCAGTTCCAAAACATCCCGCACAGCTGGTGAAAACTGAAGAGAAGTTACGCTGAGAGGACCAAGCTGTCAGGTGTAGCGACTGCAGGTTGGGATGATGCTGCGTAAGCAGAGATGGAAACACTGGCAGAAGGAAAGGCTCCCTGCAGCTGAGTTGCAGAAGGAGGGAGTACCAAGGTTGTCTGGGCCACCGACTAGCAATCAGAATCATGGTGGCCTGGTCATACTTGAGCTTGACCAGAGTCTTTTGAATGAGAGGAAACGGAGGAAACGCATACAGAAAGAGATTCCCCCAGTCCAGAAGAAAAGCATCTGCCTCGAGACGATAAGGAGTGTAGATCCTGGAGCAGAACTGAGGCAGTTTGAAGTTGTGGGGAGTTGCAAAGAGGTCTATCTGAGGCGTTCCCCACAGGGAGATTTGATGAAGGGGCGTGGAATGGAGAGTCCACTCGTGAGTCTGTAGAAGACGACTCGAGTTGTCCGCCAAGGCATTGTCCGCTTTGAGGAAGGCATTGTGGCGAATCGCCCACTCCCAAACTTTCAGAGCTTCCTGACAGAGGGAGGCCGATCCCGTGCATCCCTGCTTATTGACATAATACATGGCGACCTGATTGTCCGTACGAATGAGGACCACCATGTCGTGAAGTAGATGCTGAAAAGCAGTGAGAGCATTGAAAATCGTCCTGAGTTCCAGGAGATTGATATGGAACAGACGATCCACACTGGTCTAATAGCCCTGGGTGCGGAGCCCGTCCAGATGAGCCCCCAAGCATAGGTCGAGGAGTCGGTCGTGAGGACCTTCTGATGGGTAGGCATGCGAAACAGCAAACCTCTGGAAAAATTGGAAGAGAGAGCATCCACCAGCGCAGCGATTGCAGCAGAGCAGGAGTGACCTGAATGTGATGAGTCAGAGGGTCGGAGATCTGCGACCATTGAGAAGCCAGGGTCCACTGAGGAATCCGCAGGTGAAGTCTGGCAATAGGAGTCACGTGAACCGTAGAGGCCATGTGGCCCAGGAGCACCATCATGTGTCTTGCCGAGATGGACGGGCGAGAAGAGATCAAGTGACAAAGATGAAGAAGAGTCGCCAGGCGCTGAGGAGGAAAGAACGTTCGAGTTGACTAGTATCCAGAACAGCTCCAATGAAGGGAAGAGTCTGTGAAGGTTGAAGATGGGATTTGGGAAAGTTGATCTCGAATCCCAGACTCTGCAGAAACCAGATTGTCCTCTGAGTGGCCCGGACGGCCCCCTGAGACGTGGAATCCTTGATGAGCCAGTCGTCGAGGTAGGGAAACACCTGCAGACCATGGTTCCTGAGTGCTGCAGCCACCACAACCAGGCACTTGGTGAAGACTCTGGGAGACGAAGCTAGGCCGAAAGTAAGCACTCTGTACTGAAGATGAAGGTGACTCACCCGAAATCTGAGGTATGGACTGGAATATGAGTGTAGGCCTCCTTGAGATCCAGGGAGCATAACCAGTCGTTCTGCTCGAGGAGGGGATAGAGAGAAGCCAGGGTCAACATGTGAAACTTTTCCCTGACCAGGAACTTGTTGAGTACCCTGAGGTCCAAAATAGGACGCAGGTCGCCCGTCTTCTTCAGAACAAGGAAGTACCGGGAGTAAAAACCCTTGTTCTGTTGGTCCACAGGGACCGGCTCGACGGCCCGAAGCCAAAGCAAAGCCTGAGCTTCCCGAAGAAGAAGGACGGTCTGGGTTAAGTTGGAAGGATACTCTCTTGGAGGATGTTCCGGAGGAACATGATGGAACTGAAGAGAGTATCCCTCTCTTACGATGGAAAGGACCCAGAGGTCGGTGGTAATAGTCGTCCATCCATGGTAAAAATGATGGAGACGACCTCCGATGGGAAAAAGCGGGGAGGGCAGAACGATGGAAGTTATGCTCCCTACGAGACAGTCAAAAAGGCTGGGGAGCCTTAGGGACAGTAGAAGGCTGAGGTTTTTGCTGGGGCTTCTGCTGATGCTGCCTCTTTACTGGCGGCCGAATGGCGGGGACCTGCTTCGGCGGGTAGCGCCTTTGATAAATCATAGGAGGACGAGACGGACGAGAGATAGCAGGCTTGGGCTTCTGGCGGAGAATAGACTGAAAAGACTTTTCATGTTTGGACAGCTTCTCTGTCGCCGCCTCGATGGACTCGTCAAAAAGGTCCGCTCCCGCACAGGGAACGTTCGCCAGCCTGTCCTGGAGATTCGGGTCCATATCAATGGTGCGAAGCCACGCCAAGCGTCTCATGGCCACCGAACAAGCAGCCGCTCTGGCTGAGAGCTCAAAAGCGTCGTAAGACGATTGCATCATCTGCAGGCGGAGTTGGGACAATGATGCCAGCACCTCTGAGTACTCGAAGCGAGCCTGAGAGTCCAGATAGGGCAAAAACTTTTGAAGAATGGATAGAAAAAACTCAAAGTAGGTTGCAAAATGAAAGCTGTAATTCAGGACTCGAGAAGCCATCATCGAGTTCTGGTAGATGCGCCTGCCAAATCTGTCCATGGTTTTGCCCTCCCGGCCAGGAGTGGAAGCATAGACCTGGGAGGGATGAGACCGCTTCAGAGAGGATTCACCCAAGAGGGACTGGTGCGAGAGCTGTGCCCCGTCGAAGCCCTTATGGTGCACCGTGCGGAATCGAGCATTCAACTTCCCCGGGACCGCCGGGATGGAGTATGGGGTCTCTAAGCATCTCATGAAAGTCTGGTCCAGAAGCTTATGTAGAGGCAGGCGTAGAGACTCGGCAGGAGGTTGAGGAAGATGCATCGTCTCCAGATACTTCTTCGAGAACTTGGAACCCGAATCCAGGGTGATATCCAGATCCACCGCCATCTGCCTCAGGAAGGATGAGAATGACAACTGGTCCGCCAGGGCCGGGCTTCGAGGCTGGCTCGAAGAAGATGAGGCAGCCTGGTCCACCGATGCCGAGGACCAGCACGGAGAGAATGAACCCCCGCAGTCCTCGAGTTCCGGCATAGGAGGAGGGGCGAGTACTCCGGGGAAAACTCCCGGAAAGGTTGCTTCCGACGAGGCGTGTCTCGATGAATGCCTCGATCGATGACTGGAGCTGTGTCGAGAAGCAGGCCTCGAGCAACGAGGCGAGCGACGCCCAGACAAGGCAGCCACCGAGTAGATGGGACTGGAGACTGTGGATCGAAGCAGCAGAGGCTGAGACGAGGCCCCCCGAGGCGCTCCCCAAGGTTCGAGGCCCGGCATCGGGGAGGAGAATTCCGGCCCAGGCAAACCATGCATCGAGGGTATCGGTTCCAAAGGTGGCATGGGCAAAAACTCTGCTCCTAGCGAGACATGCCCCGAAGCCAGACACTCGACGAGACTCTGCTCCCAGCAGCGAGTGTGCGTGCCGAGGAGGCACCGGAGGTGGCTCGACCTCGCGGGAGGCTTCCGCGTGCCCAGGCTGGATCTGGGAGAGAAGCGTCGGCCCAATTTTGGTAAAGAGCTCGACAAATCGCTTCTCCATCAAGGCATGGAACGACGCCGGCAAAGAGGGATCCGCATCAGCAATGGGACCTCCCGCACGGACATCGGTCACTCGGCCACCAGGGGGCTTGGATTTAGAGGCCTTGGGCACCTTAAGCACCACTGGAGGGATGGGAGGCTGCGCTACCTGACCTGAGGAGACATCGGAAGGCACCGCAGCATGCGTCAGAGTCGAAGCTGGCACGAACGAGGCAGGCTTGAGCAGACTCGAGGCCGAAGATGTAGAATCGGAAGTCGACGGCGTGGCGCTCTGTGAAGAAGGCAGCACCAGGGACACCTCCATGTTAAACAGCGATTCCCACAAAATACAGCGACGCTTAAAAGCACGTGCTGTAAGTGTGGAGCAAGGCCGGCACGATTTCAGAAGGTGTTGAGGCCCGAGACACTGAAGACAGCGTCGATGAGGGTCCGTTAACGAAATCACGCGCTGGCACTTGACACACTTTTTAAAACCGGTAACAGGCCAGGACATAGGCCGAAAAAGCTCCGCCGCAAGGTTGAAGCTGCGGGACCGCGGCCATGTGACCTGCCCAGTCGAACGATCGAAAGAAATTTTCTTTCTTTCTTTTTTTTTTTTAAAACAACAAAACGCAACGTGAGCCAACGATAATGAGCTCAAAAAACTCAAACCCACGGGCACAGAAGGCACAATAAAGGAACTTCGCGCAGAGAATTTCAAAGGCAAACTTAGCTCCGCGGAAGAGAAAACTGAGGAGACACTCCTGGTGCATCGGGCGGGAAGGCACTCGCGCATGCGCGGTGTGGGCAACACGAAACTTCTAAAAGTTTCTACAAGCAAGTATGCTTGTGAGATGTCCGCATCGGGGCTCCGTTGGATGACGTCACCCATTAGTGAGAATATCTGCCTGCTTGTCCTGGGATAAATAGGTGCTTCTTGGTTCCGCGGAAAAAATAGAACTGAGGTACCTCACAGGAGGCAAGACACTCGCACATGCGTGGTGCAGCACACGCAAACTCTTTGAAAGTTCTTCAAGCAAGTCTGCTTGCGAGGCTGTCCGCTACGGGGCTCCGTGGTAGAGAGTTGCATGGGGACAGATATCCCACGCATCCCCGCCCGTTACCGGCAGGATCCTCTCCATCCCCACCCGTCCCCGTCAGGATCCTCTCTGTCCCCACCCATCCCCGCAAGGAATTACCTCCATCCCTGCCCGTCCCCATAAAAACCATCACTTACTTCCGTCAGGATCATCAATTCCACAGTTTCTTTTGTGTTTGCGCTGCTGTTTTCATTGTGGAATCTTTTGGTGGAACCCTTTTTTTGTTTTCTGTTCAGGTAATTAACTTATAAACCCCCTCTTTTACTAAGGCTGACGTGTCCATTATATGGATGAACCCTGCTTTCAAAGCCATCCCTGTGGGAGTACCGTTGGCTAGAGGGGGGTCCTCGTGGGAGTCCCGTGGGCCAGAGGGGGGTCCCCATGGGAGTTCCGTGAGTTTGGGGGGATTCCCGCAATCCCCATTCCCGTGCAGACCTCTACTCCGTGGATGACGTCACCCACATGTTGAGAATATGCTGCCTGCTTGTCCTGGGATAAGATGTAAAAGGAAGCCCCCAAATGAGATATAGCTACACCAACATGTTAATGCCAACTGAGCTGGCCTCCCTTTCTGTGGCTGGAAAAACGGGATTTCTTTAGCATTCATATGCAAAGTTGGTAAATTGAAGGATAGCAAGCACCAGCAGGCTACAATTTGCTGGAATATCTCAAGGTTAAGACCTTACCCCCCCCCCAATCCAGCACATTGCAGCTGATAAAGCTTGCCTGCATAGTTGGTAGAAACATAGAAATGATGGCAGAAAAGGGCCACAGCCCATCCAGTTTGCCCACACCAAGACCCACCCCCTATGAAGAGATCCGACATGCCAATCCCATCTTTTCTTAAAATCTGGCACGCTGCTGGCCTCAATTACCTGTTGTGATAGATTATTCCAGCGATCAACCACCCTTTCGGTGAAGAAGTATTTTCTGGTATCACCATAAAATTTCCCACCCTTGATTTTCCACGGATGCCCTCTTGTCGCCGTGGGTCCTTTAAGAAAAAAAGAGATCTTCCACCTCGATACAGCCCGTGACATATTTGAACGTCTCGATCATGTCTCCCCTCTCTCTGCATTCTTCGAGTGAGTATAGCTGCAACTTATCCAGCCGTTCCTCATACTGGAGATCCTTGAGACCTGGTGGTCATTCGCTGAACCGACTCGACTCAACTCTCCGCACATCCTTTTGATAATGCGGCCTCAAGAATTGCACACAGTATTCCAGATGGGGTCTCACTATGGATCTGTACAATGGCATAATAATCTGGGCTTATGGCTGATGAAACTTCTACGGATACAACCCATGATTTGTCTAGCCTTGGAGGAAGCTTTCTCCACTTGATTGGCAGTTTTCATGTCTTTGCTAATGATCACGCCCAAGTCGCGTAAGTTGCGTTCTGCTACAGTCCTTGCTAGGATCTCGCCATTTAGGGTGTAAGTCCTGCATGGATTTTTGCCACCAAGATGGATGACCTTGCATTTTTTGGCATTGAAACTTAGTTTCCAAGTCTTTAACCAATGCTCAAGCAGGAGTAGGTCCTTCGTCATATTGTCAGGCATTTTGTCGGGCTTTATCAGCTTTTGCCTACAATGTTGCATAGTTTGGCGTCATCGGCGAATAATGTAATTTTACCTCGAAGCCCCTCAGTCAAGTCACTTACGAAGATGTTAAATAGGATCGGGCCTAAGACCAAGCCCTGCGGCACTCCGCTGATCACCTCCGTTGTATCGGAGAGGGTACCATTAACCACTACCCTCTTGTCGTCTACCCCCAAGCAGTCCCTACCATGCGATTAATGTTACACCCAATCCCATCAAACTCATCTTGCTCAGTAACCTGCGGTGTGGGACGCTATGAAACGCTTTGCTGAAGTCCAAGTACACGATGTCCAGGGATTCCTCTGTATCCAATTTCCTTGTTACCCAGTCAAAGAAGCTGATCAGATTTGATTGACAGGACCTTCCCTTCGTAAAACCATGTTGATGGGGATCCCGTAGTTTCTCCTCGTTCAGGATTGTATCCAATTTGTGTTTGATTAGCGTTTCCATAAGTTTACTTATTATCGATGTGAGGCTCACCTGTCTGTAATTCTCAGCCTCTGTCCTGCTTCCCTTTTTGTGGAGTGGAATGACGTTAGCCGTCTTCCAATCCAATGGAACTCTTCCTGTACTTAGGGAAAGATTAAAGAGCGCGGATAACAGTTTCGCCAGGACGTCACTCAGTTCCCTGATCACCCTGGGGTATAGTTTGTCTGGTCCCATGGCTTTGTTCACCTTGAGTCTAGATAGCTCATCATAGACACTACTGGGCGTAAACTCAAAATTTTGAAATGGGTCTTCCGAGCTTTCCCTTGTCGGCAGCTGAGGGCCGGATCCTGGCGTCTCGCAAGTGAAGACCGAGCAGAAGTATTCATTTAACAGTTTGGCTTTTTCAGAATCTGAGTCCACAAAGTTACCGTCGGGTTTCCTAAGGCGTGCTATCCCAACTGTGTTTCTTTTTCTTTCACTAATGTACCTGAAGAAGGATTTATCGCCCTTCTTGATGTTCTTCGCAAGGTCTTCCTCCATTTGGAGTTTGGATTCCCTGACTGCCGTTTTGACCGCTTTAGCCTTGGCTAGATAGTCTTCCTTGGATTCTGGCTTCCCTGATTGTTTGTGGAGGATGAACGCCCTTTTCTTCTTTTTTATGAGGTCTGAGATCTCCGTAGAGAACCATTGTGGTCTATTGTTTCTTCGCCGTTTACTTACTGATTTGAAGTAGCGGTTGGTTGTCGCTCGTATGGTTGATTTGAGAGTTGACCACATCACCTCTACATTATTTGTTTCAGCTTGGTTTTGCAGCGCCCTCTGGACGAAATCTCCCATGCTTTTGAAGTTTGTGCCCTTAAAGTTAAAGACCTTGGTTGATGTGTAGCCTCTAGTTGTGTCACAGCCCTTCTCCAGTCCTCCGGGACCACACCAGACTAAGGAAGGATTGAAAAGATGAGCCAACTGAGCCAACAGAACTTCTCAGTTCCTGGAGTACCCTCAGATGTATCCCGTAAGGCCCTTTGCTTTGTCTATTTTTAATTTAGATAGCTCCTCACAAACACATTCTTCTGAGAATCTTTCCCATTTGTGTTCATTTTCTGCGGACCTTCAATAGTGCAATACAACAAATGTAACTTATAATCCTATATAATAAAACCCTAGCCGCGCATGCGCACTCCTATCTGCGTGCTTCCATGATCCGTAGGTCTGTGGCCGCAGGAGTGCGCATGCGCGAGTCCCCAGCCTTACACCTACCTACACTCGCCGGCAGGACTCGCTGCCAGCGCTGGATTCCCTGCTCTACAAAGACAGGGGTCGTAGGAGGCCTGAAATCGCCTGAACTCAAAGCCACATACCTGCACAAACCTCCCTCCAGTGTTGGCAGTCACAGCACGCTAAACAGGCTGCTTTGCGGCTTTCTCCTGCCGGTGAGTCTCCTGTTGGTGATGTCATCAGTGACACGACAAAGGGACTCAACTGCAGGAGAAAGCTGCGAAGCAGCCTGTTTAGTGTGCTGCGGCTGCCAACGCTGGAGGGAGGTTTGTTAAGGTCATGTCGCATGGGAGGGAGACATAAGAGAGTCACCGGAGGTTGGGCTAGGAGGGTAGAGAAGTGTCTGCCTCGGGTGCTTCAGGCACCAGAAGCATTTACAATTCGTTGCTGTTGCCGGCTTCAGGCCTTCCTCTCTGGCGGGTCCTGCCTAAGGACCCGCCAGAGAGGAAGACCTAAAGCCAGCAAAAGCAATGAATTGTGAATGCTGCTGCTGCCCAATGAAGTTCAAGGAGGAAAGGGAGCAGAGGGGGAGAGAATGGCTTGGAGGGAAGAAGACATGGCAGGGCATGGAGGGAAGGAGGAAGGTATGCCAGACCAAGGGAAAAGGAAGGGGGAAAGGAAGGAGAAGATGCCATATGGAACAGAGAGACAGAGAGAGAGAGAGAGAGAGGGCGGACACTGTATGGAAAGAGAAGAGAGAGCAGTGAATGGAAGGGGCAAGATAGAGGGTGAACAGTAGATGGAAGGGGTAGAGAGAGGGAGACAGACACTGAATGGAAGTGTGGGGGACAGGGGGAGGAAGTTGAGAGGAGAAGGAAAAAAGGGCACATGCAGGATTGAGGGAAGAGGATAGAGTTAGAAATAAAGAGAGAGACACAGGGGGCCAAGGAGAGACACAGACAGAAAGAATGACAGACAGACAGCGTCCAAGGAGAGAGACAAATAAAAAACAAACAAACAGACATCTACTCTAGCACCCGTTAATGTAACAGGCTAAAACACTAGTTACATAATAAAGGCACATTCAACTTACACATGTTTATAATCAACTATTTTACCTCATTCAAAATACTGATATATTCCCATTCACCCCCAAGTGTAAATATTTAAAAAATCAATTTATAGCAGAAATAACCCCCCTCCCTTCCGTGGATATGTATCAAAATAACAAAAATTAACTCACATTCAATAACAAATTATAATGAGGAAACATATGATGTCAATGGTCCCCATATCAATTTAGATATATTACCCTGCCCCAAATTCTCAGCATTCATCCTTTCACATCTATAACTAGAGCAAAGACTTGCCCACCAGAATGAAAAATTTAAACAATCACAGTTCTTCCAGTTTTGGGTGATCTGGCTATCCCAATCATTATAAGGAAAAGACAACCTCTATATTGATTTATAGAAGGCTTAACATGTAATATTGCACCATAAATGACAGCCTCATACGTTAGAGCAGGGGTAGGGAACTCCAGTCCTCAAGAGCCATATTCCAGTCGGGTTTTCAGGATTTCCCCAATAAATATGCATTGAAAGCAGTGCATGCAAATAGATCTCATGAATATTCATTGGGGAGATCCTGAAAACCCGACTGGAATACGGCTCTCGAGGACCAGAGTCCCCTACCCCTGCGTTAGAGGAATTGATGATTCCAAAATGTTATTAATTCATAATGTTATTGACCTCCAAAAGCTAAGTATCAAAGGGCAATAGAACAACAGATGATCCAGTGTCCCGATGTCTAATGACAGTGCCAGCATCTATTAGATTTAGAATTATCTAACTTGTGCAACCTAACAGGGGTCCAAAAAGATCTGTGTATCAGAAAAAAACATGTTTGTCTCAAAGATGCTGACAAGTTTACAAGTTTACAAGTTTAATAAAAATTTGATTAATCGCTTTATCTGGATTCAAAGCGATATACATTTTGATAAAATTACATTATTAAAATTATTACTACAATAAATAAAACAAACTCAACTTAAGACAAAATACGACAAAATTGGAAACATAAGGAATAGGGGGGAGAATTTACATTGTATTAAAAGTCTGGAGAGACATATAGGGAAAGTACATAAGGGAGGGTAGGGTGATGGAAGAAAGAGAAAAAAATGTACACTTCATCCTCCAAGTCCAAATTTGTGGCCATCGAGACGCAGAAATATACTGCTTTATCTCAATGCTCCAAATGTCACGAAGACCATTTTTTGGGTTTTTATTCAAAAACTCAGATATTAATTTATACCACCTGGCAGCCTGATGTCCTAACGAATCTGTCTGAAAGGAAAGGATCTGCAGACTATAATAATTTTTTTAGATTTTGCCAATCAGGGAACCCCTTCTGAATGGCTTGCTTCAACTGCAACAACTTATAGTTTTGAGAGTTAGCTATACCAAATTTTTGTTGCAGTTGTAAAAACTCAAAGTATTTTTCCATTTGAGATAGCGTCATCAAGTGTTCGAATCCCTGCTTGCATCCATTGCTTTCAGAAGATCCCAGGCTTGCTAATTTGAATCTTGGAGTTTAACCATATGGACTGGTAAGTGGAATTCTCTACAGGAGTATCTGTTAATTTGTTAATAAATTTCAAGGTTTTCCAGGTGTCAATTAGAATACTATTGTCATTTACATAACTGGGTAATTTGATACTCAACACATGGAACAGTCGCAATGGGGACATCAGTTGCCATTCTAAGTATAACCAATCTGGGAGATTTTCCATGAGCTCGGGAGGATCCAATACATACTCTGACGCATGATATAGGCTTGATGATACCTATAAAAGTTGGGAAAATTTACCCCCAAAACTAATGAATTACCCCCCTGCCGCAATTGGTTTTTGTAATAATACTAAAGTAATTCAAGCAGTTTTACCCAGCCAGATTAATTTGGTAAGAATACTATTTAATTTCTTATAAAAAGGACCCCTGAAAATAAACTGGTAACATACCCATTTGGTAGCAAACCACAGGCAAAATCATCATTTTTACCGTCTGAACTCTTCCCCACCAAGACAGTTGTAATGGGTTCCATTGTTCACACATTTCTGTGACCTTCAGCAATAAGGATCTTTCATTTACTTTCATTTCTTCCAACGTTTTCTGAATCCAAATGCCTAAATATTTTATACCCTCTTCTTTCCAAAGAAAAGGGAATGTGTCAAATAATCCTTTTGGACAGTGAACGTTTTGCAGAAGAACCTCAGATTTACTCCAATTTATTTTATAGCCAGAAAATTTTCCAAATTTTTCAATTATCTAGTAAATGTGGAATGGAAGTTTCAGGATTCCTCAAATGAAGCAAAATATCATCTGCATACACAGACTTTGTATTCCCGACCTGCATAAGAAATACCCTGGATCTCCTCTGCCTATTGAATAGCCAATAACAAAGGTTCCAATACAATGTCAAAAAGCAAAGGAGATAATGTACACCCCTGTCTAACTCCCCTGTCCAGACAAAATCGTTCTGAAAAAGTATTATTAATATATAATCTGGCAGAAGGGAAGCTATACAAGGTTTACATTACATTACATTAAGGATTTCTATTCCACCTATACCTTGCAGTTCAAGGCAGATTACAAAAGAGTTGACTAGACATTTCCAGTGAAGATACGTTCTTTTGGGGTTTTTTTTTTTTACAACAGAGGAGAGATAGCTGGAAGATTCCGAAGGAGCTTACAAATTGGATAGTAAATTGACAGTACGTTACTGTGTGATATAACAAATAGATTACTGTTAAGAGTACAGATAGGTTACATTACATTTCAGGGCTCTGTTTACTTGGTAGGTGTTTTGGGGAGGAAGAGGTTTTCTATGTGGGGGTTTTGGGGAGAATTTATCTGGGAGTATGGGGATGGGGGGGGTTAAGATATTTGGCTGAATTATTTGAAAAGCAGGGTTTTGATTTATTTTCGGAATGTTTTGAGGTCGCCTGTTGTCGTCAGCAGGTTGGAGATGGAATGGTTGAGTTTTGCTGCTTGCGTTGCCAGAAGGTTGTCAAACATCTTCTTGCGCTGAGTGCCCTTGAGTGGAGTGAAGGGAAGGCAAAAGGGTTCGGGGTTCTTCGTTGTCTTGAGGTGAGGATCTGGTTTAAGCAGTTATTTGAATCATTTGTATAAATCCAGAACCTATACCAAACCAATCCATTGCTTGATACATTAAGGTCCATTCCACCCAATCAAAGGCTTTCTCTGCATCCAAAGATACAGAAAAGGCCGGATCATCCATGGCTTTTGTTAAATTTAACATGTGAAAAGCCAATCTAGTGTTGTTTGAAGAATGTCTTTGAACAATGAACCCCGTTTGGTGCATACCAATAATATAAGGGAAGCCCCGGCCAAGTGTAATGTCAGTAACTTAGCCAACAATTTACCATCTACATTAATCAAAAAAATATGCCAGAATATAAAAAAAAATCATAGAAGTCAATCCAACCTTTCAGCCGAAACTTTATCTTTGCTCTACGTTATTTAAAACTGACAGCTGATTCTATCTTCTGCCCAAAGCTTGTCAACTACCAGAATAATTAAAGCAGGTTAGAATAGTAGATTCTTAACAAACAGTCCTTTCTTATTTAAACTTCCACAAATAGCTGACTGCATCTTTTTTTTTTTCTTTCCACTCAGGAGATGTGCTGCTCTGATCCAGCCGTCAATTATATCACTCCTTTGTTTATTCTTCAACAGCTCATTTAGGCAGGCTAGATCGTGTATTTTTATTTAAATCCTCACAGTAGCTGACTGCTTCATTTTTCTGAGAGTACCATCATCAGCTTTTTTCCCCTGTCAATTCCCTTTGGGAAAGTTACTGAACAAATCCAGCTGTTAGTGTATTCTCTTCACTACTTTATTTTCAACGGTCACTGCATCGAATTCCTCAAGAAATGACAACGATCTTTCTCCTTATAACTTTATTCCCTTTACCAAATGTTTCACTCGAACAAACTCTATGTCTTCCAGCAGTGATGAAATGTAACACATACGGATCTATCACTCCTGTTATCAAACACACAGTGCTACTTTTCACTTTCAAACAGCTGACTCCTCTCCTGCAATTTCAAAACTGTCACAACATCCGTTTTCAACCTACCGGCGAGCTTAAGCTTAGAGAGCAATGATTTTTGCAAGACAGCTCACTACCAAACCTTCAGAAAACATTACTATCACCTCTTAAATCGTAGCTCTGAAAAACTTGAATAAACTTATTGTTAAGAGATGCTCAGAGTTATGCCGGTAACGAGCACTAGAGTGGATATAATCTGATCTCACTGTTCAACCCGGCATCTGTAATCGTTAGAAATATATAAGGCTGATATATAGTATTAAAGGGAGAAATTTCTGCAAAGAATAATCTGGGCTAGGAAAAATTCATCATTTAGTTCAAAATATAGGCATCTGGGAGAGGAGCTCAGCGATCATCCCTCCATCTTGTCTCGCAGCCAAGCCATGCCCCCCCCTACCCCCAGTCTTTCAATCGTGAACACAGAACAGAAATAACTGTTAAAGCAGTCAGCTTTATCCTTATCTGTTTCTGCATATTTGTCCCCTTCACCCTTGAGCCTTACTATGCCATTTTCACATTTCTTATCACTTACATATCTAAAAATGTTTTCGGCTATTTTTCATCCATTTGCATCTTTGATTTTCTGACAGTTTTTCCTGCTTCTTGTAGTTTTCCACATATTTTTGTCTGTCTTCCTCCTTCTGTGACATCTTGCAATATATGAAGGCTAACTTTTTTTTCTCTTACCTTTTCAGCTACTACATTTGAGGACCGAAGCGGCTTTCATTTCCTTTCATCTTTAAAGGTGACAAACTCTTTATGTTAGGAAAGTTCATAGACTAGCTCCCTTTCAGTTTCATCTACTGCTTTTCTACTTTGTTTAGCTGTTCCCATCCAACTAACTCCTCCTTGAGGTATTCCCCCACCTTGACAAAGCTAGTTCTTTTCCAGTTTAGAATCTTAAAATTTGAGTAAGTCCTCTCATCCCACATTTTAATATTGAACCTCATCGTTCTGTGATCACCAGATGTCAAATGATCACCCAATGTAACATCAGAAACACTTTCCCTACTTGTAAGCATTAAGTCCAGAATTCTGCATGGGTTCTGTAACTAACTGACAGAATAATTCTTCCTGTAGCAAATACAAAATCTCCTTGCTTCTAGACAACCCTGCAGCAGGAATAATCCAATCAATGTCAGGCATATTAAAATCACCTATCAGCAGTACTTCCCCTTTCCTAGCTATCTTGTGAAAATCTTTAATTAAATCCTTGTCCATTTCTTCCGAATGTTAAGGTGGCCTGTATATCACACTAGCGTAAATATATTTTCCAATCTCACTTTCCATATTAACCCACAGTGCTTCTTCTTTACCCCTATGTCACACAATTTTATCACTTTATTGTTATTCTTAAAAGTATAACACCACTCCTCCACCATTTTTTATCTACCCTATCCCTCCTGAATACATTATAGTCAGGTCCCTGTAGCCCAATCTCCCTTCTTTACGGTGGACAATCCAGGTCACAACTACCTGGGAAAAACCCACATAGTAGCAAAATTCCTTGTCTGTCTCAATTGCAGGCTATGGACGTTTCCTCCAGAAAATTGTCCAAACCTTTTTTTAAAACCAGTTACTGCAGGTTAACCGCTCTGGCAATTCTCCGAGTCATAAAATATTTGCCCTTATTGGTTTTAAAAGTATTTCCCTGGAACTTCATCCATCACATGTCCCCTAGTCTTTGTAATTTTTTTTTAGTTCAACATTATGCAGGATTTTTGCAGACTTCAATCGAATCTCCCCTCAGCCGCCTCTTTTCCAAGCTGAAGAGACCTAACTTTTAGTCTTCCCTCATACGAGAGGAGATCCATCCCCTTTATCATTTTGGTTGCTCTTCTTTTAACCTTTTCTAGTTCCAATATATACCCCCCCCCCGGCTCGAGTTAAGACAACCAGAACTGAAGGCAATATGCAAGGCGAGGTTGTATCATGGAAAGATTGGAGAGATACAAAGGCACAATAATATTTTTAGTCTCATTTATCATCCCCTTTCTAATAATTCTTAGCATCCAGTTTGCTTTATTGGTCACCGAGCACTGGGAAGGTTTCAAAGAATCATCTATAATGACACCCAGATCAAGGTGGACCCTAGCATCTGGTAACTATGATTTGGGTTATTCTTTCCAATGTGCATAAAAAGTATTATTTATTTTAAAATTTATATACCTTCTAATAACTAGATGGTTTACTTAATCACATACATAATACAGTCAAACTTCAGTTTGCGAGTAACGCGGTTTGCGAGTGTTTTGCAAGAAGAGCAAAACACTCGAGCAAACTTTAACTCGCAAACCGAGCATCGATTCGATAAGCGAGCTGCCACCATGGGAACCAGCTTCACTTCTCCCCCAAGGCCACCGGCGCTGCTCCCTCCCTTCGCGACCATCAATACTATTGTCCACCTCCTCCCCCCAATGACTGACCCTGTGCTTACCCATGTGCCGGTGCTTAAAGTGCCTGACGCTGGTTCCATGCTGGGCTGCTGCGGGGCTGCTGCTCAAGGCCTCGCAGCAGCTCAGCATGGAACCAGCAGCAGGCATTTTCAGCATCGGCGCACGGATAAGCACAGGGCCAGTCAATAGTGGACAGCAGTATTGATGGTCGTGAAGGGAGGGAGAAGCACCAGTGGCCTCGGGGGAGGGGGGGGCAAAGTAGAGGACATTATAGGAAGCCTCAAACTTCAGATGGTTAAACCCTTCCCCCTCTTATCTCATCACTATCCCTGTGAACATCAGTTTATCTTAAAGCAGCCAGGAACATTTGTAGAGGATAAGAAGAAGAGAGAGAGGGGAATGGGGACACTCCCCAACAAATAAGTCAATTGAACAACAAAACAGTGCTACAAAAGACATAGCCTGCACCATCAGAAGGGCGCCTGAACTAGAGACCTCCCAATACCAAGTGCTAAACCCATTTTGATAGCACTCTTATAAAGGCTGGTCAGAAAAACAGAACTCCATGTACATGTACATGTAAAGGCAGACAATCGGCAAATCAGCAAGGTATAGGATAGATTCCTAGAATAAAGTGTGGATTTACAAGAAAGAAGAAAGCAAAATGTAAGAACCTAATTTTTTGTTCTTGTTCAATCCCATTTTATTCCGGGACCAGTGGGACATAACATAGCAGTCCCGAAAATTCAGGTCAGGGCTGATGAGCCCGAGGCACCAAAAGCAGCATCCTTCTTGGCTGCCACATCGATCCTGTAAAATTTGGTGAATGGATGCAAGGACGACGAGGTAGCAGCCCTGCAAATCTTGTCCAGAGAAACAGCCGATGACTCTGCCCAAGAAGACAAAACACCTTTGGGAGAATGAGTCCGCACCCCAAGGGGAGGCTTCTTTCTATCCACCACGTAAGCCATGGAAATGGCCATACGGATCCACATAGAAATGATGACCTTAGAAGCTGGCCTACCGTTGCGGGCAGGACCCGCCAGAACAAACAGGTGGTCGGAAAGACAAAACTTGTTGGTGATCTCCAACATCCTATGCACGTCCAAGGACTGCAACACCAAGTCCTGCTCCCTTCAACCAGAGGAAGCAAAAGCAGGAAGTCTGACTTCCTTATTCACATGGAAAGTGGAAACCACCTTGAGAAGAAAGAAACAGTGTGCAGCATCACACAGGAATCCATAATAAGAAGACAAGGATCAAGGCAAGAAAGAGCCCGAAGCTCCGAAACCCTAAGGGCTGAGGTAATAGCCACCAGGAAAACCGTAAGGGATGCCTGCTCAGAAGACTCATACGGCGGACGAGCCAGAGAACGGAGAACCAGGTTAAGATTCCAAGCCAGGGAAAGTGCAATGGAGGCTGAAGCTGCAAAGCCCCGCAGAAAATGACCCATGTCTGGATAAGCTGCCAATGAGCCCCTAAGAGAAGGAAGGCTCATACACAAAAGAGTGGCTATCGCTAGGCCCTTCCTCAGGTCATCCTGCACAAACTCCAGACCAGAGGGATGGACGGACAGAGAGATCCACCTGTCGCTACCACACCAGGTCTGATAAGATCTCCAAGCCTTTGCTTAGGCAGCCACTGTGGATTTCCTTTTTCAGTGTAGAAACATGGCAATAACAGCCGAAGAATAGCTCTGGCTAAAGGCTGCGTGCTCAAGAACCAAGCCGTAAGACCAAAGCAGCCCAGATCCTGCATTGCAATTGGATCCCATATGAATAGGCAAGAATGACATGTTAGCTGGAGCCGATTCTGCTGGAGCCGAACCAAGTCAGCATACCATAGCTGCCTCAGCCTATAGGGTGTGACAAGGCTCACCGGACCTCTGTGGGCCACTATTTGTCTGAACAGACACCCTATCATGGGCCATGGAGGGAAGCTATATAGGAGATCTTTCCATGGCCAGGGCTGAACCAGAGCATCTAGGCCTTTGCTGCCGGCCTCACAACGGCAACCTAAGACCAGATCTGCTTTCTTGTTGGCCAAAGTCACCACACATCACCATCCAGGGATTCAATACAAAGTTGGACAAGTTCCTGCTAAACTGGAACGTACGCAGGCGAGGCTGGACTCATTTAGAGCACTGGTCTTTGACCTGGGAGCTGCCACGTGAGCGGACTGCTAGGCACGATGGACCACTGGTCTGACCCAGCAGCGGCAATTCTTATTTTCAGAGACTTGGGCCTGCAATCCTGCACACTGGCCATGAGGTCATCCAGACCCTGGCTGAACAACAGCTATCCCTTAAGGGCAACCAGCTCAAGGTTGCTCTAGAAGGAGAATCGCCAGACCGCTGCCAGATCCAGAGCATCCTGCAAGCAAAAACGGAATAAGGGGAAAGCTAAGCAAAGACTTTCAAGATGTCATACAAGCAATCAATCATTTAACCCACTCCCAAGATTATAAAATCCAAGTCACGAAGCACCAATGAACATAAGAACATAAGAATTGCCCCTGTCGGGTCAGACCGGAGGTCCATCGAGCCCGGCAGTCCGCTCACGCGTCGGCCCCTCAGGTCCAAAACCTGATAGTGCTCATACCCTAATGTTTCAATCATTTTTATTGAAAGTCACCAAAATAACACAGTATGCCAAACAGTACAGTTTTACATCATAACAAAACTCCAAACCCCACCCCCCCAACCATCCACCCTCCCACCCACCCCGGTAGCAGTGGTAACGGCAAGTCTACTAAAGTAAAAGCAACGGGTACAAGAGGTCAATTAAGAGTCCAAATTCTTTGTTGAACATATTGCGTAAAAGTCAAGCTAAAGGGGTACCAGCAAAGGTGGAATAATCGTCCCGCTCTAGTCGACATGTCCACTATATCTCTACGTTCCAAGAGCATTTGAGATAACATTAAGGCTCTCCATTGAGAGATAGTCGGAGGTTGCGATGAAAGCCACTGCAGCAGTATACATTTCCGTCCCAATAACACAGTTTGTCGGAGAAAGGCTGCACAGCCAGGTCTAGGAGGATGGAAACGAATCTGTAAGGTGAAAAGAAAACTGGGATGTAGCCTCCAAGAGCACTTCCAAATTCGCGCCACCCAAAAGATCAAATGAATCCAAAAGGAAGAAATCAGTGGGCATGTCCAAAACATATGTCCAAATGATGCCTCCGGACCCGCACACTTCCCACAACCAGGTCCCGCAGTGAGTCCCATCACATGCGCTCTCTTTGGCGTGTAAAAGGCACGTAACAGAAATTTATAATTCCTCTCACTTTCCACCGAGGATATTGTAGCGGCAGAGCCTAGACGAAGTCCCTTACGGATCATTTCTGCTGAAATCGGCAATTGGTCCACTTCTGAGCTAATGTGGAAAAGTCCAATTCACCCGCATGTAACAGGATCCACTTATGGTAAAATCTGAGTGGTACGGGTTCCTGAGCTGTGAGGAAGAGCGCCTCCCACATACTTTCATGCACCTCGTCCCGCAGCTTCATCTGAGTCAAGGAGAGTAGATAATGTTGAAGTTGTCGGAATGCCAACCAGTCCATGGGCGATAAACGAAACTGCGTTTGCAAGTCAGCAAAGGAGAGAGGAGCTCCTGTAGAATATACGGCCTGAGACACATATTGGAGGCCCGCAACAGCCCAACGCCGGAACACTGTTGACTCCATTCCAGGTAAAAAGTCTCCATTGCCAGTTATGGATAGACAAGGTGTGGTATGTGGTGAAATCCGCAATAAGCTACACAGCATCTTCCAGGCAGTGCGCATAGCTGGTAGTAGTGGGTGAGAACGCAGATGAGGTAAATCCGGCAAGTTGTGAACATGTAAAAGGTAACTGAAGTGGTAAGGCTGGAAAGAAAAACATTCAAGCTCTGGCAGTGAAAAGTCAGTTGTAGAACAAAACCAATCATGAATATGGCGTAGTTGACATGCAAGGTTAAACCTAGATATACATAAAAGTCCCATCCCCCCCTGTTTAACGGGCAGCATCAACTTGGCTAAAGAAATCCTAGCTCGTTTACCCTGCCAAAGGCATGCTGACAACTGGGATCTATGTAATGCTAGATGAGACTTTGTAATCATAATGGGCAGCATTTGTAATATATAACACCATTGGGGCAAGATCATCATGTTATAAAGGGCTATACGGCCCTTTAACGAAATAGGGAACTTCCGCCAGCCTGCCAACATAGTGGAAGTGCGACGAAGCAGGGGTAGTATATTAACAGTATAGAGCCTAGTTAAATTTTGGGGAATGAGCACTCCCAAGTATTTCAATTGAGAGGCGGCCCACTGCAAAGGAAACTCTCCAGGCCAAGTCTGCTGTATGTCTGCGGTAGTGGGGAGTGCCAATGACTTCTGCCTATTCAGTACTAATCCTGAATAAATGTGAAATTCATCCAAGATTTCTAAAGCCCGAGGCAATGATCTTTGAGGATTTCCCAAAGTAAGCAAGAGGTCATCGGCAAAGGCAAGAACCCTTAACTGTGAATCTCCCTCAGATAGGCCCAGGATCTCATCATCTCTTTGTAGAGTACGCAACAGGGGGTCCAAATACAAAAGAAAAAGTAGGGGGGATAATGGACAGCCCTGTCTCGTACCCTTATTAATGGAAAAAGGAGAAGATTGCACCCCATTGACCAATACCGAGGCTGTAGGTCTTGTATACAATGCCCGAACTGCTGTCAAATATTTAGCGGGAATCCCTACATATTGTAACACCTGGAACAAGTAATGCCATTGGACTTTATCAAAGGCCTTTGCCGCATCCAGCCCAACCAGTAGGCCCGGACTCCGTTCAATCTGTGCCCTAGAAAAAGCTAAGAGAGTCCGTCGAACATTAAACACCGATTGGCGATTCCGAACAAAGCCCGCTTGTTCCTGAACAATAATAGAAGGTAACATAGAAGCCAACCGATCTGCCAATATTCTGGCCAGGATTTTTACATCTACATTTAGTAACGAGATCGGTCAATACGAGTCCATGTCTGTTGGGGGTTTAGCGGGTTTCGGAATTAATGTTATCAGGGCTTCATTAGCATAGCGTGGGAATTCCCCGTAATCCTGAATAGACCGATAGTAATTTAGAAGGGAACTACTTATGGAGAAGGATAAAATCTTATAAAACTCTGGAGAGGAACCATCCGGTCCCGGTGCCGTGCAAGGCCTCAATTTCTGTATGGCCAGAAACACCTCCTGTAATTGTAAGGGCCTATCTAGTTTAGACATCTGGGACTCTGTCAGTCGGGGCATGCCCGCGTCCTCTAGGTAATCCCTCACATCCGGACCCGTGTAGGGGCCTGGGGACTCGTAGAAGGCTTCAAAATAGTCTCGAAAGCCAGTCGAGATATCAACCGACGTTGTTAAAGCCCTTCCCATGGTGCCCTGTATCATAGAGATATACCGAGATCCTTTCCAACTCTTGGTTATAGATGCCAATAATTTCCCAGCTTTATTACCATACTTATAGAATTGGAACTTTCGATAAAATAACAATTTCTTAGTACGTTCATGAATTAGGGAGTTTAATGATATTAATACCGCCTTATAAGCTTCCTTGTTACCCTCTGAAGGGTCCTGCAGTAATACCCGTTTCATTGATCCCAACTGTTGTTCGAGTTGTATAATTTTGTGCGCAATGCGTCGAGTTCTAGTCGAGACATAGGCTATAATATCTCCGCGTAAGACAACTTTAGCAGTATCCCAAAACAAAAGTGGTTGGTCTATATGTTGGGCATTGTTAGTGCGATAATCCTCCCACCTCTCAGTCAAATATTTCTCGAAATGGGGATCTCCATGTAGGTAGGAGGGAAATCTCCAACCTGATCCTGGGCCTACTGGGCCACCCAGTGCAACATCAATCCAAATCATGTTGTGATCTGAGACTTCAAGGGGGCCTATCGTGGCTTCAGAGACCTGAGCAAATAATGTGTTAGAAATTAAGATGTAATCAAGCCTGGAAAAGGAGCCATGGGCTCTGGACTGGTGGGTATAATCTCATTCAATAGGGTGAAGTAATCTCTAAGGATCCACCAATCCCAGCGCTCGACAAAGGTAAGGAATGCCCCTAGTCATTTTCACGGACACCACCCCAGAAGTCCCAGATCGGTCCACACCCGGGTCCATCACCTGGTTCAGGTCGCCTGCCAATACTAAGGGGCCGTCAGGGTCTTGTAAACAAATATTAACCAAATTTTGAAAGTAGGAATGTTGATAACTGTTAGGGCCATATCCCACTAAAAGTCTAAAGGTGCCACCCGGTCCCCGCACCTTCAACAGAAGATAACGGCCCTGAGGGTCACGTCTTAAGACCTGCACTGTACATGGGAGACCCTTACGGATCAATATGGCCACCCCTGCCCTCTTCCCAGGCGACGATGCATAATGTAAGTCACCAACCCAACCTCTCCGGAGTTTCTGATGTTCACTATCTGTAAGCCTAGTCTCTTGTAAGCAAGCTATGTCTGCAGAATGATGTTTCAATTGGGATAGTATTTTAGTACGCTTCACTGGCGATGTTATTCCAGATACATTCCAGGAGATTATACGTAACTTCCTAGCACCCATTAGGACTCCCACCCCTCCTATTAAAGCCACTATGCCATCTAGATTGAAGTGTCCCAGGGCGCCCAGCCTCACCCCAAGACCACACAGACATCTCCCATTCAGACCCCCTAAGCAATGGTAAATCAATGAACAAAGAAACATAAAAAGCCGCATATAAATGAACTTTGCCACCCTGTACCGCTGCTGCCCCCAAATAGCCCCCTACCCCAACCACTCCAACATCCCCAGAAACCAACCCCAGAACCCCCATTTGGGGAGAACTAGTGGCCACAAACATTGTCACCTCCGGGGTCACCCTGACCCTCAAATAGGAGTAGTGCTCATACCCTAAAATTGTCATACGCTTTTCGCTTATGACCTGTAGAGTAACCTTCTATCTATACCCTGTAATCCCCTTCGCTTCCAGGAAGTCATCCAGCCCCATTTTGAAACCCAGTATTGTACTCTGTCCTATTACCTCATTTGGAAGCGTGTTCCAGGTGTCCACCACCCTCTGAGTGAAGAAAAACTTCCTTGCATTCGTTTTGAATCTGTCCCCTCTCAGTTTTTCTGAATGACCTCTTGTTTTTGATGTCCCCGCTAGCCTGAAGAATCTGCCCCTATCTACCTTCTCTATGCCTTTCATGATTTTATACGTCTGTATCATGTCTCTTCTCAGTCTCCGCTTTTCCAGGGTAAAGAGCCCCAGTTTGTCTAACCTTTCGGAATATGAAAGGTTCTCCATTCCTTTTATCATCCTAGCTGCTCTCCTCTGGACCCTTTCAAGCATCGCCATGTCTTTCTTAAGGTACGGCGACCAGTATTGGACACAGTATTCCAGATGTGGTCGCACCATTGCTCGATACAATGGCAGGATAACCTCCTTCGTTCTGGTAGTGATACCTTTTTTGATAATGCCCAGCATTCTGTTTGCTTTCTTTGAGGTCGCTGCACATTGCGCCGCTGGTTTCATTGTTGTATCCACCAATACCCCCAGGTCTCTTTCTAGGGTGCCTTTCCCCAGCACCCTTCCTCCCATCGTATAGCTGTACATGGGGTTCCCTTTCCCCATGTGCAAGACCTTACATTCCTCCACGTTGAAGCTCATCTGCCATCTTTTTGCCCAGTCACACAGTTTGTTCAAGTCGCTCTGTAATTCTTTGCATTCCTCAACAGTTTCTACTCTGTTGGAGAGTTTTGTATCGTCCGCGAACTTGATAACTTCACACTTTGTGCCCATTTCCAGATCATTAATGAATATATTAAACAGCAGCGGTCCCAGCACAGACCCCTGTGGGACACCACTCGTGACCCCTTTCCAGTCAGAGTAGTGTCCTTTTACTACTACCCTCTGCTTCCTATCCGCCAGCCAATTTTGGATCCATCTGTGGACGTCCCCTTCCACCCCGTGGTTCCACAGTTTCTTCAGCAGGCGCTCATGGGGTACCTTGTCAAAGGCTTTTTGGAAATCCAGATATACTATGTCAATGGGGTTACCTTGGTCCAAATGTTTGCTTATCCCCTCAAAGAAATGCAGTAGATTCGTTTGGCACGATCATCCTTTACAGAAACCGTGCTGGCTTGTTCTCATCAGTTTGTTTTTTTCTATATGCTCATTGATACCTTCCCTGATCATTGATTCGACCATCTTCCCCGGAACTGAGGTCAAGCTCACCGGTCTATAGTTCCCCGGGTCGCCTCTCGATCCTTTTCTGAAGATTGGTGTAACATTTGCTATCCTCCAGTCTTCCGGGATTATCCCTGTTCTCAAGGATAGGTTGCATATATGCCTGAGTAACTCCGCTATTTCGTCTCTGAGCTCTTTCAGTATTCTCGGGTGGATCCCATCTGGGCTTGGAGATTTGTCAATTTTTAATCTATCTATCTGCCTGAGAACGTCTTCGAGGCTTACCTCCATGCATGATAATATTCCCTCTTGATTCCCCTTGAAGATTTTTTCCGGTTCCGGCACGTTGGATGTGTCTTCTTTTGTAAAGACCGATGCGAAGAACTTGTTTAGTCTATCAGCCACCTCTTTTTCCTCCTTCACCACTCCTTTCCTGTCTCCCTCATCCAGAGGTCCCACCTCCTCCCTCGCTGGCTGTTTCCCTTTTACATATCTGAAAAATTTCTTGCTTCCTTGGCTAGTCTCTCCTCATATTCTTTCTTGGCTTTTCTGACCACTCGGTGACATTCTTTCTGATGCTTCCTGTGCTCTTTCCAATTTGCTTTAGTTTTGTCCTTTTTCCACTTCCGAAATGATGTTTTCTTGTCTCCTATCACTGTCTTTACTTCATTGTTTATCCATGCTGGGTCTTTAGTCTGATTCTTATTGCATCCTTTCCTAAATCTGAGTACATATAGGTTTTGTGCCTCGCTTACCGTGTCCTTGAGTAGGGACCAGGCTTGCTCCACAGACCGAGCTTTCTTGGAGCTGTTTCTGAGCTTCTTCTTCACCATTTGTCTCATGGCATCATAGTTCCCTTTCTTGAAGTTAAACGCTGTTCCCTTTGTTCTCTTCCCCTTTGGTAATCCTACTTCCACTTGGAACAGTATCATGTTGTGGTCACTGTTTCCTAGCGGTCCCATTACTTCCACTCCCTTTGCAGGTCCTTTTAGCCCGTTGAAGATCAGATCCAGGATCGCTGCCCCTCTCGTTGGAGTCTGGACAAGTTGTTCCATGAAACAGTCTTGGACGGCTTCCAGGAACTCCGTTTCCTTCGTGCATTTTGAATTTACCAAGACGCCAGTCTATCCCGGGATAGTTGAAATCTCCCATAACTATAGTGTTAGCGTTCACGCATTCCCTCTTCAGCTCAGCTACCATTTCTGTATCCTCTGCTTCCGATTGCCCAGGTGGACGGTAGATCAGTCCCATCTTTATCTCGGATCCATTTTTTCCTGGTATTTTAACCCACAATGACTCCAGTTGACCATTTGCCGCTGCTGTATCCACACTAGTTGAGTGAATGGTTTCCCTTATGTACAGTGCTATACCTCCTCCTTTCTGATAAGTCCTATCTTTTAGGTAGAGTTTATATCCTGGCAGTACTATGTCCCATTTGTTTTCCTCGTTCCACCATGTTTCCGTGATCCCTATGATGTCTAGGTTCTCATTTCTGGCCATGACTTCCAATTCCCCCATTTTATTCCTTAGACTCCTTGCATTAGTGTACATGCAGTTCAAGTCCTGGCATTTAGTCTTCCTTGCTGTTTTCCCATGTGCTTCAGTCTTCTTTCTGTCCTCTTCCTGGCCAGCCAACTCCTGAATACTTTCTCCTTTGTCCTCCCTTTGTGGTATGTTTCTATTGCCTTGCCCATGTGGCGTGTTCGCATTTTTTTTTCCTGTGCCTTCCCATCTTCCCGTTCCTTTTCGACTTTCCCTTGTAGTATGTTTATCATGTCCTCCTCTCTCTTCTTCTGTCTCCCCTGTTTTTTCATAACCTGATGTTGTCCACATGTGTCTGCCCAGCATTCTTCCCCCTCAGTACCTTCACTGGGTACTGTCTCCCGAACCGTCGATATCAGGTCGACTGTCGGCTTTCCCCTTCTGCTTAGTTTAAAGCTTTCTCTATCGCTCTTCCGATGTTATTTGCTAGTTGTCTAGTTCCCGCTGTGCTCAGGTGTAGACCATCCTTCTTGTAGAGCTTGTTCTTTCCCCAGAACGCTGTCCAGTTCCTCACGAAGAGAAATCCCTCTTCCTCACACTATCTCCTCATCCACGCATTTATTGATTGTAGTTCTGTCTGCCTCTTCGTTTCTGCCCTCGGTACTGGCAGGATCTCTGAGAAGGCTATCCTCTGGGTCCTCATCTTCAGTTTCCTTCCTAGGATCTTGAACTGTTCAGTCAGTGCATTCTTGCTGTAGTCTCTCCTGGTGATGTCGTTCGTCCCGACATGGACTATCACTGCTGTCTCTTCCGTCTCTGCTCCCTCCAGGATTCTTTCAATTCTGTCAACGACATCCTTCGTTCTTGCTCCTGGGAGACAGGTCACTAGCCGATCCTCTCTCCCTCCTGCTAAGTGACTGTCTACTTGCCTTAGGATTGAATCTCCCACCAGGATTGCAGGTTTCCCCTTTTTCAGCCTCCGTTGCGGTCGCAGGTCTGTGTCCCTGGTGTTCTTCGTTTCTTCTCGCTCTAGGCACTGAGCGTGTTCCTCCTCTTCCTGCAGCAAAATTCCCCCGTGGGTATCTTCTAACTCGATGTCAGTGGCTTCTTGTCTTCTGCTCCGTATGTCCTCCTCGCTACTGCGCTTCTCGTAGTCCTGCTCTTCCACTCTCCTGTAGGCATCTTCAATGAACTTCTCGAGCTCCCTGACCTGTTCCTCAATGCGCCCCTCTCGCGTGTGATCTTCATCTGTCTGGAAGGGGTCTTCTAAGGTGTAGAGTCCCTCCAGTTCCTGGATCCTCAACTTCAGGTGGCTGACTTCACTCTTCAAGCTCTTCAGTTCCTGACAACGCCCGCACACATATGACTGCAACCCGGAGGGGAGGTAGTCATACATGTGGCAGTCCGTGCAGTACACTGGGAAGCTCATCTTCTGTGTTCCATCAGCGTCCATTCTTGTCTGCCCTTTAGGAGTCCTGGTTCTAGTATGTTCACTCCTGCGCCTGGCTCTTCCTTACCTTCTTCGTCTTCCGCTCCCCTTTGCTTGTGCGTGTGTGGTGTTTGCCTTGTATTTGCCTTCTCCGCTTGCTCGTGTATTTGTGTTTTTCCTTGATTCCGCCTTATCTTGTCCTGCTGTGCTTGTTGCTGTCCTTGTGTATGTGCTCACGTGTTCTACTTGCTTGGCCTGCCTCTACTTTATTTTCTGCCCGTGCTTCTTGTTTTCTGCCCCTGCTTCTATTCTTTGGTGCCTTCCTAGCCTGTCGTTTCCCTTTATATGTGGTCCTCCCTGGGCCTACTCTGTCCTTTGTTTGTTGCCCCTACGCCTTTCTTGTTCGTATGTGCACGTGGATATGTCCTTACCTTGCTTGTTTTCTTATCTTGGGGTCCTCAGATGTAGCGACCCGGCCCTTCTTAAGGCCCTTCGCAAAGGCGCTCTCGCTAAGGTGAGCGCCTTTGCCGCGCGCCGAACGGCGGTGCGCCGTTGGCTCCCTTCCTCTTAAGGAGGAGCCCGGCCAATGACGCTGCGCTGACGTGGTGGGCGGAGCCTCCTCTCGCCGCTACCCGCTCTGCTGAAGCTGCTCTCCTGCTCCCCTGTACCGGCTTCTCTCTCCTCGGCTTCTCTCTCCTCTGCCTCTGCTTCTTCGCCGCTGCCTACACGCGGCTCCGCGAAGGAAACAGTGCACAAACCACAAGCGCCGCGGCTCCCTTCCTCTTAATGTCGGGATAATGGTACAGCTTGGAATGGCATGCCCTAGCCATGGAAAAAAAAAAAAGGCCGACACCTCCTTAACACCAGCGGCTGCCAAATCAAACAGATGCTTGAAGACAAAACCCACCCATCACTGGGGAGAGAAGTGTGCTTGGTGACCTGTGCCACAGAGGAATCCACTTTCAGGGAAGCAAAGCACTTATTAAAAGGCATCCACCAAGGTATAAAGCACAAATATCGGTAAGAATCCAAATAAGGTCAGCATGATCAGGAAAAAAGGCAAGATTGTAGCCCCTGGTCACTCATAAGGGAACATTCTGTGGTGACAGGCTGCTTGGACTGCAGCTTTAATCTCAGTGGAGAGATTCAGAGATCAAATCCACAAGATGCATGCGCTTGAAAGATTTGTGCACAGTAGGATTCTCCTCCAAATCAGGGGCTCCACACCTATCCTGATCCTGGAAATCCACCAGATCGGCCACATCTGTAGCCGCCGCAGTGCTGCCCTGCGAAAGCAGAGGCATGGAAAACATATTGGGCGCAACCACGGGCACTACCGACTTACCTGCTGGCACCCCCCCAAGGAGGCAAGATAGAAGACCCTGATCCACCGGAGCAGGGGTCCCTGTTACTGGCACCGAGTCTGGCGGAAGGGAAACAGGCAGAGACTTTCTAACCAAGTATGCTTGATAAAGCATATTAACGAAACCCAGGGAAAACCCATCCTCCACAGTGGAAGCTGAACCCTGCGCACCAGGTTTGGACTTTTTGGAGGATTTACAGGGTTTCATTCCTGCGACACGCTTGCATTTTTCCATAACATCGCCTGCACACTCCCCAGGGCCTCCCGACACCATTTTCGTGGGAGTCAGGACAGAAGGCGTAAAAGAAAGCATACAATCGACAAAAATGGACACAGCAGAGACAACCAACAAGCTAGAATCGCTATGGGTTAAAATACTGGGAAGGAAAGGGCCTGAAATAAAGATGGGCCTATTCTATCGTCCACCCGGGCAAACCGGAGATATCGATGAAGAAATGGAAGCCGAGATGAAGCGAGAATGCAAAAGCGGTAACACGGTTATTATGGGAGACTTCAACTACCCCGGGATAGACTGGAGTCTTGGAAGCTCAAAATGTGCTAGGGAGACAGAATTTCTGGAGGCTATACAAGATTGTTTCATGGAGCAGCTTGTTAGAGAACCAACGAGAGGAAATGCCACTCTGGATCTAATCCTAAATGGGTTAAGGGGACCTGCAAAGGAAGTGGTGGGACCGTTGGGAAAAAGCGATCATAACATGATCAAGTTCAAGGATGAGGTAGGAATACTGAAAGGAAAGAGAACTATAGCGACAACTTTCAACTTCAGGAAAGGAAACTACGAAGCAATGAGGGAAATGGTAAGGAAGAAACTTAGGAACACTTCCAAAAATGGCAAACGGTAGAACAGGCCTGGACTTTTCTCAAGAACATGGTGAGCGAGCCGCAAAATCTGTATATCCCCAGATTCAGAAAGGGGTGCAAAGAGTGTTGAACAAAAGACCCGGCGTGGATAACTAAAATAGTGAAGGAAGCGATAGGCAATAAGAAAAATTCATTCAGGAAATGGAAAAAGAACAAAACTGAGAGGAACTGGAAAGAGCACATGAAGTATCAAAAAGAATGTCACTGAGTGGTTCGAAAATACAAAAGAGAGTATGAAGAGAGGCTAGCCAGGGAAGCACGAAATTTCAATCGTTCTTTAGATATGTTAAAGGGAAGCAACCAGCTAAGTAGAAGGTGGGACTGCTGGACAACAGAGACAGGAAGGGAGTGGTGAAGGAGGAGAAAGAATTGGCAGAAAGACTTAACAGGTTCTTTTTGTCTGTATTTACAAACGAAGACACATCCAACATACCGGAACCTGAGCAATTCTTCAATGGAAATCAAGCAGAAAAATTAACATCCATGAAGGTGAGCCTTGAAGATGTACGCAGGCAGATAGAAAAACTAAAAACTGACAAATCCCCGGGTCCGGACGGAATCCATCCAAGGATTCTGAAGGAATTAAAGGAGGAGATAGCGGAACTACTGCAGCAAATTTGCAATCTATCCCTGAAAACAGGCATGATCTCGGAGGACTGGAAGATAGCCAACGTTACACCCATCTTTAAAAAGGAATCAAGAGGTGACCCGGGAAACTACAGACCGGTGAGTCTGACCTCGGTTCCGGGGAAAATGGCGGAATCACTGATAAAAGAAAATAATCGATGAACATTTTGAAAGAAACAAACTTCTGATAACCAGCCAACATGGTTTCTACAAGGGGAGATCATGCCTAACAAACTTATTGCACTTCTTTGAAGGAATTAACAAATGGATGGACAAAGGAGACCCCATAGACATCATATATCTAGATTTCCAAAAAGCCTTTGACAAGGTGCCCCATGGACGCCTACTCCGGAAACTGAAGAACCATGGGGTGGAAGGAGACGTACATAGATGGATCAGAAACTGGTTGGCGGGTAGGAGTGAAGGACCACTACTCGGACTGGAGGAGGGTCATGAGTGGGGTCCCGCAAAGCTCGGTGTTCGGGCTGCTGCTATTTAATATATTCATAAATGATCTAGAAACAGGGACGAAGTGTGAGATAATAAAATTTGCGGACGACACCAAACTATTTAGTGGAGCTTGGACTAAAGAGGACTGCGAAGAATTGTAAAGGGACTTGAACAAACTAGGGGAATGGGCGACGAGATGGCAGATGAAGTTCAACGTTGAGAAATGTAAATTATTACATGTGGGAAACAGAAACCCGAGGTACAACTATACGATGGGAGGGATGTTATTAAATGGGAGTAACCAAGAAAGGGACTGGGGGGGTAATGGTGGACATGACAATGAAGCCGATGGCACAGTGCGCAGCGGCCGCTAAGAAGGCAAAGAGAATGCTAGGCATAATCAAGAAGGGTATTACAACCAGAACGAAAGAAGTTATCCTGCCATTGTATCGGGCGATGGTGCGTCCGCATCTGGAGTACTGCGTCCAATATTGGTTGCCGTACCTTAAGAAGGACATGGCGTTACTTGAGAGGGTTCAGAGGAGAGCGACATGTCTGATAAAGGGGCTTGAAAACCTTTCATACGCTGAGAGATTGGAGAAACTGGGTCTCTTTTCCCTGGAGAAGAGGGGATATGATAGAGACTTACAAGATCATGAAGGGCATAGAGAGAATAGAGAGGGACAGATTCTTCAAACTTTCGAATAATAAAAGAACAAGACGGCATTTAGAAAAATTGAAAGGGGACAGATTCAAAACAAATGCTAGGAAGTTCTTCTTTACCCAACATGTGGTGGACACCTGGAATGCGCTTCCAGAGGGCGTTATAGGGCAGAGTACGGTTCTGGGGTTCAAGAAAGGATTGGACAATTTCCTGCTGGAAAAGGGGATAGAGGGATATAGATAGAGGATTACTGAACAGGTCCTGGACCTGTTGGGCCGCCGTGTGAGCGGACTGCTGGGCACGATGAACCTCAGGTCTGACCCAGCAGAGGCATTGCTTATGTTCTTAGGACCCTGAAACCGTCGGCACAATGCACGGCAGTGGCAAGAAAGCAAATAGAATGTTAGGCATGATAAAGAAAGGAATCATGAGTAGATCGGAGAAAGTTATAATGCCGCTTTATAGAGCAATGGTCAGACCACACTTGGAATACTGTGTCTAACATTGGTCTCCCAATCTAAAGAAGGATATAAAACTGCTGGAGAGGGTGCAGAGACGAGCAATGAAGCTAATAAAAGGTATGGAGAACTTGGAATATGAGGAACAACTTAAGAGACTGGGATTGTTCTCCCTTGAGAAAAGGAGACTGCGAGGGGATATGATTGAGACTTTCAAAATACTGAAAGGAATCGACAAATAGAACAGGAAAAAAAATTATTTGCAATGTCCAATGTGACATGGACAAGAGGACATGGACTGAAGCTTAGGGGGAACAAGTGCAGGACAAATATCAGGAAGTTCTGCTTCATGCAACGAGTGGTGGACACCTGGAATGCTCTCCCAGAGGTTATTGCGGAATCCACCGTTTTAGGATTTAAAAGCAAACTAGATGCACATCTCCTTACGAGAGGCATAGAGGGATATGGGCGACTAAAATTACGCCAGGTGTACACCTGGCTGGGCCTCCGCGTATGCGGATCGCCGGGCTTGATGGACCGTAGGTCTGATCCGGAGATGGCAGTTCTTATGTTCTTAAGACAATTCCTTGGAGTTTGAAGGCACCAAATCCAGGCCAGCCTCGAACCCCTCACAGGCCACAGCACACTTGGAATATGGCTGCACATCCGATAGCCATCCATGACATCCTGCTTGGGGGGGGGGGGGTTAGGTCATCTATGTAGTTTTCTTTCAAAAATGAATCTGGCAATTATAAGAAAATATCTTTAAAAATCAAACCTGGAAAAATCCAAGATGGCCACCAAGGGCCTATTTTGACTAAAAATAGCCCAGAAAAACCACAAAGAAACCTTAAAAACCAAACCTGGAAAAATCCAAGATGGCCACCAAGGGCCTATTTTGACTAAAAATAGCCCAGAAAAACCACAAAGAAACCTTAAAAACAACAATTTTAGGATTTTAGGGATAGGGGGTAGGACATGTAGGGAAATCCCTCTTTAAAGACCTCCCAAATCTCTGATTCAAGCTTTCAGCTGGTACTCACAGAAACATGTGCTGACAGGAAAACACTGCAGACAGAGCTGAAACAGAACACATGGAGTTCCTCTGCCTCAACTTGCTGGAAAGCTGAGCTTTGAATCTTTTGACTGCTCCACTGCTCTGATGTCCACGGCTGGTCACCTCCACCACCCTGCGCAGCATGTCTGGTGGATGAACGCAGTCTGGCCCCGATCCCGCCTCCACAGAACCATGAAAACTGCAAGTCGACCCACTAGCAGCCAAACCTGGGGTGAGCTAGCTAAACCCTGATCTGACGTGCAGGCTGTCCAGAGGGCTTACTGACAAGCAGGGAACCCTCCAGAAGCAGACTTTTCCCAAAGGTCTGCAATCTTCCACAGTAGGAGCTGTCCTCGCAAGAAACCTCTGCAGCACAAGGGCGAAAATAGCGAACACAAAAACTGAAATTACACGAAATAAAACACGGGCAGAAAAGACAAGCTCCTAGAGCCTGGCTTGTTGGAAGACAAACTGATGTTCACAGGAACAGTGATGAGGTAACAGTGGGAGAGGTTTAAGCCTCTGAAGTTTGAGGCTTCCTACAAAGTCCTGGCAGGTAGAAGGAAATAACTATTCCGGGACCAGTGAAGTGGGATTGTACAAGAAATTAGTATTAAATAGGGCTGAAAACCTTAAGAACTTGTTATCTGCCTAGAGGAGCCATAGCTGATGCATCAGGGCACATAATTGTGACTGTTACTGCTACTAAGATGAGGGTGGCCACACTTGAGTTTGAACCTGAGTTGAGGGAAGAAGTGACATTGCAGGAAGAAGCTAAAACACTGTAGTTGGAAAAAAATGAGCTAGAGTAAGAAAAGAAGCTTCTGGGAAACTATAAGAATATAATGGAAGAACAGGTGCAGGGGCAAAAAAAATGAAGAGCTGGAAAAGGATACTGCAAAGAATTAGAAGAAAAATAAAAAGCATAAAACTATGATTACCATCATCATTACCATTATAATAATAATAAAGGCTCCTAAAAATTTCTACCTGGATCCCAAATTTTCATAAATTAATTTTCTTACTCTCAGCACTAACCAATTAGGCCTGGCTACTGTGTCTGCATAAAAGGGGAAGAACCCTACAATTTACAAGACTAAAATATATGATAATCAGGTTAGCAAATAAAGTTGTTTCCTCACAGAGGTCAAATACATGGCATGCAAATGCTATAAACCAGCAGCTTGTTCTGATGATTTTATCTGAAGAGATTCACTTTCTAGAATTTTCCTCACACTTTGGACTTTTCTGCCACGTCACCTATAAATACATACAGTTTAAAGAAGGTTGTGCCCAGCTGTAGAAGCAACACATGGGGCAATCTATGCTCATGGACAATCAGAACGCCTTCTACTGTTCGTCTCATTCCAATCTTATCAAACTCTTCCCTCATGCGCTGGAACCGGGCTGCCACTGAACTATCCTTCTCATAGAGAGGCTCTTTAGTGCCAAAAGTATAGTTTGTGAGAGGATACCTGTAACAAAATAAAGCAAATTATTAAATACTAAGATTTGACAAAATAACATTTTCCACATTATCATCAAATGACAAAAAAAGAAGTCTTTTACCACTGATAACGCATCTTGTCTCAGAATTTACACTAGAGAGCCGCACGGGGACGATGGGAACCCCGCGGGTTCCCCCCTTGGGCTGCAGGGATCCCGTGGGGGCACCCCTTGTGGTCTCGGGGATCCTGCATGGTTGGGAGGCAGCTCGAGCCGAGTGGCTCGACTTCTTTTCCTGCCCTCCTGCAGTGCTTCCAGCACGCCACAGGTAGCCGACCCAGAAGTCTTCCCCCGACGTCAGAGCTGATGTCGGAGGCAAGGCTTTGCGTCAGCCACGTGGAGCGTGCAGGGCCGGCTGCCCTGCGAAGAAGTGCAGCACCCGGGAGAGGTACATTCTTGAGGGAGCTCAGTGCACTTTCAGTATAGTTTTAGGATGTCTTCCATTTAAAACAAAGAATTAGTTTGATGAAAGAAAGATATATAATCTGATTTTTCAGAACATGAGATCCACAAACAGACTGGAAGGGGTGATGGAAAAATTATGTTCTTACCTGTTAATTTTCTTTCCCTTAGACGCAGCAGATGAATCCAGAGACCAATGGGATAGCTCACATCTACCAGCAGGCGGAGATAGAGAAACTGATTAACAGGTGGTCCTATTGGCTGGCACTCCTCCTGTATCTCCAGTATAACTCCTTGCCCAAGTATCCGTAACCATCAATAGGCATAGCATGTAAAAAACATCTTTCCCATAACAAATCTCAAAAGCCAATAATACAGAATACAACCATCAATAATAACAAACTTCGAAAGTTGGAAAAGAAAAAACCGACAGACAATATCCAGAAAGGGTTGGGCTCTGGATTCATCTGCTGCGTCTAAAGGAAAGAAAATTAACAGGTAAGAACATAAACTTTTCCTTCCTTAGCAACAGCAGCAGATGAATCCAGAGACCAATGGGATGTAGCAAAGTAATCCTCAATCTGGGTGGGAAGCAAATGCCGCCTCCACAACAACCGAAGCACTAAACGCATCTACCGCATGCGCCCCCACATCCAACAGTAATGCTAAGAGAAAGCACTCTCGGAAGACCAAGTAGCCGCGAGACAAAACTCCTCCAAGGAAAAAACCTCTGGACCGAGTCCAAGAAGTAGCCATCGTTCTGGCGGAATGGTGATGAAGTTCTTTCAAAAATAGTGAAAAATAAGAAAAAAGATTAACCAATATTAACAAGATGCTCAAAAAGGTTAAGCAACCAGGAGATTAGTTACATGAAGGAAAGAATCTCAGAATTGACACTCCGTGGATCATAATGATGAAAAAGACTATAAAGATAATAGAGTTTATTGGTGGCCCAATGTTCAAGACAGTGATAAGACTCAAGGTTCGGGACCTATGACATCTACAAATAGATCTCCTGGATCTAGAAATGATAGTTCTGCCAGTAGATCAGTTTCCTCCTCTACTAGCAATAGTTCAGATCCTTTTTTATCCAAAAGAAACATGCAAAGCAGAAAAGGAAGAGGGATAAACAGATGGAACCAAAGAGGTTGGCCACGGACAAGATCTCAACAAGAATAACTCAGACACCTATTGTAAATTTGTGAAATAGAGTTCTCACTATACATGAAGAACAGTTACTTGATTGTGGTCTTTCTTTTGTGCCCTCCAAAGACTTTGATAGTTTTCAGTTCAATATTGATTTAGAGAAATTAAAAATTTACAAATAAAATTATTTTTTCAACAGAGCGATAATTGTTTTAATAGATCTATTATGCAACCACATTCTAACTGGTGTCCGCTAGGTCCACTTGATGACACGTTAATGGTGTTTAAACAAAAGATTCTAATGGATATTAAAGCAGCCCATATATCACAACTTAAAGGCTTTAACAATCTGAATAAAGATCAGAGGAAAGCTATACATGATTTAGCCAATGATGAAAGTATTGTCATCAAGAAAGCCGATAAGGGCGGCGCTGTAATTATATTAAATAAAGACGACTACAAGACAGAAGCTCTTAGACAGTTAACAGATACAACAGTTTATCAATTGATTAAACTAGATTCTACAAAAAAGAATTCAGAAGACTATCAAGAAATTAGTCAAAGAGGGGACAGATGAAGGTTTCCTAACTAAAAAAGATGCAAGATTTCTGCATACTGTAAATCCAAAGGTTCCAGTAATGTATTTTCTACCAAAAATTCACAAAAGTCTTGTTTCGCCTCCTGGACGTCCGATCATCTCTTCCCGGAATTCTCTCTTAGAGCCATTGAGCAAATTTGTTGACTTTTTCCTTAAAGATATTGTTATGCAGAGTGACACATTTATTAAAGACACTGCCCATTTTCTAAGAATATTGTCATCAGTTTCAGCTGATGACTTTCCGTTTATGATGGTAACTTTAGATGTCACGTCACTCTATATAGCAATTCCGCAAGACTCTACATTACAAATTGTTAAAGAAGCTCTTTTATCCTCTCCTAGACCTTTTCTAGTACCTCTGGATTTTCTTTTGAACCTAACAAGATTAGCGATGAAAGAAAATTTTTTCATTTTTGAGAAAGATATGTATCTGCAGCTTTCAGGCGTTGCAATGGGCACAACCTTTGCACCATCAATCGCTAATTTGTATATGATAAACTTTGAAAAGATTTGGATAAAAAATTCACCATTCAGTAGTAAAATTTATTCTTGGCATAGATACATTGACGACATATTTTTATTGTGGAAAGGTAGTACGAGTGAACTTGCCTCTTTTACAACATGGCTTGATTCGTGTGAGAATAATCTAAAATTTTCAGTCACATCATCAATGGAATCTATTCACTTTTTGGATGTTGATATTACTCAAATTAACAATATGTTCTTCACTAAAGTTTTTACCAAGGATACTGATAAAAATACTCTGCTGAAATTTGACAGTTGTCACCCGAAACAACTCAAAGAAAGTCTGCCTTTTTCTCAAATGGTCAGGATTCGAAGAAACTGTTCTGACCTACATGAGTTTAAAAGACAATCGAAGTCTTTACGAGAAAAATTTTTGTCCTGAGGGTATCCCAACTATGTAGTGGATAAAGCAAGGCATCGTGCTAAATATTTAAATAGAGAACATCTTCTGGATAAACAGAGAAAGAATGTTTTAGAAGAGGAGATTGAAACATGCATTTTGAGATTTTGCTCAAAAAGCAAGACGATAACACAAATTATCAGAAATAATTGGGACATTGTGAGATTACATCCATTGTTTGAACAGAAGAAACTTAGGGTCACTTTCTCTAGACATTCTAACTTAAAAGAAATTTTAAGTCCATCTATGCTCAAAACATCAAGAAAAACAAACATGATTAAGGGTCATTTCAAATGCCTTTCCTGCACAGACTAAGATTTTTGTTAATCCTTCTGACAACATTGAATATAATTTAAATTTTTTAACTAACTGCAGAACGACATTTGTTGTTTATGTCATCATTTGCCCTTGCAAAATGCTTTATGTAGGCATGACCACTAGGGATTTGAAGACTTGGATGTATGAACATAAATCCAATCTGAAACGTGAGAGATGTTCAGAAGTTATAGTTGAACACTGTGCGGCACACAATCATTCATACAAAGATCTCCGCTGTCTCGTCATCGATCATGAACCTTCTAATATAAGAGGAGGTGACCGAGTGAAACGGCTCAAACAACGTGAGCTTAGATGGATTTATCGCTTAAAAACAATGCATCCTTTTGGTCTTAATACTATTTTGGACTGGTCAGTTTTCATCTAATATAATTCTCATTTTATTTAGTATATTTATATCCGGATCTGTTGTTTGAAAAGTATTGGGAACATTTGAACCATTCACAACACGAGTATGTAGTAAATTCTACTGCGCATGTGTTGGCGTTCAGTCGATAAAACCGCCATTTTATTACATTGCTTTGTGCTAGTATATTTCCATTGGTAGAGCTACATGTAAGTTCTTATAACAAAATGAACAAATTATTGCTTATTTATGAAATTTTTGACATATAACCCCCCTTTTTAATGTTTTTAGCACCAGCCTGACTTTAAAAACCCTGAAGAAGCCGCCTTGCAGCGGCGAAACGGGTTCCCGTTGGACTATATTGAAGGGGCTATAGCTATTTTTGGACATAAGCTAAAAGATAAGTGCTTCTGTCTTTCTCAATTATCATAAGATTATTTGCACAGAGCATTTGCACTTTAATTAGATAAGGATGAAGTGTGTTTGTAGCTTTTTGCACAATTGAGTTTTTCTACACATGTTGCTTATAAAAGTCAATAGAAAAATTAAATTTATAAAAAAAACCCTAAAATCTCCCAAAAAAAAGTGAACATATTTTTAAAGTAGTAACTTATTTACAATAATTTTTTGAAGTGTTTTAACTAAACACATTAACAATATCAAGGTTTTGGATCTATGAAAGATACTCCTGCCACAATTCCTTACTTGGATAATTTCATTATGATCCACGGAGTGGCAATTCTGAGATTCTTTCCTTCATGTAACTAATCTCCTGGTTGGTTAACCTTTTTGAGTATCATGAAGTTCTTTCGCCAACCGCTTTCCTGCCATCAAGCAAGCGTAAAGAATGTCCTCCTGGACCCATCGAGTGATGGAGGCTTTGGACGCCGCCATACGTTTGAGGCGTCCCGTGAAGAATACAAAAAGGTGATCTATAACAAAAAGTCGTTAGAAACCTAGCTCGCAGAGAACGCTATGCACTTTCAAAAAAATGCAGTGAATAAAAGCACGTCTCCCCATTTCTCCTCCCAGGAAGAAGGAAGGAAAAGAGAGAGTGTCATAAAAGAAAGGATGACACCTCCTTAGAAAGAAATTGTGGTACCATCCGAACTGACACCACAGATTTCGTAAATCAGAAATAGGAATCCCCGCCAAACAAGGCTTGCAACTCAGAAAACCGCCAAGCTGAAGCCATGGCCACAAGAAACCCCGTGTTCAACGGCACAGCCCTTTAGAGTCTCAAAAGACAAGGATGAAATGAAGCCATCGGTAAACTGCGAAGAAGTACCTTAAGACTGTACTCCGGACAGGGCTTTCTAAGAGGTGTACAAATATACCGTACTCCGTTTAGGAGCTGAATTACATGAAGCTGAGAAGTAATCGAAGAGCAATATACCTAGCCCTTGTAATAAGCTAAGAATGGCACTTGAAGCTGAAGGGAATTGAACGCTAAGCCCTTGGCAATACACTTGTGCCAAAAAAGAACTCTGGAAGGGTGCAAATGTTGAGAAGTACCCAAGAAAGGAAAAACCTACAAAAGGAAGCAGAAGCCACAGGTGAAGACGTCTGTATCGCCTGGATAAGAGAAGAAACAACTTGCTTCGCATAACCCTTACACGTCAGCCAAATCCCGGCTCCCTCAACGGATTTCTAGTCATAAAACTTAGCCTCAATAAAATATCCATTCCTTAAACGTATGTTGACCGAACCCACAGTACTAAGACTCTCAAACAGAACCTGAAATTCAAACAACAGTAAAAAACACATACATACTCACAAGCTTGTTGTTAGGGCCGGTTGAAGCCAGTTAGAGCTGGATGTGCAGCACTAACAGAGCAGAATTTAGCAACTGTGATCTCCCTTTTTTTTTTTTAAGCAGAGAGGGGAAAGAAGAAAAAATTGAGACCCAGTCAGACCCTCTATCATTGGAGGGAGGGTGAGGCAGGAACCTGGGGGGGCCCAGGTGTAACCCCTAAAGCCGGCACCGTTCAGCCGGACATCCCTGTCTCACTGAAGAGAAACCTCAACAGGAGAAAATAAAGTTCGAGTCACAGCCAGAATTCAGGAGCTATTTGAATAGCAACCATCACCTGCTGGGAGATAGAGCATACTGGAGATACAGGAGGAGTGCCAGCCAATAGGACCACCTGCTAATCAGTTTCCCTATCTCCGCCTGCTGGAAGATGTGTGCTATCCCATTGGTCTCTGGATTCATCTGCTGCTGTTGCTAAGGAAAGGATAAATGTTGGGTTTGGGCGAAAGATCAGAAAGGGATAAATGCTGGAACATGGTAGAAGGAACCAATGGACAGCAACAGAATAATTTGCAGGAGACAGGAAAGTAGAAAAAAGAAACTGGGACTAACTTGATGGAAAAATAAGTCTCCAGACAACAAAAGTAAAAAATGGAATTTATTGACTAAAATATGTTAGCTTTTGATAATGTATATAGCAGATGTCTTTGTATTGTATTCAAAAGAAAAGGAAATGCATCTGGTTTTATTTCTACAGTGTTGAAGTACTTTCTGACCCTTGTTGTGGCTGGTGGGGATCCCCAAGCACCACCAGCAGAGGACCTCCTCTTGAGATGGCCAGAATCCCATCCACCAAGTGCAGCAGTCACTGGTAGCATCCATGAGCCACCGAGGTGCCAGCATCTGTGACTCAGGGATACTATTTGCTGCCTGCCAAGCTTGGTAAAAGGGATCCCCGGCCAACTGCAGAGGAAGTCCTCTGCTGACAGCTTGGGGGTCCTCATCAGCTGAGTATTTATATTTTATATTTACATTAGAGGCTCTGGTAGAAACCCGTTTACAAAGTATGTATTCTTCCCAATTAATATTTCTAAATTAATAAAGTGTCTTTGCTTATTTGTAAATGGGTCTCTATCAGAGCCTTTAATTCAGTAACATAATTAAAATAAATAACTACTTCTGAAGTTTATAGGGACGGGCGGGGATGGATTTGATTCCAGTGGGGATGAGCGGGATTTCTGTACCCGCGCAACTCTCTAATTTACACATGCCATTCATTAATCAATGTTCCTTATCAGTAGCAAGTATTCTCTGAAGACAGCAGGACACATTATCACACATGGGCATCACTACCAAAAGCAGCCTGGCAGAGATACTTACCAGCTTTCCTTTACTTGCAGAAAATTTTGGTAGTATCCATCATGCATACACTCAACCTTCCTGCTCACTGTCCTCACACGGGACCAAGAAAGTCCAATGGTATAACAACTCCTAGGGAAGGTATTTGTTTATTTAAAATCTCATTATCCTGCCCATCCAAAGATCCAGGTGCCTTACAAATGAACACACAATCAAAAATGAACAATTCACAAAGTATCATAGAAACCATTACCAATGACAATTAGTTTCAAACATAAAAAAACAGTTAAGTTATTCAGTAAAAAAAACCCAAAAACCAATTACTTAATAGTAAATACAAATTAAGAAAAAAAAAAAAAAAAGCCCATTAGAATAAATGGAATTTCAACTGTTTTTGAAGAGAAAGTATTGATGCAATATGGAAAAATTATGTTCTTACCTGTTAATTTTCTTTCCTTTAGACACAGCAGATGAATCCAGAGACTAGTGGGATAGCACACATCGACCAGCAGGTGGAGATAGAGAACTAATTAACAGGTGGTCGTCTTGGATGATACTTCTCCGGCAGCTTCAGTATTGCTCCTTACCCAAGCACCCTGAACCAGAAAAAAGTCTCAGAATGCAAAAAACTTATTTCCCATAACAAATTCCAAAGATATCAATGCAGAACACAACTACCAACCAGAACAAAACTTCTGAAACATGCAAAAGAGAAACCAACAGCCAATATTCAGAAAAAAGAGCGGGGCACTGGATTCATCTGCTGCATCTAAAGGAAAGAAAATTAACAGGTAAGAACATAATTTTTCCTTCCTTAGCAACGGCAGCAGATAAATACAGAGACTAGTGGGATGTAGCAAAGGAATCCTCAAACTGGGTGGGAAGCAAAAGCCACCTCCGCAATGACCGAAGCACCGAAAGCAGTGTCCGCACGCGCAGCCACGTCCAACCAGTAATGTTTTGAAAAGGTATTCTTAGAAGACCAAGTAGCTACACGACAAATCTACTCCAAGGAAAAGCCTCTAGACTCAGCCCAGGAAATAGCCACTACTCTAGTGGAATGAGCATGAAGACCTGCCGGTAAACACTTCCTCGCCACCAAATAAGTGGAAGCAAAGGTCTCCCTGATCCACCTAGAAATGGACGCCTTGGATGCTGCCACACCTTTGTTGCATACTGCAAACAGCACAAAGAGGTGATCCGAACGTCAAAAGTCATTAGTAACCTTAAGATAGTGAAGATTCCTACGCACATCCAGGAAACGGAGCGAAGAAAAGTGTGCCCCCCAATCCTGCTTCCGAAAAATAGGAAGGAGAGACTGGTTGACATGGAAGGAAGAGACAACCTTTGGAAGAAACGATGGTACAGTCTGAATCGAGACCCCCGAATCCGAAATGCTTAAAAAAGGGTCCCTGCATGACAACGCCTGCAACTCAGAAACTCGCCGGGCTGAAGCCATAGCTACAAGAAACACAGCTTTCAACGTGACATCCTTTAGATTCGCAGTGGACAAAGACTCAAATGGAGCCTTCTGTAAGCCACCAAGGACTACCTTAAGGCTCCACTCCGGACAGAGCTTCTTTATAGGTGGACAAATATGCTGTACCCCTTTCAGAAATCGAACTACATCAGGCTGAGCCGCAAGGGAAGAACGAGCCACGTGGCCTCTGTAACAAGCAATTGCCGCTACTTGAACTTTAAGAGAATTGTAAGCCAAGCCCTTGGTAACTCCATCTTGTAGAAAGGCTAGAATGTTAGCTAAAGAAGCATGGAAAGGAGAAATACCCTGATTACTGCACCAAGAATCAAACACCCTCCATACTCTAGCATAAGACGCAGAAGTAGATCTCTTTTTCACTTAGAGAAGGGTAGAAATAACCTGCTATGAATAACCCTTATGTCTCAGTCGCTACCTTTCAAGAGCCAGGCCGTAAGACCAAAGTGGCACGGATTTTCCATGTTGATCGGACCCTATTGAAGTAAGTCCGGAGTCACCAGAAACCGCAACAGTTCGCCCGCTGAGAGACTCATTAGATCTGCATACCACGGCCGGTGCGGCCAGTCCGGAGCTACCAATATCACCGAGCCCTGAAACCGAGCTACACGATGGAGCACATGACCTATCATCGGCCAAGGGGGAAACACATAAAGAAGAGAACCAAGAGGCCAAAACCGAGTTAACGCGTCCACCCCCTCCGACTCCCGCTCCCTGTGCCTGCTGAAGAACTGAGAAGCTTTTCATTTCAGGACGAGGCCATGAGGTCTATTTCTGGAATGCCCCAGCGCTGCACCAGCAGCTGGAATGCTGCCGTGGAGAGATCCCATTCTCTGGGATCCAGAAGATTTCTGCTGAGGAAGTCCACCTGAACATTTGCTTGTCTGGCAATGTGAGCCGCCGATAGAAGAGGAAGATGAGCTCCCGCCCACTGAAGCACAACCATTGCCTCGCTCACCAACTGAGGACTGCTGGTACCCCCCTGCCTGTTTATATATGCCACTGCCGTGACACTGTGCGAAAAGACCCTGGTCGGCTGATTCTGAATCAAGGCCTGAAACGCCAGAAGTGCCAGCTGGATCGCCTGCAACTCCAGCAGATTGATGGAGTACTGAGCCTCGTCCTGAGACCAGACCCCCTGCGCTGTGTGAGCTCGCGCATGAACACTTTGACAGCTGGGGCATGTGCTGCAAGCCACCGCTCGCGCCTGAAGAGTTAGGAAGCCGCGCCGCGTGCTGTAGAATGCTGCCACGGATCAGAAATCACGGCGGCAGGGATCACGCCGTTTTAAAAGCGCATGCGCGGGTAAGGTTTTTATTATATAGGATATATATATATATATATATTTTAAAAGTTTTGAAAAAATTCAAGATGGCCACCATGGGTGCTGATTTTGCCCTAAAATAGCCCAGGAAAAACAACACAGAAATCCCTTGAAAACAGCGATTTTAGAGGTGGGGGGGGGGGGGGGGGGGTGTTAGGGCATGCATGGAAACCACCCAGAAAACCCTTTTTAGGACCCCCCCTAAAAATCGCTAAACCAGGCATTGTGATATATACTTTAAGGGAAAAATGGTAGGTAATAGTGAAACAACATGCGGGGAGATCTCAAGCCTCAGAAAGCTGAAATATTGGATTTCAAGTCTTCTGACTGCCTCACCTGCCAGGTCACCTCGGTCAGTGACTTCCAACACCTCCAGATTACTCAGGGAAGATACACAGTCCAGTCCTGATCCCAGGTGTGCCTCCACGGAACCGTGCAGCCTGCACTCCACCCACTTGTGGATGAACCTGGGGTGAGCTAGCACCCAATTCCAGAGCCCCAAACTGACGTGCAGGCAGTCTGGGGGGGGGGGGGTTACTGCAGTGGCTGGGAGAGCATCTGACTTTTTTTTCTGCCCTGTCTAAAGCAAATCTGCAAATCCCGCCCCCACCCCTCCAATATGTTAGCTCAGTTTCACCTCTGATCTGTTGAGGGAACGGTAAACAGATAAAGAAACGGCAAGGGCAATCTTTAACGCTGGCACATAGGAATGCAGTACCACTTTGGGCAAACCCAACTGAAATAAAAAAAAAATAAACAACAAAAAATGGTCCTTTTGGAAAGGCTGCAGGATTGTTGTTTCTTTGTATTACCATTTCTGTTTTTGTATTTCATCAAAAGGAGTTTTGATTTTTCAAAAGCCATCGCATAGGTTTTATGTATTTCCCACCATCACTTACCCCCAGTCCATTAAGATATTTTAATGTGTACTGCATTGACCTTGTAAATAGAATACTGTGATGCCATAATGCCTACTGTTAAATTAATGTTTTTGCTGCAGTCAATGTTTATTGCCTTATGTTCGATTTATATTTGCTATAACCGCTTTGGGTGATTTTTTTTTTTTCTAAAAACACAGCGCATAAATCCAAATAAATAAGCCAATAACAAGATCTGGCTTCTAATGTGTTTGTCAAGTTTTAATCGCTGTATCTTCTAAGTCCCGTAGGTACATTAATTTGTTAGACTGTTGTACATGGTGATTTTGTCGCTTCCCCTCATATTTTGTTTATAATATTGGCTTCTTTTGTACTTTTCTTTGAATGAGTTGGTAATGAGGTGAGGTAGCCCTATATTGCAGGCTAGAAACTACCAGGCCTGGCATGTCACCAGAAAAAAAAAATATCAAGTATTCCAATCCAATCCAATTCTTAGGGCTCCTTTTACAAAGGTGCGTTAGGGCCTTAATGCGCGGAATAGCGCGCGCTAGCCACTACTGCCTCCTTTTAAGCAGGCGGTAATTTTTCAGCTAGTGCACCTTAGTAAAAGGAGCCCTTAGTCTTGTATACCGGGTCATCCCGACTATGGGGCTCGATCCGGTTCACACAAAGTTATTGAAAGAACAGGAAAGCAAATAATTGGACAAGAAAGTCATTAATTGCAATCCCTTATTTATCATTTAAAGCTTTGAAATAAATAGGTCTTTAAAGTTTTCCGAAAGATTATCAAAGAAGGGAAAAGTCTAATTTCTGTAGGAAGATCATTTCAGATCATTCAGCCGGGTACCATATCTCCCCCATCCCAATTTTGACTGAATCCAACAGACATATCCAACCATCCAGAAAACCCCAACCATTCAGAAATCTGATAGACTGCTCAACATTCACCTTCAAAAGCATCCCGCCCAATTGGGGAAAAAGACCACCTCCTAAGCCAAGAACAACAGACCACAACACCCATCTTCAGCCAAGAAGTCTCCTCCATCCACAGTGCACCTCCTATCCCTATACAACATACACCTCAATAGCCTGTGCGTATATGAACATAAGATTGATTGGCCCAAAGGCAGACCTAATTAAGGACTGGATAGTTTAGGACTAACTAGGCTGCCTGTTCCTAGCTGAAACCTGGTTAACCTCTGACTCAGACCCTTGCATAACAGAATTCTGCCCTAAGGGATACAAAGTAGAACTGGTCTGCCGAGAAAAAAAGCGAGGAGGAGGACTGGCCATCCTAGCCAAAAACAACCTCAACTTAAGTTCTAGACAAATACACTACCCCCTATCTGGATCTTCTAGCCTGCCAACTTTCCAGCGACACACTCAAAAGATACCATAACCTGCATTCTCTGCTATATAACCCCAAGAAAATGGAGCACTACAAAACATTTACTTGAAGACTTCATCCTCCAGAATTCTCTAACGTCAACCCACAACCTGCTCCTAGGAGACATAAACCTTGAAGACCATACCTCCAATCAAGTGGAAAGCATACTCACCTACCTCAAAGCACTAACCTACCAAATTCTCAACCCCCAACCCACGCATGAAAAAGGCCACCAATTAGATATTGCTGCATATATGACCCAACATCCTCACACACCTGAAATCCACATCTCAAACGGGACCTGGCACCCCTCCCTCTGGTCAGATCATTATAAATACACCTTCAACATCAACTGGGCTCAATGCAATTATAAAACCCCCCATCAAAACCCGTCCAAATATCTATCCAACCACATTCTGGGACAAAGCAGACCCTGCAATCGAATCCATAGACCCCAAAGAATTCATTCCCCAATGGAGAACTGTAAGCGAAACTATCCTGAATGAGCTAGCACCAATAAAATCAAAACATAAAATCTGCAGACAATCTGACAAATGGTTCGACTCCGAACTTCTCCAACTCAAAAGGCACTGCAGACAACTAGAAAGAAACTGAAAAAAAAATAACCAAGATCAATCCAAACTAGCATGGAGAAACCTAATCAAAAAATACAAGATCAAACTTGAGGGAAAAAGAAAAGCTTACTACTCCAAACTGGTAGGTTTGGAGTCGCTAGATACTAAAAAACTATTCAATCTAGTAAAAATCCTCACTGACACCAAACCTTACCTAGCAGTACAAGGAAAGAACCCACCAACAGCCACCCAACTTGCAGACTACTTCAAAAACAAGATTACAACGATCATGACTACCTTCAACAACACACGCACCCACCTCGACGAGATAATAACAAACCTCTCATCAGGCAAAGCCATTGCAGTAGACAGGATCTGGTCCGACTTTCCAGTAGTACACTGGACTGACATGAATCAACTCTACAAAAAATACAGCCAAGCCTCATGCGACCTGAACAACTGTCTCTCTTATCTAATATCAAACGCCACCCCCAAATTTAGAGCTAGCCTCATGCATTGGATCCAAATTACACTCACAGAAGGTCAATTCCCACAGCACTTAGGAGAAATCATAATCACCCCAATCGTGAAAGATCACAAAGGCTTAATAGATACCCTGCCAACTATAGACCCATCGCTTCAATACCAATATATGTCAAATTAATAGAAGGCCTAGTTGCTCAATACCTCAATAACTACCTGGAAGACCACGATCTTCTTCACCCCTCTCAATCGGGGTTCAGATCCAATCACAGCACAGAGACCCTACTAGTAACCCTACTAGACACAGCCCGACAGCACCTTAGCAAAGGCAGAAGGATGCTGATAATTCAACTTGATCTCTCAGCAGCATTCGATCTGGTTGACCACACCATTCTTCTACAGATACTTGAAGCCATAGGGATGTCAGGCAGGGTATACCATTGGTTCCAAGGATTCCTTAAATCTAGAACATATAGAGTAAAGACAAACTATCTTAAATCAGAACCCTGGTCCAACCCATGTGGAGTTCCTCAAGGCTCACCTCTCTCACCTACCCTCTTCAACCTCTTTTTATCCTCCCTTGGCTCTACCCTAGATAACATAAATGTAGCTTCATTTAGCTACGCAGATGATATCACCATGCTCCTACCCTTCGATTCTCCTGACCTCACATCAACAGAAAAACTGGGAAAAAACTCTACAAGCAATGGAAAAATGGATGGCAGACCACAAATTGAAGCTGAAAACAGACAAAACAAAATTTCTATTGCTCGAAAAGGACAAAACTAGAACATCACAGAACTAGAAATTAACACTACCAAATACCCTATACAAACTGCCCTAGGAGTAACAATAGATAGATGCTGCACTATGAAGGTCCAAATCAACAAGACCACCCAGAAAGCATTTCTAATCATGCGCAACTTATGAAAAATTAGAAAATTCTTCGACAAAGAGCAATATAGGCTCATAGTCCAATCCCTAGTCCTAGGTCTATTGGACTTCTGCAATATCCTCTATCTACCATGCCCTGCAACCATGATAAAACAACTACAGACAGTCCAAAACACTGCACTCAGATTGATCTACTCGCTAAGTAAATTTGACCACATCACCACTGCCTACCTAGACTCACACTGGTTACCTATACAAGCACAAATTCAATTCAAATTATACTGTCTACTATTCAAAGCAATAAATGGCACAGCCCCTGTTAACCTAAACAATCGCCTGAACCATAACCTCTCTACTAGACAAAGAAGAACTCAGACCCCATTTACCTACCGTCCACTCAAAGGCACTCAGCGCAAGAAGATGTTTGACAACCTACTAGCGACGCAAGCAGTGAAACTTGACCATACCATCTCCAACCTGCTGATAACAATGAGCGACTTCAAATCTTTTCGAAAAGAAATCAAAACCCTACTATTCAAAAAATTTATCCAGATATCTTAACTCTAACCATGATCTTCCCCTCCATATAATTCCCCCCTAACCTCTCCTCATCTCCAGCTATCCTTTCTCGTCAAAACCTCAAGCATGTGAACTGCCTCCCAAATTGTTCATCTACTGGAATTGCACTATCGCCTAATTGTACAGCTCCCCAAATTGTAAATCTACTGGAATAGCCCAGTCATCTTTTCTCTATCCTATTCACTAAATTGTAATTCTCCAATCTTCTAGTAATTCTCCTGGAAATGTCCAGCTGTTTCTTTTGTAATCCTCCCAGAACTGCAAGGTACGGGCGGAATAGAAGCCATTAATAATGTAATTTTTAAAAAGAAAAAGCCAAAGAATGATAGATCCACGAAGGCAGGACCCGAAGCAAGCAAGAGCAAGTTGTAAACTTCCCTCCTTCCCTATCTCCCACCTTAGCCTGTAGCAAGCTTTAAATGCTGCACTGACGACAGGTGTGTGAGACAGGGAAGGGGGGAGGGCAGTGGCGTACCTAGAGTATGTGGCACCCGGGGCCCATCATTTTTTGACACTCCCTCCCATGTAAAAAAATATTTTTGGTAATAACCATGAAACGGAATAAATGGTCAGAATAGAAATAGGCAGTGAAAATTTTATTTTATTGAACCTCATATATGTAACCATTATTCCAAACATAACATAACATAAATTATGTCTGAATTGTCATGACATCAGAAGTACATATGGAGTAGTTGCAGGTGATGCTTGGGACATTTCTGATTGAGTTAATTCAGTTTTATGTGTTTTTTGAATAGAAGGGTTTTTATTTCTTTTTTGAAGTTTTTGTAGTCTGTGGTTGATGTGAATAGGTTGTAGAATTGGGGGTTGAGTGTTGCAGCTCAAGTGGCTAGGAGGTTGTCGTACAGTTTTTTTCTTTTGATGTTTTTGGTTGGAGGGTGTGAATGGTGTGTGGGTTCTCCTATGTCTGGTTGAGGTGGATTGAACTAGTTGATTGTTCCAATAGGCTGGGCTGTCTCCGTTTATTGCTTTAAATAGTAGGCAGGAAAATTTGAAGTGTATTCTCACTTGTATTGGGAGCCAACGTGAGTCGTGGTATGCCTCTGTGATGTGGTCGAATTTCTTCAGTGAGTAGACCAGTCTTAGGGCTGTGTTTTGTATTGTTTGTTGTTGTTTTATCGTGGTTGTGGAATCTTGACAGTTTTTCCTCCATTTTCTTTCTAGTTGTCTGCATTGTCTTTTTAGTAGGAGTAGTTCATTGCTCTGGGAGTTGGCAAGTATGAGAGAGAAAGATGAAAGTAGGCAAACTTGTTGGAGACAAAAGACTTTTCACAGGGTACATGAGAAAGAGAGGAGGAATAAGAATAAGATTGGAAAGGTGGCAATTTGAACCAGTGGTGTAAGAGTTAGGATTGGGACCGATAGCCCAAGCAGAAGAGAACAAACAAGAGAAAGAATATGGAGAACAGAACGGAGATGGCTGAATGAAAAGACCAGTAAAAGCCATCACATTGTTTCAGATCAATTGTGAAAAATATGATCTACTCTTTGGTATTTGCCAGCTACTTATGATGCAGACTGCCCAAAGAACTTGGCTTGACATAGCATGGCTTATCTTAAGAACATGTGAGGAAAGTGGATACTGGGAGGGGTTAAAGAAAGAGGAAAATAGGTAAAAAAAGGAGAACACCGAAGTAAACTTATTTAGCTGAAAAAGCACAGTTACTTACCGTAACAGGTGATATCCAGGGACAGCAGTCAGATATTCTCACATGTGGGCGACGTCATCTACGGAGCCCCAACGCGGACAGCTTTTCAAGCAAACTTGATTGAAGTTTCAAGCTTGCTATGCTGCACCACGCATGTGCATGCCTTCTCCCTCCACTAGAGGGCGCATCCCCACCTCGTGGTCCTCAGTTCCATAGCCAGCAAAGAAGCCATCCCCGGGGAGGAGGGCGGGTTGTGAGAATATCTGCCTGCTGTCCCTGGATAACACCTGTTACGGTAAGTAACTGTGCTTTATCCCAGGACAAGCAGGCAGCATATTCTCACATGTGGGTGACCTCCAAGCCAACCAAAAAAGGGCAGGTGGGAGGATGGCAATTTAAGAAAACAGGTTACGCAAAACCGACTGGCCAAACCGGCCGTCGCTCCTGGACAGAGTATCCAGACAGTAGTGGGAGGTGAAAGTATGAACCGAAGACCAAGTGGCAGCCTTACAGATGTCCTCAACAGGTGTAGCCCGGAGGAAAGCAACAGAAGCTGCCATAGCCCGGACCTTATGCCCTGTGACTCGACCATGAAGCGTGAGACCAGCCTGAGCGTAGCAAAAAGAAATACAAGCAGCCAACCTGTTGGACAAGGTGCGCTTGGAAACAGGACGTCCCAACCGATTAGGGTCGAAGGACAAAAACAATTGAGGAACCTTCCGATGAGACTGAGTACGTTGAAGATAAAAAGCCAACGCCCTCTTACAGTCAAGCGTGTGAAGCGCCACCTCGCCAGGATGAGAGTGGGGCTTCGGAAAAAACACTGGAAGAACAATGGACTGATTGAGGTGGAAATCAGACACAACCTTAGGCAAAAATTTAGGATGGGTGCGGAGAACCACCTTGTCATGATGGAACACAGTAAAAGGTGGGTCCGCAACCAAAGCCTGCAGCTCACTAATCCGCCGAGCGGAAGTGAGTGCAAGCAGAAAGATCACCTTCCAAGTGAGGAACTTGAGATGAGATTTGTCCAGAGGCTCAAACGGAGGCTTCATCATTTGAGCCAGAACCACGTTAAGATCCCAAACCACAGGAGGAGGCTTTAGAGGAGGATGAACGTTCAAAAGACCCCTCATGAAACGAGTAACCAGAGGATAAAGGGAGAGAGACCTACCCTCGAGATGCCGATGGAAAGCAGCAATAGCACTGAGATGCACCCGAATGGAAGTCGTCTTCAGACCAGACTGAGATAAATGAAGCAAATATTCCAGGACCGAAGCCACCGGAACCGAGCTCGGATCCAGATGATGCGAGGAACACCAGGATGAAAATCTGGTCCACTTCTGGGAATAGCAAAGCCGAGTCGAGACCTTGCGCGAAGCTTCCAAAACCTCCCTGACAGACTGAGAAACAGGAACCAAACTCAAGGGGAAAGGAACCAAGCCGTTAGATGTAAGGACTGAAGATTGGGATGCAACAGCGAACCCCGACTCTGAGACAGCAGAGAGGGAAAAACAGGCAGAAGCAGAGGCTCCCTGACACTGAGTTGGAGGAGCAGGGAGAACCAGGGTTGACGAGGCCAAAGAGGCGCAATGAGAGTCATAGTGGCTCTGGCCAATTTGAGATGTACCAACGTTCTCAAGATCAGAGGAAAAGGAGGAAACACATAAAGGAACCTCCCTCCCCAGTCGAGAAGAAAGGCATCTGCCTCGAGACGATCCGAGGAGTACATCCGAGAACAATAGAGAGGGAGCTTGTGAGTCTCCGGAGAGGCAAACAGATCCACCTGAGGAGTCCCCCAACGGTCGAAGATCTCGTGCAGGACTCGTGAATTGAGCGACCATTCGTGCGGCTGCAGGAGGCGACTGAGTTTGTCCGCCAGACAGTTCTGCTCTCCCTGAATATAAACCGCCCGAAGGAAGATGTTCTGAGAGACCGCCCACTCCAAGAGGCGAAGGGCCTCCTGGCACAGAGACCAAGAGCCTGTCCCCCCTTGCTTGTTCACATAGTACATTGCCACCTGGTTGTCCGTCCGCACTAGGACTACCTGATCGTGTAGCAGGTGGCAGAAAGCTCGAGCTGCCAAAAAAATGGTGCGAAGCTCCAAGACATTGATGTGACAAAGACGGTCCTCCGCCGACCACAGGCCTTGAGTCCGGAGACCGTCGAGATGAGCCCCCCAAGCGTACTCCGAAGAGTCCGTGGTCAGGACCTTGCGATGCGGAGGGGCGAGAAAGATCAAACCCCCGGAAAGATTGGAAGAGTTGGTCCACCAATGGAGCGAGCGTCTCAAGGAGGGAGTCACTGTCACAAGGGAGGAGACCGGGTCCCGGTCCTGACGCCATTGTGAGGCCAACGTCCACTGAGGAAGCCTCAGGTGCAAGCGGGCAAACGGCATGACATGAACTGTAGACGCCATGTGGCCCAGCAGAATCATCAGGCGCTGCGCCGATACTGAGGGCAGCAGTGATACCTGGCGACTGAGGCGGAGAAGGGCCTCCAACCACGGAGGAGGGAAGAACGAACGGAGGCGAACCGTGTCCAGCACGGCCCCTATGAACTGAAGAGATTGAGCAAGGCACAATTGAGACTTGGGAAAGTTCACTTCGAAGCCCAGACGCTGAAGGAAGATGATAGTCTGTCGGGTCGCTAAGATAACCCCCTCCCTGGACGGAGCTTTGATCAGCCAATCGTCCAGGTAGGGAAAGACCTGCAGGCCCTGGGACCGCAGGGCCGCCGCGACTACTACCATACACTTTGTGAAGACTCGAGGGGACGAAGCCAAGCCAAAGGGGAGGACCCGGTATTGAAGGTGCAACTCCCCCACCTGGAACCGTAGAAACTTGCGGAAGGCGGGATGCACCGGAACATGGGTATAAGCTTCCTTCAGGTCTAGGGAGCACATCCAGTCCCCTTCGTCCAGTAGCAGGTACAGAACCGGTAGAGACAGCATACGGAACTTCTCCCGGACAAGGAACTTGTTGAGCCTCCGGAGGTCCAAAATGGGGCATAAGTCCCCGGTCTTTTTTGGGACCAGAAAATAGCGGGAGTAAAAACCCCTCCCCCGCTGGTCGGGGGGCACCCGCTCCACAGCCCGGAGACCCAACAAGGCCCTGGCCTCCGAAAGGAGCAGGGGGGAGCTGAGACCTGTTGGAAGGACCCGCGCCGGGTGGACTGTCCGGCGGGATTTCCCTGAAGTTGAGGGAGAAACCCTCCGAGACGACTCGGAGAACCCAAGCATCGGAGGTGATGAGAGTCCAGGCAGGATGAAATGCCCTCAACCGACCCCGATGGGTAGCGGGGTCAACGACAGCGCGGAGGGTGCCCGCCCCCATCTGCTCAGAGCGTCAAAAAGACGGCGCCGGCTTGGACGCCCCTTGTGCCTGAGGCTTCTGCTGTTGAGCCCTGGCTTGCTGAGGGGGTCGCCTGGGCGGGGGCCTGGAGAAAGCCGGCGTGGACTTCTGCGGATAGCGCCGCGGCAGAAGACGGTACGGCTTTGGAGCCAATGTCTTCACCTTGGGGCGGACCAGGGAGGCGAAGGAGCGCTTCTGAAAGGCGTTTAGTAGCCACCTCCAGGGACTCATCGAAGAGCTCCGAGCCCACGCAGGGCAAATTTGCCAGGCGCTCCTGCAGATTAGGGTCCATATCTACAATGCGCAACCACGCTAGGCGACGCATCGCCACCGCAAACGCGGAGACCCTTGATGTCAACTCGAAGGAGTCGTAGGTGGCATGGAAAAGGAAAAGGCGCAGCTGTGACAGAGAATCCATGAGCTTGCCAGATGGCGAAGGTACAAGGTGAATATAAATGCGTAGTTCAGTACCCTATTCGCCATCATGGAATTTTGGTATAGGTGGCGCCCGAACTTATCCAGGGTACGCCCCTCATGCCCGGGCGGAATCGCCGCGGACACCCGAGAAGGCTGGGATTTCTTTAGCAACGACTCCACAAGCAACGACTGGTTGGACAACTGAGCCTTCTCGAAACCCTTACATGGGACCATGCAGTATTTCGATTCCATCTTTGAGGGGACAGCCGTCACCGCATAGGGGGAATCCAAATTCCGCAAGAAGGTCTGTTGCAGGACCTTGTTCAAGGGTAGGCGTGGAGACTCCCGCGGAGGGGAGGGCAAATCCTGCTCCTCCAAAAACTCTTTGGAATACTGGGACCCCGTCAAAAGGTCCAGTTCCAAAGCCTTCCCCATATCCATCACAAACCTCGAATACGAGGAGGGCCTCGAGGGAGGGGAAGGGTAGCGAGAGGCCCGAGCCGCCGAGAAGGACGGAGAAGCCTCGCATGAGTATCTGGGTTCACAACCCGTGCCAGCCTCCGACCCCCAGGAAGCCGCCCCGAGGGACCGCGTCGGGATCGGAGACCTCCGGAGCCCCGAGGAGCCCCTCGGGGAAGTCCCTGGGGTACGGGGCACCGAAGCCTTCCTTCTCCTCGGGGAGGAATCCCTCGACCCTTTCTCCGCAGGGGAACGGAACAGCCGTGGATTGGTCAGGCTGAGCTCCGAAATCCCCAGAGCCTCAGCTTCCCGGGTCGGCGAAGAGCGACCGCGCCTCCGATGCGACCCATGAGGGCGCTTGGACTTCCGGGACCGGCGCTTCGCCCGAGGCCGACCCGAGGGCGAGGACCCGCGGGAGGACCCCGATGAGGAATCAGAAGAAGAAATCCTGCGAACTCGGCGCACCTTGTCCCGAGGTCGCGCGCTCCATACAGGCTGGTCAATAGCCGAGACCGAGGCTAAGGTCGGGGCCGAGGCAGGAACAACCACCGAGGCCGAGGCCGGAGCCGAGGTCGGGGACGAGGACAGCTGCAGGTGGGCCAGGACACAGGACAGCTCCGATGAGATAAGCGCTCGGAGCATGTCCTGGAACACGGGAATGGCCATCATGGACGGCATGTCCGGTGCCGGCGGGTGCTCCCTCGAGGGCGACCTCGGCAATGAGTATTCCCGCGGAGCACCCGACTTCGACGCCCGGGGCGGGGCCGAGGACGACCCACCCGCCCCCGTCGAGGAACCCGAGGACGGCTTCTTAGAGGACCCTGGAGCAGAGGAAGGAAGCGGGAACTTACCCGGCCCCGACTTCGGCGTCGAAGACGCAGGCTTCGAATATGAAGACATCCGTGGTGAGGTCGAGGGCACAGAGGCCGAGGTCAAGGCCGGGGCCGAGGCCTTCCCCGCCGCGGGTTCAACGATGAAGAGCACGCCGGCGGCGGAGCGCTCGAGGCTGAAAGATGGAACACCGAGTGCAAGAGTCCATCGGGTGATCCGCACCCAGGCAGACAAGGCACCACCGGTGAGGATCGGTGATGGAAAGCAACTGATCGCACCGGGTGCACTTTTTAAAGCCCGACAAGGGTCGGGACATGAATGAAAAACAAGGCCGCGAACGAACAAGGTCCTGTGGCCGCGGCTACCGGGAGCCCCCGGAGCCTGGAACTAAACTTTTTTTTTCCCCCGACGGATTTCAACTACGCGATCAAAGGAAAAACAAAAAAAATGCACAGCGACTAAGAAAAACAACTCAGCCGCGGTGACAGAAGGCAAAAAGCACGGAGCAAACACTCAACAGGGCTTCTGGCTCCGCGGATGAAACAGAACTGAGGACCACGAGGTGGGGATGCGCCCTCTAGTGGAGGGAGAAGGCATGCACATGCGTGGTGCAGCATAGCAAGCTTGAAACTTCAATCAAGTTTGCTTGAAAAGCTGTCCGCGATGGGGCTCCGTAGATGACGTCACCCACATGTGAGAATATGCTGCCTGCTTGTCCTGGGATAAAATTAATTACCCCCCCCCCATTCCACACACATGAATTCTCTTCCATTTTTGTTCCCATTATAAAAAAAACACTGATAAGTTCCCAGAAAAAGAAATACATTAAAATAAGAAGTGAAAACAAAGGCTCCTACAGATAAGAACATAACATAAGAATAGCCTAACTGGGTCAGACCAAAGGTCCATCATGCCCAGTAGCCCATTCTCATGGTAGCCAATCCAGGTCACTAGTACCTGATCAAAACCCAAAGAGTAGCAACATTCCATGCTACCGATCCAGGGCAAGCAGATGCTTCCCCAATGTCTTAACAAACTATGGACTTTTCCTCCAGGAATTTGTCCAAACCTTTCTTAAAACCAACAACGCTATCTGCTTTTACCATAACTTCTGGCCACTTCATTTTTAAGCTTAGATCTTTCCTTCCAGAGACCTTGCTAGATGTCAAATAAAGAACAAAGTAACTTCACACTGACTTAGCTGTGCAGGAAATGTGAATCTCCTCATACACCCACCATATAGTGCAAAAATGTGCAAAGGTCTGGTTTTTTCTTTCGATCACTACATAGCCTAATGCCACACAAGCAGCACTGTTACAAACATATTCTGAAGGTCAATGCTAAGGTTAACAAAGTTTCTTTCCTTGGACCACAAGGAGATACTGACAAACCACTGGAAGAGATCCCGAAACAACTACCCAGGCACAACACCCAAAGACCCACTCAGTGTGTGAACCAGTTGAGTGGAGTGAACTAACTGGGGGGTGGAAATGGGCCTGGAGTTTGCTCAGCACACTGACACGCTACTGCTACCACCACCACCACTAGGAACACCTCACCGGGTAGGCCAGCAATGCTTATAAACTTTATAAAACACATTATTATATTTTCTTATAAAGCACATATTTTAACTGAACTCTCCGACTATCCTCAGCCTTGCCATTCACAAAAACAGAAGGAAGAAAAGTTCCCATTTCCTGCTCTCTCATGGCCTATACAATATATTTCTTCTGCAGACCCTTCAAAAGTCTGACCAAATCCTCATTTCACTTGCATTATAAAGTACTGAGGATGCCATCTCTTCCCATTCCCAGGTCCTAAAGACTTAGACAGTAGCGCAAACCAGTGCTGCCCGATTCAAGGAAAAAAAATTTCGATTCGATTCAGCCTATTGAATTGGTTTTTCGATTCGATTTTCCTGCCCAATTGGGTGTTTTTTCAAACATCCTGGTGGGTTTATTTTATAGCTTTTTCACCCCCTTTGGCTTCTCCTAACCACATTGGTGCTGTGGTGTAAATAAAATAAAAAAACAGAAAGGACTTTTTCTCTCTCTGTTAAATCCTAGCTCACGTTTGTGGTCTAACACCAGCTCTGGCAGGATACACTTTTCAAATCTGACATATTGTAATCACAAAACAGAAAATAAAATTATTTTCCCTACCTTTTGTTGTCTGGTCAATATTCAAATCTTGTTGGTCCCAGGCTCTGGTTGTCTTGCTTGCCAGGGTCTCCTTCTTTCTCTGTGCTAACCATCCATCTGCCATCTCTGTCCTCCACTTTCGTTTCCCTTCCCTCCCTCGGAGATCTGGTATCTTTCCTTTTTTTTCATCTCCATCCACAGATTCACCTTTTCTTAACCACCCTTTCACCCAGCATCTCTCCCTCCTTCCCCACCACCCCAGGGTCCACCATCTCTCCCTTTCTCTTCCCAACTATCCTCCTATCCAGTATCTCTATCCCCCATCCACACCATCCCTTGTTTCCAACTTCTCTCCCTTTCTGTTCCTTCCATCCCTAAATCCCATTATCCACCATCTTTCTCCCACTCCTCTGTTTTTAGACCCATTATTTCTTCCCCCCAAAGTCCGGCATATACACGTATCTTTGAACCCCCCTTCCCTCCCTCCCTCCGTGTACTTCTACACCAGGATCCCCTCCCCTGGAGGTTTGTCCCCCACACCCCGAAGGACTGTCCCCCCTGAAGGCCTGCACCTCCCCCCAAAGGCAGGATCGCGGCAGAGGGAGACAACTCCAGAGGCCTATGGCAACCTGCAAGGATCGCTAAAGAACTCGCGATCCTTTTTGCAGGTTGCTTTCTGCTGCAGTCGGGTAAGCGAGGGTCGGGCCATGAGAAGGGAAGTTCCCGGGCCATGACTCCAAGGCCAGGAGCACCCCCCCTCATGGCTTGCACCCGGGGCGGACCACCACCCCCGCCCCTCCCTTGGTACGCAACTGGGGGAGGGGAAAGAGAAATGCTGCTGCACCCAATTGGGGGGAGAGAGTGAAGGAGGGAGAAGGAAGACCAGGGAAGGGATAGGAAAGAGAGATGCCAAGACCAAGGGAGGGAGGAAAAGGAAAGGAAATACCAGACCATGAAGGGGAGGGAGAGATGTCAGGGCATGGGTGAGGGGGAGGAGATGGATGCCAGAACAGGGGAAAGGCAGGAAGGGAAAGAAAGGAAGGAGAGGAGATGCCAGATAATGGAGGGGAGGAGGAGATGAAAGAGAGGAGAGAGATGCCAAAGCATGGGGGGGAGGGAAGGGGATAGAGATGCCAGATCATGGGGTTGAGTGGGAAGAAAGAAAGGAGAAGAGAGAGATGCCGGAGCATAGGGGAGGGGATGAAGCTTAACTAAATCATGTACAAAGGAGAGAAAGGGCACAGGATGGAAAAATTATGTTCTTACCTGTTAATTTTCTTTCCCTTAGACGCAGCAGATGAATCCAGAGACCAATGGGGATAGCCCACATCTACCAGCAGGCGGAGATAGAGAAACTGATTAACAGGTGGTCCTATTGGCTGGCACTCCTCCTGATTACCCAGTATAGCTCCTTGCCCAAGCATCCGGAACCAGCAATAGGCATAGCATGGAAAAAACTTCTTTCCCATAACAAATCTCAAAATGCAACAATACATAAAACAACCTGCCACAATAACAAACTGCGAAACTTGCAAAAGAAAAAACCGAGACAATATCCAGAAAGGGTGGGGCTCTGGATTCATCTGCTGCGTCTAAGGGAAAGAAAAATAACAGGTAAGAACATAATTTTTCCTTCCCTAGCAACAGCAGCAGATGAATCCAGAGACCAATGGGATGTAGCAAAGCAATCCTCGATCTGGGTGGGAAGCAAACGCCGCCTCCGCAACAACCGAAGCACAAAACGCCCCTACCGCAAGCGCCCCCACATCCAAGCCGAAATGCGGAGAGAAAGCACTCTCATAAGACCAAGTAGTCGCGAGACAAATCTCCTCCAAGGAAAAACCCCTGGGCCGAGCCCAAGAAGTAGCCATCGCTCCGGCAGAATGGTCATGAATGTCTTTCGCCAACTGCTTCCCTGCCAGCAAGCAAGCATAAAGAATGTCCACCTGGACCCATCGAGCGATGGAGGCTTTGGACGCCGCCATATGTTTGAGGCGTCCCTTGAAGAATACAAAAAGGTGATCTAAACAACTAAAAGTCATTAGAAACCTTGCTCGCGGAGAACGCTACGCACTTTCAAAAAAGTCAGTGAAGAAACGCACGTCTCCCCATTTCTCCTCCCAGGAAGAAGGAAGGAAAAGTGAGCTTGTCATAAAAGAAAGGATGACACTTCCTGAGAAATAATTGTGGTACCGTCCGAACTGATACCCCAGATTTTGGAAATCAGAAATAGGAATCCCCGCTGAACAAGGCCTGCAACCCGGAAAACTGCAGAGCCGAAGCTATGGCCACAAGAAACCCCGTGTTCCATGGCACAAGAAGGACATGAAACCTTCGGTAACTGCGAAGAAGCACATGAAAATTGCACTTCGGACTTTCTAATTGGTGTACAAATATACCGTACTCCGTTTAGGAACTGAACTACATGAAGCTGAGAAGTAATCGAAGAGCAATATACCTGGCTCTTGTAACAAACTAAGAATGGCACTAGAAGCGGAAGGGAATTGAACGCTAAGCCCCCAGCAATGCCCCTGTGCCAAAATGGAACTTTGGAAGGATGCAAATATGGAGAAGTATCCAAGAAAGGAAAAACCTCCAAAAGGAAGCAGAAGCCACAGGTTAAGATGTCTGTAGCGCCTGGATAAGATAAGTAACAACCTGCTTCGCATAACAGGTCAGTCATGACTACTCAAAAGCTAGGTCGTAATACCAAAGTAGTACGAATATCCATATTGAGCGGACCCTAAGTGAGCAAATCCGGAGATACCAGGAAACTTCATAGTCCGGCTGTCGAAAGACTCATCAGATCCACATCTCAAGGATGGTGCAGCCAAGCCAGAGATTCTACAAATACTGTGCCCGGAAAGCGAGCTCGAGATGGCAAATCCAAGCTAAGATCAGCCAGGGGAAAACACTGAAAAAGGTAGAAACGAGAGGCGACAAAGAAGCCATGCTGCTACCCCCTCTGACTCCCAGTCCCTTTACCGGCTGAAGAAGCTAGGAAGCTTGGAATTTTGAGACGAGGCCATGAGGTCTAGGCCCAGTAGATCCCGCATCCATAAAAAGAGCTGGAACGCCTGAGCCAAAATTCCCAATATCCAAGATGTAGAAGATTTCACTGCTGACTGTCCAGCGCCTCTTATATGTACTTGCTTCCAGTGTACTCGTATTCATTGATTCTATTTTGTAACTTATCGCTGACTGTCCAGCACCTCTTGTTGTAAACCGCCTCGAACTACCATGGCTTTGGCGGTATATAAGAAAATAAATTATTATTATTATCACTCACCTATACACCTTCTAGAGCGGACACAGCGCTGCACACATTAACATACACAAAATGGGCCATGCTCAGATGGCGCGGAGAGAAAGTCTATCCACATTCTTTTCCTGACTCATAACATGAACTGCCAACAGAAGAGGAAGATGAGGGTCCACCCATCGAAGTAGAACCACAACATTACCCGCCAACTGAGTACAGCCGTCTACTGCCCAGGCTGTAGAGAAACACCCCCATCATAATACTGACTGAAAAGACCTACAGTGTCATTCCGGAAGAATGGTCTGAAGCTCCAGAAAGGTAGCCTGACCATGCTCCAGAGTAGAAGAGCGAACAAGTACCGAGTTGCCTATTAATACCAGACTCCTGGAGCTGAGGATGGAAGGTATCCAGCCCCCCAACCCGACAGCCCGGGATGTGTGGTGACCATAAGCTAGTCCAGCAAAGACCGAGGCATGCCTTTGAAAAGAGAAATCTCGGTGAGCCACCAAATCCTACAGAGCTATGCTTGAGGAGCCTACCAAAGAATTGGAGCCCTGAGATACCGGGAACCACCGGAACAAAAACGACTGCTGAAGCGTTAGCATGGGAAAGCAAGCAGAAGATTCCAGGGGAGTCAGCCACATGGAACCTTGAACCGGTACAGAATCCCATACTCTTGGTCATGGTGACCGAAGAAGAATGCAAACCTGAGACTGAGACACCTCGCCCTAGCCTCAGGTAAGAACACAGTTCTCTCCCATATGAATAAAACACAGCTTCCCGATATACCTGTAAGTAGTACAAGAGAAAAGAGTGCCACACAAATTCAAAGTCATGTCTAAAGAACCGAGGAAAAGAAACCACCCCTTATCAAGGCAGGCAAATGGCCCGATCAGACGACGTCCAAATCAAGCAGCCAGACAAAAAGAAAGTAGGCAAAACGCCCGTAAGTGCCAAAAACTACTGCCCTCATGTTTTAAAATGAACGTGAAGCCTTGGGTGGCATGGGGCAAAACCGAAAGCGTTGCTCCAAGAGAGGCAAGCAAATCAAGCACCGATTCGGAGTCCAGTGCAAATACCGGCGATGCGATGGCCATATGGGGATATGAGAGAATACGCCTGTGAGACCGATCGCCGTAAAGAACTCCCACTAATCGACCCCAACAAGAAAACTGCAACACGTCCCTGCACCTTTTGGACCAGGGGGGACCAGAATTACCGCCTCGAGCGCCAGGAAGTCTTGAAGGGGACCCTGCACCCGTACCACCTTTGGCTGCCCAACATACAGGGAGGTGCAGAAAGAACCAGCAAAGGGATTAGAGGATGCCAAGTTGACCAGACATGCTCACGTCCCCCCCCCCCCCGCTGCTAGGACATCGAAGGAGTCAGCAGACCTCTATCGAACGACACCCGGGAGGCCGGGGAACGGGCTGGACGAGAGTGGTAAGCTCTGGACGAAAGAAAACCACCTGGAGTAGACCCCAGGTTCGCAGCTTAAGAAAGATGGTAAGAAGAAGAAGAACCCGGCCAACCTGGACTATACAGCCTGGATACTGAAAAGAAGGGTCGGGACAGCTAGGAGTGAAATAACACCACTTAAGCGTCCCCCAAAACCAACTGCTCCAAAAGGGAAGACCTCACAGGAAGGCACAAACAGGATACAGTGCCCCTTGGCAAAGTCCATGAATCCGAATGTCCGAAAGAGAAGACTCCCCTCCCGAAATAGAAACATCAAGGAGAAGGCAAAATAGCCTGGGCTTTTGCCTCCAAGATTAGCCTAGTACATGGCGTCAAGGAGACGGGAACGCTCGAAGAACTATGTGCACAGGGAAAATTAAGGGGCTATGTAGCCGACGGCAGGAGAATAAGGTGCCACATAATCCGGAATGGCAACCTGGAAACACAGTCCTGGCGTCGCTCCAGAAATGAATAAAACTGAGCCCTGCACACTGGAAAGGGCCAGGTGCTACCAAGCCACCCCGTGCCATCAGCACCGTGCAGGTCAACCGGATACCTAGCACTCCAGTACCAGGAAAATTGTTATAGCACTACTAGATACCAGCTGCGCGGCCCCAAGGCACCAAGCAGAGGAAAACAGACACCAAGCAGAATCCTTACCATACAGCCACCCTGGGAGATAACAGGATAGGACTGAACCAAGATCCGTGAATCTCCCTGCCGCTGATCTCCGTCAGTGGCAAATTGCCTGCACCGACTCAGTGCAGGAAGAAGCTGCAACTGAGAAGCCAAGCATGGGTCTCTCACTCCAGCAACCTTAGGCACAGCCAGAAGGCTCCCCAAGAACTGCCGCTGGAGAAAAACTCTCACAGGGAATCAAACTGATGCGGCAACAGCAAATGTAACCCACAGCCGGATCAATTTGTATTACCTTTTTTTTAAAAAAAAAAAAAAATAAAAAGAACAGGGAGACTGCGGGGAGCGCCGAGAGAAGTCAGCTGCCGAACCGACTCAGAGGACGCAGCGGCGCCCCCGCCAGCGTCGGAGCATTAGTGCGAGCCTCCTGCTTGCTGAAAGGCACCGGCTCTGCAAACATGGCCATCCGTGCAACCGGAACCCCGCCGCGGCCCACGCCGGGTAAATGGCAGCTGTAGGGAACAGGCCGAAAACGTTAGGGCCCTCCCGACCAAGCATTAGCACAAGCACGCGTCTCCCGCGTGCGGGAAGGGACCGGCTCGGACAATCGCGCCCAATTTACAAAGTTGGAGACCACCAGGCAAAAATAAGTATACACCCGAAAAACTCAAAATTTAAGCTCCATAGACAACACGAGCGAACTGTCCCAAGTGCAGTGATTCAGAAATAAATAATCAAGGTGGGGAACCACGCGACTGCACAGCCGCAGTTTCCACAGAATTTACAAAAACATAAACCGCAGAACTCAGGACACCAACAACAAACCCTGCAGTTCCAAGACAACTGCAAAAACAAAACTCACAGCTCCAACACCACTAGAAAATATAAACCACAGTTGAAATTCACAAAAAGAAATACTCACAACCTTGTGGGCAGGGCTGGCAGACACCGGCCAAGCCCCACAGGAAGGGCACATTCATATATAGTAATTTAGGTCTCTTTCACTTTTTTTTTTTTTTTTAAGGGAAAGAAGAAAAAGAGAGACCTAGGTATACCCTCTATCACTGGAGGGAGGGTGAGGCAGGGACAAGGGAGGGCCCAAGTGTAACCTCTAAAGCCGGCACCGATCAGCCGGACACCCCGTATCACTGAAGAGAAGATCTCAACAGGAGAAAAAAATCAACCAGCTCACTGAAGAGAAAGCCTCAACAGGAGAAAATAAAGGCCCAGTCACAGCCAGAGTCCAGGAGCTAGGGGAACAGCGACCACACCTGCTGGGAGATAGAGAATACTGGGTAATCAGGAGGAGTGCCAGCCAATAGGACCACCTGTTAATCAGTTTCTCTATCTCCGCCTGCTGGTAGATGTGGGCTATCCCCATTGGTCTCTGGATTCATCTGCTGCTGTTGCTAGGGAAATACAGTTTATTGAAGGGACATAGAAAGAGGGAAGATGCCATATGGAAGAGAGAGAGGGTGGACAGTGGATGGAAGGGGGAGAGAGAGGACAGAGGCTGGGTGGAAGGGGAAAAGAGAGAGGGCAGATGTTGCATGAAAAGGAGAGAGGACAAACGCTGACTAGAAAGAAGAGAGTGAAAAGAAAATGATTAAAGCAGAAACGACAAAAGGTAGAAAGAATTATTTTTGTTAAATTACATAGAATCAAGTAGTATTGTAACTATATTGATAAAAGTTTATAAATAGGAAATGGAAATAAGGCAATTTTTTTTTAACTAAACCCCTTTGCTCAGGTCAGGACAGGACACCATAACAGCAGTATATTGTACTGTTTTAAAGAAACATTTGGCCTCTGAAAGCCAATTGAAAAATGGATTATTTCAATAAAATGGTATTTTTTTATTTCTCGTTACTTGTTTTATTTCTATTTGTTAATTTGTAAAGTGGTGATTGTTATGCATCACCTTTTTTCAAATTTACATCTATTGTCTTTATATTTTGCACAGTATGTTTTTTTTATTTATAAGTTTATTCATTATTACAACAAATAAAAATAGGAACACACACCAATGTAAAACAAAATTATTACAAAAGAAAATAAATCTTTCAAATCCAAGTCCACATTATTGGGACTGTAACTTCACCCAATAGATCTCATAAAAAGATGTAATTTAAATTATAACTTCAGCCAAGCAATGTTCATTTCTTTACTTTATCACTTCTTATCAACCTCTGCAATAGTCTCAAGTAATTTATCTATTTTAGATTTATCTTTCAGGAAACTTTCCAAATGAGATGGATCAACAAAACTGTACTTACTCTCATATATAACCAAACATTTGCAAGGAAATTTAAGGAAGAATAAAGCTCCTATAGCCAAGACTCGTGTCTTGAACATAAGAATTGCCTCTTTCGGGTCACCTGTTGAATGAGATGCTTCAGGTAAAAAGAGAAGTGGAATGCGTAATTACCTGAACGGTTGGCCAGCATCGCATTTTGGTAAAGGCGTTTCCCAAATTTATCCATGGCCTTTCCTTCTCTGCCAGGAGGGACAGAGGCATATACACTGGCTCCCGCAGATTTTTTTAGGGTTGACTCTACCAACAGAGATTCATGGGGAAGTTGGTGTTTGTCAAATCCTGGAATTGGAATCACTTTATACAGAGATTCCAGTTTTCTTGGGGCTCCTGGAATCGTCAAAGGAGTTTCCAGATTCTTATAAAAAGTTTCCCTCAAGATGTCATGGAGGGGCAACTTTAAAAACTCTTTAGGAGGTTGGTCAAAATCTAAAGCATCCAGAAATGCCTTGGATTTTTTAGAGTCAGACTCCAATGGAATAGAAAGGGAGTCTGACATCTCCTTTAAAAATTTGGTGAAGCAGGAGTGCTCTGGCTTAGCAGCAGGATCCTGCACCGATGGTTCATCCTCATCAGATGTGTAATCTTCCTCGGTACCGAGGGGATCATCTGAGTCGTCCCACAAGTCAGGGTCCCGTACCGATTGGAAACGGCCCTGGGACAGTGGAGTAGATGTTTCAGTATGCTTAGTCTTGCGTACCGATTTATCTGAAGGGGTGGAAACGGTACCTGGGGAATGTAGTACGGTACGGGGTTCAGAGAACGGTACCGGGTCAGAAACCGTAGGAGTAGTACGCCGCTTCGGTTCCGCTGACAGAACAGGCATGGATAAAGATTTGTGCGGTGCCGAAACAGTCGATGTCAATAAAAGAGGCTGATCGACAGACGGCACCGAAGGCTCAGTCGGTACCGATACTGGAAGATTCGGAGTCAACAGAGCCGGGAGCAAGTGTTGGAGTTGCTCCTTAAGCTGGACCTGGAGGATAGAGGCAATGCGCTCATCCAACGTTGGTCCCGATGGCACCGGTACCGTTTTTTTCTTGCTCGGTACCTTCGGTGCCGCTTGACGCTCGGGAGAAGTCGATGCCGATGACGAGGCAATGACTTCAATGGGAGCGGAGCGCTTACGGGGCCGGCGCTCAGTCTGCAGGACTTGGCTCACTGCATGCTCGACTGGCGGGCCTAGAACAGTAGGGGAAGGCTTCTTAGCCGGCTTACCTACAGGAGTCGACACCGGCGATGTATCTTGCGGTGCCGAGGCAGTCGGAGTCGATTTGGAGGAAGTCGTCGACGTCGATACCGGTGCAACTTCCATAGCGGTACCGAAAAGGATCCGCTGCTGAATTTGACGATTTTTTTAAGTTCTTTTTTGTAAAGAACTACAGCGGGTGCAGGTTTCAGCCCTATGGTCCGGACTCAGACACTGGAGGCACCACTTGTGCGGGTCGGAGAGGGAGATAGGGCGTGCACACCGCTGACACTTTTTGAAACCCGGTGACGGGGGCATGAAGGGAAAAACTGCTGTAGCAAAATCGAAGCCCGAGGCTTCGATGGTGCCAACAGGCCCCGCCGGGGCAGATCGATAAAAAATAAAAAATAAAACGATTTTTTTTTTTTTTACACAAACAGTAAATGAAAAAGAAAGAAATAAATTATGAAGAGAAAAATACGCGCGAGCAGGAAGGCAAGTGAAAAATAGAAAAAAACTTCCAACAGCCGTTGGAAACACACGTCTTCTTAGCTCTGCGGAATTAAGAAAACTGGGGACCGCGCGCCTCTGTCGGGCGGGAAGGCACTCGCGCACGCGTGGTGCGGCCTAGCTAGAACTTTCTAAAGTTCTTAGAGTGCAATCACTCTAAAATTGTCCATACCGGGGCTCCGTCGGTGCCGTCACCCATCAGTCAAGAATATGCTGCCTGCTTGTCCTGGGATAAATAGTTATTTCATTTAATTATGCTACTGGTAGAGACCCATTTACAAATAAGCAAAGACACTTTATTAATTTGGAAGTATTAATTGGGAAGAATACATACTTTGTAAACGGTTTTCTACCAGAGCCTCTAATGTAAACATAAAATATAAATACAGTGGTACCTTGGTTTACGAGCATAGTTCGTTCCAGAAGCATGCTCATAAACCAAAATACTCGTATATCAAAGCGAGTTTCCCCATAGGAACAAAGGGAAACTCGCTTGATTCATTCCCACCCCCCACCCCCACCTCCCGAGCCCAGCGGTGCTACTCTACCCCCCCCCCCCCGAGAACCAGCTTCGCTCCCCCCCCCCCCGCGTGAACCGCCACCCCCCCATGATCCGGCACCCTCCCCCCGCGATCCGGCATCCCCCCGCTCACATCACACCCCCGTGCAGTGATCTAAAATCCCCCAGCACCCACCCGAACACGCTGCTTACCCCCATCTGGCCACCGGCACCAACATAAAGGACATGCTGACGCCAGTTTCCGAAGATCTGCGACCTCTTCTTTGCTGGGCCTTGAGCATCTGCGCATGCTCAAGACCTTCGAGTTCACGCTCTCTCCGAGATTCTCCGTGAAGGCCTTGAGCATGCGCAGATGATCAAGGCCCAGCAAAGAAGAGGACGCAGATCTTTGGGCACCGGCATGTTCTGTGCGTAAGCAGCATGTTCGGGTGGGTGCTGGGGGGTTTCAGATCGTGGCAGGAGGGTAACGGATTGCGGGAGACGCTGCTCACAAATCGAGGCAAGCTCGGTTTCTGAGGCGCCGATTTTGCGAATGTTTTGCTTGTCTTGCAAAACACTCACAAACCGGTACACTCGTAAACCAAGGTACCACTGTACTCTGCTGATGAGGACCCCCAAGCTGTCAGCTGAGGACTTCCTCTACAGTTGGTCAGGGGTCCCTTTTGCCAAGCTTGGCAGGCAGCAGTAGCATCCCTGAGTCACAGATGCTGGCACCTCAGTGGCTCAAGGATGGCTCCAGCAAATGCTGCGCTTGGTGGAGGGGAATTCTGGCCATCTCTGGAGGTCCTCTGGTGGCGGTGCTTGGGGATCCCTACCAGCCACAACAAGGGACAATACGTACTACTTCAACAATAAAGAAATAAAATCAGAAATGCATTTCCTTTTCTTTTGAACACAATACAAAGACATCTGCTATATACATTTCCCAAAACTAACATATTTTAGTCAATAAATTCCGTTTTTTATCTTGTTTGTCTGGAGACTTATTTTCCATCAAGTTGGTCCCAGTTTCTTTTTCCCGCTTTCCTGTTTTCTGCAAATTCTTCTGTTGCTGTCCATTGGTTCCTCCTACTATAGCCAAGCATTTATCCCTCTCTTATCCCCCAGACCATGTGCAGCATCTTTCACCCCTGCCCACCAGCCCCATGCCCGACATTTCTCCTTCTATCACCCCTCTCCTGCACCATGCCACATCTCTCCCTCCATTCCCTTCACCACTATATCCAGCATTCCTCCCTCTTGCATCCCTTTCAATCTATCCCACTGTTCCCTTTCCACCACATTTCTCCCTCTCATCTGTACCTCACTCCCTCCCTATGACCAAAAATTCTCCTTTCTTCCATTCCCACTTGTACACCATCTCTTTCCCTCTGACACACTTACGCCCAATTCTCCCTTTCTATTCCCTCCCCCACCTCAGTATCTCTTTCCCTCCCTTCCTCCATCCTCTCTCCCAAGTTTATGCCATTCAACAAGTTATGGATGTCAAAACTAGCTTGCTATAAAAAGCAAAGGCCTGTAGACAGTTTCCCTTCCTTCCCTGCCTCGTTGTACAATATACAAGAACCCTCCCCCAAAAAACAAACAACCACCCCAACTCAAGCAGCCAATCTGTACTATTTCCATTAATGTTGCTCCTCTCAAAAAAACTGCTGACCAGGAATCTTTTCCCTGCCTTCTGTGTTCAAAAAAGCAAAAACACACCCTTCCATGTCCCAACTGCTTCCTCCTAATTACAATGTGTGCGTGCCCACCCCCTCCCTCCCTTTCTGCCCCCTCCAGAAAGAATCATTCTTTCCTTCTTTCCACTCCTTCCCTGCGATGTGGCACGTGAGGCGCAACAGCTGAGAGCGCGCACGATAGAACCATCTCACAACCTCTCCCGACATCAGACTTAGAGCAGTACTTCTTCACTATCGCAGGGCAGTGGGCTCTGCACGCTACTGACATGAAGCCTTCCTCTGATGTCAACTCTGATGATGGGGGAAGACTTCCGGGTCAGCTACATGTGGCGTGCTGGGAGCGCTGCACACTGCAGGAGGGCAGGAAAAGAAGATGAGTCACTTGGCTCAAGCTGCCTCCAACCCTGCAGGATCCTCACAACCAGAGGGGGCGTCCCCATGGGATCCCCGAGACCTGAAGGGGGAACCCACGAGATTCCCGCCGTCCCCGTGCAGCTCTCTAATGCCAAGTTACTTGCAATCCAAGATTTTGTTGTATGTATACAGATAGATAGATAGAAAAATTCTATCCTATCTGTTAATTTTCTTTCCTTTAGACCAGGGGTCTCAAAGTCCCTCCTTGAGGGACGCAATCCAGTCTGGTTTTCAGGATTTCCCAAATGAATATGCATGAGATCTATGTGCATGCATTGCTTTCAATGCACATTTATTGGGGAAATCCTGAAAACCTGACTGGATTGCGGTCCTCATGGAGGGACTTTGAGACCCCTGCTTTAGATGCAGCAGATGAATCCAGAGACCAGTGGGATAGCACACATCTACCAGCAGGTGGATTTAGAGAACTGGTTTGAAGGAGTATATCTGGGTGGAACCCCTCTTGCCAATTAGTACTGCTCTTTCCCAAGCATCCAGGACAATGCAGCTGCAGACCAAAAACTTTCCCATAAGAGAATAAGAATAGAAACAATCTACCCCCAATACCAGTGCCCCTCACCCCACCACGGGAGTTGCCACAGAATCCAGACTGGGTGGGGCTCTGGATTCATCTGCTGTGTCTAACTATCTTGAGAAATTTTCAATACTTCAACCATTTCAACATGGATTTCGTTCGAATTTCAGCACTGAAACCTTGCTGATCTTCCTACTTTCAAAAATTCAACAATTACAATACAAATATGCTATTTTGCTTCAGTTTGATCTATCTGCGGCGTTTGACGTAGTGCATCACGACATTCTGCTTTATTTACTTTCAGACATCAGTCTTAATCAGGCTGTTCTCAACTGGTTCTCTAAATTCTTATCGTCTCGTCCTTCACGCAGATTGTCTTGACCTTCTTCCCTGTACCATTTATTACCCTGATTGTACCTATCCTCGCTGATTCTTCGCCGATTGTACCACTGTTCGCTGATTGTTCTTTTTTTCTCTGTTTGTACCATTTTTCTCTGCCACCTATTTTCTCTGTTTGTACCATTGTACCAATTTCGTTGATTGTCCAGCCCTTCTTCATTGTAAACCGCCTCAAACTACTATGGCTTTGGCGGTATATAAGAAATAAAATTATTATTATTCAGTTAGCATTAAAGGTGACATCTCAAAATCCTGGCGGCTCCCTTGCATTGAACCTTTACAAGTTGTCAGCTTGGGAAACACTGTTCACCTATGAGGATGACATCTTTATACGAGGATGACATCTTTATATTAATTGAGATCAATTCAGATCTCACCAACCCAGCCTTTAAAATAAATCATTATATCTTCAAACGCCAAGCCAGATGAAGTTAAATGCTGCAAAAACAAAAACTTTTATGGCTAGGCCCAAACTTTGGATTCTGGGGTCTCCCTACAGATCGAGTTCTCTTCCAAGATACTGGGAGGTCTCAGACTCTTCTCTTACCTTTAAGGATCAAATAAACTCTCGTCAAGAAGTGCTTTTTTAGCCTCGAATATTGAGTAAGGTCAGAAGCCTTTTCCACCAACAACACTTCTCTGTTTTGGTCTAATCTATCATATTATCCCGGCTAGATTACTGTACCGCTATCTATCTCGGCATAACAAAGACCTGCCTTCAAAGACTCCAACTGATACACAATACTGCTGTGAAATTAATTTTTGGAAAAAGTAAATTGGCTTCCAGTCTATCTCAGGATTCACTTTAAATGTGCATGTATTACTTTCAAAATTTTATGTTATCTTCATCCCTCTTATCCCCTTATTATGCAGCGTTCTCCCCAGGGCCTTTTAGCTGGGCGCTCCACCCGGCTAAATTAGATGACCGCCCGGCAAATCCTGCTGCTGCCGCCGATGCTCCTTCCCGGGCTGACTTGCTGCTGAAAATTTTGACTGACGCTTGCCTTTTTTTTTGCCAGCATGCATGTTTCCGCAAAGGCAGGACCCGCCAGCGAGGAAGGCCCGAAGCAAGTAAAAGCAGCAAGTTTTAAGCTTCCCTCCGGGGCTGTAACGTGTGCGTGCCGGCTTCCCTTCTCTTCTCCCCCCCCCCCCCCATGGGACTTAACTTCCGGTTTCAGAGGGAAGAGAAAGGAAGCCGGCCCGAAGCAAGTAAAAGTAGCAAGTTGTAAGCTTCCCTCCATCGCTGACCTATGGAAGATAGGTCAGCAATGGAGGGAAGCTTACAACTTGCTTAGCGACTCTGCCGACAGGTGTGAGCTGGGAGTGATTGGAAGAGAAATGCTGCTGTACCGAATGGGGGAGGGGAGGGGGAAGAGAAATGTTCTGCTGCTGCATTATTTTTGGGGAAAGGGGGGAAGGGAAGAGAAATGTTGCTGCTGCACCCAATTTTTTTTTTTGGGGGGGGAAGAGAAAAGCTGGTACACCCAATTGGGGAGGAAAAGAAAAGCTGCTGCTGCACCTAATTGGGGAGGGGAAGAGAAGTGCTGCAGCAGCATCCAATTGGGGAGGGGAAGAGAAGTGCTGCAACAGCACCCAATTGGGGAGAGAGAGGGGAAAAGGAAGACCAGGGAAGAGATGCCAAGACCATGGGAGGGAGGGAAAGGAAAGGAGCTACCAGACCATGAAGGGGGGGAGAGATGTCAGCGCATATGGGGGGAGGGGGAGGAGGGAGACGCCAGGGCATGGGGGAGAGAAGGGAAGGAGATAGAGATGCCAGACAATGGGGTGGAGTAGGAAGGAATGAAGGAAAGGAGAAGAGAGAGATGCCAGAGCATAGGGGAGGGGGTGAAGCAGAAATTAATCATGTACAAAGGAGAGAAAGGGCACATTTTATTGAAGGGACATAGAAAGAAGGAAGATGCCATATGGAACAGAGAGAGTGCGAACACTGGATGGAAAGGGCAGAGAGGGTGGACAGTGGATGCAAGCGGTAGAGAGAGAGCAGGCAGAGGCTGGGTGGAAGGGACAAAGAGAGGACAGATGTTGAATGGAAGGGAGCGAGGACAAACACTGAATAGAAAGAAGAGAGCGAAGAGAAGATGATTAAAACAGAAACGACAAAAGGTAGAAAAAAATTTTTTTTTGTTGCTTTATGTAGAATCAAGTAGTATTGTATCTGTATTGATTAAAGTAAGGTGATCCTTTGCCTAAAACTCTTCAATCCCTCTATCTATACCCTTACATAATCCTATCTATACCTCTATCTTTATCCCTCAATCCCTACATCCATCAGGAATTTATCCAATCCTTCTTTGAAACCCCATAATGTACTCTGTCCTATCACAGCCTCCGGAAGTGCATTCCATGTGCCCACCACCCTGAGTGAAAAAGAATTTCCTAGCATTGGTTCTAAACCTGTCCCCTTTCAATTTCTCTGAGTGCCCCCTTGTTCTTGTGGTTCCCGATAGGTTGAAGAATCTGCCCCTCTCCATCTTCTCTATGCCCTTTATGATCTTCTAAGTCTCTATCATGTCTCCTCTGAGTCTCCGCTTTTCCAAGGAGAACAGGTAAAAGGAAGGAAGAAGGCCTACTGCTGGACAGGGGGAGCAGGGAAGAGGTGCTGCTAGACAGGGGGAAGTAAAACGAAGGGAGAAGGGCTGCCGCTGCACAAGGGGAGCAGGCAAGGTGTGGTGGTGGACAGCTGAGGAAAGAGAAAGAAAGAAAGACATCTATTCTAGCACCCGTTAATGTAACGGGCTTAAGGACTAGTGTACACACACACACACGTGTGTATATATATATATATATATATATATATATATATATATATATATATACACACACACACACATATACATACACACACACATGCATATACATAGCACATATAATCAAATGTGCAAATTATGAACGCACAAAAAGTCAGAACGTGGTGTACAGTATATCAAGTGGAGGTTCTTGAAACACAAAACAATTCCACACTATCTTACCTGCAAGAAAACAGCTAAAGCCACAAAGGTCAATCACAATCCAGAATATAGACCCCCCCCCCCCACCGAAAAACAAACCAACCAGCCAACCTTGTATAGCTCCTGGGTAATACTAAATCTTAGAAAAACACACAACTATGAAAATATCAACAATAATAACAATAATAATAGTAACCTTAATAATAATAATAATAGTAACCTTAAGAAAAAAGTCAAATAGGAAGTCTAATTTGTAAGTTAGGTACAGTATTGGTAGTATCGTATCTAGTGTGATTTCCAGTAAATCAGAAGCTACAGTGATCTCTGCCAGACCGCAGGCTAGTTCACCATTACACCTAGAACTAGAGGAAAACAATTATAGTTAGACTTTTATACATGATGCAGACAACACCTATGCCACATAGAAAAACCCTAGTGTCAACATTTGAACTTCTCAGGTGTCTCAATTGCCCCCCACGTTTCCCTTTTGCTTAACTTTTTTTTTTCACCTCACTCTTCTCCCATTCCTTTATTTTTTTTTTTTCTTTCTTCCTCCCTAGAATAAACCACTCAATAATAGCGCCTTTTGGGACAAGAATGGTTTATTAGCCGATACTTTTTTCATGGACTTAATATACCAGCTTTAAGGCTATGCAAGATAATCCAACGCACTAAGTGCGTAAGCAAAAAAATATAGAATTAAGCAGAACATCAGAAGTCCACTTGCTCTTGTTTTCACCCGTGACATTGCGCAGACAACAAATTTTACAAAACATCCTCTATTGGGGGGAGGGGGGGGGGAAGAATGTTAATGGTTTTAAAATAAACACGAAATTAGTTCAACTGTTGGAATTTTAGAGCTAAAAATCTGCCTTCATAGTTTTAAAATCTGTTTATCCCTCCCCCGAGTTCCAGGGCTCTCATTTTTACTAGCCCGTGTTCTGATTTTCTTTAAAACCTTGGATAACAATCCCCACAAAACCCTTACGATGGCGTCCAGACACTCACAGATTAATGGTCCTCTCCAAAGTAAGTGGTTTAGTTTGCTGGATATATTTGTTCCCAAACTGATTGACTCCGCGAGGCCAGCCCGTTTGCGAGCGATTCGGTGGTACCAGGGACATCGCAACAAAATCAAAAATCAACAAGAAGAAAAAAACTCCAAAAGCTTTAGAAAGAAACGAGTCAGAAAGCCTCCATTAATATAATTTTTAAAAACCATGCAAAGGGAAAAGGAGGACCTTACGTCTACCGGAAGTATTCCCACTTCCGGTCAACCTGAACGCTTGAGCACGAGACGAATGATCTTGACTGCCATCTTTAATTATTCTACAAGGAAGTGATGACGTATTTGTCAGTGTGTTATTACATTTACAATAAGCATTTTCTCTTTGCAGTATTAATATTTATACCAATTAAAGTCAAACTGAATTACTGTCACGTGACATGGATTCCTTATGTTGAAATTTGAAGTTCGATTTTCTCCCTTTTTATCTTCAAAACTGCTATATCGCTTTTCTACTCCGTGGGTTATGCAAATTGGCCCAAATGTTTGGGTCTAGAAGTAGTCATTAATAAATTATCTGATAATTGTGAAATTTATGGGACATATAGCACTAGATTGCATTTTTCCGGAGGAAAAAACCCAAAAACCAAACAACCAGTCTCTGGACTCTTGTGAACTGTTTTTCGGCGGAACTAGCTCACCCTAAACAACAACACTCTTCTGTGCTGCTGGAATTTGTCTTTGTCTTGTGTATTATCGATAGTAGAATAGTCGTCGGTGATAAAATTCTAAGAAAAAAAGCTTGAAAAGATCTCTGGCGTTATGCTTCATGGGATTATATAACACTACCAGACGCTGCGTACGGGAAATTGCAAGGAACCACACACAAAACTCTACAACGCGACTGAGGTCGGCACCTAAGCAAAGTGTAGAAGGGAACGAAATAATGGGAAAGCGACGATTAGAACAACTGAGCTGGAAAGCGGGGAAGAAAGGAAAACAGGAAGAAACTGTGGATTTCTCGTTGCTTATTAGAGAGGAAGCGATAAAAGAGCAGGTTTCAGCGGCATGGAAAGAGAAGCGGCCATTTACTCACGGTAAAAATAGGGTGCAGGGGATCTAAAAGCTTTTTCCTAGATATAATTGTTTGAACTTACTAATTAATTATCAGTAAAACAAGTTGGAATTTACTGCTACTAGTATGTAGAGATTAACAACTTCCTTTATGAGTTTTCACCAAATTTCTGTTATGAATTATCGAGATGGACATTTTTTTTTAACTTTATATTTGCCTTTTCCTTTTTCTGTCAAGGAAATGTGCCTCGGATAGAGAGACTTACTTATCCCCAGTGAAAAAGTAACTACAAAGTTAAATTATCTTGGGATTTTCTTAATTGAGATAGTATCTATCACAAATCAACGTTATTTGGAAAGTGACTAAAACCTATAACAGCACAGCCATTCTGTAGCTCCTGACTGAACAAACAGCAGAAGACCCGCTAACACTCACAACTACCGGTAGAAGCAATGCAAGAGTATTGAAGGCCCCCCTAGGTGACTCCTCAGCCTTAAACCCCCCCCCCCCCCATTGGGTTCTATTACATTTTGGCATGTCCGTGTTTTTTAAGCCGTGATAACTGCCACATTATCCTGTGTTTTATTTAGTGGCAACTGTTTTGAGGTCTTTTATATCTTTAAATTATATAGGGATCATTTTACTAAAGCTTAGAGTGCACTAGTGGACATTAATGCTGCCCGATTCAGGGAAACTTTCTTCAATTTGATTCACTTTTCTTGCCCAATTGGGCGTGAGTTGTTGGTTATGGCTTATCTTGGTCTTTAGCAAGTTTTCTAGCAGTTTCCGACACTGCCATGCAAATGGGCTCTTCAATACTGAAATGAGCACTCTGGTGGATTCTTAAAACTCAGTGACTGGTCCAGAAGTGCTGTTACAGTGATAGCACTGTTAAAAGTGCATTTTGTGGCATGTGTTTTGACTGTAGCTAATGAAAAAAAATTGCATGAAGAATCATAAATTGTCAATTTTTTTTTTTTTGGTGGGAGTAGTAAAAGCATACTTCTTGAGCATGTGTATTATATCCCCCTTTGGCAGTGGGAGAGATGCCCAATGTCTCCCGCCACCAACTGACACAAACTACAGGCAGCAGGAGAGTGTATTATAGCCCCCTTTGACAGCGGGAAAAATACCCAATGTCTCCCACTGCCAACATACACCCCCCCCCCCCCCCGCAGCGGGAGAGATGCCCAATGTCTCCCGCTGCCAGCCAACATCTCCTCCCAACACCCCTTGGCAGCAGGAGAGTTGCCCACATTTTCCTGCTGCAATGCAGCCCAAGCCCCCCTTACCTTATTTTCAGATGGCTGGCCGGAGGGTTGCCTACTCCCTCCGGCCACCAGGCTCACCTCTTTCAAAATGGTGGTCCTTCCTCTCCCCAGTGCATCCTGGGATATAAGTGCCCAAAAGGTATCCAAAGTGACCAGATAACCACTGCAGGGATAAAATAAAGACCCCCACATAGATCAGAATTAAAATGTACATACCTGCCTCCAGAACATCAGCACCTGGCATAGGAAAGCCTAGTAGAGTTGCACAGAGGTGTCTTAAGTAGTCTGGGGGGTGGGCTAGTGAACCATAGAGAGAAGGACCCAAGCCCATAAGCCACTCTAACCACTACATTAATGGTGGAAAATGTGAGCCCCGTCTCCCACAAACCCTACTGTACTGCCATATAGGTGGCACCTACAGCCATAAAGGCTATTGTAGATGTAGACAGGTGGGTTGGGGGGACTCCCCATAACCTAAAAAGGAGTTCTGGTGAGATGTTTATGTGGCACCCTTCTTGTGAAGTTCACAGCAGTGCCCTGTAAGGTACCCCATTGTTATGTTGCCATGTCTGGGTGGCCAATCCATCACAATGCTGACCCCTCCCACGTCCAAAAGGTCTGGTTCTGGCTATTTGGGACTTGAATGAATTTTTGGTCTAGAATGTGGTATAATGATAAGACATAGTGATGGTCTGGATGATCAAACGTCTGGATGTACAAATTTTTTTTCGAAAAGCATCTTTTGGACGTACTTTTCGAGAATGGACATTTTGCCGCTGCCAACTTTGGGCTACTAGTGCCCTACGTCCAAATTGGACTTAGACGTATCCTTTAATTATGCCCCTCTAGATGTTCAATCCCAACCTGCAGTCCGGGTTTTGCAGAAATCCATATCTTTTCTAAACACACGCTCTACCTACTTAGCCTAAGAATTAGTAATCAATCCCAGTTACAATTTCTGCAAGCAGTCCGTGCAAAAGTCTTTATCCCAGGACAAGCAGGTAGCATATTCTTAACTGATGGGTGACGGCACCGACGGAGCCCCGGTACGGACAATTTTAGAGTGATTGCACTCTAAGAACTTAGAAAGTTCTAGTTAGGCCGCATCGCGCATGCGCGAGTGCCTTCCCACCCGACGGAGGCACACGGTCCCCAGTTTCTTAGTTTCCGCAGAGCTAAGAAGACGCGTTTTTTTCAACGGCCGTTGTAAACTTTTCTCTTGCCTTCCCGCTCGCGTATTTTTTGCTTGTTGGAAGCTTATCTTCCTTTTTTTCTTTCTTTCTTTTAAAAAAAAAAAAATTCTCTATATTTCTTTCGTTTTTCGGGTTCGCCCCGGCGGGGCCTGTTGTCACCATAGAAGCCTCCGCTTTCGATTTGGCAGAGGCAGTGTTTACCTTCATGCCCCCTCAGCCAGGATTCAAAAAGTGCCAACGGTGTGCGCGCCCCATATCGTTGACCGACCCGCACAATTGGTGTCTGCAGTGCTTGGGTCCGGATCATAGGGCTTTCACCTGCACCCATTGTGCTACTCTTAAGGAAGCACACCTTAAAAAACAGGCAGCTTCAACAGAAACTTTTGTTCGGTGCCGCGATGGCTGATCCCTCAGCATCGACGCCGGCGGCTTCTCAACCGGCACCCACTTCATCGATGCCGCGTGACACCGCTCCGGCGTCGCACCCCTCAGGTAAGCCGGCTAAGAAGCCTTCCTCCTTGGAGTGTCCTCCGGTTGCTGTGGCAGAGAGTCCAGTCCTGCCGACCTCGAGGCGCCCCCGTAAACGCTCCGCCCCTATTGAGGCAAGTGCATCCTCTTCGGCCTCCTCATCCTCTGGGTGTCGAGCAGCACCACAGGTACCGCAGAAAAAGAAAGCGATACCGGTGCCTTCCTTGGATGACCGTATTGCGGCTGTCCTTCAAGCCCAACTTAAGGAGCAATTGCAGCAGCTCCTTCCTGCTCTGTTGGCACCGAACCTTCCAGTTCCGGTCCGGTCCGGTCTGAGCCACCGGTACCTACCGTGGAGCAGCCGCTATTGTCGGCTTCCACTCTTTCGGTACCGGTCCACTCTGCCTCTTCGGCTTCCAAGCCGGTGTTATCTGCGGAACCAAGAGGCCTGCACCGTGCGGTTCAAACAACCGACCCCGCACTAATTTCTGACCACTCCCGGCACTGGCAACCCCTGACTTCCCCGGGTACCGCATCCCTCCGCTCTGGGAAGTCGGTGCGCAAAACCAGGCATACTGAACCTTCGACGCCGGACTCCCAGGGTCGCAGTTCCCAAGTCAGGGACCCTGATCTTTGGGATGACTCGGAAGAGCCTCTATTGTCTGATGATGAGGCCTCTTCGCCTGAAGAAGACCCTTCTGCACAGGACCCTTCTGTCAAGCCTGATTCATCTTCCTTTACATCTTTTTTAAAGGAAATGTGTGAGTCTCTTTCTATTCCTTGGGAGGCTGAATCTAAGAAGTCCAAAGCTTTTCTTGAGGCTTTGGACTTTGATCAACCGCCCAAGGAATTTCTAAAATTACCCCTCCATGATATTTTGAGAGAGACTTTCTATAAAAACTTGGAGACACCTTTAACCATTCCCGGTGCTCCTCGAAAATTAGACACTTTATACAGAGTAACTCCCATTCCAGGCTTTGACAAGCCTCAGCTTCCAAATGAATCCTTGCTTGTGGAATCCACTTTGAAAAAGACTGCGGGCTCTAGTGTTTATGCTTCTGTCCCTCCTGGCAGAGAGGGCAAAGCTATGGATAAGTTTGGCAAGCACCTCTACCAAAATGCGATGCTTGCCAACCGCTCAGGTAATTATTCCTTTCACTTTTCATTTTACCTGAAGCATCTTATCCAACAGCTTTCTTCTTTTGAAAAATATCTCCCTGATCGGAAGCTTTCCTTATTCCGTTAATACACGTCTAGTTTATTGCAACTTCGCAAGTTCATGGTGCGTTCCATCTATGACACCTTGAAACTTACATCCAGGGCTATGGCAATGGCTGTTGCTATGAGACGTCTCGTTTAGCTTCGAGTCTCAGAACTCGATGTCAACCACCAGGACTGCCTTGCCAATGCCCCCTGCTTAGGGGACGAGTTGTTTGGTGAATCCATGGATTCTACTACTCAAAAACTTTCTGCGCATGAGACTCGCTGGGACACTCTTCTAAAGAATAAAAAGAAGCCTTCTCCTGCTCGGCCCTTTCGCCAACAATCGTCCTATCAGCGTCGCTACTTTGCTAGACCCTTACCATCTGCTCCTCAGCAGCCTAGATGCCAGTGTCAGCAGCAACGCCAACAACCTCGTGCTCCACAGCAGCAACAGGTGAAGCCTCCTGCACAACCGAAGTCCACTCAACCCTTTTGACTTCATTCTCCAGAGCCTAGCCAGTCTTCCACTATCGTCCCTTCTGCCTCAACCCATAGGAGGACGTCTTTCTACTTTCCTCAGCCGTTGGGAGACCATCACTTCAGACCAGTGGGTTCTAAACATCATTCGCCACGGCTATTCTCTCAGCTTTCAGACTCTTCCCACCCAAAGTCCTCCAAAAGAGTCTGCTTTGAACACATCTCAGTCCTCCCTCCTCCTTCAGGAGGTCCAATCCCTTCTTCTTCTGAATGCCATAGAGGAAGTTCCTCTAGATCAGAAGGGGCAAGGATTCTACTCCCGCTATTTTCTGGTCCCCAAAAAAACCGAGGACCTCAGACCCATACTAGATCTCCGAGATCTCAACAAATGCTTGGTCAAGGAAAAGTTCAAAATGCTTTCTCTGGCAACACTTTATCCTCGTCTCACTCAGGACGACTGGCTCCCTCGATCTCAAGGAGGTTCAGGTCCCCTACCTCCCCTGACCCCAAATTGCTATTTATTTTCATTTTGTTGTTTATTTTTGCCATTTATGGTGTGAATTTGTGACAGTGGCCATCTTGGATTTTAAAATCAATCTTTTTTTTCTAACGTTTATTTCTGCTTCAAAAATCCCTTGATTTGACTCGAAATCGAATGGGATGGACTCTGCAGCCCTTAGTCTATTGAATGTGGACATAGATTGTGTTGGATGGGCGCAGGATCAGCGTATCATAGCGTGCCAGGGAGGGGGCAGGAGCTGCGGACTTTGCTTCCTCTACGACCTCTTAGGAAGGGGAGCCGGCCTGGGTCCGTGTCTTCTGAAGAAAATCTCACTTAGAGGCCGTTCTGGAGTCTGGCGCAAAACGCCTGCGTTCCGAGTCTGGGGACTCTTTGACGCGATGCACATACCTCAACAGAGCCCTGCCATGGTTGTGGAGTGAGCCTTTTCACCGGATTATATTCGGATCCTCTGAACAGCGTATCCTCAGACCCCACTCATTTGACGCAGCCATCAGGCGCATCAGGGCTTTTTCGGTGTATGACGTCTGTGGCGAAGCTTCCTATTCGAGATCTCTCTTGTCTGGCTGTGTCAGACCTTGATTGCAGTAGTGGCCTTGCAGATTTTATGATTTTTCTGTTTCCTTTTTTTAAAAAATGTATTTATTTATTTTAAACCAAATTTACAAGAATCCACTTGTTACAGTAAATCGGAGTGTGTGGTGCAGTGGAGGTTGTGGGTTCAAATTCCACACTGCTCCTTGTGACCTTGGGCAAGTCACTTAATCTCCCATTGCCCCAGGTACATTAGATAGAGTGTTAGCTTGGGACAGAGAGGGAAAAATGCTTGAGTACCTGAATGTAAACCACTGACTATAAGTGGTATATAAATGCTTAAATAAATATAAACAAGATTCAAAGAAAAACCTGAAAACAAATTTTAGAAGAAAAGAAAACCCCATTTTCATTTAAACACATGTCTTTTTAAGCTCCTTCTTAGACCACCATTAGCACCCCATGAGAAGCAAGTAGATTAATAAGACAAGGAGATCTCTATTTTAACAAATAAATATAACACTAAAGAAAAGGCTTAACATATTTCCGGCCAAAATTCTCTTACAGCCCTTGTCCAAAAAATATTGAAGCTGATCCAAAGCAAAAAACATATTTGGTCTCAGCATATTTCAGGAGACACCCTGAGCATCTGGATTTGAAGGTGCTGATCCTTCTTCACGTTTTCAGCATGCTTCTGTCTGCCTCTTTATAGCTGATGTTCTGATTTTTTTGACTGGGTAACCAGAGAATTGGATAAAGAGAGTGTGTTAGATGTGGTGTATTTAGACTTTTGTAAAGCCTTTGACAGTGTTCCACACAGGTGTCTAATAAATGTGTCACAATCTAAGAAAAGGTATCAAGTCTTAGTGCATGCTTACTTGAGAAACATGGAATTATATTGTAAATTGAAAAATTGGAAAACTTATGATCGCCTTTGTTTTCCTTTTTGGTGGGCAAATTTATGTTTAACCTACAGATATGAAAAAATGTATGCTGATATGTTGGGGCCAATTGACTTATTTTATTACCACATTATACTTGTCTTTATCTTCAATGTTTGGGGATCTGCACACACATCCAGGGAGGAGGGAGGGGGGAGGGGGATGGATACCTCTTTGATTCGTTTTAATCTTTGACTGAATATATTGGAAGAGATAGGGAGGAGGATATATTCTTATCTATGGTTATTGAATGAACATAAGTGCTTTCTTTATGATTCATATTTATATACTTTTCTGCACTTTTTGTTATCTTTGAAAATTAATAAAGAATTATTAAAGAAAAGAAACGGTGTATCTCAGGCAAATAAAGATAGAAAGATGTGGTTTGTTGAATTAAATTGGCATTGTCTTGATTACTTAGCCAGCTGAATAACTCAGTTTCTAAGACTCGGTTTCTGATGTTACAGTGAGTGATCATCTGGCATCCAGTGATCACTGCATGGTACAATTTAATATTAATATGGGTATATAGAGAGAGAGCTCATTCAAAAGCAAAGGTTCTAGATTTTAAAAAACTAACTTTGTTCAGATGGGGGTCTACCTCAAGGAATTATTGTTTGGATGGGAACGTCTGGAAGGAGTGGAAATGCGGTGGGCAAAACTGAAAGAAGTGATTGTAAGGGCAACAAACCTTTTTGTGAGGCAAGTAAGTAAAGGTAAGAGAGAAGGCCACTTTGGTTCTCAAAAGTAGTAGCTGAAAAGATAAGGAATAAGAGGTTAGCTTTCATAAACTACAAAAGATCACAGAAAGAGGAAGACGGGCAAAAATATCTGGAAAAGTTAAGAGAGGCTAGTCTTGTACTCAGGAAAGCAAAGATGCAAATGGAAGAAAAAAATAGCTGACACGGCAAAATGGGAAGACAAGACATTTTTTAGATATACAGTGGAACCTTGGTTTACGAGCATAATTCGTTCCAGAAGCATGCTCGTAAACCAAAATACTCGTATATCAAAGCAAGTTTCCCCATAGGAAGTAAGGGAAACTCGCTTGATTGGTTCCACCTCCCCTCCCCCCCGGGCCACCGGTGCTGCTCCACCCCAACACATCCCCAAAAGAGAGAGGCGGGAGCCAGAAGGCCTTGAGAATGCGTAGATGCTCAAGGCCCAGTTGGGGTAGAGGTACGATCTTCGGGCACCGGCACCTCTTGTGGGTTGATGCTGCGTGTCAGTGCCACATTGGGGGTAAGCATTCAGTTTGGGCAGGCGGGGGATGTCGGTTCACACAGGTGAGCATTCACGAGGGAGTCGATGCCGGTTCGTGGGGGCGGCATTTGCAGGCGGGGGGGCGATGCCGGTTTGCGGGCGGGGAACGAGCAAATCGAGTCAATGCTCGGTTTGTGAGTCATGATTTGCGAGAATGTTTTGCTCGTCTTGCAAAACACTCGCATACCGCGGCACTCGTAAACTGAGGTTTGACTGTTTTAGTGATAAGAAGAAGTGCAAAAGTGGCATTGTGAGACTCAAAGGTGAAAGGAAGGAATATGTAGAAGCTGATAAAGAAAAGGCCAAATTGCTTAACAGATATTTCTGTTCTCTGTTCATGGCTGAAGCGCCGGGAGCGGGACTGCAGAAGACAAACGTGAATAGGGATGGAGGAGTAATAGACCCTGATCAATTTTCACAGCGTTGTGCTCATGAGGAGCTAGCTAAAATAAAGGTTGACAAAGCAATGGGGCCAGTTGTGTACATCAGGAGTGCCCACATTTTTTGGGCTTCCGAGCTACTTTTAAAATGACCAAGTCAAAATGATCTACAAACAAGAAAATTTTTTTTTTAAAAATACAAAGCACACTGTATACAGAGAAAATGTTAATTATCATTTATATTCCGGATTTTTTTTCAAAGAGGTCAAGGCAAATGACTTTATGCAATGTCACCTCAGTAACAACTATACAAAAATAGAGAAATATACCACCTCCATTTTCACTAAACCGCAATAGTGGATTTTAGCGCAGGGAGCTGTGCTGAATGCCCCGCGCTGCTCTTGATGCTCATAGGCTCCTTGCGTTAAAAACCACTATTGTGTTTTAATAAAAGGGGGCCATAGTGCAAAATATAGACAGCAGATATAAATTCTCAAAACGGACTCATTTTGATCACTAAATTGAAAATAAAATCATTTTTCCTACCTTTATTCTCAGGCTATACGTGGGAAATGTAGACGGGAAACTAACAGGGTTGATGGTCAGTCTAGAAGAGGTATGTAGGCAGATTGATAGGCTTAAAAACAATAAATCCCCGGGACCGGATGGCATCCATCCGAGGGTAATCAAGGAACTGAAAGGGGCTATAGATGAACTGCTTCAACTAATAGCCAATCTGTCGATCAAATCGGGAAGAATTCCGGAAGACTGGAAGGTGGCGAATGTTATGCCAATCTTCAAGAAAGGTTCGAGGGGTGATCTGGGAAACTACAGATTGAGTCTGACCTTGGTACCGGGAAAGATGGTAGAGGCACTTATAAAGGACCGCATCATTGAGCACTTTGACGGACACGATCTGATGAGGACCAGCCAGCATGGCTTCAGCAAAGGAAGATCGTGCTTGACGAACTTGCTGCACTTCTTCAATGGAGTAAACAGGCAGATAGACAAGGGTGACCTGGTTGACATTGTATATCTGGATTTTCAGAAAGCGTTCGATAAGGTTTCATATGAATGACTACTTCAAAAAAATTGTGAGCTATGGAATCGAGGGTGAAATACTCATGTGGATTAAAAACTGGCTGGATCATAGGAAACAGAGAGTGGGGGTAAATGGACAATACTCAGACTAGAAAAGCGTCACCAATGGAGTGTCTCAGGGTTTGGTGCTTGGACCCGTGCTCTTCAATATATTTATAAATGATCTGGAAATTGGTATGACGAGTGAGGTGATTAAATTTGCGGACAATACGAAGTTATTCAGAGTAGTGAAGACGCAGGAGGATTGCGAAGATCTGCAACGTGACATAAACACGCTCGAGAGATGGGCCGTGACATGGCAAATGAGGTTCAACGTGGATAAGTGTAAGGTGATGCATGTCGGTAACAAAAATCTTATTCACGAATACAGGATGTCCGGGGCAGTACTTGGAGAGACCCCTCAGGAAAGAGACTTGGGAGTACTGGTCGACATAATGTGCGGCGGCGGCGAAAAGAGCGAACAGAATGCTAGGAATGATTAAGAAGGGGATCATGAACAGATTGGAGAAGGTTATTATGCCGCTGTACCGGGCCATAGTACACCCTCACCTGGAGTACTGCGCCCAGCATTGGTCGCCGTACATGAAGAAGGACACGGTACTACTCGAAAGGGTCCAGAGAAGAGCGACTAAAATGGTAAAGGGGCTGGAGGAGTTGCTGTACAGCGCGAGATTAGAGAAACTGGGCCTTTTCTCCCTTAAAAAGAGGAGAATGAGAGGGGACATGATCGAAACATTCAAGATACTAAAGGGAATAGACTTAGTAGATAAAGACAGGTTGTTCACCCTATCCAAGGTAGGGAGAACGAGAGGGCACTCTCTAAAGTTAAAAGGGATAGATTCCGTGCCAACTTAAGGACGTTCTTCTTCACCCAGAGGGTGGTAGAGAACTGGAATGCACTTCCGGATGCTGTTATAGGGGAAAACACTCTCCAGGGATTCAAGACAAAGTTAGACAAGCTCCTGCTGAACCGGAACGTACGCAGGTAGGGCTCTGGTAGGACACTGGACTTTGACGGGGGACCGCCGTGTGAGTGGACTGCTGGGCACGATGGACCACTGGCCTGACCTAGCAGTGGCAATTCTTATATTCTTATGATTCTCTGGGTACACTTTCTTCTTCTGACTGTGCATCCAATATTTCTTCCATTCATTCAGCCTCCTGTATGTTTCCTCTCCTCCAGACCTCATTCCCTCCCCCAAACGTTTTCCTTCTCTCTTCCTGCCCTTTCTTTCTGTCCCCCTTTCTTTCTGTCTCTCTGTCCCCCCCTTTTTACTTTATTTCTGTTTCCCTTTTCTTTCTGTCTCCTGCCTGCCCTGTCTTTCTTTTTCCCTGCCCTCCCCCAAGCCGCTGCTGCCCTGAGGGAACAGGCCCCCAAACCACCACCGCCAAGTTCTGAGCTCTCCCTGCTTTACCGACACGGTAAACAGGACGCAAAAGCGCCGGGCCGACCAGCCTTCCACCCCGACATCAATTCTGACATCGGAGAGGAAGTTCCAGGCCAGCCAAGTAGCGATTGGCTGGCCCGGAACTTCCTCTCCGACGTCAGAATTGACGTCAGGTGGTGGAAGGTTGGTCAGTCTGGCGCTTCTGCGTCCTGTTTACTGCATCGGGAAGTAGGTAGAACGTGAAGGCAACGCAAGTCTATCACAGAGCCCGGGATGGGCTCCGCGATTGACGCTCATTGCCTTCGCGATCTACTGGTTGATCGACCTTTTGGGCACCCCTGGTGTACATCCTAAGGTGCTGAAGGAACTTAGGGAGGTTCTGGTAACTCCGCTGACTGACCTTTTCAACGAGTCTCTAGAGTCAGGAATAGTACCGGAAGATTGGCGAAGGGCAGATGTGGTCCCTCTCCACAAAAGTGGAAGTAAGGAAGAAGTAGGAAATTATAGGTCGGTAAGTCTGACTTCTGTGGTAAGCAAATTAATAGAAACACTTTTAAAACAGAGAATGGTCAAGTTTATGGAATCATGTGGATTACAGGACCTTGGCAACATGGATTCACTAGAGGTAGGTCTTGTCAGACAAATCTGATCAATTTCTTTGACTGTGTGACCAGAGTATTGGATAGAGGATGTGTGCTATATGTGGTGTATTTAGATTTTAGCAAAGCCTTTGACAGTGTTCCACACAGATGTCTAATAAATAAACTGAGTGCCCTCGGGATATGTCCCAAAGTGACGGGCTGGGTCAAGAACTGGTTGAGTGGAAGGCAATAGATGGTAGTGATCAATGGAGACCGCTCTGAGGAAAGGGATATTACCAGTGGTGTGCCTCAAGGTTCTGTTCTTGGGCCTGTTCTTTTTATGTTTAAATCTTCTTTATTAACAAAATGAACCAGAAACACACAATTGCAAAATGACATAGATTTTACAATGAAATCAACCTGCCAGAGAGGACTGTATTCTGATGTCCTCTTAGGCCTCAAGAGAAACACCCCCTCCTACAGACCCCCAACAGAAACCCCCACCCACTCCCCCCATCCCCAAACTCCAACAAGACAAGATATAACTAAGGCCAGAGAGGTGGGTTAGGAAATAGCTGAAGTCTATTCAAAATGCGGCTCCTCCTTGGAGGCAAAATATTCAAATAGGGAGTCCAAATGTTAACAAAGTCTCTACTTCTGCAGCAAGAGGAGTAAGCCATCTGGGCCTCCCATCCCAGCAGTTCATGTATTTGTTCCTCCAGTACCAGAAGGAGGGGGGCTCATCAGCCAACCAATAAGTCAAAATACATTTTTTTTCCCAAAATATAACATACAGTATACTCAAAAACAGTTTTTCAGCTGAGGTATACACACAGAACATGAAAAATTGAGCAAACAGCATATGAAGCGCAGAGAGAGGAACAGGAACATGCAAAAGCTTCCACAGAAATGAAGCCAAGGCCCCCCAGAAAGTTTGTATACCCTCACAAAGCCAAAGGCCATGAAAGTAAGAATTTACTTCACTAATGCACTTAGTACAAAGTGGTGTTTCAATACAGCCCATATGGCAAGCCCAACTCTGGGAAACATACGCTCGCAATAGGGTTGTATAGTAGCATTCCCTGAGCTCAGCACTGTGCAAAAAAACCAGAATACGTTTAAGAGCTTTGAGCAAGAGATCCCCTCCAAGGTCCCTCTGTAAATCCCTCTGCCAGGCCTCCAATATAGTAGAAAAATCCCGAGAAGGACTACAGTGACTAAGCTGTCTATGAAAAAAAGAAACCGAGATTTTGGGCTCTGGATCCACCTCCATTTCCAAAAAGGTACAAAAACTGATCCTAAAATCCCCAGAACCCCCAGGGAAAGACCCCCACATAATGTCAGTTGACAGTGGGCATAAATAAGTTTAGTAGGTGAAATGCTGCGCTGCAGCTACTTATTACAGAAGAGGAGCATCCCATCATCCCGCAAGATACTCGAAACCCTCAGCCCTCCATCTACCAAAAACAGAAGGTGCTATCCTGAGGAATAGTGACTCGTGGCCAGTAGGGGGCGATGTCTATGGGACGGTAATGGAATGGACGTCAGGCCATGATGGTGCAGTATTTTGTGGAGTTTTTCTACAAAAGCGCCTGCTTTTCGTATGATTCTGGGTAACTCTAGTTAGATACAAGCATATGTGTTAGTTAAGGCCACACCCAATAGAAGCATACAAAAAGTTGGTGAATAAAAATCTGAATATGGATGTAGCCAAGGCCAGAAAAACACACTACAGATTAATATTAAGGAAAAGCATAATAATATTCTTTTTATGTACTTTGCTATTAAGCTAGATCATAGAGGAAATCAGGATATACATGAACTCCATCTCTGTTTTTCTATGTCTTCTGCTTGGCTTTACTCCATTTTGTGTTCAGCCTATATTCCTAGTCTTTATTCAGGTTTTTCCCGCTTTTAGCCTCGTGGTTCTAATTGATACCAAATGTGCCTTAGGCTGGTTAGGAAGAGCATATTAGATTACGTATCCCAATCTGAGATATAACATGCATTAAATATGAATGAAATACATGGATGGATGAATGAAGGGGCCCCAAGCGAGTGCTGGATGGATGTGAAAGAGTGTACTTAATTTCTAATATTGTATATATTTTTAAACTTGAAGGAACACTAAGGAAAAATCCTAAGTTAACATCTGGGAATAATTAGAGTCAGAAACTGCTGTTCCAGTCTCCAGCATAGGAAGGTTTCTGAATCTGTATGCCAGTGAAATTTGAAGCTGTCAGCTCAGAGAGAAAGAGGGAAACAGCCCCTCCTTTTTTGCTGAGGCTGACAAGTTTTCAGCACTTTTTAATGTAGGTTTTCTCGCTACAAATAAGCAGTTTCAGATAACATTTCTTTGGCTATGTTATAAAATGTTTATGTATATTCAGAAATGAATGTAAACAAAAAATTATGATTTCTGGAACTTTTATTCCATGTTAAAAAGAAGGTCTTTGTCTAAATTTAAATACAGCCTCTCTTAGTTGATTGGCTGTTGGCCAATGATGTCAAACTGGACTGAAGGTATATATTGGGAAGGTTCGGGTTGAGATCGTTATCAGAAGGCCAGCATTTTGGCAACTATAACGACCTCCTGCTAACGCAACTAGCCTTTTGAGGTCCATGATGGAAAAATAAAAGCAACAAATAATTATTTTGGTAAACCTTGCGTTATGCGTCATTTCCATGTTTTTGTTATTTTGCATACCTTGAGTGAAAGCTAGTAGCTTAATTGGCAACTGCAGCTTTATGAGTGCACTGGCGTCCAATTACCCATGCTCAATCCTCGGGGGAAAAGGAGAGATTACCCACCAGAGGCAACAAAACACTGATATGAGGATCCTGGTGACACAGCGGAAGCAACCACTGCCACACCACCCAAAGAGGTCTAAACAAGACACTATCCCTGCATGGTCGAGGCACCTCCACCAGCCGAGCATAAAGAAGAGAAATGAGGTAAACCTGATAATAATAATCCCGTTCTAGAGAGAGATCAGTACCCAAAACCCAATTCCGAAGATGCCGCAAGAGACAAGCCTGATTATAGATAGCAATATTTGGCACCCCAAACCCCCCCCTGCTTATCACAGGAGCTAGAGCTACTTAGGGAACAAAGGTGCACCCTTCCCATCAGCAAAAGCGGCAGCTCCTGCCATGCAGCCAAAAGAGAGCTGGTAACGGAAAGTAAACGATCCACATTCAAACGGTAAAGCTGCTGAACGTTCATAGATAACTGGATCCCCAAATAAAGAAAAGAAGACCCAACCCATTTCAACAGGAATTTCCCCCCCCAAAGTCCTCTGATTTGCCCAAATTCAAAGCAAAGCCAAAAAAGTCCCCATAATCATGAACGTTTTCCAGGAGAATAGGCAAAGACCGGCGCGGGTTAGTAAAAAAGGTCATAAACAAATGCCGCAACCTTAAAATGCGTGGCAACCAACTGAAGACCACTGATGTCCACATTAGATTGCAACTCACGAATCAAGGGATCCAAGGAAAGCACAAATAACAGCAACAGAGGACAACCCTGACGAGTGCCCCAACGAATCCAAAAAGGGGTCGAGAGATCCCCATTTACTGAAATCTGTGCCACTGGATCACTATACAATGCTTGAATAGCATTAAAGAAAAAGGGGCCAACCTCATACGCACAAAGCACAGCAAACAGGTACCCCCACCTCACCCGATCAAAAGCCTTTTAAGCATCAAAGCTGATAAGCAAGGCAGGGATCTCTTCCGCACGAGTTTGCGCCAAGGCCAACATAATTTGTCAAATATTCTTAGACACCAGTCAGTCGCCTACAAAGCCCTCCTGCTGTTCCGACACTAAATAGGGTAACACCCTGGCTAATCGATTAGCAAGGACTTTAGCCAACAGTTTTGCCTCAAAATTCAAAAAAAGAGATGGGTCTGTATGATTCTGGCAAAGTCAGATCACGACCTGGCTTAGGAAGAACAATAATCTGTGCCATTAGCCACACTTAAATTAAAAATTTCCGCCAACACTGGAGCAATCTCATCAACAAGCAGCTTATAAAATTCTCCATGGTACTCATCTGGTCCCGGCACTTTGCCCAAAGGGCTGGCTTGAATCGCCCATTACACATCAGCAGTAACAGATTGCTCCAACTTGTCAGAGACCTGAGGGAAGAGGCAAGGCAAATACAGACTATCCAAATATACTCTCCCATCAAGAAGGTCCGGTCCCGGCATATCATACAGGGCAGCAAAAATGTTCCGCAAGATATTACCAATGTCCTCAATTTTATGGTGAAGAGTACCACGAGAGTCACGTAAGGCCGCAACATCCGTGGAACCCGAATGGCAAATTGGAACAACTGGAACTTATAATAGTCCCGTGTCCTCTGTGCCCCCTGGTGCAAAAGTTAGTTCAATTCCTGATGCGCCTCTAACAACTGCGCCCTAAGCCCCAAAGAAGCCTGGAGGCCATATTGCCTCCTCAAAGATGTCACCCTAAGCTCCAGCGCAATAATGGCTCTTATTTCGCGCTTTTAGCCTCAAAAGCCACAAAGGCCATAATTTCCCCCCGTAACACAGCTTTCGCCATTTCCCAATAGAGGATGGGATCATCTCTATGCTCTTGATTGGTATGCTTAAAATCCCCCCCACTTTTGCAACAAATATTCCTGAAAATGCGTATTTTTATACAAATGACAAGAGAATTTCCAATGCGTACAACCCCCCCAGACGGCCTCCAGTTCCAATGAAGCCCCACCCATGCGTGATCAGAAATTTCAATGGGGCCAATCACAGCGGGAATTTCAATGGGCCCTGCACAGCGGGAAGCAGCTCTCTAGAAATGAGATCAATTCAAGACAACGTCCCATTAGCTCGAGAAAGATTAGAATAATCCCGATCTAATGGGTGTAAAATTCTCCAGACATCCAAAAGCCCCAAAAAAGACGCCAGTAACACAGCCCTCGTACAAGTCTTAAGAGCCTCTCTCCCAGTGGAAGCGGAACGATCCAGCTTCAGATCGGGAACCTTATTAAAATCCCTCCCCCCAATGATCAGGGGAATATTCACAAATCGCAACAGGTGGTTACGCAGTGTCCAAAAAAATGGCCAGGAGGGTTGTTAGGTACATAGATGTTACATAAGAGTATGGGCTGATTGCTTATGCAGATGATATTTTGATTCATTTGAGAAATCCGGAGTCAACCATTCCACATTTATTGGATTTGATTGATAAATTTGGAAAATTTTCAGGTTATAAAATAAATTGGAATAAATCAGAAATTCTTCCACTAAATGTACATTGTATAAAAGGCTTATTTGATTCGTTTCAGTTTAGTTGGAAGAAAGATGGAATAAAATATTTAGGAATTTGGATAAAAAGTACATTGGAAGAAACAGAATTGTGTGAGCAATGGAATCCTTTGCATATTTCTTGGTGGGGGAGAGTACAAACAGTAAAGATGATGATTTTGCCTATAGTTTGTTACCAAATGAGTATGTTACCAGTTTATTTTCAAGAGTCCTTTTACAAAAAATTAAATAATATTTTGACAAAATTTGTTTGGCTTGGGAAAAAACCAAGAATTGCTTTAGTATCATTGCAAAAATCAATTGTGGAGGGTGGGGTAAATTTTCCAAACTTTTATAGGTACCATCAAGCCTATATATTGTGTCAAGGTATGTATTGGATCCTCCCTGAGCTTATTGATCATCAACCAGATTGGTTATATTTGGAACGGAATTTGGTGTCCCCTATGAGACTTCCACATGTATTAAGTATCAGATTTCATAAATATGCTAAGGACAATATAATTTTATTGGATACTTGGAAAACTATTAAATTTATTGATAAATTAACAGAGGTACCAATAATGAAATCTACTTTACAGTCCTTATGGTTAAACTCCAAGATTCAAATAGGCGGTGCTGGAATCGCTTGGAAGAATTGGATGCAGGCAAATATTAGGACATTAGATGATCTTATTTCTAATGGTAATCTGCTTGAGTTTTCACAACTGCAGCATTCATTTGGTATTTCAAACACTCAACAATATAGGTGCTTGCAGTTGAAGCAGGCTATTCAGATGGGGTTCCCTGAATGGAAAAATTTGAAAACTTATTTTAGCTTGCAAATCCTTTGCTACCAAACAGATTTAATAGGACATCAGGCTGCCCAGTGGTATAAATTGATTTCTGGATTTTTAAATAAAAAACCAAAAAATAGTCTTAGAGATATTTGGAGTATCGAGTTAAAACAGCATATTTCTGTTTCTCGTTGGCCACGAATCTGGATTTGGAGATTAAGATGTACAATGTCAGCATCTATGAGACAAACATGGTTGTTTTTATTACATAGAATTTTTTGGACTCCAGTTAGGTTGTATAAAGTAGATAGTTCTAAATCTAATAGATGTTGGCATTGTCATATTGATATTGGGACTTTGGATCATCTTTTATTTTTTTGTCCATTGATACTTGGCTTTTGGAAGTCGATTTGGGGGCAAATTAATAATATTCTTCAATCCTCTATTCCACAGGTGTCGAAGTCTGTCCTCGAGGGCCGCAATCCAGTCGGGTTTTCAGGATTTCCCCAATGAATATGCATGAGATCTATTTGCATGCACTGCTTTCAGTGTATATTCATTGAGGAAATCCTGAAAACCTGACTGGATTGCGGCCCTCGAGGAGGGACTTTGACACCCCTGCTCTATTCTTTTGACATATGAAGCAATAATTTTTGGAACGATTCTGCATGATAAACCCACTTTGGATAGAAATAATAGTCGCCTTTTCATGATCTTATCAGGAATAGGGGTTCAAATGATCACATCTAATTGGAAAAATCATGATAGGATTAATTTTAGTTTTTGGTGGGCAACTGTATGTGCAACATATAAATATGAAAAGATTATGGCAGAGCGTTTAGGGTTTGTTAAATCCTTTAACCCTTTCAGGACCAAGGGCCATATTTGTCCCATAACTTTAAAATCCTATAAATTTTGATTGGGATAGTCTACAGTTCTAAATTTGATATGTACGGATTCCATATGATACTGCCTTTATGTAAACAAACTGGTTCCGACATTCATTCATTAGCGTCGTTTGCAGATTGACGAGAAGATTCACTTGCCACACTGTCCATAAGCCAGAAGTTTGATTTTTTAAATAAAAATAATGATATTTCACAAAAAAAATCAATTTTTTGGCATCTGCAAGCCCTTTTTACCATAAAAATGTCGTCAAAACCACAAAAATTGGCCTACGATCCTTATGGTCCTGAAAGGGTTAAGGGGATTTGGGGTCCATTAACTAATTTTGTCACATTATAATTAAAGTGATTCCTTTTTCTTTATGTTAGATTCCTTTGCACATCCAGGGTGGGGGGGGGGGGGTGTATTATTTATTTAGAGGTATAAATTTCATAATATTCTATAATATTGATGAGTATAATATAATATCATTACTGTTATAGGTTAAGAAGGGATTTAAAATTTTTATTGTAATATTTCTGATGTTAATAGTGTATTTTCATATAGTTTTTTTTTTTTTTCGATTTTTCAAATGTATACATTGTCAAGTTCAAAATATCAATAAAGAAATAAAAAAAAAAAAAGAGTCACAGAGGCTATGAGGTAGCACCTCCCCCACCCCCCAGAATCCTGGATATCTTTGATTCTGCAGCTGAAGACCCTTATGGACCAAAATCACTACTCCCCCCTTCCCCCCCAATGCCGGAGCCTCTAGATGGTCACCCACCCACCAAGTGCAGAGTTTAGCGTGTTCCTTGGAGGACAACCTAGTTTCCTGCAAAAAAGCCAAAGATGTCTTAGTACAGTTTAACAACTGTAGGATTTTATACCGTTTAATGGGGGAATGAATACCCCCCATGTTCCAAGAAGTCAATTTATGTTCCAGAAAGAACTAAGGGAAGAAAAACATGCAGATACAGAGAAACCTGTATCACAGGGATCTCAAAGTCCCTCCTCGAGGGCTGCAATCCAGTCAGGTTTTCCCCAATGAATATGCATGAGATCTATTAGCATACAATGAAAGCAGTGCATGCAAATAGATCTCATGCATATTCATTGGGGAAATCCTGAAAACCCGACTGGATTGCGGCCCTCGAGGAGGGACTTTGACACCCCTGCCATATCATACCAGAGGGGCGTCCCAGCCACCCCTCCTAGCCACCGTAAACTCCAAGGAGCAAGCCAAATCCACACCTGTCTGATTTTACTCTGTATGTTCTGGATTTTAAGAAACCTTCAAACCATGAGTATACTTTATCTGAGATACCTATTGTGTCCAAAATTTGCAATAGGATGCAAATTTTCCAGAAGGGATTCAGGCAATCCAACGAAATGGAGGTCATTCCGGCGTGAGTGGTTTTCTACGTCCTCCACTTTAGGCTTGAGCGCTGCCAGTGAGGTAGAATGCACCACTTGCTCCTGGGAAAGTCTCTGCACTGAGTCCTCGGTATTACTGACCCGCTGCTGCGTGTCTGACACGCAGCTCTGAGGTCAAAGTGGCAAATCGCTGGTCCATAGAATCCAATTTGTCTGAGGTCCTCTTCAATTTGGACCCAGCGTGCCTTCCAGCACAGCCTGCACTTCAGCGATGACTTCAGCAACCCAGAGAGAACTAGAGGATTCAGATGATGCGGGCGCCACATGCGTCACCATCTTAGTCTCCAGCTGCTTATCCTGCTCACAGTTTTCGTGGTCAGTCTATTGGCCATCATACTGCGACCCCCACAGAGTGCTCCAATAAGACCCAATCTCGTTCCCCCGGGCATAGGAATGATTAGATAGGGCAAAATTGCAGATTAAATTGCAGTTCTGTGAGAGGCGTACCGGAGCTGTGAGATCACGCTGCTTACAGCCCCATGCTTCCGTTGGAAGTCTGGGCCTGTTCTTTTTAACAGTTTTATAAACGATATTGCTGAAGGGTTGTCGGGTAAGATTTGCCTCTTTGCAGATGATACCAAAATCTATAATGGAGTAGACAAGCCGGATGGTGTGAATAACATGAAGAAAGACCTGGCGAAGTTTGAAGAATGGTCTGAAATTTGGTAGCTAAAATGTAATGCTAAGAAATGCAAGGTCATGCATTTGGGCTGCAAAAATCCGAGGGAACGGTACAGATTAGGGAGTTAAGAGTTTATGTGCACGACAGAAGAGCAGGACTTAGGTGTGATTGTATAGGATGATCTTAAGGTGGCCAACAGGTTGAAAAGGTGACGTCGAAAATCTAGAAGGATGCTAGGTTGCATAGGAAGAAGTATGTCTAATAGGAAAAAAGAGGTATTGATGCTGCTGTATAAGACTTTGGTGAGACCTCATTTAGAATATTGTGCCTGCACCTTAAAAAAAAATAAAAAAGGATGAAGTCGGTCCAGAGGAAGGCTACTAAAATGGTATGTGGTCTTCATCATAAGGCATATGGGGACAGACTTAAAGATCTCAATCTGTATACTTTGGAAGAAAGGCGGGAGAGGGGAGAAAGAATAGAGACGTTTAAATACCTACATAATGAGTCGAGTCTCTTTAATATGAAAGGAAACTCTGCAATGAGAGGGCATAGGATGAAGTTAAGAGGTGATGGGTTCTGGAATAATCTAAGGAAATACTTTTTTACAGAAAGGGTGGTAGATGCATGGAACAGTCTCATCATCTGGCATTTCTACTCTATTGCAGATTTTGGCAATGAACAAGAGCTGTCAAGTTTCAGCGTGTGGCTTAATAGTTGTGACACTAACATTAAGTTTTCTATGACATACGCCAAGAATCAGATAGCCTTTTTGAATTTAATGATTCTTCAAGAAACAGACCATTTTGAAACAGACACGTACATTAAACCCACTGATAGAAACACTTTCCTGGACTATAAGAGTTGCCATCCGGCAAGTTTAAGAAACAACTTGCCGTTTTCACAGTTTGTAAGATTAAGATGCAATTGTTCTTCCATCAGCAAATTTAAACAACAAGCTAAAATGTTGAAGCAAAAACTTTTAGAACGTGGCTATCTGGAGAAGACATTAAAACAAGCATTTAAATGAGCAAGATATTGCAACAGAGAATTATTGTTTCAAAACAAATAAGTAAATGAAGCACAGATTCAAAAAATATTTTTACTTGGGTGTTAAGTTATTTTGCTCATGGCACACCGGCTAACATTATAAGAAACAATTGGAAAATAATTCAGGCTAATCCTCTGTTCAAAGAAAATAGCTTGCGGATTGCCTTTGCATGTGACAAAAATCTTAAAGACATTTTGCATCCAGCATTGTTTCTGGCTAGCCCTTTAAAAGAAAGAAAAGTGTTACCTTTGGGCTTTTTCAAATGTGGACGATGTAGTTTTTGTGAAATAACTATATCATTAAAAGAATTCATCAACCCTGTGGATGGAATGAAATTTTCTATGAAGCATTTTTTGACATGCACATCGGATCACATTATCTATGTCATAGAATGCCCATGCAAGAAATGGTATGTGGGTATGCCCACGCGCCCCTTTAAAGTGAGGTTGTCAGAACATAAGTCCAATTTGAAACGAGAAAAAAATCAGTGCGCCTCTGGTTGAGCATTGCATCCAAAATAAACATAAGTTTAAAGACCTGAGATGTTTTTGTATTGACAAAGAAGTTCCTCACTGTCGAGGAGGAGACTCAGAGAAAATTACACCAAAAAAGAATCACGTTAGATTTTTAAACTTGGCACATTGAAACCGGCTGGTTTAAATGCATTAGTAGATTGGTGCACTTTTTTCTAACATGTATAGTATCTAGTTAGGAGTGATGTCATCAGTGTTTAATATAAAAGCACATGCGTGGCGTTCCCCCAGCACTGGCGCCATTTTTATTCAGAATTGCGAGTAGAGTTGTTCTCAGTGAGTATCTCAACTTAAAATGATTTACAATTGTCCTTCATAGTATATTTAGTTATTTAGGGGTAAATTCTCTATACTACGTCTAACTTAGGCGTGCTTTAGACGTCCGGAAAACGCAAGTGTCAATCGGTGCTTAGGCGTGCAGTAGACGTCTCTACAGCCGCTGGGCGCAGGATAGACGTAGGTTTCTGAAATGTCATCTAGACGTCTCCAATGGACCCTTCCTAGATGCCAGATAGACGTCGGTACGATGTTGTTTTTTTTAAAATTATACTTTTTTATACTCTTTACTGATTTATTATCAGTCATTCAGCATTGTAAGCTTTCACATAATTAACCCAAAGTATAGGATGATGAAAAGGATAATCAAAACACAGTATACCATTTTGTAAACTATATATTAGTTGATCTGGCAATATCAGTGAGGTAGGGAATGGCAGACAGAGAACACTGCTGTGTTGTATCTTTTTCCTCTAGGATATCAGAATTGTACAGTTTACCATTAATACAAGGTAAAAAATGTTATGTTTCAAAGGAGAACTAGAAGATGAAACGTACCGAGTGGGTGTTGAACTTACATTATCAGTATGGAAGGTGGGAACCGGTAGATGTATGCTACACAGAAAGCTGTACAGTAATGTCATACTCACCTCCTATTAGAAGTAGAAAGGATAGGACTTTGAACACCATATAGACTTCTTATAAACTTCGTTTAAGTTCCACAAAGACTGGCAGGAAAGGCACCCTAAGTCATCCAATAAGCTTTCTCTGGATTTCCCAGAGACATTATTTCAGAGAGGAGAGTTTAGAAGTGATATCTTGCTCGAAAGAATACTCTCCTGGTCTTAAAACATTGCTACAAACAGCTCATTCTTCAGAACAAATGTAAATCCCATAACTTACACTGGCCCAACTTAGAAACAGAATCAAAACACAGATCAGACCTGAATGTGGCTTCTAGTTCACAGGAAGAGGAAGTAGCCAGCAGCACAATGCTGACCTCATTGTGACATCATCAAGGTGCACCTGGAAGGTAGATATGCCACAAGTAAAAGACAAGCTGGGAGTTGAACTCACAACCTACGGATGATCGATACAATGCTTTTACTCACTGACCTACACCACCTTTTACACCTGTGTCTCTGGTTCCCCTGTCATAGCATACCTTAGTGATGTGCTAAAGTATACTCTACATAGCTATCATATCACAATCAGTTGAGACAAAAGACTGGTAGCTCAATGGTGTAAAGCACCGCTGTCATGGATGCAAAACCCATATTCTTAAGTATGGTTCAATAAATGTAATACAGAGTCAAAATTATGCTGTTTATTTTATCAAACCCAAGCTCAACTTTGTAATGTATTGTGTATAGTCTTGCTAATGTGTTTGTGATGAAAATGAGATGCGATAGGTGTATATCCTATATAATAAAACCCTAGCCGCGCATGCGCACTTACCTGCGTGCTTCTGTGATCAGTAGGTCTGTGGCCAGCAGGAGTGCAGATGCAGCAGCCAGGCAACTCGCTGACACACAGCACAGCCGGCGACTCCCCCCTCCTGCCCTCACTCACCACCAAAACCACCACCGCCAAAGCCTCCTCCTTCCCAGCCGGGAGGAGGGCTCCGAGTCGCTGAAGACTGTCCCAGATCAGCTTACACGGTCCCTAAAAAATGAACCTTTTCATCTGAGGCGCGAGGCTGCGGTGACCTTCCTCCCCCGGCTCACTAAGGTTCCGTCTTAAGAAATTCAAATGCATTGTTGAAAATGCAAGTGACCGGAGGACGCTGGGAGAGAAATTGAGTGGCCTGACAAAATGACATCGAGGCAGTCCGATTCTGAAGAGGACAATGATTTGCCCCGCATGTTCAGTGATGATGAGGTCATTACAAAGGATTTCAATTTCTGATTCCGTGCCCTAAACTCTGATATGAAAGAGGTACCTATGAATTTGAGGCTGCCATGATAGAGATTTGGCAAGAATTGAGTGATTGGCAGGACAGTTGAGTAGGTGGAGAATTGTGTGGATTTAGTGGAACACTTATCTCTGACTACTGTTTCCCAACATCAAAAGGACTAGCAGTCAGGGAGAGAGACAGCCATATAATTCTAGAACCCGGCGAGGGCTTCTTTTACCCTAGACGTCTGCTGCTTTTGCCATTGGGTAAGAGCCGTCACTTGCTTGGTGTAGAAAGGTATGCAAGGCTGACAGGCGTACCCATTTCTGCCTTAACATATCAGGATGAAAATAATTGGCCACTTCATAACACTTTGGGGAGATGCTTCTGTTTTGGGTATGGGGGAGGAAAGTGGAGGAATGTTAAACCTAAGATTTCCGTTTTTGACCCTTTCTTCTTTTGGCCTTTTTTGTCAGGGGGGAGATAAAACAAAGGAAGAAGGGCTGCAGTGTTTCTCCTACCCCCCCCCCCCTTTCCCTCATCCTCCCATCTGTCTCTCTCTCCTCACCTCCTACCTCAGTGTAGCTCTTGTAGCTACTCTTCGTCCTCCTCCAGTCAGGCCACAGCCAACTGGCGCCGTGGCTTGCCGCGGCCAGCAGGCACTATGGTCTGTAGCCACCCACAGCTGCGGCGGCCATCATCCAACTCGAGGGATTCTGCACCGACGCCGGCTGCCTCAACCCACCTCAAGTTGCCCTGGACCTGGCCCGCTCCTGGCATTGCTGGCACTGCCGCCATCCATGCTGTGCGGTAAGGTGTGCTCCAAGAGAATAACAACTAGAATGAACAGAAGCAAAAGTAAAACAATTATCAGCAGCCTGTTCTCTGTCATCCTAGACATCCCCTGCAACACCCCAACAACACACTCCTGCAGCATAAACCCCTCATCTTATAATCAAGGTGCTTCTGGAAGGTAGATATGCCACAAGTAAAAGACAAGCCGGGAGTTGAACTCGCAACCTCCAGATGATCGCTACAGTGCTTTTACTCACTGAGCTACTGAGACCCTAACCCTAACCCTGAAAACAGCAAAGTCCACCATATATATATACTCCTTTGAGAGCTAATAGGTAGCAGTGCAAAAGAGGGATGGTGAGAGTGGGAGTCGAACCAGTGACCTTGAGAGGTTGGATGAATTGGCGCATTAACCTGTTGAGACAGAAATGCTTTCTTTGAGTTGAGTGTGATATGATAGCTAATGAGCTGATATATAGGCAGCTCAGTCAAGTATGATATGAAAGGGTGGTGAGATGGACTTAAATAGAAGCAGCTGTAGTTCTATGTGTTAGACGCCTGTGCTCCTAACTCACATCCAGAGGTTGTGAGTTCTACACCCAGCACATCTTTTTAATTTTGGCATACTACCTTGAAGGTGCGGCTTGATGATCTCACAATGAGGTCTGGTAGGAGACAAAACACTGCTGTTTTATATATAGTCTTCATGATTTCAGAATTGTATACTAACAAAATATGCTATGCTTAAAAGGAGATATATAAGATGAGTTGAACTCAAATTATCAGCATGGAAGTTTAGTTTTCATGCTACACAGAAAGTTGTACAGTAATGTTATAATCAACTCCTATAAGAGGTGGAAAGCATCATCAAGGTGCACCTGGAAGGTAGATATGCCACAAGTAAAAGACAAGCCGGGGGTTGAACTCACAACCTACATATGATCGCTACAGTGCTTTTACTCACTGAGCTATAGCATCTTTTACTCCAATGTCTCTGGCTCCCCTGTCATATCATACCTTAGTGATGTGCCAAGGTATAATCAGCTTAGCTATCATATCACAATTAGCTGACACAAAAAAATAGTAGCTCAATGGTTTAAAGCACCATTCACTGACCCGAAATCCATATTCTCAAGTATGGTTGAATATAGTCCGAAAGTACTGTTTTGATCACACGCAAATTCAACTTCTCTAATGCTTTGTTTCTGGTATTGCTAATGTGCTGTTTCAGATGAAAATGAAATGTGATTGGTCTGTATCTTGTAATTTTATTCAAATGAGTATTGTGTCAGCTGAAGGAGTTGAGGGTGTTAAAACCGGACTGTGCTACTGAATGAATCCATTCCGTTTAGGCGTTGTATACGGAAAAGAGGCGTTCTTTGAGCTTAACGTTTGGCGTCCTATATGCTATAATAATGGTGTTACAGTGGATCTATAAGCACGCCTAAGGTTTGGGGTTTTTTCGGCTAATGACCCTGGGGAATGGAGAAATAGTCAATGGATAATCACCAAAAGAAGATATCAGTTTTGCCTCCTAACAAAGACACCTAAATAGCTACACAAACATAAAAATCTGATTGGCCAAACACCTGACTTTTAATCAATTCCTTTCCTTCTCAAAGATATTACTAGAAACCATTTGCCATTTGCTTAGTCTGTAGAATCTCCGTTACCAACTTCTAAATGAGGTTCCCTCTCTAGCATAGGCCTTAATGCACTGCATTTGTCTTCAGTACGTCAGGGGTTCAGGTCTTGAGTGTGGTTAGCGCATATTTGATATTCACATTTCTACCAGAAAACCCAGCACTTCTCAAACCCCCCCTCCCCCACTCCAACAGACACTCCTGCAGCATAACACCACAACCAGCCAAGCTGAAGTGAACTCTTCTATCTGTTGCCCTGTGCGGATATTGCATAGCAGGAAATCCATTCCTACCACAATGGCTTGTAACTGAGAGCAAATTAATGTATCTGATCCACAATGCTGATGAAAAACAACAAAGTCCACATACATACATACTCCTTTGATAACTAATAGGGAGCTGTGCAAAAGAGGGATGGTGAGAGTGGGAGTCGAACTGGTGACCTTGAGAGGTTGGATTGGCGCATTAATCTGGTGAGCCAGAAATGCTTTCTTTGAGCTGATTGTGACATGATAGGTTTATACTGGTTTATATGTTTCCTGTGTGGGTTTCTCAGATGTATAATCTAACAATGAGGGTAATGTTATGCAACTGTAGCTAGATGAGGTGTAAGCAGAAGGCTATGTGTGGAACGGAAGAGTAGTGAAACCCAGGTGTGTAAGAAGGAAAATATTTCCCTACAAACCACAAGATGGAACAATACCACCTTGTCTGTCCTCCCTAGTAATGCCATCTTCTTAATTATGCTATTTGCAGGCTCTGAGGCAGGGATCTCAAAGTCCCTCCTCGAAGGCCTCAATCCAGTCAGGTATTTAGGATTTCCCCAATGAATATGCATGAGATCTATCTGCATGCACTGCTTTCAATGCATATTCATTGGGGAAATCCTGAAAACCCGAGTGGATTGAGGCCCTCAAGGAGGGACTTTGAGATCCCTGCTCTGAGGTCATGTCATTGGACCGGTGAGCAAATGGGAGACATGACAACCCCTAGTTCCCTCCCCCCCTCTTCTTACCTTTCCAACCTGGCCGTCAGACAAAGAGCAATGTGATAAGAGTGATCCATTTACAGCGGTACCTAAGGAAATAATAATGCCTGTGCATTACTCAATGTATCGGACTGGGCCCTGGCATTCCTTTGGTAAGTAATCACAACATCCTTAAATGGTTTAAGATTTTTATTGTAGAATATCATGTCATTTCATTGACACTCAAAAGTCCAGAAAAGCGGAGGAAGAAGTCAGAGAGCTCGAGGAGTTAATTGAGGAGGCCTACAGGAGGAGGGTGGAAGAACACAGACATCAGAGGAAAGATGAAGATACGCCAACACGGAATGGAGAACAAGAAGATGACGCCAAGGAAGAAACCCACAGAGGAATCCCGCAAGAAGGGGAGGCAAGGTCTTGCCGATGCCTAAAAGCAACAAAGCACACCGAGGACATAGACCTGTGACCGGAGCGAAAACTGAAGAAGGGAAAGTCTGCGATCCTAGTGGGAGACTTAATCTTAAGGCAAGTAGATAGCCACATAGCAGGAGGAAGAGAGGATTGACTAGTGACCTGCCTCCCAGGAGCAAGAGCAAAAGACATCATCGACAAAATTGAAAAGATCCTAGAAGGGAAAGAGACTACAGTGATGATCCACATCAGGACAAATGATGTCAGCAGGAGAGACTACAGTAGAAATGCACTGTTGGAGGGGCTGTGGGGAGGTGGGTACTTATCTCCATATGTCGTGGGCGTGTGGGAGGGTGAGAGAATTTTGGGCTCAGGTTTTCACTTGTATTTCTCGGATTCTTTGCAAACCGGTCCCAGAGGACTGGCGACATGCTCTTTTATATTGGCACCAATTGGATCTTGATTGGGGAGACTCCCTGTTTTGCAAGTTAGCTTTTACTGTAGCCCAGTTAGTTTTGGCCTCCTCTTGGAATCACGTGCAACCCCCCACCTGGTATTTGGTGGAGCAGCGTCTGATGTAATGGCAGCTTCTTTACCAGCTGACGACTGTACAGCATGGTAAACAGCATGGCTATGCCCGTATTTGGCGCCGCTTCCGGTCGTGTGCTTTGTATGGTTCAGCACTGAGACACTACAAGGATCCCTTCTGGACACAGCTAGGCAACACCTCAGCACAGGCAAAAAAAATGCTGATTATTCAACTAGATATCACCGCAGCATTTGACCTGGTAGACCATGACATCCTGCTACAAATACTAGATACAATAGGAATCACAGGCAAAGTACACACATGGTTTCAATGATTCCTACAATCCAGGCCCTATAGAGTAAAGACAAACAAAGAAAAATCAGAACCATGGTCCAACCCCTGTGACGTACCCCAAGGTTCGCCATTATCCCCAACACTCTTCAATCTCTACATTGCATTCCTCCAGAGAAGAGCGACTAAGATGGTTAAGGGGTTGGAGGAGCTGCCGTACAGCGAAAGATTAGAGAAACTGGGCCTCTTCTCCCTTGAACAGAGGAGATTGAGAGGGGACATGATTGAAACATTCAAGGTACTGAAGGGGATTGACTTAGTAGATAAGGACAGGTTGTTCACCCTCTCCAAAGTAGGGAGAACGAGAGGGCACTCTCTAAAGTTGAAAGGGGATAGATTCTGTACAAACATAAGGAAGTTCTTCTTCACCCAGAGAGTGATAGAAAGCTGGAATGCTCTTCTGGAGGCTTATAGGGGAAAACGCCCTCCAGGGATTCAAGACAAAGTTAGACAAGTTCCTGCTGAACAAGAACGTGCGCTGTTAATGTTAGTCTCGGTTAGGGTGCTGGTCTTTGACCAGAGGGCCGCCGCGTGAGCGGACTGCTGGGCATGATGGACCACTGGTCTGACCCAGCAGCGGCAATTCTTTTTTTTTTTTTTTTTATTTATTTATGAATTTTCAATTATAATCAATCAAGTTTAAACTTGTACAGAAAAGCAAGATTCAACAAAGAAACATCCAACATATTAAATTTCCAAGAAAATAAATTCTATCTTAAATCATGCTCAAGTCCTCATATAGGATCCAAGATTCACTCTAACGGAATTTAAAGCAATCATATTAAAAAAAAGAAAGAAACAGTAATAGGTAGAACTGTAGTAAGGCAGTCCTCTATATATCATACATCATGAGCTTTCTCCAGTCTTGACAGAGACAGGAATGTTGTCAGTTGTGAGGGTTCAAAGAAAACAAATTTATGCGACTTATAATGAACGATACATTTGCAAGGGTATCGAAGAAAAAAGGTTGCTCCCAGGTCAGTAATTTCTGGTCTTAACAATAGAAATTCCTTTCGACGCCTCTGTGTGTCCCTGGCCAAATCAGGAAACATTTGAACTTTCAATCCCAGAAATTCCTTGTGTTTATTTTTAAAATATAACTTCAATAGCCATGTTTTATCCAATGTAAGAGCAACTGATAGGAGTAAAGTAGCCGGAATGGCTACTTCCCTGTCTGAGGACTCTATTAAGGCTGATATATCCAAAGGTTCTTGAATCACTTCTTGATTCGCTTCCTGAGGGTTTTTTTTGATCATTAGTGTCTTTAACAGGCAAATAATAAGCCTGTGTAAACGGTGGAATAGAAGATTCAGGAATTTCAAGTATTTCTACTAGGTAACGTTTGAGCATATCTCTAGGAGTTGCTGTAGAAATTTTAGGAAAATTAATTAATCTAAGATTATTGTTTTTAGAGAAGTTCTCAAGTGATTCAAGCTTTCTTCTTAAGTTGGTATTGTCCTTAATCAATGCGTCCTGTATTACTTTAAAGGATTTATTATTTTGTTGTTGAGTTTCAATCTGTGATTTAATATCAGTAGTTATTTTCTGTAATCCTGTAATCTCCTTATCATGTTCTTTAAATTTTTCTTCCACTTGGTTAAATTGAGAAGCTATAGTTTTTGGAATAGTAGCTACCAAGTCCCACAGGGCGTCCAACGTTACCACCTGGGGTTTAACAAGTTGAGGAAATTGTAAATGTAAAGTTTTATGCTCACCCACTGGCAAGTCTTCCAGCTGCTGTTCAGGCTGTGTTAAACCTCCTCCTACAGCAGCGGCAATTCTTATGTTCTTATGTACCTGCCTAGACAAAATAGGCTTAACCTCTTTTTGATCAGCCAACGCCCACCATGACAGACACACCACTACACAGAACTATAGAAACAATAGCAACATGGATGAAAGACCACAAACTAAAACTGAACCCAGACAAAATAAAATTCATACTTCTCGAAAAAAATAAAACCCCAACCATAACAAACCTAATAATAAACTCGGAATCACATACCCCATTCAACTCACTCTAAAGCTTCTGGGAATGACAATAGATAGATGCTGCACCATGCAACCACAAATCAACAAAACAATACAGAAATCATTCGCGGTCATGAGAAACCTAAGGCAAGTTAGAAAATTCTTTGACAGAAAACAATTCCAGCTCATGGTCCAGTCCCTAGTCCTAGGTTTCCTTGACTACTGCAACATCCTATATCTCCCCTGCCCCGCAACAATGATAAAACAACTGCAAACAGTACAAAACACAGCCCTGAGACTAATCTGTTCACTAAGAAAACACGACCACATCACCAAGGCATACCTCGACTAACACTGGCTCCCAATTCAAGCAAGGATACTATTTAAATTCTACTGTCTATTATTTAAATCCATAAATGGTGACAGCCCAGCCTACTTGAACAATTGCATAATCCAAACTACCACAACCAGACATTGGAGAACCCAGACACCATTCACTTACCATCCATTCAGAGACATCAAACAGAAAAAAGTACGATGGCCTACTAGCCACACAGGCAGCAAAACTAGACCACCAACTCTCCAATCTACTAATCGTGACCTCAGACTACAAAACTTTTAGAAAAGAAATAAAAACCCTGCTATTCAAAACATCCATGAAGACTAACTAACAAGGTATAAAATAATTCAATCCTCTGAAGCAACCCGCTCTACTCTGTAACACCTCTGGACATGTCCAGAAATCCTCTTCTGTAGTTCTGAAATCCTCTTCTGTTATACGCCTTGAACCGCAAGGTAATGGCGGAATAAAAATCCCTGGGTCTGGACGGAATCCATCCAAGGGTTCTGAAGGACCTAAAGGAGGAAATAGCGGAACTATTGCAGCAAATTTGCAATCTATCCCTGAAAACAGGAGTGATCCCGGAGGATTGAAAGATAGCCAATGTTACGCCCATCTTTAAAAAGGGATCAAGAGGTGACCCGGGAAACTACAGACCATTCAGTCTGACCTCGGTTCCGGGGAAAATGGTGAAAGCACTGATAAAAGATAACATCGATGAACATTTTGAAAAAAACAAACTTCTGATAACCAGCCAGTATGGATTCTGCAAGGGGACATTGTGCCTAACGAACTTATTGCACTTCTTCGAAGGAATTAACAAAAGGATTGACAGAGGAGACCCGATAGACATCATATACCTAGACTTCCAAAAAGCCTTTGACAAGGTACCCCATGAACGCCTATTTCGGAAACTGAAGAAACATGGGGTGGAAGGAGACATACATAGATGGATCAGAAATTGGTTGGTGGGTAGGAAACAGAGGATAGGAGTGAAGGGCCACTACTTGGACTGAAGGGTCACGAGTGGTGTTCCGCAGGGCTCGGTGCTTGGACTGCTGCTATTTAATATATTTATAAATGATCTGGAAACAGGGATGAAGTGCGAGATAATAAAATTTGCGGATGATACCAAACTATTTAGTGGAGCTCGGACTAAAGAGGACTGCGAAGAATTACAAAGGGACTTGAACAAACTAGGGGAATGGGCGACGAGATGGAAGTTCAACGTTGAGAAATGTAAAGTACTACATGTGGGAAGCAGAAACCCGAGGTACAGCTATACGATGGGAGGGATGTTATTGAATGAGAGTACCCAAGAAAGGGAATTGGGGGAAATGGTGGACATGACAATGAAGCCGACAGCACAGTGCGCAGAGGCCACTAAGAGAGCGAATAGAATGCTAGGTATAATCAAGATGGGTATTACTACCAGAATGAAAGAAGTTATCCTGCCGTTGTGTCGGGCGATGGTGCGTCCGCATGGAGTACTGTGTCCAATATTGGTCGCCGTACCTTAAGAAGGTTATGGCGATACTCGAGAGGGTTCAGAGGAGAGCAGCACGTCTGATAAAAGGTATGGAAAACCTTTCATACACTGAGAGATTGGAGAAAGTGGGACTCTTTTCTCTGGAGAAGAGGAGACTTAGAGGGGATATGATAGAGACTTACAAGATCATGAAGGGCATAGAGAGCGTGGAGAGGGACAGATTCTTCAAACTTTCGAAAAATAAAAGAACAAGAGGGCATTCGGAAAAGTTGAAAGGGGACAGATTCAAAACGAATGCTAGGAAGTTTTTCTTTACCCAACGTGTGGTGGACACCTGGAATGCGCTTCCAGAGGGCGTAATAGGGCAGAGTACAGTACTGAGGTTCAAGAAAGGATTGAACAATTTCCTGCTGGAAAAAGGGATAGAGGGGTATAGATAGAGGATTACTGCACAGGTCCTGGACCTGTTGGGCCGCCGCATGTGCGGACTACTGGGCTCAATGGACCTCAGGTCTGACCCAGCGGAGGCATTGCTTATGTTCTTATGATTAGGGAGTGTAATAAGATGTTCAGGGAAGAAGGTTCTAATAGATTAGATATGGATTGAATCGTCTGTAGTCGATGAAAATAATTTTGCACAACAGAGCTAATCTGGTTATGATAACTTAATTTTTTGTCAAATGTAACACCTAGTATTTTTATGGTATGCACCATTTGTAATGGTGTTGATTTGAGATAGACTGGGGTTGGAATGGGATGGCTGTCTTTGTATGGAAATAGCATTGTTTTAGATTTGGGTGTGTTGAGCACAAGCATATTATTATTTAGCCATTGGCTAATCTGTTCTAGTTTCTGATTAATGTCTTGAATTGTGTTTAAATCTTTGGGATATAAGAACATAAGAATTGCCATTGCTGAGTCAGACCAGTGGTCCATCATGCCCAGCAGTCCGCTCACGCGGCGGCCCTCTGGTCTAAGACCAGCACCCTAACTGAGACTACCTACCAGCGCACGTTTTTGTTCAATAGAAACTTGTCTAACTTTGTCTTGAATTCTTGGAGGGTGTTTTCCCCTATAACAGCCTCTGGAAGGGAGTTCCAGCTTTCTAACACTCTCTGGGTGAAAAAGAACTTCCTTACGTTTGTACGGAATCTATCCCCTTTCAACTTTAGAGAGTGCCCTCTTGTTCTCCCTACCTTGGAGAGGGTGAACAACCTGTCCTTATCTACTAAGTCTATCCCCTTCAGTACCTTGAATGTTTTGATCATGTCCCCTCTCAATCTCCTCTGTTCGAGAGAAAAGAGGCCCAGTTTCTCTAATCTTTCGCCCTCCAGCCCCTTAACCATCTTAGTCGCTCTTCTCTGGACCCTTTCGAGTAGTACCGTGTCCTTCTTCAGGTACGGCGACCAGTGCTGGACGCAGTAATCCAGGTGAGGGCGTACCATAGCCCGGTACAGCGGCATGATAACCTTCTCTGATCTGTTCATGTTATCATTCCTAGCATTCTGTTTGCCCTTTTTGCTGCCACCGCACATTGTGTGGACGGCTTCATCGACTTGTCGATCAGAACTCCCAAGTCCCTTTCCTGGGAGGTCTCTCCAAGTACCGCCCCGGACATCCTGTATTCATGCATGAGATTTTTGTTACCGACATGCATCACTTTACACTTATCCACGTTGAACCTCATCTGCCATGTCGATGCCCATTCCTCGAGCTTGATTATGTCATGTTGCAGATCTTCGCAATCCCCCTGCGTCTTTACTACTCTGAATAACTTCGTATCATCCGCAAATTTAATTACCTCGCTCGTCGTACCTATGTCCAGATCATTTATAAAGATGTTAAAGAGCACGGGTCCAAGCACTGAGCCCTGCAGCACCCCACTGGTGACGCTCTTCTAGTCCGAGTATTGTCCATTTACCCCCACTCTCTGTTTCCTATGCTCCAGCCAGTTTTTAATCCACGTGAGTATTTCACCCTCAATGCCATGGCTTGCAATTTTCCGAAGTAGTCGTTCATTCGGAACCTTGTCGAACGCCTTCTGAAAATCCAGATATACAATGTCGACTGGATCGCCCTTGTCTAGCTGTCTGTTTACTCCCTCAAAGAAGTGCAGCAAGTTCGTCAAACACGATCTGCCTTTGCTAAAACCGTGCTGACTGGTCCTCATCAGCCCGTTTCTGTCATTGTGATCAATGATGCTGTCCTTTATCAGTGACTCTACCATCTTTCCCGGTATAGAGGTCAGACTCACTGGTCTGTAGTTCCCCGGATCTCCCTTCGAACCTTTCTTGAAGATCGGTGTAACATTCGCCACCTTCCAGTCTTCTGGAATCTTTCCCGATTTGATCGACAGATTGGCTATTAGTTGAAGCAGTTCAGCTATGGTCCCTTTCAGTTCCTTGATGACCCTCGGATGGATGCCATCCGGTTCCGGGGATTTATCGCTCCTAAGCCTATCAAGATCTATTGGTTGGAGTAGTTGTATGTCATCAGCGTAAATAGTAAATCCAATAGAATATCCTAAGGTCAGTAAAGGGAGCAGCCCTGTAACCATCGCTGCTGTGAGTATTTGATTTTTTTTTTCTTTCCATTTGACAACGGTGGTGGTAGCTTTTAGGCATGCTCTTGGTATGAGAACTGCCACCCATGTTATTTCCCATGGGAACTCGCTGATCACAGCTTTGCTGGAACTGCTTCTTTTTTTGATCAATGATCCTTCCTGCATCGGCTGTGAGTCATGGCAGTGGAATCTGTTAAGTGCTTCATCCACTGTGGAAAACTGCCGTATAACTGTTGGACTACTATGCCTTTTCTGATCTGGATTCTGCGTCAGCAGAGGTGTCAGCAGAGCCTGGAGTTGCCATGCGGGGATTTTCCCACATTCCTGTTGCCTAATGCTCGGACTGAGGCAGCCAGTGGAGCAGGCGCTACTGTGGCTGCGGGGGTGGTGGGGTGGGGGCTCAAGCATCAGGACCCTGTTCAGAACATTGTTGGGCTCCTTCTACAGCGTGATAGACATGGCTCTTATTGGTGGACAATGGCCTCAGGTCTTTCTGGGACCTCGGGCTACGGCCCCTTCTTCTCTGGGAGATGTTTTATCTTGTTGGGGGGCTTATTCTTGACCCAGGAAAGTGGTTTCAAAGAGCAGGAGGCTCGAGGACAGTGGGCTCTCCTCCTTTTCCTGATCCCTCTCAGGTTGCGAGTTTGGTGGCTTTGTCCTCTTTGCTTCTCCTTCCTCCAGTTCTTCCAGTAGAACTTGCTCTGAAGATAGTGGATGACCCTATGGCAGTCAAAGTTTTCCACAAGGAGGAGTTGCCTACCTTTTCATTATTTGGGCCTTGGAGGTCCTGAACTTGTCTTTCCCTGATATTTCCTCTTCGGTGGCGACTAACCCCCAATAGCCAGCACTTAAGTCCCTTCCTAGGGCTTTTCTGGTTTACAAGGCTATATAGCTCAGTTGATCTCTCTGGATTCTGCCCTTAAAGTGGAGCAACTATGTCAAACCTTTATTCTATTTCCGCTGACAAGTTAGATAAGTTGAAGTGTCCCAGGGTATATTTGTTGGTAATTGCAGTCACTAAGAAGACAAATCTCCCTGTGGAGGGCGGCATTGCACTTAAGGATGTTCAGGATCGCAAACTGGAGTCTTCCTTGAAACTTTCCTTTTGAGTTGTCTGCTTTGTCTCTTCAGGTGGCCATTTGCAGTTCATATACTGTATAGACCTTCCTTAATTGAGTTCAGCAGGCAACGGATGCCGTGGTGGAATTTGAATCTCTGAGATTCATAGAGTTGCCTGATAAGGAAACGGGGCTTGCCTATCTGGTGGACTCACTTTATGATCTGGTCTGAGCTTTGCCTAAACAAATGGCCCTGGCTTTTACGGTGAGGCATTTACTCTGGCTGTGTAATTGGGCTGCAGATGTAGCCTCTAAGCAGTGACTGACCAAGCTCCTCTTCGAGGAGGATTTGGAGAAGTTAGTCAAGGATTTTGGAGATTAAAGATTCTAAATCTCAGCATCTTCAAGAAGATAGACCCAGGGGAGTGTCTAACCACTCTGTCTTAAGTGCAGTTTTAGGACTTTTAAGACGTATCACCTGGGATCAGCCTAAGCCTTTCAGGGGCCTTCATACTAGCCCAGACAGTCCTTTCATTCAGACAAATGTTCAGCAGACAGATTGGACATCCGGCTGTAGCCACCTGGTCCAACTGATGATGGGCTGCTGGTCCCCTCTCTGTCTTCATCCATTGGAGGCCAGCTGCCTTTATTTTACAGGGAGTGCCCCAAAATCATGACAGACAATTTTTAGAGATTATTCAAGACACTTACAAATTGTAATTGGCTTTTACAATCACAGATTCTTTTGTGGAATCCCCCTGCGGCATTTCCTCCAAATGGGAGGCCATGCATCTGGGCATAATATCACCAGTTCCAGAGACAAAGCTTGGCATGGGCAGATACTCCGTCAGCAACATGGCAGAGGAACGCCCAGGCGTGAGAAAGCCTTGATGAGGCCTGTGCTGCCGACGATGCGGTTTGTTATAAGATACTGTATTTCGGTCTCATGATTGGGGTTCGGATGGGTGGGAGAGATGAAAGGGTCAGCAGGGAGAGGGGGGGTGCACGGCGGGGGGAGAATGGGGGGATTCAAAAATGCTCCACAGGGAGATGGAGGAAGGAAGGGATATAAACTGCAAGGGTTCTGCTGCACAAGGAATGGGAAGGAGGGAGGGATAGAAGCTGCAAGGGTTCTGCTGCACAGGAGGATGGGAGGGAGGGGGAGGAATAGAAAGATACTGCACAAGGGGATAGGTGAGAGGGGAGGAAAGATGCACATATGGGGGAGAGAAAGGAAATAGTAAGAACTTGGGTGGAGGAGAGGAAGGGAGAGAGAATCATTGTACATGAAAAAAATAAGATCTCCCCGAAAATAAAATCTAGCGCCTCTTTTGGGCCCAAAATTAATATAAGACACTGTCTTATTTTCAGGGAAACAAGGTAGTTCACACAAGGTACATGTGGTAGTGTAGGTGTGCTTTTTGGATTGGCTTCAAGGCTCTTCTCTGGTTTTGGTGCCTTTTTTTTTAATGGTTGATGCACCCTCCCCTATACTTGCCCTGCCCAGAATGCAACCTTAATGTGATGCTTAGGGCTTTACAGGAAGCTCCCTTTGAGCTGCTTCGGAAGGCTATGTTGAAAGAGCTTACCTTGAAAATGGTGTTTCTGATGGCCATCACTTCGGTGTGTGTTTCTGATCTTCAGGTGCTTTCTTGTTGAGATCCTTTCTCCGATTTTTGGAGCTGGAATCACCAGTTCGTACTGTGCCTTCCATTCTTCCTAAGGTGGTTTTCTTCTTCCATTTGAACCAGCCAGTTTTGAGCCAATCAGGGCCTTAGGCCCCTCCCACTGCATCCCAAGATGCAATGGGAAGGGGAAGGCCCATCATTCTGAAGAGGTGGCCATATCGATAGGAGGGAGTGGGCTTCCCTTCTGCCGATTTTTCATCCAAAGGTACAGGAGATGTTGGGGGACGTTGGATCATGTTGAAGTGATAGGAGTGGGGAGGATGGTGTCCAGGGATGTTGAGGGGAAAGGATTGAGGACAGCAGCTCTCCATCCCTTCTTTCATGCTCCCACTCACTGCTGTCAGATACCTATACCCACTATAATCTCCCCAACCCTGAAATGTCCTGTCTAAATTAGATTGTAAGCTCTTCTGAGCAGGGACTGTCTATTGTGTGTTAGAATGTACAGTGCAGCGTACGCCTTTCAGCGCTATAGAAATAATAAATAGTAGTAGTAGTGGATTGCTGGGTGTGAGGGAGGGAGAGAGGAATTGCAATTCTTTCTTTTGGTTCAGCTGATTGTGGCAGGACTCCAGGAAATGACTCAGCTGATCTGGATTCCCCTGTCAAGATCAGCTGATGGCAAGCCGTTCGGACAGGCTGAACAGTGCTGTCTTTTTTTTTTTTTTTTAAGATCTTTGGGTGGTGGGAGGGTGTTGGTGACCACTGGGGAGTAAGTGGGGTGGGAATTGGGGGGTCATGCCTTAATCCCTCCAGTGGTCATCTTGTTTAGGTACCTTTTTGACCCTCATGTGTGTTTGAAACAGATTTAGCTCCATACATCTAAGACCGTTTCTTTAAAGGTTTGATTATCCTTGCCGAATGTCCAAGTGCTCCCAAAACACGCTATCTCTTTTTTGAAAATGAGCCTGATAATAATTTTGTGAAATAGCTTAATGTTACGGATTATTTGCCAAACCTTAGTAGAACTACTACAAAACAAGAACTACAACCTGATATGCAACCACCTAATACTGAGATTCCCTAGCCTCAGAGGTATTAATACAACACAATACACTTAACAACCTTTTCATACCTAGCAGCAAAATAGTGGAATTCGCTCAACTCGAGTAAGAACCTCCCCTCCAAAAAACTTCCATAAAGACCTGAAAACCTATCTATTCATGAAATACCTAATGCAAGCAAGATGACATCTTTAGCAAAGGATGATACTCCATCCTCAAAGATACCACCCAATGAACACATAAATACCTTGCTCTCCTATATTGTAATGTCTTGATTCCCATGTAAGATTGTAATCCCTATGTATGCACCAAATGTAATACTGCAACTCCTGGATATGATCAGTTTATTCTTACCTGTAAATCGCATAGAACTCCTCATGGGGAATATTAGCAATCCACAAATACTAATGTAATGTATTCAAGTGTACAAAAAAAATGAAATCTTGCTTTTCTTCTTTTAAAGAGAGTATTGTAATGGAGACACATCCTTTTCAACACTGTGTGATACCAGACTTCATTCAAAGTCAAACCTTCTTAGAAGGCCTTGAGAAGGAACTTTTGAAGCTTAACTTCCAGGAGAAATCAAATGATCTGTACAAGTTTAAACAGGTGGGTATGCATGACAAGTGAAATAACAAAGGTCTTATTACCTTTAATCTTTTAATAATTTAGGCACATTAGTTGAGCTAACCCCCCCCCAAAAAAAAAAGTATTTGCAGTTTAGAGGTTTACTACCTGATATTCAGCACTATTTAACTGGCCAGTAATGACTCTTGGCCGGCTAAATAGCATTTGGCCAGCTAATATTCAATGAGAGACATCCAACTTATCTCTGCTGAAAATTAGTGCTTAGCAGCTAAAACTTAGCTTTCCTTAGCAACAGCAGCAGATGAATCCAGAGACCAATGGGATAGCACACATCTACCAGCAGGTGGAGATAGAGAAACTGATTAACAGGTGGTCCTATTGGTTGGTATTCCTCCTGTATCTCCAGTATCTCCCAGCAGGTGATGATTGCTATTCTGGCTGTGACTGGAACTTTATTTTCTCCTGTTGAGGTTTCTCTTCAGTGAGACTGCCATTCTGTTTCTCCTGTTGAGGTTTCTCTTCAGTGAGCTGGCGATGCTATTTCTCCTGTTGAGATTTTCTCTTCAGTGAGGCTGAACAGTGCCGGCTTGAGGGGTTACACCTGGGCCCCCCAGGTCCCTGCCTCACCCTCCCTCCATTGCTAGAGGGTCTGACTGGGTCTCAATTTTTTTTTCTTTCCCTTCTCTGTTTAAAAAAAAGGGAGACCACAGTTGCTACAGTCTGCTCTGTTAGTGCTGCACATCCAGCTCTAACTGGCTTCAACCGGCCCTAACAACAAGCTTATGAGTATGTATGTGTTTTTTTATTGTTTGAACTTCAGGTTCTGTTTGTGAGTCTTAGTACTGTGGGTTCAGTCATCGTATGTTTAAGGAATGGATATTTTATTGATGTTAAGTTTTATGACTAGAAATCCGTTGAGGGAGCCGGGACTTTCCCGCCCTTTGCATGCACGCGCTTGGTTTCCTTGTTGGTTACAGCGCGGCAGTAGCGGTGCGATTTCATGCTCGAACTTATTCTCCTCGTTGGATTTCAGTGCAGCAGTAGTCGTCCTGTTTATTCTGAGGCTCTCTTTCGTCAGTGTTTGTCACAGCCATGTGCAGCTGATTGTGCAGGTGCCGGTTTATAGCAGCGCGTATGAGATGGGACATGTTTTTTATCCTAGGACAAGCAGGCAGGTATTCTCACTAGTGAGTGACGTGATCCAACGGAGCCCCGATGCGGACACCTCACAAGCAGACTTGCTTGAAGAAACTCGAAGTTTCAAGTCGCCCACACCGCGCATGCGCGAGTGCCTTCCCGCCCAGTGCAGGGCGCGTCTCCTCAGTTCTTACTTCTCTGCGGAGCCGAGAAGTCCTTCTTCGACTCTCTGCGTGAAGTGTTTTCACTTGTGCCTTCTTTTGTCTGCGGTTTTGGGTTATTTTTTTCTCAGAATCGCTGTTTTTCTTTGTTATTTTCTTGTTTTAAAAAAAAAATAAATAAAATTTCTTCCGTTCGTTCGTCCGGGCAGGACCACGTGGCTGCAGCCCGCAGCTTCGATCTTGCGGCGGAGCTTTCTCGGCCTATGTCCAGGCCTGCAACTGGTTTTAAAAAGTGTTCCAACGGAGACTAAGAAACTCAACAAGACAATTCAAAAATCAACTCCCGAACCCAATCCCACCTTATACCCACCCACCCTCCCAAGCACTCCAGTGTCAAGACCCCGCGGAAGACTTTCTTCTGTTTGTACCAATTTTGTATATGTTTTGCCTGTTGTATTTCCTTTGTAAGTGTCTTTTTCAAATAAAACAAAAAAAAAAACTGTTCCAAGTGCCAACGCGCGATTTCCCTGACGGACCCTCATCGACGCTGTCTTCGGTGTCTCAGGCCTCAACATCTCCCGAAATCGTGCCGGCCTTGCTCAACACTTAAGTCTCGGACTTTCAAGCGTTGTTGCATTCTATGGGAGCAGCTCTTCAGCATGGAGTCTTCGATGGAGCTTTCGTCCTCGAAGGGTGCTTCACTCTCTATCTCATCCAATGCTGTCCAGGCTTCCACAGCTTCTGCTCCGAACCTCATCAAACTTGCCTCGTTTGTTCCGGCTCTGTCTTCGACGCCTGCTGCAGTGCCTTCCTCTGTCTCTTCAGGTCAGGTAGCACAGCAGCCCATTCCCCCGGTAGTGCTTAAAGTGCCCAAGGCTTCTAAGTCCAAGCACTCTCACACTGCCTCGAGGGAGCCCGAAGCCCATGCAGGTGGTCCCGTTGGAGATGCGGATCCATCCTTGCCGGCTTCGTTCCAGACCTTATTGGAGAAGAAATTCATTCAGCTCTTTACCACCATGGGGCCGAAGCTTCTCTCACAAATCCAACCTGGGCATGCGGAGGTCTCCCGCGTGGTCGAGCCGCCTCCTGTGCCTCAGTCGTATGCACACTCTCTACAGGGAGCAGAGTTTCTGCGAGTGTCTCTGCCGGTCTGGCATCTCGACATGCATCGCAAGGAGCAGAGTCTTTGCCCATGCCTCCGTTGGAACCCGTACACTCGATGCAAGGAGCAGAGTCTTTGCAAGTGCCTCGAGGTTCTTCCACTCAGCCTCTTCTGCTTCGTTCCACAGCCTCCAGCCCTATCCATTCTCTGGGGGCTTCGGCGGGGACACGCTCTCCTCGATTGTCGAGGCCTGCTTCGAGGCACAGCTTGCATCATAGATTGAGGCATTTTTCGAAGCATTCATCCAGGCATGCCTCACCTCATTGGAAGCAGCCTTTTCTTCAATATTCACCACCGCCTGCTTCGACTCTTCCGCTTCCGGATCTCAAAGACCCGGTGGGTTCTTTTTCTCCATCCAGGTCTCCATCTTCATTGGAACAAGCTGCCTTGACATCCTCGAGTCCCTCTCGAGGCCTGGCTTTGGCAGATCAGCTGTCTTTTTCCTCTTTTCTGCGTCAGATGGCAGCTGATTTGGATATTCAACTTGACACTGGTTCTAAGTTTTCCAAGTAGTATCTCGAGACCATGCATCTTCCTCAACCTCCTGCTGAGTCCCTCAAGCTTCCTCTTCACAAGCTTTTGGACCAAACCTTTGTCCTCTGTCTGGAAACTCCTTATTCCATTCCAGCTGTTCCAGGCAAATTGGATTCCAGATACAGGACTGTTCATCACAAGGGGTTTGACATTGCTCAATTGTCTCACCAATCCCTTCTGGTTGAATCTTCTTTTTTTTGAAAAGTATATTTTATTGATTTTTTCAGAATAAAACACAAACTTCCTGAATGTAAGTGTACAACTGAAAGAAATGAGCACCAGAACACTGCTCTTCTTCACCTGACATTCAGTGAATTCTCCCCCCACCGCCCCGTCCTCCCCTCCCCCCCCAACCTACCCAAACTTCAGCAAAACACAAAATCCATTCCAGTATGGTCTCCTCTATAAGCTCAAACATTCAACAATTTACTACGAGCTCTAGGCATCAGTGTATCACAGAATGGTGTCCAACGAGAACAAAATAATCTGCCTTGTTCAGAATCCAAAGAAGAACAGCACAATCTCTCCATAGAAGCTTGATGAATCATCAAGGTTCTCCACCGGGATAGTGTCGGAGACTCCACAGAGATCCAGCAATGTAAGACTGCCTTCTTCCCAAGCAACACCGCTCTGGCCAAAAAGCTGCGGAAGCCCTTCGGAGCAGACAAAGGAATATAAGTCAAAGTAAACAACATCACCTGGTTCAGTGCAAATTTGTAATTCCACATTGCTTGAATATGAGTACTAAGCCGCTGCCAAACGGTAAAAATCCTAGGGCAAGTCCAAAACTGGTGACCCAAGGTAGATGGAGAGTGTGCACATTTAAGGCATTGGTCAGAAGTGCACATTTTTGCCCTAAATTGATATGAAGTAGATCTGTAGAGCCGATGGTGAAATTTGTATTCCATTTCAAACAGAGTCACACTATGAGTCACTCCAGCCGCCCGAAACGTGCCCCTATGGATCATGAAGGAGGTCACCTCACAGGAAAGTTCCTGAGTCCATTTAAGTGCAATAGACTCATAAGAGGGCTCACCTAATTGTTCCTGAAGGTGACGATGATGAAATCGCAATGGGATCTGAACTTGTGCTGTTAAACTCAACGCTTCCGAGAGGGACTCCATACAGCTGTCAGTGATGGCGTTGCGGGGCAAAGAAGTCACATATGAAGACAGTTGAAGGTAAGACAACCAGTCAGTGGGCCGCCAGCCGTTATCACGTCGCAGCTCCTCAAGCGTCTTCAGAGCCCCCGAGGAATGCACTAATTGAAACACATATTGATTAGGTTGTAATGTCCACACAGCAGAGGACACCGAATCCAGGCCCGCTGTAAAGGCGCCGTTACCTCGGAGAGGCAGATAAGGAGTCGCCGTGAAGGAGATATGAAGTTGTTTACATAGTATCTTCCATAAACGTCGTAAAGGCATCAAAAATAGGTCCCTTGCAGAAGAAGTTTTCCGTGGTAAATGAGGAACATGGAGTAGGTAGCTGAAATGATATGGAGATCAAAGTAATAGTTCCTGAGAAGTTGCCGAGAAATGTTCAGTGCCCCTGAACTAGTCATTGAGATGACGCATTTGACACGCCCAAGATAACATGCGGAGGCTACGAAGACCAAAACCACCACGGTCTCTAGGGTGTGCCAGTCCAGACAAAGATATTCGTGCTCTCTTTCCATTCCACAGGAAGCGTTGTAGGCTTCTACCAAGTTGCTTTTCATGTCATGCACTTAATAAAACAGGAATCATTTGAAATATATAAAGCCATTGAGGCACCAAAACCATATTATACAATGCTATTTTACCCAGTAATGAGAGTGGATAAACCATCCAGTTCTCCAACCTTTGAACAGAAGTAAGAACCAGAGGATCTATGTTAAGTTTGTACAGTTCAGCAGGATCAGGTGTTATAATGATACCCAAATATGTAAGGTGACCCGACCCAGACCAGGGGAAAAACACCCTGCCATTGCGTCTGGACCTCCACAGTCAAAGGCAATACCATAGATTTTGATTTGTTCAACTGCATGCCCGAATACATACTAAATTCATCCAACAGTTCCAGGGCCCTAGGGAGTGATGTTGCAGGAGATCCCAATGTTAATAAAAGGTCATCGGCATAAGCCAGTACTCGTAAATGGGAATCCCCCTCTGGTAACCCTATCAGGATGTCATCCCATAGTATAGTGCGCAGAAAGGGGTCTAGGTATAGTAAGAAAAGAAATGGAGAAAGCGGACTTCCTTGCCTCGTCCCACGTGCTATCTGAAAGACAGGGGAACGCGTACCATTAACCAAAATACAAGCCGTGGGATCTTTATATAGCAAGTGTAGCATGTCTAGGAACCACCCATCGAAGCCCATATATGTTAGTACATTAAAAAGGTACTCCCAATTAACTTGGTCGAAAGCCTTAGCTGCGTCCAAGCCCACCAATATCCCCTGATATGCAGAGTCTTTGGAACGTTGTAATGCGGTAAGTAGTCTGCGAACATTGAGAACTGAGTGACGATATTGTACGAAGCCTACTTGTTCCGGAACTATCAAGCGGGGCAATAAAGTTGCAAGTCTATTAGCCAATATTTTGTCCAATATTTTAATATCCACATTAATTAGGGATATCGGTCGGTAAGATTCAATGTCCGTCTCCAGTTTACCCGGTTTAGGTATTAAAGTTATGAAGGCCTGATTTGCCCCCTGGGGAAAGGAGCCACCCTCTAAAGCAGCGTTATAGTAGGCCTCCAGAGGTCCACAGAGAGATGGAAAAAGAAGTTTGTAGAACTCTGGGGAAAAACCATCTGGGCCCGGTGATGTACCCCCTTTAAGCTGTTTAACCGCTCCCTGTAACTCCTTGCCCTGGATGGGACGATTCAGCATGAAACGATCAGGTGAGGTTAGTCTGGGTACCCCTGCATCCGACAGAAAATCCTCCACCTCTGGACCCCCCCGGCCATCTCTGGATGCGTAAAAATCTTTATAGTACTGGAGAAATCCATCCACTATGTCCGGCGTTGTAGTAAGTTCTCTACCTGAACTAAGAAGAATGCGAGAAATGTGACGATTGGGACGTTTAGGTTTAGTCAAGTTAGCCAGTAGAAGCCCTGCTCTGTTCCCAAACCTGTAAAATTTAAACTTGCAATAATGAAAATAGTGTTGAGTGCGTTCATGCAATAAAGTATTTAGGGCATGCTGGGATGCCGCCAACGTCTCCTGTGACTGTTGGGATGGATGTGCAATATGAGCCCTCTTTAGACGTTTATACTCGTCCTCCAAATGTAGAATTCCCCGAGAAAGCCGAAGTCTGTGTGCACTAACATAGGAAATAATGTCTCCCCGAAGCACGGATTTAGCCGCTTCTCAAAATAATAACGGTTGAACCTGATGCTGAGAATTGAAGGTAACATAATCATCCCATTTCTGAGTTAGATATTTCTGAAAATGCAAGTTTCTAAATAAATAGGACGGGAACCTCCAGGTTCCCCCATGTACTGGATCGGTACCAGTCAGTATGTCAAGCCAAATGGGGCAATGATCAGACACAGAAAGAGGACCCACTTCTGAAGCCTGTATGTTGGGTAAATATGCTGACGATGTCAATATGTAATCTATGCGGGAAAAGGTATGATGTATGGGAAAAGGTATGATGTGTGGGAAAAGGTATGATGTATGGGAAGGTATGGGAAGGTATGGGAAAAGGTATGATGTATGGGAAAAGGTATGATGCGGGAAAAGGTATGATTGATGTGTAAAATCCCGGTCGGTAGGGTGTAACAGATGCCATGGATCAATAAGGTCTAATGTATCACATAAATATGGTATACCCTTAGTAAGACCGAATGACTGAGAAGAACCCGGGCCCGTTCTATCCATGCTAGGGTCCAGTACCTGATTAAAATCACCCAAAAGTATCAAAGGGTTATTAGGGTCCCGGACGCCAAGCCCTGCCAATGCGGTAAAAAATGTATGATCATATTGGTTAGGTGCATAAATCATAAGCAAGTTAAGTGTAGAGCCTGACATTTTAACCTTACATAATAAAGTCCTCCCCAAAGTATCGTGATAGATTTGTTCTACTGTTCCCGGAAATCCCTTTCTCACCAACAAAACCACACCTGCCTTCCCATTAGTAGAGGAAGAATAACAAACCTGTCCCACCCAGCCTCGCAGAAGTTTAGCATGTTCAGCATCTGAGAGCCTGGTCTCCTGAAGACAGGCCAAGTCAGCTTTATGGTGCTGGAGACGCTGTAAGATTTTACTGCGCTTTATTGGAGAGGTAATCCCACATACATTCCAGGACAAAATGCGAAATGTTTTAGTATTCACAAGAAATCAAGCAGAATGTACATTTCACAATACCTCTTACCCATATCCCCCGGCTCCCAGCCATACCAGAGGGACAATGCAGGCAACCAAAGCAGTAAAGCTAAACAGAAGATTGTATATGGAACACTCTCAGAGACCACACTGGAAGGAAAAACATGAAAGATAACAGATAATACCAAATTCACATCTACAGATCTCCCTTGCCCTCCATCCCTACCCACCCCATCCCGTTCCCCCATACTCCCCCTTATCCCATCTATTCCCCAACCTTCTGGAATCTGTACTGACCCAAAACCCTCCAGGTTTTAGGAAAGCAGATCACATCTTAGAGGCTATCAGAGCCCTGCCTTCTGTAATCATTGTATAATATATGCACAATAAAACTTATAACTCTCAATCTAAAATGTAGAGACCCACAATACCAGGCATACAAGAACTGATAATCATGTTAGTCAAGTTGCTCCAGAAGTGAAATCCGGACGGTTAATAAATTCTCCAGCTGAATCCGCAGAATCAAATGTATGCCACTTTCCATTATGATGTATTTTGAGGATTACAGGGTAGAGAAACATAAACCTCCGCTTTTGGTCCACAAGTTTAGAGCAGAGAGGATGGAAAATCTTGCGTTTTTCAGTCAGTGCTGCAGAGTAATCTTGACCTATGCGTACAGGTAATGTTTCATATGTCAGAGGCTCCCTTTTAGTGCGAAATGCCCGCAGCAGTTCTACTTTGTGTCTATAATTGTGGAGTTTACCAATTACAACTCTGGGTCTCTGATTTGTTCCCGAGCGAGGCCCCACTCTGTGTACACGCTCAAATCGCGCAGGGCCCAGGGAGGACGGCATAGAAAGCTCACTTGCCAGCCACGATTCCACCACTGAAAGAAGCACCGAGTCAGATATTGTCTCAGGTAAGCCGATGAAACGCAGGTTTCCCCGACGAGACCTGTTTTCCAAATCTTCAATTTTTTCTTGGCAAAAACGGAGCTGTGTAGATAAGGTGGACACCGTGGTATTCCGCTCTGTGGCCCCGTCCTCCACTGCTGAAACCCGACCCTCTAGCTCAGTCACTCGCTTCGCATTGTCCTCTAAGAGGGGTTCGAGTTTAGTTAGTTGTGAGGAAATCGTTTCCATTCGCGGCCCCAACGCTTGCAAAATTACCTGTTGCAGCTCCATAATCATTTTAGGGGTAAAAGCAGGTGCCGGTGTGTCTACTCGAGGTGCGGCCGCCATTTTGTCTTCGCTGGGCCGCACCTTCTCCCGATCTTTTTTCCCCGATTTAGTACCATTTGAGACGCCGAAGGTGAAAGGAACCTGTCCATACAAGGAGCAAGTTTTTCGCGGTTGCGGGGGTCAAAAATTTTTCGTGCCGATTAGCAAATTTGTGCCAGATGAAGCGCAGGGCTCCGGAGCCGAACGGAAACACAGCCGCTCAGCTCACAGCATCACGTGATCTCCTGGTTGAATCTTCTTTAAAAAGATCTCACCCTTCTCAGTTGTATGCCACTGTTCCTCTGGGCAGGGAGGGCAAAACGATGGACAGATTTGGTCGTCGCACCTTCCAAAACTCTATGATGACCTCCAGAGTCCTCAACTATAATTTTCATTTCATCACCTACTTTGAGTTTTTTTAACCATCCTTCAAAACTTCATGCCTTATCTGGATTCTCGGGCGCAGTTTGAATATCAAGAAGTCCTTGCATCCTTGTCTCAACTTCGGCTGCAGCTTCTTCAGTCGTCCTATAATGCTTTTGAGCTCTTGGCTCGAGCTACTGCTAGCTCGGTGGCCATGTGGCATCTGGCGTGGCTCCGTACCATCGACATGGATCCTAACCTGCAGGACCGGCTGGCTAATGTTCCTTGCGCTGGCAATGACCTCTTTGACGAGTCCATTGAGGCAGTCACCAAGAAGCTTTTGGACCACGAGAAGTCTTTTGCATCCATTCTCCACCCAAAGCCGAAGCCGGTTCCTCCTCGTCCTACACGCCCTCCTCTGATTTATCAACGGCGTTTTCCACCAAAACAGGCTCCTTCTATTCGTCAACCTGTCAAGAGGCAACATCCTCAAAAGCAGCAGAAGCCTCAGCCACCTGCTGTGCCCAAGGCTCCTTAGCCTTTTTGACTGTCTGATAGAAAGCATAACCTCAGTCGTTCTGCCATTTCCCGTTTTTCCCCCTATCGGAGGTCATCTCCATCATTTTTACCACCGATGGACGACTGTTACCAATGACCTCTGGGTCCTTTCCATTGTCAGGGAGGGATACTCTCTTCAGTTCCATCAAGTTTCTCTGGAACATCCTCCAAGAGAGTATCCTTCCAACTCTGCCCAGACTGCCCTTCTTCTTCAGGAAGCTCAGGCTTTGCTGCAGCTCCGAGCTATCGAGCCAGTTCCTTTGGCTCAATAGAACAAGGGTTTTTACTCTCGGTACTTCCTTGTTCCAAAGAAGACGGGCGATCTGCGTCCTATTTTGGATCTCAGAGTGCTCAACAAATTTCTGGTCAGAGAAAAGTTTCGCATGTTGACCCTAGCATCCCTTTATCCCCTCCTCGAGCAGAACGACTGGTTATGCTCTCTGGATCTCAAGGAGGCCTACACACACATTCCCATCCATACGGCCTCCTGTTCATACGTCAGATTTCAGGTGGGAAATCTTTTTCAATACAGAGTGCTCCCTTTCGGCCTGGCCTCGTCACCCAGAGTCTTCACCAAGTGCCTGGTGGTGGTGGCTGCTGCGCTCAGAAACCATGGTCTGCAGGTGTTTCCCTACCTGGACAACTGGCTCATCAAGGATTCCACATCTCAGGGAGTCGTCCTGGTGATCCAGCGGACTATCTGGTTCCTACAGAGTCTGGGCTTCGAGATCAACTTCCCGAAGTCCCATCTTCAACTTTCTCAGATTCTCCCCTTCATCGGAGCTGTTCTTGTTACTATCCAACACAGAGCGTTCCTTCCTCAGCAACGTCTGGAAGCTCTTCTTCATCTTTGTCACTCGATATCCTCTCGCCCGTCCATCTCGGCGAGACACATGATGGTTCTTCTGGGCCACATGGCCTCTACAGTACACGTGACTCCTTTTGCCAGACTTCACCTCAGAATTCCTCAGTGGACCCTGGCATCTCAATGGACGCAGGTTTCCGACCGTCTGACTCGACACATCCAGGTCACTCCTGCTCTGACACAGTCTCTTCACTGGTGGATGCTCTCTTCCAATCTATCCAGAGGCTTACTTTTTCACACGCCCCCTCTTCAGAAGGTTCTCACGACCGATTCTTCAACTTACGCTTGGGGGGCTCATCTAGATGGGCTCCGTATTCAAAGCTATTGGACCAGTACGGACCGTCAGTGTCACATCAAACTCCTGGAACTCAGGGCGATTTTCAATGCTCTGAATGCTTGGACTTCCAGAAAGCATTTGACAAAGTCCCACACGAAAGACTTCTCAGGAAACTACAAAGCCATGGCATAGAGGGAGATATACAAAGATGGATAGGCAAATGGCTGGATAACAGGAAGCAGAGAGTGGGCATAAATGGGAAGTTCTCCGACTGGGAGAAAGTGACTAGTGGTGTACCCCAGGGCTCGGTACTTGGGCCGATCCTTTTTAATATTTATATCAATGACCTGGAAAACGGAACATCCAGTGAGATCATCAAGTTTGCAGACGACACAAAACTCTGCCGGGCAATCAGATCGCAGGAGGACAGTGAGGAACTCCAGAGAGATTTGTGTCGGTTAGAAAAATGGGCGGAGAAATGGCAGATGAAGTTCAACGTTGAGAAATGCAAGGTAATGCATTTAGGCAGTAAAAATAAGGAATACGAGTACAGAATGTCAGGTGCAACTCTGGGAAAAAGTGAACAGGAAAGGGATCTGGGTGTACTGATAGATAGGACCCTGAAGCCGTCGGCACAATGCGCGGCAGCGGCAAAGAAGGCAAATAGAATGTTGGGCATGATAAAGAAGGGAATCTCAAGTAGATCGGAGAAAGTTATAATGCCGCTTTATAGGGCAATGGTCAGACCCCACTTGGAATACTGTGTCCAACATTGGTCTCCCTACCTAAAGAAAGATATAAAACTGCTGGAGAGGGTGCAGAGACGAGCGACTAAACTGGTGAAGGGTATGGAGAAACTGGAATATGAGGATCGACTTAAAACACTGGGATTGTTCTCCCTTGAGAAGAGGAGACTGCGTGGGGATATGATCGAGACCTTCAAAATACTGAAAGGAATCGACAAAATAGAGCAGAGATTATTTACATTGTCCAATTTGACACGGACAAGAGGACATGAAATGAAGCTAAGGGGGGACAAGTTCAGGACTAATATCAGGAAGTTCTGCTTCACACAGAGAGTGGTTGACATCTGGAATACTCTCCCAGGAGAGATTATTGCAGAATCGACAGTCCTAGGCTTCAAAAGCAAACTAGATGCATATCTCCTTGAGAGAGGCATATAAAGATATGGTTGGCTATAAAATAAGCCAGGTGTATACCTGGCAGGGCCTCCGCGTGTGCGGATCGCCGGACTTGATGGACCGAAGGTCTGATCCGGAGATGGCGCTTCTTATGTTCTTATGTTCTTATGTTCTTCCTCAAAGCTATCTACATTCAGGGGGCGGACAATGCCTTAGCAGACAACTTGAGTCGTCTCCTACAGCCTCATGAATGGACTTTCCATTCCACGCCCCTGCATCACATCTTCTCTCAGTGGGGAACGCCGTAGATAGATCTCTTTGCAGCCCCCCACAACTTCAAGCTGCCTCAGTTCTGCTCCAGGATCTACACTCCTCATCGCCTCGAGGCAGATGCTTTTCTTCTGGATTTGACGAATCTCTTTCTATATGCGTTTCCTCCGTTTCCTCTCATTCAAAAGACGCTAGTCAAGCTGAAGTCCGACCATGCCACCATGATTCTGATTGCTCCTCGGTGACAATCTGAATCACCAGACAACCTTGGTACTCCCTTCTACTTCAACTCAGCAGCAGGGAGCCCTACCTTCTACCAGTTTTTCCCTCTCTGCTTACGCAGCATCAGGGATCTCTGCTTCATCCCAACCTGCAGTCTCTACACTGACAGCTTGGTTCCTCTCAACATAGCTCATCTGCAGTTTTCTCAATCTGTGAGAGATGTTTTGGAAGCTTCACGGAAACCTACTACTAGACAATGCTATCACCAAAAATGGACTAGATTTTCTTCTTGGTGTTTTTCTCATCATAAGGAGTCTCAACTTTCCTCCTTATTTTCAGTTTTGGACTATCTGTTGCACCTTTCTCAGTCTGGTCTCAAGTCTACTTCAATCTGAGTCCATCTTAGTTCAATTGCTGCTTTTCATCAGCCTATTGAAGGGAAACCTGTCTCTGCTCATCCACTGGTTTCCAGATTCATGAAAGGACTTTTCAATGTCAATCCTCCTCTCAAACCGCCTCCTTTGGTTTGGGACCTCAATATTGTTCTTGCTCAACGGATGAAACCTCCATTTGAACCAATGGACAAAGCTCATCTGAAGTATCTCACTTAGAAAGTGGTGTTTCTGATTGGCCTCACTTCTGCTCGACGAGTCAGTGAGCTTCAAGCGTTGGTTGCGGATCTGCCTTTTACAGTGTTCCATCATGACAAGGTGGTTCTTCGCACTCATCCGAAATTCCTTCCTAAAGTAGTCTCAGAGTTTCATCTCACTCAATCCATTGTACTTCCAGTGTTTTTTCCAAAGCCTCATTCTCATCCTGGAGAATCAGCTCTTCATACGTTGGACTGTAAACGTGCTTTGGCTTTCTATTGGCACCATACCGCACAGAACTGCTCCTCAACTTTTCTTCTCCTTTGATCCGAACAAGTTGGGCCGTCCTATCTCTAAGCGTACCATCTCTAATTGGATGGCGGCTTGTATCTCTTTCTGCTATGCCAAGGCTGGTATACATCTTCACAGTAAAGTCACAGCCCATAAGGTCAGAGCAATGGCAGCTTCTGTGGCTTTCCTCAGATCTACACCTATTGAGGAAATTTGTAAGGCTGCCACTTTGCCCTCGGTTCATACCTTCACTTCTCATTATTGTCTGGATACTTTCTCCAGACGGGATGGACAGTTTGGCCAAACAGTGTTGCAAAATTTATTCTCCTAGATTGCCAACTCTTCCACCATCCCACTTTGGTTAGCTTGGAGGTCACCCACTAGTGAGAATACCTGCCTGCCTGTCCTGGGATAAAGCACAGTTACTTACCTTAACAGGTGTTATCCAGGGACAGCAGGCAGCTATTCTCACAACCCACCCTCCTCCCCGGGTTGGCTTCTCTGCTAGCTATCTGAACTGAGGAGACGCACCCTGCGCTGGGCGGGAAGGCACTCGTGCATGCGCGGTGCGGGCGACTCAAAACTTCGAGTTTCTTCAGGCAAGTCTGCTTGTGAGGCGTCCGCATCGAGGCTCCGTTGGATCACGTCACCCACTTGTGAGAATAGCTGCCTGCTGTCTCTGGATAACACCTGTTACGGTAAGTAACTGTGCTTTTCGGCGCTGTGGGAAGCACCGCACCGTTCTTCTAGTTATTCCCCGAGTCTGATTTTCTTTCTATGCAGGCCGTGGCAGGGTAAATTTTGCTGGAATTGAATCCGACTATGTTTCTAGGAGTGTTGATGCAGCGGCCACGTGTCAGCGAGAATCAGGCGCGCGCTTGGGTCTCCGGCAATGGCGGGAGAGCTGCAGCATTCCGGTAGTTTATTTACAGCCGACTTTGGTCAGAGTATGCCGCGGCTTCTCTCCTTTCCGGTTCAGACAAGTTGTACGTGTTTCACCAGCTTTGGGACAAGATTGGGCAGATTTATATGTCTATGTCTGTGTTCCTGCTGTATTCCCTTGAAGGAAGCTGCTAGTTTAATCGGACTCTGGGGTTAGCACTCAAGGGGATTACCAGAGAGACTCTGACCTGTGCTAGGTCACCCAGTCTCGGTTTGTCTCCGGACTGGGTCGACATAAGGCACAGTGAGATCAGCAGTAAGATAGTGCCCTGTATTTCACACAGGTATCTCATTGTCTCTCTTGAGGTCCCTGCAGATTGAGCCTTTGTCTGTTGGTAACTGTCCTTCTTATTTGGGCCTCTGTGCTGCGTTGCATGTGTCTAGTAGTGGCATAGGATATATATGCCTAAAGGTTTATATGGTTTATATATACCTAACAGATTCCAAGTTCGGGCTGTCTGTATGGGCATAATGACACTTCGCATCTTCCTGCGGCCAGGACTCTCTTTCTCTATTTCTGAGAGGGCCTGGACTTTAGATTTCCATGCTTATCACGCTGGTATCTCCTGTCGCCATCTTCTCATGGCACATGCTAGACGGACCCCCCAACCTGTAGGGATATTTCCGTATTCACACCTGAAGGTTAGGCCTCTATGATGTCACCAAGCCTGAACCATTGTTTCAAGAATCTCTCTGCAAGCAACTTTCCAGCATGAATTTTGCAAGAAGTAAGAAGTACACAGCTTTGCTGTTTCTGCCTGATGCATTATGGGGATGTACCCGAATGTTGCTATTCAAGGGCATTCATCTGTGCTTACATAATGGGACAGTGTAAATTTTGAAGAAATTATCTGTCTAACGGCCCTGGGTCTTCCAGCATATATGATACTTTATACAGAAAGGCTATTCATCAAGTTCTGTTTCTGGATTGGTCCGAGGAAGTCATCTGATGAGATTCAAGAAAAGAAAGGTGCTAATTAATTAATTGAATGTTTCTTAAATTTAGTAAAAATATTCTGGCACAAGTGTCAAACCTTAAAAAAGGAAGTCATATTGAGCATTGGAAAATAATAATAATTAACTAATAAAAATAGTACACCTTTAGGGCTCCTTTTACTAAGCTGCGATAGCAGTTTTAGTGTGCGCTTAACGCGCGCAGAATTGCTGTGCACGCTAGACGCTAACACCAGAATTGAGCTGGCGTTAGTTTTCCCACGTAGCGTGGGAGTTTGCGTGCTAAAAACACTAGCACACCTTAGTAAAAGAGGGGGTTAATTTTTCCCACCACCAAATTTCCCCATCCTGCCCTACCCGGCTACTTTTTCATGCCACCCGGCTGGAAAACATTTCTGGGGAGAACACTGCACCTACTTACCCAGGACTTTAACTCTCAACCCTTTCCATGCATATTGTCACAAGCCCGAGTCCAATGCCGGCCTTGTGCCAGGGAAGAGTCACAGAAAACACTCCCTGAAACTAGTCCGGGCCAACCATGTTATCCCTGATAGACAAGAGCAAGAACAGGAAGCACAGGCTGTGTTTAAACCTGAGGCAGAACACAGCCTGATGAAAGCTGGTAAGGGCCCTTTAAATCCTCCATTTTGTGTCAAGCTGGCTAAGCAGGGGAGAAGGAAACCACAGCTGAAGGAAGTTCAGCCCCAGAGTAGGGCTGGGCGTGGTACAGCAGCTTGGCAGCATTTAGAGGGCTGGCTGACCAAGAGAAAAGGAGACAGAGGAGAAGCTCTCAGGTGGAAGGAGCCTCCTAGTCCCCCTGAGACAAGGGACATTGAGATGTTGGACACTGAACTAGAGGATACAACCCTGGTAAATCCTGAAGGTGAAGCTATGGAGTGCAGCACTTTACCTGAGGTGGGAATATGTGAAGAAATGGAAACTAATTGATTTGGAATTGTTTTTTTTTGTGCTGAGTTTTGTTAGATGTTTCCTTTTCTGTTGAACCTGAGGATTTGCTTGAAGTCTACTAATGAATGGAAGGTATGATAGCCAAGGGTTTTACTGTTATGAGAAGTTTTTTTTTTTTCTTGCTTATCAAGAGCTGCTGGGAAAGAAACTTCAGCAAGTTCTTTCCAGCAGGTGTGAATATCCTGGAAGCTTGAGACAGGATTTACACTGTGTCATGGTGAATAGTTTGGGGGTTTATTTTTCTTTTGGATACCAAAGAACCCTTTTGACAAATTTGCCAATATTTGTTGCTGCATTTAATGAGGCTGTACAGTGCAGTATACCATACAGAGTTTTGCCTATTTCCAATAAGATTCTGGAGAAGTCAAGGACTATTAAGGGACTTTATTACACCTGGGACATTACTAAGGAACTTTGAAACAGATATCCAGACCAGGCTGGTTTCTTTCATATTATGTTGAATGTTTTTGCCCAAGACCTTTTTGGGAACACATTTTTCTTTTGATGCATTTTACTTTGACTTGTGAATTGAACAATAAATTTGATTTTTGTTATTCATTACTTACCTGTGTGAGGCCATCCTGTTTTTTCACATAAGATAAGTTTATGCACAACAGGGACTTCCTCCTTCTTGAGGAAGCACGCTGGGGAGAATATTGCGAGCGTGGGCCGGTTACTGCGAGCCTTGAGGACCGGCCACGCTACAATATATAAAAGTGTTCAAATATTTGTAAAGCAGTAATACTATCTGAAATATAAATCTATATTAACAACCAAGTTTACAACGCCTCTCAACTGCCTCACTCTACATCAACCAACTGTAACCCATATGTATAAGCAACCAAATCTGTAACTCCTCTAGTATGTTCCCCTCCATGTATGTTAACTTGCAACGAAACAACAAGGCAAACAGTCCACCAAAAATCCAACATGAAACAAAAGAAGATTGGCAGAAAATAAGGAGATTCAAATAAGGTTAATTCAAGGTGCTCCCAAGAACCATGCCTGATTCATTTCGCCAAGCAAGGCTAGTCAACGCTAACAAAAAAACTTGTCTTTCATACAAACAGAACACAGAAAACGCCTTTGCCTAGTATAGGATATGTAATCACAAACTAATCTCTCCCCCTTTTTACAAAACTGTAGTATGGTTTTTAGCCACGGTCAGCGCTAAAAAATGCTCTACAGTTTTGTAAAAGGAGGGATAAAATAGAAATACATAGACAAAGGTTAAATAAAACCACCAAGAAGCTGGACTCTGCATACAATGCAGCACCACAGAAACAGCGATGTATGTCCCCTAAAGCAAAAAAAACTAATAAATAGAAATTTTTTTTCTACCTTTGTCTTCTCTGGTTTCTGCTCTCCTCATCTTCTTGTCACTATCTTTCTTTCATCTTCTGTCCTGTGCCTCTTCCAGAAATTGTCTACCTCTCCCTTCCATCTCTTCTTCCCCCCCCCCCCAATTGGTGTGGCACCCATCATCTTCCCTTTCCTCCTCCAATGGTCTGGCATCTCTCTCCTCTCCTCCCCTCTCCCACACCCTCATGGTCAGGCATTTCACTCTCTCTTCTCCCTTCCTCCCACTTCCATCAGCATCTGCCCCCTTCCTCTCCCTCCAACCCAATTCCATCCAGGATCCTTTTGCCTTATGTCTCCCCTTTCTTTGCACCCCAATTTCATCAGCATCTGCCCCCTTTCTTTTCCTTCAACCCAATTCCATCCAGTATCCTTCCCCTTATATCTCTCCCCTTCCCCTGCACACCAATTCCATCTACCCCTTTTTCTCCTTTCACTACCCTTCCATACCACCCTGCCCCTTCTCTCTTCCTCCACCACCCTTCCATACCACCCTGCCCCTTCTCTCTTCCTCCACCACCCTTCCATACCACCCTGTCCCCTTTCTTTCCCTCCACTACCCTTCCATGCTCTCTCCCCCTCCAAACATTGCAGTTGCCGGCTCTGCCCGCTGAGCTTCTTGTCCCGAAAGCAACATTAGAACAGTTGACGGCAACGGGTTTTCCCCTCATGGCAACGGCCCCCCTGCAACAATGGCAACAGTCCCTTCCCCCTCAGCAACAGCAACGGGCCCTCCCCACAGCAACAGCAACGCGGCTGAATCTGTTACAGGAAGGTCCTGTGATGACTGCTTCTGCCGGTCCATCCCCCTTCCGGAGCAAGTAAATGACGTCGGAGGGTGATGGACTGGCAGAAGCAGTCATCGCGGGACCTTCCTATAACAGATCCAGCCGCATTGCCGTTGATGCGAGGGGAGGGCCTGTCCGTTGCCATTGCTGCGGGGGGGGGCATTGCTGTTGATGCCGGGAGGGGGGCCGTTGCTGTTTAAAAAAATGGCAAGGTGAGTTGTCCTCCTTCAGCGGGCCCTCCTCACAGTTTCGGGCCCTAGGCATATGCCTATTGGGCCTATTGATTAATCCGGCCCTGCTTCTACGCCACATGCCGCACAGCATATGAGGGGGGCGCGGGACCTGTTGGCTTAGCCTCCCCTTTGTTCTCTATGGCTGAAGAATGGTCATGGGGGCCATTGGTTTGGAGTAAATTTTTCCAGAGCCCTGGAAATGGGGTGCAGAGTCCACAGAACCCAAAAAACATAAGCTGAAGTCATCTAAAGCTGACTGAGCACTGCCTAACAAGACATTTTCTCTTGAATTTGTCAGTCTAATGTGGAGAATCTTTTTAGATGGCTGAAATCACCAAGGGGCATCTGGCAGCGCACCAGGAGGTGCACAAGGGTTCTGGGGCTCCCAGGGCACGTCTGCTTCAATTTCAGAGGCTGACCAAGATCTGGTGGGCCTTTCCGAGGGAGACTCGGAGGATGAAGTCTATTGTTATGCCCTTACTGTCAAAGAGATGTCTGGAGATGCAGGATTGCAGACAGGTGTGCGCGCGCTAGATATAATGCTGGATTGGTGCAGGCAGGTGTGTGTGTGTTAGATACAATGGTGACCCTCAATCAAGGGGATGAACCCATGGTCCACTTACTGTTCAGACCCTCAGTTCTGTTAGATCTTATCACAGATTCCTCTACCTGAGTTAAATTTGGATTCCTAGCAGGTTGCCTCTGCTCCCTGCTCTATAATGAACAGAGTGAGAGCCCAGTCTTCTTCATTTCACTGGCATCCGGATTTCAATATATTTGTTATGGAGCATTGGGATGCTTCTGAAGGATCTCTTAAAGTAGCCAACACAATGACTCATTTGTATCCAATGGCACAGGAGTGTGAGCAGATGTTCGCTTAGCCCAAGGTGGATTCTTTGGTAGCACAGGTAACCAAGCGCACATCCCTACCAAGTGTGGGAGGCGTGGTATTAAAGGATATGAAGGATTGCAAAGTTGATGTGATTCTTTTCTTAAGACAAAAACCAAGAGAAGACTGCAGACAAATGTACAAGATGCAAGCTATGTTTATTACATCAAATATAAATGCGGTTAATGTTACTACCCTTAAAACAAACCTAAGGATCCGACACGGTCCGTGTTTCGGAAAACCTTTTTGTTTTTGTTTTTTTACTTTGGTGGAAAGGTTTTGCCGAGATTGTCGGCGCGTGATTTTCTCAGATTTGTATAGGCTTTTGCTTACTATCAATTTATATTGCAGTTTAATACAAACCTTATCAACTCTGGACTCCTGAAGAAGGCATGTTTTCCGAAACACGGACCATGTCGGGTCCTTAGGTTTGTTTGAAGGGTGGTAACATTAACCGTATTTATACTTGTAATAAACATAGCCTGCATCTTGTACACTTTGCAGTCTTCTCTTGGTTTTCGTCTGTTGTTCCACATCTACTGCAGTCCTAGTTGGATTTTTTTCTTGTTTTCTGTGATTCTTAAGAGACATAACATAAGAATAGCCTTACTGGGTCATACCAAAGGTCCATCAAGTCCATTAGTCTGTTCTCACGGTGGCCAATCCAGGTCACTAGTACCTGGCCAAAACCCAAAGAGTAGCAACATTCCATGCTACCGATCCAGGGCAAGCAGTGGCTTGCCCCATGTCTTTTTCAATAACAGACTATGGACTTTTCTCCAGGAAATTGTCCAAACCTTAAAACCAGCTACGCTATCCGCTCTTACCACAACCTCTGGCAATGCATTCCAGAGCTTAACTATTCTCTGAGTGAAAAATATTTCCTCCTATTGGTTGTAAAAGTATTTCCCTGGAGTCACGTGATGCAGAGTTAGCCCAGTCAATTGGGTTCAGAATCTTCGCTTACGCGGATGACATTCAACTACTTCACCCCGTTGACACTTCAAATACCTCGGAAATATAAATAATCAATAATAAATTAGACAAAATAAGCGACTGGCTTCACGCAAATAAACTTTCTCTTAACCTCAATAAATCATGTGGCTTACTTTTTCCAATCAAAAACAATGAAATAATAATAGGAAAGATCTTCATTAAATTTCACCCTGTAAAAATGGAAACAAAAATAAAATTACTTGGGGTAATTATAGATAAAGATTTATCTTTTCATGACCATATCAGCTCAGTGGTAAAAACCTGTTTTCATAAGCTTCGGCTTATACGTTCTCTAACTTCTATTCTTGACACTGAAGCAATCGCAACCCTAGTTGCATTCTTTAGTTATTTCTCATCTTGACTACTGCAATTCTCTCTACAACGGAATTCTTCAAAAAGAATTACGACATCTACAGCTTATTCAAAACATGGCAATAAAACTTATATATGTTTGGGAAATACGATCATGTCACTTCTCTTCTGAAAGAAGCTCACTGGCTCCTCATGGCTCCCCATTACACATCGTATTACCTACAAAACCGTTATGTTGGTCTTCAAAATTAAACTTTCTCATCAACCCTCTTTTCCCGATAAGCTCCTCCTCCCTTTTCGCCCTTCACGGACTCTCAGATCAGCTGACCAGAACTTACTTTCTATCCCCTCCATAAAGGAATTCTTCTATACCAGGAAATCCAATTTCTCAGTAGTAGCCCCAACTTTATGGAACGCTCTGCCATCTCAACTTCGTCATGAAAAACTAATCAATAAATTTAAGACAAATTTAAAAACTTTCTTATTCCAAGATGCATTTAACTGCTCTTGAACCTTTTCATCTTCAAATCCACCAACCGCTTTAAAGAAGCGATCCCATTCCCAATGTTTTATCCTTTTTTCCCTCCATTTCCTTTCAACTTTTTTTTTTCTTATTTTTATCTCTAATAATGTAACCTTACCCCTTTCCTCCTTTTTAATCCTCACTCTCAAGTCCGTCTTGTCTATGTCCTCAATGTACACTTCCCTCCTTTCTATAAACATTACTTTTAACAAATATTGCTTTTATTTCTATTTTAGCATATTATTGTAAACCGGCTAGATACCCGTTGATGGTCGGTATATTAAAAATCAATAAACTTGAAACATGTGTGCCTCAAGCTCCTGAGCCCCTCTCTCAATATCAGCAAATTTAACCCCATTCTGCGCCACAATTTTTCTGAGAGTGCCCTGTCAAGATTAGTCCCTTAAGCTTTAATACCGGTGTTGGATCACCCGTTATGGCAATGAAGGCTCCCTGAAAAGACAAGGAGAAAGCAAAACACAATAAACAGAAAATCTTTACCGTTGGTGCTCCAACTTCGGTGTAAGAGATATTATGTCATATCTGATGTCAACCGCTGATTTAAAGAGAGGCCAGCCAGGGCAGTGACCATCATTGCCGCCAGAGCTGAGCGCGAAGTTGGAGCGCTGACGGTAAAGATTTTCTGTTTCTTGTTTTTTTGCTTTCATTTATAGGCTTGACTTTCAGTGTTTCAAGAGCAGCTGCTCTGAATAATTTCACTTTTGCAGGTGGCAGAAGTTCCCATTCTTGAAGCAGCCTTTGGAAAACGGTGGCTAGCCTAAGTTGGCAGCGGAACAAATAAACAGAGATTGAACACCTGATGATGGAGCGAAGAAACAGTGACTGAGCACCCTGCAAGCAGTGTAATTAACACTGTACAAGCGGACAATTTGATCAGAACAAAGATAAGTGTCCATTTGTTTTTTTCTCACATTAACACGGATATTAGTGCACAGTAAGTTTAGCCTTTTTTGATCTGCATGTCAAATCCAGGTAAACTGTGACTTGAGTCCTGGAATAGTAAGGATTTTTTGCATTGGGAGAGAGCACAAAAAGTAGATTTTGGAGGAATCGTGGATAAATCCTGAAGAGAATGCAAGATTGACTTTTCACAGAGTGTGTTTGTTTACAGTTCATAGTTTTCAGTGCATTTAATTACATAATAAGTGGAGGGATTGGCAGTTTTTAAGCCAATGAAGTCATTTCCCTTTCAAGTTATTCAGAGTAGTGAAGACGCAAAAGGATTGCAAAGACCTACAATGTGACATAAACACGCTCGAGAAATAAACCACGACATGGCAAATGAGGTTCAACGTGGATAAGTGTAAGGTGATGCATGTCAGTAACAAAAACCTTATACACGAATACAGGATGTCCAGTGCAGTACTTGGAGAGAGCCCCCCAGGAAAGAGACTTGGGAGTACTGATCGACAAGTCAATGCGGCAGCGGTGAAAAGGGCAAACAGAATGCTAGGAATGTTAAGAAGGGGATCATGAACAGATCATAGAAGGTAATCATGCCGCTGTACTGGGCCATGGCACGCTTTCACCTGGAATACTGCATCCAGCACTGGTCGCCACATCCAGCACTGGTCGCTGTACAAGAAGAAGGACACAGTACTACTTGAAAGGGTCCAGGGAAGAGCAACTAAAATGGCTAAGGGGCTGGAGGAGTTGCTGTACAGCGAGAGATTAGAGAAACTGGGCCTCTTCTCCCTTGAAAAAAGGAGACTGAGAGGGGACATGATCGAAATATTCAAGATAATGAAGGGAATAGACTTTGTAGATAAAGACAGGTTGTTCACCCTCTCCAAGGTAGAGAGAACGAGAGGGCACTCTCTAAAGCTAATAGGGGATAAATTCCGTACGAACGTAAGGAAGTTCTTCTTCACCCAGAGAGTGGTAGAAAACTGGAATGCTCTTCCGGAGGCTGTTATAGGGGAAAACACCCTCCAGGGTTTCTTTTTTTTTTTTATATATAATCTTTATTAATTTTCAAAACTAACATAAAGTGCTATGAATTATATAAAAATTAATAATCAACGTAAGCACTTAAATTCCTTCAATAACAATACAGAAGAAAAATATCCCTCCCTTCCACCAATTTAATCAAGAAATAAACCAGAAAAAAAAAAAAAAAAAATCACGCCCACCCACCTACCCTGTTCTGGATGTGTATAAAAATAAATAGAAATTTAAATAAAGACAATTAAAGGATGTAACGGGCCCCAAACCAAATTTAAAAAATTGCTATGCCCCAACATATCCGCATTCATCTCTTCGTATTTGTAAGTTAAACATAAACTAGCCCACCAAAACGGAAAGTTGAGGCGGTCGCAATTCTTCCCTCCAGGGTTTCAAGACAAAGTTAGACAAGTTCCTGCTGAACCGGAACGTACGCAGGTAAGACTAATCTCAGTTAGGGCACTGGTTTATGACCTAAGGGCCGCCGCATGAGTGGACTGCTGGGCACAATGGGCCACTGGTCTTACCCAGCAGCGGCAATTCTTATGTAATTTTATTCAGCTGGCGGTATACAGGGAGGGATCTGAGGCTTTTTCCTCCTGATAGCACAGTGGCTGTGATTTGTTAATAAGAAGCAGAGGATTTAAAAGCATACAGAGGAAAACAAAGATAAATATTTATTAACATATAATTTATAAATTTAACAAATAATAAATCTTATCATTGGAAAGAAAGTCTCAGTGAAGTAAGAGACGAGATCTGTAATAATTTCTGAATTTGAATTTTGACTGTGGAGTATAGTATTGGAGCATATAGTTTTCTCTGTTTTCTGCATTTTATATAGTGTTCGTGTTTGGACTGCTTTTCTATGTCCCATCCATCAAGAATGACACAACTATTGCACTAGAAAAAGAGATTAGGTTATTACCTTGCTAATATCTTTTTTTTAATAAATACGTATGTCATTCTGGATCCTCTCCGTGTCAGTTATCTCCTGCACCTGCCTACTGAATTTGGATGCCAGTCAGACCTTAAGAGTATGAAGAATAAACTATTGCTATAGCACATATTATTTGAGCTCCATAAATGTTTCTGTTTAGTATGTTTGCCACTGAACAATCAAAACAGCAAAACCAATGTTTAACATGTTTGTTGTGTTTTCAGAGCAAAACAGAATTATAGTTCTGGAGATTCCCTGTACCCCTCCTTCACATGTATTTGTATATGGGGCTATCACATGTTTTGGTATAAACTGAAGGGGGCAGCATGGCCCTCTAGTGAAGGAAAAGGTGTTCAAAAGCTGGAGTGAATTCCTTCTGCACGGCTCGCAAGCACTGGGATATTACCTGTCCATTCAGAATGACACCTATCTACTAGAAAAGATATTAGCAAGGTAAGAGCCTAATCTCTCTTTTTACTCCTTGATTTTGCCAGGTACTTGATACCTGGGTTGGCCAATGTTGGAAAGGGGATACTAAGCTTGATGGACCTTTGGTCTGACCAAGTAATGGCAACTGTTGCATACTTATGTTATTAATAGGAAATACTGTGCAATTTGTTTAATGTAGCAGTTAACATATGCTTTTAATTTGATGCCATGTTAACATAATGTACATTAATATTTGCATTAAACTAGGGTTATCAGATGTCCAGATTTATCTGGACATGTCTCCTTTTAGAGGATTGGCTGGGTGTCTAGACAGTTTTTAGAACCCGGCACTTTGTCCAGGTTTTAAAAAACTGTTGCGATCAGGACTGAGTCTGGAGTGCATCTGCATGTGTGAATGTGATGCAGTCATATCACATGGATGTCTGTGGGGAGGGGAGAGGGGGGGAGCAGATGATGAATGGAAGTGAAGAAAAAGGGCACATGCTAGATGGAAGGAGAGGATAAAGAGGAAAAGATAAAGTAAATAGGGCAAGTGCTGGATGGGGGAAGAGGATAGAGTTACTAAGATACTGGAGGGGGTGAAGGAAAGAGTGGCAAGCTGTAGGTAGACAGTGATAAGAAGATGTGTCAACATGTTGCAACTGTACATGTGCAAATATACTCCAGACTTGGCACGAAGAGATGAGGTTTGCATGGGGCTGGTGTTGGGGGGCGGAACGTGGCAGGGGTGGAACATGCCGGGACCACATGTCCTCTTTTTCCAGATGCAAAATCTGGTAACCCTATATTAAATACCTAATATGGTTTAGTAAATAGGCCCCTTAGATATAAAGTAGTAGTATTTCCTGCTTTCAGGACGATGAAAATTTATAGCAGATGGTCGCACAAGGCTCAGTGAGTGATGCACTTTGTTATTTAGAAAATTACAATATAAGTTGGGAAAAAAGAAAACTGAATCTTTCTAACTCAGAACATCACCGACAGAATCGAGAGGATCCTGGATGGAGCTGAGATGGAAGAGACAGCGTTGATAATCCACGTGGGGACCAATGATGTCAACAGAAGACACTATAGCAGGATTGCACTAACTGACCAGTTCAGGATCCTGGGAAGGAAGCTGAAGCTGAGGACACGGAAGATAGCTTTCTCAGAGATCCTGCCAGTACTGAGGGCGGATGAGAAGAGGCAGGCCGAGCTACAAGCAATAAACGCATGGCTGAGGAGATGGTGCGAAGAGGAAGGTTTCCACTTCATAAGGAACTGGACAACCTTCTGGGGAAAGAGCAAGCTCTACAGGAGGGACGGACTACACCTGAGTGCAGCAGGGACGAGACTGCTGGCAAATAACGTCGAGAGAGAATGGAGAAGGCTTTAAACTGAAGAGAAGGGGAAAGCCGACAGCTGACCTGATGTTGACAAGATGCTTCGGACAAGAGTATCCAGTAAAGATACTGAACGGGAAAAATGTGGGGAAGAGGTCAAAGGTGAACTACAGGGGTCAAAGGACCAAGTGAAACTAGAGATCAAAAAGAAGAGGAAGCGGCAGGAGTTTGAAAAATGTTGGGAAGAACCTAAAAGCCAACTACAGGACAAAAAAGATGCACCACAGGGGGAGGAGGATCAAAGCGAATTTCAGGGGTTGGCAGCCCGTGAGGGGGACAGCAAGAGAAACAAATCGTGAGAAAAAACAGCAGGAGTAAAAAGAACCGGGACTTAAATTGCCTATACACCAATGCAAGGAGCCTAAGGACCAAAATGGGAGAACTGGAGATCATGGCCAAAAGACATAATTGGAATCACAGAAACATAGTGGACAGAGGACAACAAATGGGACGTGGTACTGCCAGGGTACAAACTCTATAGGAGAGACAGGACTTGCAAGAAGGGTGGAGGAATAGCACTATATGTAAGGGACTCCATCCACTCGGCCAGGATGGATATAGCAGCAAAGGCGGAAGGATTGAAATCACTAAGGGTCAAATTAATAGGGAAAAATGGAGTTGACACAAAAGTGGGACTGTACTATCGCCCACCTGGAAAACCAGAAGCAAACCTCCATGACCTGGAAGCAGAATTGAGACGGGAGTGCAAAAGCGGAATTGTGATGGTGATGGGGGACTTCAACTACCCGGGGATTGACTGGAGTATTGGTCACTCCAACTGCGCAAGGGAAGAGGAATTCCTAGAGACTGTGAGGGACTGCTTCATGGAACAGCTAGTCAAGGAACCAACACGAGGGGACGCCACTCTCAACCTAATCCTCAACAGACTAGGGGGACCTGCAAAGGAGATGGAAGTAGTAGGGCCACTAGGCAACAGCGATCATAACATGATCCGGTATAAATTAGAAGTAGGGACCTCAAGGGTGAAGAGAACCAGATCGACAGTGCTCAACTTCAGGAAAAGGAACTACGATGCTATGAGGAAAATGGTGAGAAAGAAACTCAGAAACAGCTCTAGAAAGATGGGGACCGTAGAGGAAGCATGGTCCCTTCTCAGGGACACGGTGCAAGAAGCACAAAACCTGTACATCCCCAGGTTTTGGAAGGGGTGCAAAAAAAATAAATCGAACAAAAGACCCAGTATGGATAACAAAAGAAGTAAAGAAGGCAATAGGTGACAAGAAAGTGACTTTCCAAAAATGGAAAAAGGACCAAACTGAGGAAAACTGGAAGGAACACAAAAAACACCAAAAGGAATGTCACCGCGTGGTTAGAAATGCTAAGAGACAATACGAAGAGAGGCTTGCTGGGGAAGCAAGGAACTTCAAAGCGTTCTTCAGATACGTGAAAGGGAAGCAACCAGTGAGGGAGGAGGTGGGTCCATTAGATGATGGAGACAAAGGGAGTGGTTAAAGATGAAAAAGAGGTAGCCGATAGGTTAAACTGGTTCTTCTCGTCGGTCTTCACAAGTGAGGACACCTCCAATGTACTGGAACACAAGGAGACCCTAAGTGGAGATCAGAATGAAAAACTGGAGACCTTAGAGGTAAGCTATGAAGATGTCCTCCGACAGATAGACAGATTGAAAAGTGACAAATCACCGGGCCCGGACGAAATCCACCTAAGGGTACTAAAAGAACTGAGGACGGAAATAGCGGACACACTCCGACAAATCTGTAATCTATCCTTAAGCACTGGGAAGGTACTGGAGGACTGAAAGATAGCAAATTTCACACCTATTTTTAAAAAGGGATCGAGGGGTGACCCGGGGAACTACAGGCAGATGAGCTTGACTTCGGTTCCGGGCAAGATGATGGAAACATTAATAAAGGATAGCATCTGTGAACACATAGAAAGAAATAGACAGCTGAAACCGAGCCAACATGGCTTCTGCAAGGGAAGATCGTGCCAAACAAACCTACTGCACTTCTTTGAAGGGATAAACAGCCAGATGGACAAAGGGGAACCCATAGATATCATTTATCTCGACTTCCAAAAAGCCTTTGACAAGGTGCCCCATGAGTGGCTACTTAAGAAACTGTGGAACCATGGGGTGGGAGGGGATGTACACAGATGGATCAGGCACTGGTTGGCCGGCAGAAAACAAAGGGTTGGAATGAAGGGCCAATACTCCGACTAGCAGAGGGTCACGAGCGGTGTTCCGCAGGGGTCGGTGCTGGGACCACTGCTGTTCAATATATTTATCGACTTGGAAATGGGGACGAAGTGTGAAGTTATAAAATTTGCTGATGACACCAAGCTCTGCAGCAGAATTAGGAACACAGAGGAGTGTGAAGACCTGCAAAGGGACCTAAGCAAACTGGAAGAGTGAGCAAACAAATGGCAAATGTGCTTTAACATAGAAAAATGCAAGGTCATGCATATAGGGAAAAGGAACATTGCTGGGGGAGAGTAATCTTGAAAAAGACTTAGGTGTGCTGGTGAATACAACAATGAAATCATCGGCGCAATGTGCTTCGGCCTCGAAGAAAGCTAACAGAATGCTGGGCATCATTAAGAAGGGAATTACAACCAGGACGAGGGAAGTCATCATGCCACTGTATCGTGCAACGGTGCGCCCGCACCTGGAGTACTGCATCCAATATTGGTCACCGTACCTCAGGAAAGACATGGCGATACTTGAGAAGGTCCAGAGAAGAGTACGAAAATGATAAATGGTATGGAGGACTGTTCATACGCTGACAGGCTGGACAAGCTGGGGCTCTTCTCCCTGGAAAAGAGGAGGCTTAGGGGAGACATGATAGAAACTTTGAAGATCATGAAGGGCATGGAGAAGGTAGTCAAGAATAGATTCTTCAAACTACGGGGAACTACAAGCACAAGAGGGCACTCGGAGAAACTGGAAGGGGACAAGTTTAGAACCAATGCCAGGAGTTTCTTCTTCACACAGAGGGTTGTGGACACATGGAATGCGCTCCCGGAGGAAGTTGTCGGGCAGAGTACGCTACGGTTATTCAAAGAGGGACTGGATGGATTTATGAAGGATAGGGGGATTGAGGGATACAGAAAATGGTAGATATGAGTATGGAAAGAGTATAGATAAAAACAAGGGGGCTATAGGGCTATATCAAGATAACCTGACAGGTCATGAACCTGATGGGCCGCCACAGGTGCGGACTGCTGGGCGCGATGGACCTCTGGTCTGACCCAGCGGAGGCAAATTCTTAATTTCTTATGTTCCTTCTATCAACTTAGCATTACTTAACAATGAAAATTTTAAAGGTGAACTATATAAACAATATAATTCACAAGGATATATATTTATTGTTGCCACTGTTAAGGCAAAGCTATTGAATCTTTCTTAAAACATTTAAGGCAGTGATCTCAAACTCGCAGCCTGGGGACCACATGACCCGCCAGATATTATTTTGAGGCCCTCAGTATGTTTATCATAATCACAAAAGTAAAATAAGAGTTTCTTGATCATATGTCTCTTTAGCTATAAATTACGATATTATTATTAAGACTTAGCCAAAAGGAAAGATATATAAACTAAAAAAGAGTTTTACCTCATGCAAAATTGTCATTTCTTTAATAAGACATTAACTTTTTTTTCTGAGGCCTCCAAGTACCTACAAATCCAAAATGTGGCCCTGCAAAGGATTTGAATTTGAGACCACTGATTTAAGGCACAGCTCTTCAGATACATCATTTATACTGCCAAAGGCAAAAATACAAAGTAATTGACAAGCACTTTATTAAAACACATGTGAACCATTGGACTGTGTGTTCTATAGCATGAAAGTGAAACAATTTATCTTGTTTTGTCTCCCAAGTCTGATGACCTGAAGAAAAGAAAGGAACTTCATATCTCTGTTTTAAGGTACTATGCTTTAGATTAAGTTTGAGAATATAGTTTGTGCAGATTTTCTGTCTGTCATAGGTAGCATTGTCTCATCTGTATGCAAATGTATATACAGTAGAATCTCAGGGCTCAAGCAACTTGCATGCTTACCCAACCAGCAAAAAAAGAAAAAATCACTGGCAGAAAAAAAAATCCTTCCTCCAGCCCCCAAAGGGGCTGCGGTTCTGACTGGACAACCACCCTCCCTCCCTCACTTAGCTGCAGCAGAGATCCTGACCCGCCAATCACCCCCCCTCACCTTACTGAAGCAGCAGAGGCAGCGCTGTAAACAGGCTGCTCGTGGCCAGCCCTGGCAAGGCCTTTCCTCTGCTTCATAACTTCCAATGCGGTAGAGGAAAGGCCCTGCCAGGGCTGGCTGCAAGCAGCCTGTTTACAGCCTGTCTCTGCTGACTGGCTGCCACTGCTGCTTCGGGTAAGTGAGGGAGGGTGGTGGTGGCAGGTCTGAACTGCTTCGAGTAAGTGAGAGGGATCCAGGAAGCCAGACTCGCACAGAGGGAGGGCAGACCCGGGGAGGGGTGGTACACCATAAGTGTGTGTGGGAGGGTCCAGCAGGGTGAAGGGGAGGGGGGATGGATACTGGACCCAGGGCAAACAGGGGAGGGCAAACAGAGCATCTGTCCTGGACCCCACGGCTCCAGGCGGCCCTGCGTTCTGGGCATCTGTTCTCCTTGTTGGCCCATTTCCTCCCGTTTCCCCTTTCACCTTTTGCAGTCACCTTTCTAAATCACAGTTTTCTTTTTCAGCAGGGCCCTGGCGCAGCAGCTGTTTTCATAAGTTGGAGATGGCTGCCCAGCCCAAAGCTTTTCCTCTGACACGATCCGCCCAAATGGAAACGGGAAGTTGTGTCGGAGGGGAAGCTTTGGGCTGGGCAGCCGCCTGCAACTTATAAAAATGGCTGCCCACTCTCTTCCGGTAGCTTTGGATTTGATAGAGGAATATGGGTTTTATTCGGGCTTGGTTTTTAATCTTGATAAATCGGTGGCTTTGCCGTCTCATCTTTACATTCGTCAACAGTGGGAAGGTGTGTTTCCGTTACAGTGGGCCGAAGCTTCTTTTAAATACCTTGGAGTTTTAATTCCGTATGATCTCCCTACTTTATATGCTATTATTGTGGGGCCCTTGTTCAGTTCCTTGTCTGCGAAGCTGTGTATGTGGCATACTTTTTCTCTCTCTTTTATGGGTAGAGTTGCATTACTCAACATGATTGTGATCCCTTCTTGGTTATATATCTTTCAAGTCCTCCCTTTGTATTTGTTACATCGAGACGAGACCAAGTATATTCGCTGTCTTCAGTATTTCATTTGGATGGGTCGTCAAGCGCGGCTCTCTTATCTGCAGGCGGCGCGCCCGCTCTATAAAGGGGGTCTGGGATTGCTTAACCTTTGCTATCTTACTATTGGTTGTGGAATGCGTCATATCAAAGACTACTTTAGGGGAATGTATGATTTTTCTAATACCACTTTAGAACTTACGTGTTTCCAGGGGGATCACTTCAGTGCTTATCTGCACTACATTTCTCCACCCGCCCCCTCTCATCGGGGGCTTCAGGTGTTTGGTTTACCTCTGAGACATGTCTGGGCATGGCTGTGCCATTTTCATGGCATCAGTGCCTGCGAGTCCCCCTTTCTGCCTATTCGCTTTAATAGACGTTTTTTGCCTGGAATAGGGGTCTCGCGGTTCACTCATTGGGAGGCAATGGCGCTGATCTACTTGTTTCACCTGGTTCATCAGGATGGTACAGTGAAACCCTTTGCCCAGCTATGTCAAGATTATGGCCTGAGTGGCAGAGATCAGTTTGCTTACTTACAGAGTCACCATTATGTGGCTTCCCTTCAGCGAACCAATTTGGGTGCTGATAGACGGGAACTCCTGTCTATGGCCTCAGTGGCGTACCTAGGGGGGGGGGCGGGGGGGGCGGGCCACCCCGGGTACCAGCCCTAAGGGGGTGTTCCCGGCCTTGCCGTTCAGTCCCCCGCCACCCCCGAAGGACCGCTCGCCCCACTGACCTTCCTGCACCACCTGTGAAGCAGCCCGCAGCAGGATCGCGAAGTCAGCGTCAGCATCCCTGCGCTGCTTCCTGCGCCGCGATCCCGCCCCTCCTCTGACGTCAGAGGAGGGGCGGGACCGTGGCGCAGGAAGCAGCGCAGGGATCGCTGACGCTGACTTCGCGATCCTGCTGCGGCTGCTTCATAGGTGGTGCGGGGAGGCCAGGGGGGCGAGCGGTCCTTCGGGGTGGGTCGGGGCATCAGGCCTTCAGGGTGGGGCGGGCGGGCGGGCAGGCAAGCAGGCTTTCAAGGGGGAGGGGGTGACAGGCAGGCAGGCAGGCCTTCAAGGGGGGACAGGCCTTCGGGGGGGGGGTGCAGACCTTCAAGGGGTGCAGGCCTTCAAGGGGGGCAGGCAGGCCTTCAGGGGGGTGCAGGCCTTCGGGGGGGGGTGTAGGCCTTTGGGGGGGTGCAGACCTTCAAGGGGGTGCAGGCCTTCAAGGGGGGGAACAGGCCTTCAAGGGGGGAAAGGCAGGCAGGCCTTCAAGGGGGGGACAGGCCTACAAGGGGGGGGGACAGGCCTTCAAGGGGGGGACAGGCCTTCGGGGGGTGCAGACTTTCAAGGGAGTGCAGGCCTTCGGGGGGGGGGTGCCGTCCTTCAAGGGGGGGCAGGCCTTCAAGGGGGGGAAAGGCAGGCAGGCAGGCCTTCAAGGGGGGGACAGGCCTACAAGGGGGGGAGAAGCTACAAGGGGGTGGTACAAGCCTTCAAGTGGGGGACAGGCCTTCGGGGGGGGGTGCAGACCTTCAAGGGAGTGCAGGCCTTCGAGGGGGGTGGTGCAGGCCTTCAAGGGGGTGCAGGCCTTCAAGGGGGGAAAGGCAGGCAGGCAGACCTTCAAGGGGGGACAGGCCTACAAGGGGGGGGGAGAAGCTACAAGGGGGTGGGACAGGCCTTCAAGTGGGGGACAGGCCTTCGGGGGGGTGCAGGCCTTCGGGGGGTGCAGACCTTCAAGGGGGGGACAGGCAGGCAGGCCTTCAAGGGGGGGGACAGGCCTACAAGGGGAAGGGACAGGCCTTCAAGGGGGGTGCAGGCCTTCAAGGTGGGACAGGCAGACCTTTAAGGGGGGACAGGCCTTTGGGGGGGGACCATGATTTAGAAGTACACGGAGGGAAGGGGGTGTTCAAAGAGATATGCATATGTACGAAGAAAGACTGAACAGTACGAAGAAAGACTGAACAGTACGAAGAAAGACTGAACAAATTGCAGCTCTACACTCTAGAGGAGCGCAGGGAGAGGGGGGACATGATTGAGACATTTAAATACATCACGGGACGTGTCGAGGTGGAAGAAGACATCTTCTTTCTCAGGGGACCCTCGGTCACAAGGGGGCATCCATTCAAACTCAGAGGAGGGAAATTCGATAGTGACATAAGGAAGTATTTCTTCACAGAAAGGGTGGTAGATCACTGGAACAAGCTTCCAGAGCAGGTGATCAAGGCCACCAGCGTTATTGACTTTAAGAATAAATGGGATGCCCTAGTAGGATCCTTACGAGGGTCAAGTTAAGGAACTAGGTCATTAGTACTCAGACTTAATGGGGTGGGTCAGTAGAGTGGGCAGACTTGATGGGCTATAGCCCTTTTCTGCCGTCATCTTTCTATGTTTCTATGTTTCTATGCCAAACTTTGGGGGGGGGAAGAAATAATGGGTCTGAAAATAGAGGAGAGGGAGAGAGATGATGGACCATGGGATTTAGGGAGAGAAGGAACAGAAAGGGAGAGAAATTGGACACAAGGGATGGTGTGGAGGAGGGATAGAGATACTGGATAGGAGGGTAATTAGGAAAAGAAACGGAGAGATGGTGGACTCTGGGATGGTGGGGAAGGAGGGAGAGATGCCGGATGAAAGGGTATTTAAGAAAAGGTGGATCTGTGGAGGGAGATGAAAAAAAGGAAAGATACCAGACTTCCTGGGAAGGGAAGGGAAATGGAAAGGGAGGACAGAGTTGGCAGATGGATGGTTAGCATGCAGAAAGAAGGAGACCCTGGCAAGCAAGTTATCAGAAGAAAACCAGAGCCTTGGACCAACAAGATTTGAAATATAACCAGACAACAAAAGGTAGAAAAATTAATTTTATTTTCTGTTTTGTGATTATAACATGTCAGATTTGAAATGTGTATCCTGCCAGAGCTGGTGTTGGACTGCAAACGTGAGCTAGGATTTAACAGAAAGAGGAAAAGTCCTTTTTGTTTCTTTATTTTATTTACACCACAGCGCCAGTGTGGTTAGGAGAAGCCAAAGGGGGTGAAAAAGCTATAAAACCCACCAGGAGTTTTGAAAAAATCACCCAACTGGGCAGGAAAATCGAATTGAAAAACCAATTCAATAGGGCTGAATCGAATCAAAATTTTTTTTTCCTGTATCTGGCAGCATTAGTTTGCGCTACTGTCTTAGACTTTAGGACCTGGGATTGGGGAGAGATGGCATCCTCAGTACTTTATAATGCAAGTGAAACGAGGATTTGGTCAGACTTTTGAAGGGTCTGCAGAAAAAAAATATTGTATAGGTCGGGGACATGAGACAGCAGGAAATGGGAACTTTTCTTCCTTCTATTTTTGTGAATGGAAAGGCTGAGGATGTCAGAGAGGTCAGTTAAAATATGTGCTTTATAAGAAAATATAATAATGTGTTTTATAAAGTTTATAGCATAGCTGGCCTACCCAGTGAGGTGTTCCTAGTGGTGATGGTGGCAGCGTGTCAATGTGTTGAGAGGAAGAGGTGGTCTGGGAAATTCTGCTGAGCAAACTCCGGGCCCATTTCCACCCCCCAGTTAGTCCACTCCACTCAACTGATTCACACACTGAGTGGGTCTTTGGGTGTTGTTTTGGGATCTCTTCCAGTGGTTTATCTCCTTCTGGTCCAAGGAAGGAAACTTTGTTATCCTTAGCATTGACCTACAGAATATGTTTGTAACAGCGCTGCTTGTGTGGCATTAGGCTATGTAGTGATCGAAAGAAAAAAACAGACCTTTGCACATTTTTGCACTATATGGTGGGTGTATGAGGAGATTCACATTTCCTGCACAGCTAAGTCCATGTGAAGTTACCTTGTGCTGTATTTGACATCTAGCAAGGTCTCTGTTTGAAAGGAAAGATCTAAACTTAAAAATGAAGTGGCCAGAAGTTATGGTAAAAGCAGATAGTGTAGCTGGTTTTAAGAAAGATTTGGACAAATTCCTGGAGGAAAAGTCCATAATCTGTTATTAAGACATGGGGGAAGTGTCTGCTTGCCCTGGATCGGTAGCATGGAATGTTGCTACTCTTTGGGTTTTGACCAGGTATTAGTGTCCTGGATTGGCTACCATGAGAATGGGCTACTGGGCATGATGGACCATTGGTCTGACCCAGTTAGGCTATTCTTATGTTATGTTCTCATCTGTAGGGGCCTTTGTTTTCACTTCTTATTTTAATGTATTTTTTTTCTGGGAACTTATCAGTGTTTTTTATAATGGGAACAAAAATGGAAGAGAATTAATGTGTGTGGAATGGGGGGTAACTAATTTCTTCAGCTAAATAATTCAATCCACTTCAAACAGACATAGGAGAACTTGTGCACCATTCACACACCCTCCAACCAAAAACGTCAAAAGAAAAAAACTGTTCGACAACCTCCTAGCCATTCGAGCTGCAACACTCGACCCCCAACTCTACAACCAATTGATATCAACCACAGACTGCAAAACCTTCAAAAAGAAATAAAAACCCTTCTATTCAAAAAACACATAAAACCGAACTAACACAATCAGAACTGTCCCAAGCATCACCTGCAACTACTCCATATGTACTTCTAATGTCATGACAATTTAGACATAATTTATGTTATGTTATGTTTGGAATAATGGTTACATATATGAGGTTCAATAAAAGAAAATTTTCACTGCCTGTTTCTATTCTGACCATTTATTCCATTTCATGGTTATTGCAAAAAAAAAAAAAAAAAAAATTTTTTACATGGGGGGGGGGGGGGGGGGTGTCAAAAAATGATGGGCCCCGGGTGCCACATACCCTAGGTACGCCACTGTATGGCCTATACCCTTTCCCCTCAGATTTCATCATCACTATCTGAAGGATGCAACCCCCATTGCCTGACTATGCCAGATATCAGACTGCCTGGGTTCAGGATCTCGGTGTAGCACTACCTGATGGTATCATTGTAACTGCTGTAACTCGATTGCCTTCATAAGAACAAAAGCATCGCCTCTGCTGAATCAGACCATGGGTCCATCTTGCCCAGCAGTCCGCTCCCACGGCGACCTTCCCAGGTCCATAACCTATAAGTGATCTTTTACCTAAAACATTTTATTACCTAATCATTTAATATCCTGTATAGTAACCCTCTAACTATACCCTTCAATCCCCTTTTCCTTCAGGAAATCATCTAATCCCATTTTGAAACCCAAAATCGTACTCTGCCCTACCACCTTCTCTGGAAGAGCATTCTAGGTGTCCACCACCCTCCGAGTGAAGAAGAACTTCCTAGCATTTGTTCTGAATCTGTCTCCTTTCAATTTTTTTGAATGCCCCCTTTTTTTTGTTGCCCCCACTAGTCTGAAGAATTTGTCCCTCTCTACCTTCTCTATACCCTTCATGATCTTATAAGTTTCTATCATGTCCCCTCTAAGTTTCTGCTTTTCCAGGGAAAAGAGCCCCAGCTTCTCTAGCCTTTCAGCATATGAAAGGTTTTCCATGCCTTTAATCATCCTTGTTGCTCTTCTCTGGACCCTCGAGTATCACCATATCCTTCTTAAGGTACGGCGAACAGTATTGAACGCAGTACTCTAGATGCGGGTGCACCATCGCCCGATACAGTGGCAGGATAACTTCCTTCGTTCTGGTAGTGATAACTTTTTTGATAATGCGCAACATTCTGTTCGCCTTCTTTGAGGCCGCTGCGCATTGTGTAGTTATACATCGGGTTTCCTTTCCCTATGTGCAAGACTTCACATTTCTCTACATTGAAGCTCATCTGCCATTTATTTGCCCACTCACTCAGTTTGTTCAGATCCCTTTGTAGTTCTTTACATTCCTCCACAGTTTTAACCCTACTGGAGAGTTTTGTGTCGTCCGCGAATTTTATAACTTCGCACTTTGTCCCTGATTCCAGGTCATTAATGAATATATTGAACAGCAGCGGTCCCAGCACTGACCCCTGCGGGACGCCACTCGTGACCCCTTTCCAGTCAGAGTAGTGTCCCTTTACTCCTACCTTCTGTTTCCTGTCTGCCAGCTAATTTCTGATGCATCTGTGCACATCCCCTTCCACCCCGTGGTTCCACAGTTTCCTTAGAAGGTTTTTTGGAAGTCCAGGTATACAATGTCTATGGGGTCACCTTTGTCCAATTGTTTGCTTATCCCCTCAAAGAAGTGCAGTAGGTTCGTTTGGCATGATCTTCCTTTACATAAACCATGCTGGCTTGTTCTCATCAGATTATTTTTTTCCATATGCTCATTGATACTGTCCTTGAACAATGATTCGACCATCTTCCCCGGAACTGAGGTTAAGCTCACCAGTCTGTAGTTCCCCAGGTCGCCTCTCGATCCTTTTTTGAAGATAGGTGTAACATTCCCTGTCCTCCGGGATTACCCGTGTTTTCAAGGATAGGTTGCAAATCTGCTGCACTAACTCCGCTGTTTCGTCTCTGAGCTCTTTCAATATTCTCGGGTGGATGCTGTCTGGGCCCGGAGATTTGTCAGTTTTTAATCTATCTATCTGTTTGAGTACGTCTTCGAGGCTTACCTCCATGCATGATAATTTTCCTTCCTGATCCCCCTTGAAGACTTTTTCTGGTTCTGGCACTTTGGATGTGTCGTCTTTTGTGAAGACCGACCAGAAGAACGTGTTTAGTCTATCTGCCACCTCTTTTTCCACCTTCACCACTCCCTTCCTGTCTCCCTCATCCTGAGGTCCCACCTCCTCCCTCACCAGCTGTTTCTCTTTCACATATCGGAAGAATGGTTTAAAATTTCGTGCCTCCCTGGCAAGTTTCTCTTCATACTCTTTTTTTTCTTTTCTGACCATGCGGTGACATTCTTTTTGATGCTTCCTGTGCTCTTTCCAATTTTCCTCGGTTTTATCCTTTTTCCACTTCCGGAATGATTTTTTCTTGTCTCCTATCACATTCTTAACTTCATTGGTTATCCATGCCGGGTCTTTTGCTTGATTCTTTTTGCACCCTTTTCTAAATCTGGGTATATACAGGTTTTGCGCTGCGTTTATCGTGTCTTTGAATAAGGACCAGGCTTGCTCCACCTTTCCCTGGAGCTGTTCCTGAGTTTCTTCTTCACTATTTGTCTCATGGCATCATAGTTCCCTTTCTTGAAGTTAAACGTTGTTGCAGTGGTTCTCTTCCCCTTTGGCATTCCTACTTTGAACTGGATCATGTTGTGATCATTGTTTCCTAATGGTCCCCCTGCTTCCACTTCCTTGGCAGGTCCTTTCAGCCCGTTGAGGATTAAATCCAGAATAGCTGTCCCTCTCGTTGATTCCTTGACAAGCTGCTCCAAGAAGCAGTTCCGTACAGCCTCCAGGAACTCCGTTTCCTTTGTACATTTTGAAACTCCAAGACTCCAGTCTATCCCGGAATAGTTGAAATCTCCCATAACTATCGTGTTTGCATTTTTGCATTCCCGTCTCAACTCGGCTCCCAGTTCTGTGTCCTTTGCTTCAGTTTGCCCAGGTGGGAGGTAGTACAGTCCCATCTTTATCTCAGCTCCCTTACTTCCCAGAATTTTAACCCATAGTGATTCCAGTTGGTCATTTGTCGCTGCTGCATCCACTCTGGTCGAGTGAATGGTATCCTTTATGTAAAGTGCTACTCCTCCTCCTTTCTGATGTGTCCTGTCTCTTTGGTAGAGCTTGTACCCTGGCAGTACTATGTCCCATTTGTTTTCCTCGTTCCACCATGTTTCCGTGATCGCTATGATGTCTAGGTTCTCTTCTTTGGCCATGACTTCTAGTTCCCCCGTTTTGTTCTTTAGGCTTCTTGTATTAGTGTACATGCATTTTAAGTCTTGGTATTTTTTCTTCCTTGCGTTTCATTTTTCTTTCTGTCCCCTTCCTGTCCTGCAGACTCCTGGTTATTGTCTCTCTTGAATGTTCCCTTGTGGTATGTTCTTATTGTCCTCCTTTTGTTCCTTCCCTTCATCTTGCTCCATTATGTCTTCCCCTTGTAGTACACTCCTCCTTTCCTCCTTTTGTTTTGTCTGGCTCCCTTGGTTTTTCAGCTCCTGTTTTGTGCCATTTGTGTCTTCCCAGCACTTTCCCTGCTCAGTATCTTCTCGGGATACTGTCTTCCGAATCATCGACACCTGGTTGACTGTCAGCTTTCCCCTTCTTCTTAGTTTAAAGCTTGCTCTATTCCTCTCCTGACGTTGTTTGCTAGTAGTCTAGTTCCCGCCGTGATCAGGTGTAGTCCATCTCTCCTGAAGATTTTGTTCTTGCCCCAGAACGTTGTCTAGTTCCTCATGAAGTGAAATCCCTCTTCCTCACTCCATCTCCTCATCCACGCATTTATTGATTTGTAGTTTTGTCTGTCTCTTCACATCAGCCCTCGGTACTGGCAGGATCTCCGAGAATGCTATCCTCTGAGTCCTCATCTTCAGCTTCCTTCCTAAGATCTTGAATTTTTCGATAAGTGCATTCCTGCTGTAGTCTCTCCTGGTGACATCATTTGTCCCGACGTGGACTATCACTGCCGTCTCTTCCGTCTCTGCTCCTTCCAGGATTCTTTCAATTCTGTCGACGATGTCCTTAATTCTTGCTCCTGAGAGACAGGTCACCAGCCGATCCTCTCTCCCTCCTGCTATGTGACTGTCCACCTGTCTTAGAACTGAGTCTTCTACCAGGATTGCAAATTTCCCTTTTTTCAGCTTCCGCTGCAGTCACAGGTCCGTGTCCTTGGTGCGCTTCGTTTCTTCCCCCTCTAGGCATTGGTAGGATCTTGCCTCTTCTTCCTGTGAGTTTCCTCCATGGGTTCCTTCTGCCTTGGCGTCAGATAGTTCTTGTCCTCCGTTTAGTGCATCTTCCTTGTTACTGCGCTGCTCATGTTCTTGTTCTTCCACTCTCCTGTAGAAATCCTCGATGAACTTCTCGAGCTCCCTGACTTGGTCCTCGATGTGCCTCTCTCTCATTGGGTCTTCGGTTGTCTGGAATGGGTCTTCTGAGATGTAGAGTCCCTCCAGTTCCCGAATCCTGTGCTTCAGACGACTGACTTCGCTCTTTAAGCTTTTCAGTTCCTGACATCGTCCGCACACGTACGACTGCCTCCCCAAGAGGAGGTAGTCGTACATGTGGCAGTCCATGCAGTACACTGGGAAGCTCATCTTCTGGGTTCCTTCAGCTTCCATTCTTGTCCGCCTTCTAGAAGTCCCTGTACTCTTTGCTTGTGCGCTCACTCCTGTTTCTGGCTCTTCCTTACCTTCTTCGTCTTCCACTTCCCTTCGCTTGTGCGTGCGTGTTGTCTGCCTCTTCCTAGCTCTCTGTGCCTGCCAGTTACTTTTGCTTGTGTATGTGTGTGTGTTCTCTCTTGAGTTTTCTGCCTTCTGTTGCTGCCTTTTGTTTGTGTGCACGTATTTGTGTGTGTTCTCTCTTGAGTCTGCCTTTTTCTGTCCTTCTGCTATTGCCCTTTTGCTGAGGTGCGCATATGCTACCTCTTGGGCCTACCCCTTTTTTATCTTCTGTTCCTGCTCTTCTTCTGCGCCCTCTGTGCCTGTCGCTTCCCTTTGTTCATGTGTGAGTGTGGTCCCTCCTGGGCCTACCTGTTCCTTGTCTTCTGTGCCTGCTGCCCCTTTGCCTTACTTTGCCTGTATGTGTATGCTCTCCTTCGCGCCTGCTACTTCCTTACCCTGCTGTCTTTTTCTTGTGTTTCTGGATGTAGTGGCCCGGCCCTTCTTAAGGCTCCTTGCAAAGGCGCTCTCACTAAAGCGAGCACCTTTGCCGCTCACCGCACACCGTTGGCTCCCCCCCTTTTAAGGGGGGAGTCTGGGTGATGACGCTGCTGCTGACGTGGTGCGGGTGGGCGGAGCTTACTCTCACTGCTGCCCACTTCTTGCCGCCACTATCTCCCCCGTCTTCCTCCCTCTGGCTTCCTCTCCTACCTCGCTCTCAGCCGCTGCCTGCTCCTTCTTCCTCCACGTATATTTTTTTGAAATGCAATACAAATTGTTATTTTGACTTTGTTTCACCCAAGTGGGCATATTGGGCTAAGCTCCGCCCTTCTGCAGGTTGTGATACCTGTGGACATATGGAAATTACGCTTGGCCATATGTTTTGGTCTTGCCTGGATGTTCAGGTCTTCTGGACTAGCCTATTTGCATTTATTGGACACATTTGGAAGATGACTTACACCTGAACTTCTTTTTGGAGTTCCACCACCTCATCACCCTTGACAGCCTGGCACTAGGGCTTTCTTGCAGTGGTCTATTCTGTCTGCTCTCAAATGTATTCTATTGTACTGGTTGGAGCCAACAGCTCCCACGCTTTCCCTGTGGAGGGTCCAGATGATTAATCTGCTTGCTTGGGAACGTCTGAGTATCCCGGACCTCTCATCTGTGCATGGCTTTTGTTTTACAGCTACCTGGGAACCCTTCTGGAACACTATGACTCCTGTGGCCAGGAGTAGGATTTTGAACTGTTGAATGTGTAATCCTAAATACTGGTGCTTTCCCTACCGGTTCTGCCTTAGAATACTGTTTGATTTGTTAGTTATAGTGGGACTTCGGAAAGGGAAGGGACTGGGGGGTTGGGGGGGAGTTTTAAAGTTGAAAATTGCTTGAGCCCTGTTTGCTGTGAGGATTGATGGACTTGTGTATGTACCTTGGCTCAATAAAAAATGGCTGCCGTGGGAGTTCCGTAGGGGTAAAATAGATAAAAGTGCTTTACGGCATCCTGAACAACGGCATTCCTGAGATTTTTGTACCGATTGATGTCAGAGACGATGGAGACCCGTAAGAAGCTGGATAAATATAGATTTTCCTTGGTTAAGGGGGAGAAATCGGCTACCACGAGCGGCGGTGTGCAGGTGGGAGATAAAAAAATAAATGGCGCCAGTGCCCACAGAGTCGGAGGATGAGGAGAATGCGATCAAAAGCACTAATGCTGTGGAAGTTAATCCCCAAACGCTGCAAGAATGGTTTCGTGCTTTAAAAGAAGAAATGGTGGGAGTTTGACAGGATTTAAAAACTACAATGGCTGAGCTATGGTCAGAGGTGGCTGAATTGGGAGGCCGGGTGGGGGCCACGGAAGACCATGTGTCAGAGTTGACCCAGGATATGGCGACCATGCAGGCCGAAGCAGATCAGACGGTGTCCTCCATTCAGGATTTGCAAAATCAGGTGGAAGATTTAGGAAATCATTCCCGTCTCTGCAATTTGTGGTTTAAGGGTCTACCAGACACAGAGGAATATAGAGATTGTGCCTCTGTGGTGAGCAAAATCTGTACTGATTTATTAACGGAGGTGGATGGCTCCCCGCCTGGTCAGATCGTCATTGTGCGGGCACATCGCAGTTTGAGACCTGCAAGAAGCGCAGGGCCTAAGGATATAATTGCTTGTTTCATGGATTTTGGGATCAAAGAAAAAGTTTTGGGGCTGCTAGACGCAAGCAAGAATACCATTAGCAGAATGTATGTGTGGGCATTTTTCAGGACTTAGCCTGGTCTACATTGCAAAAGCGTTGAAATTTTAAAGAGATCACGCAACTGCTGTGAGCCGAGGGTCATCGATACCGTTTGCTGTTTCCCTTTGGAGTTTAGCTCACGATTGATGGAAAATCTAAATGAGTATGTGAAGTGGAGGAGGCGTGGGCTACTCTGAAAGAATTAGGGTGTAAAAATGTTCCAGATCTGACTGCCACAGCGTCCAAGAAGGCGGAGAAGAGATCCCCCGTCCTGTGGAATACAGTGGGGCAAGCTGGGAAACGGCAACAGAAGGACCATACTTGAAGGACTTTTGTGCTTTTTGATCTTTATTTTTTACTCTGGGAACACGGGTGTTTGATACAGGGATCCTGGCACTTTATAGGGGCTGTCCCGGCAGTTGAAAGAGAGGACAGGTTTGCTTTTGACCTCACTTTTGAATTGGGTGGAGTCCTTGCTGGGCTGTCATGGAAAGAATCATTGACTGTGATGCCTTATTTGGAGAGTGTTCATCATTGTTTTTGTTATAAAGGTTATGTCTTATTGGTTGGGTTGTAGGAATCTTAGGATGGTGGGGGAGGGGAGAGGGACGTTTGATTATTGGGGTTTGAGTTGCCTTACTTCTTCTTTCTGGCTGACCGGAATTCGGGTCAGTCAGGTAATGCTGGACAGAAGGGAGGGGAGGGAGGAGGGTTAGGAGGGAGGGATATGGGGGGGACAACGAAGGAAGGATTGTTCTCTTGTGCTGGGCTCATGAAATGTAAATGGATTGAATAACCCAGGAACGCATAGTATAGTTTTCCGAGAGTTGCATAGACTGAGGAGGAACATATGTCTACTGCAAGAAACCCATTTAAGACCAAGGGATGAGCGGTTACTGCGTTCCCATCATTATGATCAATTGTGGGCCCACCAGGCTAGAGGAACACAGAGAGTGGGGGGGATAGCTATATTGGTTCGTAAGGGAGGTGGGGTTGGTTGTGGATGAAGTATATAGAGATGAGGAGGGATGATGCTTGGCTATAAGGGGGCAGATACAGGGGAAAGTGCTTACCATCATTAATGTATATGGGCCTAATATTGCTCAATCTCACTATTATTCTGGTCTTATTGAGGGTCTAGGGCGCTTTTGTACAGGGAGCTATATTTTGTGGAAGGGATTTTAATGTGTCCAGACTTCTCCTTGGATCATTCAAGAGGGGGTAGATTGGCTCTCCGGAAACACTGTAAGGCTTTGGTTCAGTTTATGCATCAGTTGGGACTGGTGGATTGATGGAGATTAACTCTTGGTATCCAGAGGAATTACTCTCACTATTCACATGCTACACAAACTTAAACGAGAATAGATGGGGAGGGATTCAAGAGGCGGAGATTGGAGGTATTCAGATTTCTGATCATGCTTCTGTTTGGGTAGTCTGTAAGGGACTCGGGGTGCAATATGGTAGACGATTTTGGCGTTTAAATGAATCACTTTTAGGGGACTCTACCACATTGCAAGAAGTGCGGGATTCTATTGATGAATATATGCAAGTGAATGATAATGGAGAGGTAGGGGAGGGAGTACTTTGGGATGCTTTGAAAGCGGTCATTAGGGGAATTTTTGTTAAATGGGGAGGGGGGTGTAAAAAACGGGATAGAGCGAGGTGCTCCCTGGGTCTGCGAGAAAGGTTGATGGCCTTGGAGAAACAGCATAAGTCTGACCCCAATTTCAGGCCCTTTGCGGAATTGAGCAAGGCGAGGCTGGAGCTTCACCAACTACAACTTGAGGATTTAGCATTTAAACAGGCACAACTGAAGCAGGCCCTATTTGAACATGGAAATCGGTCTAGTGCTATATTGGCCCAGTATTTAAGGGCTCGTCGGGTTTCTACTACAGTTCAGTGTATTCGTAGTGCGAATGGGGCTAGGTATTGGACTGATAATGATATTCATAAGCAATTTGTACATTACAGTCGGGGCCCCTTGGATAACAGGTCAGAGATTACAGAATTTTTGGATTCGGTCCACTTGCCCCAGTTATCTACTTTGGAACAGGATAGTTTGGATCTCCCGATTATAGTGGGGGAAGTGGAGGGGGTAATAAAAGGTTTAAAGGAGGGTAAATCTCCGGGGTTGGATGGGCTGTCGAATGCTTTTTATAAGAATTTTAGGGAACAGGTGGTTCCACTGTTGGTGAGCGTTGGTAATGGGGTGCGGAATGGGGGTTCTATTCCATCTTCTATGGGAGAGGCAGGGATCATGGTGTTATTAAAACCTGGCAAAGATCCGGAGCTTTTCTGGAACATACCATCCTATTTCATTATTGAATGTTGATGCCAAAATTTTGGCTAAAGTATTAGCTTTGAGATTGGGACGGGTGCTGCCAGGGCTTATCCATATTGATCAATCCGGATTTATTCAGAGGCGTTAAGTGGGGGATAATATTCGTCGAACCATACATTTGGTGTGGGAGGCGCAACAACATTATAGTAAAATGATATTGTTATCAATTGATGCTGAAAAAGCATTTGATAAAGTGCGTTGGGAATTTTTGTGGGAGGTTATGGAGAAGATGGGGATAGGGGGAGCATTTGGGAGGTGGATACAGAATTTTTATTCAGGGCCACGGGCATGTATTAAAATTAATGGGTTTTATACGGATTTCTTTACAATTGCAAGAGGGACTAGGTAGGGATGGCCACTGTCACCTTTTCTTTTTGCCCTTTATTTAGAACCGTTAGCCTGTTGGAATCATAGAAACTGACGGCAGAAAAGGGCCACGGCCCATCTAGTCTGCCCACACCAATGACCCACCCTTACCTACCTCTATGAAGTGATCCCACGTGCCAATCCCATTTTTTCTTAAAATCTGGCACGCTGCTGGCCTCAACTACCTGCAGTGGAAGATCATTCCAGCGATCAATCACTCTTTTGGTGAAGAAATATTTTCTGGTGTCACCATGAAATTTCCCACCCCTGAGTTTCAGCGGATACCCTCTCGTTGCCATGGGCCCCCTGAGAAAAAAGATATCTTCTTCCACCTCAATACGGCCCGTGACATATTTGAACGTCTCGATCATGTCTCCTCTCTCTCTCTCTGCGTTCCTCTAGTGAGTATAGCTGCACTGTGCTTTGGTCTGTTATATCAGGGAATGGGGGATGTTGGAGGTATTCAGTTGGGGGGAACGGGAGCATAAGCTGGTGCTTTTGCGGATGATATTCTCTTTTATGTGAAAGACCTGGAGCTTACCTTTCCTGTGCTTTTAGAGGTGTTCCGGAAATTCAGTGGATTATCGGGGTATATGGTTAATATGGACAAGTCGGAATTTTTGAATATATCCTTGGAGGAGAGTGAGGAACAGCGGTTGTTTGATTCTTTTCCAATTTGGCGGGCAAGGGGTCATCTTCGATATTTGGGTTTTCAAATTCCAAGTGATCTATCGCGTTTATAGGATATGGCGATTAGTTCGGATGCATATGTAGAAATGGCAAGGGTTGTGGTTGTCTTGGTGGGGGCGTATTGCAGTTATTAAAATGAATGTTTTACCGAGTTTGTTATTTTTGTTTCAAACCCTCCCCATAGAAGTGCCTAAGGGAATCTTGAAGGTATTACATAGGGAATTTTGATCTTTTATTTGGCAGGGGAAGCACCCCAGGATGAGTCAGGTGCTCTGGACAGCTCGAGAAGAGGGGGGATGGGCGGTACCAAACCTGTAGTGATTTGGAGATTGTTACACCCCACTGAAAGAGATTATACACATCTCTCCTGCTCTCATTCTTCATGGTCCTGTATAGATTATATATTTGTCTCTCAATCACTATTTTGGGGGGTTTTCTCCTCTGATATTGGTCCACAGGCAATTTCTGATCATGCTATGGTACTCTTGGATATGGAAGTGGGGAATTGCAATGGTGGTGGTTGGCGTTTCCCCATTTTCAACAATATTTTGTGGAATGGTGGGCAGATTGTACTCCTTTCAATGCTGATCATGTAGATGACCCGGTCCTTTACTGGGAAGCCTCTAAGGTGGTCCTTCATGGAGATGTCATTGCTTACGTTGCCACGCAGAACCGCCGTATTGCTGCTAAAATTATTTCTCTCGAACATCAATTTCAGCTTGCTAAAAAGACCTATCTTCAGCGTCCTACACCCGCGCACAAGGAAAGTATGCTGACTGCGCAGGTGGCGTTGAATACTTTGTTGCATGAACAGGTAAAGCATGGCACAGTCTATAGAGAAAATTTAAATTATTTCGATTTGGAAACTGTCCCGGACACTTTTTAGCTCAACTCACTAAGTCTTGGAGCACGCCTTGGTTAGTTCACTCTCTTCGTCTATCAGATGGGACCATAACTAATGCCACGGACAGGATCTCCAAGTCTTTTTGTGACTATTTTTCCCATTTGTATACTGTGGCTTCGTCCTCACAGCCCTCTTTGGTACAGGTGTACCTGGATGACGCTTTGAATGCGCCTTTGCGAGCAGTGGAAATTCAACAAGTTATTAAATCTCTATCCATCTGCAAGGCGACCAGACCCGACGGGTTTACCGTGGAATATTATAAATTGCTTCTTTACCACCTTCTGAGTGCCCTGGTGTGTTATTTTAATACGTGTGTGGATGACGCTTCATTTCCTCCTGGTGCCACAGATGCCCTTATAACTTTAATTCCAAAACCTGGTAAAGATCCTCGGTATGTCGAATCTTATTGCCATATTTCCCTGATCAATCTTGACTTTAAGATTTTTACGAAGGTGTTGGCAGGTTGCCTGGCATGCTATTTACCCCTGCTTATAGGGGAAGAGCAAGTTGGCTTTCTACGCGGCTGCTAGTCCGTATTGAATGTGCGCAAGGTTTTGACAACGTTGGTGACAGGTCAGGTGACTGCAACACCTGGGTTGTTGGCCAGTCTGGATGCAGAGAAGGCCTTCGACCGGGTGGAGTGGTCCTTACACTTCCCTGTGTTGTCCCACATGGGCATATCTGGTTGGTTCTTAGACAGTCTACATACTTTATATGCGTCCATACTAATCAATGAAGCTCGTTCCTCCTCCTTTGCTATCTGGCGAGGGACCCGCTAAGGATGCCCCCTCTCCCTGTTACTGTTTCTTTTATATCTAGAATCTCTATTGAGAACTTTGAAGTGAGATGTCCATATCACTGGTCTTCATATTGCTGATTATGAGTTGAAAGCCCTAGCATTTGCGGATGATTTGATGCTTATATTGACAAATCCTGAAAGTTCCATGCCTTATCTGCTTGATGCCTTGGCTGAGTATGGTTTCCACTCAGGTTTCTTGTTGAACTATCAGAAATCAGTAGCCCTCCCCTTCCAGTCAACTTTGCCAGCCCAATGGAGTGGTCCCTTCCCATTAACTTGAGCACCTGGGAAAGTTATATACTTAGGGATTTCGATTCCTATCTCCAACTTAGGCACTATGTGACTTCTTTGGCCTCCTCGGCACTGCTTGCTAAAGTATATGAAACCCTATCCAAAGTGTATTGGTTAGATGCCCAATTGATGGTACCCCTTAGATATTTTTACCAATCACAGCTGGAATTTTCTCCTTCTTTAGATGATGACAAGGAATACTGAATTGCAGATCAAGTTGCAGGGAGCTCACATTCAACGCTTCCTGAAATTGCTTCATGGCCTTTTGCCTGATATTTCCTATTTTGAAATGGGCTACAAATTTCTTTGTCGATTGTACATTGCGCCTTGTCATGCATATAGAGCAACACTAGTCTCTGCAGGCGCTTGCCTGAAGTGTGACTGACCTAACCCTGTCACATATGTTTTGGGACTGTCCCCAAGAGCAAATTTTTTGGTCTGCTATCTTCTCCAGGTTCAGCAGCATGTGGCAAACCAAATGGCACTGTAATAGCTATATAGTTTGTTTTGGTTTTTTGACAGAGGCCTTAAGGGTTTTCTTTGCCGGGCAATTCTCTCAGGCCTGAAGGTTCTACTTTTTCTTTGGCTAGGACCCTTACCTCCTACTTATGGCTATTGGTGATCACGTATGCTTCACCTCCTGACCATGGAAATTCAGTATGTCTGACTGGGATACTAAGCAGGGACGAGTGCTACTGACTATTTTGCAGCCCTTTATGGATACCTTGGTTGTCCCTGACTTAAGTTTTCTGTGCTCCTTGACTCTCACATTCCTGGGTTGGGAGGGGGGAGGGAAAGTTACTACAATTGTTGATTTTTGTGTTCTTTTTGTAATTTATTTCGTTTTATGCGATAGCTTGGTTTCTGTGCTATATATTCCTATTTACTTGTATTTTCTTAAAAATTTAATAAAAATGATTGGAAAAAAATGATCATCCCTAGGAGTGTCATATATGCTAGGTATGCCACTGGTGGAATATGTTAGCTTTGGGATATGTGCATCATAGATCTTTGGATTGTGTCCAGTGGCTTACCATACAACTGATATAGGAGTGAGGGTGGGCAGTAGCCCTGAGCCCAAAGCAGGTGGGCACTAAATTTTCTTTCTACCATGCCTCCTACCCATATGCAAAATGTAAATACCTAAGTTGGTGGGTTTCCCAAAGCCCTGCCAGCTGAAGACCTCTTCCTCTAGCCCAGTGGCCAAGCTCTGCAGCTGGTGGCAGCTCAGATACACTGCTGCTAGCTGCAGAGCTTGAAGATTTCTGGCTGCCAGACCGGAGGAGGTGGTTTTTAACTAACTGGCAGGGTTTTGGGATCTTCACCATCTCGGACCCAGATCGACCAAAAATTAACCACTCCCATAGCAAGAAAAGTGGCTAATTTTTGGTGGACCTGGGCCTGGGATTCTTGTGTGTTAAGTACAGAAAGGAGTGCATTTCTGTTTTTATTTCTCCAGTGTTGTAATATTTGCTGTGTTTAATTTCTTGGGGTTCCCAATTCAATTTCTATTTTGCTCTGTATTTGATAACTGTCTGTCTGTGTTTTGTGTGTGAAGAAGTTATTTAAAGTTGTTTTATGTGTGGTAGTAATAAGAGGTATGAATATCAGGGGGAGGGTGCCGAGAGGAGTGGGGATCAAGGGCCCCCTCCTTAATTTCTGCTCTGTGCCCCATAATGTCTAAAACCGGCCCTGGCTGGACCCATAAATGGGGGTGAGAGAAAAGTGTGAGGAGAGAAAGTGACCCAGACCAGAAAGGAGGGTGAGAAGGGCAGAAAAGATCTGGACCTTCAAGTGGGGTTGGGGGAATGAGGTGGAAAGGGAGATACAACTATTTTAAAGTAACTCCCAAACAACCAGAAATTACAGTTATTCGGCATCTACCAATCCCCATGGGTGCAGGATAACCTAGAGTTTATTATAGTTCACAGTTGCTTAACATGCTATGTGATATCTGTTATCCCAGGACAAGCAGGCAGCATATTCTCACACATGGGTGACGTCACTGACGGAGCCCCGGTATGGACTACTTCAAAAGTGCATTGCCACTTTAAGTCTTTGGAAAGTTTGCAATAGCCCGCCCCACACATGCGCAAGTGCTTTCCCGCCCGACATAGGCACGTGGTCCATGTGGGACAGGATTCTGGCTAGGCCCAATTTCCCCTCTGAATCCCAGTCCTTGAGTTTGAATAAAGGTAGTGGAACACAGCCCTCAGTGCCTCCCAAAGATTGCACACTGAGATTCCCTGGTTGAATAAGGCAAAACACTTTAATGGCAAATAAACTTCAAACACAATGGCAGAAATGGCACGAGCAAAAAGAAAAAGGCTTCTATGATTTCAGTTCATTCTTATTAGAAAACAAATAAGTTCCACCTCAGCACAAGCCGTGCTTTAGACTCAGTTCAGTCTTCAAACAAAAGTCCAAAACTTTTTCTTCTGGCCCAATTCCTGGGCCTATCAAAACAGTGCATTAATCAAACACTTTTCTTTTGAAAAAGAAACACTCTCCTTGGCTCTAGCTGTGGCCCTGTTGGGTAGAGCCGAATCCCCAACAGACTGGGAGGAGATTGGCCAGTACACCACAGGTGTTGCCGCCCTCCCAAAACACAGGCTCCGGTTTTAATGGTTTTAATTCCTCACCCCCAAGCACAACTAAGGGCAGTGCACAATCTACTCCAAAAATAAAACCCAAAATTGCAGCTTCTGGTTTTCTACAGTTCTTGAGATGGCTGGAACATCCCACAATGTCCTCAGCACAATTCTCTGGCAGAATTTAAAGCAAAAGTAACCATGGCACGCATATTGGTGTTGCCTAAGCCCCATAGAGACCCTGAGTAGGCCGGTTCGTATCGCCCCATTTCTCTTTTAAACATAGCAAAAATTATGGCAAACAGAATGGCAGCGGTGCCACACCTTATTCACGAAGCCCAGGTAGGATTTGTGAAGGGTAGGACGATAACTAAGAATGTGAGGAAATGACTTTTGTCATTGGAGCAGAGGGCAGCCTGGAATCTTCCTTCCGTATTGATCAGTTTCAATGCCGAAAAGGCTTTTGATATGGTTTGGTGGGATTTTCTCTATGCCACATTAACAGCATATGGTTTTGATGGGTACTTTGTTTCAGCTGTGTGGGCCTTGTATGCTCTTCCCCAAGCTAAATTAGTGTTGAAGGATTTTGAAACAGACCGGTTTTTGATCCATAGGGGAACCAGACAGGGCTGCCCGTTGTCGCCCTTGTTATTTGTGCTTACCCTGGACCCACTCATACGGGATATTTATGCCATGTCCACTATACAGGGGATTCGGATAGGTGATTCTGTATTCAAGATGTCGACTTTTGCTCCCTCCTGTCCCCCACACTGTTCGACATCTACCTGGTCACTCTAGGTAATCTATTGCAAAGCTTGAAGATCAAATTCTACATCTACGCCGATGACATCACCTTAATCTTTCCCCTAACCAACATAATCCCTGAGATAAACAATATCCTAGCAACAATCCTAACACAAATCGAAATATGGATGGCCGATTTCAAACTGAAACTCAACTCAGATAAAACCAAATTCTTCCTGGCGAGTCCAAACGACAAAATCAAAGACCCTTCAATCTCCCTGAATGGCCAAGTCTTTCCCATAACAAACTCCTTAAAAATACTAGGAGTGACTCTCGACCGCAACCTTACCTTCGAAACCCACACCGACCTTCTGGTCAGAAAAGGCTTCTCCACCCTCTGGAAGCTAAGATCCATCAGAAAGTACTTCGACACCCCCTCATTCTGCTTACTTGTGCAATCCTCCATCTTAAGTCTACTTAACTACTGCAATATCATTTACCTGGGATCTTTCAAAAAAACCACTCAAAGACTGCGAATCATCCAAAACACGGCAATCCGACTGATCTTCGGCCTAAAAAATAAGGAACACATAACTCCCTACTACCAAAAACTTCACTGGCTACCCTTGGAAGCAAGAGTGCAATTCAAGTTCGCCTGTTTCTGTTTCAAATCCATCCTTGGCTCGGCCCCCCTATACTTGGTACCCGCCCATCCAAACACACTCGCAGAACCCACCTGTTTAGCTATCCTACTCTAAAGGTCTGCCACTACAAAAGATATCTGAATAGAACTCTCGCCTTTCAAGCAGGTCATCTCAATAACTGGCTGGCCCACATCATCTCACGCGCCTCATCCTACCTAAACTTCAGGAAACTACTAAAATCTAATCTATTTACCAGATTTACAACCTAAATGCCTATATCCACTGTATGAACCCCCTTTGTTATACCTACATTTTTTAGATTTATCCTTATGCAGTTGGTCCTGACCTGACCTTCTTTACTGTACTTTTTTGCTCTAATTGTATCTTAAGAACATAAGCAGTGCCTCCACTGGGTCAGACCCGAGGTCCATCATGCCCAGCAGTCCGCTCACGCGGCGGCCCAACAGGTCCAGGACCTGCGCAGTAGCTCCCTATCTATACCCTTCTATCCCTTTTTCCAGCAGGAATTTATCCAATCCTTTCTTGAAATCCAGTACCTTACTCTGTCCTATTACGTCCTCTGGAAGTGCATTCTAGGTGTCCACCACACGCTGGGTAAAGAAAAACTTCCTAGCATTTGTTTTGAATCTGTCCCCTTCCAATTTTTCTGAATGCCCTCTTTTGGAAGGGGACAGATTCAAAACAGATTCAAAAAACAGATTCAAAACAAATTCAAAACAAATCTTTTTTGCTCTGATTACTCCATCTTTCGCCGATTGTACCATTTTCGCTGATTGTACCATTTTCTCTGGCACCTAGTTTCTCTGATTGTACCATTGTAACCTTTCGCTGATTGTCCAGCCCTTCTTCACTGTAAACCGCCTCGAACTACTATGGCTTTGGCGGTATATAAGAAATAAATTATTATTATTATTATTATCTTAGTCCATCTGACAGATCCTCGGCCCTCATTGTTTGCTTTGTGGAATTAAGTAAAAAATATGGAGATTATGCTGGGTTTCGCTTAAACCTGGAGAAATCTGAAGCGTTGGCCTTGTCGGGCCTTATGGGGGACATGGTTTCCGCTTACCTGGGCACAAGGGAAGTTTCAATATTTGGGGGTTCTGATGTCCATGGTGGTTCCGTCTCTATTGCCTCAATGTGGATCAGTTGCAGCAGCAAACAGAGCTTTTGTTGGATACTTGGCAGGCCTTGCCCCGCTCCCTGTTGGGTCGCGTTAGTCTGGTTCGGATGTTTATTTTTCCGAAGTGGCTGTATGTGTTGCAGACTCTCCTGCTGCGTTTGACAGGGAAGGATTTGAAAAAATCATACAGAGGCATCGCTCGTTTTGGTTGGGCAGCAAAGAAATCTAAGCTAACCCTGCCTTTGCCTTTGGGGAATTGGTCAAGGTGGGGTTGGGTTTGCCGGATGTACAGATTTATATTTATGCATGCTTGCTGCGGCATTTGGGGGATTGGGTGAATCAGACTAGTAGTTATATCCCTATTTCGATGGAATGGGAGTTTATCCCAGGACAAGCAGGCAGCATATTCTCAACATGTGGATGATGTCACTGACAGAGCCCCCTGGCGGACGTTTTCGCAAGCAGACTTGCTCGAAGACCTTCAAGCTTGTGATTGTCCCGCGCATGCACGCGTGCTCCTCCCGCCCTGCCTAGGGCATGCGTCTTCTCAGCGTGTCCTCAGTTCTTAGTTTTCCGCGGAGTCAGAAGCACTGCTCCCTTGCTTCGCGCGATCTCTTTGTCTCTATTGCACCGCGGCTTATTTGGTTTGTTTCCTTTGAGTCGCTGTGCTCACGCTTTTCATTTCCTTTATTTTCATTTTTTTCGGTTCATATAATTTTGACCGGGTTCCTGGTCTTCCTCTGGCCGCCTGGCCTCGCGGGGCTGCGGCTCACTTTTTTCTTATGTCCCAGCCTCGTTCCAGCTTTAAAAACTGCACTAAGTGCACCCGGGTTATCTCCATCACCGATCCTCAACGTTGGTGTGTGGAGTGCCTGGGTGCGGAACATCGTGCTGAGTCGTGTCCCCGTTGTGTGACTTTGCAACCGTGGGCTCTTTGTTGGAGGGTGGCCAAAATTCTCCAACTCTTTGGCCCCATGGATCCTGCGGGACAGGCCTCAAACTCGGCCTCGGCGCCCTCGTTGGGTGCCTCAGCCTCGAAGTCCCCGGCCTCGGCCCCTCTTGCTACTCCGGCCTTGGGTAAGTCTCCTCTTTCCTCCTCAGGTGTGCCGGCAAAGAAGCCTACCTTGGAGTCTCATGTCAGCGCCGCCTCATCGGCCTCTTCGAGATATCACTCTAAGCGTGCCTCCTCACATAGGGAATACTCTTCCTCGAGGTTGCCCCCGAAGGAGCACACTGCAGCACCTCCTACCCACCTACTTTTGGTCTCGGTGCCTATGTTCGAGGACATGCTTAAGGCTATTATTACCACACAGTTTTCCTCGGTGGTTAGCCAACTTGTCCCGGCTTCGATACCTTTGACCTCTGTCTCGACCCAGTCGTGGTCTGACCTGCCTGAGCATCCCCTCATCTCTCGAGGCCTTACCCGTAAGACTCGTCAGGTTCCCTCGAGTGGGTCCTCCTCCCTTGACTCACCGGTGACTTTTTGGGGGTCCAGGCCGGGGGCCAAATTTTCCCCTGCTACTGCAGCAAGGCTCGCCTCTTCTAAAAAGCCCCGGTCTTTCCTGCCCTGTCGGGGCAGGTTTTCGACCTCGAGACCATCTAGACACACACTTGTCCTCGAATTGGACTCTAGTGTCTGTTCCCCTTCATGGCGCTTACTGACTTCTCATGGGCCTACTTCGAAGCCAGTTGGGGAATTTTCCTATACCCCATCTTCTCTGAGGCTTCCCCAGCAATTTCCTCGGACTCTGGGGTCTTCCCTGGTCCATTTGGCATAGGGCCGTTCCTCAACGCCCCCTACTCGCCTTAGTTGAACCTCTTCGGTTTCCCGTTCGTGGGACTCTGAGGCTCCGGCTTACTATTCCAGGGAAGTTTCTCCCTCTTTCTCAGCTGCACCCTGATCTCGGTCGGATGAATCTTCTTCTCAGACCTCCTCCTTTTCTCATTTCATCTCTGACTTGGGTAGAGCTCTGAACTTGGAACTTCGGTCCGACTCCCGCTTTACCTAGGAATACCTGTCGGAATTGGGAGTTGACAATGCACCTCGTGAGGCGCTTCGCCTTCCGGTGCATCAGGTTCTCCGATAGACTTTTCTCTGGAACCTGGAGACACCGTATGCTGTCACGGCTATTCCCTCCAAGTTGGAATCCTGTTACCGGACTATACTGGTTAAGGGATTTGAAAGTGCTCAGCTTTCCCACCAATCCTTGGTGGTTGAGTCTTCCTTGAAGAAGTCTAACCCCTCGAAGATTTACGCTGCTGTCCCTCTGGGCAAGGAGGGCTGCACAATGGACAAATTTGGTCGCCGCCTTTATCAGAATTCAATGATGGCGAACCGTGTCCTTAATTACAATTTCTTCTTCACTTCCTGCCTCCGGTTCTGTATAGATGCCCTCCGCTCGTTCCAAGTTTTCTTATGTCCTTCGCCAGATAGGGTCTCCAAAACTGAACACAATACTCCAAGTGGGACCTTACCAATGACCTGTATAGGGGCATCAACACCTTCTTCCTTCTACTGGCTACGCCTCTCTTTATACAGCCCAGCATCCTTCTGGCAGCAGCCACTGCCTTGTCACAGTTTTTTCGCCTTTAGATCTTTGGACACTATCACCCCAAGGTCCCTCTCCCCATCCGTGCATATCAGGTTCTCACCTCTCAGCATATATGGTTCCTTCCGATTATTAATCCCCAAATGCATTACTCTGCATTTCTTTGCATTAAATTTTAGTTGCCAGGCATTAGACCATTCCTCTAACTTTTGCAGATCCTTTTTCATATTTTCCACTCCCTCTTCATAGAAACATAGAAACATAGAAATAGATGGCAGATAAGGGCCACGGCCCATCTAGTCTGCCCACCTTAATGACCCTCCCCTACCTTTCTCTGTGAAGAGAACCCACATGACGATCCCATTTTGTCTTAAAATCGGGCACGCTGCTGGCCTCAATCACCTGAAGTGGAAGACCATTCCAGCGATCCACCGCTCTCTCGGTGAAAAAGTACTTTCTGGTGTCACCGTGCAGCTTCCCTCCCCTGAGTTTCCATGGATGCCCTCTTGTAGCCGTGGGACCTTTGAAAAAGAAGATATCTTCTTCCACCTCGATACGGCCCGTGAGATATTTGAACGTCTCGATCATGTCTCCCCTCTCTCTGCGTTCCTCGAGAGAGTATAGCCGCAACTTATCCAGCCGTTCCTCGTACGGGAGGTCCTTGAGTCCTGAGACCATCCGGGTGGCCATTCGCTGAACCGACTCCAGTCTCAGCACATCTTTGCGGTAATGAGTCCTCCAGAATTGTACACAGTATTCCAGATGGGGTCTCACCATGGATCTATACAATGGCATAATGACTTCAGGCTTATGATTGACGAAACCCCTACGTAAACACCCTATGATTTGTCTAGCCTTAGATGAAGCCTGTTCCACTTGATTGGCAGTCTTCATGTCTTCACTGATGATCACCCCTAAGTCCCGTTCTGCTACAGTCCTTGCTAGGATCTCGCCATTAAGGGTGTAAGTTTTGCATGGATTTTGGCTGCCAAGGTGCATGACTTTGCATTTTTTGGCATTGAAACCTAGTTGCCAGATCCTAGACCAGCGCTCCAATAGGAGTAGGTCGTGCTTCATATTGTCGGACATTGAGTTTTTGACCGTTGCACTCCTTTCTACTACATTGCATAGTTTGGCGTCATCTGCGAATAACGTTATTTTACCTCGAAGCCCTTCTGCCAAGTCTCTTATAAAGATATTGAACAGGATCGGGTTCTACTTCGGTGTCTACTCTGTTACAAATCTTGATATCATCTGCAAAAAGGCACACTTTTCCTTCTAACCCTTCAGTAATGTCACTCACAAACATATTGAACAGGATCGGCCCCAGCACCGAACCCTGAGGGACTACACTACTCACTTTTCCTTCCTTCGAGTGACTTCCATTAACCACCACCCTCTGGTGTCTGTCCGACAACCAGTTTCTGATCCAGTTCACCACTTTGGGTCCTAACTTCAGCCCTTCAAGTTTGTTCAACAGCCTCCTATGAGGAACTGTATCAAAGGTTTTGCTGAAATCCAAGTAAATTACATCTAGCATATGTCCTCGATCCAGCTCTCTGGTCACCCAATCAAAAAATTAAATCAGGTTCGTTTGGCACGATTTACCTTTTGTAAAGCCATGTTGCCTCGGATCCTGTAATCCATTAGATTCAAGGAAGTACACTATCCTTTCTTTCAGCAACACTTCCATTATTTTTCCAACAACCGAAGTGAGGCTCACCGGTCTATAGTTTCCTGCTTCATCCCTGTGACCACTTTTATGAATAGGGACCACATCCGCTCTCCTCCAATCCCCAGGAATCACTCCCGTCTCCAGAGATTTGTTTAACAAGTCTTTAATAGGACTCGCCAGAACCTCTCTGAGCTCCCTTAGTATCCTGGGATAGATCCCGTCTGGTCCCATCGCTTTGTCCACCTTCAGTTTTTCAAGTTGCTCATAAACACCCTCCTCTGTGAACGGCGCAGAATCTACTCTATTTTCTCGTGTAACTTTGCCAGACAATCTCGGTCCTTCTCCAGGATTTTCTTCTGTGAACACAGAACAGAAGTATTTGTTTAGCACATTTGCTTTGTCCTCATCACTCTCCACATATTGGTTCCCAGCATCTTTTAGCCTAGCAATTCCATTTTTCATCTTCCTCCTTTCACTAATATATCTGAAAAAATTTTTGTCTCCCTTTTTTACATTTTTAGCCATTTGTTCTTCCGCCTGTGCTTTCGCCAGACGTATCTCTCTCTTGGCTTCTTTCAGTTTCACCCTGTAGTCCTTTCTGCTCTCCTCTTCTTGGGTTTTTTTATATTTCACGAATGCCATCTCTTTCGCTTTTATTTTCTCAGCCACTTGGTTGGAGAACCATATCGGCTTCCTTTTTCTCTTGTTTTTATTGATTTTTTTCACATAAAGGTCCGTAGCCATTTTTATTGCTCCTTTCAGCTTAGACTACTGTCTTTCCACTTGTCTTATGTCCTCCCATCCTAACATCACTTTCTTCAGGTACTCTCCCATTGCATTAAAGTTCGTACGTTTGAAATCTAGGACTTTAAGTATTGTGCGGCTGCTCTCCACTTTAGCCGTTATATCAAACCAAACCGTTTGATGATCGCTACTTCCCAGGTGAGCACCTAATCGAACATTAGAGATACTCTCTCAATTTGTGAAGACCAGATCCAATATCGCTTTTTCCCTTGTGGGTTCCGTCACCATTTGTCTGAGCAGAGCCTCTTGAAAGGCATCCACAATCTCCCTACTTCTTTCTGATTCCGCAGATGGAACATTCCAGTCCGCATCCGGCAGGTTAAAATCTCCCAACAGCATAACCTCCTCTTTCCTTCCAAGCTTTTGGATATCCACAATCAGATCCTTATCAATTTGCTGCGATTGAGTCGGAGGTCTGTAGACTACACCCACATAGATAGAAGTTCCATCTTCTCTTTTCATATCGCTTCTTCCTCTCCCCAGATCCCTTACATTTCGGTCGCTTGGATATTGATCTTTACATATAGAGCTACTCCTCTACCTTTTTGACCATCTCTGTCCTTCCTAAAAAGATTATATCCCGGTATGTTTGCATCCCATCCATGTGATTCACTGAACCATGTCTCTGTGATAGCGACAATATCTAGATCTGCCTCTAACATCAGGGATTGCAGATCATGAACTTTGTTGCTTATACTGCGAGCATTTGTGGTCATCGCTTTCCAGCTATTTTTCAGCGATAATCTCCTTTTTCGTATGGATTTTTGTTTCGTTTCACTTTCCGTTGCAATACTAAGAAATGAGTTGCTGATATTGTTTATGTTGCAGTCTTTACTATTATCACATCTTTTCTTTTACCGGGGGTGGTCTCTATAATTGTCCTTCGTACATACACCACCCCCACTTTCTAGTTTAAATGCCTAGAAAATATTGTCTAAATTTCTCTGCAAGGTTTCTTTTTCCTGCTGTAGTAATATGTAGCCCATCAATGCAATATAGCTTCTTGTCCTTCCATGTATTTCCCCATCCTCCTATGTACCTGAAGCCTTCTTGATCACACCAGGCTTTGAGCCATCTATTAAAGTCCTCTGTGTTTTTCACTCTTTGCTCTCCCTTTCGATCCTAATCGTCTGGGTCGCTCTGTTTCTAAGCGGACCATATCTAACTGGTTGGCCATTTGTATCTCCTTTTGTTACACTCATGCTGGTCTCTCCCTGCCAGGTCGAGTCACAGGCCACAAGGTCAGAGCGATGGCGGCGTCAGTTGCTTTCCTCCTCTCAACTCCCATTGAGGAAATCTGTAAGGCTGCCACGTTGTCCTCGGTTCATACATTTACCTCGAACTACTATCTGGATACTTTCTCCAGGCATGATGGCCATTTTGGCCAGTCAGCAGTCAGTTTTGCAATTGCAAAGTCTGTTCTGAAATTGCCAACTCTCCCTCCATCCCATTATGGTTAGCTTGGAGGTCTCCCACATGTTGAATATGCTGCCTGCTTGTCCTGGGATAAAGCACAGTTACTTACTGTAAGAGGTGTTATCCCGGGACAGCAGGCAGATATTCTCGCAACCCACCCATCTCCCTGTGGTTGGCTTCTTTGCTAGCTATCTGAACTGAGGAGACGCATGCCCTAGGCAAGTCTGCTTGCGAAAATGTCCGCTAGGGGGCTCCATCGGTGACATCACCCACATGTTGAGAATATCTGCCTGCTGTCCCTGGATAACACCTGTTACGGTAAGTAACTGTGCTTTTTTGCTCCCTTTGATGTGATTGCATTACTTCATAGTCCCAGGAGTGCGCTTCCAGCATGTATCAGAGCGAGTGTGTTATTTTGTTCTTTGTAAGAGGCTTGGCGATGGATACTGAAATGTTTAGTGGGTGGTGGGGGCCTTGGGGGAGGGACCTGAGGGTCTCTGATGTCTTGCCTTTACGGGGCAATCCAGCCTTTAGACCAGGTCGGGAGTCCGGAGTTTATTTGTCCTGGGAAGCGAGAGGTTTCCTGGTTGGAGCACCTCTTGGGGGAGGAAGGGGAGATGTTAGCCCGTGCTGACTTGCAGGCCGTGGTGGGAGATCACTGGGGAGCGCAGTTTGCGTGTCATCAAGTGGAGCATTATGTGGGATCCCTTGACAGAGCACAATTGGGTACACATATGGGGGCTAGTTTGCAAGGGTTTTTCTCCAGGGGGGAGGAGACCACCTTATCAGTTTCCAGTATACATACCAGTTTGCAAGTCTTGCAGCCCCATAGAGATTATCAATCTGTTAAGGGTCGCTGGGAAACGGAATTACAGGTCAATTTGGGACATTGGGATGTTGCCTGCACTCTCTGGGCGACACCAGGGTGACCCCGTGCGCTTGGTTGCAGAAACGTATTATAGGGTGACATTACGAGCTTACTATACTCGCACACAATTATATTCTAGTGGAGGTCTCCCTACCCCAGTACGTCATAAGTGTGGCCAAGGGGAGCATACCCTGGGATGCACATTCTGGTTCTGCCCTATAATACAGCGCTTCTGAAGCCGTATAGTTGCTTACATGTTGGGTTTGCTTGGGAGAGTACTGAGGAGCACACCAGCACAGATGGTTCTGGATTTGACAGAAGATTATGGCCATTTGCCCCAAGGCCACGGTGTTTCTTGCTCTATTTTGACGAATCCTTTTAGTATTTTAAAAGTCTCTATCATGTCCCCTCACAGTCTTCTCTTCTCGAGGGTGAACAATCCCAGTTTTCCGAGGCGTTCTTTGTAGCTCAAATTCTCGATACCTTTAACACGAAGCTAGTTAAAGATATCGAGAATTTGAGCTACAAAGAACGCCTCGGAAAACTGGGATTGTTCACCCTCGAGAAGAGAAGACTGTGAGGGGACATGATAGAGACTTTTAAAATACTAAAAGGATTCAACAAAATAGAGCAAGAAACACCGTTATTCAAATTGTCAAATGTGACTTGGACAAGAGGTCATGGACTGAAACTGAGGGGCACCAAGCCCAGGACAAATATCAGGAAATTCTGTTTCGCACAATGAGTGGTGGACGCTTGGAATGCTCTCCCGGAGGAGGTCGTGATGGAGACCAACATTCTGGGATTCAAGGGCAAACTGGGGGGGGCATTGCTGGGAAACAGCAGTCTAGAGAGAGACTTGGGTGTGCTGGTGGATGCATCACTGAAGCCATCTGCACAGTGCGCAGCAGCCTCGAAAAAAGCCAACAGGATGCTGGGCATCATAAAGAGGGGCATAACAACCAGGACGCGGGAAGTCATCATGCCATTGTATCGAGCGATGGTGCGTCCACATCTGGAATACTGCGTTCAATATTGGTCGCCGTACCTCAAGAAGGACATGGCGGTACTTGAGAGAGTCCAAAGGAGAGCAACGAAACTGGTAAGAGGGCTGGAACACTGCCCATACGCCGAGAGGTTGGATAGGCTGGGGCTCTTCTCTCTGGAAAAAAGGAGGCTCAGGGGAGATATGATAGAGACCTTTAAGATCATGAGGGGCATAGAGAGGGTGGACAGGGAGAGATTCTTCAGGCTGAAGGGGTCAACAGGCACGAGGGGGCATTCGGAGAAACTGAAGGGAGATAGGTTCAAAACAAATGCAAGGAAGTTTTTTTTTACCCAAAGGGTCGTGGACACCTGGAATGCGCTACCGGAGGAGGTGATCAGGCAGAGTACGGTACAGGGATTCAAACAGGGATTGGACAGATTCCTGAGGGATAAAGGGATTGTGGGATACTGAGAGAGGTGCTGGGATGTAACACAGGTAGAAAGCTAACCAGGTAATAAGTACAGAAACACAACAGGTCGTGCATGTGCAAGACCAGAGGGTTAGGACTTCAATGGGAAGATAGGACAAATGGGAAACCAAGGTGGCAAAGGGGCCCCTTCTAGGATTCAGACAGGTCGTGACCTGTTTGGGCCGCCGCGGGAGCGGACTGCCGGGCAGGATGGACCTATGGTCTGACCCGGTGGAGGCACTGCTTATGTTCTTATGTTCTTATGGATGCACACCTTCTCGCAAATCACATTGGGGGATACGAGTAAACAAGGTTTTTCAGCAGGGAACACCTGGCTTGGCCTCCTCGAGTGTGGGTCACTTAGAATTTGATTAAGCGATCAATCAAGAAAAATATTAAACTTGAAACTTGACCTAGGGTCTGATCCGGCGAAGCCATTTCTTATGTTCTTATGACTCTATCTAGGAAGATGAGCCTGTTGGCCGGTAAATGTATCCTTCAATACTGGACGGTTCAGGACCCTCTGGCGTTCTGGCATTGGCGGCACCAGTTGCATCAGTTGGCTACCTGGGAGACAAGGGATCTGGGGGGTCACGGAAGCGTAAACTTTTGTTGTTGAATATTTGGGAACCCTATTTGCAGTCCTTTCACCCGCAATGCAATATTACGGTGGTTGTCTTAATTCAGGCAGTTTGCAGTAGACGGAGTGGAGAATGCTAGGGGAGAGGGGTGGAGAGTATCTTGGGGGGACGGGTTTCTTTGGTAGTTATTGGTTTGTGCTATTGGGTGGGGAGGGGGTTATAAGGTTTTGTATGTTACAGTTCTCGGTCTGAGTGGGGGGCGGAACGATGGATGGCCTGCGCCAGGGCTCATCAGAGTCCAGGGCCCTGGCATGCATTGTCAGTGTCATTGGACCTAGGTCTTTAGGTGGAATAGTTAGGTGATACAGCATTATGTACATACAAAATGTTGAAGACTGTTCACTTTGTTGTGGAAGCTGCTTCCTTGTTCCTTATTTGACTTTGATATCCTTTGTTTGCTTCTGATATTTTGCTGTTTTCAACAATAAAATTGTTTGAACCTAAAACAAAAGTATCCAAATGCAAACTTCAGTGGAAAAAAAAAACCTGCTTGGCTTAACAGCATACTCACAGTCCATCTGCTGTTTTCCCCAGTCAGGCAAAACATAGTCCTCTTGGAACTTCATATCATAATCCTCAGGCTGGGCTTCTGAGACTTGCGTGGTCTGGCTGTCTTCCAGTTCCTCCATCTCCCAGTCCCCAGAGGAACTGCCTCATGCTGGCCCTGGTTCAGCTGGAAGGACTGGCTTCCTTCCCAGCTTACGTTCAGCTGCTTGTTCCAGCTGTTTCCCCCCTTTCTCTGACAAGGAAGCTCAGTAAATGGGAGCCTCGGTAACCAGCCACGCCCCCTCCTAGCAGGGATGGACAAGCTCTTAAAGGGCCCTGCACTCTCAATGTCAGCCTGTGCTCTGGACACTCTTAAAGGTTCGTGCTCCTTTCTAAAGTTGTACACAGGATTTCTACACTGTTCAGGATGTTTCCTATACCTGATAACAGGGTTTTTAATGGAGCTTACAGGGACTTTCTCCCTGGTTCTGGTAGAGCTAGCAGGATTCCTGTCACATCCCTCAGTTTCTTAGTTTCTGTGGAGCTATGAAGACGCGTTTCAACGGCCGTTGAAAATATTTTTCCCTTTTCGCTCGCGCGTTTGTGATTTTTTAGTCATTTTCATGTTTAATTTTGTCTTTTTTATTTTACCTTGTCTTTGGTAAAAAAAAATATTGTAATTTTTCTTCCTTGCGGGTTTTTGGCCTGGCGGCCTGCTCGTCTGCCTAGGCCACCAATTTCAATTTGGCTGAGGTGGTGTTCCCATCAATGTCATACCCACTGATGGGATTCAAGAAGTGTGGTCGCTGTGCTTGGCCCATCTCTATGACTGACCCACATCGCTGGTGTCTCCAGTGTTTGGGGCCAGAGCACTGTCCCGAGACCTGTACATGTTGTTTTTCACTGCAGAAAAGAACTTTGAAAAACCTCCTTCTCCAACAGCAACGACTGTTCGGTGTCGCTATGGAAGGGGAGCCGACATCGCTACCGACATTGATGGCACTGACCAAGATAACACTGTGCATATCGACACCGGTAGAGATACCGCCGGTGTCACAACAACCAGTGAGTAAGCCAGCTAAGAAGCCTTCCCCTACTCCATCTGGGACTCAGGTCAAAATGGCATTGAGTTAAGTCATGCTGACCTCCAAGAAGTCCCCTTAAGCGCCCTATCCCGGTCTCGGTGAGTGCCTCGACATCGGCTTCCTAATCAACGGACCAGAGTGTGGCACCAGTGGTACCGACTAAAAAGCAAATGGTACCGGTGCTCTCCCTAAAGCAAAAGATTGACAATTTGCTACGGAAGGAATTGGGTGAGCATTTTCATATGTTGGTAGCGACACAGCTTATGCCCATGATGTCGACACCGACTCCCCCGGTGCCGGTCCAGTCTGAGCAATTCACGACCCCGACCACACTGCAAACCAATGCTCCTCCGGTGCCGAGACCATCGACACGGGAGTATATGGAACCGTCTCCACAACACCAGTCCTCACCACAAACAGCTAGAGAGGCAATTCCGGTGCGGTCCCGGAAGGCCTCTCGTGAAATGAAACATCTTGAGCCTTCGACACTGAGTCTTCGGCACCATCCTTATTCCATTCAGGACTCGGACTTGTTGGGATACTCTGAATATGAACCACTCTCTTTTGATGATGAGGACTCTACTAGTTCAGATTCACCTCAGCATTCTTTTCTGAGAGGTCCACTTTTTCCAGATTTCTTCGGCAAATGTCTGAGGACCTTTCCATTCCACTAGAGGTGGACTCAAAGCATAGTAGACAGTTCTTGGAGGCTCTAGACATAAGAACATAAGAAGTACCATCTCCGGAACAGACCCTAGGTCCATCAAGTCCGGCGATCCGCACAAGCGGATGCCCCGCCAGGTGTACCCTGGCATAGTTTTGGTCCCCATATCGCTCTAAGCTTCTCGTAAAGAGAAGTGCATCTAGCTTACCCTTACCCATGCCACTTCATTCCACTCATAAGGAGATGTACATCTAACTTACCCTTAAATCCTAGAACGGTGGATTCCGCAATTACCTCTTCTGGGAGAGCATTCCAGGTGTCCACCACTCGTTGCGTGAAGCAGAACTTCCTGATATTTGTCTTGAACTTGTCCCCCCTTAGCTTCAGCACATGTCCTCTTGTCCGTGCCACATTGGACATTGTAAATAACGTTTTTTCCTGCTCTATTTTGTCGATTCCTTTCAGTATTTTGAATGTCTCGATCATATCCCCTCGTAGTCTCCTTTTCTCAAGGGAGAACAACCCCAGTCTCTTAAGTCTTTCCTCTAAATCCAGGTTCTCCATACCTTTCACCAGCTTTGTTGCTCGTCTCTGCACCCTCTCTAGCAGTTTGATATCCTTTAGGTATGGAGACCAATGCTGGATGCAGTATTCCAAGTGTGGTCTGACCATCGCTCTATAAAGCGGCATTATGACTTTCTCCAATCTACTTGTGATTCCCTTCTTTATCATGCCTAGCATTCTATTTGCTTTCTTCGCTGCCGCCGCACAATGCACCGACGGCTTCAGTGTCCTATCGATTAATGCTCCCAGGTCCTTTTCCTGTTCAGATTTTCCCAGAGTTGCACCTGACATACTATACTTGTGTTCCTTATTTTTTTCTGTCTAAGTGCATCACTTTGCATTTTTCTACATTAAACTTCATCTACCATTTATCTGCCCAATTCTCCAATCGGCTCAAGTCACTCTGGAGTTCCTCACTGTCCTTCTGCGATTTGATGGCCCGGCATTGCTTTGTGTCATCTGCAAACTTGATGATCTCACTGGATGTTTCATCCTCTAGGTTGTTAATGAAGATATTAAATAAGATGGGCCCAAGTACCGAGCCCTGGGGCACACCGCTAGTCACATTTTCCCAGTCTGAGAACTTCCCATTTATGCCCACTCTCTGCCTTCTGTTCTCCAGCCATTTGCCTATCCATCTTAGTATATCTCCTTCTATTCCATGACCCTGCAGTTTCCTGAGGAGTCTTACATGTGGAACTTTGTTGAACGCTTTCTGAAAATCCAAGTATATAATATCCACCGGTTCTCCATTATCAATTTGTCTCCATTATCAAAAAATTGAAGTAGGTTCGTCAAGCATGACTTCCCTTTCCTGAATCCATGTTGGCTGGCTTTCATCAGGTCGTGTGTGTCTAGGTGCCGGGTTATGCTATCCTTGATCAGCGCCTCAACCATCTTCCCAGGGACCGACGTGAGACTCGCAGATCTATAGTTGCCCGGTACTCCTCTTGATCCTTTTTTTAATATCGGCGTGACGTTCGCTATCTTCCAGTCGTCTGGTATCTGCCCTGTTTTGACTGACAGGTTGGCAAGTTTTTGGAATAGTTCTCTGATTTCCACTTTTAGCTCTTTCAAGACTCTCAGATGAATTCCATCCGGTCCAGGGGATTTGTCGCTTTTGAGTTTGTCAATCTGGTGGTAGATCTGGTCCAAGTCCACATCTACTGTGGTAAGGCTGTCCTCTGTTACTCCTTTGAACACTTTCACTGCTTCTGGAATTGTTGCAGTGTCTTCCTATGTAAAGACAGACGCAAAGAATGAATTTAGTCTGTCTGCGATTTGTTTGTCTTTCTTGATGTACCCTTTCCTTCCCTGGTCGTCCAGAGGTCCCAGCGCCTCTTTTGCGGGTTTTCTCCCTTTCACGTACCTGAAGAAGGGCTTGAAGTTTTTGGCCTCCTGCGCAATTTTCTCCTCATAGTCCTTTTTGGCATCCCTCACCGCCCTGTGACACTTCTTCTGATCACCCTTGTGTTTGGTCCAAGTTTCGATTGTTTTCGTGCATTTCCATGCTTTGAAGGAGTCCTTCTTTTCTTTTATGGCTTCCTTCACTTCTTTAGTAAGCCACGCTGGCTCTCTTTTGCCTTTGGTTTTCTTTGCTTTGGATATCCGCGGAATGTAGAGGCTTTGTGCTTCCGTGATAGTATTTTTCAGAAGGGACATGCCTGTTCTACCGTTTTGACTTTGCCCATTTTTTTCTTGATCCGTTGTTTCACCATGGCTCTCATGCTATCGTATCTTCCCCTTTTGAAGTTTAAAGTTGTGTTTGAGGTTTTGGTACTTTTCCCCTTTCCGACATCAAGTTTGAAGTTGATCATGTTGTGATCGCTCATCCCCAGCGGGACCGGGACTTCTACCAAGGTGACGTTTCCTTTTGTCAGCTCTCCCACCAATTGTTCCAGGAAGCAGTCCCCTAGCACTTCCAGGATCATTGCCTCCTTGCCACAATTTGAATTTCCCAGGTTCCAGTCTATTCCTGGAAAATTGAAATCCCCCAAGATTATGACATTACCTGTCTTACATTCGTGTTTAATTTCCTCTATCATTCCCATGTCTGTTTCTTCCATTTGTCCTGGCGGTCAATAGTAAAGGCCAATCTTTGTGTCAGCACCATTGTGTCTGGGAATCTTTATCCAGAAGGATTCCAGCTTCTCTTTCTCTTCTGTCATAGTCTCTCTCACAGATTCTATTTCTTCACGAACATATAGTGCAATACTTCCACCTTTCTGCACCACTATATCTCTTCTGTACAGTTTGTATCCCTGAAGTACTGTATCCCATTTGTTTACGTCATTCCACCAGGTTTCTGTTATGCCAATGATTTCCAGTTCGTCGTTCTTTGCTATTGCTTCTAATTCTCCCATTTTGTTTCTCAAATTTCTAGCGTTCGTATACATACATTTGAGTTCCCTTTGTGTTGCCTTATTAGACTCTTTAAGCTTAGCAGTCTCCCCTGGTTCCTTCACGGTATCCTTCCTTACTCCTGTATTGTCTCTCTTATATGCTTTGTGGTCATCCCCTCCTGTGTCTGAGTAGTTGTCCATAGTTCCTTCTTTGGGACATCCTGTCGCCCGAACCATCGACTGGTGGTCGGCTTTCCCCTGACCTTTAGTTTAAAGCCTTCTCGATGGCCTTCTTGATGTTGCCTGCCAATACTCTTGCTCCTTCCTCATTGAGGTGCAGTCTGTCCTTCCTGTAGTACTTGCTTCTTCCCCAGAACGTTGTCCAGTTGCGCATGAAGTCAAAGCCTTCCTCTTCGCACCATCGTCTCATCCAGGCGTTGATTGCTTGCAGTTCCCCTTGCCTCCTTCCATCCGCTCTTGGTACCGGGAGGATCTCGGAGAAGGCCACCTTCACCTCCCTGATCTTCAGTATTCTTCCGAGTGAGCGGAGCTGGCCCTTCATTTCTTCCCTGTCATACTTCCGTCCGCTCACATCGTTGGTTCCCACGTGGATAAGCACAGCAGTGTCCTCTCCCCCTGCGCTGTCTATGTCTATGACTATGTCTATGATTATGACCAACTGCCAAAGAACTGCTGAAGCTTCCACTTCATTATATTTTGCGTGAGACTTTTTACAAAAATCTGGAAACTCCACTTTCAATTCCTGTGGCTCCTAGAAAGCTTGGCTCATTATACAGAGTGGTTCCTATTCCTGGGTTCGATAATCCTCAGCTTCTTCATGAGTCTCTTGTAGTGGAATCGACCTTAAAGAAGTCTGTAGGGGTTAGTGTCTACACTTTCTGTACCCCCTGGCAGAGAGGGTAAGGCAATGGACAAATTCGATAAACGCCTTTACCAAAATGCTATGTTAGCGAACCGAGTTGGAAATTATAATTTCTACTTTTTCTTCTACCTGAAACATCTGGTCAAGCAGTTTTCAGCTTTTCAAAAATACATTCCTTCACACAAGACTCAGGCTTTTCAAAATCTTATTGCTACAGTCTTGCAATTGAGGATGTTTGTTCTACTTATGACACGTTCAAGCTTACCTCACAAGCAGCAGCCATGTCGGTGGCCATGAGATGTCTTGCCTGGCTCCGTGTCTCTGAGCTTGATGTCAACCACCAGAATCGTTTAGCAAATGCTCCATGTCTTGGGGATGAACTTTTCGGACCATCCATGGACACTGCTACTCAAAAATTGTCTGTCCATGAGACCAGATGGGACACATTGGTCAAACAAAGAAGAAGCCTCAGCCACCTCATGCTTACTGCTAAAGCTGTTACTCCTACTCAATCTCAACCAGGAAAGCAAAAGCAGAAACCACGTCAACAATCTAAGCAACAGGCTGCTCAAACTAAACCTACACAGTAGAGAATGACACAGGGGGGTCACCGCCCTGTCCCTGCTACCACCGTCCCTGTCATCGCCCCATCCCCTCAACCGCCCCCACTATCCCTCAGCATCCATACAAGTTCAGTACTGCAATATTTAGCTTATTTCTTCCTTATAAATCAAAGTTCTGGCTGCTTAACTAGAGAAAGAGATGTTCAGCTGGCAGGATTTTGTTTATAAATTTTTATCAACACAACTAATATACTACTTTATCCTAAACCAAAAAAAAAAAAAGGAAAGGAAATTTTTTTTTTTCTACCTTTGTTGTCTGGTTTCTGCTTTCCTCTCCTTCTCATTCAATTCCTTCCATCCACTGTCTGTCTTCTCTCTGCATCTTCCATTTGCTCTGTTACTGTGCCTCTCCCTTCACCCCCCCCCACCCCAATTGGTCTGGCACCCATATTCTTCCCTCCACTCCCCCCATAGTCTGGCATCTCTGTCTTCTTCCCTTCTAGCGTCTTCTCCCACTCTGTCCCCATTTCCCTTCAGCATCTTCTCCCCATTCTGTCTTCCCCATTGCCCTTCAGTGTCTTCTCCCCACTCTCTGTTCCCCCTTTCCCTTCAGCGTCTTCTCCCCACTCTTTGTTTCCCCTTTCTCTTCAGCGTCTTCTTCCCACTCTGTCTTTCCCATTTTCCTTCAGCATCTGTTCCTCTCCACCCCTCTTCAGTGTCTGTTCTTTTCCTTTCGCCACCTCACTGCCCTTCAGCACCCCTCGTGCGATCCAAGCATCTCCTTCTCTCCCCCTTACCTTCGCGGTGCGTTTTTAAGTTTACAGAGTAACTTGCTGAAGCCACCGGAGCCTGCCTGCTGTCACGTGCATCTATGGGCAGAAGTTTCTTCTCTGACGGGTCATTCCATGTCAAGTGATCAGATTCTTGGAAAGTGCCCTGCATGACCATCATGGATTTTGATGAAACTTCATATGCAGAGTCCACCATGTCTCAAACGAACTTTGGTAAAGTTTTAGTTTTGCCTGTGGAATATTTGTGGAGATATAGCCATTTGTTTGACCCCATACCACAATGAAATACAGTACGACGATGACATTCTGACAACTTTGAGACACAATATCTCACAAGCTATGTTTCCAAAAAAACTGAAACTTAGCTACCCTGCACAACTTTTGGAGCTCTATTCAGTGCTACCAATAATAATTTTTGTCGAGAACTGAGTGAATGGCTGAATTACAGTAAACTTGGCCAAAAAAATTAGTGCTCCAAAAAAAGTCAAAGTTTGACATTACTTAGCTCCCACAATAATTGAGTAATAAATGCGAAATTTGGCGCATAATGTCTCAGTACAACGTTGTTTTCAAAAGTACAATTTCAACCTCCAAGCTCTTTCCATTAGTTTACAAATTAAGTGCAAAGTTGCTAATTTGTGTAAAAAGGCCAAAAATAGGGTATTTTCAGCCTGCTTTTACAGAAAAATACCTTTTAGAAACTCTTTCAAATCAGTCTCATTAGAAAGAGCATATTTCAAACCCCCTAGAAAAGTGGACTTCATTTTTCAACGCAGGTTAACAATGGCTGAAAAAGGGGGACAAAGTTGGCCACCATTGATTCTCATTGCTCCTTGGTGGCCCAGACAACATTTGTTCTCCCTTCTACTTCAACAGCACCAGGGAGCCAATTCCTCTACCCATCTTTCCTACTCTGCTTACTCAGAATCAAGGATCGCTTCTACATCCCAACCTGCAATCATTACACCTGACAGCTTAGTTTCTCTCGGGCTGAATCCATCTGAATTACATCTGTCTCAGCCTGTATGCAATATTATTGACACCTCCAGGAAGTCAGCCACTCAACAATGTTATCAGCAAAAGTGGACTAGGTTTTCTTTCTGGTGTCTCCATCATCACGATCCAACTTCCTTGTCAGTGGACTTGGTGTTGGATTATCTACTTCATCTGTCTGACTCTGAACATAAGATTTGCTGCTGCTGGGTCAGACCAGTGGCCCATCGTGCCCAGCAGTCCGCTCACGCGGCGGCCCTTAAGTCAAAGACCAGTGCCCTATTTGAGTCTAGCCTTACTTGCATATGATCTTTTCCGGTAGGAACTTATCCAACCTTGTCTTGAATCTCTAAAGGGTGCTTTCCTCTATAACAGCCTCCGGAAGAGTGTTCCAGATTTCTACCACACTCTGGGTGAAGAAGAACTTCCTTATGTTTGTATGGAATCTTTTCCCTACTATCTCTTTTCCCTTGCTTTCTTCATTCCCCACTGCATATTCTCTTCTATCTCCCTTAGAAAGCATGTTATTTCTTAGATTTAGACCTTCTGGTTTCTCAGTCCTGCTCTGCAAGGTTCTCCTGAATACCCAAGATTTTCTTGTTTTCTTGGGGAAAGTTGAAAATGTATTTTATTTATTTATTTACACATTTATATCCCACATATCTGAAATGTATGTGGGTTACAACATCACACTGGACCGCAATCTCACCTTTGAAATTCACACCGACTTACTGGTCAGAAAAGGCTTCTCCGCCTTATGCAAACTGAGAACCATCAGAAAGTACTTCGATGCAACCTCATTCCGATTACTGGTACAATCCTACATCCTATGCCTACTCGACTATTGCAACATTATCTACCTGGGGTCCTTCAAAAAAAACATTCAAAGACTCCGCATCATCCAAAATTCGGCAATCCGACTGATCTTTGGGCTGAAAAAATGGGAACATATAACTCCCTACTATCAAAAACTCCATTGGCTACCCATGGAAGCAAGAATCCAGTTCAAGTTTGCCTGTCTCTGCTTCAAATCCATTCTTGGTATGGCCCCCTTATACTTGGTTCCTCATTTTTCCTTAAACTGCCCTTCCAGGCCCGCCCGCAGAACCCACCTCTTCAACTACCCAACTCTAAAGGCCTGCCGATACAAAAGACACCTGAATAGAACACTTGCCTTCCAAGCAGGTCATCTAAATGACTGGCTGAGCGGAATTATCTCGCACTCCTCATCCTACCTAAACTTCAGGAAATTATTAAAAACTAACCTATTCAACCGAATCATAACCTAAGTCCTCTCTCCCTACCCCTGCTCCCCATGTTCTCTTTTGCCTTACCTCTTCACCCTGCCCATCTTACATTTGTCCCCTCTTATTTAACCTGTTCCCTGCACACGCATATTCATTGAACCTGTACTCGCTGATTGTAACTATTCGCTGATTGTCCAGCCCTCTTTGTTGTAAACCATATTCGCTGATTCTTTGTTGTATCTGTATTCACTGATTGTAACTATTTGCTGATTGTCCAGCCCTTCTTTGTTCTGAACCGCCTCGAACTTCTACAGCTTTGGTGGTATATAAGAAATAAAATAATAATAATAATAAATTAAAACAATACAATCACTTGATAACACAACATAATTCTTTTAGCTAAAGCATTCATCATACAACTCATAAAATAAAATCATATGTAAACTAAATCACTCCCAAATCCTGGAAAGCATTTCTAAAAAGATGAGCTTTCAAATTCTTACAAAAGGATAAAAAACCCTGGATCAAACAAATCACATCCGGGAGAGAATTTCATAGCTGGGATCTAAGAACAGAAAAAATGCATTAACAGCTTGAAGCTTTAGTTATAGATTGGACTGAAGGAACCACTGATAATTGTTTAGACTGAGAACACAGTGAGCATGCAGATACATATGTCTCCAATATTGAGTTTCAGAATTCAAGTTATGAAGAGTCACAACCTAACTGGGTTTCAGAACACCCATAATGAGATAGAGATTTGCAAATCTCATTTTTTAAGAGAAGGAATTGAGACCTCTTCTCTATAGTTTCATTCTATTGACATGTTACATAGCATTAACTTATTATATATATATATATATATATATATCTATCTGGATACCTCTTTTAATGCCTCTGGCCTTATGCTGCAAGGCACCAGAGTCTGGACACCATATAAAAATGAAACAGTGAACACTTGACACACCAAATTTACTCTAACATGTGACCTTTCCAGAGCAAGGATTGTGGGCAATAGGGATTGAAAATGTCCAAGAAAAAAAGTGTCTAGCTCTGTTATTGTGATCAAGTCCCTCCTCCCCCAAACATAGCACCACTGCCACTAACACACTCAGCTTCTTGCAAAATACTGGTTATATTCTCAAATATAATGAGCAATGTTTTAATTTATCGTGGTAGCCTCTCCTACTTCCTGAGGCACACAGCCATTTCTCAGCCCCCACACCGATACCTGCGGGCTGCTGGGAACACAGAGGCATCCAGAGAGGAGAAGAGCGTGGGAGCACTGCTCCGCCTCTCCCCGATCCAACAGGAGACCTCTGCCTTTGAAAAATCAGCGATTCCTGAGGCACACAGCCATTCCTCAGCCCCCACACCGATACCGCGGGCTGCTGGGAACACAGAGGCATCCAGAGAGGAGAAGAGCGTGGGAGCACTGCTCCGCCTCTCCCCGATCCAACAGGAGACCTCTGCCTTTGAAAAATCAGTGATTCCTGAGGCACACAGCCATCCCCCGAGCCAGCAGGGAAATCTTTTCCAATTGTTAAGTATTATCATGAATTCATTCAACTGTAAAGTACAATTACTAGCTCTCAAAAAAAAATTCATTCAACTGTAAAGTATAATTACTAGCTCTCAAAAAAAAAAATATATATATAATAGGCAAAAGCAAACAAAAATTGTGCTAAATACTTGTTGACTCTTATAATCTGTTAAATGCTTGCTGTTTTTCTTAATATTTGATAACTGTTGTCGATTCTTAAATAATCTATTAAATGCCTATTATATCTAACAGTCTATGCTAATTTGAGCACTGAATCAATAGCTGGATTATCTTCACTCCCCTTCCACTAGATCAATTTCAGAATTTTTCCAAATTTAGAAACGCTCTACTAGTTTTCTTCTAATATCGTCTGTGCTGATACCTAGTACGTCATTATCTAGCCGCTCCTCTATCCTTAACCTCTCACACGCCCCAAATAGGCCCGTCTAGCCCATAGGTCCTCCAACTCTCATCATGAAGCCACCTTTTTGGCTCCTTCTTCTCCTACTCTGCTCATCTCTCAAAATCTCCCCATGCCTGACACCCTCTTCCCCCAACCTGCTCGACCCTGCAAATGCCCGCAGTACCTGCCCTGGCCTCAGAATCCCCCCGCTGATACGCCCCAAACACCACCCATCCTATAAAAACCCTCGTAAAGTCAACCACGCCTCCCTAAAACCTGTCCCCGCTTCCATTCTCTTTGACCCTGCCTCTGATTCTCTCATCCCAGTCCCGACACTTTATTGCAATGCCAGATCCGCTTCTAATAAGATTCAAATCTTGAAGGACCTACTCGAAGATTCGAGGATTCCTATTCATCACAAAATCTTGGATCACAAAAGATGACCAATTTACTCAAAACGAACTTTGCTCCCACGGCTACCAAGGCCTCTTCTCTCCCAGAACTAACCGAAAAGGAGGCGGCCTGGCTCTCCTTTTCAAATCATTCTTCGATGTCCAGCTCTTTGAAAAGGGCAGCCTCTCCTCATTAGAATACATGCTATCCTCAGTTAACGATGAGTACCACCCTCATCTACTGGGTATCCTGCTCCTATACCGCCCACCTACCCCTTGGAACAATTCCTCAGAACTCGTCTTTGAAACCATAACAAACACCTTCCTCAAATTTCAAAGATTACTGATCATCGGAGACATCAATCTCCACCTTGACGATGTCACCAGCAAGGACACATCCAAATTTAATAGCTTCCTCTCCTCTTTAGGCTTTCCCCCTCCCACTCTCTCCCCTATCCACGAGAAAGGCCACACACTAGACCTCATCAGTTTTCTGGATCTCACTACTCACAAAATCTCAACCACTGATATTCGCTGGGAAATCGTTCCCTGGTCCGATCACTTCCTAGGGGCTTTCTGTCTCCCAATCTTCATGTCACATTTTGGGCCCCCATCCTGCACCTCAACTTCTATCACCTTCCGCAAAAAAATCTCGAGCAATCTGTTCTGGACCAATTTTCTTGACAAATTCTCCCCCACCCCTAAACCTGCAGAACCAGAAACAAACTGGCAAAACTGGGTCACTCTCTCCGAGTCCACCTTCCTTTCCCTCGCCCCTCTCGCCACTAAAACCATCTCCTATTCCCACAAGGTCCCTTGGTAACCTCCCATACCTCAGAGAACTGAAACAGAAATGCCGACCTCTGGAACGAAAATGGAAAAAATCTAAATCCCCTACAGACAGACACTCCTGGAGGGTCAATATTAAATTCTACAATACTGTTCTAAAAAAGCAAGGAAAAGCTTCTACGGTGACAAAATCTCCAAATCCAACAACCAGACTAGCACATTATTTAACATCTGGTGTTCCTTAACCTCCAAAAATGCCTCCATCCTCCCCTCCTCCCCCTCAGCCGATTCTCTGGCAAAGTTCTTCAGCGACAAGATCTCCACCTTGAGGCGCTCCTTCCCTCCTGCAATCTCCTACAAATCTCTGATTCCAATCGACCTCAACCCTATCCTTACAGACTCCTACCCTATCCCAGCTGACAGATCCTGGTCTTCCTTCAAATTTGTTTCTGAATCCCTGGTCCATAATCTCTGCCTCAAATTGAAATCCTGCAATTGTACCTTGGATACATTCCCCGCCTACTTTACGAGAACATTCCCCCTCAGGCCATCTCATCTCTTACCATTCTCATAAACTCCGCCCTCCATTCGGGTCTATTCTCCCCAGAAATGGGCCATATCTCCTTAACCCCACTACTGAAAAAAACCTGATCTAGGCCCCTCTACACCTTCCAGCTACCGCCCAATAGCAAACATTCCTCTCCTTACCAAGATGCTAGAATCCATCATATCCACTCAACTATCTTCCTACCTTGAAAAATTCACCATTCTGCTACACTACCAATACGGCTTCCGTCCCAACTTCAGCACCGAATCCCTTCTGACCTCCTTAATCTCAAAAGTTCAACATCTCCATTCTCGCAACAAGTTCGCCGTCCTTCTTCAATTCGACCTCTCTGCAGCTTTTGATGTCGTCCATCATGATATCCTACTTTACCAACTCACTGAGATAGGCATTAATTCCACAGTCCTTGACTGGTTTTCAAAGTTCTTACGCTCCCGCTCCTATATAGTCAACATGAAGGGCACTTCTTCCTCCCCCTGGAACCCAATCTGTGGAGTCCCACAGGGCTCACCTCTCTCCCTTATCCTTTTCAACATTTATATGTCCTCCCTTAAACTCCTCCATCTCTCCCCCCTTGAAACACTTTACACTTACACAGATGACATCTTTGTCCTCCTTGAGATCGACCGGAACCTCACCAACCTCTCTGCGAACATATCCTCATGTATATCGAACCTTCAATCCTGGGCCCACACTGTGCAGATGAAACTGAACGAATCCAAAACAAAACTTCTCTGGCTCGGCCCAAAATTGGACCAACTGCCCACCGCCATCCCTATGTCCTCTGGCCCCACTCTGCATCTTGAATACTCAAGTAAAATTCTGGGAGTCATCATTGACTCTACACTTTCCTTCAATGATCACCTCAACTCCCTAATAAAAAAAATGTTTCTTCAGCCTTCACATGCTGAGGAAAGTGAGAACCTGTTTCCATCAAAAACACTTTGCCATCCTTGTCCAATCCACCATCCTTTCCAGACTGGAGTATTACAACTCTATCTACCTAAGCCTAACAAAGAAAAACCTTCAAAGACTCCAGCGGATTCAGAATGACGCTGCTAAGCTTATCTTCGCAAAAAGCAAATTTGATCACGTCTCATCACTTTTGTCCAAGCTCCACTGGCTTCCGATAATCTCCAGAGTCCACTTCAAATGTGCCTGTCTTACTTTCAAGATCCTACACGGCATCCTTCCCCCCTTTATTCCTCTTTCTTGGAATTCCTCTAACCCCAATTCTACCAGATCCACCCAAAAACTGAAACTCTCTTTTCCCTCCCTTTTAGAATCACTGAGCTCTGGAGCAACCTTACCTTCCCTCTTAGGAATCTGAGCTCCCTCCAACTCTTCCGTAAACATATGAAAACCTGGTCATTCTCAAAAATGTAACTCTTCCTCCCTCTCTGATTATTCTAGTCCTCTAAATTTCCTCTTCATCCTTCCCTCCTCTGGAGTTCCTTTCTACCCTAACTTCTGTTAACCGTGTCGAGCTTTGCGAATGTAGATATGATGCGGTATTCAAACCTAAGGTTTAGTTTAGTTTAGTTCACTTCACTATACTACTTACAATATATCCAGAAATGTATGGCATGGTCTACTCTGCTTTCTCTTCTCCTCCTCCCAACATACACCCCCTAACATGGAGCAGTACAAATAGTAGTGTGCATTTATATGGCATGATTCATCCAAAAGGGTTCCAATATATTAAACACACATAGCCATTTCTAGAGCAGGTTTAGCCAGCAATTTTTAAGTCTAATTCAGGGGTGCCCATACTTTTTTGGCTTGTGAGCTACTTTTAAAATGACCAAGTCAAAATGATCTACCAACAATAAAATAAAATAAAAAACCAACACAAAGCACACTGTACGCAGAGAAAATGTTAATTATCATTTGTATTCGGGGTTTTTTTTTTCAGAGGTCAAGGCAGATGACACTAAAATATGCAATGTCACCTCAGTAATAACTATACAAAAATAGACAAATATACCCCCTCCCCTTTTACTAAACCGCGACATGGTTTTCAGCGCAGGGAGCTCCTTACACGCACAGGCTCCCTGCATTCAAAACCACCATCGCGTTCCAGTAAAAGAGGGTCATAGTGCGAAATATAGACAACAGATATAAATTCTCAAAACGTTCACTAAATTGAAAATAAAATAATTTATCCCAGGACAAGCAGACAGGTATTCTCACTAATGGGTGACGTGATCCAACGGAGTTCCGATGCGGATGCCTCACAAGCAGACTTGCTTGAAGAAACTCGAAGATTCGGAGTCGCTCGCACCGCGCATGCGCGAGTGCCTTCCCGCCCAGCACAGGGCGCGTTTCCTCAGTTCTTACTTTTCTGCGGAGCCGAGAAGTCAGTCTTCGACTCTCTGCGTGAAGTTTTTTCACTTGTGCCTTCTTTAAGTCCGCAGTTTTGGGTTCTTTTTCTCGGAATCGCTGATTTTCGTCATACTTTTCTTGTTTAAAAAAAAAAAAAAAAATTTCCGTCCGTTCGACTGGGAGGCCACGTGACAGCAGCCCCGCGGCTTCGATCTTGCGGCGGAGCTTTTTCGGCCTATGTCCCGGACCTGCGACCGGTTTTATAAAGTGTTCCAAGTGCCAGTGCGCGATTTCCCTGATGGACCCTCATCGATGCTGTCTTCGGTGTCTCGGGCCTCAACATCTTCCGAAATCGTGCCGGCCTTGTTCAACACTTACAGCCCATGCTTTCAAGCGTCGTTGCATCTTGTGGGAGCAGCTTTACAGCATGGAGTCTTCGATGGAGCTTTCGTCATCGAAGGGTGCTTCACCATCGGCCTCACCCGAGGCTGTCCAGGCTTCCACATCTTCTGCTCCGAGCCTCATCAAACCTGCCTCGTTTGTACCGGCTCTGTCTTCGATGCAGGCTGCGGTGCCTTTCTCTGTCTCTTCAGGTCAGATAGTGCAGCAGCCCATTCCCCCAGTAGTGCTTAAGGTGCCCAAGGCTTCTAAGTCCAAGCACTCTCACACTGCCTCAAGGGAGCACGAAGCCCGTGCAGGTGGTCCCGTTGGAGGTGCGGATCCATCCTTGCCGGCTTCGTTCTAGACCTTATTGGAGAAGCAATTCATTCAGCTCTTTACCACTATGGGGCCAAAGCTTCTCTTTCAAATCCAGCCTGGGCATGCGGAGGTCTCCCGCGAGGTCGAGCCGCCTCCTGTGCCTCAGTCGTATGCACACTCTCTGCAGGGAACAGAGTCTCTGAGTGTCTGGTCTGGCATCGATGCATGCATCACAAGGAGCAGAGTCTTTGCCCATGCTTCCATTGGAACCGATACACTCGATGCAAGGAGCAGAGTCTTTGCGAGTGCCTCCATTGGAACCTATCCACTCGATGCAAGGAGTGGAATCTTTGCGAGTGCCTCGAGGTTCTTCTGCTCAACCACTCCTGCTTCGATCCATGGCCTCCAGCCCTATCCACTCTCTGGGGGCTTCGGCGAAGACCCATTTGCCTCGATTGTCGAGGCCCGCTTCGAGGCACAGCTCGCATCATCGATCGAGACATTCTTCGAAGCACTCATCCAGGCATGCTTCGCCTCATCGGAAGCAGCCTTTTATGCTGTATTCTCCACCGTCCACTTCTACTCTTCCACTTCCAGAGCTCGAGGACACGGTGAGGTCTTTTTCTCCATCTAGATCCCCGTCTTCATTGGACCACCCTGCCTCGACTTCCTCGAGTCCCTCTCGAGGCCAGGCATTGGCAGATCAGCTGTCTTTCTTCTTTTTTACACCAGATGGCAGCTGATTTGGACATTCAACTGGATACTGGATCCAAATTTTCCAAGGAGTATCTCGAGACTATGCATCTCCCTCAACCTTCTGCTGAATCCCTCAAGCTTCCTCTGCATAAGCTGCTGAATCAAACCTTTGTCCGCTGTCTGGAAACTCCCTATTCCATTCCAGCTGTCCCAGGGAAATTGGATTCCAGATACCGCACTGTCCATCACAAGGGATTTGACAGTGCTCAATTGTCCCATCAATCCCGTCTGGTGGAATCTTCGTTGAAGCGTTCTCACCCTTCGCAAGTCTATGCCACTGTTCCACCGGGCAGAAAGGGCAAAACCATGGACAGATTTGGTTGTCGGATATACCAGAACTCCATGATGACCTCCAGTCCTCAACTACAATTTCCATTTCATTACCTATTTCGAGTTTTTTCTGTCCATCCTTCCAAAGTTCATGCCCTATTTGGATTCTCGGGCACATTTTGAGTACCAGGAAGTCCTGGCATCATTGTCACAACTTCGACTGCAATGCCTTCAGTCCTCTTATGATGCCTTTGAGCTGTCTGCTCGGGCTACTGCTTGCTCGGTATCCATGCGACGCCTGGCGTGGCTCAGGACCATCGACATGGACCCCAATCTGCAGGACCGGCTGGCTAATGTCCCTTGTGTGGGCTTTGACCTCTTTGATGAGTCCATTGAGGCAGCTACCAAGAAGCTATCGGACCACGAGAAGTCTTTCCAATCTATTCTCCGTCCTAAGCCTAAGCCAGCTCCTCGTCCTTCATGCCCGCCTCTGATTTATCAACGGCGTTTTCCACCGAAACTGGCTCCTGCCTTTCATCAGCCTGTTAAGAAGCCACATTCTCAGCAGAAGCAGAAGCCTCAGCTACCTGCTGTTCCCAAGGCTGCTGTTCCCACCTGCTGTTCTCCTAAGGAGCGTAACCTCAGTCGTTCTGCCTTTTTCCATTTTTCCCCCTATCGGAGGTCGTCTCCATCATTTTTACCACCAATGGATGACTATTACCACCGACCTCTGGGTCCTTTCCATCGTCAGGGAGGGATACTCTCTTCAGTTCCATCAAGTTCCTCCGGAACATCCTCCAAGAGAGTATCCTTCCAACTCGGCCCAGACCACCCTTCATCTTCAGGAAGCTCAAGCTTTGCTTCAGCTTCGAGCTATCGAGCCAGTTCCTTTGGCTCAACAGAACAAGGGTTTTTACTCCCGATATTTCCTTGTTCCAAAGAAGACTGGCAATCTGCATCCTATTTTGGATCTCAAGGTGCTCAACAAATTTCTAGTCGGAGAAAAGTTTCGCATGTTGACCCTAGCATCCCTGTATCCCCTCCTCGAGCAAAATGACTGGTTATGCTCTCTGGATCTCAAGGAGGCCTACACTCATATTATCCCAGGACAAGCAGGCAGCATATTCTTAACACATGGGTGACGTCACCGACGGAGCCCTCGGTACGGACCTTTTTAACTAGAAGTTTCTAGTTGGCCGCACCGCGCGTGCGCGGGTGCCTTCCCGCCCGACGGAGGAGTGCGTGGTCCCCAGTTTCTTCGTTTCCGCGGAGCGAAGAAGACGCGTGTGTTTTTTCAACGGCCGTTGAAACCACTTTTTTGCCTTCCCGCTCGCGCTTTTTTCCTTAATTTTTCTTTCTTTACCTTCGGGTTTATTTTTTCTTTGATTTGCAAAAAAAAAAAAAAAAAAAACTTTGCTTTTTCCCTTTTTCTTTCGTTTTGCCCCGGCGGGGCCTGTTGCCAGTATACAGGCCTCGGGCTTCGATTTTGCGGAGGCTATCTTCCCCTTCATGCCCCCGCAGGTCGGTTTTAAGAAGTGCCAGCGGTGTGCACGCCCGATCTCCTTAACTGACCCACACAATTGGTGTTTGCAGTGTCTGGGTCCGGAGCATCGGGCGGATTCCTGCACCCGCTGTGCCACTCTTAAAAAGAGAACTCTCAAAAACCGAAGAATCCAACAAACTCTTCTCTTCGGTACCGAGTCGGCGATGGACTCCTCACCTTCAACGGCGGTACCTCAAAAATCGGCACCGTCGACCTCGACACCGACCGACCCCGCATCGGCGCCGCTGGCGCCAGGTAAGCCGGCTAAGAAGCCTTCCTCTTCCCTCGAGCGCCCTCCAGCTACGGTGGCGACACCGTCCTTACCGGCATCGCACCGGTCCCGCAAACGCTCCGCCCCGATCTCGGTGAGTGCCTCGTCATCGGCCTCCTCATCGCCGGGGCGTGGAGCGGCATCTAAGGAACCGAAGAAAAAGAAAGCGGTTCCGATGCCACCCCTCGATGACCGTATCTCGGCCATCTTAAAGGCTCAACTCCAGGAGCAGTTGAAGAAACAACTTGAACAACTGTTGCCCACTATCCTGGCACCGCTCCTTCCGGTACCAGACCGGCCCGAGCCCCGTACCGAGCCCCCGGTGTCCACCCCTTCGGTACCGGTGAACACCTCCATGCCGATCCTCTCGGCCCAACAACTTCATAGCGATCCAGTGGTTCATTCTCAGGCCACATTGGATCCTCCTCGGCACCAGGCGGTACGGCACTCTTCTCGGGACCGAGATAGACGCCGGTCTTCCTCCCCTGGTACCGTTTCGGTGCGCTCTGGAAAGTCTTTGTCCAAGACTCGCCATACCGCGCCCTCCACCCCGGTGTCTCGACATGCACCAGAGGTCAGGGACCCTGACTTATGGGAGGACACTCCTCTCGGTACCGAGGAGGATCCCTCCTCATCTGATGAGGAACCATCGGCACCCGATGCCACCTCCAAACCAGAGCAGTCCTCTTTTTCTAAATTTCTGAGAGAAATGTCTGCTGCCCTGTCACTTCCTCTAGAATCTGACTCAAAAAAGTCTCAAGCCTTTCTAGAGGCCTTAGACTTTGAACAACCTCCTAAGGAGTTCCTCAAGCTTCCCGTGCATGACATCCTACGGGAAACGTTCTATAAAAACTTGGAAAATCCCCTCACGGTACCGGGAGCCCCCCGTAAACTGGACAACCTTTACCGTGTCATTCCTATTCCTGGATTCGACAAATCTCAATTGCCCCATGAGTCCCTTCTGGTGGAATCCACCTTAAAAAAGACTCAGGGCTCCAGTGTCTATGCCTCTACCCCTCCTGGCAGAGAAGGTAAGACCATGGACAAGTTTGGCAAGAGGCTTTACCAGAATGCCATGCTTGCCAACAGGGCAAACAACTATTCCTTCCATTTTTCTTTCTATCTGAAACATTTGGTCCAACAACTGTCTGCCCTCCAGAAGTACCTTCCTGAGCGCAAGGTCCCGTTATTCCAACAACACATCTCTGGTCTTCTCCAGATGCGAAAGTATATGGTCCGCTCAATCTACGACTCCTTCGAGCTCACCTCTCGGGCCTCTGCCATGGCCGTAGCCATGCGTCGATTAGCCTGGCTCAGAGTCTCCGACCTGGACATCAACCACCAGGATCGTTTGGCCAACGCCCCCTGTCTCGGGGATGAACTCTTTGGAGAGTCACTGGATTCCACCACCCAGAAACTCTCGGCCCATGAGACCAGGTGGGACACCCTAATCAAGCCGAAAAAGAAGGCTCCGCCTGCTCGACCCTATCGGCCTCAATCATCTTACCAGCGGAGGTTCTCAGCCAGGCCACTCAATCCGCCTCCTCAACAATCTCGGCGACCCCGCCAACAGCAGCACCATGCCCAGGCTCGATCTCAGGCCACTCAACCCTCTAAGCCTTCTCAGCCTGCTAAACAATCTCAGCCCTTTTGACTCTTCTCTCCAGGGCATAGCCAGTCATCCACCCTCGTTGCCTCTTCCACAGCCTATAGGGGGTCGTCTCACCATTTTCTCAAGCCGTTGGGAAGTCATCACGTCAGACCAGTGGGTCCTCAACATCATCCGCCACGGCTACTCTCTCAACTTCCAGACTCTTCCACCGGACAACCTTCCCGTAGAGTCTGCTTCTCACTCCTCTCAAACCCCCCTCCTCCTGAGGGAGGTTCAATCCCTCCTCCTTCTCAATGCCATCGAAGAAGTACCTCCAGATCAAAGGGGTCAGGGATTCTACTCCCGCTACTTCCTTGTACCCAAAAAGACGGGAGACCTCCGTCCCATTCTCGATCTCAGGGACCTCAACAAGTGTCTAGTCAAGGAAAAGTTCAGGATGCTCTCCCTTGCCACACTTTACCCTCTTCTTTCTCAACACGACTGGCTATGTTCCCTGGACCTCAAAGAGGCCTACACTCACATCTCCATCCATCAGAACTCTCGCCGCTACCTGCGGTTCCAGGTACTATACCACCACTACCAGTACAAAGTACTACCATTTGGCCTCGCTTCCTCCCCCAGAGTCTTCACCAAATGCCTGATAGTGGTGGCGGCCTTCCTCAGGTCTCACAACCTCCAGGTGTTCCCCTACTTGGACGATTGGTTGGTGAAAGCACCTTCATCTCAACTCGTGCTACAAGCTACTCATCACACCATCTCTCTCCTCCACCTCCTGGGGTTCGAGATCAACTACCCCAAGTCGCATCTGCTTCCCACCCAGCGACTTCAATTCATAGGAGCAGTTCTGGACACCACGCTGATGAGGGCCTTTCTCCCCTCAGATCGCAAGCAGACCCTGCTCCATCTCTGCCGTCAGGTACTCATGCATCCCTCCATTCCTGCCCGACAGATGATGGTCCTCCTGGGTCACATGGCCTCGACAGTGCATGTCCTTCCTCTGGCGCGACTCCACCTCAGGACACCTCAATGGACTCTCGCCAACCAATGGTCACAGACTACAGATCTTCTTTCTCATCCCATCTCTGTGACATCATCTCTTCAGCAATCTCTCCAATGGTGGTTGAACTCCTCAAATCTTTCCAGGGGTCTACTCTTTCATCTGCCCCCTCACTCTATGATCATCACCACCGATGCGTCCCCCTACGCATGGGGAGCTCACCTAGGCGACCTACGCACCCAGGGACTTTGGACCCCACAGGAGCGTCGTCATCACATAAATTTCCTGGAACTCAGAGCCATGTTCTACGCCCTCAAGGCTTTCCAACATCTTCTCTGCCCTCAAGTCCTCCTCCTGTGCACAGACAATCAAGTCGCCATGTACTACATAAACAAGCAGGGCGGCACCGGATCTCGCCCCCTTTGTTTGGAGGCTCTGCGCATCTGGACCTGGGCCACGGACCGCAATCTCTTTCTCAGGGCGGTCTATATCCAGGGCGAACAGAACTCTCTGGCCGACAATCTCAGCCGCATCCTTCAACCTCACGAGTGGACGTTGGACCCTCCGACTCTGCTCTCCATCTTTGCTCGATGGGGCACTCCGCAGGTGGACCTCTTTGCAGCACCTCACAACCATCAGCTGCCCCAATTCTGTTCCAGACTCTTCTCTCCTCACCGTCTGGCTCCGGATGCATTCCTGCTCGACTGGAGGGATCGGTTCCTCTATGCCTTCCCTCCACTTCCTCTGATGTTGCGGACCTTGTCCAAACTCCGCAAGGACAACGCCACCATGATTCTCATCGCCCCTCGGTGGCCTCGTCAACACTGGTTCTCCCTCCTGCTTCAACTCAGCTCCAGGGAGCCCATTCCTCTTCCTGTGTTTCCTACTCTGCTTACACAGCAGCATCAGTCTCTACTGCATCCCAATCTGTCTTCCCTCCACCTGACAGCTTGGTTTCTCTCGGGCTGACCTCTCCGGAGAATCTATCTCAACCGGTCCGCCTCATTTTGGACGCCTCCAGGAAACCGGCCACTCTCCAATGTTACCATCAGAAGTGGACCAGATTCTCCTCGTGGTGTCTCCGGCATCATCAAGAACCCACCTCTTTGGCGGTGGAACCTGTCTTGGAATATTTGCTCTCGCTGTCCAACGCTGGCCTCAAAACCACCTCCATCAGAGTCCACCTCAGTGCCATCACTGCGTTTCACGAGCCTATTCTCGGAAAACCCCTCACGGCTCATCCTCTGGTTTCCAGATTTATGAGAGGGCTCTGCAACATCAAACCGCCTCTCAAGCCTCCTCCTGTCGTCTGGGACCTGAATGTGGTTCTCTCAGCTCTCATGAAACCTCCGTTTGAGCCTCTTGCCACAACTTCACTCAAACTTCTTACCTGGAAGGTGCTTTTCCTAATTGCCATCACCTCTGCCAGGAGGGTTAGCGAACTGCATGCACTGGTTGCCGACCCACCTTTCACTGTTTTCCACCATGACAAGGTTGTTCTGCGTACCCACCCTAAATTCCTTCCCAAGGTGGTCTCAGCTTTTCACCTCAACCAGTCCATTGTGCTACCCGTCTTCTTCCCTAAGCCTCACTCGCATCCTGGGGAACAGGCGTTGCACACGCTGGATTGTAAGCGTGCCCTTGCTTACTATCTTGATCGTACCAGAGCTCACCGAACAGCCCCTCAGCTCTTTTTGTCTTTCGACCCCAACCGTTTGGGTCATCCTGTCTCCAAACGGACACTTTCCAATTGGCTTGCTGCCTGTATTGCTTTCTGCTACGCTCGGGCCGGTCTCTCACTGGAAGGAACTGTCACGGCCCACAGAGTCCGAGCTATGGCTGCTTCTGTAGCTTTCCTCCGCTCCACGCCCATCGAGGAAATCTGCAAGGCGGCCACTTGGTCCTCAGTTCACACGTTCACTACTCACTACTGTCTGGATGCGTTCTCCAGACGGGATGGACACTTCGGCCAATCTGTGTTACAAAATTTATTTTCCTAATGGCCAACCATCCCACCTCCCTCTTTGTTAGCTTGGAGGTCACCCATGTGTTAAGAATATGCTGCCTGCTTGTCCTGGGATAAAGCACAGTTACTTACCGTAACAGGTGTTATCCAGGGACAGCAGGCAGATATTCTTACGTCCCACCCACCTCCCCGGGTTGGCTTCTTAGCTGGCTTATCCTAACTGGGGACCACGCACTCCTCCGTCGGGCGGGAAGGCACCCGCGCACGCGCGGTGCGGCCAACTAGAAACTTCTAGTTAAAAAGGTCCGTACCGAGGGCTCCGTCGGTGACGTCACCCATGTGTTAAGAATATCTGCCTGCTGTCCCTGGATAACACCTGTTACGGTAAGTAACTGTGCTTTCTCATCCATCCCGCCTCCCGTCCATACCTCAGATTTCGGGTGGGAATCTTCATTTTCAGTACAGAGTGCTTCCTTTCGGCCTGGCCTCGTCGCCCAGAGTATTCACCAAGTGTCTGGTGGTGGTGGCCGCTGCGCTCAGGAACCATGGTCTTCAGGTGTTTCCCCACCTGGACGACTGGCTCATCAAGGATTCCACATCTCAGGGAGTCCTGGCGACCCAGCGGACTATCTGGTTCCTAGAATCTGGACTTCGAGATCAACTTCCCGAAGTCCCATCACCAAACTTCTCAGACTCTCCCCTTCATTGGAGCTGTTCTGGATACTATCCAACTCAGAGCGTTCCTTCCTCAGGAACGTCTGGAAGCTCTTCTTTATCTTTGTCACTCGATATCCTCTCGCCCGTCCATCTCGGCGAGACACATGATGGTTCTTCTGGGCCACATGGCCTCTACAGCACACGTGACTCCTTTTGCCAGACTTCACCTCAGAATTCCTCAGTGGACCCTGGCATCTCAATGGACGCAGGTTTCCGACCCTCTGACTCAACACATCCAGGTCACACCTGCACCGACAGTCTCTTCGCTGGTGGATGCTCTTTTCCAATCTATCCAGAGGCTTACTTTTTCACACGCCTCCGCATCAGAAGGTTCTCACGACTGATTCTTCAACTTACGCTTGGGGGACTCATCTGGATGGTCTCCGTACTCAAGGCTATTGGACCAGTAAGGATAGTCAGTGTCACATCAATCTACTGGAACTCAGGGCGATCTTCAATGCTTTCAATGCTTTTCAGCATCTGCTACACGACCGTGTAGTCCTCATTCGCACGGACAATCAAGTCGCAATGTATTATGTCAACAAACAGGGAGGCATGGGATCTGCCTCCCTCTGTCAGGAAGCTCTGAAAGTTTGGGATTGGGCAATTCGCCACAACACCTTCTTCAAAGCTGTCTACATTCAGGGGGCGGACAATGCCTTAGCAGACAACTTGAGTCGTCTCCAACAGCCTCACGAATGGACTCTCCATTCCACGCCCCTTCATCACATCTTCTCTCAGTGGGGAACGCCTCAGATAGATCTCTTTGCAGCCCCCCACAACTTCAAGGTGCCTCAGTTCTGCTTCAGGATCTACACTCCTCATCGCCTCGAGGCAGACGCTTTTCTTCTGGATTGGACAAATCTTTTTCTATATGCATTTTTTTCCGTTTCCTCTAATTCAAAAGACGCTGGTTAAGCTGAAGTCCGACCACGCCACCATGATTCTGGTTGCTCCTCAGTGGCCCAGACAACTCTTGTACTCCCTTCTACTTCAACTCAGCAGCAGGGAGCCATACCTTCTACCAGTTTTTCCCTCTCTGCTTACACAGCATCAGGGATCTCTGCTTCATCCCAACCTGCAGTCTCTACACCTGACAGCTTGGTTCCTTTCAACATAACTCCTCTACAGTTTTCCCAATCTGTGAGGGATGTTTTGGAAGCTTCCCGGAAGCCTACTACTATGGACTAGATTCTCTACTTGGTGTTTTTCTCATTATAAGGAGCCTCAACTTTCCTCCTTATCTTCAGTTTTGGACTATCTGTTGCACCTTTCTCAGTCTGGTCTCAAGTCTACTTCGATCTGAGTCCATCTTAGTGCAATTGCTGCTTTCCATCAGCCTATTGACGGGAAACCTCTCTCTGCTCATCCTGTGGTTTCCAGATTCATGAAAGGACTTTTCAATGTCAATCCTCCTCTCAAACCGCCTCCAGTGGTTTGGGACCTCAATATTGTTCTTGTTCAGCTGATGAAATCCCCATTTGAGCAAATGGGCAAGGCTCATCTGAAGTATCTCACTTGGAAAGTGGTGTTTCTCATTGGTCTCACTTCTGCTTGGCGAGTCAGTGAGCTTCAAGCGTTGGTTGCGGATCCACCTTTCATCGTGTTCCATCATGACAAGGTGGTTCTTTGCACTCATCCAAAATTCCTTCCTAAAGTAGTCTCGGAGTTTCATCTCAACCAATCTATTGTACTTCCAGTATTTTTTCATGGCCTCATTCTCATCCTGGAGAATCTGCTCTTCATACTCTGGACTGTAAGCGTGCTTTGGCATTGTACTTGGAACACACCAAACCGCACAGAACTGCTCCTCAACTTTTTGTCTCCTTTGATCTGAACAAGTTGGAACGTCCTATCTCTAAGCGTACCATCTCCAATGGGATGGCGGCTTGTATCTCTTTCTGCTATGCCCAGACTGGTTTTCCTCTTCACAGTAAAGTCACAGCACATAAGGTCAGAGCAATGGCAGCTTCTGTGGCTTTCCTCAGATCAATACCTATTGAGGAAATTTGTAAAGCTTCTACTTGGTCCTCGGTTCATACCTTCACTTCTCATTATTGTCTGGATACTTTCTCCAGACGGTATGTACAGTTTGGCCAAACAGTATTGCAAAATTTATTCTCTTAAGTTGCCAACTCTCCCACCATCCCACTTTGGTTAGCTTGGAGGTCACCCATTAGTGAGAATACCTGCCTGTTTGTCCTGGGATAAAGCACAGTTACTCACCGTAACAGGTGTTATCCAGGGACAGCAGGCAGCTATTCTCAAGACCCACCCGCCTCCCTGGGTTGGCTTCTCTGCTAGCTATCTGAACTGAGGAGACGCGCCCTGTGCTGGGCGGAAAGGCACTCGCGCATGCGCGGTGCGGGCGACTCGAAACTTCGAGTTTCTTCAAGCAAGTCTGCTTGTGAGGCGTCCGCATCGGGGCTCCATTGGATCACGTCACCCATTAGTGAGAATAGCTGCCTGCTGTCCCTGGATAACACCTGTTAAGGTAAGTAACTGCTTTTTCCTACCTTTGTTGTCTGGTGATTTCATGAGTCTCTGGTTGCACTTCCTTCTTCTGTAAATCCAATATTTCTTTCTGCCTTTTTTCTTTCTGCCTCCTCCCCTATTCTTTCTGTCTTTATTTCTCTCTCCCCCTGCCCTCCTCTTTATTTCTGTCTTTCTCTCTCCCCCTGCTTGCTCGTCTTTCTCTCTCCTCCTGCCTGCCTGCCTGTCTTTCTTTCTCTCTCCCCCTGCTTTCCTGTCTTTCTTTCCTTCTCTCTTCGCCTGCCTGCCCTTCTTTCTCTCTCCCCCTTCTTGTTTTTATTTCTTTCTCTCTCCCCCCTGCATGCCTGTCTTTCTTTCTCTCTCCCCTCTCCCCTTGTCATCCTATCTTTCTTTCTCTCTCCCCCTGCCTGTCTGCCTGACTTTCTTTCTTTCTCTCTCCCCCTGCCTGCCTGCCTATCTTTCTTTCTTTCTCTCTCCCCCTGCCTGCCTGCCTGTCTTTCTCTCCCCTCCTGCCCCCACCAAGCCATTGTGCCAATTCTTTCTCTCTCCCTGTGACAACCCTCTCCAAGCCACCACGCCGATTTATCCCTGCCTCCCCGAGCCAGGCCCGGTGCGCACAAGCACAAGCGCCGGACTCATCTCAGTGCTATTACAGCTTTTCACATGCCAGTTGAAGGAAAGCCTCTTGCTGCTCATCCTATGGTCTCCAGGTTCATGAAGGGACTTTTCAGTGTGAAACCTCTCAAACCTCCTCCTGTAGTCTGGGACCTTAATGTAGTTCTTTCCAGGTTGATGAAGCCACCATTTGAACCAATGGCCATGACTCTTCTCAAGTTTCTTACCTGGAAAGTTGTTTTTCTTATCTCGCTCACTTCTGCCAGGAGGGTCAGTGAGTTACAATTGTTGAAGGCAGATCCACTCTTCACAGCCTTTCACCATGATAAAGTGATTCTATGCACACACCCCCAAGTTTCTTCCGAAAGTTGTGATGGAGTTTCATCTCAATCAGTTGATTGTTCTCCCAGTTTTTTCCCCTAAGCCTCATTCTCCTGCAGGAGAAACGGCTCTGTACATTTTGGACTGTAAATGTGCTTTGGCCTATTACATCGACAGGACAAAGCCACATAGGTCATCTCCCCAACTGTTCATCTCATTTGATCCTAACAAATTGGGGCATCCTGTTTCCAAGAGAATGATTTCCAACTAGCTAGCGGCCTGTATCTTGTTCTGTTATGCTCAGACTGGACTGCACCTGGAGAGTCGTGTCAAAGCTCACAAAGTCCAAGCTATAGCTTTCCTTAGATCTACTCCTATTGAGGAAATCTGTAAAGTTGCCATCTGGTCCTTAGTTCATACATTCACCTTGCATTGTTGTCTGGAGACTTTTTCCAGACGGGATGTGCACTTCGGCCAGTCTGTATTAAAAAATTTATTATCTTAAAATTAACACTCCCTCCATCCCATTCTAGTTAGCTTGGAGGTCACCCATGTGTGAGAATATGCTGCCTGCTTGTCCTGGGATAAAGCACAGTTACCAGGTGTTAGCCAGGGACAACAGGCAGATAGTCTCACAATCCACCCACCTCCCCTGGTTGGCTTCTTAGCTGGCTTATCTTAACTGAGGGACCGCGCGCCTATGTCATTCGGAAAGGCACTCGTGCATGCGCGGTGCGGGCTATCATGAACTTTCCAAAGACTTAAAGTGGTGATATACTTTTGAAGTGGTCTGAATTAGTGCTGCCCGATTCAGGAAAAAAAATTTCGATTCGATTCAGCCTATTGAATCGATTTTTTGATTCAATTCGATTTTCCTGCCCAATTGGGTGTTTTTTTCAAACATCCTGGTGGGTTTATTTTATAGCCTCTTCACCCCCTTTGCCTTCTCCTAACCATATTGGCGCCATGGTGTAAACAAAATAAACAAACAAAAAAGACTTTTCCTCTCTCTGTTAAATCCTAGCTCACTTTTGCGGTCTATCACCAGCTCTGGCAGGATACACGTTTCAAATCTGAAATATTGTAATCACAAAACAGAAAATAAAATTAGTTTTTCTACCTTTTGTTGTCTGGTCAATATTCAAATCTTGTTGGTCCCAGGCTCTGGTTGTCTTACTTGCCAGGGTCTCCTTCTTTCTTCTTTCTCCATGCTAACCATCCATCTGCCATCTCTGTCCTCCCCTTCCGTTTCCCTTCCCTCTCCTGGAGGTCTGGCATCTTAACTTGTTTTGTCTCCATCAACAGATATACCTTTTCTCAACTATGCTTTCATCCAGCAACTTGCCCTCCTTCCCCACCACCCCAGGGTCCACCATCTCTCCCTTTCTGTTCCTTTCATCCCTAAATTCCATTGTCCACCATCTCTCTTCCTCTCCTCTGTTTTTAGACCCATTATTTTTCCCCCCAAAGTCCGGCATATGCACGTCTCTTTGAACCCCCTTCCCTCCCTCCCTCCGTGTACTTCTACACCAGGCCCCCTGAAGGCCTGCATGTTCCCTCTGAAGGCCTACACCCCACCCTTGAAGGCCAGCCTGTTCCCCCTGAAGGCCTGTATCCCCCCTGAAGGCCTGCATGTCCCTTCTAAAGGCCTGTACCCCACCCCGGAAGGCTGCACCCCCCCCCCTGAAGGCATGTACCACTCCCCTGGAAGGCCTGCCTGTCCCTTCCCTGGAAGGCTGCACCCCCCCCCCCCGAAGGCATGTACCACCCCCTCGTAAGGCCTCCACCCCCCCCTGAAGGCCTGGCTGTCCTTTCTGAAGACCTTGTACCCCGCTGGAAGGCTTCACCCTCCTGGAAGGCCTGCACCCCCCGAAGGCATGTACCACCCCCCTGGAAGGCCTGCACTCCCCCCCCACGAAGGACTACATCCCCCCGGAAGGCCTGCGCGTTCAATTCACCTAAATTCAGCAGCCTGCATAAGATCACTGACTCCAGCGATCTTTGCAAGCTGCCATATGTCATACGAGTTGTCTTCTCTCTGCCGTGGTCCCGCCCCTTCTCTGATGTCAGAGAAGGGGCGGGACCGTGGCAGAGAGAAGACAACTTGGACGACGTATGTCAGCTTACAAAGATCGCTAGAGCCAGCGATCTTCTGCAGGGCAGGCTGCTGAATTTAGGTAAATTGCTGCGGGGAAGCCGGCACTAACGGGGAAGCCACTTCCCGACTGACCCTCCCCCCTCGCCCTCTAAAGCAGGAGCGGCAGGCCAGCAAGAAGCAGCGCTGCTGCTCCTAATTTAGGGGGGAGGGTCAGTCAATGAATCGGGAGGCTGATTTACCCGAAGTGAATCGGTGAATCGATTCGAATCGTGAATCGGACAGCACTAGTGTGAACCGTGGCTCCGTTGGTGACGTCACCTATGTGTGAGAATATCTGTCTGCTGTCCCTGGATAACACCTGTTACAGTAAGTAACTGCTAAGTGGTATACAAAAAGTAACAGCCATGTCCCTTGCTAATATGAATTTTTCTGTGGTGACACCTGAGAAGTAGCACTTTTCTGCTTAGGCTTACTACCAAAGGTATACATGTTCTGGGATAGGATCAGCTAGAGCTGGGAGGCTGTTGACCCCAGGGATCACTCACTCATGCCACTTCGTTAAATAGTCAAAGACAAAAGTTATTGATAAAGATGCAGAGAATAAAATGCTGTCAGTTATTTTCTACATATACCATTGTACATTGTTCCTTTCCTTGACTTTCTGCCCTGAAGAACACCTTAAAACAGGGGTTCTCTCAACCCAATCCTTGAGACTCACCTATCTAGTCAGGTTTTCAGGATAGCCACATGAGTATACATGAGATAAATCTGCATGCACTTTCTCCATTGTATACAGATTTATCTCATTCATATTCATTGTGGATATTCTGAAAACCTGAATTGCTAGGTGTGTCCTGATTGAGAACCCATTCCTTTAAACAATAGAGGCCCTGAGAGTGCTCAAATATTGAAATTGCTACTCTGTTACTACCGTAGTAATCCATAATCTAACATTCAAAATAGCCCAGTATCAAGGATTGAAGGGTGCTCGATATAAGGCCAATTTTTTAAATAAAGAGCTGCATATATGATTATCTTCACCACCGTTTGGGATTATCCTATGTTTTTTCAACAGTGATGACATGATTAGAAATCCATATGTGTATGGGCCACATTTATTTATTTTTTATAGTGGACTCAAAAATCAGTAATCCATATGTAATTGTAGGCCATATGAATATTTTAGCCTGATGTAGAATAATTTGTACTTGTTGAAATGCACAAATTCATCTGAAATTATGACTTCATATCCACCAAATCGTTCTGTAGTGCTTACTTTTATGGCATTTAATATTTTACCTCATAAGAACATAAGAATTGCCATTGCTGGGTCAGACTAGTGGTTCATCATGCCCAGCAGTCCGCTCACGTAGCGGCCCTCTGGTCAAAGACCAATGCCCTGACTGAGACTATCCCTAGCAGGGTACATCCTTGTTCAGCAGGAACTTGTCTAACTTTGTCTTGAATCCCTGGAGGGTGTTTTCTCCTATGACAGACTCCGGAAGAGCATTCCAGTTTTCCACCACTCTCTGGGTGAAGAAAAACTTCCTTATGTTCGTACGGAATCTATCCCCTTTCAACTTTAGAGAGTGCCCTCTCGTTCTCCCCACCTTGGAGAGGGTGAACAACCTGTCTTTATCTACTAAGTCTATCCCATTCAGTACCTTGAATGTTTCGATCATGTCCCCTCTCAATCTCCTCTGTTCGAGGGAGAAGAGGCCCAGTTTCTCTAATCTTTCACTGTACGGCAGCTCCTCCAAATCCATAACCATCTTGGTCGCTCTTCTCTGGACCCTTTCGAGTAGTACCGTGTCCTTCTTCATGTATAGCGACCAGTGCTGGATGCAGTACTCCAGGTGAGGGCGCACCATGGCCCAGTACAGTGGCATGATAACCTTCTCCGATCTATTTGTGATCCCCTTCTTTATCATTCCTAGCATTCTGTTCGCCCTTTTTGCTGCCGCCGCACATTGTATGGACGGCTTCATCGACTTGTCGATCAGAACTCCCAAGTCCCTTTCCTGGGAGGTCTCTCCAAGTACCGCCCCGGACATCCTGTATTCGTGCATGAGATTTTTGTTACCGACATGCATCACTTTACATTTGTCCACATTGAACCTCATCTGCCATGTCGATGTCCATTCATCGAGCCTGATTATGTCACGTTGCAGATCTTCGCAATCCCCCTGCATCTTCACTACTCTGAATAACTTCGTATTGTCTGCAGATTTAATCACCTCGCTCGTCGTACCTATGTCCAGATCATTTATAAAGATGTTGAAGAACACGGGTCCAAACACCGAGCCCTGTGGCACCCCACTGGTGACGCTTTATCCAGTCCGAGTATTGTCCATTTACCCCCACTCTCTGTTTCCTATGCTCCAGCCAATTTTTAATCCATATGAGTTTTTCACCCTCGATTCCATGGCTCGCAATTTTCCAAAGTAGTCGTTCATGCGGGACCTTGTTGAATGCCTTCTGAAAGTCTAGATACAATGTCGACCGGGTCGCTTTTGTCTATCTGCCTGTTCACTCCCTCAAAGAAGTGCATCAAGTTTGTCAAACAAGATCTGCCTTTGCTGAAACTGTGCTGGCTGGTCCTTATCAGACCGTGCTCGTCAAGGTGATCGATGATGCGGTCCTTTACCAGCGCCTCTACCATCTTTCCCGGTACCGAGGTCAGACTCACTGGTCTGTAGTTTCCAGGGTCTCCCCTCAAACCTTTTTTGAAAATCGGTGTAACATTTGCCACCTTCCAGTCCTCCGGAATCTTTCTGGTTTTGATCAACAGGTTGGCTATTAGTTGAATCAGTTCAGCTATGGTCCCTTTCAGTTCTTTGATGACCTTCGGATGGATGCCATCCAATCCCGGGGATTTATCGCTCTTGAGCCTATCAGTCTGCCTGCATACTTCTTCTTTATCCCAGGACAAGCAGGCAGGTATTCTCACAAGTGGGTGACGTAATCCAACGGAGCCCCGATGCGGACGCCTCACAAGAAGACTTGCTTGAAGAAATTCGAAGTTTTGAGTCGCCTGCACCACGCATGCGCGAGTGCCTTCCCGCCCAGCGCAGGGCACGTCTCCTCAGTTCTTACTTTTCCGCGGAGCCGAGAACTCCATCTTCGACTCTCTGCGTGAAGTGTTTTCACTTGTGCCTTTTGTCTGCGGTTTTTGAGTTATTTTACTCAGAATCGCTCGTTTTCTTCATTGCTTTATTCTTTTAAAAAAAAAAAAAATTTTCTTCTGTTCGTTTGACCGGGCAAGCCCCGCGGCCGCAGCCCCGCGGCTTCGATCTTGCGGTAGTGCTTTTTCGGCCTATGTCCCGGCCTGCAACCAGTTTTAAAAAGTGTTCCAAGTGCCAGCGCGCGATTTCCCTGATGGACCCTCATCGATGCTGTCTTCGGTGTCTCGGGCCTCAACATCTCCCGAAATCGTGCCGGCCTTGCTCAACACTTAAGTCTCGTGCTTTCAAGCGTCGTTGCATCCTTTGGGAGCAGCTTTTCAGCATGGAGTCTTCAATGAAGCTTTCGTCATCAAGGGGTGCTTCTCCTTCGACATCGTCCGATGCTGTCCAGGCTTCCACAGCTTCTGCTACGAACCTCATCATACCTGCCTCGTTTGTACCGGCTATGTCTTCGACGCCTGCTGCAGTGCCTTCCTCTGTCTCTTCAGGTCAGATAGCACAGCAGCCCATTCCCCCAGTGGTGCTTAAAGTGCCCAAGGCTTCTAAGTCCAAGCAATCTCACACTGCCTCGAGGGAGCACGAAGTCCGTGCAGGTGGTCCCGTTGGAGACGCGGATCCATCCTTGTCGGCTTCGTTCCAGACCCTTTTAGAGAAGCAGTTTATTCAGCTCTTTACTACCATGGGGCCGAAGCTTCTCTCACAAATCCAGCCTGGGAATTCGGAGGCCTCCCGCGAGGTCGAGCCACGTCCTTTGCCTCAGTCGTATACACACTCTCTACAGGGAGCAGAGTCTCTGCGAGTGTCTGATCTGGCATCTCGGCATGCATCGCAAGGAGCAGAGTCTTTGCCCATGCCTCCTTTGGAACCCTTACACTCGATGCAAGGAGCAGAGTCTTTGCGAGTACCTCGAGGTTCTTCCACTCAGCCTCCTCTGCTTCGTTCCATAGCATCCAGCCCTATCCATTCTCTGGGGGCTTCGACTGGGACACGCTTGCCTCGATTGTCGAAGCCTGCTTCGAGGTACAGCTCGCATCATAGATCGCGGCATTCTTCGAAACATTCATCCAGGCATGCCTCGCCTCATCGGAAGCAGCCTTTCCTTCAGTATTCCCCACCGACTGCTTCGACACTTCCGCTTCCGGATCTCGAAGACCCGGTGGGTTCTTTTTCTCCATCTAGATCTCCTTCGTCAGTGGAGCAAGCTGCCTCAACATCCTCGAGTCCCTCTCGAGGCCAGGCTTTGGCAGATCAGCTGTCTTTTTCATCTTTTCTGCATCAGATGGCAGTTGACTTAGATATTCAAATTGACACTGGATCTAAGTTTTCCAAGGAGTATCTCGAGACCATGCATCTCCCTCAACCTCCGGCTGAAGCCCTCAAACTTCCTCTTCACAAGCTTCTGGATCAAACCTTTGTCCGCTGTCTGGAAACTCCTTATTCCATTCCAGCTGTTCCAGGCAAATTGGATTCCAGATACAGGACTGTACATCATAAGGAGTTTGACAACACTCAATTGTCCCACCAATCCCTTCTGGTTGAATCTTCTTTGAAATGTTCTCACCCTTCTCAGGTGTATGCCACTGTTCCTCCGGGAAGGGAAGGCAAAACGATGGACAGATTTGGTCGTCGCATCTACCAAAACTCTATGATGACCTCCAGAGTCCTCAACTACAATTTTCATTTCATCACCTACTTTGAGTTCTTCCTCTCCATCCTTCCTAAGTTCATGCCTTATCTGGATTCTCTTGCACATTTTGAATATCAAGAAGTCCTTGCCTCCCTGTCCCAACTCCGGCTGCAGCTTCTTTAGTCCTCCTTTGATGCTTTTGAGCTGTCTGCTCGAGCTACTGCTTGCTCGGTTGCCATGCTCCGGACCATCGACATGGATCCTAACCTGCAGTACCGGCTGGCTAACGTTCCTTGTGCTGGCAATGACCTCTTTCATGAGTCTATAGAGGCTGCCACCAAGAAGCTTTCGGACGATGAGAAGTCTTTTGCATCCATTTTCAGCCCGAAACCGAAGCTGGCTCCTCCTCGACCTGCAAGCCCTTCTTAAATTTACCAACAGCGTTTTCCACCTAAACAGGCTCCTTCCATTCGCCAGCCTGTCAAGAGGCCACATCCTCAGAAACAGCAGAAGCCTCAGACACCTGCTATACCTAAGGCTCCTCAGCTTTTTTGACGTCTAGAAGAAAGCATAACTTCAGTTGTTCTGCCTTTTACCGTTTTCCCCCCTATCGGAAGTCGTCTCCATTTTTACCACCGATGGACGACTGTTACCAACGACCTCTGGGTCCTTTCCATTATCAGGGAGGGATACTCTCTTCAGTTCCATCATGTTCCTCTGGAACATCCTCAAAGAGTGTATCCTTCCAACTCTGCCCAGACTGCCCTTCTTCTTCAGGAAGCTCAGGCTCTACTTCAGCTCCGAGCTATCGAGCCAGTTCCTTTGGCTCAGCAGAACAAGGGATTTTACTCCTGGTACTTCCTTGTTCCGAAGAAGACGGGCGATCTGCGTCCTATTTTGGATCTCAGGGTGCTCAACAAATTTCTGGTCAGAGAAAAATTTTGCATGTTGACCCTAGCATCTCTGTATCCCCTCTTCAAGCAGAACGACTGGTTATGCTCTCTAGATCTCAAGGAGGCCTACACACACATTCCCATCCATCCGGCCTCCCGTCAATACCTCAGATTTCGGGTGGGAAATCTTCATTATCAATACAGAGTGCTCTCTTACGGCCTGGCCTCGTCACCCAGAGTCTTTACCAAATGCCTGGTAGTGGTGGCCATTGCGCTCCTGAACCATGGTCTTCAGGTGTTTCCCTACCTGGACGACTGGCTCATCAAGGATTCCACGTCTCAAGGAGTCGTCCAGAGTCTGGGATTCGAAATCAACTTTCCAAAATCCCATCTCCAGCCTTCTCAGACTCTTCCATTCATTGGAGCTGTTCTGGATACTGTCCAACTCGGAGCATTCCTTCCTGAACAACGTCTGGAGGCTCTTCTCCATCTTTGTCATTTGGTCTCCTCTCGCCTGACCATCTCGGCGAGACACATTATGGTTCTTCTGGGTCACATGGCTTCCAGAGTACATGTGACTCCTTTTGCCAGACTTCACCTTAGAATTACTCAGTGGACCCTGGCATCTCAATGGACGCAGGTTTCCGACCCTCTGACTTGACACATCCAGGTCACTCCTGCTCTGACACAGTCTCTTCGCTGGTGGATGCTCTCTTCCAATCTATCCAGAGGCTTACTTTTTCACACGCCCCCCCCCCATTAGAAGGTTCTCATGACCGATTCTTCAACTTACGCTTGGGGGGCTCATCTAGATGGTCTCTGTACTCAAGGCTATTGGACCAGTATGGACTGTCAGTGTCACATCAATCTCCTGGAACTCAGGGCGATCTTCAATGCTCTCAATGCTTTTCAGCATCTGCTACACGACCGTGTAGTCCTCATTCGCACGGACAATCAAGTCGCAATGTATTATGTCAACAAACAGGGAGGCATGGGATCTGCCTCCCTCTGTCAGGAAGCTCTGAAAGTTTGGGATTGGGCAATTCGCCACAACACCTTCTTCAAAGCTGTCTACATTCAGGAGGCGGACAATGCCTTAGCAGTCAACTTGAGTCGTCTTCTACAGCCTCACGAATGGACTCTCCATTCCATGCCCCTTCATCACGTCTTCTTTCAGTGGGGAACACCTCAGATAGATCTCTTTGCAGCCCCCCACAACTTCAAGCTGCCTCAGTTCTGCTCCAGGATCTACACTCCTCATCGCCTCGAGGCAGATACTTTTCTTCTGGACTGGACAAATCTCTTTCTATATGCGTTTCCTCCGTTTTCTCTCATTCAAAAGACGCTGGTCAAGCTGAAGTCCGACCATGCCACCATGATTCTGGTTGCTCCTCGGTGGCCCAGACAACCCTGGTATTCCCTTCTACTTCAACTCAGCAGCAGGGAGCCATACCTTCTACCAGTTTTTCCCTCTCTGCTTACACAGCATCAGGGATCTCTGCTTCATCCCAACCTGCAGTCTCTACACCTGACAGCTTGGTTCCTTTCAACATAACTCCTCTACAGTTTTCCCAATCTGTGAGGGATGTTTTGGAAGCTTCACGAAAGACTGCTACTAGACAATGCTATCACCAAAAATGGACTAGATTTTCTACTTGGTGTTTTTCTCATCATAAGGAGTCTCAACTTTCCTCCTTATCTTCAGTTTTGGACTATCTCAGTCTGGTTTCAAGTCTACCTCGATCCGAGTCCATCTTAGTGCAATTGCTGCTTTCCATCAGCCTATTGAAGGGAAACCTCTCTCTGCTCATCCTGTGGTTTCCAGATTCACGAAAGGACTTTTCAATGTCAAACCTCCTCTCAAACCGCCTCCAGTGGTTTGGGACCTCAATGTTGTTCTTAATCAACTGATGAATCCTCCATTTGAACCAATGGACAAGGCTCATCTAAAGTATCTCACTTGGAAAGTGGTGTTTCTCATTGGCCTCACTTCTGCTCGACGAGTCAGTGAGCTTCAAGTGGTGGTTGCGGACCCCAAGGTGGTTCTTCGCACTCATCCAAAATTCCTTCCTAAAGTAGTCTCGGAGTTTCATCTCAACCAATCTATTATACCTCCAGTGTTTTTTCCAAAGCCTCATTCTCATCCTGGAGATTCAGCTCTTCATACTCTGGACTGTAAACGTGCTTTGGCTTTCTATTTGGAAAGCACCAAACCGCACAGAGCTGCTCCTCAACTTTTTGTCTCCTTTGATCCGAACAAGTTGGGACGTCCTATCTCTAAGCGTACCATCTCCAATTGGATGGCGGCTTGTATCTCATTCTGCTTTGCCCAGGCTGGATTTCCTCTTCACAGTAAAGTCACAGCCCATAAGGTCAGAGCAATGGCAGCTTCTGTGGCTTTCCTCAGATCTATACCTATTGAGGAAATTTGTAAGGCTGCCACTTGGTCTCGATTCATACCTTCACTTCTCATTATTGTCTGGATACTTTCTCCAGACAGTTTGGCCAAATAGTATTGCAAAATTTATTCTCCTAAATTTCCAACTCTCTCACCATCCCACTTTGGTTAGCTTGGAGGTCATCCACTTGTGAGAATACCTGCCTGCTTGTCCTGGGATAAAGCACAGTTACTTATCGTAACAAGTGTTATCCAGGGACAGCAGGCAGCTATTTTCACATCCCACCCACCTCCCGGGTTGGCTTCTCTGCTAGCTATCTGAACTGAGGAGACGCGCCCTATGCTGGGCGGAAAGGCACTCGCGCATGCGCGGTGCGGCGACTCGAAACTTCAAGTTTCTTCAAGCAGGTCTGCTTGTGAGGGGTCCGCATCGGGGCTCCGTTGGATCACATCTCCCACTTGTGAGAATAGCCGCCTGCTGTCCCTGGATAACACCTGTTACGGTAAGTAACTGTGCTAAACTGACCGTCAACCCTGCCAGTTTCCCGTTTTCACTTCCAGCATATATCCTGATGGGTTCCGGTATGCTGTGTATATCCTCTTCTGTAAATACAGACAAAAAAAGTGTTCAGTCTGTCGGCAATTGCCTTGTCCTCCTTTATCGCTCTCTTTATTCCTTGATCATCCAACGGTCCCACCGTTTCCTTCGCGGGTCGTTTCCCTTTAATATTTTCATCTCCTTGGCTATTATTTCCTTGTAGTCTCTTTTGGCCTCTTTCACTGCCTTATAGCACCTGTATTGATGTTGTTTGTGCTTATTCCAGTTTTCGTCCGTTTTTGATCTTTTCCATTCCTTAAATGAGTTTTTTTTGTCTCTGATTGCTTCCTTAACGTCTACAGTGAGCCACGCTGGTTCTTTATTCTTTTTCCTCTTTGATCCCTTGTTCATACCTATTCTAAATGAGTTTGAAGCTATTCTTAAAACTCTGAATATCAAAGGTTCTAAAGCTGATCAGATACCACCACTTATTCTTAAACAATATTTTGACATCTTTGGACCTTTGATTCATACATTAGTTACCGAAAGTTTAAACCAACACATTGTACCTCTGGATTGGAAAAAGTCATACATCCGTCCCATTATTAAAGATAAAAATATCGGTCATGATGACCTATCTAATTATAGACCTATATCTAACATCCCCTTTTTAGCAAAATTAACAGAGAAAATTGTTTTCAACCAAATTTCAGAGTTTGTAGAAAAAACTAACGTGTTACATCCGAATCAAACTGGTTTTAGACAGCACCATAGCACAGAACACTCCCTGATTGGCATGACAACTTCCATTCAATATTTCTTAGATCATCATCAATCGGTGCTGTTAATTTCTATTGATCTTTCAGCAGCATTTGACACGATTGATCATCAACTTCTTCTCAATAGACTCCAATCTATTGGGGTTACAGATGAAGTTCTTGCGTGGTTTACATCCTATTTCAGTAATCGCACATCCACAGTTTTTTCCAATGAATCTTCCTCTAAACCATCACACATTGAACATGGGGTTCCCCAAGGATCTATTCTTTCTCCTTTACTTTTCAATATTTTTCTGGCACCACTGTTGACATTATGCCAATCTGTAGGCTTTCATGTTTTTGCCTATGCTGATGACATTCAGCTACTGCATCCTCTAAATAACAATGATGTACTTGAAATTTCGGATATTAATAGGAAACTTGACCAAATTTATCATTGGCTGGATGAAAACAGATTGGCACTTAATATCAAAAAAACTAATATCATGCTTTTTCCATGGAAGGATAGTTTCCCTCTTGTTACTCCTGTCGCTATTCAAAATGTTCCGCTACAATTAGTCCAAAATATTAAAATTTTAGGGGTAATTTTCAATAATAAACTTACTTTTCACGACAATATTAGTAACATCATGAAAACTACCTTTTACAGATTACGTAAAATTCGCTCTATTTCAAAATTTCTATGTCCCAAATCACTCAACATTCTGATTCACTCTTTGGTGATGTCTAAAATAGACTATTGCAATTCTCTATTTAAAGGAATTGCTTTACATGAAATAAAACGTCTCCAAATCATACAAAATGCATCAATTAAATTAATAACCAAATCCAGAAAATTCGACCATGTAACACCGCTTCTTAAAAATGCTCACTGGCTTCCAGTTATTCACAGAATAACTTTTAAACTTTGTATAATCATCTTCAAAACTCTATATAATATGACGCCCGCTTTTTTATTTAAATTATTAATTCCATATTCTGCAAGGAGAATTTTAAGATCCAACGAACAAAACTTATTGTCTATTCCTTCATTAAAAAGTATAAATACGAGAAGGCAATTTATTTTTTCATGTACTGCACCTCAGACTTGGAATGCCCTCCCTATTTTTTTAAGGGAGGAGAAGGAATTCGGAAAATTTAAAAGTAACTTAAAAACTTTTCTTTTTAAAGATGCCTTTGCAAACTGATTTTTTTATGTTACTACTCCATTGTACTTTATTAAATTTTTTTTTAACTATTACCCTTGTGTTTTTTCCCTGAATGTCTCTTCTTTACTTTGATGAATTGTATTTCATCCCTCCTTACCTAATGTCAAGAGTATGTTAAACAGTGTAATTTATTTATTTATTTATTTTTTTAAAATATTCTTATGTATTGTACTGTTACCTAACAAATGTAAATTTTAATGTGTACATCGCTTTGAAGTTTGATTAAGCGATTCATCAAGATACCTAATAAACTTGAAACGTGAAACTTCATACATGGTATATATAGGTTTTGTGCCTCGGTGACTGTATCCTTAAAAAGAGACCAAGCTTGCTCTAGCGTCTTTAGTGTTTATCTTCTTATCTCCTTCCCCACCATGCATCTCATTCCTTCATAATTCCCTTTTCGGAAGTTTAGCGCCGTGACTGTTGTTCTGGACTGATGTTTTAGCCCTGTTTCCAAGCTGAAGCGGATCATGTTGTGATCGCTGTTTCCCAGTGTCCCTTCTACTTCTACATACTGTGCCGGTCCTCACAGCCCATTTAGAATTAAGTCCAGAATTGCATTTCCTCTCGTGTTTTCCTTGACAAGTTGTTCCAGGAAGCAATTGCCTACAGTTTCCAGGAACTTGGTCTCTCTAGCACAGCCGAAGGTACCAAAGTTCCATTCTATCCCTGTATAGTTGAAGTCGCCCATGATAACTGCGTTGTCTCCTTTGTAGTTACATTTAATTTCATCCGTCATTTCTTCATCACTTTCTTCCAACTGCCCTGGGGGTCAGTAGTAGATGCCTATCCTGGTTTCCGGTCCATTTATTCCTGGAATTTTGACCCATAGAGACTAACTTATCCGTCTGTTGTGACATGTTCTCTCCAGTAGATTCAATTCCCTTTTTGACGTATATGGCAATGCCTTCTCCTTTTTGAGTCACTGTGTCTCTGCTGTATAGTTTGTATCCCGGTAGCATCATGTCCCAGACATTTTCATCAGTCCACCATGTTTCCATGATGCCGATGATGTCAACGTTATCTTTTTGTGCCACAGCTTCTAATTTACCCATCTTATTTCTAAGGCTCCTTGCATTCGTGTACATACACTTGAGTTTGCAGCCTGTTCCCTTCTTGCGTGTCCTTCCCTTTTGTGTCCCTTTCAGTCTGTCTCGTCTTTGATCTGGCGAGTCTTCCCCTCCTTCCTGCATGGTATCCTCCAGGTATACTGGTTCCCGAATCATCGACTGTCTCTCTCGGTCGACTGTCGGCTTTCCCCTTCTTCCTAGTTTACAAAACAACTCATCAAATGCTTCCACAAAACATTTCCTATTAAACCATGTCTTTAAAATTTCTTTTGAATTGAACATAGAATGTATCTGGTGTAATTCATTCCAATGTTTGGGACCTAGAAGTAAAATCTTCTTTATAAGTAGATTGCAACTTAATCTTATTTGGTTTTTCTAAGAGAACTTGAGAGTCTAACCTAAGATCTCTAGATGAATTAATATTGCTGCAATAGTTCAGAGAAATATGATTCTCTGAGCAGAGGGAACTGCTATCAAGATTGGACAATCATAGTATTAGAAGGTGCGAGCAAGTCCAAGTCCCCTCCCCTTGAACCATAGCATCTAGGAGAGGAGAATACCTGCCTGATAGTTGGGAGGAACATACTGAGTCAACAATGGCTCCTCATTCTCTGATAGCCAAGTCTCAATTAGAAAAAGAAAAGAATGAGGGTGTTCTCGAAGAGTATTATGAATTTTTTTTTTTTTTTGTATTATTTTTTATTTTCAAATTTTACATAAAGTGTACAATATAATAAAATACAATTGATAAATATACAATATCACTTTTATATCTAATACATTATATTATAAGTATATTTTTCTCCCTCTCCCTCCCCCTACCCTTCTATTACTTATATTCATACATTATATATTGTATAATATATTATAACATATTATGTATAAAGTTATTTTCAGTACCCCCCCTTTATGTGTGTCACAAAAAACCATATTTAAAAGAAGAAAAGAAGAAGAAAAATTCTGCTATTTATTCATTACAATATTTTGTCAATGGCCCCCATATTTTTAAAAATTTTGTATATGTCCCTCTTTGTATTGCTATTGTTCTTTCCATTTTAAATATATGACATATTGTATTCCACCAAAATGTATAATTTAGATTGTTATGATTCTTCCAATTATTGGTTATATGTTGAATGGCAACCCCTGTCATAATTAATAAAAGCTTATTATTTTCTGGTGAAATTTGACTTTTTTTTCTCATCATCATTCCAAATAATATTGTATCATATGATATTGATATATGATTTTCCATCAATTTATTAATTTGTGGCCAAATTGAATTCCAAAAACTTTTAATGTAGGGACAATGATACAGTAAGTGGTCTAACGTCCCTGGTTCCAGATTACAGTGCCAGCATTTATTTGACTTAGAACTGTCTAATTTTTGCAAACGTGTAGGGGTCCACAAAGCTCTATGTAATAAAAAGAACCAAGTTTGTCTCATAGATGCTGACACTGTACATCTCATTCTCCAAGACCAAATTAGTGGCCATTGAGATGCATTAATTTGATGCTTAATCTCAATGCTCCAAATGTCTCTTAGACCATTTTTTGGTTTTTTATTCAAATATCCAGATATTAATTTATACCACAATGCGGCTTGATGTCCTAGGAAGTCTGCTTGAAAACATAAGAACTTTAAACTATATTGATTATTCAATGTTTTCCATTCAGGGAACCCAACCTGAATGGCCTGCTTCAATTGCAACCATTTAAAACCTTGTGTTTTATTAAGACCAAATCTATGTTGCAATTGTGAAAATTCCAGCAGTTTGCCTTCTGAAATAACATCATCTAGAGATCTAATGCCTGCAATAATCCAGTTCTTCCAAAGGATTTGAGCTCCGCCAATTTTGATCTTGGAGTTTATCCATAAAGATTGATTAGTTGATTTATTTATTGGGATAGGTGTTAATTTACTTATAAATCTCAATGTTTTCCAAGTATCCATTAAAATTTTATTTTCTCTGTATCTTCTAGGCATGTTAATACTTGGAAGATGAACTAAATTTAGGGGAAACATAAGGCGCCATTCCAAATACAACCAATCTGGTGTATCTATTATCTATAAGTTCTGGGAGGATCCAATACATACCCTGACGTAAAATATAGGCTTGATGGTACCTATAGAAATTTGGAAAATTTACCCCTCCCTCCTTAATTGATTTTTGCAAGGTTACTAAAGCTATTCTAGGTGTTTTACCAAGCCAAAGAAATTTTGTTAAAATGCTATTAAGTTTTTTATAAAAGGACCCCTTAAAATAAATAGGTATCATACTCATTTGGTAACAAACATCATTTTAATAGTTTGAACTCTTCCCCACCAAGAAATATGTAATGGGTTCCATTGCTCGCATAACTCCGTAACTTTTTTTAATACAAATTTTTCATTCTCTTTTACAGTATCTTCAATTGTATTTTTAACTTGAATGCCAAGATATTTAAATCCTTCTTCTTTCCATATGAATGGAAAAGTGTCAAATAATCCTTTTACACAATGAATATTTAAAGGTATAATTTCAGATTTATTCCAATTAATTTTATAACCTGAAAATTTGCCAAATTTATCAATTAATTCCAATAAAGAAGATAAGGTAGACTCTGGATTTCTCAAATAAAGCAAAATATCATCAGCATAAGCCGAAATTTTATACTCCATATCTGAATATGGAATACCCTGTATCTCCCCCATTTGCTGTATTGCTAACAATAAGGGTTCTAATACAATGTCAAATAACAAAGGAGATAAAGGACAACCCTGTCTAACTCCCCTCTGCAATTGAAAACCATCAGATATCATATTATTAATATAATCTTGCAATCGGGAAGCTATACAAAGTTTTTACCATTTGTATAAATCCAGAACCTATACCAAACCATTCTAAAGCCTGATACATAAAATTCCATTCTACCCTATCAAACACTTTTTCTGCATCCAATGAGACTAAAAGTCGGTTCATCCATTTTTTTTGATAAATTTAACATATGAAATAATAATCTAGAGTTATTAGAGGAATGTCTTTTAGCAACGAAACCCGTTTGATGCATATCAATAATATATGGGAGAGCTTTGGCTAATCTTAGAGCCAAAATTTTCGCCAAAAGTTTATTATCCACATTTATCAAAGATATAGGTCTGTAGTTTGAAACCAAAGTAGGATCTTTATTTGGCTTAGGCAAAACAATTATTATTGATTCTGCCATAGTACCTTTAATATCACCTTTTATAAGTTGTGTCTGATATAATTTTAGTAAATATGGGGTAAGGACATTTTGAAATGTTTTGTAAAATTCTACTGTATATCCATCACCACCTGGAGCGGATCCAACTCTAAGAGATCTCAATGCTGTTTCTAATTCTTTTAATGATATAGGTTCATCTAAACTCCTTTTTAATTGTTCAGGAATTTTAGGTCCAATAATTGAATCTAAAAAATTTTTACCATCTTTTTGTCTATCAAAATAAGGCTCGGAAGAGTACAGGTCCTTATAAAATTTTAGAAATTGTTTTAAAATTATATTTGTTTGATTTGTTATTATACCATTATCATCTTTTATTCCATTTATATTAGTTCTTCTTTTTTTTGCTTTAAGATAATTTGCCAATAATCTTCCCGCCTTATTAGAATTTCCATAATACATTGTTTGTTTGGAAAACAAATCTCTTCTTATCATTTTTGAAGTTAATTCATTATATTTACCCTTTGCTTTCAAAAGAGCTTGCAAAACTTCATATTCCCATTTACTTACCAATTTAGTTTCTAATAATTTTATTTCTTTTTCTAATTCTATATATTGTATTTTAATCTGTTTTCTAATAAAAGCTGAATATGATATAATATTACCTCTCATAGTTGCTTTAAATGCATCCCAAACATTCTCAATAGATGTATCCTCCACTAAATTTATTTGAAAGAAATCATTAATTTGTGTTTTAAAATTTTCCAAAAATTTGTCATCCACAAGCAATGCATTATCAAATCTCCAAAGAGGTCTACCATTCTCCAATTGATCTAATTGTAATTCTATCCATACTCCCGCATGATCCGAAATAATAATAGGATCAATGGAAGCTTTTATCACCTGTTGCACTTTATTTGTTGAAACAAAAATATAATCTATTCTTGAAAATGATTTATGAACCTGTGAACAGAATGAAAATTCCTGATCATTAAAATGAAGAATACGCCATATATCCTTCAAATCACATGATTGAGCCAAATTATCTAAACCTAAAGATTTTATATTTTTACTTGGTTTTTTATCTAATAATGGATCCATTACAGCATTAAAATCTCCAGCCACCACTAAATTAGAAGCAGCCAGTGGTAAGAACATATTCTGTAACTTTTTAAAAAATTCTGATTGATTCGAATTAGGGGCATATATGTTAAACAACGTCAGGGCATTATTTCCCATACTTACATCAATATGTAACCATCTTCCATGTGGATCTGAATTTACTACTTTGAAATTGGCCATACATTTTTTATTTATAAGAATTGCTACCCCTGCTTTTTTACCCTCTGCTGGAGCAAAAAAACATTCTTTTACCCATCCACCAGTTAGTTTCTGTGATTCTTTTATATTAAGATGGGTCTCCTGCAGACAGTAAATATCCGCATTTTGCTTTTTTAAAAATGCTAATACTTTTTTCCTTTTGATTATATGGTTCAGGCCATTGACATTGATAGAGTATATCTTAAAAGTCATTATAAATTCTAATACTTATCATTATAATCTTCTTTTCCTCTTCTTTCATATTTAAAATCCAAAAAATATTCTCTATGACACATATATTTACCCCTGAAGTATCCAATCCCTTATTAATCTTTTCTTTAATCATTCTAATAAATCCCATATTTTTCCCTCCCTTTCCCACCCAATTTAATGACTGCTTAAGGATACACATAGGAATAGCAATCCGAACATTCCCCTCCCCTCTAGGCAATCAATGTTCTATCAATATCCCCTTCTATCTATCTGTATTAATCTTTACTGTCTTTAATCATTTTTTGTTCTTAACATTTCATTAATGTATCTTTATTTTTCAACAATTTTTAATTTATGTTTTCCTAGTATTAAATTTTACATCATAAAATTATATCTTAAACATATATTTAATATGGTATTAATATTTTTTGTATATCTTATATTTTTCCCTCTTTATATTTTTATTATCTTTTCTTTAGTTTATGTTTTCTTTTCTTCAGTATTACAATGTCTCATATTTTATATAATTTTTCAGAATGTCAACAAAACCAATCTTGATGTTTTATGTTAAAATGTCATAGGTTCTGATTTTGAGAGAAAGTCTTTTAATTTTTCTGGATCTTCGAAATACAAAGATTTATCTCCAGATGATATTCTCATTTTAGCTGGATAATATAGTCCGTATTTGTATCCCTTTTCTTTTAGTTGAGGTCTCATGTCTAATAGTCTCTTTCTTTTATTTGCTGTGTTTTTTGCAAAATCCGGCAAAAACCATATTCTGGATCCTTTGTAGTTTAGATTTTTGTCTTTCTTGGCAGCATTTAATATTTCTAATGCTTGTTGGTATCTAAGCATTTTGAATATTATTGGTCTTGGCCTGCCTTTATTTTCTACATTTCTTGCTGGGATCCTATGCGCCCTTTCTATTTCTATTGGTTGTTTTAAATCAAGTTGTAGTAGTTTTGGGATTAAGTTTTCTAGAAACTGTATAGCATTTTTTCCTTCTAAATTTTCTTGTATTCCAAAAAGTTTAATATTTTTCCTTCTTCCTCGATTTTCGTAGTCTTCCAGTTGATCTTTCAATTTATTCAATTCCAGACTGTCATTTTTGCATCTGTTTGTTTCACCTTCTATGATCTCCATTTTATTTTCTAATATAGTTGTTCTTTTATTATTTACTTCCAATTGTCTGTAGATGTTTAGTATTTCTTCTTTCATTTCAGACATATTGGTCACAGTTTCCTTAAGCATTTGTTTTATTTGTCTCAATTCTTCCATAACTTCTGCTTTACTCAATATGTCAGGTTCTTCAGTTGGAAGTGGGATCTTACTTGGTGTAACTTGATCTTGTTTTTGTCTTTTTGCAAGTGTACCAGCTTCATTTTTATTTTGTCTGGTAGTTGCCATGTTGTTTTTTCTTTCTTCACAGTAATTAGAGTCCACAAAAATCTCTTTCAATCTCAGTTCCCAATATTTTGTCTTTGATATTTTGCTATATCAGTTTAGAAGAAAAAATGATGAGAGAATATCTAATTTCTCTTGTTCTCTTTTCAAAGGTTTTGTTTCAGTTTTGGCAGAATCAAATTCTCTGCATAGTGTTTATCCAAATCTTGTATATTTTCAATACAATTAGCAACCTCTTCTTGCTGTAGCGTTACTCTAGTTTTGAGTGAATTATAAATCTTTATCAATCATATCATCAACAACTTTTTTGATTCTCCTCTCTCAGGATTTTTTTCCCCGGTTCAATACTGGCAAGAAAGGCTATTTTAAACCATCATACTTTAAAGATTGACAGATATATGCTCTCCACCAATATCAGTCCAAAATGGGAAAATCACGATCTTCAAGCTTTTTCAAACTAGTCTGTCACCTCTTTCTCAGCACAGAGAAAATGGCGCTTATCTTCCTGGTTCCCTCTCTCTCAGGCTTCACTACAGTCACGGCAGGAAGAGGGCTATATCTGTCACAAATTTATTGTCTATAGAAATCGGTTATAAGGGGGTAAATCCACCTTGATTTATTATAACCTGTCTTTAGTTTCTTACTGTTTTAGCTTTCAGAGTTCTATTTCAGCGTCTGCAGGGAAGGGCTGCTACAAACAGTCACAAGAAATCAACGGTTTATTCTGCTGTCAGTTTCTCTCTCTCTATGTAAATTTTCAACAGCTTTTTTTCACTCACTCTGTTGCCACAGTTTACGCCGATTTTATTTCTCCCCTTGTTTTCTTCTTTCAGGATTTTTTTTCCCCAGCCTCGGCAGGCACAAGTCTTTATTCACATTAATCTTAAAGCAACTGTCAGTTACCTGTCACCAGTGCCTCTTCGTTCTAGCGCCCCGATGTCTCTTCGTTTCAGCGCTAAAAAAAAAAACCGGCAAACTTTATTTTTAATTTCCCTCTTATAGTTTCTGTCACAGTTTCGGAGGAGGGTAATATTTAATCTGCCAGCTCTCTTCTCTTTAATTCCGTTTAGCTTTAACCCGATGTCTCGTCGTTTTAGCGCTGAGGGAGAGAAAACCGGCAAATCTTACTTTGGTTTCTTTTACTCAGTCCTTATCCTTGTTTCGTCAAGAGGATGTTAAATTTGATTTATCAATATTTTCAGCTTCAAATATAATTGTTTTCTATTGAAATAAATAATAATGGGATAATTTTATTTGATGTCAGTTGCCCAGTTGGAGAGGAGCGTCGCGATCACACGTCCATTCTGTGCTCGCGTTAAGCCACGCCCCTTTAGAGTATTATGAATTAATAAAGTCTTGGAACTGAGAGATCTGCAGTTGAGGAGCAAGAATGAGAGGGAAAGCAGAGACAGTGAAATGGGAAGAAGTGAGGACGGGGTAACCATAGAATGAAAAGAACATAAGATTTTCCGCTGCTGGGTCAGACCGGTGGTCCATCATGCCCAGCTGTGCGCTCACAGGGTGGCCCTTAAGTCAAAGACCAGTGCCCTATTTGAGTTTAGCCTTTCTTGTGTATGTTATATTCCTGTAGGAACTTATCCAACCTTGTCTTGAATCCCTGAAAGGTGTTTTCCCCTATAACAGCCTCTGGAAGAGCTTTCCAGATTTCTACCACTCTCTGGCTGAAGAAGAACTTCTTTACGTTTGTACGGAATCTTTTCCCTTCTAACTTTAGCAAGTGCCTTCTCATTCTCTTCACTTTGGAGAGGATGAACAATCTCTCTTTCTTTACTAAGTCAATTCCCTTCAATATCTTGAATGTTTCATTCATGTACCCTCTCTGTCTTCTCTTTTCAATGGAGAAGAGGCCTAGTTTCTCTAGCCGGTGTCAGGTCAAAAGCGCGCCGGGACAAAGGCGCGCGCAGACAATTGAGCGCAGCGCGGAGGTGCGCGCCGCAGAAAATTACTGTTCTTAGGGCTCCGACGGGGGGGGGGTGTGGGGGGGAACCCCCCCACTTTACTTAATAGAGATCGCGCCGCCTTGTGGGGGCATTGTGGGGGGTTTGGGGGTTTGTAACCCCCCACATTTTACTGAAAACTTTACTTTTTCCCTGTTTTTAGGGAAAAAGTTAAGTTTACAGTAAAATGTGGAGGGTTACAACCCCGCAAACCCCCCACAACGCCGGCACAATCTCTATTAAGTAAACTGGGGGGCTCCCCAACAAAACCCCCCGTCGGAGCCCCTAAAAACTGTAATTTTCTTCGGCGCGCGCCTCCGTCTTGCGCTCAGTTGTCAGCGCACGCCTTTGTCTTTCACGGGGTTGTCTATGAACCCTCTAGCCTCTCATTGTACGGCAACTCTCCCAATCCCTTTTCTGGACCCTTTCGAGTAGTACTATGTCCTTTTTCATGTACGCCGACCAGTGTTGGACGCAATATTCCAGGTGGGGGCGTACCATGGCCCCAAATAATGGCATGATAACCTTATCAGATTATTCCTAGCATTCTATTTGCCCTTTTTGCCACCGCCGCACATTGCGCGGACAGTTTCATTAACTTGTCTACAAGTACTTCCAAGTCTCTTTCCTGGGTGCTCTCTCTGAGTATAGCACCAGACATCCTGTATTTGTGCATATTATTTTTGTTACCGACATGCATTACCTTGCACTTATCCACGTTGAACCTCATTTGCCATTTTGTGGCCAATTCCTCAAGCGTATTTATGTCTCTTTATAGGTCTTCGCAATCATTCTGTGTCCTCACTACTCTGAATAACTTTGTATTGCCCACAAATTTAATCACATCACCCGTCGTACCAATTTCTAGGTCGTTTATATATATATGTTGAGCACAGGCCTGAGCATCAAACCCTGCGGCACTCCACTCGCGATGCTTTTCCAATCTGAGTATTGTCCATTCACCCCCACTCTCTGTTTCCTATCCGCCAACCAGTTTTTAATCTACGTGAGTATATCACCCTCGATTCCATGGCTTGCAATTTTTCAAAGTAGACGTTCATGCGGAACCTTGTTGACCGCCTTCTGAAAATCTAGATATACGATGTCGACTGGGTCACCCTTGTCTATCTGCCCATTTACTCCTTCAAAAAAGTGCAGTAAGTTTATCAAGCAAGATCTTTCTTTGCTGAAGTTGCGCTGGCTAGTCCTCATCAGTTTGTGTCCGTCAAGGTGATCGATGACGCGGTCCTTTATCAACGCCTCTACCATCTTTCCCGGTACCGAAGTCAGACTCGCTGTTCTGTGTTTTCCCGGATCTCCCTTCGAACCTTTCTTGAAGAACAGCATAACATTCGTCACTTTCCAGTCTTCCGGAATCTTTCCTGATTTGATCAACAGATTGGCTATTAGTTGGAGCAGTTCAGCTATAACCCTTTTCAGTTCCTTGATTACCCTTGGGTGGATGACGTCTGGTCCCAGTGATTTATCATTTTTAAGCTTATCAATCTGCCTGCATACTTCTTCTAGACTGACCGTCGTCAAAACTGACTGAAGTCAAAACAGAAGATACACAATCCAAAGTATTGTAATAAAGAAGAAAATGCAGACGAGTCTGCCGTGAACATTGAGGCAAATGACGGCCCCATAACACTGGAATTGATGTCATAGTAGAAAAGGAAAGAAACCACACGAAAGTGAAAAAAGGCAAAGAAAAGTATCCTGAAGAATCTCCACATACGAGACCCAATCACCCCAGCATTTTGCACTGCCCACTGGCTGCTGAGTGACAAACAATGTAGTTTCAAAGGCCTAGAAATGGCCTTCAAACTCTTCCACGACATGGTAGTGGCCTATATGGCCTCCAAACTTCTGCCCTATGCCCCAAACCGATTGCTCCGCTCGCAAGATGATAAGCGATTATGTGCCCTCGGGACGAGTCCTCTGCCTTGAGAAAGCCAAAAAAGATCCTACTTGCACTACCTACCATGCCTTTGGAACAAACTACCTACCCACATAAGGTCATTGAAGGTCTACTGAGCTCCAGGAAGGCAATAAAAAGTCACCTTTTCCCCTGACCTTCTATTAGAGTATGCCTATCCAAATTCCCCTAACCTGCTGACAAAGTGCCCGATCCTCGAGTCTCTAATGTTATGTGCTTTGTCCCATGCCAAACCATGCAATGTTTTCTCTCTCAATGTTCTTCCACACCTTATCGTACTGTTCACCATCTTTGTCTTAATACATTAGACTATACTTTACTGTACACCATATTTACCATACTATGGTTACCATACTATGTCTATCATGCTACATTCTCTCATACCATGTTTGTCACTCAGTATTTATAGTACCATGACTCAGTGTTCTCCCCAGAATTTTTTTCCAGCCGGGTGGTATGAAAAAGTAGCCGGGTGGGGTGGGAGAGGGAAATTTGGTGTTTAGAATAGGGTCATTAAATCCAGTGGTGTACCAAGTATATATGACGGAGAGAAGGCTTCCGGTTGAGGTGTAGGATGTGGGTAGGAACCTTTTCCCACAGCTTTGTGCACTGCAGCACTCAGGGAACCGGCCTGAAGACACCGCGTTGATCGCTGCAGAACACTGTCTTGGGCCCGATGGAGGTGCCGGCCCTGCGGACTGACAGAAAATTTCTGCGGACTGGCACCGTTCCACAGACTGGCGGTTGAAGAACACTGCACTAGAGCACCAGTACACGAATTGTAAAACTAAACAATCAGATCCTGCACAGTCAATTGATTTTGTATAGTCAGTGCTAACAGAAAACCATGTCCTTTTCATACACACAGAACAGAGAAACGCCCTCACCCAATATGGAATAATCACAAATTAAAAATAGAAATATGTAGACAAAAGTTAAATTAATGCAACACCACAGAAACATGTGACACATGTCTCCTAATATTGTACAAAATATAAAGACAGTAGATGTAAATTTGAAAAAAACTGGTACATAACAATCACTACTTTAAAAACAAATAGAAATAAAACAAATAACAAGAAATAAGAAAATACAATTTTATTGGACTAATCCATTTTTGGCCAAATCTTTCTTCAAGACAGTACAGTATACAGCTGTTATGATATCCTGTCCTGACCTGAGGAAAGGGGTTTAGTCCAAAAGAAATAGCCTTATTTCCATTTCCTATTTATAAAGTTTTATCAATACTACTTGATTTTATGTAAAACAACAAAAAATATCTCTTTCTACCTTTTGTAGTTTCTGCTTTAATCATCTTCTCTTCGCTCATTTCTTTCTATACAGCGTTTGTCCTCTCTCCCTTTGATGCAACATCTGCCCTCTATCTTTGCCCCTTCCACCCAGCCTCTGCTCTCTCTACCCCTTCCATCTACTGTCCACCCTCTCTCTGCCCCTTCCATCCACTGTCCACCCTCTCTCTGCCCTTTCCATCTAGTGTCCGCCCTCTCTCTCTTCCATAGGGCATCTTCCCTCTTTTTATGTCCCTTCAATAAACTGTATATGCTGTGCCCTTTCTCTCCTTTATACATGATTTATTTCAGCTTCATCCCCTCTCCATTTTTCTGTTTCCACTCCCTCCCCTATGCTCTGGCATCTCTCTCTTCTACTTTCCTTTCTTCCTGCCCACTCCACCCCATGGTCTGGCATCTCTATCTCTTTCCCTTCCCTCCCCCCCATGCTCTGGCATCTCTCTCCTATTTCTCCCTCTCTGCTCTGGCACCTCCTCTCCTTCCTTTCCCTCTGGTCTGGCATTTGTCTCCTTAATTTCCCTTCACTCCCCCTTGCCCTTGCATCTCTCTCTTCTATCCCTCCCCCTCCATTATCTGGCATCTCCTCTCCTTCCTTCCTTTCCCCTGGTCTGGCATCTCCCTCCTCCCCTCCCCCATGCCCTGACATCTCTCCCTCCATGGTCTAGTATCGCCTTTCCTTTCCCTCCTTCCCATGGTTTTGCCATCTCTCTTTCCTCTCCTCTCCCTTCCTGGTCTTCCTTCTCCTTCCTTCCCTCTCTCTCCCCAGTTGGGTGCAGCAGCAGCATTTCTCTTCCCCCTTCCCCATCCCCTCTCACTCTCCTCCTCCACTGCTCTTCCCCCTTCCCCTATCCACTCTCCTCCTCTACTTCTCTCCCCTCAGTCCTGCTGCAGCTTTCCCTCTTCCATTTTAAGTCCAGCAGCACTCTCTTCTGTTCCCAATCCAGCAGCACCACCCCCTCTCACCTCCCTCCACCTCTCAGCTCCAACAGCACCTCTTCCTCCCCTCTACTTCCGTTTCCCCCACTGACTAACTGCAGCACTTCTCCTTTCCACCCCCAGGGCCAGCAGCACCTCTCCTCTCTGACTAGCAGGGCTCCTCTCCCTTCCCTTACCCACTCACCTCCCAGGTCTAGCAGCACCACTCTCTCCTCTCCTTCAATCAGCACCCCTCCCTCTTATCTCCCAGGTCCATTGGCACCACTCCCCCCTCCCGATTAACAGGCTCTCTATTGTAACTTGCCTGACTGCTGCCGTAGCTTTAGCGAATAAATTCCCTCCAGCAGCCTTGGGGCCTCCGAGGAAGAAGGAAGTTACATCATTGGAGGTGGAGCGGCCTAGCAAAATCCCCGAGGCTGCAGAAGGGAATCGATTCGATAACACTACTGCAGCTGTCAGGCAAATTACAATAAGGAGAGAGCGGTGCTGCTGGTAGTCCAAGGTATAGAGAATAGAAAATGACAGCGGCAGCAGGAAGGCAGGAAGCATGCTGGCACTGTGTTTCCCCAAAGCAATTTTTTTTTTAATCAATAAATGTTTATTGAAAAAAAGTTTTTTTTGAAAATATACAAACCAGAATATAAATATCAGGGACATCAACAGATGGGAGAGCAAGCATATAAAAAAAGCTCCCAATTCACAGAACGCTCCCCCAGCAGTACAAACAGTAGAAATTGCTCCCAACAAGACCAAGCAGCCCCCAGTACTTATTATCAATCAGAACTCCACAATACCCCCCCACCCTACCAACTCCATAACCCTCAGAGAGGGACTCCCTGTGGCTTCTTCAGGGAAGTCCCCCTGTACACAATCCCTCCCCCCTCAGAAAGAAGCTCAATGTAAAGATTCGATTTTTTCTAATATTCTTGTCCAAGTCCTGGTGTAAGTATAATAATACCCATGTCGCTTTGCAATAGATAATTCCATATGAAAAATAAACTGAAGCTTCAAAGTCCAATCCAAATGAGTAGGTGCCAGTCCCTGTTTCCAATGAGCAGCAATCAAACATTTTGCTGCTGCCAAACCCCAACGTCGGAGCTTAGTCTGCCAAGAATATAGACTAACATTATAAAGGCCTAATAGACATCCCTGTGGAGAAAAAGGCAAGGAAATCTGTAACAATTGTGATAAACATCCCACAACAGTCCTCCAAAAGGGCTTCAAAACTGAACAATCCCACCATATATGTAAAAAGGTCCCCCTATCCACCCCACATCTCCAACATAAGGCAGATACCGTAGGAAACATACGATGGAGACGGGCAGGTGTGTAATACCAGCGCATGGCTACTTTATAGGCATTTTCCTTAATAAGTGCACAAGAAGAGGCTTTTCCCACTTCGATATGAATTCTAAACCACTCCTCAACAGAAAAAGTACAGTGCAAGTCCACCTCCCAAGCCCGCCAATAGAGAGCCGGAAAGGAAAAGGAGTCCCGAATATATTGGTAAAGAACAGAAATGGGTTTAGGTAAGTTCCGAAGAGTGACCCACAAGTGAGCGAAGGGGTCGAGAGATTGAATGGGTCCCCTATCCCACTTTTGAGAGTGAAGGAAATGTCGTATCTGAGAATAAGCCAAAAAATCTCCCCTGGGTAAATCAGCACTAATCTGGAAGGTTTCAAAAGACACCAGGACCCCCTTCTGAAGCACATCTCGAAAGGTAGATAATCCCAACCGTTCCCACCGCACAAACACAGAACTCTCCCCACCCGCCGGGAACATAGGCTCATCTCGCACCGCACCAAGAATCGAGGGGCCTACCCCAGCCCCCCAACGCCGTTTAGTAACACCCCACACTCTCAGAAGATGTTCCAAAAACGGATTTCCTGGAACCGCCAATCGCCCAAGATCAATAGAGGAGGACCAAAGCCAGCGTTTCAAACATGGGCGTCCCGCAAAATGTTGTTCAATACGCACCGCCAACTTAAAATCAGCGATCTCCCAATCCAATAATAGCCGCAGCTGTGCAGCCCGGTAGTACCACAATAAATTAGGTACCGCGCGCCCCCCTCTATCCCTAGCTGCCCACAAAGCAGCTCTGGAAATACGAGGAGATTTCCCCTGCCAAATAAAGCGAAAAAACAAAGCATGTAGTTGCTTCAACACCAAATGTGGGACTGCAACCGGCAACGTTTGAAAGAGAAAGAGCAAACGGGGTAGGACATTCATTTTCAACACTGCTATGCGACCCCACCAAGACAACCAAAACCCATTCCAACGTTGAATATCAGTCCGAATTTGTTGAATAATTCTAGCATAGTTAGCTGTATACAATTGAGATAGATCGGTTGGTAAACGAATTCGCAGATAGCGAATAACCCCAGGAGCCCAGCGAAAAGGAAACCGGACAGCCAAACGACGTTGATCCTCCTCCCCTAGGGTTACATTCAACAATTCAGATTTATCCATGTTTACTGTGAACCCCGAAAGCTGCCCATATTCTAAAAAGAGATCAACTAAAATTGGTAACGAGTCCTCCGGGTCCCGAACATACAATAACACATCATCAGCAAAGAGTGCTATACGATGTTCAATATCTCCCACTCGTAACCCCATTAAGTCACCATGTTCCCGAATACGAATGGCCAGAGGTTCCATAGAAAGGGCAAACAGAGGAGATAAAGGGCACCCCTGTCGAGTACCTCTCGCAATGGAAAAAAAGTCGCTATAAATCCCATTAATACACACAGTAGCCCTTGGAGCTGCATAAAAGGCCTGCACCCATGTCAAAAAGAAAACTCCCAACCCCATCTTCGACATCACCTGCCATAAAAAGTTCCAATCAACCTGATCGAAAGCCTTCTCGGCATCGATCGCCAGAAAAGCTACTTTAGCAGATGTCCGCTGAGCAGCCCACATAAGGTGTAATGTGCGTCTAATATTATCACACACCTGTCTATTATGAACAAAACCAGATTGATCCAAATGTACCAAAGACGGCAGTACTCTCCCCAACCGAAGAGCCAACACTTTAGCAAGGATTTTTGCATCAGTATTTAGTAACGAAATCGGACGGTAGGACCCGCACCCCATCGGATCTTTGTTTGGTTTAAGCAGGACCGAAATCCCAGCCTCCCCCATGGTGGAGGGCAATGAAGAGCCATCCCTCACCCCATTCGCAACCCGAACCAACAACGGAGCCAGAACCTCCCGAAAAAGTTTATAAAACTGATTAGTATAGCCATCCAGGCCCGGCGATTTCCCTAGCTTCAAATCAGCAATGACTCCCAAGACTTCCCCTAACTCAATAGGCTCATTAAGCAATTCCCTATCCGCATCCGAAAGTCGAGGAAGCCGCAACTGCGAAAGGTATCTCTCAATATCAGCTGGAGCTCGCCCCTGTGAGGGTCTATACAAATCAGTATAAAAATTAAGGAAAACTGATCTAATAGCTGAGTCAGTCCGATGCACCGTCCCTCCTGCATCCCGTATCTGTGTAATAGCCGCTCTCGCCTGCTTCAGCTTAATCAACCAAGCCAAGCGAGAGCCAGGTGTATTATTATATTCATAGACCGATTGCCGCAAACGTGTCCTCAAAAACTCATATTCCTCTATCTGCAGTAGGGAGAGCTCCGCCCGTGCCTTAACTAATTGTTCATATATTAAGGGGTCCTGGTGTCTCTGGTGCAGCCTCCCCAACCGTTCCAATTGTTCCCGTAACATCAGGGAGCGCTGAGCCCGGAGGCGCTTACGACGAGCACCCCATTTGATAAAGATACCCCGTATTACCACCTTCAGAGCATCCCACAATGTCGCATCTGTAACCGTAGCATTATCATTAATCTGAAGGTATTGGTCCACAGTCTCATACACCTCCCGGACCACAGCTGGATCTTTCAATAGAGATTCATTAAGTCTCCAGAAACGGCATCCCTCCCCTGTCCAGTACCCCACACTAGTTACCCACACAGGCGCATGATCAGAAATTTGAATAGTTCCAATTTCCGCCTGGCGAATCCCTCCCCACGAATTGCGATGGACCAACAACCCGTCTATGCGTGCGTACGAGTTATGTGCATGTGAGTAGTGGGTATAAGTGCGTTGTGTAGGATGCAACAACCTCCAGCTGTCCACCAAGCCCAGAGAAGAAAATAAGGACAGTAAAGCCTGTCTAGCAGCCCTTGACGGAGACCTAGTCCCACCCCCAGAATGATCCAAAGTAACATCAAGTGTAACATTAAAATCCCCACCAAGATACACCGACCCTTTCGCAAAACCAACCAGTTCTTCTTTGATAGACCCAAAATAACTGGCTTGACCCTTATTGGGGCCGTACAAATTGATAAGGGTGATTGTGCGACCCTGCAACGTAGCCACGAGAGCCAAACATCTCCCTGCACCATCCCGATATACATGATCAACCACCAACCCCAAGCCCTTTCGTACCAATATGGCCAAACCCCCCACCCTCCTCCCTGGGGTCGACCCCTGGTGGGTCCAAATCTGATCATAATAGCGTGAATTTAAAACCGCCACATCTCGAGGCCTCAAATGTGTTTCCTGAAGTAGACAAACATCCCATTGCATGTGAATCATTTCCTTAGTCACAATACTACGCTTCCCAGGACTATTAAGTCCATTAACATTCCACAAACCTACAGTAAACAGCTTCTCCTCTACCCTCCCCATCCCCCCTCCCACTTGAACCCCCCCCAACCCCACCCCTACGCTGCATCGAACCCTGTAGGTTAGGATTCGCCAGCTGACAGAAAGTGCAATCCCTCCCAAAGGCATGTATCCCACTCTCAGAAGCATTGAAACCACCAAAGTGTAAAAACACACACTTATATTCCAAACGCCACCCTTCCCCCCCAACTACATTCAAGTCTCAAGCATTCCCCACACTCACCAATCCCCTTTCAACCCAGCCAAATACTCCCCCTTTCTCCCAACATCAAACAATTATGAACCAGTACAACACTTCCTGGAATAAAATAGTGTGGTAGAGAAAGTCACACAACGTTGGGAGCGCTGGAAGCCCCCAAAATATCCAACACCACCGATCATATGTATGCAGGCTCCACAAAAGCCAAGGGATCAACTCCCTCCCTGCAAAAGCAAGGCAGTGTCCAAACTCTGTCAGGATTGAGGTTTCGCTGGTTTCTTCCCGGAACGCAATGCCATGAGGCACCCTGTGTTGATATAGATGCTACAGCAGGGGGCCAATCTTCCACTTGCGAGGTCCCACAGCCCAGGGCTCGCATCTCCGCCCAGGTTTCCGACACTGTGCTCACCCTCCAAGATGCCCCATTAACAGTCAGCCACATCCCAAAGGGGAAAAGCCAGCGGTATTTATGGCCCCCAGTGCGCAGGGCAGAGGTGACATCTTTGAATGCCCTGCGCTTCTGCAATGTAGACCACGCTAGATCCTGGAATACACCCACCGCCATATCCTTCCACCGGAGTGTAGCCTGTCGCCTGCCAGCCAGCAAGATCCGTTCCTTCAATGTGAATTCTCCAAAGCAAGCAATGATATCACGCGTGTTCTGAGCTCGGGCAGCTCCCAGACTGCGGTGGGCCCGCACCAGAATTATATTATCAGGCAGGTCAGCTCCATCAGCTCTCAACAAATGCTCACAGAAGTCCCGTACCACCGCCTTGCAATCCCTGTACTCCTCCGTTTCAGGGATGCCCTTAAAGCGGAGATTGCAGCGCCTAGACCGATTTTCCAGATCTTCAACTTGAGTCTGGAGGTCCCGCAGTTCAGAGGACAGGCGAACCGAATCTTCAGTAGTAGTTGTCACCGCCGTATTTAGGATAGCCACGTGATCTTCCGTCGCTGAAACTCGAGCTCCCAGTTCGCCGACCTCTGCTCGCAGCTCCGCTATCGCCGCTCTCACGTCTCTCCGCACCCCATTAATATCTGCTTTGATTTCCTTAAACCAGTCCGTCATAGACTTCTGGGGCGCATCACCGACCTCCCCCCTCTGATTGGGGATATCCTCATCTTCTGACTCCGATTGAGTCGCTGGTCCGGTCGCCATTTTTTTTTTCTCTCTCTCTCTCCCCCATGCTGCCCGCCGCCTCCGGAGCCGATTTCTCCGGCGGATCGCCAAAGAACTTAAATTTTTCCAGGCGCTTTCGAGTGGCCATAGAAAGGGGAGCCTGTGCAGGCGAAGATCGTGGCAGAAAAGCGCACTTTGGAAGCGCCAAGCGCTATAATGCACAGAAGCCCGACGGAGCTCCTGTTTCACTCAGCCATTAGTGAGATGACGTCACTTCCGTCTCTCCCCAAAGCAATTTTTTACCTCCCCAGGCCCGTCTTCCTGATCGGGAATGGGAGCCGCCCATCGCATACACACTCAAATTGCAGGCTAGTGCTGCCTTAGCTCGTAGCGAACGCATGCTCCGGGGCTCTAACGTGTGCGAGCCGGCTTCCCTTCTCTTCCCCCCCCCCCCCTGGACATAACTTCCGGTTTCGGAGGGAAGAGAAGGGAAGCCGGCATGCACACGTTAGAGCCTCGGAGCATAAGTTCGCTACGGGCTAAGGTGTGAAATCTCCAAGCCGTTTTTGTTGTTTTTTTTTTATGTTGAGCAGCGGGCAGCAGCAGAATTCATGAGCGGGTGATAGCCGGGCAGTCATCTAAATTAGGTGGACGGACCACCCGGCTAAAAGGCCCTAGGGAGAACACTACATCATGTCTTCCATGCTATGCACAATTGTCTTACCATATCATGTTTCACTTTGTCAGCCATGCTTGTAATACTATGCCTGCTGTGCTATGTTCTGCCATTCTATGCTCACCATATTGTCTCACCATCACTTTACCATGTTTTGCTACTTTATGTATTACCATATTTTAACTATGTATGCCATCTCTGTCAAACAATGGTTGCCTTGCTATTTTATACCATACAATGTCTGAGAGTGTGGTGCAGAGATTATAACTACAGCCTCAGCACCCTGTGATCGTGGGTTCAGGCCTATATTGCTCCCTGTTACCCTGAGCAGGCCACTTAGTACCCCATTGTCCAGATACATTAGATAGATTGTGAGCCCACTTGCACAGATAGGGAAAATTGCTTGAGTACCTGAATAAATTCATGTACTGAGAAGAGAGCTGCAGGGGGATGATGGAAATTCCATGGGGATCCCATGGGGACGCCCCTTCGGGTCGCTGGGATCCCGTGGGGGCCCCCATTGTGGTCTTGGGGATCCCACGGGGTTGGATGCAACTCGAGCCGCGAAGCTTGTCTTCTTTTCCTACCTGCCCTGCAGCAGCACACATAGCCGACCAGAAGTCTTCCCCAATGTCAGCGCTGACATTTGCGTCAGACTCTATGATGGTGTGGTGTGCTGGGCTGTTGCCCATACATGGGTCGAAGTATTGAACATTAATTCGTTTATCCGACTTTTTAATACACACTGTGATCTTCTCACAAAATTTATTTAGGTTCAAACAATTTTTATTGATGCAAACAAAGACAATGCCACAAAATTTATTTAATGTTTGTACATTTATTATACCTCCAGTGGCTGCGCTCCATGATTTGTCAGACAGTGACACCATAGAACTTTTTTGTTTCAGTTTATGCTGATGTTCTATATAGATTTAGTTGGAGATGGCACCACAAAGCTTGGATAACGTCCATGTTGTTCTGGAATTGGTTCAAAAAATGTGAGGCTGAATATTATCTGTTCCATAAAAACCTTGGATTTAACGTTGAGTTGCTGTCGGCAAGACCTGGAAAATGTGCATCCTGATGTTGAAGTTCTCTTCATATATCCGAACACAACATACCTTGTCCAGCCCCTTGATCAGGGAATAATGAAGGCTTTCAAGAGCCACTACATGCGAGAGCTGTACAGCAAGGCCTGTGAAGCTTTAGATGCTAACCAGGAAGACAGTGACAATACACAATGTTGACTATGTTAGCATAGCCTGGCATTCTACATGGGTGAAAGAGGCTATGCAACCTTGCCCCTTCCTCAGGTTATCCTTCCCCTCTCTACACGGCATCCTCCACGCTGGTAAACTGGGTAGATCCCTCCTCTCCAAAATCACCGGCCTCTGGAACGACCTCACTGTCCCGCTGCGGAACCTGGACTCCCTCCAACTATTCCGAAAACAACTGAAAACCTGGCTTTTCTCTAGCATATAATAATCTCTTCTCCTGATTACATCCCCTCTTTATGCTTTGTAAACTCTTTCTCTTCTCTCTTCCCATATTTTAAACTCTGTAAACCGCGTCGAGCTCCACTTCAGTGGAGAAGATGCGGTATATAAACCTAAGGCTTAGTTTAGTTTAGTTAGTTTAGTCAGCTCTTCAGACAAAAGGTTTTCTGGAGGAACCTCAAGCATTTTCCATCCTGGCCAGCTGGAAGAAAGGCAAGGACAGCTCAGAAAGGGAAACAGCTTCCTGTCTATATGCTCATTGGTCAGGGTAGAGGTAGTTCACATCCTTAAACATCCTATCAGCTGTGACTTGCTGTACTTGTCCCTCCCCTCAGTGACTGCAGCCTTATTTACTTTTTCCTCTATATAGTTAGCTTACAAGCACAGACCTTCCTTCACATGCTCAATCTTCTAGTTACGTTCTTATGTCCTTCAATTTGTTATTTTAACAAAGCCTGCATTTTGTAGTGCTGAAGCAGCGTGTCCTTGTACTGGCTTGAAATAATGGGTTCCCAGATAGTATCAAAGAATGTCTTATCCCCCCACCCTTCTACTTCTCAAGCAGTTTGTCAATACCAGGGGTGCCCAATATGTCGTTCGCGATCGACCAGTAGATTGGGAAGATAACACGAGTCGATCGCGGAGCCCATCCCAGGCTCCGTGATAGACCCATTTTGCCGTCCTGATCTATCGGGCTGATCAGCCTTTCTCTCCCCGACGTCCCCCACTGCCGCCCCAAGCTCACTCTGCAGAAGCGTCTGACTGACCAGCATTCCTCTCCCTGACATCAATTCTGACATTAGAGAGGAAGTTCTGGGCCAGCCAATCGCTGCCTAGCTGGCCCGGAACTTCCTCTCCGACGTCAGAATTGACGTCCGGGAGCGGAATGCTGGTCGGTCTGACGCTTCTGCAGGGAGAGCTTGGGACAGTGGTGGTTTGGGGGCCTGTTTCCTGATGGCGGCGGCGGCGGCAGCAAACCTAGTGGCTTGAGGGAGGGCAGGGAGAAAGAAAAAAGGGAAACAGAAAGAAAGGGGGAACAGGGAGACAAAGAAAGGGGGCATGGAGAGAGAGAGAGAAAGAAAGGGAGGCAAGGAGACAGAAAGAAAGAAGAGGGCAGGGAGAAAGAAAGAAAAAGTTGGGGGAGAGAATGAGGGCTGGAGGAGAGGAAGCATACAGTAGGCTGAAAGAAGGGAAGAAATATTTGATGCACAGTCAGAAGAAGAAAGTGCAACCAGAGACTCATGAAATCACCAGACAACAAAGATAGGAAAAATGATTTTATTTTCAATTTAGTGATCAAAATGTGTCCGTTTTGAGAATTTATATCTGCTGTCTATATTTTGCACTATGGCTCCCTTTTACTAAACTGCAATAGCGCTTTTTAGCTCAGTGAGCTTATGAGCATCGAGAGCAGCACGGGGGAGCATTCAGCACAGCTCCCTGCACTAAATACTGCTATCGCGGCTTAGTAAAAAGGGAGGGGGTATATTTGTTTATTTTTCTATGGTTTTTACTGAGGTGACATTGCATAGAGTCATCTGCTTTGACCTCTTTGAAAAAACCCCTGTAATATGAATGATAATTAATTGTGTTTTTAAAAAATTTTTCTTGTTGGTAGATCATTTTGACTTGGTCATTTTAAAAGTAGCTCGCAAGACCATAAAATGGTTCTCAGTTTCATTGCTAGTGAACATATTTCCTTCTACTACTGCTTCCTGGTCCGTCTTAGACTCGAAACGTAGCAGAGGGAAGGCTTCACTCATGCTGCTGTTGGCCCAAAGAACGCAAGTTTACTGCCTTATCGGATCCCATGGAGAAGAGGAACAGGGGAGGGTCGCTGAAAGATCACCTGGGGGGGAGGGTTGCTGAAGGATCATCGGGGGGGGGGAGGGATTGGTCATTAGAGAAATGCTGTATGGCAGGAATGGAGATGAAAAAAAGGAAAGATGCCAGACCTCGGGGGTGGGGGGGAGGGAAGGGAAACAGAAGGGGAGGACAGAGATAGAAGATCTAATCTAATCTAGTATTTGTGAGTCGCGCATACCTAAACAGGCTCTAGGCGACTTGAGGGAAAGGAAGGGGAAAAGGGTTAGGGTGGAAGGAGCGGAGGGGACAGGAAACATAAACTTAGGCAGATTAAATAAGGTCAGGTGCTTAAGAAGATCTTAGAAGAATGAAGATGGTGAGCATAGAGAAAGAAAAAAACATCAAAATGGGCAGGAGACCTTGGCAAGTGAGTTATCAGAAAAACAGAAACCAGAGACTGGGACCAACATGATTTGAATAATGACCAGACAACAAATGTAGAAAAAATAATTTTATTTTCTGTTTTGTGGTTGAAATGTGTATCCTGCCAGACTTGATGATAGACAGCGAATGTGAACTTGGACCTATCAGAGAGAGGAAAAGTCTTTTTTGTTTGTTTATGCCACAGTGCCAGCATGTGTAGGAGAAGGCAAAGGGGATAGGGTGGATGAAGAGGCTACAAAATAAACCTGCAAGGACATTTTTAAAAAAACACCCAATTGGGCAGGAAAATCAAATTGAATCGAAATATTGATTCAATAGGCTAAATTGAATCTAAAAAGTTTTCACTGAATTGGGCAGCACTAGTGCATACTGGTTCCTCATAATATTGTTATAAACTTATTTATTTATTTATTCTAGTATTTATGTACTGGTTATAGTCATGGTGGGCTCACAGTCTATCTAGCACAGTGTTCTTCAGCTGCCGGTCCGTGGACCGGTGCCGGTCTGCAGAAATTTCCTGCCGGTCCACAGGGCCGGCACGTGCATCAGGCCCCATTCAGTACTCTTCAGCCGCCGGTCCATGGTGCGATCAATGCGGCATTGTCTTTGGGCCGGCTCCCTCTTCCTGAGTGCTGCAGTGCACAAAGCCATGAGAAGAGGCTCCTACGCGCGTCCTGCGCCTGAACCGGAAGCCTTCTCTCTGACGTTGCAACATCAGAGGGAAGGCTTCCAGATGCAGCGCGGGACGCATGTAGTAGCCTCTTCCCACAGCTTTGTGCACTGTAGCACTCAGGAAGAGGGGGCAGGCCAGAAGGCAAGGCACGGCATGGAGGGAGACAACAACAGTAGGGGGAATGATTTTATTTTTTTATTTATGATTGATTTACATCTGCTGTCTGTTCAGGAAGAAATGCATTTGTATCTTTTCCTCTGGGGTTGTACTACTTGCAGAGTCTTGCATCTTAGTGTTTGTTTGTAAATATTAGTACTTTTAGTTTTTGATCCTGCATTTGCATGGAGTTATGTTTTCTAGTAGGAATGAATGTTGAGAAGCATACAGTGTGCTTTGTGTATTTTAATTTTGTGGTTAACCATTAGGTGTTGTTAATATGATTATTTTGTGTGTGTGTGTGTATATATGAAAAATGAATGGAAAAAATTGTGTTAAAATTAGTACTATTATGGGGGCGGAGTCTGGGGTAGAGATGGGTGGGGTCTGGCCCATGACTTAGTCCACTGTTCTTCAACTGCCGGTCCGCGGACCGATGCTGGCCCACAAAATAATTATTTTATTTCTGCTGGTCGATAGGTGTCAAAAGGTTGAAGAACACTTATCTAGCATACCTGGGGCAGTGGAGGATTAAGTGACTTGCTCAGGGTCACAAGGATCAGCGCAGTGTTTGAACTTATAACCTCAGGCCAAGTTTTGCAGTTCCTAAATTTGTCTGGCCAGATATTACTAGTTAGTGGTGAATATCTTGCTGACTGGTTAAACTGCCAAGCCCACTTTCAAGTCTCTTTTCAACATTAGACAATGAAGATATTTTAAGCAGTCAGATTTAACTGAAAAATTGTCAGAATAAACTGGTTAAGTGTTTTGAAAATTGCTCCCAGACTTATTAGCTACTTGGGCACAACAGAAGGGGAAGCGTGCTGCTGTTCTTTTTGCCATGTGTGCATGTTTTTTATTTTTTATTTTTTTTCTTGCTTCAGGAAAGTGCTGTTTGACAACTTTCGGACATGGCTTTCAGATGTTACTAAAGTGGAATTTGAACAAACCATTGATGTGTCCTGTGCTATATATAATTATACAGGTATGGAGACCAAAGACTAACTCTATTCTTTCCATCATCAGTGTAGCTTGTTTGCTTAATTTCAGGGGTGTTAAAGGTAAGGAATTCATATTGGCAGTAGGAGCATGGGATCTAATTCAGCATTCTGGTGCAAAGGGCATATAAGTCTTAACAATAGGTGCTATTCCTATATTTGTGAGTTGATTGCAGAAGGATGAAATCTACATTCTTCAGCTCTGCCTCCTGTAGTGCTGTAGAGCCCCTTTCATTCCTTCTGCAAGAAAGTTGATAAGGTTTTTATTTGAGTTTGATGCTTTCAATGCTGGAGAGGTCTCCAGTGACCCTGAAGCAGCTCTGCCTGGGAGAGGACACATCTGGCATCTGGCAAGGCAACCTTTGGGATTCCTCTCCAGCCCTGCATTTGGACTTGTGAACCTCAGGGTCTGTTCCCCTTGAATATAGCTTGCATCCTGATTTGACTCCGGTGTCAATCCAGTAGGGCTTAACAGGTGCCAGCTGCGTAAGTTCCTTCTGTTCGTATGTGGATCTGCGGGGCTTGAGTCCTTAGGTTTTAAGTCTGACTTGTAGCCCAAAGATCCCAGCAAGTGGACTAAGTGTGCTGATTGAGGCAGTGTCTTATCCAATTCCAGCTTTGGTGACAATTGAAGCAGGCCAACCCATCACAGATAGGTGGTATTGCCTATTGAAGTCTATGGGAAAATGGGGGTGGGGTGGTGTCTGATTTTGCTAGTTTAAGTATTTCTGGGGTGTACCTAGGGTTTTCCATCTCCCAAAGAACACTTCCCAGAATTTTTGATCCTTTTAGGGGGTTTTCCCAGGCCATTTTTAGCACAACAACGCTGCCATGGATTTTCCAGACTGAAAAATTGCTGAAAAACCTTAAAAAATTGGAAGAATGGGCATTCAAATAGCAGATGAAATTTAATGTGGACAAATGCAAAGTGATGCACATTGGGAAGAATAACCCAAATCATAGTTACCAGATGCTAGGGTCCACCTTGATTGTCATTGTAGACACTATGTTGAAAGCTTCCGCTCAATGTGTGGCAGTGGTCAAAAAAGCAAACAAGATGCTAGGAATTATTAAGAAAAGGGATAGTAATTAAAACAGTATTGCTCCATGGTGCTACATCACCATGAGTATTCTGTTCTATTCTGGTCCTCTTATCTCAAAAAAGATATAGTGGAACTAGAAAAGGCTCAAAGAAGAGGAACCAATGGTGGCCGCTCAAGGGGACCTGTCCTCTTCAAGTACATTCTCTCTGGCAGAGGTTCCTGAGCAAGAACCAGAGGACCAGTCAGATAAAGACTGGGAGTACTGGAAGTTAGATTCCATGCCTTTACGATCTCAGAGCAAACCGTCCCTCCAGAGACTGGAAGTCGGGAGACTGTAGTTCTCTTTGAGCAGGAAGAGTGAGCGCTTCCCAGACTCAGACTTCATTTCTTTCTCTCACATCCAGATCTGCCTGCTTTAATTACAGTCATTGGGAGGTCCCAGAAGGCTCCCTAAAGGGGGCAAAAACAATGAAAGGCTGTATCTCATGGCTCCTAAATTTCAACAGCTATTCGTCAAGGCTAAGGTGGACTCACTGGTAGCTCAGGTAATCAAGCATACTTCCCTCCCTAGTGAGAGGGTGTAGTATTGAAGGATGCGCAGGACCACAGGGTATATGTAGTTCTTAAATGTCAGTTTGAAGCCTTAGCCTTGGGGTTTAAGGTGGCCTCTTTCGTGGCACATGTCTATTATACCAGAGTTCGTAGGATTATCCTAAGACAAGCAGGCAGCATATTCTCACATTTGGGTGACATTATCCACGGATCTTGGTATGGACAGTGGTAAAAGTGCATTGCCACTTTAAATTTTCAGAAACTTCATGACTGCCTGCACTGTGCACGTGCAAATGCCTTCCTGCCCTATGCCGGCTCGCAGTATCTCAGTTCTTCATTTTCCATGGAGCAAAGAAGTGCTATTTTTTTGGACTCTGTTCAAAGTGCGTTGCCTTCCTGTCAATGTTTTTCTATTTTTGTCATTTGGCTTTCTTTTACTGTTTTATTTTAACATATCCTTCTTCGGTCTGTAAAAAAATAAATAAAATTATATTTTCTTTTTTCCCTTTTTTTGTGTGCCTCAGTTGGGCCTTTTGGCCCTCTCTTTATCCTACCTCGGTGGTTCTCATTCTTGTTTTTCAATATTGAGGGGGTTTTTTTCTTGCTGCTGAGATTTTTTTCATCCATGTCTAAATCTTCAAGCAGTTTCAAATAGTGCTGTCGAAGCCTATGCCCTATTCTGTTACGTCCTTTCCAGATTCCATATGCTAGGTGTTCAATCCCAACCCGCAAGCCAGGTGTTGCAGAAATCTACATCTTTTCTGAACATGTGCTGCACCCCCTTTGCCTGAGTTAGTAAATACAGTGGAACCTTGGTTTACGAGCATAATTCATTCCAGAGATCTCCGAGAATCTCGACGAGAGGGAGAACTAGATGGCCTTGAGCATGCGCAGATGCATGCTCAAGGCCCAGCAGAGACAGGAACTTCTTCAAGTGGCACCGGCACACCCTGTGGGCTGCGTGCCGGTGCCAGAGGGGGGGTAAGTTTGAAGTTGTTCGGGTGGGGGTGCCTGTGTGAGCGAAGGGGGAGCGATGCCAGTTATCAGAGAGGGGGTTCTCGCAAATCGAGTCAACACTCGGTTTGCGAGACAAGATTTGCGAGAATGTTTTGCTCGTCTTGTAAAACACTCGCAAACCAGGTTACTCGCAAACCGAGGTTTGACTGTACTTAATTTTTTTGTTTATTTTGTATGTATTCTGGTCTTGTGTTTTTAATGCACTGTTTATGTTATTTTGTTATCCGCCTAGATTTGTAGATGGGCAGGTTATAAATAATTTTAAATAAAAAATAATCCCAGTTACAGTTTCTGCAAGCAGTCTGTGCAGAAGTCTCTTGCAGTTGCTCTACTTCTATTTCTTATTTTTTCGCTTAAAGTTCAGTTTTCGGTGGCTTCAGTGCTTTGAGATCCTTGCCCAGTAGTCCACTATCGGAGAAAAGGACACAGTCCTGTGGTGCTGGACTGCAGTTTCACAGAGAAACTCTGGTGGATCTGTGGAACTAGCCTACTGTGTGCCACCTTCTTAAAGTATCCAGGATCTCTTCCCATGGGAGTCTGCTGGCTGGTGACCCTGTCACAGGTTTCTAGCACAGGCTATGTGTGTCTGGACATAAACCCACCTGGGTTTCAAGGCGCAGGCTGCTCTTCCCACCCCCAACCGTGTGGCAGAGCATCCATGAGAACGTAGGTTATGGTCAGTCTCTGGCTGTCTGGCACTATGAAGATCTTAAATTCTGTGCATTTGGAGCTGTTTCTGAGGCAGAACTATGCCTTTTTCTCCACTCGGCTGCTTTTAAAAACGCTGACAGGCAAAGACACTTTTGAACTGTGAGTACCTCCATTATTTCTTATGGGAACTTTGGGGATGACTTGTGGAGAGATTTAAACTTCATTTTTAACAGTTTCTGTGGGTAGGGTTCAGGTCCCCTACCTCCCTAGACCTCAAATTGCTATCTTTTGTCATTTTTTATGCATATTTTTAGCAATTTTTTTTGTTTTTTTCCAAAGTTTTATTTCTGCCTCAAAACCCCTTGATTTGATTAAAAATCATTTGGGATGGATTCCCCAGTCCGTAATCTACTGAATGTGTGTAGTGATTGCACCATATTGGCCCCAGATCAGAGATTGTGTACCACATACCATAGCATGCATGGGGAAGGAGCAGGAACTTCGGATTTGGCCTCCTCTGCATTCTCCCGGGCTGAGGAGCCAACCAGTGTCTGTGACTTTAGAAAAAATATTGTCCAGCAGTTTTACTGGCTTCTGGTGCAAAACGCCAGCGTTCCTAGTCTGGGGACTCTTGTGGTGGAGCACATGTGTGGGGTGTGACTTTTCACCAGAATGTATTTGGCTTCTCTGGAAAGCTTTTCCTATAGACCCAGCATGTTTGTCGTGGCCCACAAGCGCAGCAGAGCCATCTTAGCCTGTTACTCCGGTGGCAAAGTTCCTGTTTGGGAGCCCTCTCATCCTGCTGTGGTGGACCTCGCTTGCATCAGCTCCCATTCCAATATTATGCCCATAATATTTCCTGACACTGCTTCTATTTTGGATCTGGCTGATACCATCGTTGGGACTAGTTGCCTCAGTCGCCCTGAGAGTCAGGATTTGGGAAATGACTGCTATATGCAGGCTCTTTCAACATAGTTCTGTCTCTTTTCTCATTGATGATATTTTAAAAAAGCTCAAGTTGGATTCTCCTCCTTCCACTTCTCAGGCTTCAGTCCTGGACCACTCTAAAGTGCTGTCTTCCTTTTTTCCATCTCATCCGCAGCTTCTTGGGCTGATTCAAGCACTGTGGGACTCTCCAGAGAGCTCTCTGTGGTCCTCTAAAGCTTCGTCAAAGTTTTATCTACTGGCACCTGAATTTCAGCAGGTTTTTCAACAACCTAAAGTAGATTCCGCTGTGGGGCAGGTGATCATGTGCACAGCCCTTCCTAGTGAGGGGGTGTGATACTTAGGGATTCTCAGGATTGCAGAATGGACATTATGTTAAAGATCTTTGAAGTGGCATCTATGGGGCTCAAAGCAGTGGTGGCTACTTCCTGTCATTCAAGATTGCGTGATGTGTCCTCTACGTCACTTCCTTCCTTTCCTCCGCTGATAATGGATGGTGTGGCTTTTTTTTTATTTTTTTTGAAACTTATTTTTATTGACAGTGAAAAGTACACCACCCAACAGGGTACAATCTCAAACATAAACGATATAGAAGTGGTCCAATACAAGCGGTAGAAAATAAAGAAATACAACTAGCCCCCCAGGCAATCCCTACCGAAAATGCAAAAAAGAGAACAATAAAGATAAGTAAACTGGGGTGGCCTAGAGAGGGTCATAAGAGGACACAAAAAGAACAGGAAAGCCATAGAGCAAGTACAGTGACCATTTCACCTTTTTGATATAAGGGTCCCAAAAAGGACCATGCAGAGCAAGCACACCACAGTCCCATCCACACCACTCATCAGAACACTTAGCCCCCCATATACTCCAGAGCCCCCCTCCCCACCATCCCCCCATCCCCAAGGCACCAAAGAAAAACAAAGAAACAAAGCAAAGGCACAGTATATCTGTCGAAGAGGAGCAAGACCGAAGCCAATACTACCCTCTCCGGCTCTCAGGATGACACCAAGTCCCGCAGTCTCTCCCACAAACCAATGTAGTGCTGCTTAACCACATTCAGGGACCCAACATAAGACCGAATTTCAAACTGAGCCACTTCCCGGAGTCTACTCCTCCATTGGGGTATCGGAGGCGAGTCCTCCGACATCCAGTAAGTCAAGATCAATTTCTTCACTAGGAGAATAGCATTATAGAAGAAGCGACATTGGGGAATAGTAAATTTCTGATCCTGGAAGGAGACCTGCAGACCCAGGAGAAGGAACCCATAGTCCCACTCGACAGTGCGTTGCACAGCACGCTCCAGTAGGGGAAGAACCTCCTGCCAGATGCTCAGTTGGGGGCATTCCAGAAAGGAGAGTATATTCGTGCCAGCCCGGCCCTTGCATTTAACACAGGTAACACTGCCCCAAAGCCCCAGGCGTGCCCCTCGCTGCGCAGTGAGAAAGGCTCGGTGAAGGATTTTAAACTGGAGCTCCTGGAAGTCAGCAGATTTAGTATACGAATAAAGAGTCTGGAAACAGGCCAAAAATTGCGGCTCAGAGATACTCTGCCCCAAATCCCGCTCCCAGGAAGAGCGCAAAGGTGTAAGCACCGACAGTGGAAGAGAAGATTTAAGAACTAGGTACCAGTGTGCAAGTGTATTAGCCAAAGGCGGGGTGGCCGAAAAAAGAGTGTCCAAACGCCCCTTAACCCAGGCCCCCTCCCTACCTTTATGCTCAGCATTCCAGTAGTGACGAAGTTGAAAGTAAGAGAATAAGTAGCAAGAGGGAAGGCCCCACGTATCTCGGATTTGTTGGAAGGAGGGGAAACCCTCAGAGTACAAGTCAAGCAATTGTTCCATAGCCACACAACCCCGATTCGCCCAGTGCCGAAACACTGACCGGCCCCAGCCTGGGAGAAACTGAGAGTTACCCTCCAGGCGCAGGAAGGGGGACGCCTCCGGTGGCAGCTGTTGTCTATGTCGCCACCACCGCCATGCCATCCGAAAGGGTTGCAAAAACGAAAGCAGGCTTGATACCGCCTCCCAGGGTCCGCCTGATGATGAAGCGTATTCAAAAAGTGAAAGGGGGAACTCCAACCTGCCAGCCAGCCCTGGGGGGAATAATTAGAACACCCAGTGTATCCCTCATGGATCCAACGGAAAAGAGAGGCAACATTATATAGCCGGATATCAGGAACATTAAGGCCGCCCAAACATTTATCCAAAGTAAGTTTAAGCATCGCAATCCATGGTGCCCGGGATCTCCAAATAAAACATGTGAGAGCCGACTTAAAAGCAATTTCATCACGCCGACTAAGCCAAAGTGGCATAGTCTGCAGGGAGTACAGAAGTTTCGTAACCAGGACCATCTTCACCAAAGCTACCCTTCCCAAAATGCCCAACGGCAGCTCCTGCCAGGCCTGGCACAACTTCCCAATAGTCTCAAGGGGCGCCTAACGTTGGCGTTGTAGAGAGTAGGTAAATCAGTACTGAGGTAGATTCCCAAATAGCGCATCAGTTTTGCCGTTGGGGCGATAGGCAGCAGGGCATGCCAAGGCTCCGACGGACCGCCCGACAACAGTAAGAGTTCCAACTTGCTACAGTTTACTTGTAAACCAGACAAGGCTCCAAAGTCTCTTATCACAGCTAAGGCTCTGGGCAGGTGAAGGGTGACCTGATCTAAATAAAGTAGGATATCATCGGCGAAAAGGCTGATTTTACACTCCTGTCCTCTCACCGAGATTCCCTGGATAGTCCCATCCTGCCGGATCTTAGCAGCCAGGGACAGGGGGGACAGAGGACAACCCTGACGCGTACCCCTCTGCAGGCCAAAATCGGTTGTTAGGCCCCCATTGATCAGCAAGCGCGCCCTAGGGTTAGCATACAGAGCCGTTACCCAGGCCATAAACCCGCCCTGAAAGCCACCCCAGCGCAGAACCCAAAAAAGATAATCCCACGAGATACTGTCGAACGCCTTCTCCATATCGAAACTGCCTCCAAACCTCCCCAATCCGCCCGATCATGAATTGCTCCCAGGACCTTCAGCAAATTCATGGAAGTGTAACGCCCCGGCACAAAACCAACCTGATCGGGGTGAATAAGGGCAGGAAGAAAGCAATTCAAGCGCCTCGCCAGAGTCATGGCCAAGAGTTTAATGTCCTGATCCAAAAGGGAAATGGGACGGAACGACCCCACCAGATCCGGGTCCTTACCAGGTTTGGGAAGCAAGACCACATGAGCCATATTATCCGGAAAGGAGCCTCCTGCCTCTGCCACCATGTTATACATCGCACTCAGTGGCTGAGCCACCAAATCCACAAGAATCCGATAGTATTCCGGTTCAAAACCGTCCGGGCCAGGTGCTTTCGTCAATTTGAGAGACCGAATGGAGGCTCGCAACTCTTCCTCAGAGATCGGTTGACTCAGAGATGCTGCCTGATCCTCTTCCAAATGCAACAAAGACAAGCCCTGGAAGAAATCATCGAGAGCATTCTTATCCAACGGGCGTTTCCCATAAAGGCCCTCATAGTACCTGACAAACTGTTCGGCTTTCTGGCTCTCCCCCTCATGCCGAGTCCCCGTAGTGTCACGAATAGCAGTAATAATTTGATGTTTTTTGTAGGGCCGTACCAGATTCGCCAAGAGCTTCCCTGTCTTACCTCCCCATCTGTACAGATTGTAACGTTGGAACGAGAGAGACTGCTCCGCACGCTGATGAAGCAAAGTCTCAATGCGCTCCCGAATCTTCTTATATTCCGATATCTGTCCGAGTCCGACAAGGAGGAAATATGCGCCCTGCGGAACAGATGTAATTTGTGAGTAAGCGATAAAAACTCCTCCCCCCGGGCCCGAAGCTTAGCTGCTGTGTAGGCTAGCACATGCCCTCTCAGGACTGCCTTAGAGGCATACCAAAAAGACACCGGTCCTATCTCTGGAGTAGCGTTAGTGGTCTGATACTCAACCCAACGTGGTCCGAAACTCGGGATCATGGTACAAATGCGGTGCCATTTTCCAAGAAGATGCTTTACGTCCAGAAGCGAGGGTCAAGGTAAGATCCACTGTGGCATGGTCGGAAACCGTGGCTTCAACAATCTCCGACTTAGTAGCCCGAGAGAACAATCTCTGGTCAAGTAAGATGTAATCCAGACGTGCATACACCTTGTGAACATGGGAATAAAAGGTATAGTCAGAATCATAGGGGTGGAGCGCCCGCCAGACATCTACAAGGCCCAAATGTTGCGTCAGGAAACCCACCTCCTTGTTGTCATGTTCCTTCAAACTAACCCTAGGGGGTTTACAATCCACCCCTGGGTCTGCTGTGATGTTCATATCTCCCCCCCAGGATCATTTGGTAGTCGGGGTAAGCCGATACCAAAGAAAGAACCGTGGAAAAGAATTTATGACAGTAGATATTCGGGGCATACAAGTTACATAAAAGCAACTTCAAGCCCCACACTTCCCCCATGACAATGATATATCTCCCCTCCCGATCCAGGAACTGTTTGTGCAATGTGAAGGGCAGCCTCTTATGGAGCAAAATTGCTACTCCCCGCTGTCGACCCCCATAAGTGGAGGAGTAGACGTCCCCGACCCACTGTCTCTGCAATTTAGCATGTTCACTCTGGGTCAGATGGGTCTCCTGCAGGAAAGCCACATTCGCTCTCAACTTGCGCAGGCCTGTCAAAATGCAAGATCTTTTAACTGGGGACTTGATGCCATCAACATTAAATCAGCCATTGCAAGGGAAATAAGACAGAAAACGCAGCAAAAGGAGAGAGGGAGACACCCCCCCCCCCCCACCGGAGGAACAGAGGATCAGCCAAGCCCCCCAAGCCGTACAGAAATAGAACAGTTATATCTAGAGTTAAGTGGCACAAACGAAGCCTTCCAGCCAAGCTCCGCTGCCCACAAAGAAAAAGTGCCCTTACACCATTCAACCAGTGCCCCTACCCAGCCTACCCCCACAAACATCACCGAAGCATACACAAACCCCCATTCACACCCCAGCCCTGATCCACCCCACCTCCCACTACCTCCCTCCCCAACCCCCCATGCCTTGCTCACCCCTCCAGCATACACTCCCATAATCACCTCCAGCCCGCCTGGAAACCCCCCCAATGAACTCCCTTCTTGCATCCCAGAGGACCCCACAGCCCGAAAAGGCACAGTAGGTCACCAGTGGAGGCCTAGTGGAGATCTGCAGAGGGGCCAACCCCGGTCCAAAGGCTGATAGGCCCTGCCAGAAAGTCCACCCCAAGGCACACCCAGGGGATCCGCAGAGATGTGCAGGATCATGGAAAAGTCCCTGCAGCCGCTGGAGTAGAGGCACTTCATCGCCCTCAAGATCAGGCCTCAATAAATGACAAAGCAGGGAAGAACAGGCTAACCTCCCCCGCAGAAGCCACAAAACCGCAATGATAGTCCTTGACTGTAGTCGATCAAGTCTCCGGAGCCTGTAGAAATCCAAACCCAGCCCCGCATGGTAGACAAAGGCGAACACTGCAAAGTCCTGGTCAGTTACTCAGGCAGGCATCTTCACCAACAGAGCCTTAGCCTCCTCTGCGGTGGTCAAATTGAAGGTCTTTCCGTCCTGCCAGACCCTGAGTTTAGCGAGAAACACCAATGCAAATTTGACTCCCCTGTTATGTAGATCCATGCAGAATGGCGCCATGATCTTCCGTTGAGCCGCCACCCACACGGAATAATCATTAAACAACAGCACCCGGGAGCCGTCATATTCCAGGGCCCCTGCCCTGCGGTAAGCCCTGAGAAGCATCTCCTTCTCCCGCCAGTTGACATAACGGGCTATGGCCGTTCTTGCTCTCCCCCCCCCCCTCCGCAGGCTTCGCTCCGATGCGGTGTGCATGCTCACATTCAAAGCCCGCGGCGCCCCCAGCCAGGCCGAGATGTTCGGGCAGCCACTTACTAAATACCATGTAAAGGTCCTGATCAGTCACTGTCTCCGGGAGCCCGACCAGCCGCAGATTATTTCGGCGGCTCCGGTTCTCCTGCTCCTCCAGGTTAGCCAACAGCTCCTTAGAAGTTTTTTGCAGCTCCGCCACCTGAGCCGCCAGGCCCGTGCACGTGTCCTCTTGGTCAGACACCCGCTGTTCAACCTCCGTGAGTCGTCAGCTGTGGGAATCAAATTTCTCATGCATCTCATCCACAGCTGACTGAATTTTATTCAGCCTGTCTGCCAGCGCTGCCGACACCAATCGCGTGATGGCAGTAATCCAGTCTCCAGCGGGGATAGTAAAGGTAGCTGGTTCTGCCGCCATTTTAGAGGGGATAAGAGTAGGCCTATCCGGGCGCCTCGGGTAGATTTAATGGGCATACCCAGTGCCGGATCGAAACTGCAAAGGCTGTGCCAGGCAGCAGAGAGACTCCCCCGACTATGAATCTGCTCGGTGCCTCTAGGGATGCAGAAAAGAGCAGGAGCTCTCCGTGTTCATGTCTATCTAGACAGGCTGCATCACGTGACCCCTCGGTGTGGATTATTTATAAACGCTTCAACATATTTATAAACGACCTGGAAATTGGAATGACGAGCGAGGTGATTAAATTTGCAGATGATACGAAGTTCTTCTTCTTCTTCTTTAGTTGGTGCAGTGGCGGGCCCAGGGGGCGCGTCGGGAGCCTGCTCCACCGGGGCGTGCGAGTATAAATAAAAAATTTATACTGAAAGTCGCATGTTAAACTGCTAGTGGCATGTTAAACTGCATGCTAATCTGTTAGTGGCATGTACTGTTAATGTTAATGGCATACACTGCTAGACGCATGAAGAACTTGGTAGTATGTACTGTTAGACACATGTATTGTTGGGAGCAGGTATTGATAGTCGCATGAAAACTGTTAATGACAAGTACTGTTAATGTTAATGGCATGCACTGTTAGATGCATGAAGAACTTAATGGTATGTACTGTTAGACGCATGTACTGTTAGACGAATGCACTGTTAGACACATGCACTGTTAGACGCTATACGGTCAGAGACGTCTCAAAACCAACCTCCACTTAACTTATCTTCTTTTCCACCCTAACCCATCTACAATCCAACCATGAACCTCTTACTAATATTACTACTCTACATGCTAAGTATTAGCATCAAAGAGATTCACACTCTCTACCCTCAACTACAATTTACCCATTTCCCCGCTTTATCGACCACGCACATCTCCATTCCACAAGAAGACAATACATATAACATTAGCATTATCTCAAACACAAGAACACATCAACGCACCCGCAAAAAAAGAACAAGGGTAGTAAAACCCATAAGAACCATTACCCATACCAATCCCATCACATCCGCTACTATCCCCTGTGCTTATCTTAACACTAGATCAATCAGGAACAAGGCCTTTCTAATCAAAGATTGGATCATCAGCAAACAAATAGCCTGCCTCTTTCTAACTGAAACTTGGCTACTGTCTGAAGATGACCCAATAATTACCAATCTCCTTCCTGACAATTTCAAAATCCTTACACTAAACCACGAGGGAAAAAAAGGAGGAGGATTAGCAATTCTTCTCAAAGAAGGATTCGAGTTCGAACTTATGGACTCCAAAACATCCAACCAACTAGAAATCCTAGCCTGTAAAATCAGTAACATCCACTTAGAAGATTCCCTCTCATGCATACTATTCTACGTCCTACTGAAAAGTTGGTCAAAAGCCAAAGAGGACTTTTGCGAATTCATCCTACACAACTCTCTTAGTTCTTCCTACAATATTATCGCAGGAGACATAAACATACATCTCGATGAAGAGGACAACACAGACACAAAAGAATTCAAAAACTTCCTATCCCTACTTAACTACAACCTCCCTCCCTCCGCACAAACTCACGAAAAAGGCCACCATCTAGACATAGTAGCCATGTCCACAAAGGAACTCCCAGACCCCACCATCTCATTACCAGGAGGCAACTGGTGCCACGACATCTGGTCCGATCACTTCACTTTCTACTTCAAGCTAATCTGGTTCCAACGAAAACAAATTACCCAACCAAAAATAAAAAAAGAACATCTCACGAGAGGCCACATCAACCCAGATAACTACTGGGCGCAATATAAACTACAAGCAGAGGTAAAGGAAGTAGCTGATTTTTGGGATCACTGGACCACTACCAGCGCCTGCATTTTAGACAACATTGCACCTAAACATACCAGTAAAAGTAATGCAAATAAATATAACAAATGGTTCGATATCGATCTCCTAAAAATGAAACAGTTAGCCAGACGTCTAGAAAGAAAATGGAAAAAAACAGGAGAATTATCAGACCGTAACAATTGGAGAGCCAATATAAAAACCTACAAACAACTAATAAAAGATAAACACAAAGTATTTTACTCAAACAAAATCAATTCATCCTGCAACAGCTCACGAGGAGTTAATACAAAAGAGCTGTTCAATCTGGTTACTAACCTATTTGACACCACCCGCTACACTCTACCCACACACAACTTTAAATTACCCTCGGCGAACAACCTAGCCCTGCACTTTGACTCAAAAATTAAAAAACTAAGAAACAATTGCCCAACAGAAGAACCTAATGAACACCATATAGCTAACACACAAGGAAATGAAACCCCTGCAGACATGTTCTGGGATTCATTTCAAGACATAGATTGGAATAACTATACCAAATTATACAACAAATACTCCAAATCATACTGCTTCCTGGACTCATGTCCCCCGGAAATCATGAAAGCGGCACCACTTGAATTTAAACTATCTCTACTGCACTACTTAGCCCATAACCTGAAAAACGGAAAATTCCTCACCAACAAAGGCCCCATAATAATAACCCCTATCCTAAAAAATAGCAAAGAATCGTCAGCCCTAGTTTCCAACTACAGACCAATTGCTTCCATACCACTCTTTGTAAAGATCATGGAGGGGCTGGTACACTCCCAATTAATGGAATATCTAGACCAGTTCTTCATGAGACTCAATCCGGCTTTAGACCGCTTTTCAGCACAGAAACGGTAATTGAGGCCATCTTAGATTACTTGCACCTATTTTTAAGCAAAGGCCTCAGTGCCCTGATCATGCAATTCGACATGAGCTCTGCCTTTGACCTTGTAGACCATGCGAATTTGCTACAGTGTTAGACGCTATTGGCATCAGAGGCGAAGTGCTAAACTGGTTTCATGGTTTCCTTTCGTCCCGAACCTATCAGGTTCGCTTCAACAATGATCTCTCCAACACCTGGCGCAACCCATCCGGCATTCCGCAAGGGTCCCCACTATCCCCTCTGCTTTTCAATATTTACATGACCTCACTGAGCGTTCAATTAACCCAGCTGGGGATAAAATTATTCAGTTACGCTGATGACTTCACAATTATTATCCCATTTGCCAACTCCATCTCGGAAACAATTCCAAAAGCATCAGAAGCCATAAACTTGATGGAACATTGGATGACAGACTTCAAACTCAAGCTCAATACTGAGAAGACAAAATTCTTTGTCACTTCACTGCGCCCTCTTGACACCAAAACCCCACTAGACATCAGCAAACATAACTACCCCATACAGCCCACCATTAAAATACTGGGTGTAACTCTGGACCAATGCCTCACCATGAAAGATCAGGTGGATTCCCTAATCAAAAAGAGTTTTTTCACCCTCTGGAAACTTAAATCCATTAAAGCATACTTTGATAACTCTGCCTTCAGAATCTTGGTACAATCCCTCGTATTAAGTCAACTCGACTACTGTAACATCGCCTACTTAGCAATCCCCCAAAAGAATATGCGATGATTACAACTAATGCAAAACACTGCGGTCAGACTAATCTTCGGTCTAAAGAAGTTCAAGTCACGTGACGCCATACTTCAAACAGCTACACTGGCTGCCAATGGAAGCTCGTGTAAAGTTTAAGTTCGCCTGCCTCTGTTTTAAAGTTTTCTACGGTCTAACCCCTAAATACATCACTGACCTATTCTCCTTCTCAGCCAACAAACACAAGAGAAGCTCCCACTCGCACTTCGTTTCTCCCCCGGTTAGAGGATGCAAACTAAAAAAACACCATGAGCATCTTCTCTCACATCAGGCTGCTCTATGGGGTAAAGACCTAGAACAACTCCTATTGCCCACCACTTATGAGGTATTCAGGACACGCCTCAAAACTCACCTATTCCTGAAATACCTAGACAGCTGTCCCACTTCCCTCCTTCCCCTCTCTTGCCCTTTCTCCCCATTGTTCCCACATCCCTTAAGTTAACTCAACTTGTACTCCACTAATCTTCTGTAAACCGCATAGAACTTAACGGTATTGCGGTATATAAACTGTTATTATTATTATTATTGTTATTAATATTATTATTATTCAGAGTAGTAAAGATGCAGGAGGATTGCGAAGACCTGGAACAGGACATAAACACGCTCGAGAAATGGGCTGCGACATGGCAAATGAAGTTTATCATGGACAAGTGTAAGGTGATGCATGTTGGTAACAAAAATCTTGTATACGAATACAAGATGTCTGGTGCAGTACTCGGAGAGACACCCCAGGAAAGAGACTGGTCGACAAGTCGAAGCCATCTGCGCAATGCGCGGCAGCAGCGAAAAGGGCAAACAATGCTTGGAATGATTAAGAAGGAGATCACGAACAGATCGGAGAAGGTTATCATGCTGCTGTACTGGGCCATGGTACGCCCTCACCAGGAATATTGCGTCCAGCACTGGTCGCCATACGTGAAGAAGGACACAGTATTACTCGAAAGGGTCCAGAGAAGAGCGACTAAAATAGTTATGGGGCTGGAGGAGTTGTCATACAGTGAGAGATTAGAGAAATTGGGCCTCTTCTCCCTTGAAAAGAGGAGACTGAGAGGGGACATGATTGAAATCTTCAAGATAATGAAGGGAATAGACTTAGTAGATAAAGACAGGTTGTTTACCCTCTCCAAGGTAGGGAGAACGAGAGGGCATTCTCTAAAGTTAAAAGGGGATAGATTCCGTACAAACGTAAGGAAGTTCTTTTTCACCCAGAGAGTGGTGGAAAACTGGAACGCTCTTTCGGAGGCTGTCGTAGGGTAAAACACCCTTCAGGGATACAAGACAAAGTTAGACAAGTTCCTGCGGAACTAGAACGTACGCAGGTAGGTCTGGTCTCGGTTACGGCACTGGTCCTTGACCTGGGGGCCACTGCGGGAGCAGACTGCTGGGCACGATGGACCAGTGGTCTGACCCAGCAGCGGCAATTCTTATGTTCTTATGTATCAGATCCTCTTTATGATCTCATTTGAGTTCTTGGCAAGGTCTCAGCTTATGCAGTGTCTACGTGCCGGACTCTTTGGATCTATTATTGGACGGAGAACGACGCCTCCAAGTCCACTCTGAGCAGGTTTCCTTTCAAAGTCCAGCTTCTATTTGATAAAGGCCTGGACGACCTTATGTCCAATGTGGCTGAGAGTCACCCTAAGTCTCTTCCTGTGAGCAGGTCTCATCGGCCAGTGGGTGGGGATCGTAGTAATTTTCGTTCCTCCTGCAGATTTCAACAGGTTTCCGCAGGATCTTCCAATGAGGCCAGGAATCAGTCAGGTGCTTCCTTATATTGGAGAGTACCTTTCCCAGTTTTATCAGGTGTGGATTCGTGTTTTATTGGATCAATGGGTACTGGACGATATTCAGGAGGGGCACAAGATAGACCTCTTTTGCCTGCCTCCGGAGCTCTTTCTGGATTCTCCAGCGGCTCTGCCGGAAAAGGAGGTCTGTGTCCTCGCTACCATGTAATGTCTGTTAGATATCGCAGTGATAGAACCCATTCCAGAGCAAGAATCGGGCTTAGGCAGATATACTCCTTATACTTCATCATGCCAAAGAAAGGCTTGGAAGACTGGAGGCCCATTCTGGATCTAAAGTCGATCATCCTCTTTTTTGCAGATTCCCCATATCTGGATGAAAATTGTGTGCACAGTCATAGCATCTGCCTCTCCAGGAGAGTTTCTGGTGTCCTTGGATCTCACAGAGGCTTACCTCCATATTTCGATCTACCCGGAGCATCAAAGGTTTCTGCATTTCCATGTTCTGCAATAGAATTTTCAGTTCACTGCTCTACCCTTCGGTCTTGCAACAGCACCCTGCACTTTCACCAAGGTTATTTGCAGGTCATTATCTCGACTCTTTTGCGCTCAAAGAAACCCTTTCTCTGCCAGCAGGGGATCCAAGTTCATCCTTATCTGGACAATGGGTTGATTTGAGCTCTGTCTCATTTGGAGTGTGAAAGTGCATTAGAGATGGTAGTGTCTCATTTACAGGTGATGGGGTGGATTGTCAACTTCATGAAGAGCAATTTGACGCCCTTCCATTCCTTGGAGTATCTGGGCTTCTCTTTAATACCAAGAACGGTCAGGCAGAAACTTCAACAGCTGATCTTCTGGACTGCCCAGCTTCCGAGGCCTGGCTGTATCTTCAGGTTCTGGGGTCCATGGCAGCCTCTTTGGAGGTGGTTCCCTGGGCCAAAGCACACATGCGCCCATTACCAGAGTCTCTTGTTTCTCGGTGGTCTCCGCAGCATCATTCTCTTCAGATGCTGCTCCTCTGGACAGAGCCATCTCGCAGCAACCTGAGCTGGTGTCTTTGGGGGAGGCTCTCTATCAGGGCAGGCTTCTTTGGATATCAGAGTAGATGACTATCATGATGGATGCCAGTTTGTTGGGTTGGGGTGCTCAATGTGGGAAACAGTCTATTCCGGGGAAATGGACTTAATATTCAGAAACATTGGTCGATCTATCGCCTGGAGTTTCAGGCAATTTGGCTGGCGCTACTCACTCTTCAGCCCCTTCTGGAAGGAAAAGCAATTTGAGTTTTCTCTGACAACGCCATGGCGGTGGTGTACATAAATCGAGATGTGCTTCCTTGGGCCAAGAAGCTTGTATGCTGTTTCGTTGGGCGGAATCTCATCTGTCACTCTCAGTGGTCCACATGGCCGGTATCAACAATGTTTGGGCAGATTTCCTCAGCCGACAGATACTGGTTCTGGGAGAAGGCATTCAGTCTGATTGTTCAACGCTGGGGTCAGCCTCAGCTGGAATTGATGGCTTTAACAGAGAACTTGAAGGCCAGGCACTTTTTCAGTGGAAGAACATAGCGCGTAAGATTAGGGCTGGACACCTTGGTGCAGTTCTGGCCTGTTCATGTGTTTCCTCTGTGGCCTCTGGTTGGGTCATCTTCCAGGTAGCCTGATAGCTCCGGATTGGCCTCGCAACCCATGGTATGCGGATCTTCTTTGTCTTCAGTGGGACAAGAAGCTCCGGCTCCGTGTTCATTGTTATCTTCTCAGTCAAGGTCTGGTGCCCATGAAGAACCCACGGTTATTTGGAGGTCATTATCTCAACTCTTTTGAGCTCAAAGAAACCCTCTACCATGGCTTCTTAAGCCAAGGCCTGGAAGCCTTTCCGACAATGGTATGTTGGGGATCAGGTGGAGCCTTAAAAAGCCCCCATTTTGTTGGTCTTGCCTTTCCTTCAGGAGGGTTTAGATAGATGTGACCAGGTTAATGAGGGGGATGCTTCATCTACGTCCTCCCTTGCATCTTCTTTCCCTTCGTGGAATCTTTTTTTTTTTTTTTAAATATATTTTATTGAGCGGTAAACAATGCCAGAACGGAAACAACAACAAAAGGATCCAATAACAGAGCAGAAAGAAAAGTCCTTCAGAGGTTCCATTTTCAAAGTGTAGCCCTATTCGTGGAATCTTAACATTGTTTTGCTGGGCCTTGTTGTGACCCCATTCAAACCCCTGAAGGATGCTTCTTTTCTGGACCTAACAATCAAGACTGTTTTTCTGGTCGCCATTGTCTCAGCTCAACGAATTTCGGAGCTTCAGGCTTTTTTCTGCAGGGAACCATTTCTCTGGATTACGGATGCAGGTGTTTTCCTCAGTACTGTACCTTCATTCTTGCTGAAAGGGTCTCGGCCTTTCATATCAACTAGGAGGTTAGGTTGCCTGCGTTTCATAAGAACATAAGAATTGCCGCTGCTGGGTCAAACCAGTGGTCCATCGTGCCTATGCAGTCCGCTCCCACGGCAGCCCTTAGGTCAAAGACCAGTGCCCTAATTAAGTCTAGCCTTACATGCATGTGTTTTGGTTCAGCATGAACTTGTCTAACTTTGTCTTGAATCCCTGGAGGGTGTTTTTCCCTATAACAGCCTCTGGAAGAGAGTTCCAGATTTGTACCATTCTCTGGGTGAAGAAGAACTTCCTTACGTTTGTACGGAATCTATCGCCTTTTAACTTTAGAGATTGCCCTCTCATTCTCTCTACCTTGAAGAGGGTGAAAAATCTGTCTTTATCTACTAAGTCTATTCCCTTCATTATCTTTAATGTTTTGATCATGTCCCCTCTCAGTCTCCTCTTTTCAAGGGAGAAGAGGCCCAGTTTCTCTAATCTCTCACTGTACGGCAACTCCTCTAGTTGGAGGGGTGGGTGGAGCTACCTCTCGCCACTGCCCCTCACTCTCTTCTGCCTCCTCTGACTCTGTCCCCTCCTCTTTACTCCTCTTCTCTCCTGCCTCCAGACTCTCTCCTGCTGCTTGCCCAGCTCTTTGGGCACACATCCAACAGGTTTGGAGCGCAAAGATCAGATCTTACACAAATTGGATATTCTGAGAGTCTTGCTCCATTATTTGGAGAAGACTAATGAGTTCAGGCTGTCTGATCACCTTTTGTTTTAACTGCTGTGTCTCACTGTGGCAGATTGGTGTTCCAAGTCCTCGATTGCTTGATGAATTCGAATGGCCATTTCTACAGCTTACATTACAGCAAGCAGCCGCCGATTTAGCTTAAAGCACACTCGACGAGAAGTGTGGATGGAATCTCGCATGATTCATCCTGATAAAATTTGTAGGGCAACTACTAGGTCCTCTCTTCATACTTTTACCTGGTTTTACCAAGTTGATGTGGTTGCGCGTTCTGATGCCACTCTTTTGGACCTCGGTTTTGAGGGCAGGCTCTTCTGTCTCTCTTGGCTACCATGGCTTTGGTACGTCACCTTGCGTATGGAATCCGAAAGGGACGTAACAGAATGAAGATTAGGTTTATTCCTTCGGTAATCATCTTTGTTAGTCCCTGGAGGATTCCATACAACCCGCCCTATCTGTCTTCACTCAGTTGTTTGGAGTAGCCTGCTCCTTTCTACCTCGATTACTCTCCTTATAGGCTTGAAGATTTTCCAGCCAGCTACCTGATCCTGTGGGGAGTTTCTGTGAGTATGCTCATTACTGAAGGCCTTTCTTGGGGTGCTCATTGCACACAGCAGGTTAGTTCTACATTGTTCCTCACTGTTTTTCTGAGTTGCCTTTGTGCCTGTTTATCACTTGCTAATATTTTATAGAGCAAGCCAGTTCATGATTTATTTGTGTATATGGAGATTTTCTCCTGTACCCCCTTGTTCTGGATTTGCAGGTATGTGCTTGGCTTTGGGACTTAACTGTGATTGTTTACTAACTCTCAGGCTAAGGGGATAGAGCATGTGTTCAGAAAAGATGTGAATTTCTGCAACACCAGTACTGTGGGTTGGGATTGAACACCTACAATATGGAATCCTCCAGGGGCTAACAGAAAAAAGATTATTGAAGGTATAAACCTAATCTTCCATTTCAATCACCATCCTGCACAGTTGGTGCTTATAGTGTTTGGGGCCTGAACATTTTCTAGACACTTGTACTCATTGTTCTACGTTACTGAAATGCTCGTTGAAGGTTGACGTATCCAGCAGGATAAGCTATTTGGCTTGACCATGGATTCGGGTAATAAATCCAAGCAATTGGTATCAGCAGTACTGACATCGACATCAGAAGCTGTTCCTCCATAGGGCAACTCTGCTAAGAAACCATCCTCTTCCTTGCAAGCTTCGCAGGCCTCTACAGCATTGAGTCCCTCGATGCAGGCCAAGCCTTGATGCCATCGATCTCTTTCAAAACATGCTGTTTCCTACAGGGCCTGCGTCCTCCTTGAGGTTTCCCACAACTTTACACCCTGCAGCATCAATGGTACCTGCTGTTGAGCCAAGGGTACCGGTGCAAGTTTTCAAAGAATAACTTAATGAGTTTTTCCGGAAGGAGCTCGGTGACCTCTTTAAGTTGCACTTGGCAATGGTGCTTACATGGACTCCCTTGGTACCATCCAGCCTGAGAGTAGCACTCTGATGCCACATGGTACCGATTAGAGCAGTGTTTTTCAACCGCTGTTCCGCGGCACACTAGTGTGCCGCGAGATGTTGCCTGGTGTGCCGTACGGTCAGGGCCGCCATCAGGGCAGTACCACCAGTCTAGGGAGAGGGGCGGTCCGCCCCACGTGGACAGGAGAGAGCTGGGCGGGGGACCCGCGGATTTCAATACATCTCGAGCCGCGAGGCTCGTCTTCTGTTCCTGCCTGCCCTGCAGCTAACATATAGCCGATCGCAAGCGTTCCCCGATGTCAGCGCTGACGTCGGAGGGAGGGCTTAAGCAAAGCCTGCCCTCCGACGTCAGCGCTGACGTCGGAGAATACTTCCGTTCGGCTATTTGTGCGTGGCAGGGCAGGCAGGAAGCAGAAGACAAGCCTCGCGGCTTGAGCTTCGTTTTGCTGAGAAAGTTGCAAAGATGGGCTGGGAGGCAAACACGGAACACAAAAGGGGGGAGGGAGTGCGTTTTTGGACACAGAAGGCATGAACTTGGGAGAGAGGAAGGGAGGGAAAGAGATGCTGAGGTGGGGGAGGGAATGGGTTTTTGGACACAGAAGGCATGGACTTGGGAGAGAGGAAGGGAGGGAAAGAGATGCTGATGTGGGGGAGGGAATGCGTTTTTGGACACAGAAGAAATGGACTTGGGAGAGAGGAAGGGAGGGAAAGAGATGCTGAGGTGGGGGAGGGAATGGGTTTTTGGACACAGAAGGCATGGACTTGGGAGAGAGGAAGGGAGGGAAAGAGATGCTGAGGTGGGGGAGGGAATGCGTTTTTGGACACAGAAGAAATGGACTTGGGAGAGAGGAAGGGAGGGAAAGAGATGCTGAGGTGGGGGAGGGAATGCGTTTTTGGACACAGAAGAAATGGACTTGGGAGAGAGGAAGGGAGGGAAAGAGATGCTGAGGTGGGGGAGGGAATGCGTTTTTGGACACAGAAGAAATGGACTTGGGAGAGAGGAAGGGAGGGAAAGAGATGCTGAGGTGGGGGAGGGAATGCGTTTTTGGACACAGAAGAAATGGACTTGGGAGAGAGGAAGGGAGGGAAAGAGATGCTGAGGTGGGGGAGGGAATGCGTTTTTGGACACAGAAGGCATGGACTTTGGAGAGAGGAAGGGAGGGAAAGAGATGGTTGTGTACACGGGGAATAAAAGAAAGGAGAATTTTTGGTCATAGGGAGGGAGTGAGGTACAGATAGTGGCATACCAGGGGGGGGGGGGCGGTCTGCCCCACCCCGGGTTTACGTCCCAAGGGGGTGCACAGCTGGCCACCCTCCAGTGTTGTCCCTAGGCCGGCAAACTGCGGCTCTTTAGCCACTTGAGTGCCACTGCCACCAACGGTGTTGTTGGCGGTGGCAGCATTATAAAATACTTTCTTTGTGTTTATTTGATTCCTATTCAAGAGAATTACTTTATATATAGTCAATATAGGCACAGAGTTAAATTTTTTAACATTTTCTAATGGTGGTGTGCCTCGTGATTTTTTTCATGAAACAAGTGTGCCTTTGCCCAAAAAAGGTTGAAAAACACTGGATTAGAGGTCAACAACTAGTAAAGGAACAAGCTACTTTAAATACCTTTTTAAACGAGTAAAGGTGCTCAGAATCCAAGATGGAGTGAAAAAAACTTCAATTTGGGGTACAAACCCCTAAGACGTTTTTTATAGAATCAATCATTGCACCATTTTGAGTAAAAAGGTAATAGAGAGTGCTTGTTGAAAAACACTCTAGAATTAAATGTCCTTTAAATGTCCAATAAAGTGAATATTCTCCAACTACTATATGAATTCAAAGAGTTTAAGTTCAAAAAAATAATAAGAACTTATCTAAGTGGGTTCAGATAGCGTTGACCCGGCGAGGTTCTGACGCGTTTCGCCAATCCTGGCTGCTTCAGAGAACCTGCTACGCTGCTAGTGAACTGTTGCTTAAATAGTCCAAAGTTAAAGGTGCTTCTTATATCTAAACAAAGTAACAAAACACAAAAAATGATGCTAGTTTGTAACAAACACTTGTGAAAAACCATGTTACAGCTAATAAACGATTGTCATGGCACTGACAGCAGGGTACCTGGTTCAGAGGAACTTCTTTTACGTTTCCTGTGACATGGGAGCTCAGCTGAGCTCCCTGTATTTAAACAATGACGATGTGTCAATCACCTAATGAAGAAACGCCCACCACTCTACTTCCTTGTTTAACCCTTTGGGAGACACAGTTTGCCAGTGAAATATCCACCTTTGTTCTTGTTTCCATAACCACACTTGCTCATTGCCTCCCCTATTCAAGTGAGCCACTTCCAAAACAACAAAACGAAGATCTTGCAATTGATGTGGAGTGTCTTGCCAATGTTGTACCAGGGGGGCCCCCATATCGCCCCTCCTGATTTTGCTCAAATGTTCAGTAATACGAGTTTTAATTTTTCTAGTGGTGTGCCCAATGTAAACCATATTACAGGGGCACATAATCATATAGACTACCCCCTGAGTGTCGCAATCTGTATGCTGCTGGAACGTGTGTGTCTTAGATAAAGTAGGATGTTTGATACTTGTAGTTTCCAAAGCATAAGGACATGTGCTGCAATGCCCACATTTGAAATGTCCAATAGGGTGCGCAAGCGCACTGGCCGAAACACTAACAAACTGAGAGGAAGTCATACGATCACGCAGATTTCTACCTCTAGAGTACGCAAACAATGGAGGTTGTTCAAGGCTATTATGAACCTGTAAAATATGCCAATGCGTGTTGATAATTTTTTTAATGGCAAATGCTTTATGAGAATAAGGAAGTGTGCATACCATCCGGGCCTCTACATAGTCAGGTTTTGGCTGCAACAAATAAGTACGATGGGCATATAAAGCCCTTTTGTATGCCTTTTTGATGATACTATGGGGGTATCCCCGTTCTACAAATCGTTGCCACATGTCACAAGCACGGGTCTTGTACTCAACTTTATTACTGCATAAGCGTCTTAACCTCAAAAATTGGCCCACAGGTAAATTGTCTCTAAGGTGACGAGGGTGGTAACTAGTATAGTGAAGCAGATTATTTCTGTCAGTGTTCTTCCGATGTATGGTGGTTTCAAAAGAACCATGCTGCAAGGTGATGAAAATATCAAGAAATGCAATCTGAGTGTCTGACGTAACTGCAGTAAACTGTAAATGCAAGTTGCACGAATTGAGCCACTGTAAAAATTGATGAAAGGCTTCCAGGGTGTTGGTCCAAAGTAAAAAAATGTCATCTATGTATCGTTTCCACACATAGATGTCAGAAAAATACGTGGAAGAATAGATATATTTATCTTCAAAATCCGATACATAGAGACAGGCCAATGACGGGGCCATCGTAGCCCCCATGGCAGTGCCCTGAATCTGCAAGAAAAAATCTGTGTCAAACATAAAATAGTTTTGTTTCAATGCAATGCTGGCAATAGCTACTAGGAAATCCACACGTGCTGGAGTTAACTGGAGGGTACTTAGATGTTTCCGCACTAATTCAATAGCACTGAGTTGGGGAATATTGGTATATAGGGCTTGTATATCAAGGGTAACCAAAAAAGCCCCCTGAGGAATAAAATGAGGTTCTTGGAACCAAGTCAGCATAGAGGTGGTGTCTTTAACATATGACTTCGCCAAGGTGACTAAAGGTTTCAAATAGAAATCCACGAAATCAGATAAAGGCTCCAACACTGAACCGATCCCTGAGACGATGGGACGTCCCGGAGGGTTTGTAATGTTTTTATGAACTTTAGGGACGAAGTAAATCACTGGAATGACAGGATGGTTTTGATGTAAAAACCGGAATTCTTTATCAGTGATGGTTCCCTGTTCTAACGCCCTCACAAGAGTATGTTGAATAAAATCAGAAATTTCAACAGTGGGATCGTGTAATAAACCCTGATAGTATCGGGTATCACTTAGTTGCCTGCGAGCTTCATTGACATAAGCAGTAGTGTCTTGCAATACGATCCCACCACCTTTGTCAGCGGATCGTATGATAATATCAGGATCTTTGGCTAAAGTCTGCAATGAATGAGTCATCTCCTTAGACATATTACGCCTAATGTGAGTAGGATGGGTTTCTAAACTGGCAATGTCTCGCTCAACTAAGTTGTGAAATACTTGTAAATGAGGATCCAAAATGCCCGGAGGATTCCATGTAGACGGTCTACTGAGCCCCGTGGGGCCTGGGTCCGTCGCTTTGTCTTGAAAGAATAATTTCAGATTGCACTTTCTGATAAGTTTAAATAAACTAATGCAAGTGTCCAAGGGGTTATAGTTTGTAAATGGAACAAACGACAACCCCTTAGACAAAACAGACATTTCACTGGAAGTCAGACTCCTACTGGATAGATTAAACACATTATTCATTGTTGCTAGGGCTTCGGAGGACGTCTCCCCATGGTGGTCCGCGGTGCCCCCGGCCTTTGAGAGGCCGGTCCTTGAAAATTTACTGTAGTTGAGCGAGTTTGTATTGGACCTGATGTAGTAGATCCACTGGAATCAGAGCTAGAATCTTCACCGCCTGTTCCGCTAGATGTTTGAGCATATGTTATTTTTCTAGGCTGGCGGGACCGCCTATTGCGATCCATCCAGGGATACACAAATCCCCGGATGTAATCTCCCTCATCTCTCTTGAATTTCCCTATCTTTGTCTTTCTGATGTCTGTTCTAAATTCTTCCATTTGCTTTTTTAATTCTCCCATTTTAATAGTGAAATCTTCTGGTGGAATAGTGATTTGCACTGCTGTTATCTTATCCTGAAAATCAGATTGATAGGTGTTTAACTCAGTTTTTGTGGTGTCGATGATGAGCAACATTAGATCTTGTGAACATTTGTTCAAAATGGCATTCCATTTTTCTAAAAAGCTCACATTATCAAGAAAAAGTCGTGGCTCCGACTTTCAAGGACCGGCCTCTCAAAGGCCGGGGGCACCGCGGACCACCAGGGGGAGACGTCCTCCGAAGTCCTAGCAACAATGAATAATGTGTTTAATCTATCCAGTAGGAGTCTGACTTCCAGTGAAATGTCTGTTTTGTCTAAGGGGTTGTCGTTTGTTCCATTTACAAACTATAACCCCTTGGACACTCGCATTAGTTTATTTAAACTTATCAGAAAGTGCAATCTGAAATTATTCTTTCAAGACAAAGCGACGGACCCAGGCCCCACGGGGCTCAGTAGACCGTCTACATGGAATCCTCCGGGCATTTTGGATCCTCATTTACAAGTATTTCACAACTTAGTTGAGCGAGACATTGCCAGTTTAGAAACCCATCCTACTCACATTAGGCGTAATATGTCTAAGGAGATGACTCATTCATTGCAGACTTTAGCCAAAGATCCTGATATTATCATACGATCCGCTGACAAAGGTGGTGGGATCGTATTGCAAGACACTACTGCTTATGTCAATGAAGCTCGCAGGCAACTAAGTGATACCCGATACTATCAGGGTTTATTACACGATCCCACTGTTGAAATTTCTGATTTTATTCAACATACTCTTGTGAGGGCGTTAGAACAGGGAACCATCACTGATAAAGAATTCCGGTTTTTACATCAAAACCATCCTGTCATTCCAGTGATTTACTTCGTCCCTAAAGTTCATAAAAACATTACAAACCCTCCGGGACGTCCCATCGTCTCAGGGATCGGTTCAGTGTTGGAGCCTTTATCTGATTTCGTGGATTTCTATTTGAAACCTTTAGTCACCTTGGCGAAGTCATATGTTAAAGACACCACCTCTATGCTGACTTGGTTCCAAGAACCTCATTTTATTCCTCAGGGGGCTTTTTTGGTTACCCTTGATATACAAGCCCTATATACCAATATTCCCCAACTCAGTGCTATTGAATTAGTGCGGAAACATCTAAGTACCCTCCAGTTAACTCCAGCACGTGTGGATTTCCTAGTAGCTATTGCCAGCATTGCATTGAAACAAAACTATTTTATGTTTGACACAGATTTTTTCTTGCAGATTCAGGGCACTGCCATGGGGGCTACGATGGCCCCGTCATTGGCCTGTCTCTATGTATCGGATTTTGAAGATAAATATATCTATTCTTCCACGTATTTTTCTGACATCTATGTGTGGAAACGATACATAGATGACATTTTTTTACTTTGGACCAACACCCTGGAAGCCTTTCATCAATTTTTACAGTGGCTCAATTCGTGCAACTTGCATTTACAGTTTACTGCAGTTACGTCAGACACTCAGATTGCATTTCTTGATATTTTCATCACCTTGCAGCATGGTTCTTTTGAAACCACCATACATCGGAAGAACACTGACAGAAATAATCTGCTTCACTATACTAGTTACCACCCTCGTCACCTTAGAGACAATTTACCTGTGGGCCAATTTTTGAGGTTAAGACGCTTATGCAGTAATAAAGTTGAGTACAAGACCCGTGCTTGTGACATGTGGCAACGATTTGTAGAACGGGGATACCCCCATAGTATCATCAAAAAGGCATACAAAAGGGCTTTATATGCCCATCGTACTTATTTGTTGCAGCCAAAACCTGACTATGTAGAGGCCCGGATGGTATGCACACTTCCTTATTCTCATAAAGCATTTGCCATTAAAAAAATTATCAACACGCATTGGCATATTTTACAGGTTCATAATAGCCTTGAACAACCTCCATTGTTTGCGTACTCTAGAGGTAGAAATCTGCGTGATCGTATGACTTCCTCTCAGTTTGTTAGTGTTTCGGCCAGTGCGCTTGCGCACCCTATTGGACATTTCAAATGTGGGCATTGCAGCACATGTCCTTATGCTTTGGAAACTACAAGTATCAAACATCCTACTTTATCTAAGACACACACGTTCCAGCAGCATACAGATTGCGACACTCAGGGGGTAGTCTATATGATTATGTGCCCCTGTAATATGGTTTACATTGGGCACACCACTAGAAAAATTAAAACTCGTATTACTGAACATTTGAGCAAAATCAGGAGGGGCGATATGGGGGCCCCCCTGGTACAACATTGGCAAGACACTCCACATCAATTGCAAGATCTTCGTTTTGTTGTTTTGGAAGTGGCTCACTTGAATAGGGGAGGCAATGAGCAAGTGTGGTTATGGAAACAAGAACAAAGGTGGATATTTCACTGGCAAACTGTGTCTCCCAAAGGGTTAAACAAGGAAGTAGAGTGGTGGGCGTTTCTTCATTAGGTGATTGACACATCGTCATTGTTTAAATACAGGGAGCTCAGCTGAGCTCCCACGTCACAGGAAACGTAAAAGAAGTTCCTCTGAACCAGGTACCCTGCTGTCAGTGCCATGACAATCGTTTATTAGCTGTAACATGGTTTTTCACAAGTGTTTGTTACAAACTAGCATCATTTTTTGTGTTTTGTTACTTTGTTTAGATATAAGAAGCACCTTTAACTTTGGACTATTTAAGCAACAGTTCACTAGCAGCGTAGCAGGTTCTCTGAAGCAGCCAGGATTGGCGAAACGCGTCAGAACCTCGCCGGGTCAACGCTATCTGAACCCACTTACATAAGTTCTTATTATTTTTTTGAACTTAAACTCTTTGAATTCATATAGTAGTTGGAGAATATTCACTTTATTGGACATTTAAAGGACATTTAATTCTAGAGTGTTTTTCAACAAGCACTCTCTATTACCTTTTTACTCAAAATGGTGCAATGATTGATTCTATAAAAAACGTCTTAGGGGTTTGTACCCCAAATTGAAGTTTTTTTCACTCCATCTTGGATTCTGAGCACATTTACTCGTTTAAAAAGGTATTTAAAGTAGCTTGTTCCTTTACTAGTTGTTTGCCTATCCAGAGTTTTTGGGAACAACCCTTTTTTTGAAACTCTCCCCAGTTGTGTATATTGGACACCGATTAGAGGTCTGCATCGTGGAACCAGTATCAGCACTCTCCATCTTGATATTGACACTCTATCAAAGCATAGATGCTCTACATTGAAGCATCGACATTCTGCATTGCAGCATCGACGTACATCAACATCACATGCTTCCAGATCCAAAAGATCATTGCGTTGCTCGTTATACGATCAGTACCAATGTTGTCAAAGAAGCTCTTCGTGGCGCTCTCACACTCCTGGGTCTCATAATAACATAGTAAATGACAGCAGATAAAGACCCAAATGGTCCATCCAGTCTGCCCAAGCTTACCCTCTCTTTAAATTTTTGATTTAATTAAAATTTTCCTTTTTCTTAGTTATTTCTGGGCCAGAACCCAAAGCTCTGCCCGGTACTGTACTTAGTTTCCATTTATTGAAGTCTCCCTCAATGCTCACTCCAGGCCATCTAAACCATCCCAGCCGTCGAAGCCCACCCAAGCCCATCCTCAACCAAATGGCTATATGGACACCACTTTCCTCTCCACCACCTCCCTTGGGAGCGTATTCTCAACCTCTCAACCTCAAATTATGTCCTCTGGTTGTACCATTTTCCTTAATCTGGAAAAGATTTTGTTCTACTTTGATACCTTTCAAGTATCTGAACGTCTGAATCATATCTCCCCTGTCCCTCCTTTCCTCTAGTATATATATATTCAGGGCTTCCAGTCTCTCCTCATACGTCTTTGGTGCAAACCTCCTACCATTTTCATCACCTTCCTCTGGACAGCTTCAAGTCTTCTTTGCCAGATACGATCTCCAAAACTGAACACAATACTCCAAGTGGGGCCTTGCCAATGACCTGTAAAAGGACATCAACACCTTCTTTCTTCTACTGATTACACCTCTCTCTGTACAGCCCAGCATCCTTCTGGCAATGTCCACCGCCTTGCCACACTGTTTCTTTGCCTTTAGATCTTCGGACACTGTCACCCCAAGGTCCCTCTCCCTATCCTTGTATATCGGCCTCTCACCTACCAGCACATAAGTTTCCTTCCGATTACTAATCCTCAAATGCATTATTCTGCATTTCTTTGTATTGAATTTTAGTTGCCCAGATATTAGACCATTTCTCTAACTTTTGCAGCTCCTTTTTCATGTTTTCCATTCCCTCCTTGATGTCTACTCTGTTACAAATCTTGGTATCATCTGCAAAAAGGCAAACCTTTCCTTCTAACCCTTCAGAAATGTCACTCACAAATATATTGAACAGGATAGGCCCCAGCACCGAAACCTGAGGGACTCCTCCACCTGGGGTCTCCTCTACCTAGGAAATCTTTATCCTACAGAGAATCACCTGGGGTACAAGAAGTTGGTTCTGACTTGTCCCGTCACCATACAGACAGCAAGCAGTACAATAAAAAAGGATACCTATAGGAATTCAATAGATCTATTCTCCACCATACCTCCCTTTAATCTCACCCATATCCCATCAAGTCGTGTACGTCCAGCCTCAGATGCGAAGTAAAGGACACCCGAGTCACATTTAGATGTTATCGCCACGCCAACTCCCCAAAATACCCAGTTAACAATTGTTAAAAAAAAACCTCCCAACACCCAACAGTGCATAATTTCCTGTAAGGCATAAACACATCCACTCACACATTCGTGCCTGATAAGTAGCCCTGTGAAGGAGAAAATTGCTTTCCTACAAATAAGTGTGTCAAGTTAATATTTATAATTTGTAGCAACCCAGATGTGCAGACAAGCTGCATGGTCCAGGAGAGTATGTATGCTAGCACAAGTATCAGTCGTTCAAATTGCTACTCAAGCTACCCAAGTTTGCACAAGCTCCTATTCTTCCACTACATGTAGGCCAGCTGCAGTGTCAACCCAGAAAAGCGAGAGGGCAGAGGTGCTGGAGATGGTCTAAGAGTTGCTATTCAAACTCCAGGTAACCCAAAGGCCATTCCAAGCATAAGAAGTTGCCTCCGCTGGGGCAGACCAGAGGTCCATCCTGCCCAGTGGTCCGCTCCCGCGGCGGCCCATCAGGCCCACTGCCTGAACAGTGGTCTCTGACTAATTTTGTAATTTACCTCTAATCCTGTCCCTATAACCTTACCTCTACTCCTATCTTTACCCCTCAATCCCTTTGTTCTCTAGGTACCTGTCCAGACCTTCTTTGAAGCCCTGTAGCGTACTTCTGCCTATCACATCCTCCGGCAGCGCGTTCCATGTATCCACCACCCTCTGGGTGAAAAAGAACTTCCTGGCGTTTGTTCTAAACCTTTCCCCTTTCAATTTCTCCGAGTGCCCCCTTGTACCCGTGGTTCCCCTTAGTTTGAAAAATCTGTCCCTATCCACTTTTTTCTATGCCCTTCATGATCTTGAAGGTTTCTATCATGTCTCCCCTGAGTTGTTGCTTTTCCAGGGAGAAAAGCCCCAGCTTTTTCAGTCTGTCAGTATATGAGAGGTCCCCCATACCTTTTATTAGCTTAGTTGCTCTTCTCTGGACTCTCTCAAGTACCGCCATGTCTTTCTTGAGGTACGGCGACCAGTACTGGACACAGTACTCCAGGTGCGGGTGCACCATTGCATGATACAGTGGCAGGATGACTTCCTTCGTCCTGGTTGTGATACCTTTCTTAATGATACCCAACATTTTGTTCGCTTTCCTTGAGGCTGTGGCGCACTGCACCGACGCCTTCAATGTTGTGTCCACCATCACTCCCAGGTCTCTTTCAAGGTTGCTCACCCCTAGCGGTGAACCCCCCATCTTGTAAGTGAACATCATTTTTTTTTTCCCAATATGCATGACCTTGCATTTCCCTATGTTGAAGCTCATTTGCCACTTTTTGGCCCACTTTTCCAGCATTGTCAGATCTTTTTGGAGGTCTTCGCAGTCCTCCATGGTTATGACCCTGCTGTATAATTTAGTGTCATCTGCAAATTTAATAACCTCACATTTTGTTCCCGCCTCCAGGTCGTTAATAAATATATTGAACAGGAGCAGTCCCAGCACCGACCCCTGTGGAACTCCGCTCATGACCCTTTGCCAATCTAAGTAATGGCCCTTTACTCCAACCCTCTGTTTCCTGTCCGCCAGCCAGTTTTTGATCCATCGGTGGACCTCCCCTTGCACCCCGTGGTTCCATAGCTTTCTTAGCAGTCTTTCGTGTGGTACCTTGTCGAAGGCTTTTTGGAAGTCAAGGTAAATGATGTCTATGGATTCCCCTCTATCCACCTGGCTGTTCACCCCCTCAAAGAAGTCTAATAAGTTCGTGAGGCATGACCTGCCCTTGCAGAAGCCATGTTGGCTCGACTTTAGCTGCCCATTGTTTTCGATGTGTTCCCAAATGCTGTCTTTAATCAGCGCTTCCATCATCTTTCCAGGGACCGAGGTCAAGCTCACCGGCCTGTAGTTTCCTGGGTCTCCCCTTGAGCCTTTCTTGAAGATGGGCGTGACATTTGCTATTTTCCAGTCCTCTGGGATCTCTCCAGTTTTTAGGGATAGGTTGCATATTTGTCGAAGTGGCTCAGCTATTTCGTTCCTTGAGTACCCTTGGGTGAATGCCATCCGGACCTGGCGATTTGTCGCACTTTAGCCTGTCTATCTGCCTGAGGACATCCATCTTGCTCACCTCTAGTTGGACCAGATTTTCATCCTGATCTCCTTTTCCGATCTCCTCGGGTTCCGGAATGTTGGTTGTGTCCTCCATTGTGAAAACTGACGTGAAGAACTCATTTAACCTGTCCGCTATCTCCTTTTCCTCTTTTACCACTCCCTTTCTGTCTCCATCATCCAAGGGTCCAACTTCCTCCCTAGCTGGTTGCTTCCCCTTGACATACCTGAAGAATGATTTGAAGTTTGTTGCTTCCCCTGCCAGTCTTTCTTCATATTCTCTTTGCCTATTGCATATTATATATGGTTAAAAACCGCTATGTATCTTGTCACCCACTGTGCCTCAGCCGAGCGCTTTAGGCAGCCTGGCAGTGACATATAACTTAAACTCCGGCGTGGGCTCCTTTGAAGTAGGGGAACCTTTCAAATGGGACACACCTAGGCTATTACCTAGCATAGCTTGTGTATGTTCCTTTAGAGAAAAGTCATCAGTCAGAATGGCTTCAGTGGAAATTATAAGCTTTATTGGCCATTGATCTCAGCAACACAATGCAATCCCTGTTCCACCGGTGGCATGAAACTTTACAAGCTAGCAAAGAATTCTTCAAAACAAAAATACAATTCAATCTGCTCTGGGCTTTGTCAAATAAATCACAAATCATAACATTTCTCTTCACCAGAGTCTTATACTTATACAGGCTATCTGCCATTAGAGTCCAAAGTCCTTTCAGTTTAGTAATGTCCTGCTGAAAATGGCTAGCTGGAAAATACTCAGCTTGAGCTGTAATTAACAAGCAAAAACGGAGCAGTCCTCTAGTCAGAGTTTTATCTAAACTTCTAAGGCAGGGGTAGGGAACTCCGGTCCTCGAGAGCCGTATTCCAGTCGGGTTTTCAGGATTTCCCCAATGAATATGCATTGAAAGCAGTGCATGCAAATAGATCACATGCATATTCATTGGGGAAATCCTGAAAACCCGACTGGAATACGGCTCTCAAGGACCGGAGTTCCCTACCCCTGTTCTAAGGCATGCAGGGCTAATTGCCTTTCACAGGTTGCTATAGCAATCAGATAACAGCTGTAAGCATTCATGGAGGTTTGGGAACAAGAAACCAGAGCAATTCCCAGGCTAATTTTCTGCCCAGTGTTTGTTTCAAATACTTTACTGTTTGTACAGGAGAACAGTATTGGCTCTTGTGCTCAACCCCAGCCAGTTAATTAGGAGGCAAACTTTACAGTCTCAAACATTTCTGTCTCTGGCATAACACTTTCCCAGTTTATCAGAGAGAGAGGAAAAAAAAACATAGCAAGGGAAAAGAATCTTCCCCTGGACTCACAGTTCTCAAGCTATTTCTATTTGCTTTGGCTGGTTCTCAAACTCAGCACCTGCACTCAGGAAGGTAGGATTCTGAAGGAGAGTTCACAATCTGTTCCTCCTTCATTTCCCAGTCTGAATCAGCGAATCAGCAAGCTGCCCTGGCTGTATCCAGGCAAGCTCAGCCTCATGCTGGGTTCCCTGCCTCTGCACTGCTCCTGTCTCGAGGTCTCTCCTGGTTCCTCCCTCCTTCCTCCTTAGCTCTCTACAGAGCCTCCGTTAAGCTGAGGGAAGAAACTACTCCTATGTAGCTTCAGAGGGGGGAAGGGTGTTCTTCCCTCTGCTTGTACCGTTTCTGTCAGGGAAAACTGCTTGTCTGCCTTCTTCCCAGGCACTTGGTAATGAGAGAACAGAGTTTTTTTGCTTTTGCTTAGGCACTAACTTAGGTAAGGCAAAGCTTTTTTGTTCTGTCTCCATGTCTTCCTCACTGCTTACAGGGTAGTCAGCTGAATTACTCTCTTGGGCACTGACCTGGTCAGCCCTTCTTCACCGGGGTTTGTATGTTTTACTATATTTCCCTGTGATAAACCTTGGGGATGCAGTAAGTTTGTCACAATCTGAAACAGTAATGAATGGATTATGTGAATATACAAACCGCACACTCAGGTAAATACATTCTAGAGAGTAGTAAATGTGCATAAATTGAGCAAGAAGTGTGTAATATAAAGGCGCATTATTCATGAAGACTCCTTAGGCAGACTGGCTAGATAGTTTTTAGCTGCATCGAGAGTCAAACGCTAGCCATTCGATGTGAAAAACCTTGAGGACAACAGGGTAGAGCAGCATAAAGTGTTGTTTTCGGTTGTAGAATTCAGCACAGATCAAAGTAAACTGGTGCCGCTTTTCCAACAGTGCCACAAAATAGTCTTGAAATATACGGGGGTGGGGGGTGGATGGAAGAGATAAACAAGATGGTGGATGGATGCTGATGGCGTTCTGAGTGCTCCATGATTTTACCTGCAAGTTTCTTCTCATTTGTTTTCCCCTATTTCGGAATGCCACATCCTAAAAGGAAGGGAGTGGTGAGAGCCATGATGTTGCTCTCATCCACCCCAATTCAATCTACTTTGCCTCAGTTTCTGGAGCAGCAGTCTGCCATTGGACCTCGGCTTGAAAATCGTCAGGCAGAATCCACGGCAGAGTCGAATGTGGGAGCACCCGACTCACTGGATCAGATGTCACTCTTGCCCCCCCCGATGCTGGCCGCGCCTCCTTGCCCAGCAGGGATGAGGAGTGTGGAGTCAAACCCCGGATGTGAAGTAGCGGGAACCCCGGAGATCAATTTGGCCTGAGCCTCATCTGAAGGAGAAGTACTGGCAGGGAAGAACTTTGACCAGGCTGGGAAGCCTGATCTGAAACCAGCAATCGCACTGGAAATGCTTTTTGAGGCCATAAAAGGCCTGGATGTGAAGGTCAGAAAGACTGCAAAGGATATGGAGGTACTTGTAACTAAAGTTGATGCTTTTTCCTTGAATATAGAACAAGTTAAGCAAGAATGTATGCAAAAGATCAAATCAGAATCTAGAGAATTGAAAGAATCTATATCAGTGATTATCAAAAATCAGAATTTTCTTAAAAGAAAGACTGAGCAAATGAAGAATTTCAATAGGTGTTTAAATTTGAGGATGCTTAATTTTCCAAAGATTCCTGTTTTGTCTCTAATTGAAATTTTCAAGAAGTTTCTTATTGAGAATCTGAATTTTCCACTAGATTATATTCCACCTATTAATAAAGCCTATTTCCTGCCAATGTCTAAAGGGAAAAAAATTCTCCTGAAAATGTTCTAATAATGCAAGGAAATGAAGATCCATTACAGGATTTAACAGAGATATTGGAAGACTCCTTATCTAAAGTTAAAGAGCGTGGTACTTTTTTAGTGAACTTTGTATTTGAACAAGATCTCGCATCTGTGATGAGAATTTTCTTTAAGAAGGGAGTAATCCCGGGGGTGGGGGAGGGGGGTCACATGATGCCATGCTGCTGAACGGACGTGCCTCTGTACAGCTCTGGGCCATGCCGACCTAATTCTGCTTACAACACCCCCATTTCTTTTCAGGAACCTCCATCCCATATCCTGGCGTTTATCTGGTGCTAAACAGCACAAGGAGAGCTCATCGTTGGAGCATTTGCCAACCGATATAACCGCTAAAGCACAGCGGGACACCCGCAGGAAGGTGCGGCAGATCAGTTCCAAGATGGCGGAGGGCCACGAGGTCCCTATGTTCACCATACAGGAAGCTGCCATCCAAAAATTAACTAAATCATTTACCCTTGTTATTGTGACCAGCCAGGAATTTTTCCAGTGCAGGTCCCAGTCAAGATAAAGGGAAAAGAGGTGAAACAGAAATCCTGGGTAGGAATTGGTAAAGAACAGGTTGGATCTGAATTAAATAACTTCATAGACCACCGGGGGAGCCCAAGAGGCCCTTGGAATACTGCCAGGGCTGATACAGCAGGGCGTTTCCCCAGAGTATATAAGCCTGCCCACGACAACAGGGAAGGAAGCCGGCTAGGGAGGAAGTTTAGGCTTTGCCTCCCTGGGGACCCTGACGAGCCAAGCCGGGACAGGGAGCCCCAACCTATGGAGCTGGATGAGGTTGCACAACCAGAGGGTTTGACTCAATCTGAGGAACTTATGGACTTTCAAGAGTCTTGTGCTGGAAGAGATATTAACCTACCTGAACCAATGCAGGTGAACTGGACTCTGAGCCACAAACAGTGAGTGAGTTTTGGAAACTGTTTGTGTGCTGTTCTTTTGTTTTTGAATGCTGATTTTTGCTGTGAAAGTTTAGAGAGAGTATTCGTGGGGAGAGGTTTTGCTTCCATCTGGGTGGGAATTTGAAAGCCTGTCTGAAGGCCTACAATTTTGGCAAAACCTGCTACTCTCTCCTGTTCCTGATAACCATAATTAATGATTGTCAGAGGCTTTCCTTTTTTCTGCCAAAGACTAGAAACTAAGGAATCTCAAATATTGGACTACAGTCCCTGGACTGAGTAAAAGGACTGCTTTTCTGCAGTTAGAGTAAGCTCTCTAAGGAGCTAAGGTCTCCAGTTTGGGTGAGACTGAAGAAGCAGTGGAACAGTAAAACTAATTTGGTATGCTTCAGTTGCTTTGCCCTTTTTGGCCTTTTTGGTTTTTGTGTTCTTTTTTCTTGAATGCTGTATAGGAGTACTGGCTGATATTCCTGACTAGTTCAAGGCATTACTTACCTGTTGTGAAGAAAGTGAGTAAAATGAACCATTTATTTAAACTTCTTGAATGCTGAGACTTTATTGTGTTTTTTTTTGACTACTAAAAATCCAGTCCTGCAGGGTGACTCCAGGCCGGGTCACATGCAAGTATATAATTTAGTGTAGCCATCAGGATTTCTACAAACCCCTATCCTGAGTTGGACTGATGGCCACATATTGGAATATAAATTAGCCAAAATTTAGACCTTCAAGGAGGATTTCAGGGATACTCTGGAGCAGTGATTCCCAACCCTGTCCTGGAGGAACACTAGGCCAATCGGGTTTTCAGGCTAGCCCTAATGAATATGCATGAGAGAGATTTGCATATGATGGAAGTGATAGGCATGCAAATTTGCTTCATGCATATTCATTAGGGCTAGCCTGAAAACCCAATTGGCCTGGTGTTCCTCCAGGACAGGGTTGGGAACCACTGCTCTTTAGACTCAGGTGAGCCGCCTCCAGAGGGCTGAAGTCCTAGTTGCTCAACAAGAGGATCATGCGGCCAATTTCGAAGAGCGGATCCAGGTCCTGGAAACAGCTAAGGCGACCCTCTTGGAACGGCTCGATGACCAAGAGAATCGGAGCCGTGGAAACAATCTGCGCTTCATTGTGCTGCCCAGCACTATTCGGGATGTCGACCTCTGCTCCTTTTTGGAGAGTTGGCTGCCTGGGGTCCTGGAGTCTGGAGACTCGGAGCATATCCACATTGAGAGAACACACTGTGTGGGCCCCAGGAGGGACAACGACCAGTGACCGCGCCTGGTCCTCACTCGTTTTCTAAACTTTGCTATCAAAGAGCGAGTCCTCGCCTGATACCGCAGAGAGCACGGCTTTACTTATGAAGGGCATAAAATCCTGGTTTTCCAGGATTTCTCACCTCAAGTTTCCTCTCTATGGAGAGCGATGGCACCTCACTGCAACACCCTGTTTCAGCAAAACATCAGGGTTTCACTTTTGTATCCCACGAGGTCTCGGATCTCCTATAACAACAAGGTCCTCTATCGTGTGACAAACCTATTGCATTCCCGAGGTTTGTCACAGGGAAATGTAGGAAAGTATACAAACCCCAGTGCAGAAGGGCTGAACAGGTCACTGCCCAAGACAATAAGTTAACTGACTACCCTGTGAGTGATGAAGAAGAAATGGAAATAGAACAGGAAAGCTTTGACTTAACTAGGGCAGTCCCGAAGCCAGGCAAGAAGAACCTGCCTTTCTATTATCCAGTGCCTGTAAGGCAGAGAGCTCACAAACAGTTTCCCTTCAGAGAAATGGCACAGGCTGAGGAGGGAATGCCCTTCCCCTATCAGAAGCCAAGGGGGAGTGGTTCTTTCCCTCAGCTTAAAGCCAGGCTCATTAGAGAGAAAGGGGAGGAGAGAGAGGCTTTGCAGAAACAGCAGGACAGGAACAGAGGCAGGAAGTGCAGAACAGGGCTGAGCTTGCCTTAGACCCTGCAGGGCAGTTCAACAGCACTGACTGGGAGATGACTGAAGAGCTGGCTGGTAACTTACCTCCAGAATTCTTTCCCCCAGAGCCGATGGTGGAGGAACATAATAGCACTGTGGTTGAGAGCTGGCCAGAGGAAATGGAGATAGCCGAGTCAACTGTGAGACTGTGAAAAGATGTTTTTCTTCCTGCCTGGTTTTTGTTTGTTCCTCACTTGAGAGGCTAACTGTGTGGGCTATCAGAGGAATGTAATCCTGAACTGCGGTGTTTCCATAGTTTGCTGAGCTCTAAGAAATGCGAGCCGCTGAACCAAATGCTAGTCTGTAGTTTCAGCCTGGTAAAACCTAAGGCTCCCTGGTTTCAGGACTCCGTGCAAGAGCCCAGCTGGGAACTGATTACTATAGCAACTGTGTAATGTAATTAGCCTGCATGCCTCTTAGGAACAGAGATTAAGAATCTGAGAGTAAACCTGCTCCGTTTCCTTTAGGAAGGTCCAACCCAGCTGGAGGGTGATTGCATTGCTGGAAAAAGTACAGACTGCCTGTAAGCAATACTATGAATGTTCCTCCTATAGCTATAGTAATCATTTCTGGTTAAACATTGCCGGAAATGGCATAAGACGCTTTGAGATCTTCTGAGGTATGAGATTTTAGTTATCCCTACTAAGGGCCGTTATTTTGGTATGCAGCATCAGATTCTTAAATAGTGCTTATAAACCACACTGTGCCTGAAGAAGCTTTACCACTTTGAAAGTGAGCAAAACGGAGATCTTCTGTCATGTCATTGTTTCCAACTGGCTGGGCTAAACATCTATACCCGAGCTAAGTACCATAATGTTAACAAAATAACGTTATTATTGAAGCACTAGTATAGCAAAACACATTGAAAAGAAAAAAGGAAATGTAAAAATAGGAGATTAAAGGACCGGTGATAGTTCGCAAGCCAGTTATATGCCGTGACTATTTCAATTGGCAAGATAACAGCGAACACTTGAGATCCTAATAATAATCTCTTTACTTAATTTCTTTGTATTTATATGTTTTTCTGGCTCAAACATCAGCCTATTTTTTGGATGATTTAAGTGTGTTCCACAAGTGTTAATTAGGGATTATTAGCCTCCTATAGCTCTGCATTGAAAAGCTGTTTATGTTAACTATTTCACTGCTAAGCTTTAATTGAAAGCTAATGGAATGTATTTTGGGCTGGCATCAGGAGGTGTGCCCAATTGAAGGACTCTGGTACAGAGGACTGTATATGGTTTGCCAAGCATGCCCAGAGCTGATTATTGAGACTCGGTGAATGAAGTGAAAACTTTTGTTTTTTTGTTTGTATTGTTTTCATGCTACCAGGGAAACCTGGGTTGCACGATGACCCTGCGGCCGGTTGCCGAATAAAGCTTATATTTTGCACCAAGGCCATTCCGACAACCCTGTTTTCCTGTTTTTCTTTAAAGTCCTTGGAAGTAAGCTTGGTTAGGCATTTGCCTGGGGGCAGCCAACTTGAAAGGATACCCTAATTCTAAAGGGATCACACCAGGAGCGAAAAACGTGCCACTACCCGGTTGCTCAGGGTGTCCACATAGAGCACGGGTGTGACAATCTCGACACGCCGCAGGATATGGAATGCTTCATCCACAATTTACCGGTGCCCCTGCGTGAGGGCCTGGGCGATGCTTAAGTCTCCCCACTTCCGGCTGTGTTCCTGGATTTGAGTTTGTGCTGCGTGCCTTCAATGTGCTGCTCTTTGTGAGTGAGCGCGGAGCCCAGTACACGATTGAGCACCAACTCTGCGGAACACATCACCTTCTTTTGTACTGTGCCTCACTTGTCTACGGGCTTGTTGGCCTTGCCATCTGTTGGGCTCCGTGGGACCTTCTAGAGCGGTGCCTTCTGCTGTGAAGCATCCTGCACTACTTGAGAGCGGAGTCCGCGGAGTGGCTTTTGCTGCTGTACCCTTCTTGTTGGTGGCTATGATGTGGGTCTTTGCAGTTTGCCGGCGGGGTCCCCATTGGTGCCTATCTCTCTTTCCAGTGGCTAGTTACTCTTGGATGCGGTCTGTTTCTGGATGATTGACTGCGCCTTCACGGTTCGGGACTCCCCGGAATGCTGGGCCTGGGCTTGCACCGGGCCACTATTACCGTCTGCTCATGGGTGCATGAGTTGCTACACCACTCATAAGTTCCAGCTTGCTCAGCCACTGTCCAGCACTGGTATTTGAGTGGCAGATCTTGGCCACAGCTGACAGGTCTCTCCTTCCCTTTCTGGAGGTTTCTGCTACTGGACTCATACTATCTTGTTGTTGTACCTCTGGGCATGGCCAGGAGCTGTTGGTTGCTTTTTCACATTTGGGGTTTTGCATGGTTTTACCGTGCTGGGTTCAAGGAGGGGGAGGGACTGGGAGAGGGGGGGAGAGTGCATGGTTGTATGTGTGGATTTTGTATGTGGTTCTTGTGTGTATGATTGAGCCTCTGGGTGTTGCTGTGGCTCCCACCTTTTTCACTATATTGGTGGCAATGATTGTTTGTGAGTTGGAGGGGGCACTGGCTGGGACGGGCCCCTCCACTCCACGCTATGGTTCCTATTGCTGGCTTTTGATATTTGTACCTGCTTTTCTGTTATGGGACAGCTGAATGTAAAATCTTTGAACGTAGATGGAATCCACTCACCTGTTAAATGCACTAAGATTCTAGCTTACCTTAAGCGGGAGCGTACTGACATAGCATTTTTACAGAAGACTCATTTAACTCCCCTTGAACATGCTAAACTCAGGCGGGACTGGGTGGGGCAGGTGGTACAAACTCTATTGCAAAGACAGGTCAGATCAGAAAGGAGGAGAAATAGCCCTATACATAAAGGATAACATACACTCGACCAGAGTGAACACATCGGCAACGACCAACAAATTGGAATCACTATGGGTTAAAATACCAGGAAGAAATGGGCATGAGGTAAAGATGGGCCCATACTATCGTCCACCTAAGCAAACCGAAGTAAATGATGAAGAAATGGAAGCAGAGATGAGGCGGGAATGCAAAAACGGTAACACCATTGTTATGGGAGACTTGAACTATCCAGGGATAGACTGGAGTCTTGGAAACTCAAAATGCACTAGGGAAACTGGATTCCTGGAAGGTATACAGGACTGCTTCATGGAATAGCTTGTCAGAGAACCGACGAGAGGAAATGCCACTCTGGAACTAATCCTCAATGGGCTAAGAGGACCTGCAAAGGAAGTGGATGTAGTGGGACCGTTGGGAACCAGCGATCACAATATGATCCAGTTCAAAGTCGAAGTAGGAATATTGAAGGGGAAGAGAACCACAGCAACAACTTTTAACTTCAAGAAAGGAAACTACGAAGAGATGAGAATAATGGTAAGAAAAAAACTTAAGAACAGCTCAAAGAAATCACAGACTGTGGAGCAAGCCTGGTCTTTATTCAAGGACATGGTGAACGAAGCACAAAACCTGTATATCCCCAGATTTAGAAAAGGATGCAAAAAGAACCGAACAAAAGACCCGGCGTGGATAACTAAAGAAGTGAAGAAAGCGATAGGAGATAATAAAAATTCATTCCGGATGTGGAAAAAGGACAAAACCGGGGAGAACTGGAAAGAGCACAGGAAGCATCAAAAAGAATGTCACTGAGTGGTTAGAAGAACAAAAAGAGAATACGAAGAGAAGCTAGCCAGGGAAGCACAAAATTTCAAACCGTTCTTCAGATATGTTAAAGGGAAGCAGCCGGCAAGGGAGGAGGTGGAACTGCTGGATGAAGGAGATAGGAAGGGAGTGGTGAAGGAGGAAAAAGAAGTGGCGGATAGACTAAACATGTTCTTTTCGTCAGTATTTACAAGAGAGGACACATCCAATGTGCCGGAACCTGAAAAAATCTTCAAAGGAGATCAAGCAGAAAAATTAACATCCATAGAGGTAAGCCTCGAAGATGTACTCAAGCAGATAGATAGATTAAAAACTGACAAATCTCCGGGCCCGGACGGAATCCACCCTAGGGTTTTGAAAGAACTTAAACAAGAAATAGTGGAATCACTACAGCAGGTTTGCAATCTATCCCTGAAAACAGGGGTAATCCCGGAGGATTGGAAGATATCAAATGTTACACCCATCTTTAAAAAAGGATCGAGAGATGACCCGGGGAACTACAGACCGGTAAGTCTTACATTGGTCCCGGGGAAGATGGTGGAAGCGATGATAAAAGACAGCATCGAAGAGCATCTAGAAAGAAATAAACTGATGAAAACAAGTCAACATGGCTTCTGCAAGGGAAGATCATGCCAACAAACTTAGTGCACTTCTTCGAAGAAATTAACAAACAAATGGATGAAGGGCCCCCATAGACATTGTATACTTAGATTTCCTAAAAGCCTTCGACAAGGTACCCCATAAACGCCTACTACGGAAACTGAAGAAGGAGATGGAAGGAAGGAGATGTACATAGATGGATCAAAAATTGACTGGCGGGTAGGAAGCAAAGGGTAGGAATGAAGGGCCAGTACACAGACTGGAGAAGGGTCACGAGTGTTGTACCGCAGGGGTCAGTACTTGGACCACTGCTGTTCAATGTATTTATTAATGACCTAGAAAGAGGGACGAAGTGCGAGATTATAAAATTCGCAGATGACATAAAACTTTTTAATGGGGTTAGGACTAAAGAGGACTGTGAAGATTTACAAAGGGGCCTGAACAAACTGGGAGCGTGAGCAAATAAATGGCAGATATACTTTAATGTAGAGAAATGTAAAGTCTTGCATATAGGAAACAGAAACCCGATGTACAACTATACGAGGGCTGGTAATGGGTGAAAGTAGCCTAGAGAAGGACTTAGGAGTACTGGTGGATAAGACGAAGAAGCCGTCGGCATAGTGCGCAGCGGCCTCAAAGAAGGTGAACAGAATGCTAGGTATTATCAAGAAAGGTATTACAACCAGAACGAAGGATGTTATCCTGTCGTTATATCGGGCGATGGTGCGCCCGCATCTGGAGTACTGCATCCAGTATTTGTCGCTGTACCTTAAGAAGGATATGGCAATACTTGAGAGGGTTCAGAAAAGAGCGACGTGATTGATAAAAGGTATGGGAAACCTTTTATATGCTGAAAGATTAGAGAAACTGGGGCTCTTTTTCCTGGAGAAGCGGAGGCTTAGAGGGGACATGATAGAGACGTACAAGATCATGAAGGGCATAGAGAAAGTGGATAGGGACAGATTTTTCAAACTCTTGAAAACTACAAGAACAAGAGGGCATTCTGAAAAATTAAGAAGGGACAGATTCAGAACCAATGCTAGGAAGTTCTTCTTCACCCAAAGGGTGGTGGACACCTGGAATGCACTTCCAGAGGGTGTGATAGGACAAAGTACGCTATTGGGTTTCAAGAAGGGATTAGATGATTTCCTGAAGGAAAAGGGGATTGAAGGATATAGATAGAGAATTACTGTACAGGTCCTGGACCTGATGGGCCGCTGTGTGAGCGGACTGCAGGATGCGATGGACCTCTGGTCTGACCCAGCAGAGGCATTTCTTATGTTCTTATGATATGCTTCTTTCACAGCTCGTAAATGTGGGGTAGCTATTCTTGTGCATAAAATCATTCCCTTTCATATCCATCAGCAAATTGCGGACCCTCAGGGTCAGTATATTATTTTGATAGGGGAGCTGTGGGGTCATCCCTTGTACTCTGTAATGTCTATGCCCCTAACACCTACTCTCATAGCTTTTTCTCCTCTCTGGTGGGTCTTTTGGCACCGTTGGGTTCCAATTCTCTTCTAGTAGGGGAGGATTTTAATGTCGTAGCCATCCCTGCTAAGGATTGCAAACCGGCTAAATCACCATCGAAGGGTCATTTTGCTAAAGGGGTAAATTTTCTCATGAAAGAACTGGATCTCTTGGATTCCTGGTGCCTTCTGCACCCAGCTGAACATGATTTTTCTTTTTATTCGCACTCCCACGCAGTATACTCCCGGATCGATTATCTCCTTATCTCGGAAGTGCTTTTTCCAAAATTGTCAGTGGTGCAGATTTTGGAGCCCTTGGTGTCTGATCATGCTCTCTTAGGCTTATCCTTGCAATACAGCTCATCCCCCGCTACCCGTATTTGGCGGATGTCTCCACAACTATATCGGGATGTTCACTTCCGCTCCTACTTTCAAAAGAAATGGGAGGACTACGTTCATACTAACTCGGTTGAAGACGTTGGCCCATTTATCTATTGGGAGGCCTAGTTATCTATTGGGAGGCCGCTAAAGCGGTAATGCGGGGCCATATTCTTGCCTAGTCCATGGCACAACAGAAGCGCTATGATCAGAAACTTTTATCCCTCTCCAGAGAACTGCACGAACTGCACAGAGCACACGTTGCAGGCATGGATGATGCTACCAGACAGGTGGTGGGCCTTTTAAAGACTTAAATTAATGATTTGTTGAATCAAAGAGCAAACCGCAGTATTTACTGTTACAAATATAAATTACATCGCTGGGGAGACAAAACGGGACGCCTCTTGGCTAATTTGGTGCGATCCCCCCTAAGGCCAGACACATCATCACTTCTATTAAAGACAAACGGTTGGGCTCCACACCGCTCCTCAGGCTGTTACACAACAGTTCGTGCAGTTTTATACCAACCTATATTCGGTGCTGCCGGATGACACTGGGGCCCGGGAAACCTTTTTTCACACCTTAGCCATGCCACAGTTGACCGACACGCAACCTACCACCCTTAATGGTCCTATCAAGGGGGATGAGATTCAAGCGGCTATAAAGAAACTTAAATTAGCCAAAACTCCGGGCCCTGATGGGTTGGGCCCCAAATTCTACAAACTCTTGGATCCCGGGGCGTTCTTCTCTTTATGGGACTCTGCACGGATACCCCATCCGGGGATACTCATAACTGGGCACATATCATTATCTTTTTTTTAATCATTTATTCTTTATTGAATTTCAATTTTTTATGATCACAATCATATTGAAAATAACAGTATTACTGGCAATAATTTCTTAATAAGATGCAAGGAAAACATAGTATGTTTCTACTGTACATTAGTCCTCTATTTATAGAGAAGGAGTTACAAATAGTTGGATATTATTACCACTTCATAATTAAACAGGACTTTACCTGGCTTATTATCAGCCTAGGGTGCGTGCAAGGAAAAGATCTTAGTCAGAAATGGCAAAAACCACCAGCTTTATTTCAGCCACTGGCCAAATAAACAAAAATGCAAGCTTCTGCCTGGCAGTTACAGAAAACATTCATTCCATGAAATCATAAGAAACAAAACTATCAAAATCCCAAAACCAAAGTGTTCAAGTTCACCAGCAATGGCTTAAGTGTAGTCCCCTGCTTCTGGGCTGTAATATAACTCATTCCTCTTCACCAGAGCAGATATACTTTAGGCATGTAATGTTTTACCACACAGTCCATACCAAACAAAATCACTGTACTGATCAAATCCCAGTATCATGCATACGTTTCCCTCTGAAACGTTGCTGCAGTAATCATACACAGCTGTGAAGGAGAAATGTGATTTCCTAGCTTGGTAAGTAGCTGAGAAAACATGCACACACTTGTAAGCAGCAAACCTTAAGGCTTTAAGGAACAATGCAAAGTTTATGCTAAAGAGAGAACCTAAACTCTTGCACAAAAAGGTACAGCTTATCTGGGAACTCAAAACTGTAGGCAAACAAAAACTCCAATGTTTCACTACACCTCCATTGCTATGGGGTAAGTCTCAATTCCTACCCTGCTTTCTTGAGTCTCCATAGCTTCTTCTTCCTGCTGCTTCAAAACCTCAGAGGCAGAACACATCTCCTCTGCATCGGACATTGGCCAGTCTGTGTCACCAGCCATTGCTGGTAGGGTAGAGAGGAACTTATCCTCCCCTGCTGTTTGTCTCCCTCTTGGCTACTCTTCTCCAGTGTGCCCCCTTCCTCCTCTTGTTCTGAGGAGCCATGTTATATCCTGTGAAGAGCCACTCCCCCTATGAGTAGGTGGGGGAAAGGTTTTCCACACACCAGCCTGTTTCCTATTACTACAGGCAGGTTTCTCTCTAGCCCAGGAGTCTCAAAGTCCCTCCTTGAGGACCACAATCCAGTTGGGTTTTCAGGATTTCTCCAATGAATATGCATGAGATATATGTGCATGCAATGCTTTCAATGCATATTCATTGGGGAAATCCTGAAAACCTGACTGGATTGCGGCCCTCAAGGAGGGACTTTGAGATCCCTGCTCTAGCCCTAGTTCTAACAGGCTGCTCAAACGGTATCAGTCTTCTGACAGTGGCAGGTACAGGTTTGCACTGGGTGCAGCTTTCCGCCCTAACCTTTTCCTGCCCTGCCTCTTCTAACTCCATATCATTGTCTGAGCAACAGTCAGCTTGATCTGTTAATAGGTCTGTCACCTGATCAGCTCTCCTGCATCTAGGCTCACTGTGTTTTCTCCTGATCCTTGGGGAAAAACCCAGGACGGATTCGGGTTTGTTATGGACAAAACCCGAAATGGACCTGGGTTTGTCACAGCACTCAGCTGACAACATGTTGCTGTATGGGGGCATGCTGACCGAACCGTCTCGGCTCTTATGTCCCTTATCAAGTTCTATGGTGCTTTCTCCGGTCTTAGAATTAACTTCGATAAGACAGAGGCTCTACTCCTGGGTTCCCCCATTTTGGCACCTTGGGAAACTTGCTTCTGGGAAACTTAAATATTTGGGCATCATGTTATATACAGACCCCGGTAAATTATATACTGCAAACATTACCGCTACCCTTGGCAAAATTAAAACTCTTTGTCACAAATGGCGCTCCATACCTCGTTCTCTGATGGGCATAGTAGCATTGGTCAAGATGGTCTTGTCCCCCAAGTTGTATATCCCCTCCAAACCATTCCGGTATGGCTCACATGCGCTGATGTACAGCTCCATCGGTCAGTCATTCGGAGATTTATCTGGGGTGGCAAGACCGCTTGTATTAGCTTTTTGAAATTATCACAAAGTAGGGAGCGGGGTGGCCTAGGTCTCCCAGATATCTGCATTTACAATGCTGCGGCGCTGCTTCGTTGGATACATGAACACCTGGTGTCCACCAGGCGCTGCTCCCCCTAGCCCTTCTTGCAGAATGTTGTTTGCCTTACTCCTTTTCTTACTTTCTCCATAGGGGGGACGGGGTCCTGGGGGAGCCGATGCCACCTTCTTTCCATTCTTGTTTCCCTTTCAGAAGGCCTGGAGGTGGTTGCGCTTGCGGCAAGGTTGCTTGCCCACCACCTCCCCTTTCTTGTCCCTTCTGTGTAATCCTGATTTTGTCCCTGGACTGCATGGTCTTGCAGGATTGAGGGGTCGTGCGGAGCGGCATACCACTCTGGGTGCCGTTCTTAACATAGGGGGGTGCCTCTACCCGTACCTTACACAATTGAGAGACGCTTGGGATTTACCTGCTACCCATTCTTACACCTACATTCAAATTCAACATTATTATCAGTCTGTGACCCAAGTTCATTGGGAAAGGTGGACAGCGAGTAAACTGGATGAAGTTTTTCTGTCTACCCCTGCCTCTTCCAATAGAATATCTACGTGGTATACAGCTGGCAGGGTGTGTTTGGGGGTGGACTGTTTGACATATCTGGCCCGGGAGTGGTTCGCTGAATTGGGGTTGGGGGGTTACGAACCATGATCTCCATCTGTTCTTCCAATCACTTTATCTACTATAATAAAACGCTAAGCGCGCATACGCACTCTTACCTGCGTGATCCCTGATCTGCGATCTGTAGGTCCATGGCCGGCATGCACGCATACAATGGTCCCTCATGCCCGAAGTTTATTTTTAAGCTGGGGTACGTGCCACCATGGATATTGCCTGCTTGCCTGCTTCCACCTAAGCCACTACTGCCAGGGATCCCTCCTTCCTTCCCGCCCGCCATGGATATTGCCTGCCTGCCTGCTTCCACCTAAGCCACTACTGCCATGGATCCCTCCTTCCTTCCCGCCCCCCTCCATCAAAGCCAAGCCAACCCTAGCCCCCACTCCTCTCAGCTGAATCCGACCTCTCCCCAGTTCCCAATTCTCCCACCTACCAGCTCCACACCGCTGTATTTTAAAAACTTTGGGCAGCCAGCGATGCAACAAAACCAACCTCCCGACATTTGCCTGCCTGCCTACCTCAGAAGTGTTTTTAGGATACTGGCAAACGGCAGGAGGTAGGCTTTGTTTCCCATTCCCCCATCTACAAGCTCCCCGCCACTGTATTTTAAAATCTTCAGGCACAAGGAAGCAAGCAAAAAGAACACTTCTGGGGCAGGCAGATGGCGCGGTAAGGGTGAGCTGCACCTGCATCGGAGAAGGCTTCCAATGCAGGCGGCGGTTGTGAGAGGAGCCGCCGGAAGCCACCAGAACATGAGAATGGAAGGGGGGGGGACGGCAAAAGACTAACAGAGCAGGCCAGACCGCGGGAAGGGAAGGGGGTAGGGGAAAATGCTGCTGCTGATGCACAGGGATGCGGAAGTGGAGGGAAATACCACTGCTGCTGCACAGAGAAGTGGGGTGAGGGAAGGGAATGCTGCTTCAGCTTCTGCACAGGGTAATGGGGGGAGGGAAATGCTGCTGATGCACAGAGAAGTGGAGGCGGAGGGAAATACTGCTGCTGCTGTTGCACAGGGAAGTGGGGTGGGGGAAAGGAAATGCTGCTGCACAGGGAAATGGAGGGGGGAATTCTGCTGCGGGTTCTGCACAGGAAAGTTGGGGGAGGGAAATGCTGTTGCTGCTGCACAGGGAAATGGAGGGGAAGGGAATGCGGCTGCTGCACAGGGAAGTGGGGGGGAGGGAAATGCTGCTGTTGCACATGATGGGGGGAGGAAAATGCTGCTGAAAGGAAAATGGAGGGGGAGGGAATGCTGCTGTGGCTGCTGCACAGGGAAGTGGGGGGTAGAGAAATGCTACTTCTGCATAGGGGGCAGGGAGAGAGACAGAAAGACAGACAGACAGCGGGAGGGATAGATAAAGAAAGACAGACAGACATATGTTCAAATATATTTTATTGAGCTCAAAAGAAAGTACACAAGCAAGTACAAATAGAACAAAGGGAGCTCACATTATGTCAAGGGAAATCATGAGGAAACCCCCCACCCCCACCCACACAACCCGTCGAGCCCCCAATGAGCTCTACAGAGTCACGAAGAAAGGAGCAAACCAACAAGAATAAACAAGAAAATCCCCAATCAACAAACAATCACAGGTACCACTCCCCAAAACCCCACCCTACCCACCCCATGTCCAGTCCTCCAGCAAGCCCAACTCACTGCTACAGAACAGAAATAGCAAGTAATGGAAAGCAGAGAACCAGTGGAGAATATAGTCCAAAGCAACAGGTTAACAGTTCAGGAGGCGGCTACGGGCCACCGGAGTCATAGTGGTCCAAAAAGGCTCCCAGGCAGTGTTCCCGCTAAGCTGCGCTGGCGTGCGCTGGCGCACAAAATATTACATCGCAGCGCACAAGTTTCTCGTCACAGCGCAGGACCGGCAAGATTGACTCATTTGAACTTCCTGCCGGTCCGCGCAGGACCGGCAAGATCAGCATCGGAAGCGTGCGCTGGGCCGGAGAGATCTTGGGGAGCCTCCGACAGTGGCTTTCTCCCCTCTCTGCAGCTCTCCTTTACTTCCCAGCGCAGCGATTCACGAAGGCAGCCTCGGGGCTTTTGCTGAGTCGCGGCTGCCTCTGATGATGCAACTTCCTCTTTCCTCAGAGGCGGCGCGACACAACAAAGGACCCGAGGCTGCCTTCGTGAATCGCTGCGCTGGGAAGTAAGAAGAGCTGCTGGGAGGGGAGAAAACCACTATCAGTCTGGGAAGCTGCTGGGCAGGGGAAAAAAGGGACAGCTGCTACTGGAAAGGGAGAAGGAGAGATGCTTCTGGGAGGGGAGGAGGGAAAGGAATCTGGGAAGCTGCTGGGCCAGGAAAAAAAAGGGACAGCTGCTACTGGAGAGGGAGAAGGAGAAGGAGAGATGCATCTGGGAGGGGAGGAGGGAAAGGAATCTGGGAAGCTGCTGGGCCAGGAAAAAAAAGGACAGCTGCTACTGGAGAGGGAGAAGAAGGAGAGATGCTTCTGGGAGGGGAGGAGGGAAAGGAATCTGGGAAGCTGCTGGGCAAGGAAAAAAAGGGACAGCTGCTACTGGATAAGGAGAAGAAGGAGAGATGCTTCTGGGAGGGGAGGAGGGAAAGGAATCTGGGAAGCTGCTGGGCTAGGAAAAAAAGGGACAGCTGCTACTGGAGAGGGAGAAGGAGACGGAGAGATGCTTCTGGGAGGGGAGGAGGGAAAGGAATCTGGGAAGCTGCTGGGCAAGATAAAAAAAGGGACAGCTGCTACTGGAGAGGGAGAAGAAGGAGAGATGCTTCTGGGAGGGGAGGAGGGAAAGGAATCTGGGAAGCTGCTGGGCAAGGAAAAAAAAGGGACAGCTGCTACTGGAGAGGGAGACGGAGAGATGCTGCTGGGAGGGGAGGAAGGGAAGAGAGTTACTGCTGGACAGGAGGCTGGGAGAAAGAAAGAAAGGGGGCAGGCAGGGAAACAGAAGGAAAGAAGAGAAACAGAAAAAAAGAAAGAAAGGTCAGGGAGAGAGGAAGAAAAAGTTGGGGGAGGGAATGAGGTGTGGAGGAGAGAAAGCATACAGGCTGATAGAAGGGAAGAAAGATTGGATGCACAGTCAGAAGAAGAAAGTGCAACCAGAAATCACCAGACAAGGTAGGAAAAATGATTTTATTTTAAATTTAGCAAAGTGGAGGCAGTATTACCACAGTTTTCAAAGGAATTTGCCCAAATAACTTAATAGTTAACTGGGTAAATTCCCAGAGATGAAAACTTCCCTTCACTTACTATGCACAGTTCTGAATTTATATCTGCTGTCTATATTTTACAATATGGTCCCCTTTTACTAAACCGCAATAGTGGTTTTTAGCGCAGGGAGCCTATGAGCGTCAAGAGCAGTGCTGGGCATTCAGCGCAGCTCCCTGCGCTAAAAACTGCTATTGTGGTTTAATAAAAAGGATGGAGGGTATATTTGTCTATTTTTGTATGCTATAAAAACCAAATACAGAGAGAGACTGAGAGCTGTTGACGAAGAGCTACGTGTGTGTCTTTCTTCCATTCCAGCCAGAATATCAGCTTTGTGTTCAGCCAAACAGGCCCAGGTTTCGCACTGAATAAAGTATTTTATAATTTTTATAATTTTTATTTCATAATAAAGTAATTATAAAATACTTTCTTTGTGTTTATTTGATTCCTATTCAAGAGAATTACTTTATATATAGTCAATATAGGCAGAGAGTTAAATTTTTTAACATTTTCTAATGGTGGTGTGCCTCGTGATTTTTTTCATGAAACAAGTGTGCCTTTGCCCAAAAAAGGTTGAAAAAACTGGTCTAGAAATTGAAAGCATCAAACGTATTGTCTTCTGGACTGTTTTTAATTTACAGTTTACACATATGGATGTAACAGACATAACTACATTTGTTGTAAAACATTTATTAAGATATCATTTCATCCCTACAATTTCTGTGTTCTTAAAAATATTATTTAACGTTATTTAATTTAGCGTGTAGGCCTAAAATTCCTTTGAATACCTCGTCCTCATGTATCAGCAACTTTGACAACATATTTATTTGGCTCATAACTTGCTGGCGCCCGATATTTTTAGCTCACAGTGAAAAAAGTTTGCTCACAACACCCGCCCGCTTAGAGGGAACACTGCGTCCCAGGTACGTTGAAAGTTCCGGCCCAGCAGAGAAGAAAAGTTGACAACATCTCTTTGCTCCCACATCGCAAGGGCGATCAGGCGACATCACCAGAGGGAATAATCAGGCCCCTCCACGTCCAGCCACTTGAGCAGAATACACTTGAGAGCTACTACTACAGTCCATCAAAGAAATGCAGCGGTCCCTGGTCTGCGAGGAGTAAAATGAAGAAGAACACCAAAAAGTAATAGAGGGGAACGACGAATAACAATGTTCCAAATGCATTCAACCAAAAGAAAAATAGCTTCCCAAAAGGACTGAATGACTGGATAAGTCCAAAACATGTGTCCCAAACCCGCAACAGAAGCAGCGCAGCGAGGACAGGCAGAAGAAATCCGTAACCCAGAAAGATGGGCTCGTTTAGGTGATACATTCAAACGTAATACCAATTTATAGTGTTGTTCCCAAAAAGTAGCATACTTACGAAAAACAGGTAATTTGCGTATAGCACATAGAATAACATCATCAGACAATGGTACAGAAAGGTCACGAGCCCAAGCATCCCTCAATCTAATATGGTCTAGCAATGGGGACTCATTCTTCAAATGTCTATGATGAAATTTAAGAGGGACCGGGAGCTGAGATCCAAAGGTAAAGGCCGTGGATAAAAGCTCCTGACAAGAAGCCGTCAAATGGGCAGGTGGCAAAGATGCAATATAATGTTGAATTTGCAAAGCCATCTGTTCGGGAAAGGCCAAATTCATGACAGAGCGTTTCAAAAGACTTAATTTTTCCTGCATCATCCACCAATTGAAATAAATAATGAATCCCCCTTGCTCCCCAACGAGCAAAACTAGCCCCATCCACCCCTGGTAAAAAATTCCCATTGAAACATAAAGGCAAGAAAGGAGAAATAGTAGAACTAATAGAGTGAAATTTACAAACCCATTTCCAAGCCTTCCTCAAGGGGTAGTGTAAGACTTTAATAGGGATAGGCACAGATTGAGCGGAGGGCACAGAATGAAGATAAGCACTAAAGTGAGCTGCAGTGAAACAGGAAAGTTCTAAAGAGGTATTAGTGAAATGTGCCATGCCGCGGAAAAAATCATTAATGTGACGCATGCCACAGCACACCGTCAAGTGGCGAAGATTCAACAAGCCTAAACCTCCCTTGTACCACGGAGACACTGCGCGACAGTAAGGCAAACGAGCTCGTTTACCAACCCAGAGAAACCGCTGAACTAGGCGTGCCAATCTCTTTTCATCCTTAGTAGTCAAGTAGAGCGGGAGCACCTGAAAAACATACAACCAACATGGAACAATAAGTATATTGTAAAGACTCACTCTACCCATAAGCGATAAAGGCAGCCCCTGCCATAATTGTAAGCGAGCACTAAGAACTGTAAACAACGAATCGACATTAAGAGAATATAAACGCGAGAGATCTCGCGGAATAAGGATCCCCAGATATTTAAGTTCAGACTCCTCCCAGCGTAGAGGGAAATGACCTCTCCAAGCCGTACGGACCGCCGGACTAGAGGGAGAGTTACCGACTTATCAAGATTAAGCGATAGGCCAAAATAAAACCCATACTCAGAAAGAAGATCAAAGGCAGCAGGTAAAGAGTCCTCAGGGCGAGTGAGAATAAGAAACAAATCATCTGCCAATGTCTTCAAGTCTACTCCTGCGACCCTAAGACCCCTGACATCATCAAAAAGACGTAAAGTGCAGAGCAGCGGTTCCAGAGAAATGAAAAGAGTAATGAAGAGAGCGGGCAACCCTATCTGGTGCCCCTAAAAATAGGAAAGGAATCCGTACGGGTGCCATTAACTAACAGGGACGCACAAGGAGCAGAATACAAAGAGCGAATTGCTTGAAGAAAAAACCCCTGAAGCCCAACATACTCCAAGGTACGAAACAAAAAAGACTAATGCACACTATCAAATGCCTTAGAAGCATCCAAACTAGTGCAAAGAGAACTAGGACAAGTGCAAAGAGAACTAGGACAAGTGCAAAGAGAACCTTTCGCACATTACAAACCGATTGGCAGCCGCAAACAAAACCAACTTGATCAGCGTGGATTATAGAGGGAAGATGAGGGGCCAGACGGTCAGCTAACATACGGGAAAGAAGCTTAAGGTCAACGTTGATCAAAGAGATCGGGCAATAAGAGCCAGGATCATCACTCCTCTTACCCAGCTTCAACAACAATATGATAAGCGCCTCATTGGCATATCGGTGAAAGGAGCCGCAATCCACAGCAGTGGTAAAGTAAGCCAACAAGGGATCACAAAGCTGAGGGAAAAGAAGTTTATAGAATTCACCGGAAAAGCCATCGGGCCCCAAGGCTTTTCCTGAACGCAAGGCCCTAATAGCAGATTGTAATTCACTCGCCTGGAACAGACGGTTAAGAGCCGTTGCCACATCCTCAGTAAAGCCAGGCATCCCAGACGAGCAAAGATAGTCCGTCAAAAGCTCCAAAGAGGCATCAGCCGGAGCAGCATACAAACGCTCAAAATAGGCATGAAACACCGCCGACACCTCGGTAGTATGAGTCACCCCGCCCTCCCCCGGGGTTGATCATTGGAACAAGCTTCCAGTGCAGGTGATCGAGGCAGACAGCGTGCCAGACTTTAAGAATAAATGGGATACCCATGTGGGATCCCTACGAGGGTCAAGATAAGGAAATTGGGTCATTAGGGCATAGACAGGGGGTGGGTAAGCAGAGTGGGCAGACTTGATGGGCTGTAGCCCTTTTCTGCCATCATCTTCTATGTTTCTATGTTTCTATATTTAATAGCAAACTAAAAACAGCCAAATACAGCCGGTCCAACACCATCAGGGATAGACAGTTGCTTGGAGGCTCAGAACCAGGGTAGGAGCAGAACCCCCCACTCAGGACCAGGCCGCAAGGGGGTCGGAACAGGAACAAGGAACCCCCCAGGTCCCCAAAACCCTTAGAAAATCAGGAAAGGTAAACCTCCTCCATATAAGATTGCAAGGCCAAATCACTCGCCATGCCAGCAATATTAGGGGGCCGAAGAAGGCCCAGACTCTCCAGGAAGAGTATCCAAGTAGGCCTGCGCAGCCTCCGCCGAGGCATAACTCTTCAATCCTGTGGGGGTCCAAATCCTCAGCAGCGCTGGATAAAGCAACTGGAACCGCTGTTTTCGATCAAAGAGTGCAGAGCACACTCGAGAGAAGCGCCGCCGACGCTCTTGCAGCTCAGGGGAGTAGTCCTGGAACAGGTGGACCGGAGCTCCCTCATAGGTGAGTGTATTGCGTTTTTGCCAATATTGTCGCATCAGTTCCGCCTTAGAAACCGAGTTATGCACTTTGAAAATAGTGACTCGAGAGCGGGTATGGTCCTCGGCGTGCCTGCCCAGGCGGTGTGCTCGATCCAGCCTCAGAGGTCCCATACCAGCAGGGAGTGGCAATTTGATCTGGAGCCAGGACTCCAAAGTGGTAAGCAGACGAGAGTCTGGAACCGCTTCGGGGAGACCGACAAGATGTAAATTATCCCATCTCGAGCGGTTCTCAAGATCCTCAAGTTTGTCCGCCTGGTGCTGAAGTTGATCTTTCAGAGACACTAGATCCGCAGCAGAGGCAGTGTGGGCGTCCTCTACCAGCGCTACTCGGGTCTCCAGCTCACCAGTGCGCCGGGTGGTCTCCGTCAACAGGGACTTGAGCGAGATGAATTGGCTTGACAGTTGCTCAAAGCGAGCATCCAAAGCCCGCACTACCGACGCGGACAGAGCTTCAATGGGCCTCCGACAAGGTGAGCGCAGAACCCGAGTCCGCCGCCGCCATTTTAGGTTCAGACCACGACGCACTGGCCTCTCGGTCTTTGGTGTTGTGAGTCGGCTTTCCACTCATGGCAGAGGTGCAAGGCATCCGAAACTTGTCCATGGAATGTGCAAGGAAAGTGCAGGATCGGCAAAGGAGGGTAGGCAAGGCACAAAGGGACTCGGGGCCCCGGAGCATGAGCAAAGCACGTCTCACTCGGCTCAGCACATCACGTGACTCCTGACAGACAGACATATATTCTAGCACCCGTTAATGTAACAGGCTAAAAGACTAGTTTACATATAAAGGCAGTCTCCCTTCAGGAGACCCAATATAAAATTCTGCACAGTGCGTATCTTACTCACTCTCGAGGGCACAACATGGGCCTCTGGGCTAATAGTCTTTGTCTCAAGTGTCAACTTCAGCAGGAAATATTTCTACATTCCTTTTTTGACTATCCAAAATTGCAATTCTGGATCCCGGTATATGCCTGCTTACAGAGTACACTTAAATGTGATATGCCATGGAATGCTCTTGCATTATTATTGGGGGATGTACACGAGTGGATCCAGCATGGCTTGGACCCGCCCTCTCAAAAATTTGCCTTACGTACTATATTGCTGGGGAAAAAGCTTATTTTACAGCATTGGGCCTCTGAGGATGCTCCCACCTATCTACCCTATGTGGGTTGCTTTGATGAAGCAGCAGGCCCGTTATGAACTGGACTCCTACTCTCGACAGCAGGACCCGTTGAAAGTTTACTGTGAACTGTGGGGAAAATGCTTGATACTCTGACACTGTGCTCTTTTGTCCTGTTGCCATTTCATATTTGTACAGGGAGGTTGGGTTTCTCCGCTTACCTTGTTTTATACCTTTTATACCTGCTGTGCTGAGCTGCATCTGTACGCCCGAGGCCCGGAATGAGAATGGAGTGTGACTGCGGGTGATTGTGTGTGTATGGTGTGTAGGTAGTGTGCAAGAGAGTCTGGATGGATCGAATCATTTGGGAATTCTGTTAGAGTCTTGGATAAAATGACAGAGATACCGGTAATGGCCGTACTTGTGCACTTCTTTTCATTGGGCACTTTATGATACAAAGTCTGTTTGCAGTATCTTTTTCCCATTTCGGGATGTAGGCTTAAGATGGGCAGACGCCTATTTTCATTCCCATTTTCTTTTATTTTCTTTTATACTGTAAGGGGTCCTTTCCTTGTCCGTATGCTCACACTTTGTCTTCCCTGAGACTTTGTACCTGTTTTGCTCTTTGTTCATTGCTTTGTCCAATTGCTCGACTATTTTATTGTCATTGTACCTGGTTATTCTCTACCTCAATAAACATGATATTACAAAAAAAAAAAAAAAAAAAGAAGGGAGTAATCCCCTTCTGTGGACAAAGAATATGGATATATCCAGATGTAACAAAATCTATGCAAGAGAGCCGGAGAGAATTTCTTGTAATGCGAGACGAAATAAGAGGACTGGGTGCTACCTTCTTGCTTGCTTTTCCCTGTAGATGTGTTATTAAATATTTGAGTGTAAGATATGTGTTTTTCCTCTTGGAACATCTAAGATCTTTTCTGGACTTTAAAAAGCTGACTGATGGTTCCAGATTGGAAATGTGTAAAGTAGTCGAGGCAAGACCGTTTAAACCTTTTCCTGAAATTTAATATTTAAAAAATGCTCTCCCAAGTTATCTTTTTCTCTCTCTCACAGGTATAGTGGTCTAAGGAGGAGATTTATTCCAAGATTCTTATTTCTTAGTTTAACAATTTTCTTTAGTTTATTCTTATACTGGAATTTATTCTGTATTACTAGAACGAGTGCTGTAATGATTGAATAAATTAATAAAAAAGAAAGAAATATACGTACAGTGGTGTCCTCAAAGCAAAGTGAGTCTTTCCTTGCTTCATACATCTTCAATAATGCTGCCTTGTGGGCATAGTTGTGAATTTTAGTAATTGCGGCACATGAATGTTGCCTATCCTCTAGCTTTTTACCCAAGCCAAGCGGTGCGCTCGTTCAAGACTCGCCGGTCCAACACCATCAGGGATAGACAGTTTTTTAGCCAGTTCTCTAGGGTTGATAATAGCTGTGCATCCGAGATGATTTTGAGGAAGCCGATGAAGCACAAATTTTCCCTGCAGGAGCAATTTCCAGGTCTTCAAGCTTCTCGCCTGTAATTGAAGTTGCTCACGCATGATGGCTATCTCCGTCAATGTTGTGCCTGCTACTTCCTTGACCGTTGCTACACAAGATTCCAATTTCCCTGTTTGACTTGTCATTTTTGCAAACAGAGTATGTCTGGTAAAGCTATAAAAATAATTAATAGTAGTAGGTAACTGACCAGAAAGTTGGGCAAAGAGGGGTTCCAGTGCCTGTATCATGGCAGAAGTAAGTGCAGCAATGTGTTCAGAAACAAGCGGAAGAGCGAGCTCATCTGTGGCCGCTGCCATCTTAGAGTCTGGCCTCCGATATTTTTTTTTTCTTTTTCTTTTCGTATAGATTTGCCACTCATCACTGATGTAGAATGCAGAACATATGCATCCATATACTGTGCTAGAGCTAAATGTTCCCTGGTGGATATTATAAGATCCAATGAGGTTCGGGGCCCAGCAGCTCAGGAGCTCAGCAGGACATGTCCTGCCTTGCTCAGCACATCACGTGACCCTGAATACGTATGATTTTAAAGTGTTTAAAGCTTCTGCAAATGAGGATGGAGCTTGCAGGAATGGGGCAAGGACAAGAAAAGAACTTGCGAGGACGGGATGAGAAAATGAGTTCTTGCGGGTATGGGGAAAAATTTGTCCCCCTAACATTTTCTATTCTTGACCTCCGAGCCTTAAACAAAAATAAAAGTTATGTATGCTATCTTAGGGTCCCTGTACTCACTTCTAGAACGAAACAATTGGCTGTGTTCTCTAGACCTCAAAGAAGCCTATACATAAATATCCTGATCACAGAAAGTTTCTGTGTTTTTGGATAGCTCATCAACACTTCCAGTACAAAGTTTTGCCATTCGGCCTTGCTTCTTCTCTAAGAGTATTCACCAAGAGTCTAGTGGTTGTTGCAACAACCCTAAGGTACTCATGGGTTTCTTAGAGATCAGACTCCACAGGTGACCTTTGAGGGGAGGAATGCTGGCCTAGTGCCTAACCCTCGGTAAGCCTGGTTTAAGGGAGAGATTGTTATTTGGGCCAATAAGAAAGCTAGGTTGTCGCTTCTGTATTTGCAAGGTGGTTGGGGGGAGGGCGGCTTAGGCCTGCCTTATCTACAACGGTATAACTATGCTTGTTTGTTGCGGCATGTAGGGGATTGGATGTTGGGGTCTTCTAAGTTTACCCCGGTGCAGATGGAGAGGGCTTATTATGCTCCGGCTCATCTTTTTTCCCTGTTACATTTGCCACAGGGACAGATCCCGGTTCGGTTGCGATCCAGTTTGTTGGTGAGATCATTGCGGGAGGCCTGGATTTGGTTGGTGCACCATTTGGATGGTAATCCGATGGTCACTGATCAAGTCCCGCTGCGCGGGCACTCTCCTTTTCCCCTGGGGAATGATAATGCGGCCTTTGTTGTTTGGGAACGGGAGGGGGTTTGGAAGTTGGAGCATGTTATGACGCCGGAGGGCGATTTGATCGGATTTGATGCCTTGCTGAGCCGGGTGGGGGATAACTGGGGCAATAGATTTGCTTATTGTCAGTTGAAACATTTTTGGGCCGCACTGGATCGGGGTCAAGTGGGCACCCATATGGGCTCTCGCTTGCGGGATTTCTTTGACGTGGAGTCCGGGGTGGAGCTCTCAGTCTCCTTAATTGCTCGTCGACTGGCACAGGTGGAACCTTGTAAAGAGTGGGGTAGATATAGGAGGGGTTGGGAGGCTGATTTGCACATCTCCTTGCAGACTTGGAACCTTCCGGATCAACTTAAGGGAGTTCCCTCCTTGACTCGTAGTGCAGTTTTGCGGGAGTGCTATTTTAGGGTGCTCTATCGTGCGTATTTAACACCTCAACAGTATTTTTATTGTGGGGGCGCTCTCACTCAGCTGTGCCCTAAGTGTGGGAAGGGGAAAGGGACTTTTGGGCATATGATGTGGGGGTGTGGCCTTATTCAGTTGTACTGGCTGGAGATCCTACAATATATGCGTAGTGTGCTTCATCTTACCCTGATTGGTTCCCCTGAACAATTAGTGTTAGATCTCCCAGGGGCCTGTGGGAGGTTGGGAGGAGCGCGCCGTCTTTTGTGTCGGAAGCTTTGTTTGGTGGCCAGGAAGGGTATTCTGAAATGTTGGACTTCTGAGGTGCCTCCTGGTTTTTGGCAATGGCATGCGGATGTGCATCAATTGGCCTGTTGGGAAGCCCGAGATGCGACCGGGTCTCGTAAAAAGGGGAAGTTCTTTTTGAAAATTTGGGACCCGTATATTCAGCAATTGCATCATAAGGGTCGTAGTCTTCTTTTGAATGTTTTGGGTGAAGTGTGAGGGCATGGGGCTTTCTGGATGATGGGCTTTGGGGAGGGTTTCTGCTCTACATTGGGGTTGGGGCATTGCTGTTTGGTGGGATGGGGCGTAGGGTATTCTGGGGGGAGGGAGGGGGCTGGTTTTTTGGGTCTGCTATAATAGCGTGCGGGAATTATCAGAGTTCAAATTCCTGGTTTGTTTAGGCCTGGTGGTTACGCAGATCCGGGGCTGGTTCTTCTTCTGTGGGGGCTGGAGGGAGTTTGGGGGAAGGGGTTTGGGGGGTGGTTTGGGGTATTGGGTTTGTGCTGTCAATTGCTGTTGTTTGTCTTGCAAATAAAATAAAAACTGTTTCAACACTAAGGGAGAGATTGTAGAGGCTCAATATTAAAGATAGTTTTAACAGCAACCTGTGAACTGCATATATAATTTGCATATACAGTGGTACCTCAGAATTCGAATGCCCCAGAACTCGAACAGCTTGGAATCTGAACTTTTTTTAAAAATTAAATTTTGCCCCGGAATCTGAACGCTACCTTGGAATCTGAGGCCCTGATTCTGTATAGGACGCCCGGGAGAGGTGTCCTATACAGAATCGGGCCTACACTAACCCTGATTCTGTAACCGGCATCCATGTTACAGACGCCGGTTAGAGAATCAGGTTAGAGTAGACGCGACCGCTACACTTATCAAGGCAAGGAATAAGTATAGCGGCCGCCTGTCCGATCGCCGGCAGGAGGATGCCGAACCCCTCCTGCCACAACACCGCCCTCCTGAAACTCCCAATCGCTGGCAGGAGGGTGCCGAACCTCTCCTGCTGGAATGTCGCCCCCCCAAACTCACAATCGCCGGCAGGAGGGTACCCAACCCCTCCTGCCGGAACGCCACCCCCCCAAACTCACAATCGCCGGCAGGAGGGTGCCCAACCCCTCCTGCCGGAAAGCCAGACCCCCTCCAGACCCCCCATGCTAACAACCTCCCCCCATGACTCCCCTAACCTCCCCCCAACTAACCTCCCCCCACCAACTAACCTTTAAATGTTGGTCGGTTGGACGGGTCTTGCTGCCATCCAGCCGACAGGCCCGCTTTGTCGAAATGAGATGGGCCTGCCCCTTCCCGGTCCATTCCCGCTAAGTCTAAGGCCTGATTGACCCAGGCTATAGAAGCCTGGACCAATCAGGCCTTAGGCCTAGCGGGTCCGCCCATCCCCACTAACCCTAAGGTGTGATTGGCCCAGGCTCGTAGGCATAGGGCTGCCTAGGTTCGCCTAAGGCCCTTAGGTGAGCTTAGGTGTCTTGCGGGCCTCCCTAGGCTCCCGGAAGTGCCTACAGTTGCCTAAAATCGGGACGGCACTTTGCAGAATCAGGGCCTGAATGTATGGGAACTGCAAGCGTTGCTCAGCCCAAAGCTTCCTCTCTGATGCTGCTTCCAGACTTGGGCAGGCAAGCAGGAGGCAGGAAAAGAGAAGGAGAGAAAAGCAGAGCAGAGAACAGGAGAGGGAAGAACGAGCAACAGAAGGCAGAAGAGAGCAAGGGGCATCAGCGAGAGGTAGCTCCGCCCACCCCCTGATATCATCCACTGGAGCTCCTCATTAAGAAGGGACGAGCAAAAGAAGAAACACTAAGCAAAAGAAGAAGCACTAAGGAAGAACACCTACACAGGCTAGTAGATAAACACAGTAGTAGCAGAAGGCAATCACAGCAGACATAAAGGACACAAACAAGCAACAGGAGTAGCAGATTTAAAATCAAGAAAAGGACTTCACAGTAACACCAAGGACACTACAAGGATTCCTTCACAAGGAGAAGCCACTTCAGAAGACAGATTGGCAAGTGGACAGCAATGGATGCAGCAGACAGAAGCAGGATGTTGAGCTACCCAGTTTTCTGCACCGTTTGCCATATGTATGACTACCTCCCCTCTGGGAGGCAGTCTTATGTATGCACTCGATGCGAGGAACTGGAGGGCCTGAAGAAGCAAGTCAGACTCCTGGAGGGCAGAATACTGGAACTAGAAGCACTTCGAGCAGTGGAAAAGGAGAACAGAGAGGCAGAAAACTTCATGACAGAGGAAACCGTTGAGGAAGAAGTCAGGGAGTTAGAGAAGTTCATCGAACAGGCATACAGGGAGGCCGTGGAAAATCACCAACAACAGTGGAGCTACCAAGATACACCTACAGTGAGCGAGGACCAGGATACACCTACAGTGAGTGAGGACGACCTGGACGACAACCACAAGGAAGACAAGTCTGGTGCAAGCCAACACCAGGATGAGGGACGATGGAAGTGCACAGAGGTCATGGGCCTACGGCTGGAGAGATGGCCATACACCAGCATCATGGACCTGCGGCTAGAGAGTCAAGAGAAGATAGAGAGGACAGCAGTCGTCATGAGGGACTCCATCATCAGACAAGTGGACAGCCACAGAAGCGGGAGGAAGACAGGATCGGCTGGTGACCTGCCTACCGGGAGCCAAGGTAGAAGATATAGTGAGCCACATCAACAGGATCATCAACAGCGTGGAAGAGGAAGATATAGCGGTGGTGATCCACGTGGGGACAAACAACGTGAGCAACAGGACCTACAGCAGGGAAGGATTGAAGGACCACGTCCGGATGCTAGGAGGGAAGCTGAAAACCAGAACGTTGAGGGTAGCGTTCTCTGTGATCCTGCCGGTACCCAGGGCCGACAAGAAGAGGCAGACAGAGCTGCAAGCAGTCAATGTGTGGATGAGGCGCTGGTGTGAGGAAGAAGGATTCCACTTCATGCGCAACTGGATGACATTCTGGGGAAGAGCAAGCTATTCAGGAAGGATGGACTCCACCTTAGCAGCGACGGAACGAGGCTGCTTGCAAGCAACATCAAGAGAGAAATTGAGAAGTTTCTAAACTAGGAAGAAAGGGAAAGCCGACAGTCGACCAAGAGTCGATGGTTCGGGAAAAGGTATACTCAGAACATACCGTGCAGGAAGATAGCTGGGAAGAGTCACCGCATCATAGGCAAGACAGAAATCCTGACAGATCAAAAGGGACACAAGAGGGAAGGAAATGCAAGGAAGTAACAGGCCGCAAACTAAAGTGTATGTACACGAACGCAAGGAGCCTAAGGAATAAGATGGTAGAATTGGAAGCTATGGCACAAAAAGATAACCTCGACATCATCAGCATCACAGAAACATGGTAGAATGAGGAAAACATCTGGGACACTGTGCTACCGGGATACAAGCTATACCACAGAGACAGAGTGGCTCAAAAAGGTGGGGGTATTGCCCTATACGTCAAAGAGGGAATTGAGTCTACCAGAGAGAACACGCCAGAAACAAATAAGGTAGAATCTCTATGGGTCAAAATTCTGGGAACAAATGGAACGGAAATGAAGATAGGGATCTACTACTGACCCCCAGGGCCGTCCAAAGAAATTGATGGAGAAATGACGGATGAGACTAAACGCAACTGCAAGGGAGGCAACACAGTTATCATGGGTGACTTCAATTATCTGGGGATAGACTTGACCCTAGGCACCTCTGGCTGTGGTAGGGAGACCAAGTTCCTGGATGCTGTAGGCAGTTGCTTCCTGGAACAACTTGTCAAGGAAAATATGTGAGGAAATGCAATTCTGGACTTAATTCTAAATGGACTACGAGGACCGACGCAAGGTGTAGAAGTAAAAGAGATGCTGGGAAGCAGTGATCACAGGGGCAAAACATCGATCCAGAACGACGGCCACGGCACTGAACTTCCAAAAAGGGAATTACGAAGGGATGAGACTCATGGTGGGGAAGAAGATTAAGAAGAGGATAAGCACTGTAAAAATGCTAGAGCAAGCATGATCCCTTTTTTAAGGACACAGTCACCAAGGTGCAAAATCTATATATACCGCATGTCAACAAGCGATCCAAGAGGAAAAAGAACAAGGAACTGGCATGGCTCACTGTAGCGGTGAAGGAAGCGATCAGAGACAAGAAGACTTTGTTTAAGGAATGGGAAAGGTCAAAAATGGACAAAAACTGGAAACAGCACAAACAACAAAGTAGGTGCCATAAGGCGGTAAGAGGGGCCAAAAGAGACTATAAGGAAAAAATAGCCAAGGAGGCAAAAAACTTCAATCCGTTCTTTCGATATATTAAGGGGACACGACCCGCGAAGGAAGCAGTGGGGCCGTTGGATGATCATGGAATAAAGGGAGTGCTAAAGGAGGACAAAGCCATCACCAACAAACTAAACACATTTTTTGCGTCTGTATTTACCGAAGAGGACATACACAATATACCGGAAGCCGACAGGCTATAAGCAGGAAATGAAGACAGGAAATTGACAGGGTTGACGGTCAGACTAGAAGAGGTATGCAGGCAGATTGTAACATAGTAGATGACGGCAGATAAAGACCCAAATGGTCCATCCAGTCTGCCCAACCTGATTCAATTTAAATTTTTTAATTTTTTCTTCTTAGCTATTTCTGGGCAAGAATCCAAAGCTTTACCCTGTACTGTGCTTGGGTTCCAACTGCCGAAATCTCTGTTAAGACTTATTCCAGCCCATCTACACCCTCCCAGCCATTGAAGCCCTCCCCAGCCCATCCTCCACCAAACGGCCATATACAGACACACACCATGCAGTCTGCCCAGTTCTGGCCTTAGTTCAATATTTAATCTTATTTTCTGATTCTAGATCCTTTGTGTTCATCCCACGCTTCTTTGAACTTAGTCACAGTTTTACTCTCCACCACCTCTCTCGGGAGCGCATTCCAGGCATCCACCACCCTCTCCGTAAAGTAGAATTTCCTAACATTACCTTTGAATCTACCACCCCTCAACCTCAAATTATGTCTTCTGGTTTTACCATTTTCCTTTCTCTGAAAAAGATTTTGTTCTACGTTAATACCCTTCAAGTATTTGAATGTCTGAATCATATCTCCCCTGTCTCTCCTTTCCTCTGGGATATACATATTCAGGGCTTCCAGTCTCTCCTCATACGTCTTCTGGCGCAAGCCTCCTATCATTTTCGTCGCCCTCCTCTGGACCGCCTCAAGTCATCTTACGTCCTTCGCCAGATACAGTCTCCAAAATTGAACACAATACTCCAAGTGGGGCCTTACCAATGACCTGTACAGGGGCATCAACACCTTCTTCCTTCTACTGACTACGCCTCTCTTTATACAGCCCAGCATCCTTCTGGCAGCAGCCACTGCCTTGTCACACTGTTTTTTCACCTTTAGATCTTCGGACGCTATCACCCCAAGGTCCCTCTCCCCATCCGTGCATATCAGCTTCTCTCCTCCTAGCATATACGATTCCTTCCTATTATTAATCCCCAAATGCATTACTCTGCATTTCTTTGCATTGAATTTTAGTTGCCAGGCATTAGACCATTCCTCTAACTTTTTCAGATCCTTTTTTATATTTTCCACTCCCTCTTCGGTGTCTACTCTGTTACAAATCATGGTATCATCTGCAAAAAGGCACACTTTTCCTTCTAACCCTTCAGCAATGTCACTCACAAACATATTGAACAGGATTGGCCCCAGCACTTATCCCTGAGGGACTCCACTACTCACCTTTCCTTCCTTCGAACAACTTCCATTAACCACCCTCTGGCATCTGTAAGACAGCCAGTTTCTGACCCAGTTCACCACTTTGGGTCCTAACTTCAGCCCTTCAAGTTTGTTCAACAGCCTCCTATGAGGAACTGTATCAAAGGCTTTGCTGAAATCCAAGTAAATTACATCTAGCATATGTCCTCGATCCAGCTCTCTGGTCACCTAATCAAAAAATTCAATCAGGTTCGTTTGGCACGATTTACCTTTTGTAAAGCCATGTTGCCTCGGATCCTGTAACCCATTAGATTCAAGGAAGTACACTATCCTTTCTTTCAGGAAAACTTCCATTATTTCTCCAACAACTAAAGTGAGGCTCACCGGCCTGTAGTTTCCTGCTTCATCCCTGTGATCACTTTTATGAATAGGGACCACATCCGCTCTTCTCCAATCCCCAGGAATCACTCCCGTCTCCAGAGATTTGTTGAACAAGTCTTTAATAGGACTCGCCAGAACCTCTCTGAGCTCCCTTAGTATCCTGGGATGGATCCCATCTGGTCCCATCGCTTTGTCCACCTTCAGTTTTTCAAGTTCCTCATAAACACCCTCCTCCGTGAACGGCGCAGAATCTACTCCATTTTCTCATGTAACTTTGCTAGACAATCTCGGTCCTTCTCCAGGATTTTCTTCTGTGAACACAGAACAGAAGTATTTGTTTAGCACATTGGCTTTCTCCTCATCACTTTCCACATATTGGTTCCCAGGATCTTTTAGCCTAGCAATTCCATTTTTTATCTTCTTCCTTTCACTAATATATCAGAAAAAATTTTTATCTCCCTTTTTTACATTTTTAGCCATTTGTTCTTCCGCCTGTGCTTTCGCCAGACGTATCTCTCTTGGCTTCTTTCAGTTTCACTCTGTAGTCCTTTCTGCTCTCCTCTTCTTGGGTTTTTTTACATTTCATGAATGCCAACTCTTTCGCCTTTATTTTCTCAGCCACTAGGTTGGAGAACCATATCGGCTTCCTTTTTCTCTTGTTTTTATTGATTTTCTTCACATAAAGGTCCGTAGCCATTTTTATCGCTCCTTTCAGCTTAGACCACTGTCTTTCAACTTCTCTTATGTCCTCCCATCCTAACAGCTCTTTCTTCAGGTACTCTCCCATAACATTAAAGTCCGTACGTTTGAAATCTAGGACTTTAAGTATCGTGCGGCCGCTCTCCACTTTAGCCGTTATATCAAACCAAACCGTTTGATGATCGCTACTTCCCAGGTGAGCACCCACTCGATCATTAGAGATACTCTCTCCATTTGTGAGGACCAGATCCAATATCGCTTTTTCCCTTGTGGGTTCCGTCACCATTTGTCTGAGCAGAGCCTCTTGAAAGGCATCCACAATCTCCCTACTTCTTTCCGATTCTGCTGACGGAACATTCCAGTCCACATCCGGCAGGTTGAAATCTCCCAACAGCAGAACCTCCTCTTTCCTTCCAAACTTTTGGATATCCACAATCAGATCCTTATCAATTTGCTGCGATTGAGTCGGAGGTCTGAGACTACACCCACATAGATAGAAGTTCCATCTTCTCTTTTCAGAGCAATCCATATCGCTTCTTCCTCTCCCCAGGTCCCTTACATTTTGGTCGCTTGGATATTGATCTTTACATATAGAGTTACTCCTCCACCTTTTTGACCATCTCTGTCCTTCCTAAAAAGATTATATCCAGGTATGTTTGCATCCCATCCATGTGATTTACTGAACAATGTCTCTGTGATAGCGACAATATCTAGTTCTGCCTCTAACATCAGGGCTTGCAGATCATGAACTTTGTTGCTTAGACTGCGAGCATTTGTGGTCATCGCTTTCCAACTATTTTTCAGCGATAATCATATGACCACAACATGGTATGGTTCAATATCAGGAAAGGTTTCACTAAATCTACTACACTAACCAAAGTCCTCAAATTCAAGGACACAAATTTCAAAGAAATGGGAGACTTCGTTCACCAGGCGCTACAAAGCCAAGAAGAAACCGATAACGTGGAAGACATGTGGTCGGCTTTGAAAGCAACCATACAAGAAGCAACAAACCGCTATGTAAAATCAGTAAGTAAACGGCGAAGGAACAATAAGCCACAGTGGTTTACTGCGGAGATCTCAGACCTGATCAAGGAGAAGAAAAAAGCATTCATCTCTTACAAACAATCGGGGAAGCAGGACTCTAGAGCAGACTACCTAACCAAATCAAAAGCCGTCAAAACAGCAGTCAGGGAGGCTAAATTCCACATAGAGGAGTCTCTAGCAAAAAACATCCAGAAGGGAGATAAATCCTTCTTCAGGTATATCAGTGAAAGAAGAAAAAACTCAGGCGGGATTGTACATCTTAGGAAACCAGACGGAGACTATGTGGAAAAAGATTCGGAAAAAGCCCAACTATTAAATGAATACTTCTGCTCAGTCTTCACCCGAGAAGCGCCAGGGCTTGGCCCTCAGCTACAGACAAGGGTTGGCTCAATTGACCCGTTTAGTAACTTTGAGTTTACGCCCAGCAGTGTCTAAGGTGAGCTGTCAAGGCTCAAGGTTAGCAAGGCATGGGGCCGGACAACCTGCACCCCAGGGTGCTTAGGGAGCTGAGTGATGTCTTGGCGGAACCACTGTCCGCGCTCTTCAACCTCTCCCTTAGTACAGGCAGCGTCCCGTTGGACTGGAGGACGGCTAACGTCATTCCACTCCACAAGAAAGGCTCAAAGATGGAGACAGCAAACTACAGACCAGTGAGTCTAACATCGATAGTGAGCAAACTAATGGAAACTCTAATCAAACGCCAATTAGATAAGATCCTGGATGAGGAGAATCTACGGGATCCCCGACAACATGGATTTACTAAGGGGAGATCCTGCCAATCCAACCTGATCAGCTTCTTTGACTGGGTGACAGGGAAGCTGGATATTGGGGAGTCCCTGGACATCGTGTACCTGGACTTTAGCAAAGCATTCGATAGCGTACCACACCGCAGGTTATTGAGCAAGATGAGTTCTATAGGATTAGGTGACACATTGACGAAATGGGTTGGGAGCTGGCTTGGAGGCAGGCTCCAAAGGGTGGTGGTGAAGGGCACCCCTTCCGAAATGACGGAGGTGATTAGTGGAGTACCACAAGGCTCAGTCCAACATCTTTATAAGAGACTTGGCAGAAGGGCTTCGAGGTAAAATAACATTATTCGCCGATGACGCCAAACTGAGTAATGTAGTGGGCAAATGCACAACAGACGAAGATTCAATGCCCGACAACATGATGCACGACCTACTCCTACTGGAGCGATGGTCTAGGACATGGCAACTCAACTTCAATGCCAAAAAAATGCAAAGTTATGCACCTGGGCAACCAGAATCCATGCAAGTCTTATACCCTTAATGGCGAGATCCTAGCAAAAACGGTATCAGAACGAGACTTGGGGGTAATCGTCAGTGAGGACATGAAGTCTGCCAATCAAGTGGAGCAGGCTTCGTCCAAGGCAAGACAAATCATGGGCTGCATACGAAGGGGTTTCGTCAGTCGTAAGGCGGAAGTCATTATGCCATTGTATAGATCCATGGTGAGGCCCCACCTGGAATACTGTGTGCAATTCTGGAGGCTGCATTATCGCAAGGATGTGCTGAGACTGGAGTCAGTGCAAAGAATGGCCACCCGGATGGTCTCGGGACTCAAGGATCTTCCGTACGAAAAACGGCTTGACAAATTACAGCTATACTCGCTCGAGGAGCGCAGAGAGAGGGGAGACATGATCGAGACGTTCAAGTATCTTACGGGCCGAATCGAGGCGGAGGAAGATATCTTCTTTTTCAAGGGTCCCACGACAACAAGAGGGCATCCGTTGAAAATCAGGGGAGGGAAACTACGAGGTGACACCAGGAAATTCTTTTTCACTGAAAGAGTGGTTGATCGCTGGAATAGTCTTCCACTACAGGTGATTGAGGCCAGCAGCGTGCCTGATTTTAAGGCCAAATGGGATCGGCACATGGGATCTATTCACAGGGCAAAAGTAGGAGAGGGACATTAGGGTGGGCAGACTGGATGGGCCTTGGGCCCTTATCTGCCTTCTATTTCTATGTTTCTATGTTTAATCTCCTTTTTTGTATGGATTTTTGTTTCATTTCACTTTCCGTTGCAATACTAAGAAATGAGTTGCTGATATTGCTTATGTTGCAGTCTTTACTACTATCACATCTTTTCTTTTGCCGGGGGTGGTCTCTATAATTGTCCTTCGTATATACACCACCCCCACCTTCTAGTTTAAATGCCTAGAAAAATATTGTCTAAATTTCTCTGCAAGGTTTCTTTTTCCTGTTGTTGTAATATATAGCCCATCAGTGCAATATAGCTTCTTGTCCTTCCATGTATTTCCCCATCCTCCTATGTACCTGAAGCCTTCTTGATGACACCAGGCTTTGAGCCATCTATTAAAGTCCTCTGTGTTTTTCACTCTTTGCTCTCCCTTTCCATATGCAGGCAGTATTTCAGAAAAAGCTAAAGTGTTTACAAAAGGTTTCACGCCCTCACCAAGCTCCCGAAAAGCTTTCTGTGCTGCAAGTGTGGAGTTGTTGGCCAGGTCATTTGTTCCCAGATGGATGACAACATCAGTGTTAAAATCCTTAGTTTCTTCCTTAATTATAGTCTGTATTTGTCTGGAACTCCTGGTAGCTGAGGATCCTGGAAGACATTTCACTATTTTGGTCTCCTCGCCTTGTGTTCCAAGGTTAATGCCTCTGATGATGAAATCCCCCAAGAGTAATAGTTTTCTGGTTTTGGCCTTTTTATTTGTGCTTAGGGTGAGCTTGCTCTCTTGAGTTACCTTCATTGGTTCCAGTCCCACCTCCCTTCTGTTTTCTTGAGTATCGCAGTGCACTAGTGGAGCGAATATTTGTGAAGGTGGATGTTTCTGTGTTACATGTCGCAGTCTTCCTGAGCCTACTGTGACCCATTTATTCCTGGGCTGTTTTATTCTTTGAGGTATGATTTTGTGGAGTGATGAAAGCTGTTTTAATTGTATTCAATTCCTGTTTAAGTTTGCAGAGCTCCTCCTTAATACTAGCAAGTTGAAGACAGATGGGGCAAGCCTTAAGCCTCCAAATAGTATGTCTTGGAATTAAAGCACCACAGTGATTGCATAGAATAAAGGTCATCTTGATTGGTTGTAAAGTGACTTGATTTGAGTAGTCCTGATTATTTGGGTCTCTATATATGGTGGGACTATAAGTCTTACCCTTATTCCTATGAAGAGGAAGAGGAAATAAGATTTAACAGAGGAAAGAGAAGGGTTTATTTTTTGTGCTTTTTTGTTTTTTTTTAAAGTAAGAAATAGGGAGAAGAGAAATTAAGCAGATATAATGCTGAAAACCAGGGAAAAGAGCAGAATATGAAATGCTGAGCAACTTATCTTATTGAAGTTCACAGGGCAGCCTTGTTCACAGCAATGTCCCAAAGATAATGCAGTTAACCTTAGAAGTAAATCCCTTCTCCACCTAATCAGACACAATGGCTAAAAACTAGTAAGTGAGAAATATAGGCTCTATACCACCTAAAACACAGTATTTTAAACAGAAATGCAGGTTCTATAACAAATCAGTGGCTACCCTAAAACACAGGATTTATAACAGGATTTTCCCTACTTTAGTCACCCTGAGCCACAGGCACCAGGATTTAATTAGAGTTAATAAAGTCTTACCCTTATTCCTATGAAGAGGAAGAGGAAATAAGATTTAACAGAGGAAAGAGAAGGGTTTATTTTTTTGTGCTTTTTTTGGTTTTTTTTAAAGTAAGAAACAGGGAGGAGAAGAGAAATTAAGCAGATATAATGCTGAAAACCAGTGAAAAGAGCAGAATATGAAATGTTGAGCAACTTATCTTATTGAAGTTCACAGGGCAGCCTTGATAGGCTTAAAAACTATTAATTCCCGGGACCGGATGGCATCCATCCGAGGGTAATCAAGGAACTGAAAGGGGCTATAGCTGAACTGCTTCAACTAATAGCCAATTTGTCAATTAAATCGGGAAGGATTCTAGAAGACTGGAAGGCGGCGAATGTAATGTCAATCATCAAGAGAGGTTCAAGGGGAGATCTGGGAAACTACAGACCGGTGAGTCTGACCTCGGGACCGGGAAAGATGGTAGAGGCGCTGGCTGATTGATCACCTTGACGGACATGATCTGAACTGGACCAGCCAGCATGGCTTCAGCAAAGGAACATCTTGCTTGACGAACTTGCTGCACTTCTTTGAGGGAGTAAACAGGCAGATCGACAAGGGTGACCCGGTCGACATTGTATATCTGGATTTTCAGAAGGCATTCGCCAAGGTTCTGCATGAACGACTACTTTGAAAAATTGCGAGCCATGGAATTGAGGGTGAAATACTCACGTGGATAAAAAACTGGCTGGCGGATAGGAAACAGAGAATGGGGTAAATGGCCAAACTCGGACTGGAAAAGCATCACGAGTGGAGTGCCGCTGGGACCCATGCTCTTCAACATATTTATAAATGACCTGGAAATTGGTACGACGAGTGAAGTGATTAAATTTGCAGACAATATGAAGTTATTCAGATTAGTGAAGACGCAGGAGGATTGCAAAGACCTGCAACTTGACATAAACACGCTCGAGAAATGGGCTGCGTCATGGCAAATGAGATTTAATGTGGATAAGTGTAAGGTGATGCATGTCGGTAACAAAAATCTTATATACGAATACAGGATGTCCGGTGCAGTACTTGGAGAGACACCCCAGGAAAGAAACTTGGGAGTACTGATTGACAAGTCGATGAAGCCGTCCACGCAACGTGTGGCAGTGGCAGCAAAAAGGGCTAACAGAATGCTGAGAATGATTAAAAAGGTGATCACGAATAGATCGGAGAAGGTAATCATGCTGCTGCACCGGGCCATGGTACGCCCTCACCTGGAATACTGTGTCCAGCACTGGTTGTCAGACATGAAGAAGCACATAGTACTACTCGAAAGGGTCCAGAGAAGAGCTACTAAAATGGTTAAGGGGCTGGAGGAGTTGCCGTACAGTGAGAGATTAGAGAAACTGGGCCTCTTTTCCCTTGAAAATAGGAGACTGAGAGGGGACATGATCGAAACATTAAAGATAATGAAGGGAATAGACTTAGTAGATAAAGACAGATTGTTCACCCTCTCCAAGATAGAGAGAATGAGAGAGCAATCTCTAAAGTTAAAAGGGGATAGATTCTGTACAAACGTAAGGAAGTTCTTCTTCACCCAGAGAGTGGTAAAAAAACTGCAGTGCTCTTCCGGAGTCTGTTATAGGGGAAAACACCCTCCAGGGATTCAAGGCAAAGTTAGACAAGTTCCTGCTGAACCAGAATGTACACAGGTAAAGCTAGTCTCAGTCAGGGCACTGGTCTTTGACCTAAGGGCCGCTGTGTGAGCGGACTGCTGGGCACGATGGACCATTGGTCTGACCCAGCAGCGGCAATTATTATGTTCCCTATGGGAGGGAAGCTTTGGGCTAAGCACTGCTTGCAGTTGCCAATCTTCTGCCTATGCTGGCAGGGGCTCGACCTTGCTGTCTATGCCAATGGAGGGTCCAATCTTGCTGTCTATGCCGGTGGGGGTCACGATCTTGCTGTCTCTGCCGATGGATTTACTCGATCTTGCTGTCTCTGCTAGTGTGTTTACTGTTAAATTTATTGGGAAATCTGAGTTTGTGGGACCAAATAACAAATTAATCCAGTTTCTGTTATTTTCAGTGGGAAAAACTGTCTTGGAACTCAAACATTTTGGAACTTGATTGGGGTTCTGGAACGGATTAAGTTCAGATTCCAAGGTACCACTTTATTTGATTGAGGAGAGAGCTGCTGACTAATAGGTTTCTTTGGATCTGTTTAGGACTTTTTTGAGACTTTAGGGAGTAGTAAGTAGAGAGAGGCCTGGAAAACTCTTAAACTCAGACTAGAGAATGACACGGTGGCGGTTTACCCGTGGCCACCGCGTTTAGCCGCGGGTAACCCGCCGAAATGGGGAACGAAAAATAGCAGTCGCTGCGGGGACGGGGACAAGGCCATTCACCGCCCCGTGGAGCGGTGAATGGTCTTGTCCCCGCAGTGAGGCATGAAGGATTGCGCGATCCCCGCATCCACCACCCGCCTGCCCAATCGATCCTAGTGTTTAGCCAGCTCTCTCCCTTCTCCTCACCTTAGTTTGTAGGCTTTCTTTTTCGGTGACCCGCATGCTATCAAAGAGCCGTGCACACGCTGCTGCTCAGTTTCGATCTGCTCTGACGCAACCGGAAACAGGAAGTTGCAGCAGAGCAGAAAATTGAACACTGAGCAGCCGTGCGCGGCTCTTTGGGAAAGCGTGCAGGTTGCCGAAAAAGAAAACCTACAAACTAAGGTGAGGAGAAGGGAGAGAGCTGGCTAAACAGTAGGATCGATTGGGCAGGCGGGTGGTGGCTGCGGGGACCGTGCGATCGCTCGTGGTCCCGGCTCAAACTGGAAGGAGGGAGTGAAAGGGAAAAGGATTCTGGGCCAAGGGGATGAAGACGGAAAGAAAAACCCACAGCAGGAAAGAAAGGGAAGGACAGGCAGGTGAGCCAGATGCTAGAAGCAGGGGGGGGGAAGAAAGAGGGAAAAAAGCTAGATGGGGTTGAAAAGAAGAGACACACTGGTATGGAAGAGGAAGATAGGGGAAATCTGGACACAGGAAGGTAACAGAAAGAGGGGAAATTATGTGCATGGGGCATAAGGACAGAGACATAAAGGGGACATGCCATGGGGATGGTATATGGACACAGGGGGGGGGGGGCAATGGCAGATTCATAGGGGAGATATTAGAAATAGGGAAAATAGGAGCACAGAAGCGAGATGGTTTGTGGGGATGGGACAGGGACCGAGCTCGCAGGCTCCAGTGGCTTGCACAAATTACATTGTAACGTGCCATGAAAATAAGAGGGAGGAAGGTAGATAGATAGGCCACGCGAGAGGAGCTGAAGGGTGGTAGAAAGGAACAGATGGTAAAGGAGGGAGGGAAGGGTGGTGGTGGAAAGGAATAGGACAGACATTGAAGGAGGGTGGAGAGGAACAGACCCTGAAGGAAAATGTGGAAGACAGAGTGGGAAGAAGACAGATGCCAGACTATGGGGGAGCGGAGGGAAGAAGATGGGTGCTAGACCAATTGGGGGGGAGTGAAGGGAGACGCACAGTAACAGCAAATGGAAGACGCAGAGAGAAGACACACAGTGGATGGAAGGAATTGAATGAGAAGATGTGGAAAGCAGAAACCAGACAACAAAGGTAGAAAAAAAAAATTCTATTTATTTATTTATTTTTTGCTTTAGGATAAAGTAGTATATTAGTTGTGTTGATAAAAATTTATAAACAAAGCCCTGCCAGCTGAACATCTCTTTCTCTAATTCAGCAGCAGGAACTTTGATTTATAAGAAAGGAATAAGCTAAATATTACAGTACTAAGGCTTATATGGATGCAGCGGTGATGGTGACGGGGGGTGAATGGGATGGCAGTGGCGGTGAAAGGGATGGCGGTGACGGTGACGGGGCGGTGAAGGGAACGGCGGTGACGGGGCGGTGCAGAGGATGGTGGGACGGGGACGGGGCGGTAACTGGGACAGATTTTTTCCCCGTGTCATTCTCTAACTCAGACCAAGTGCACTATATCTGATGGGGGTGTGAATCCTATCACCCTCAGTGGCGTACCTAGCATGTGTGACACCCGGGACCCATCATTTTTTGGCATCCCCCCCATCTTTACGAAAAACATGATTTTTAGTAACAAGCCACACGTCACACATGAGTACCTAGGAAAAGGCAGCATCTTACATACTGCAGTGTGAAGTACAACAGCAATACACCCAATGTAAAACTAAACAAGCCAGACTAGTACAAATTAATCCTGCAGTCAATCCTAACAGAAAACCATGTCTTTCGAACACACAGAACACAGAAAACAACTTCGCCTAGTATGGAATATCATCACAAACTTACCCCTCCCCCTTTTACAAAACTGTAGTGTGGATTTTAGCCACGGTGGTAACAGCTCTGACGCTCATAGAATTCTGAGCATCAGAGCTGCTACCACCACGGCTGGCACTAAAAAGCGCTCCACAGTTTTGTAAAAGGGGGGATAAAATAGAAATACATAGACAAAGGTTAAATTGAACCAGCAAGAAGCTTTACTCTGCATACAATGCAACACCACAGAAACAGTGACACATGTCTCCTAAAGCAATAAATAAATAGAAAATTTTTGTTCTACCTTTGTCTTCTGTGGTTTCTGCTTTCCTCATCTTCTTGTTACTCTGTTCCTTCCATCCACTCTCTGCCATCTCTCTGCCCCATATGGCATCTTCTCTCCTTCTATGCCTCTTCCAGAAACTGTATGCCTCCCCCTTCCATCTCTCCTTCCACCCCCATTGGTCTGGTATCTGTCTCCTCTCCTTCCCCCCCTGCTCTGGCATCTCTCTCTCCGCTCCCTTCCTCCTGTTCTTCCCTGGTCTTCCTTCTCAATTTATTTTCTGCCTCTGTCTAAATTCTTTTTTACTATTCAGTCCTCAATTTCCCTCTTTCACTGTGTCGACCTATAGCTTGCCATCTCTTTCCATCACCCCTTCCAGTAACTAACTCTATCCTCTTACCTCAATCCTGTTTGTGCCCTTTTTTTCTTCCTCCTCCCCAGTTCCTTCCAGCATCTACTCCCCATTTCCCTCACACTTCCATTCAGCAGCTGTCCTTCCTCTCCCCCACACTTCCATTCATTGTCTGTTTCCCTCTCTCTACCCCTTCCATCTACTGTTCACCCTCTATCTCGCCCCTTCCATTCACTGCCCTCTGTGCTCTTTCTATCCAGTGTGCACCCTCTCTCTCTCTTCCATATGGCATCTTCCCTCTTTCTATGCTCCTTCCATAAACTATCCCGTGCCCCTTCTCTCCTTTGTACATGATTGATTTCAACTCTGTCACCTTTCCGTTTTTCTCTCTCTGTCTCCACCCCCTCTCCTATGCTCTGGCATCTCTCTCTTCTCCTTTCTTTCCTTCCCACCTCACGGTCTGGCATCATCCCTTCCCTGATTCCCGGCATCTCTCTCCTTTCCTTTTCTTCCATCTCCTCCTTCCTTTCCCCCTTCCTTTTTTCATTGATCTGGCATACCTTCCTCCTTCCCTCCATGCCCTGGTGTCTCTTCTTCCCTCCAAGCCCTGGCATCTCCTTTCATTCCCTCCAGTTGGGTACAGCAACACTCTCCCCAATTCTCTCCCCCTCTGCTCCCTTTCCTCCTTCTGTCACCCAAGGCCTGGTATCCTGAACTTCATCGGGCAGCAGCAGCATTCACAATTCACTGATGTTGCCGGCTTCAGGCCTTCCTCTCTGTCGGGTCCTGTCTTCATGAAAACAGGAAGTAGGCAGGACCTGGCAGAGAGGAAGGCCTGAAGCTGGCAACAGCAGCGAATTGTAAAAGTTGCTGCTGCCCAAAGAAGGTAATGGCACCAGGCCTTGGAGCACCGAGGCAGACCGCTTCTCCCCCCTCCCAGCCGAACCCCCGCTGACCCTCCTATCTCTCCCCCCCAAGTGAGCCTTTCCGACCTTCCCAGCGAGAGCAGCAAACCTCCCTCCAGTAGCATCAGCTGCTTCATGGCTTTCTCCTGCTGGTGAAGCGTCACTGATGAAGTCATCAGTGACGCGGCAGAGGGAGGAGAAAACCGTGAAGCAGCCGACACTACTGGAGGGAGGTTTACTACTCTAGCTGGGAGGGTGGGAGCGCGATAGGGACTGGGCCGGCTGTGCACCCCCCCTAAGGCTGCACCCGGGGCAGACCGCCCCCCCCCCCCCTCTTGGTACGCCACTGCTCACTCTACCTGAAAGCGCTCCTTGAGGATAGACCTCTGGCTGGTTTCAGCCTCTTAGTTTGAGATTGAATTCTGAGGACTTTCTTAGAGATCAGACTCCACAGATGACCCTTGAGATTATTTCCCACCCGTCCATCCCAAAGTGGAGCTTTTTGTGTCTCTTCAGCCAACTAGGAACAGGGCATCACTTTGGTAGGATTTTTCGGTTCTTTCTTTTTTCTTTCTACAACCACATTATGGCTGTGAAACATTGTGTGACCAAAGCTGCTGCTCAGGTTACAGCTTCTGTCTCTGTGCAGACAGAAAATGTTACCAAGGCAGAGGGAGTGGTTCCATGTGCCAGCTGTATTCAGCTTGAATCCCTTATGAAGGAAGTAAAGGAACTTAGAGAGGAGGTGGCAAGGTTTCAGGTTTATTTAAAATTTGATAATATTGCTTATAAAATTTCTAAGCGATGTACATGATAAAAACAGGGTCATGTTATTACATGGACAAGATCAGACGAGGACTAACCTGATACAAAAGGGACAGGGGTAGAACTACAATAATTGTAGAAAAGAACAAATATGGGAAATACAATTGGGTTGTGATTTTGAAGGAAAGATTCTATTTCTTTGAAAAATAAGGAGCTTGGAACAGAGATTTAATCTTCAAATGCGTCTTTATACTAAAAAGACTTCAGGGAGCTCTTGAATCTATCAAGAGTCAGTTCTCCTCTAAGGAAAGAAGGCAGTGTTCCATAGCTGTGGTGCATATAATGAAAATATCTTGTTTCTTCTGGTATTAATTTTTAAAGAGGGAATTGTAAGTAAATTTTGATTCACGGACCACAAGGTCCTAAAGGGAATAAATGGAATTGATTTGTCATGGAATGCTGGGAGATTTGACTGTCGAATTTTGAAACAAAGGAGTATAATTTTATATGTTATATGATGTTGAATTGGCAGCCAGTGGGCATTTCACAGAAGTGGCATTACGTGGTCAAATTTTTTTGAATTTGTGATCATTTTTATAGATGTATTCTGGATTAACTGTAATTGCCTTAGTTGTTTGTGAGTAATCCTCTATAATAAAACCCTAAGCGTGCATGCACACTTAGGTACTGTGTGTTCCCTGCCACCGTGGTCTCTGGATCTGTGCCGAATTCTATTCCCCCCTTCCGCCCTCACTCCATCTAACTGCGGTGTCAAACTCACGGGCCCCCAAGAACTGTTCTGCGGCCCGCAGTCTGGCCAGCTCCCTTACCCCTGCCAAAGTTATTTTTGAGTTTAAAGCAGCGGCTCCTCTCACGAGCCACATCTGCTTCGGAAGCCTCTTTGACGTCACGTCAGAGAGAAAGCTTCCTATGCAGGCGCGGATCGTGAGAGGAGCCACTGCGGCAGCTTTAAACTCAAAAATAACTTCGGCAAGGGTAAGGGAGCTGGCCAGTAATGCTGCTGCACAGGGAAGTGGGGGGAGGGAAATGCTGCTGCTGCACAGGGAAATGGAGGGAGAGGGAATGCTGCTGCTTCACAGGGAAGTGGGGTGGGAGGAGGGAAATGCTGCTGCTGCTGCACAGGGAAATGGAGGGGGAGGGAATGCTGCTGCACAGGGAAGGGTGGGAGGGAAATGCTTCTGCTGCACACGGAAGTGGGGGGGAGAGTGAAAGGGGGCCAGGGAGCGAACTTGCTTTGCTTTGGGAGAGGGGTGTGCTGGGTGGCAGGGAGCAATCTTGGTTTGCTTTGGGGGGGAGACAGAAGTGGGCCACGGAGAAAGACAAAGAAAGGCAGGGGGCCACAGAGAGAAGGCAGAAAGACAGGCTGGCAGCGGGAGAGAGAGAGAGAAAGAAAGAAAGATAGACAGTGGGAGAGAGACAGACAGAAAGAAAGACAAACAGACAGCGGGAGGGAGAGAGACAGAAAGGAAGAAAGAGACAGAGGCAGGGAGAAAGAAAGAATGTCAGACAGACATATATTCTAGCACCCGTTAATGTAACGGGCTTAAACACTAGTACTTTTATATAATGAATTACAGTAGTCCAGCTTAGAAATGATAAGGGACTGAATGAGAGTATTAAGTGCGGCTAGTTCTAGGACCTTTGCGATTGACCTTATCATACGAAGTTTGTAAAAACAACTTCTTACTACTGAACTTGTTCACAATAAGATAGTTTTTGATCTACGATTTTAATGCTCGAGACCATTTGCAGTGGAGTATTGTTAATTTGAACTGGTGCTGGTAGAGATATTCCTTCCTTCCAGGGAAATAGAATGGTTTTAGATTTATCTATATTTAATGCCAGCATGTTTTCCTTCAGCCATTGGTTGATTTTTTTCCATCTTCTCATTTATCTCGTGGCTTTGATTTGGGTTTTCTATATCTATGTGGTGTAATAATAATAATAACTTTATTTTTATATACCGCAATACCAAAAAACAGTTCAGAGCAGTTTACAGGAGAAGAGACTGTACATATACAGAGAAGATACAGAGAGTTAGTTATCAAGTGTATAATATAACCAGTAGCAATTACAAAATAATCCAATAACAATTACAAGGGAGTGCAGAAAGGGGAAAGGAAAAACCGGGGGAGATGAGGTACATAGGTGAGTAGGGAGAGGAAAGGGAAGGAAGGAAAGCGGGGTCGAGTTTAGTAGTTTGGTCGGGAGGGAGAGAGTTAGAGAAATTTATCAAAGAGATTTGAGAGATTTCCTGAAGGATAGGTAGGATGGGGCAAGAGAGATGAGGGTGGTCAAGCAGTCATTCCATTTGCCAGCTTGGAAAGAGAGGATTTTGTTAAGAAATCTTTTGTAGATACATCCCTTTGGAGAGGGATAGGCATGTATGCCTAGGTTGTGAAGCCTATGGACTGACTCATGGTAATAAAAGGAGCTAAAAAATGTTGAAAAGCAATGGCAAAAGTATAGATTCCTGGGGTATACTATAACTAGTAGTAATTGGATTTGAAATTTGCAGTTGATGTTCATTCAGAAAAATAAGATAGAAACTAGTTTAGGATTCCTTTTTTTTTTTTTTCTCTTGAAAATTTATTGAAAATTTTATCAAAATACAAAAAAAGGAGAGAAACAAACAATTAATATCAATACCATAATCGTGGAACAATAAATGAGTAAAAACAATTATTCAAGCACAACAGAAAATCGTTAGATACATATAATCAGAGGTAAAAATATTCTATGGTGTTGTGATAAGTAGTGGGAAGATATTCAAGGAAAGAAAAAAAAAGTCAGGAGAGAAGAGGGAAAAGAAAGAAAAAGAAGGGTGATGACGGAGGGCGAAAGGTAAGTAAGAAAGCAACAAGGGGTGAGAAAGAGAAGAGAGAGTTTAGGATTCCAATCGAAGCTAATCTATTTAGGAGCAAATGGTGAAGATAGGAACCAGTTTAGGATTCCAATCGAAGTTAATCTATTTAGGAGCAAATGGTGATCAATCGTATAAAAGGCTGCTGATAAGTCAAGGGAAATTAGAACCACGGACTTATGACGATCTAGGTCAGTGTTCTTCAATCATCGGTCCGTGGACCGATGTCGGTCCGCAGAAATTTCCTGCCAGTTCACGACTGGAACATGCCTCGGGCCTGAAGAGATCAGTGCACAAAGCTGTGGGCGGCGGCGGCTCCTACGCATGGCCTGTGCCTGAACCGTAAGCCTTCTCTCTGACATCACGTCAGAGGAAAAGCTTCCAGATGATGTGCAAGGAACCGCTGCATGTGGCTTTGTGCACTGATCTCAGACCCAAGGCACATTCGGGCCGCGGACCGGCAGTGAGGAAGAGGGAGCCAGCCGCAGGCAGTGAAGAAGAGGGAGCCGGCCACAGGCAGCATAAAACAGCCAGGTGGGAGCGCTGGTATGTTTCTTTCAGAGGGAAAGGAAGACAAGAGAGACAACTGGCACATAGAGAGAGGGAGACAACAAAGGTAGGGGGAATGATTTTATTTTCAATTTAGTGATTGAATTGTGTCAGTATTGAGAATTTACATCTGCTGTCTGTATTTTGCAATGTTCAGGAAGTAATGTATTTGTTTCTTTTTCTTTTTCTCTGGGGTTGTATTGCATGCAGAGTCTTGAAACTTAGGTTTCGTTTGACTATATTAGCAATTTTAGTTTGTGGTCTCATATTTGCATAGGGGTAATCTGTTCTGATAGGAATGAATGTTGAGAAGCATACAGTGTGCTTTGTGTAGTTTAATTTTGTGGTTAACCATTATGTGGTGTTAATAAGATTATATTGTGTGTATATATGAAAATGAATGGCAAAAATAGTGTTACAATTAGTACTATTATGGGGGGTAGGGTCTGAGGCAGAGATGGGCAGGGTCTGGCCCACGACTTAGCCCAGTGCTCTTCAACTGCCGGTTCGCGGACCGGTGCCAGTCCACAAAATAATTATTTTATTTCCGCCGGTCCATAGGTGTAAAAAGGTTGAAGAACACTGATCTAGGTCAGTGGTTCCCAACCCTGTCCTGGAGGGTTGGAGGGTAGTATTTCCAGTAATCAAATTTCAGACTTTATCAAAAAAACTCAAACACTTCATCCAAACCAAACAGGGTTCAGAGCCCACCACTCAACAGAACATTAACTCTTAGGCCTTACAACAATAATTTTGTATCACCTAGATCAGTGGTTCTCAACCCTGTCCTGGAGGACCACCAGGCCAATTGGGTTTTCAGGATAGCCCTAATGAATATGCATGGAGCAGATTTGCATGCCTCTCACTTCCATTATATGCAAATCTCTCTCATGCATATTCATTAGGGCTAGCCTGAAAACCCAATTGGCCTGGTGGTCCTCCAGGACAGGGTTGAGAACCACTGATCTAGGTGATACAAAATTATTGTTGTAAGGCCTAAGAGTTAATGTTCTGTTGAGTGGTGGGCTCTGAACCCTGTTTGGTTTGGATGAAGTGTTTGAGTTTTTTTGATAAAGTCTGAAATTTGATTACTGGAAATACTAATTTTTCAGTTACGTTGGCCAAAAATGATAGGTTGTCAATCGGCCGGTAGTTTGATACATCATCTGTAGAGTTTTTATGATCCTTTATACAGTAGTTGGTTTTATTGTTGCTTCCTTCCAGTGTCTTGGCAAACTACCTGTTTGTAAACTGAGATTAATTTGTGAATTATAGGTCCAATGGTAGGAAAGAGGCATTTTAATACTGATGGGGGAATCAAGTCGGATGAGGAGCCTTTGGAGTTCATGTTTCAAAGGAGCCTGTTTATATCATTGATTGAAGGAATGTTAAATTTGGCACATTTTGAGACTGATATATTTGTAAATTCTTCGTTCTGAGTTAAAACCGGGCTTGTTTTTGTTTTTAATTTTTAGAGGTCTCTTATCTTTTCAATTTTTGCTTTAAAATGATTTGCTAGGGTCTGTGCAGTGATTTTGCAATTAGAGGTTTCATTTTGATTCTGATTACTGCCTGTCAGTGATTTAAGAATGGAAAATAGGGCAAATGAGTTATTTGCTTTGGCAATGCATGTGGAATAGTATTTCTTCTTTGCCTGATTGATTTTGAGTTTATAGAAATTACTCTGATCTTTGAATTTATTTAATTTTTCAATGATTTTTTTTCTCCATTTACGTTCTATTGATTTTAATTGTTTTTGATTAAGGCTAACTTTTCCATTGTACCATGGATTTTTTTTCTTTTCTTGGGATACTTCGGGTTTGAATCAGGGCAAGTTTGTCCAAAAGTGAAGATATAGCCTTATTTCATAAAGAAAGTTGTTCATTTATTGTAATATTTTGGAAGGCCTCAGTTGTTAATGTTAAGGCAAATGAGACAAGATAAGTCAAGTTTTTAGTCTCTATAAGTGATTGTTTTAGGGTGGAGGTCTTTTTTAATTGACAGTGGTTGATATTGGAAGTGATCTGTCCAAGGAACAGTAGTTAGCATAGATAATAATAATAATAATAATAATAATAATTTATTTCTTATATACCGCTAAAGCCATAATAGTTCGAGGCGGTTTACAGTGAAGAAGGGATGGACAATCAGCGAAGGTTACAATGATACAGTCAAAGAGACTAACTGCCAGAGAAAAAAAAGGTACAATCAGGGAAAATGGTAGAATCAGCGAAAATGGTAGAATCAGCGAAAATGGTACAATCGGCGAAAGAAGGAGTAATCAGAGAAAAGGCACAATCAGAGCAACAAAGTACAGTAAAGAAGGTTAGGACAATCTGCATAAAGGATAAATCTAAAAAATGTGGGTATAACAAAGGAGGTACATACAGTGGATATGGGCGTTTAGGTTGTAAATCTGGTAAATAGATTCGATTTTAGTAGTTTCCTGAAGTTTAGGTAGGATGAGGCGCGTGAGATGATGTGGGCCAGCCAGTTATTGAGCTGACCTGCTTGAAAGGCGAGATATTTAGATATCTTTTGTAGCGGCAGGCCTTTAGAGTAGGATAGCTGAACAGGTGGGTTCTGTGTGTGTGTTTGGATGGGCGATCTAGGATAAAATGGGGTACCAAGTATAGCGGAGCCAAGCCAAGGATGGATTTGAAACAAAAGCAGGCAAACTTGAATTGTACTCTTGCTTCCAAGGGTAGCCAGTGAAGTTTTTGGTAGCAGGGAGTTGTGTTCCCATTTTTTTTAGGCCGAAGATCAGTCGGAGTGCCATATTTTGGATGACTCGTAGTCTTTTAGTGTTTTTTTTGAAAGATCCCAGGTAGATGATATTGCAGTAGTCGAGTAGACTTAAGATGGAGGATTGCACAAGTAAACGGAATGAGGGCACGTCGAAGTATTTTCTGATGGATCTTAGCTTCCATAGGGTGGAGAAGCTTTTTCTGACCAGGAGGTCGGTGTGGGTTTCGAAGGTGAGGGTCGAGGGTCACTCCTAGTATTTTTAAGGAGTTTGTTATGGGAAAGATTTGGCCATTCAGGGAGATTGAAGGGTCTTTGATTTTGTCGTTTGGACTTGCCAGGAAGAATTTGGTTTTATCTGAGTTGATTTTCAGTTTGAAATCAGCCATCCATAGTTTGATTTGCGTAAGGATTGTTGCAAGGAGATTGTTTATCTCAGGGGTTATGCTGGTTAGGGGAAAGATTAACGTGATGTCATTGGCGTAGATGTAGAATTTGATCTTCCAGCTTTGCAGTAGATTACCTAGAGTGACCAGGTAGATGTTGAACAGTGTGGGGGATAGGGGGGAGCCCTGCGGGACTCCGCAGGTGTTGGCCCAGCTGGGCGTAGAAGTTCGTGCGTTTGGTGATTATCAGATGTTAGTAGTCTTTCAGTTTTGTTCTCCAGTTGGCTCTGTCTTTGTTGTCGCAGGATTTCAGCCATAGTCTTTCCAGTTTTCGAAGTTCCCGTTTTATTATTCCAAGTTCGGCATCAAACCAGCCGTCCAGCATTCTGTTTCTCAAGTTCTTGGTTTTATAGGGGGCCATTGTGTTTAGGATCTTTGTACTCGTGTTAATCCAGGTATCAACCGTAAAGGAGTCGGGGTCTGGGTTGGAGGAGATGTCGAAGTGGGATCAGAATTCCACAGGGTTAATTAAGCCTCTTGTGGATATTACCTTCTTAGACCTTTTTAGTCGTCTTTGGATTGGGTAGGTGACGTCTTGCTTGCCAGTTGAGGTGGAAATTGCATAATTTGTGGTCTGACCATAGGGAATCTGTCCAAGTAGCTAGTTCCCTAAGGATCTTGGGGTGGGCTTGTTCTTTGGAGGAGAAGGTTACTAGGTCTAGATGGTGACCTTTATGGTGGGTTTTTTCAGGAGACTGTATGAAGAAGTCAAGAGAGGAGATGAGGGATAGTAGGTCTTTAATGTCACTCTGCTCAACCTGTTCAAGGTGAATGTTCAGATCCCCGATCAATAGGTTGTAGGGACCTGTAAGTGAATTGGTGAGGAGGAATTCTGAAAAGCTGTCTTTAGCAGTGGGCCATTTCTTAGGAGGGATGTAGAATAGGGTAAGAATTAAGTCATCTTCTAGTTGGTCAGATTGGAGTTTGCAAGCAAGAATTTCGAGGTCTGTGGAGGATTTTGAGGCAAGGATGGTGGACTTGAAAGGTTCTCTTACTATGATGGCTAGACCTCCTCCTCTTCCCCAGGTTCTGGGTAGAGTTGTGATTTTAAACCCAGGTGGGAGACACTCACGAATTAGGATATCGGTGTCGGAGATCAACCACGTTTCGGTTAGGAGGACAAAATCGGGGGTGGTCTCTTCTAGACAGTCTTTAATCAGCTGGGTTTTGTTTCTAATAGAACGAATGTTTAAATAAAAACCTTGTACCTTTTTGTGCAGAGGGGTGTCAGCTGGGTTAAAGAGGGGGATTTTCTTTAATAACCGGTGTTTATTACAGCTCGGATTCTTTGTTTTGCTTGAGGAGGGAACAACCGGGATTTGGAATGGGCCATGTTCTGAACAGTTAAGAGTGGAGCGTTGGGTTGGCCTAAGGGGGACTTGGTTGGTGAGGCAAGGTCTTATGAGGATAGGAATCTGGGAAGTAACCAGAGCCTCGGTTAACCAGCATTTGTAATAGGACCAGTAGAACATGAGGAATAAGGTGAGGTAGTTGTGTAGGGAAGACATCATGCAGTGAGGGAGACTAAGGAGATAAGGAAAGTTTTGACTCGTGTAGGTATTAGGGAAATCATGCAAAGGGTAACCGTGCAAAGAATAACCATGCAGAGAATAACCATGCAAAGTACTTATCAGTTTGTCCGGAGGGTTTGTTCAGCTTGAGTTGGAGCAATCTTGGGGTTGGAGAAGTCTTTAGTTGGTGTTAGTTGATGAGAGCACAGGTTCTCCCCACCTTTGCCTCTAACAGTTTGACATGTCATTAAACAATTGTTCATGCATCTGAAAATCTGGCAATAATGGCGTGGGCAGTTTGGCAGAAGACTTAGAGGATGAACCTTAGAGAGACCTTAGCTGATTATTGGTATTGGTGGAAGTTGGTGGGAAGGCATGGCAGGTGGTTTGCTCTGGGTGCTGCAGGATTGGGATTCTCAGGTGGTTTGGGGGGACGAAGCACCCTCGTGCCCCTGGCCCAATGAGAGAGGAGACCTGAAGCTGTTGGTCCCTGTGCAGGTCGGTTGGCCACCCAGGCAGTCGCTTCATAGACGCCGTTAGCGCTCCTGCTTCCAAGATTTCTTCCCCTGCTAGAATGGGGGAGGGGTGGATCCGAGGCCAGGTGCCCTGCTGCAAAAGGGGCTCCTGAAAGTGGCCTGCTGGTGCTGTGCGCCGCTCGCACTTCTGCTTCAAGTTTTCTCCCCTGCTGGAACGGGGGAGGGGTGGATCCGAGGCCAGATGCCCTGCTGCAAAAGGGGCTCCTGAAAGTGGCCTGCCGGTGCTGTGCGCCGCTCACGCTTCTGCTTCAAGTTTTCTCCCCTGCTGGAACGGGGGAGGGGTGGATCCGAGGCCAGGTGCCCTGCTACAAAAGGGGCTCCCGAAAGTGGGGAGAAATGAGAATTTTTTGCATTTTGGGGATGATAATCATGTCCAGTGTATGGCCATCTGTGTGGGAATATCTATTAAAGTAGTCAGATTTAGTTCATTCAGCAGACCATAGGTTTCTGCTATAAAGATGTTATTTTTGTCATCAAAGTGTAAGTTAAGATCGCCTAGGATCATTAGATTTGAGCTCGAGGTAGTAAGTTCAAAAATGATAGACTGCAAAAGTGTAAAGTTGTCTCTGTTTATCAGTGGGGGAGCATAAAGAAGTAGTAGATCTTTATGTGGTGAACAATTTATCTTGCATTGTAGAAATTCTATTGGTGCTCGAGGAGGCGAGTATCCTATCTCTATTAATATAGGTTTTTTGTAAATAACTGCCAAACCACCGCCTCTTTTACCAGAACAGTAGTTGCAGAAAAAGGAGAAATTTAAAGGGCAGATATAATTGAGATATGCTTCTTCACTTTTATTCAACCAGGTCTCGGTAATGTATTGTAAAATCGTGTCTTTTAATAGGTGGTGCTTCAATTTGATTGATCTTGAATTAATCAAGCCTATTTTGAGATGATTTAAATGAAGAACATTAAGGGGAAACTTAGTTGGTATAACATTGTAAGAAGGATGTGTTGAATTAATTTTGTCAATATTTGAAGGCCTATTTCAACAGACTACTGGGATGTTTGATTGAGACAAAGGCATAACAATTTTTGTTTGGATAAGAATAATAAGGAAAAAGAGTGTTTCTAATACAAGGATTGTTAGTTTGGCTGCCAGATGTAGTAAATTTGCACACATCAGTTGCGCATGAAGGAGCATTATCTGCACCGCAAGTAGAGGGATTTTAAATAGCATGTACCGGGAGTCCAAGTGGGCGGATCCAAGGTCAGCAAGATTAGAATGAGGCTTGGTAGGATCTGTACTAGATTCCACCCCTTGAGAGATTCAGCAGTGATAGATGTAACAGATGGGCATACTCCACCAAAAACCATTAAATGATTAGGTCCATATTTTATTACTTTGTAGAAAGCTTTCAGTCCTTTTGCATTGTCACATGGATATTTGAGTACAACTTATGGCGATTTCCTCTTCTACATGAAGTTGGAGCACATCTCTAATCAGTGGTGCATGAGAGCAATGCTGTATCTTCACTAAACAGAAAGACTGAGAAGCATCCGTGAGAATGAGAGGTACATCAATGAAATAGTTCATGAAGTGTCAAAGATTTCTAGCAGTGGGGAAGAAGATGCTGTGCTGATGGAAGACAGCTGGACTCAGATTACGGAATCCTGCAAGATTGGTATTGCTACTCCACCCGCCCTTCAACTGAAGAACTGGTATGTTGCCCTGGAAGTGGAGGAGATGAGAGCATCCCAGAGAGAGGGACCAAAGCTTGAAATCCCTAAAATTGCTGGATCCATGACCACTTGGAGGCATAAAGTAGTGGTGGTTGGCAATTCCCTTCTGAGGGGTACAGAAGCATCCATCTGCAGACCAGAAATGATGTCCCAGGAGGTATGCTTTCTACCTGGTACTCCAATACAAGATGTTACAGAGAGATTGCCAAGACTCACTAAGCTTGATGACTAATATCCGATGCTGCTCATCCACATGATACTGCTAGATATTCCTGCAAACGTATCAAAAGTGACTTTGTGGCTCTGGGAGAGAAGGTGAAGCAGTCAGGTATGCAGGTGGTATTTTCGTCCATCCTCCCTGTCGAGGGTAAGGGCCTGGTCAGTGAAGCACACATCCTGGAAATGAATGCATGGTTATATGGATTGTGTCGTCGAGAGCATTTTGGCTTCCTGGACCATGGGATGATTTTCCAAGGGCTGCTGAGCAGGAATGGTATACACAGTGGCATACCTAGCATAAGTGACACCCAGGGCCCATCATTTTTTGGCACCCCCCCATCTGTACGAAAAACATGATTTTTAGTAACAAGCCACACGTCACACATGTGTACCTAGGAAAAGGCAGCATCTTACATATGCAGTGAGCAGTACACCCATTGTAAAACTAAACAAGCCAGACTAGTACAGATCAATCCTGCAGTCAATCCTAACAGAAAACCATGTCTTTCGAACACACAGAACACAGAAAACACCTTCGCCTAGTATGGAATATGTCATCACAAACTAACCCCTCCCCCTTTTACAAAACTGTAGTGTGGATTTTAGCCACGGTGGTAACAGGTCTGACGCTCATAGAATTCTGAGCATCAGAGCTGCTACCACCACGGCTGGCGCTAAAAAACGCTCCACAGATTTGTAAAAGGGGTGGATAAAATAGAAATACATAGACTTTTGCAGATCCTTTTTCATATTTTCCACTCCCTCTTCGGTGTCTACTCTGTTACAAATCTTGGTATCATCTGCAAAAAGGCACACTTTTCCTTCTAACCCTTCAGCAATGTCACTCACAAACATATTGAACAGGATTGGCCCCAGCACCGAACCCTGAGGGACTCCACTAGTCACCTTTCCTTCCTTTGAGATACTTCCATTAACCACCATATGTCCTCGATCCAGCTGTTTGGTCACCCAATCAAAAAATTCAATCAGGTTCGTTTGGCACGATTTACCTTTTGTAAATCCATGTTGCCTCAGATCCTGTAACCCATTAGATTCAAGGAAGTACACTATCCTTTCTTTCAGCAACACTTCCATTATTTTTTCAACAACTGAAGTGAGGCTCACCGCGGTGCCTGTAGTTTCCTGCTTCATCCCTGTGACCACTTTTATGAATAGGGACCACATCCGCTCTCCTCCAATCCCCAGGAATCACTCCCGTCTCCAGAGATTTGTTGAACAAGTCTTTAATAGGACTCGCCAGAACCTCTCTGAGCTCCCTTAGTATCCTGGGATGGATCCCGTCTGGTCCCATCACTTTGTCCACCTTCAGTTTTTCAAGTTGCTCATAAACACCCTCCTCCGTGAACGGCGCAAAATCTATTCCATTTTCTCGTGTAACTTTGCCAGACAATCTCGGTCCTTCTCCAGGATTTTCTTCTGTGAACACAGAACAGAAGTATTTGTTTAGCACATTTGCTTTCTCCTCATCACTCTCCACATATTGGTTCCCAGCATCTTTTAGCCTAGCAATTCCATTTTTTATCTTCCTCCTTTCACTAATATATCTGAAAAAAATTTTATCTCCCTTTTTTACATTTTTAGCCATTTGTTCTTCCGCCTCTGCTTTCGCCAGACGTATCTCTCTCTTGGCTTCTTTCAGTTTCACCCTGTAGTCCTTTCTGCTCTCCTCTTCTTGGGTTTTTTTTATATTTCACGAACGCCAATTCTTTCGCCTTTATTTTCTCAGCCACTAGGTTGGAGAACCATATCGGTTTCCTTTTTCTCTTGTTTTTATTGATTTTTTTCACATAAAGGTCCGTAGCCATTTTTATCGCTCCTTTCAGCTTAGACCACTGTCTTTCCACTTGTCTTATGTCCTCCCATCCTAACAGCTCTTTCTTCAGGTACTGTCCCATTGCATTAAAGTCCGTACGTTTGAAATCTAGGACTTTAAGTATCGTGCGGCCGCTCTCCACTTTAGCCGTTATATCAAACCAAACCGTTTGACGATCGCTACTTCCCAGGTGAGCACCCACTCGAACATTAGAGATACTCTCTCCATTTGTGAGGACCAGATCCAATATCGCTTTTTTCCTTGTGGGTTCCGTCACCATTTGTCTGAGCAGAGCCTCTTGAAAGGCATCCACTATCTCCCTACTTCTTTCCGATTCCGCAGACGGAACATTCCAGTCCACATCCGGCAGGTTGAAATCTCCCAACAGCAGAACCTCCTCTTTCCTTTCAAACTTTTGGATAACCACAATCAGATCCTTATCAATTTGCTGCAATTGAGTCGGAGGTCTGTAGACTACACCCACGTAGATAGAAGTTCCATCTTCTCTTTTCAGAGCAATCCATATCGCTTCTTCCTCTCCTCAGGTCCCTTGCATTTTGGTCGCTTGGCAGTCTTCATGTTCTCACTGACGATCATCCTTAAGTCTCGTTCTGCTTCAGTTCTTGTTAGGATCTCGCCATTAAGGGTGTAAGCCTTGCATGGATTTTGGCTGCCCAGGTGCATGACTTTGCATTTTTTGGCATTGAAGCTAAGTTGCCAGGACCTAGACCAGCGCTCCAGTAGGAATAGGTCGTGCATCATGTTGTCGGACATTGAATTTATGTCTGTTGTGCTTTTGCCCACTACATTGCTTAGTTTGGCGTCATCGGCGAATAATGTTATTTTACCTCGCAGCCCTTCTGCCAAGTCTCTTATAAAGATGTTGAATAGGATCGGGCCCAGGACCGAGCCCTGCGGCACTCCACTGATTACCTCTGTCATTTCGGAGGGGGTGTCGTTCACCACTACCCTCTGAAGCCTACCTCCAAGCCAGTTCCCAACCCATTTCGTCAATGTGTCACCCAATCCTATAGAACTCATCTTGCTCAGCAACCTGCAGTATGGTACGCTATCGAATGCTTTACTGAAGTCCAGATATATGATGTCCAGGGACTCCCCAACATCCAGGTCCCGCGATGACTCCAGGCTTTGCTCCGGAAGAAGTAAGTTACGTCGGAGGGGGTTGACCCAGTAGACACAGGGAGTTGTGGCAAGGACCCGCGATGACTGCGTCTGCCGGGTTCACCCCCTCTGACATAAGTTACTTCTTCCAGAGCAAAGCCGGCAGACGAGTGATCGGGGGACCTTCCTGCACCTCAGCGCAGCTGCCGACTCTGCTCTAGAGCAGTGTTTTTCAACCTTTTTACACCCGGCAGAAATAAAAGAATTATTTTGTGGACCAGCAAACTACTAAGACTGAAATTTAAAAAACACATTTCCGCCCCCGTCTCCGCAAGCTCAGTCCCCGCAAACCATCTAATCCCATCCGCACAAGTCTCAGTTATGATTTTATATTGAACATATTTTATTAAAGTATAAAAAGAAACAATATTCTGTACAATTGTCATTTTATAAATATAAAAATACAGAGCAAGGACCAACAAAACCCCTGTCTCCCCTCCCCTTCACATATATCCCCTCTACTATCAAGAAAACTGAACAAGCCAAATTATTATAGAATGCTACACATAAATATCATACTAACAGAATACTGCAGTCACACATGACAGGAATAGTGTTAGGGGAGTGCTCCCTGGTCCGAGAGAGCCCTAAGCCAGCTGGAAGCTAAAGAAGCACTGCCTGGGCTTTGCAGTCCCCAGTTATGTCTCTAGCAGGATACATATTTCAAATCTGATATATTCTTTTTAAGTCAATCACTTTTTATTATCGAAAGAAACACAGAAAACAAAATAATAGGACAAAATAAAGCATCTCAAGGCAGCAAAACAAACAATCCACTAGGAAGAACAGAGGTGGCAATCTTGCTAAGGAAACAGAAGCATGATATAGGCAGTTAGTATCAGGGGCATAATGGCACCAGAAATACAGTACTGTACACAATACATTGCGGAGAAACATGTCAGGTTGCACACCCACAATATGAAATCAATGGAGACCAAATACTGCGAAAAGAAGTTTGAGAGCCCCTGCACTCGGCCACTCTGGACTCATACTTATAGGCAGAGAGCACCATAGACCACCATTGAGAGGTAGATATCTGTCACTGCGCCTTCCAATTAAGCAACACAGTCTTGATGGCCAAGCCACAGAGAATGTCAAACAAGGTCTCCATAGGACGAGGGAGAGGAGGATCAAGTGCTGCGGATCGCAATATTGCCAGTCCATAAGTTAATACTGCAGGAGATGGAATAATATGTCTCACAATGTCACCTACCTCCGACCAAAAGCCAGAGACAAAGGAGCAGTCGAAAAGCATATGTTGAAAAGTTCCAATAGACGTTAGACATCTCCAGCATTCATTAGATGAGGTGGGTATGGCTCGCTGTTGTTTGACAGGAGTCCATAATGATTTTTGAAGAACAAAAAGCAGAGACTGTCTAATAGAGGCCGAGTGCAGGGGTCTGTTGCAGGTGCCGCCATACCTGATTCCATTGATTCTTAGAGAAGGAAAGAGAAAGATCTCGTTCCCACGCTCTCTGTACAGGTAAAGGGGTGTACGGATTCTCATTCCGGAAAACATTATATATCACCGACATGACATGAGGCTTGTTACTCCACGTGGATAGCATGGGGACAATGGGGGAGGAATGGGCGCGGTGTAAGCAGTGCAGGTCAGTCCCAAAGGAAGCAAACATACTGTGTCTGAGTTGTATGTATCTATAGGCTTGATTAAGAGGTAGCCCATAAGTGGAATGCAACTGTGAGAATGTCAGCAAAGTTTTCTTCCTCAATAAGTCTCGTACATACCAGATCCCACAGGCACTCCAGGCAGACCAATATATCATTCGGGATCCAATAGTTATCTGTGGGTTCCCCCAAATAGGAGAGTGATAAGATAGATAGAGAGGAAATCGCAGAACCTGGCCAAGACTCATAAGTGCCTTTTGGGATACAGAGAAAGTCGCCCACTCCCTGAGACATGGGGCCCCCGAAGAAAAACAGATCTTATCAAGCGAGTAGGGATATACCAAGTCTCTCTCGAGTTCCCCCCAGTAAGGTAGGTCAGCACTTTCCGGGGGCAGAAACCATTTACTGACACCTCGTAATAGCGCCGCAGAGGCATATAGGGGAAAGTGAGGGAAATTTACTCCGCCCTGATACCAGGGCTTTTTAAGGGTCGACAGTGCAATGCGAGATGGCTTCCCATTCCAGAGAAACTGGATAAGAATCTTATCCAACTTTTTGAAGAAAATAGGGGGAAACGGAAGAGGGAGCATTTGTAAAACGTATAATATTTGGGGAGTCATCATCATGCGTATGGACTCAAGTCTGCCCCACCAAGTCAGATGCAAGGGGGACCACTGAGAACATAATGTTTGAATCTTGGTTAAAAGTAATGTGACATTTAAATCTATCGTGTCCTGCCAGGTGTTGCAGAAATGAATGCCCGGGTATTTAAGATCTTTTGGACACCACTTGAGGCCAAAGGGAGATATCATCGCTTGAGTACAATGGGAATTCAAAGGAAGCACCTCAGTTTTATCCCAATTAATGGTATTGCCTGATAAAGTACCAAAGTCTGAGAGTAATGTAAACACCACTGGCAGAGTAGTCTCTGGATAGGAGACATAAAGAAGCACATCATCCGCAAAAGCGGAAAGATGGACTTCTCGAGGTCCCACTTTTATACCTTGAATAGCAGCAGAGGTATCCAATCGTCTGAGTAAGGGCTCCAGTGCCAGGTTGAACAGGAGGGGCGATAAGGGACACCCCTGACGAGTGCCCCAAGAAAGGGAGAAATAAGAGGAAAAATGACCATCCACATTCAGCCTGGCCCTAGGATTAGAATATAAAAGGCACACCATATCAATGAAAACATCACCCAATTGAAACCAGTGCAAGGTGTAAAATAAATATCTCCATTCCACATAATCGAAAGCCTTTTCGGCGTCTAAAGACATCACACATTGTGGAATGGAGACATTACGGGCGGCCTGCAACACGTGGCAAAGGACTCTTGAGTTATCAGCCGTAAGTCGGCCCTTAACAAAACCGCATTGAGTAGGATATATGAGTAAAGGTAAAACCTTGGCAAGTCGATCTGCAAGTATCTTAGCATAGATCTTACAATCATAATTGAGTAAAGAAATTGGTCTGTAATTTTTAGGGAGCAAGGGATCCCGTCCGGGTTTGGGAAAAACCACAATATCCGCTTCAGCAAAAGTTCCACCACTCGAGCCTTTATCTAAAAAATCATTATATAGTCGAAGGAGTAATGGAATCATAGTGGTTTGAAAAGTTTTATAGAAACCCAGGGGGAGACCATCTCCTCCCAGGGCCTTACCCGATCGCAGACCACCAATGGCCTCACTTACATCAGAAGCAGACATGGGCTGATTGAGCTCCACATGAAGTTTAGATGGAAAAGAAGGAGGTAGCAAGTCCCGGAAGAAGTCATCAAAGTCGCTCTCAGAGGGAGTTACCCCCGAGGTATATAATTTCTCATAAAAGGTGCGAAACTGGTCAGTAATGGCTACAGGATCAGTGACTAGAGAGTCCCCCTTTTTAAGGGCAGTAATATGGCGAGCCCTCTGTTTCTTTTTAAGATAGTTAGCTAATAGGGTACCCGCTTTATTTCGTTGTTCATAATATAGAGCACCCTCATGAAGCAACATTACTCCAGCTTGCTCAGACAGAATGGTATTATATTGGAATTTTAGTTTGCGGATTTGTACTAAATCTGAGGCATCTGATGAGATATGATAACGTACCTCTAGGGACTTTATCTGGGTATTGAGTTCTAGAAGAGATCTTTTACGTAGTTTGGCAAGATGAGCCGAATAAGCTATAATTCGACCCCTCAGGTACGCCTTGCAGGCATCCCATATAGTCTGAAAGGAAACAAGCGGGGTATCATTATGGATGAAATATTCAGCTATCCACTTCTCTACCTGAGATATGAACTCGTGATCCGTCAATAGAGCATTATTCAAACGCCATGAGGATGTTGTAGGTGAGGAAGCTGAGAGGACATATGTTATTGATATAGCAGAGTGATCCGAGAGAGGACAGGAAATTATAGACGAAGATTGTATAGAGCGTATGAGTGAGTTAGATAGCAAAAAGTAGTCTAGCCGCATAGCCGACGCGTGAGGCGCTGACCAAAATGTATATTCTTGGTCTTTGGGGTGAAAGAGGCGCCACACATCCGCGAGGTCATAGGACTGTAAAATATTAATCAGAAGGGGATGTGTCGACGGTGGATAGTAAGATGATTGAGATTTACGGTCTAGGTGCGAATCAAGAACCAAATTCCAATCTCCACCCACAATAATATAGTCAGTAGAAAGGGAAGCCATCTCCTTAGATATCTCATGAAAGAACTTCGGATCTGTAGTATTAGGTCCATAGATCGAGAGGAATGTATACCTGCTGGAGGCTATGTCAAGGGTGACTGAAACCCAGCGGCCCCGAGAGTCATGGGATGAGCCAACTATAGCATATTGAAGGCGTTTAGACAGTAAAATAGCAACCCCTCCCTTAGTGGAATCCGCTGGTGAGAAAAAAACAATGTGAGACCCAATCCCTCTTCAGTTTGGCAGATTCAGTAACATTCAACTTGGTTTCTTGCAAAAAGACTACCTGTGCGGAGTGGTGTTTACAGAACAGTAGCATTTTCTTTCTTTTGATAGGATGATTCAAGCCTCTAATATTTAAAGATAGCACTTTACATACTCCCATCATAATAAAACAACATCAATATCTGGATAAGGAACAGTACAGCACCACTGCAGAAATCCCCATGCCATGCAAGAGTCCAATGTGAAACTCGCTGCCTTGAGCAAAAACGAAAAAGAAAAACCCCCATACATACACACAGTCACACTACCCCCCTCCCTCTCACAGTCACATCAACGCCCCCCCCACCCACAAGGCAAAGGCCTTGTAACCATCCCGCCCAAAAGGCGACCCAAAGGCCTATGGAGGGGAAGAGAGACTCTCGACAGGAAGGCTAAAAGTCAGCAGCCTCCCCTCCATCAGCCCCGTGGCACATCAAATTGTCAGAATACAGTAAGATATATCAAAAGAGCCAATCACTCATAACAGTTTAAAGTTCAAAACAATAACTGCTGACCAACTGTAAATCCTTCCCCGTACCATTCAGGGAGAGAGAGCAGAGAAAAAATAACCAGAAGGCTGTACCAGTGACAATAAGATAGTCAAGTATCCATGCAATGTAGATCTTCCTGTTCCTTTAGAAAACGGTCAACTTCGTCAGGGTCAGTGTATGTTTTGGTTCTGTTCTGGTAGGTGATCTTGAATCGAGCCGGCGATAAGAGGCCATAACGCGCCTCAATAGCCCTTAAGCGAGGACGCATGGCCAGAAACTTGCGGCGCTTTTCAGCAGTAGCTTTCGTGTAATCAGCTGATATATATATGGTTTGGCCTTGCCATTCAATTTTTTGCATGGTTTTCATTTTTTCTAAGATTAGGGCGACATGAGGAAAACGCAGAATTTTCATGACCACCGGTCTCGCTCGCTGAGAGCCGGACGGGGCCTTAGTCGGCACCTGGTGGGCCCTTTCAATTTCCAGGGCTCTGTCGAAAGAAATAGATAGGACTTTGGGTAGCCATTCTTCAAAGAACTTGCAGGGATTAGATCCCTCGGACCCCTCATGAAGGCCATTCAGGCGCAAATTGTGACGGGGTCCACGATTGCCCAGATCTTCAAGCTGCATCTCCAACGCATGCAGTGCTTTGCGATCCATTTTCTGATTCGTGGCGAGTTCATTGACATGCAAGCACTTCCGTTCCAGCACCTGCATTTTCGCGTCCATGGTCGAGATTTTTTCGGTGAGATTCATGATTTCATCTTTGCTTTCGGACATCATGTTTGATATAAATTGCAATTGTTCCGATATTGTGGCCTCCGAGTCACCATGTGGTCTGCTCGCTTCTCCCTTAGTTGGCGTCGGGGGATCTTGTTTCGGACGTTTGGCGCCGGAGGTGCCAGCAAAGGCAGCCTCAATCTTACCCTGCTTGGGTTGAGGCATCTGTGCAGCTAGAAGTATCTCGAAATCAGAGCAGATAAATGAGTGAAAAGTTCAAAACAACGGGGCTGTGGACGGGAGCTCGCGACTTAAGCTTCCATACCGATCGGGCTCTCTAGCGCCCCCCAAATCTGATATATTCTAATGACAAAATAGAAATAAAATGATTTTTTTTCTACCTTTTGTTTTCTCTGGTTTCTGCTTTTATCTTCTTTTCACTCTTTTCCTTCCAGCATCTGCCCTATCTCTTCAATCCAGCATCTGCCCGTTCCATCCACTGTCTGCCCCTTCCAGAAACTGTCTGTCTCCCCCTGCCATATCTCCTTAGACTCCCCCCCTTTGGTCTGGCATCTATCATCTTCCCTCTGTTCCCTCATGGTCTGGCATCTTTTTCCTTTCATCTCTCTTTCCCTTCCCCCTGTGGTTTTTAGCATCTCTCTCTTCTCATGTCCTCTGCTCAGTTCTGATATCTCTGTCTCCTTCCCCGTTCTCTGGCCTCTCTCCTCTCTCTCTTCCCTTTCCTTCTCTGGTCTTCCTTCTTTATTTTCTGCCTCCATCTAAATTAAATTTGTTCTTACTATGCAGTCCTCAAATTCCCTCTTTTCACTATGTCTACCCTCAGCATGCCACCCCTTTCCTTCACCCCTCCACTATCTCACTAATTCTATCTTCTTCCCCCATCCAGCATATATCCTTTTTCTTTATCCCTCCTTCCATCCAGTATGTGTTCTCTTTCTCTACTTCCATTCAGCATTTGCTCTCCCTTCTTCCCACTTCCATCATCTGCCCCTTCTCTCTCCTTCCCCCCACTTCCATCATCTGCCCTCTTCTCTCTCCCCACTTCCGTCATCTGCCCCTTCTCCCCACTTCCATAATCTGCCCTCTTCTCTCTCCCCACTTCCATCATCTGCCCCCTTCTCTCAATCTCTGCATCCACCACAGGCCCATCTTTCTCCCTTCCTCACCTTTCTGATTTTGGCAACAAGATCGGCAAGCCCCCCCCCCAACAATGATACTTAAGATTGACAATGGGCCTCCTTCTGTCCCCGGCATCGACAGAACTTCAGATCAGCAACAGGTGCTCAATCAAAAACTTCCCTCTGACTGAACTGCCTGGCCAGAAACAGGAAGCTGAGTCAGAGAGAAGGTTTTGACTGAGCACCTGTTGCCGATCTGAAGTTCTGTTGATGCCGGGAGAAGGAGGCCGAACTTGAGTGCTATTGGGGGGGGGGGGCCCGATGCCACTGAGTGCTGTAGCGGGGGGAGGGCCGTCGCTGAGTGCCGTCGCCGTTGCAGCTCAGGAATTTTCCGGACCTGCCCCCCATGCCCCCCCCCCTTGGTACGACACTAGGTATACATCTATCAAAGAAGGGAAAAAGTGTCTTTTGCGGCAGGCTGGCTAATCTACTGAAGAGGGCTTTAAACTAGAAGTGATAGGGAAGGGTGATCAAAGCCACCGGGTGAGTAAGCTTTCAGTTAAGTAAATCACTGAATACCTGTATACGGATGGGAAAAAGGGGTAATGTCTGTAAAACAGAATATACTAATGCCCAAAGTTTGGGAAACAAAATTCTGGATCTACAAGCAGTGATGAAAGATGATGAGTTGGATATAGTGGCGATCACAGAGACAAGGTTCATGGAGAACCATGACTGGGATGTAGTTATACTGGGCTATAATCTGTTCAGGAAAGACAGGGTAGGAAGAAATGGAGGGGGAGTAGTGTTATAGTAGACATTCAGAATATATCTAAAAAAGGAAAAGTTTTACTAATAGGTGATTTTAACATGCCGGATGTTGATTAGGGTATCCCTATTGCAGGGTCTTCTAGAAGTAGGGAGATCTGGATTCTCTGCAAGGAAAACTGTTCCAGCAGTTGGTAATGGAACCCACGTGAGATAGGATCATACTGGACTTAGTGCTTACAAACCTGGAAAGTGTTTCTGATTTTACAGTGGGTTATCATCTGTCATCCAGTGATCACTGCATGGTATGGTTTAATATTTTGTTGTTGTTGTTGTTTTTATTATAAATTTAATGCTTAACAATATCAAATGATATCAAAAGAAAAAGGTTTTTTATACAAAGTTTTGAATACTTATATAACACAAAACAATCCTTTTCAAGCCCACAATATTGGGGAGACGTTGCTTTCCTACCACAAATATAAAGGAAAACAAAGAAATGGGTTAGATTCATATGAATCCTAATCATTCCCTACTATGTGAAGCTCTGACATCCCACCATATTCTCAGTAATGAATCATTAAAAACAAAAACAAAAAAAAAAGAAGAGAGAGAAGAAAAACAAAAGACAAACACACTTCTGTTCTCGAACTAGCAAAAATTGTTGCAATTGTATGGGATCCCAAAAGACATATTCAATGTCTTGTATTTTAACAATTATTATGTGCTTTTATATAATCACAGCTTTGATCTAAATAAAACTTTTTCACTTTTTAATTGTGCAAGGTTTTGTTTAAAATGTTTGTGAAGTGCTCAGACCAAGAAACCCATATAATAGTGATGTCACTACAATGAGGTTTTCAAGGGGACCATCATCGCCTTCACAAGTCCCCTGCCCTCCCTATTTGATTTAGCTTATCTGAAAACCTATCTATTAAGTATATTCAACTTATGGTACTTGTGTAAACTGGGGAGGAATTGATGATATTTATCCTCATTGGTGACTACTAAGAGTGAAAGTGCGAGTGCTTTAATAAAATCCTAAAAATATGTTTTTGTTCTTATCTGATAAATTCCCGTCCCTCCGACCCGGATTTCGTCTCTTCGTCAGGGGGGGACACTGGTAAAGGCTCGCTGAAAACAGGAACAGACAAAGTGGACATCAGGAAAACATCAGGAAAAATTCTTACTAAATCTCCACAAAATTTAGTCAATCTATTTTTAAAGTAAAGCTTCATTATCAACATTTTGTCTGTCTCACTCATGCATGTTATTACCATGGTGGACCTGCTCTGGATAACATCCTGAGTGTCTTCCAAAAACTCTGTCAGGTTTATTTCATCTGTTACCAGGTGGACCACCTCATGGTCGGATTTCTTTTTCTTTTGCGGAATATAATAAGAATTATTTATTGGGAAACTTTCCGCATTGGGTAATCCCAGTATTTCTTTAAAATATTTCCTTAACAATACTTCTGAAGATAACAAATAAGTCACTGGGAAATTAACCAAGCGGAGATTCCTCGCCCTATGCATATTTTCCAAAATTTCTGTATTTTGGAATGTAACACAGTAGAATCCTTAACAGCAGATACTGAGACAACTTGCAATGTATTACTTTGAGGTTCAACCACTCCTAATCTTTTATCCAAACTACTTAAATTAGAATCCACATTCTCAAACTTTTGAGCAACAGAATTTGAGTAATTCAATGTTTGTTTCACTGATTCTCTGAGAAACCCTTCAACTCTAGATATATCTAACCACAAATCTTTAAGGGTAATATCTTATTTTTCCACTGTTTGTGGTTGGTCCTCTACTACACCTGTAAATTCAAGTGGTTTAGGTATTTCAGTGAAAACCAATTTACTAGTAACATAGTAACATAGTAGATGACGGCAGATAAAGACCCGAATGGTCCATCCAGTCTGCCCAACCTGATTCAATTTAAATTTTTTTTTTTTTCTTTTTTAGCTATTTCTGGGCAAGAATCCAAAGCTTTACCCGGTACTGTGCTTGGGTTCCAACTGCCGAAATATCTGTTAAGACTTACTCCATCCCATCTACACCCTCCCAGCCATTGAAGCCCTCCCCTGCCCATCCTCCACCAAACGGCCATACACAGACACAGACCGTGCAAGTCTGCCCAGTAACTGGCCTAGTTCAATATTTAATATTATTTTCTGATTCTAAATCTTCTGTGTTCATCACACGCTTCTTTGAACTCAGTCACCGTTTTACTCTCCACCACCTCTCTCGGGAGCGCATTCCAGGCATCCACTACCCTCTCCGTAAAGTAGAATTTCCTAACATTGCCCCTGAATCTACCACCCCTCAACCTCAAATTATGTCCTCTGGTTTTACCATTTTCCTTTCTCTGGAAAAGATTTTGTTCTACGTAAATACCCTTCAAGTATTTGAACGTCTGAATCATATCTCCCCTGTCTCTCCTTTCCTCTAGGGCAGGGGTCTGCAACCTTTAAGACATAAAGAGCCACTTGGACCCGTTTTCGAAAAGAAAAAAAAACTTGGAGCCGCAAAACCATTATAAAACAAATCTAACACTACATATATTGTTTCTTATCTTAATGCTATATACAGGATCACTAAATTGAAAATAAAATCATTTTTCCTACCTTTGCTATTTGGTGATTTCATGAGTCTCTGGTTGCACTTTCTTCTTCTGACTGTGCATCCAATCTTTCTTCCTTTCTTTCAGCCTCCTGTATGTTTCCTCTCCTCCAGACCTCATTCTCTCCCCCCAACTTTTTCTTTCTGTCTCCCTGTTCCCCCTTCTTTCTGTCTCCGTGCCGTCCCCCAAGCCACTCGGTTTGCTGCCACCGCAATCGGGGAACAGCCCCCAAGCCACCGCCGTCCCAAGCTTTCCCTGCAGAAGTGTTGCGCTGACCAGCATTCCGCTCCCTGACGTCAATTCTGACGTAGGAGAGGAAGTTCCGGGCCAACAAGGCATTTCTCCTCATTCCATCCAGCCTGAGCCCCATCTCTCCTTGATCCAGCATTTCCCTTCTGTGTCTGTCAGAATTACCATTCCACCTATTTTCCAGCATCACCCTTCTTTGTGTCCATCTCACCTATATCCCTATCTCACCACTTTTTCAGAATCTTCATTTGTCTCTGTCCTTATCTTTACGCCATGTTCACCATTTGCCCTTTCAATGTCTTTATCTCCCCCCACACACTTTTTCAGCATTACTTCTATGTCTCTATTTCACCTCCTCTTCATGTTCACTCTGTATCTCTATCCTTATTCAGTAGGTCCTGCTTACTCTTTCTTTTCTTTGTGTCACTATCTCCATTTTCAGCTTTCCCCCCTTTTCCTTTGTTACTGCACCCTGTAGCTAGAATCTTTCCACCCTCCCTCCACTCCGGCCCAGCCCAGTATGAAATATTTCCTTTTGTTTCCCTCCCCTCTCTCTTTCTTTCTCTCTTCTGCTCCCTCACCCACGAGTCCTGCATCTGGCCCTCTCCCTTCTACCTTCACCTGGCAACACCCCCCTGCTCCGCGGCTCTCTTCAGCAACTCGTCAGCAGCGGTGATCAAGACAAGCTACCGACATCGAGGCCTTCCCTCTACGAGTCCCGCCTTTGTGGAAAAAGGAAGTTGAAACAAGCGGGACTCGCAGAGGGTAGGCCCCGACGTCAGAAGCTTGTGTCGATCGCTGCTGCTGAGTTGCCGAAGAGAGCCGCGGAGCAGGGGATGTGGCCGGAAGCAGGTAGAAGGGAGAGGGAGATAGGAAGGCTGTAGATCTCCGGAGCATGACACCGACCCCGGCCAGGATGATTTCTTTTTCAGGCACCTTACAAGTCCAGCGTCGCGGGGGAAATAGCCATGCTGAGCAGTGAGCTCAGCACTACACAGATGATAGCCTTGCTTGCTGATTGGTCCGGCGGGGCGGGGCCGCCGGACCAATCAGCAAGCAAGGCTTTCATCTGTGTATGTGCTGAGCTCACTGCTCAGCATGGCTATTTCCCGCCGCGACGCCAGACTTAAGCTGCATACCTGCGTGACACACTACCGGAGCCGCAGCAAAGGTGGAAAAGAGCCGCATGCGGCTCTGGAGCCGCAGGTTGCCGACCCCCGCTCTAGGGTATACATATTCAGGGCTTCCAGTCTCTCCTCATACGTCTTCTGGTGCAAGCCTCCTATCATTTTAGTCGCCCTCCTCTGGACCGCTTCAAGTCTTCTTACGTCCTTCGCCAGATACGGTCTCCAAAACTGAACACAATACTCCAAGTGGGGCCTCACCAATGACCTGTACAGGGGCATCAACACCTTCTTCCTTCTAATGACTACGCCTCTCTTTATACAGCCCAGCATCCTTCTGGCAGCAGCCACTGCCTTGTCACACTGTTTTTTCGCCTTTAGATCTTCGGACACTATAACCCCAAGGTCCCTCTCCCCGTCCGTGCATATCAGCTTCTCTCCTCCCAGCATATACGGTTCCTTCCTATTATTAATCCCCAAATGCATTACTCTGCATTTCTTTGCATTGAATTTTAGTTGCCAGGCATTAGACCATTCCTCTAACTTTTGCAGATCCTTTTTCATATTTTCCACTCTCTCTTCGGTGTCTACTCTGTTACAAATCTTGGTATCATCTGCAAAAAGGCACACTTTTCCTTCTAACCCTTCAGCAATGTCACTCACAAACATATTGAACAGGATTGGTCCCAGCACTTATCCCTGAGGGACTCCACTAGTCAACTTTCCTTCCTTCGAGCGACTTCCATTAACCACCACCTTCTGGCGTCTGTCCGACAGCCAGTTTCTGACCCAGTTCACCACTTTGGGTCCTAACTTCAGCCCTTCAAGTTTGTTCAACAGCCTCCTATGAGGAACTGTATCAAAGGCTTTGCTGAAATCCAAGTAAATTACATCTAGCATCCAGCTCTCTGGTCACCCAATCAAAAAATTCAATCAGGTTCGTTTGGCACAATTTACCTTTTGTAAAGCCATGTTGCCTCGGATCCTGTAACCCATTAGATTCAAGGAAGTACACTATCCTTTCTTTCAGCAACACTTCCATTATTTTTCCAACAACTGAAGTGAGGCTCACCAGCCTGTAGTTTCCTGCTTCATCCCTGTGACCACTTTAATGAATAGGGACCACATCCGCTCTCCTCCAATCCCCAGGAATCACTCCCTTCTCCAGAGATTTGTTGAACAAGTCTTTAATAGGACTCGCCAGAACCTCTCTGAGCTCCCTTAGTATCCTGGGATGGATCCCGTCTGGTCCCATCACTTTGTCCACCTTCAGTTTTTCAAGTTGCTCATAAACACCCTCCTCCGTGAACGGCGCAGAATCTACTCCATTTTCTCGTGTAACTTTGTCAGACAATCTCGGTCCTTCTCCAGGATTTTCTTCTGTGAACACAGAACAGAAGTATTTGTTTAGCACATTTGCTTTCTCCTCATCACTCTCCACATATTTGTTCCCAGCATCTTTTAGCCTAGCAATTCCATTTTTTATCTTCCTCCTTTCACTAATATATCTGAAAAAAATTTTCTCTCCCTTTTTTACATTTTTAGCCATTTGTTCTTCCGCCTGTGCCTTCGCCAAACATATCTCTCTCTTGTCTTCTTTCAGTTTCACCCTGTAGTCCTTTCTGCTCTCCTCTTCTTGGGGTTTTTTTTATATTTAATGAATGCCAACTCTTTCGCCTTTATTTTCTCAGCCACTAGGTTGGAGAACCATATCGGCTTCCTTTTTCTCTTGTTTTTATTGATTTTCTTCACATAAAGGTCCGTAGCCATTTTTATCGCTCCTTTCAGCTTAGACCACTGTCTTTCCACTTCTCTTATGTCCTCCCATCCTAACAGCTCTTTCTTCAGGTACTTTCCCATTGCATTAAAGTCCGTACGTTTGAAATCTAGGACTTTAAGTATCGTGCGGCCGCTCTCCACTTTAGCTGTTATATCAAACCAAACCGTTTGATGATCGCTACTTCCCAGGTGAGCACCCACTCGAACATTAGAGATACTCTCTCCATTTGTGAGGACCAGATCCAATATAGCTTTCTCCCTTGTGGGTTCCGTCACCATTTGTCTGAGCAGAGCCTCTTGAAAGGCATCCTCAATTTCCCTACTTCTTTCCGATTCCGCAGACGGAACATTCCAGTCCGCATCCGGCAGGTTGAAATCTCCCAACAGCAGAACCTCCTCTTTCCTTCCAAACTTTTGGATATCCACAATCAGATCCTTATCAATTTGCTGCGATTGAGTTGGAGGTCTGTAGACTACACCCACGTAGATAGAAGTTCCATCTTCTCTTTTCAAAGCAATCCATATCGCTTCTTCCTCTCCCCAGGTCCCTTGCATTTCGGTCGCTTGGATATTGATCTTTACATAGAGAGCTACTCCTCCACCTTTGTGACCATCTCTGTCCTTCCTAAAAAGATTATATCCTGGTATGTTTGCATCCCATCCATGTGATTCACTGAACCATGTCTCTGTGATAGCAACAATATCTAGATCTGCCTCTAACATCAGGGCTTGCAGATCATGAACTTTGTTGCTTAAACTGCGAGCATTTGTGGTCATCGCTTTCCAACTATTTTTCAGCGATAATCTCCTTTTTTGTATGGATTTTTGTTTCGTTTCACTTTCCATTGCAATACTAAGGAATGAGTTGCTGATATTGCTTATTTTGCAGCCTTTACTACTATCACATCTTTTCTTTTGCCGGGGGTGGTCTCTATAATTGTCCTTCGTACATACACCACCCCCACCTTCTAGTTTAAATGCCTAGAAAAATATAGTCTAAATTTCTCTGCAAGGTTTCTTTTTCCTGCTGTAGTAATATGTAGCCCATCAGTGCAATATAGCTTCTTGTCCTTCCATGTATTTCCCCATCCTCCTATGTTCCTTGAAGCCTTCTTGATGACACCAGGCTCTGGAGCCATCTATTAAAGTCCTCTGTGTTTTTCACTCTTTGCTCTCCCTTTCCATATGCAGGCAGTATCTCAGAAAAAGCTAAATGTTTACAAAAGGTTTCACGCCCTCACCAAGCTCCCGAAAAGCTTTCTGTGCTGCAAGTGTGGAGTTGTTGGCCAGGTCATTTGTTCCCAGATGGATAACAACATCAGTGTTAAAATCCTTAGTTTCTTCCTTAATTATAGTCAGTATTTGCCTGGAACTCCTGGTAGCTGAGGATCCTGGAAGACATTTCACTATTTTGGTCTCCTCGCCCTGTGTTCCAAGGTTAATGCCTCTGATGATGGAATCCCCCAACAGTAATAGTTTTCTGTTTTTGGCTTTTTTATTTGTACTTAGGGTGCGCTTGTTCTCTTGAGTTACCTTCATTGGTTCCAGTCCCACCTCCTTTCTGTTTTCTTGAGTATCGCAGTGCACTAGTGGAGCGAAGGAATTCTGTAGAGGTACTATTAGTGAAGGTGGATATTTCTGTGTTACATCTCGCAGTCTTCCTGAGCCTACTGTGACTCATTTATTCCTGGGCTGTTTTATTCTTTGAGGTAGAGGTGGTAAGTTGGTATGATTTTGTGGAGTGATAGAAGCTGCTTTAATTGTATTCAATTCCTGTTTAAGTTTGCAGAGCTCCTCCTTAATACTGGCAAATTGAAGACAGATGGGGCAAGCCTTAAGCCTCCAAATAGTATGTCTTGGAATTAAAGCACCACAGTGATTGCATAGAATAAAGGTCATCTTGATTGGTTGTGAAGTGACTTGATTTGTGTAGTCCTGATTATTTGGGTCTCTATATATGAATAGTGGTCCCTGGGGTTGGTGGGACTATAAGTCTTACTCTTATTCCTATGAAGGGAAAGGGAAAGAGGAAATAAGATTTAACAGAGGAAAGAGAAGGGTTTATTTTTTTTGTGCTTTTTTTTTTTTTTTTTAATAAGAAACAGGAATGAGAAGAGAAATTAAGCAGATATAATGCTGAAAACCAGTGAAAAGAGCAGAATATGAAATGCAGAGCAACTTATCTTATTGAAGTTCCAGGGCAGCCTTGTTCACAGCAATGTCCCAAAGATAATGCAATTAACCTTAGAAATAAAACAGAGCCCCTCCCTTCTCCACCTAATCAGCAGAAAACAATGGCTGAATACTAGTAAGACAGAAATATAGGCTCTATACCACCTAAAACACTTTATTTTAAACAAAAATGCAGGTTCTATCAGTGCTACCCTAAAACACAGGATTTATAACAGGATTTTCCCTACTTTATTCACCCTGAGCCACAGGCACCAGGATTTAATTAGAGTTAACAAAGTCTTACCCTTTTTCCTATGAAGAGGAAGAGGAAATAAGATTTAACAGAGGAAAGAGAAGGGTTTATTTTTTTTGTGCTTTTTTTGTGCTTGCCTGAGTAGATGATACTACAAAACTAGTAGAAATAGCGGGTGTTATATTCCCACTACCACCAGATATTGGATGAAGAGAGGGTGTCCTTTCGAGGGGACTCAACGATGCTCCGGATATGGGAGAATGCAAATCAGGTAAAGTTTGTACTGGAGTTTCTATGGGAAATGTCAAATGTCTGTCCGTAGAACTAGAAACAGCAGGTGTTGAGCTCTTAGGCTTGATTTTTCTTTTATCCATAATTTCAAAGTTAAAAGTTTATACAACCTGAACTCCCACTCCACGTTGCTCCAAGGGGCGAGACCTGCCCCTTAGGGCATGCCCCTTCGGCCACACCCTTCGGCTGCGCGGCCTCAACTGCGGCAGCAAACTCAGATTTAAAGCAAATGAAGAGCAGGGAAGACGGACCCGAAGACGTCAGGGATCCGTCTTCCAAAGTGCCTGCCCGATTCCAACTCCGGGCTCCTGCTGCTGCTGCGGGCTATTCGGGGCAGCGTAAAAGGTCTCCTCCAGCATTCAAGGTAATAGGCAAGCGGCTCCCAATCTCTCCGCGGCAGCAGACTCAGATTTAAAGCAAATGAAGAGCAGGTAAGACGGACCCGATGACGTCAGGGGTCCGTCTTCCAAAGTGCCTGGCCGATTCCAACTCCGGGCTCCTGCTGCTGCTGCGGGCTATTCGGGGCAGCGTAAAAGGTCTCCTCCAGCATTCAAGGTAACAGGCAAGCGGCTCCCCGGTTTAATATTAAGATGGGTATAGAGAGGGCTTATTCAAAAGTAAAGGTTCTAGACTTTTAAAAAACTAACTTTGTTCGAATGGGGGATTACATCAAGGAATTGTCTGGATGGGAACGTCTAGAACAGCAGTTCTCAACCTGTGGGTCGCGACCCCTTTGGGGGTCGAACGACCCTTTCACAGGGGTCGCCTAAGACCATCAACAAACACATATTTCCAATGGTCTTAGGCAGTGTTCTTCAACCACTGGTCTGCAAGGTTGGCAAGTCTATCGGGCCCAAAACAGCATTCTTCAGCCGCCGATCCACGGTGCGATCAATGCGGCATCTTCGGGCCAGCTCCCTGAGTGCTGCAGTGCACAAAGCCATGGAAGAAGGCTCATACGCGCGGCCTGTGCCTGAACCGGGAGCCTTCTCTCTGACGTCGCAATGTCAGAGGGAAGGCTTCCAGATGAGGCACGGGACATGCGCAAGGAGCCGCGACCCACAGCTTTGTGCAATGCAGCACTCAGGGAGATGGGCCGAAGATACTGCGTTGACCACACAGTGGACCGGCCCAAAGATAACCCTGGGGGTAGGCCAAAAGGCAAGGCACGTGGAGGGAGAGAGATTGATTGTCATGGAGGTAGAGAGATTGATTTGTCTGTTCAGGAAGAAATGCGTTGTTTCTTTTCCTCTGGGGTTGTACTGCTTGCAGAGTCTTGCATCTTAGGGTTTGTTTGTAAATATTAGTAATTTTAGTTTTTGATCCTGCATTTGCATGGGGTTATCTGTTTTCTGGTAGGAATGAATGTTAAAAAGCATACAGTGTGCTTTGTGTATTTTAATTTTATGGTTAACTATTATATGTTGTTAATACAATTATATTGTGTGTATATATGAAAAATGAATGGAAAAAATGGTGTTACAATTAGTACTATTATGGGGGCAGGGTCTGGGGTGGAGATTGAGTGAAGATGGGCACAACTTAGCCCAGTGTTCTTCAACTGCCGGTTCGCAGACCGGTGCCGGTCCACAAAATAATTATTTTATTTCCGCCGGTCCATAGGTGTCAAAAGGTTGAAGAACACTGTTCTTAGGAACCGAGACACCACTCCTCTATCTGTCTCCAGGCGTATCCGCCCACATGCAGATACGCCCACATACATTTATTTGTAATTGGAAATAAATATTTCATAATATATAATTACATATTGTTTTTGTGATTAATCACTATCCTTTAATTATGTTCAATTTGTAAGAATTAAAATACATCCTGCATATCAGATATTTACATTACGATTCATAACAGTAGCAAAATTACAGTTATGAAGCAACAATGAAAATAATTTTATGGTTGGGGGTCACCACAACATGAGGAACTGTATTAAAGGGTCACGGCATTAGGAAGGTTGAGAACCACTGGTCTAGGAGTAGAAATGCAGTGGGCAAAACTGAAAGGAGTTATTTATTGTAAGGGTGACAAACATTTTTGTGAGGCAACTAAGTAAAAGTAAGAGGAAAAGAAGGCCACTTTGGTTCTCAAAAGTAGTAATTGAGAAGGTAAGAAATTAAGGTTAGCTTTCATAAACTACAAAAGATCATAGAAAGAGGAAGACAGGCAAAAATATCTGAAAAAGTTAAAGAGAGGCTAGTCGAGTAGTCAGGAAAGCAAAGATGCAAATGGAAGAAAAAATAGCTGACATGATAAAAATGGGGAGACAACATTTTTTAGATATAATCAGTGATAGGAAGAAGTACAAAAGTGGCATTGTGAGACTCAAAGGTGAAGGGGAGGAATATGTAGAAGCTGATAAAAAAAAAGGCTGATTTGCTTAACAAATATTTCTGTTCTATGTTCATGGCAGAAGATCCGGGAGCAAGACAGTAGAAGACAAATGCAAATAGGGATGGTGGAGTGGTAGTCCCCGATTGATTTTCAGAAGGTTGTGTTAGTGAGGAACTAGCTAAATTAACTAGACAGTGATGGGGCCGGATGGTGTACATCCAAGGGTGCTGAAGGAAGTTACGAAAGTTCTGGTCCTGAGATATCCTTGTTTCCAGATGGAAATAGTGCATTCGGTGATTGCCTCTGTGGCCCTGGGAGAATTATTAGTTTCTCTGGACCTGAATGAGGCCTATCTCCATATTCCCATCTTTTCGGATCATAGGAGGTTCCTGAGGTTCCATGTCCCACAGAAGCATTACCTGTTTGCGGCGCTGTCCTTTGTGCTGGTGGCGGTGCTCAGGACCTTCCCTAAAGTGATGGTGGTGGTAGCGGCTCATCTGCAAACCCAAGGAATCCTGGTCCACCCGTATATAGACGACTAGTTGAACAGGACCCCATCAGAGTCCAAGGGGTGTCAGGTGGTTTACCAGGTTGCCCAACTGCTTTTGCACTTGAGTTGGGTGATCAACTTCCAAAAGAGTCATCTCGAGCTGACACAGGACATGCTTTTGCATAAGCCGCCACAGTTGACTTCTTTTTGCTGCGAAGAAGTGAGGCATTCACGGTTGAAGAATAGCCACTGTAGACTAAGGTTGCACGCTCAATAGCCAGGCCGTTAGTCCAAAGCGGTCTGGATCCTGAAGCACAATCAGGCCCTACATGAGAAGATGAGGATGATAAGGAAATATGAGACCCTAATCCCACTGCAGACGAACCAGGTTGGCATGATGGACACCTCACTCAGTCGGGCACTACGAGAATCACCAGACCCCTGTATGCCACGATACCTCTCAGTAAACCAATCACGGGCCATAGGGGAAAGATGAAAAGACCCTCCAATAGCAAAAGCCATAGCTTCTTTCTGGGTCCAGCTTACCAGTCTCACCTGCTTGGATCCCAAGCCTCTGAGAAGCTCTTTGTGGATGCTCAGGCTTCAGCCCCTGCTGTGGTTACCCTGTCCAACTTAGAATCTCAACCTGGTTCTCCGGTCTCTGACTCATCCTCCTTATGAGTCCTTGGAACAGACATCCTTATTGGATCCCTCTGTCAAGATGGTCTTCCTGATAGCCATTACTTCAGCCTGTAGGGTCTCTGAGCTTCAGGCCCTATCTTGCTGGGACCCCTTTTTAGGATCACAGATTCCGGCGTGTTTTTACGTACTTTCCCTCCTTTCTTACAAAAGTGGTCTCTTCCTTCCACATTAACCAAGAGATTCAACTTCCTACCTTTACTCCCTCTAGTTTGAGGACACGAGACTGGGTATTATGGTTGTTAGATGTGCACAGGATGTGATATCTGGAGGTCACAAATGAGTTTTGGGTCTCTAACCTTCTGTTCATACTGGTGGCTACTGCCTGGAAGGACACACCATTTCAAGATGGAGCCATGTGGCTATTTCTTCCACCTACATTGAGGCCGGAAAGAAGTCCCCCTTTTTAGTGCAAGCTCATTCTACCAGAGGTACCTCTTCCTCTTGGGCAGAGTCTTCAACGATCTCTTTGGAGGAGATTTGCAAGGCTGCTACATGGTCCTCTCTGCATATACTTTCACCAGGTTTTACAGGATCAATGTGGATATTGCTTTTGGTTCATCTGTTTTGGCAGCAAACAGATCAGTCCCTGACTCTAAGAGACTGCTCTGTTACATCCCACTTGTCCAGGAATAGAGTGGGATTGTACATGCTCTATTCCTGGAACCCACCTGGGAATTGTTGATTTGCCAATTGTCTGTCTTAAGAAGTACATGTAAGTTGTTTTTCTGGTTTCTTGACCCGCCTTTTTAAGAGTACCATCTGGACATGTTTTCACACGTGGCCTTGGAGGTCTTTTCTTCCAATGCCCCCTTCTGTCAGTACAAGCTGTGTCTCTTTATAGCACGGTTTATACTGTTGATTAACCTGTTTCAATTATTGCAATTGTTTGATTGTTATGATATTTTATGTTATGAACAGATTAGACTGATTTGTCAGGAAGTTTCCACATACCCCTCCCTTTATCTGTATCTTCTAGAGGTGACTGTCTGCTTTTAGATGAACTGGATTCCTGAGGGCACTCCTGAGGTAAGAGAGGAGGGGCTGAAAACATTATGTAAATAAAGCTTCCTACAAGCTGTCTGGCGACCATAGTTGCATAACCCACTTATCCAAGAATAGAGCGTGGATTTAGAAGAAATAAGATTAGAAAGTTAAGAGCCTAATCATAAGAATAGCCTTATTGAGTCAGACCAACGGTCCATCAAGCCCAGTAACCCATTCTCACACTGGCCAATCCAGGTCAAAACCCAAAGAGTAGCAACATTCCATGCTACTGATCCAGGGCAGGCTCAGAGTTCCATACTTGGAAAATTCCACACTTCTCGTTGACATGGTTCAATCAGTGATCTGAAACAATGTCAAAACATAGCATTACAATTCTGCAAATTGGCACTTTGCAAAATACACTCTCTTCAACTACAGTGGCAAAATAACACTCAGAATTTAGAAAGTTGGTTGGTCTGAGAACTTTTCAGTACCGCTGCTGTTCAATATATTCATTAACGATCTGGAAACGGGCACGAAGTGCGAAGTTATCAAGTTCGCGGACGACACAAAACTCTCCAACAGGGTCAAAACTGTTGAGGAATGCAAAGAACTGCAGAGCGACCTGAACAAACTGTGTGAGTGGGCAAAAAGATGGCAGATGAGCTTCAATGTGGAGAAATGTAAGGTCTTGCACATGGGGAAAGGGAACCCCATGTACAGCTATACGATGGGAGGAAGGGTGATGGGGAAAGGCACCCTAGAAAAAGACCTGGGGGTATTGGTGGATACAACAATGAAGCCAGCGGCGCAATGTGCAGCGGCTTCAAAGAAAGCGAACAGAATGCTGGGCATTATCAGAAAAGGTATCACTACCAGAACGAAGGAGGTTATCCTGCCATTGTATCGAGCAATGGTGCGACCGCATCTGCAATACTGTGTCCAATACTGGTCACCGTACCTTAAGAAAGACATGGCGATACTTGAGAGGGTCCAGAGGAGAGCAACTAGGATGATAAAAGGAATGGAGAACCTTTCATATGCCGAAAGGTTAGACAAACTGGGGCTCTTTACCCTGGAAAAGCGGAGACTGAGAGGAGACATGATACAGACGTATAAAATCATGAAAGGCATAGAGAGAGTGGAGAGGGACAGATTCTTCAGACTAGCGGGGACAACAAAAACAAGAGGTCATCCAGAAAAACTGAGAGGGGACAGATTCAAAACGAATGCAAGGAAGTTTTTCTTCACTCAGAGGGTGGTGGACACCTGGAGCACGCTTCCAAAGGAGGTAATAGGACAGAGTACAATACTGGGTTTCAAAAAGGGACTGGATGACTTCCTGGAAGCGAAGGGGATTGCAGGGTATAGATAGAAGGTTACTCTACAGGACAAAAGCGAAAAGCGTATGTGAGTTTTAGGGTAGGAGCACTTTCAGGTCCTGGACCTGAGGGGCCGCCGCGTGAGCGGACTGCCGGGCACGATGGACCTCCGGTCTGACCCGACAGAGGCAGTTCTTATGTTCTCATATTGTGTCAACATTGTAATGTAGCTTCTGGTACAAAGTTTGGGCTATGTCCCTCTTTAATTGTGAGATTTGCAGAACGGCTGTGCTATAGCTCTCCAGTCTTTTCTTCTGCAACCAAGATGGAAGGTGTCTTTCTATCTGCTCTGATATCATTTTATTATTTATCCTAGGGCAAGCAGGCAGGTATTCTCACAAGTGGGTGATGTCATCCGACGGAGCCCCCAATGCGGACGCCTCACAAGCAGACTTGCTTGAAGAAACTAGAAGTTTCGAGTCTCCCGCACCGCGCATGTGCGAGTGCCTTTCCGCCCAGTGTCGGGCGCGTCTCCTCAGTTCTTAGTTTTTCACGGAGCCGAGAAGTCTGTCTTTGACTCTCTGCATTCAACCACGTTTGTTGGCTTCTCTTCGACCGCGGTTTTTCTTTATTTCCATTTGTTTAAAAAAAAATGTATTTTCTCCCGTTCATTCTCCGAATCGGGCCATTTGGCCGCAGCCTACATGCTTCGACTTTGCGGCGGCTATTTTTCGACCTATGTCCCGGCCTGCTACCGGCTTTAAGAAGTGTTGCAAATGTAAGTGCACGATTTCCCTTACAGACCCTCACAGACGCTGCCTAAAATGCCTTGGGCCGAAACATCATCCAACCTCGTGCACACCTTGCTTAACACTTCAACCTCGAGCTTTTAAGTGTCGTTGCCTTTTGGTGGATAAGCTCTTCGACATCTGACCCTTCAACTTCGAAAACACCTTCGACTTTGACTTCCATCGATGCTCCTTTGGCGCCTCCTGCTTCCACCACGAGCCTCATCAAACCTTCAGTGTTTGCAGCGGCTCTTGCTTCGACATCGTCTGCTGTATCTTCCCCTATTTCCTCAGGTCAGATAGCTCAGCAGTCGGTTCCACCGGTGGTGATTAAAGTGTCCAAGACTCCTAAGTCGAAACACTCTCACACCACCTCGAAGGATCCTCCAGCCAAGGCAGGTGGGCCGGTTTCAGACGCTGAACCCACCTTGCCGGCTTCTTTCCAGACCATAGTAGAGAAGCAGTTCTTTCAGTACCTTACCATTATGGGTCCTAAACTGCTTCCTATTATCCTGCCTGGGCATCCGTCAGCTCTCTGTGATGTCGAGCCGCCTCTGATGCCTCGGTTGGAGCCCCACTTTTTGCAGGGAGCAGAGTCTCCTAAGCACGACAGTCAAGGAATGGATTCTTTGCAATTGCATCGACAGGATTCCTCACACTCTCAGCAAGGAGCAGAGTCTTTGCGAGTGCATCGAGGTTCCTCTTCCAAGCCTCTGGAGCTTCGATCTACAGCCTCTAGTCCTATCCATACATTGGCATCGGCTGCTTCCGTCTAAGAGGCAAAATCTCCTCGATCCTCGAGGTCTGGTTCTAGACATAGCCCTCATCTTCGTTCGAGGCCTTCATCGAGGCATTCTTCCAGACATCGTTCTTCGCAGGATGTCCCCTCTTCCTCGAAGCATCATTCTACCCCAGCCTTGCCCAGACCACCGACTCCTTGGTCCCGGTCTCCGATGCCAGACCTCGAGGATGTTCCGGTCTCAGTTGCTTCGTCCAAGTCTCCAGGTTCCTTTGACGCTTTTTTCCATGCCGAAGCTTCTTCTTCGAAGACTGCCTCGACATCCTCGAATCCTTCTCGAAGTCAAACCCTACCAGATCAGCTATCTTTCTCGTCTTTTCTGTAACAGATGGCTTTGGATTTGGATGTGAAATTGGATACTAGCTCCAAATATTCTAAGGAATATCTAGAGGTCATGAGTCTTCCCCAGAATCCGGCTGAGAGTCTTAAGCTTCCTCTTCATAAGCTTTTAAATCAGACTTTTACTCGACGCATGGAGACTCCTTTTTCCATACCAGCAGTTCCTGAAAAGTTGGACTCGAGGTATAAGACTGTGCATCACAAAGGCTTTGACAACTCGCAGCTTTCTCATCAATCCCTGCTTGTTGAGTCATCCTTGAAGAGATCCCATCCTTCCAAGGTCTATGCCACATTTACTCTTGGGAGAGAGGGGAAAACTATGGACAAATTTGGACGTCGCATCTGTCAGAATGCTATGATGTCCTCTAAGGTCCTCAACTATAATTTTCATTTCATTACTTATTTTGAATATCTTATTTCCCTTCTCCTGAAATTTTTGCCATTTATGGGCAATCAGATGCATTTTGAATTTCAAGAACTAATTTCTAGTTTCTCTCAATCTTCTTATGACGCTTCTGAGCTGTCTGCCCGGGCGGCCGCTTGCTCAGTGGCTATGCGTTGTCTTGCCTGGCTTCGAACCATTGACATGGACTCTAATCTTCAGGACCGCCTGGCTAACCTTCCTTGTCAAGGCAGAGACCTCTTTGATGAATCCATCGAGGCGGCCACCAAGAAGTTATCTGACCATGCAAAATCATTTGCTTCCATCGTCAGACCCAAGCCAAAGCCGACTCCACCGAAGCCGACACGCCCTCCTGTCATCTATCGGAGGCGTTTTCCTCCGAAGCCGGCTCCTTACACTCGTCCTCCTGTGAAGAAGCAGCATCCGCAGAAGCAACAACAATCCCAACCTTCTGCTGCCTAAGGCTTTTCAGCCTTTTTGACTGTTTACAACAGAGAATAACCTCCATCGTTCTGTCTCTGTCTCCTTTTCCCCCTGTCGGAGGTCATCGCCATCATTTTTACCACCGATGGACGATAATTACATCCAACCTTTGGGTACTTACCATCATCAGGGAAGGATACTCTCTTCATTTTACTCAGGTTCCACCAGAGTTCCTCCAAGAGAGTATCATTCCAATCCATCCCAGACCGCCCTTCTTCTTCAGGAAGCTCAAGCTTTGCTTCATCTCCATGCCATCGAGCCTGTTCCCCAGGATCAGCAGAACAGGGGGTTTTACTCCCATTACTTCCTTGTTCCGAAGAAGACAGGCGATCTGCGACCCATTCTAGATCTCAGGGCTCTCAACAAATTTTTAGTCAAAGAAAAGTTTTGAATGTTGTCCTTGGCATTTCTTTATCCCCTTCTCGAGCAGAACGATTGGTTATGCTCTCTGGATCTCAAGGAGGCTTATACTCATATTCCCATCCATCCTTCCTCCTGTCAATACCTCAGATTTCGGGGGGGGGGGGGAATCTGCATTACCAATACAGAGTTCTACCCTTTGGTCTGGCCTCGTCTCCCAGAGTGTTCACCAAGTGCCTGGTAGTAGTAGCAGCAGCAGCAGCTCTACGGAATCATGGTCTTCAGATATTTCCCTACCTAGACGACTGGTTCATCAAAGATTCCATGTCTCAAGGGGTTATTGTAGCGACCCAACAGACTATCTGGTTCCTACAGAGTTTGGGATTCAAAATCAACTTTCCCAAATCTCACCTTCAACCCTCACAGACTCTGCAATTCATCGGAGCTGTTTTGGACACTGTCCAGCTCATAGCATTCCTTCCTCAACAACGTCTGGAGGCTCTTCTCCTACTTTGTCACACAGTGTCTTCTCGCTCTTCCATCTCGGCGAGACACATGATGGTTCTTCTGGGTCACATGGCTTCCACAGTACACGTGACTCCTTTTGCCAGACTTCACCTCAGAATTCCTCAGTGGACCCTGGCCTCTCAGTGGATGCAAGTTTGTGACCCTCCTTCCTTGAAGAAGTCTTTCCGTTGATGAATGTTCTCTTCCAATCTTCCCAGAGGCTTGCTTTTTCAAACTCCCCCTCATCAGAAGGTCCTCACGACAGACTCTTCGACTTAAGCTTGGGGCGCTCATATCGATGGTCTTCGTTTTCAAGGCCTCTGTACCAGTACGGATCGTCAGTGTCATATCAATCAGTTGGAGCTCAGAGCGATCCTCAAAGCTCTCCATACTTTTCAACATCTCCTTCACGACACAGTAGTCCTCATCCGCACGGACAACCAAGTCGCCATGTATTATATCAACAAACAGGGAGGGACAGGATCTGCCTCCCTTTGTCAAGAAGTACTGGAGGTTTGGGACTGGGCGATCCATCACAACACCTTCCTCAAAGCTGTCTACATTCAAGAGGCTCAGAATTGCTTGGCGGACAACTTGAGTCGTCTCCTGCAACCTCACGAATGGACTCTCCATTCCTCGTCCCTTCATCATATTTTCTCAAAATGGGGAGCACCTCAGACCTCTTTGCAGCTGCCCACAACTACAAACTGCCTCTGTTCTGCTCCAGGATATACTCTCCTCACTGCCTCGAGGCAGATATTTTTCTACTGGAATGGATGAATCTTTTCCTCTACGCATTCCCTCCATTCCCTCTCATTCTCAAGACTCTGGTCAAGTTGAAGAACGATCATGCCACCATGATTCTAATTGCTCCTCGATGGCCGAGACAACTCTGGTACTTCCCTTCTACTTCAACTCAGCAGCAGGGAGCTGTACCTTCTACCAGTTTTTCCTTCTCTGCTTATACAGAGTTAGGGATCTCTGCTTCATCCCAACCTGCAGTCTCTGCACCTGACAGCCTGGTACCTTTCAAAATAACCTCTCTTCAGTTTTCTCAATCTGTCAGAGATGTTTTAGAAGCTTCTAGAAAGCTTACGACTAGACAATTCTATCACCAAAAATGGACTAGATTTTCTACATGGTGTTTTTCTCATCATAAGGAGCTTCAGCATTCTTCCTTATCTTCTGTTTTGGACTACCTGTTGCACTTATCCAATTCTGGCCTCAAGTCTACATCTATCCGAGTCCATCTCAGTGCAATTGGGGCTTTCCATCAGCCTATTCAAGGGAAACCCCTATCTGCTCATCCGGTGGTTTCCAGATTCATGAAAGGACTTTTCAATGTCAAACCTCCTTTCAAACCGCCTCCTGTGGTTTGGGACCTCAATGTTGTCCTTTCTCAACTCATGAAGCCTCCATTTGAACCAATTGATAAGGCTCATCTGAAGTATCTCACTTGGAAATTGGTGTTTCTCATTGCTCTCACTTCTGCTCGACGTGTTAGCAAAGTACAAGCTTTAGTTACTGACTCACCTTTCACTGTGTTCCATCATGATAAGGTGGTTCTTCGTACTCACCTGAAATTTCTGCCTAAGGTGGTCTCAGAATTTCATCTCAACCAATCCATCGTACTTCCAGTGTTTTTTCCAAAGCCTCATTCTCATCCTGGAGAATCTGCTCTTCATACTCTGGACTGTAAACGTGCTTTGGCCTTCTACTTACAGTGCACCAAACCACACAGAACTGCTCCTCAACTTTTTGTCTCCTTCGATCCAAAGAAGTTTGGACATCCTATCTCTAAGCGTACCATCTCCAACTGGATGGCGGCTTGTATCTCATTCTGCTATGCCCAGGCTGGATTACCCCTTCACAGTAAAGTCACAGCCCATAAAGTCCGGGCAATGGCAGCTTCTGTAGCTTTCCTCAGATCTACACCTATTGAGGAAATTTGTAAGGCTGCTACTTGGTCCCTCGGTTCATACCTTCACTTCTCACTATTGTCTGGATACTTTCTCCAGACGGGATGGACAGTTTGGCCAAAAGTATTACAAAATTTATTCTCCTAATTTGCCAACACTCCCACCATCCCATTCTGGTTAGCTTGGACGTAACCCACATGTGAGAATACCTGCCTGCTTGTCCTGGGATAAAGCACAGTTACTTACCGTAACAGGTGTTATCCAGGGACAGCAGGCAGCTATTCTCACGACGCACCCGCCTCCCCGGTGCGGGTGACTCAAACTTCTAGTTTCTTCAAGCAAGTCTGTTTGTGAGGCATCCGCATTGGGGCTACCGTTGGATGACGTCACCCACATGTGAGAATAGCTGCCTGCTGTCCCTGGATAACACCTGTTACGGTAAGTAACTGTGCTTTTTGGGTTTTTAATCCGGATTTAAAGGTTATTGGTGCTGCAGAGGTTCCCCGTGATCCTGGGACAGCTCTGGTGCGAGAAGATAGCAGGGTACCTGCCTAGTCAGTTTGCACTAATAAATTTGGAGACTCAGGAACTGGCTCACTGTTGATTTATTAAGAGCTTGAGCGCAATTTCTGAGGCCCCGGATTGGTCTTAGGACTTTAATGGGTACCATCTGTGTTGTTTTCCTCTTCCTGTCAATACATGAGTAACTTATGGGGGTCAGATGCGCTCAGGAAAGTTGGAGCCTCAGCAGCCATCCACCTCCCAGTGCACAGTCATGAACAGTACAAATGCTCAGACCCATTTTTCCTTTATATCCAGACATTATCTTGCTGGTTACTGAAAAATGGGAGACTCCAGAAGGATCCCTAAAAGTGGCAAAAACTATGTTCAAATTTTACCCTATGGCTCTGGAATTTCAGCAGCTGTTTAGTCAGCTGAAGACGGATTCCATGAGTGCTCAAGTAACTAAACGTACTTCCCTCCTATAGGGAAGAGTGATGTTAAAATGATGTGCAAGATCGCAAGGTGAACACAGTATATGCTGGGAGGGGAGAGGCTGATAAGCACATAAGGGGAGAGGGGCCTTGGGGTGATAGTGTCCAAAGATCTAAAGGCAAAAAAATAGTGTGACAAGGTGGTGGCTGCTGCCAGAAGGATGCTGAGCTGTATAAAGAGAGGTGTAACCAGTAGAAGAACGAAGGTGTTGATGACCCTGTATAGGTCATTGGTGACGCCCCACTTGGAGTATTGTGTTCAGTTTTGGAGACCATATCTGACAAAGGACACAAAAAGGCTTGAAGCGGTCCACAGGAGGGCGACAAAAATGATAGGAGGTTTGTGCCAAAAGATGTATGAGGAGAGACTGAATCCCTGAATATGTATACCTTAGAGGAAAGGAGGGACAGGGGAGATATGATTAAGACGTTCAAATACTTGAAAGGTATTAACGTAGAACAAAATCTTTTCCAGAGAAAGGAAAATGGTAAAACCAGAGGACATAATTTGAATTTGAGGGGTGGGAAACTCAAGAGCAATGTAAGGAAATTCTTCTTTACGGAGAAGGTGGTGGATGCTTGGAATGCGCTCCCGAGAGAGGTGGTGGAGAGGAAAACAATGACGGAGTTCAAAAAAGCGTGGGATGAACACAGAGGATATAGAATCGGAAAATAATAATAAATATTGAAGGATTAAGACCAGTACTGGGCAGACTTGCATGGTCTGTGCCTGTATATGGCCGTTTGGGGGAGGATGGGCTGGGGAGGTCTTCAATGGCTGGGAGGGTGTAGATGGACTGGAGTGAGCTTGATGGAGATTTCAGTAGTTGGAACCTAAGAACAGTACCGGGCAGAGCTTTAGATTCTTGCCCAGAAATAGCTAAGGAGAAGAAGAAAAAAAATCCAACAACCCAACAAATTTTAGATTGAATCAGGTTGGGCAGACTAGATGGACCATTCGGGTTTTTATCTGCAGTCATCTACTATGTTACTATGTTCTTAAGAGACAATTTGAAGCGCTAGCTTTGGGGATCACAGCAGCAGCCTCGTTTGTGGCATGTGCTTGCCACACCAAGTTACGCCGAAGTTCAGACAAGGAGGAGGACATCCACCCCTAGCTGGTGCTGGAGACGGCGAATTATGTGGCAGAAGCTCTATATGACATCAGAGTCATGTGCAAGGTGTCAGCATATGCAGTTTCTGCCTGCTGCATGCTCTGGATCAGACAATGGGCAGACAATTCAGCCTCCAAAGCCACCTTAAGCAGAAGGCCCTTCAAAGGGAAGGTGCTATTTGGTAAGGGTCTCAACAACCTTATGGCCAGCATGGCAGATCGCTGACCCAAAATATCTGCCCAATAGCAGATCTCACCAACCTGCTGTGGGAGGTAGAGACAATTTTCATCCCTGCCAATTCTATGCGGGTTTCCTCCACTCAGAAATCTTATCAGGGGTCCAGACAGTGAGTGGTTTGGCAACTCTAGACACCAGCAACCCTCTGGGTCTTGCATCAGCACAACCTCCAAGAAAGTGGAATGATGCCAGGTTGGCTGCTGTGCTCTCCCGTGTTGGTGGCGAGACTTTTGACATTCTAGAGGGAGTGGGAGCTAATTTCCTCAGACCACTGGGTTCTAGATCTTATTTAACAGGGTCACAAGATTGAGTTTTATCACCCTCCTTCAGATCTGTTTATCAACTCTCCAGCCAGATGGCTGGAAAAAAGAGGCCACAATTTGAGTGACAGTGCAAAGGCTATTAGACATTCAACTATAGAACCAGTTCCTGAAGAATAATCAGGCTGTGGCATATACGCCATATATTTCATAGTGCCCAAGAAAGGCACCGAAGATTGGAGACTAATCCTGGACCTTAAGTCCATAAATGTGGCGCTCAAACTACCACGCTTCCACATGGAGACAGTTCAGTCCATCATTGTGGTAGTGGCTCTGGGAGAATTCCTAGCCTCCTAGCATACATTCATTGGGTCAGTCCTAGAGGAAGGCTACTAAAAATGGTGTGTGGTCTTCGTGATAAGGCATATGGGGACAGACTTAAAGATCTCAATCTGTATACTTTGGAGGAAAGGCGGGAGAGGGAAAGATAAGATAAGAGTCATTTCAATACCTACATAATATAAATGTGCATGAGTCGAGTCTCTTTCATTTGAAAGGAATTCAAAAAATGAGAGGGCATAGGATGAAGTTAAGAGGTGATAGGCTCCAGAGTAATCTGAGGAAATACTTTTTTACAGAAAGAGTGGTAGATGTGTGGAACAGTCTGCCAGGTGGTGGAAACAGAGACTGTGTCCTGAATTCAAGATGGCCTGGGATAAGCATGTGGGATCTCTCAGAGAGATGGGCAGACTAGATGGGCTATTTGGCCTTTATCTGCCATCATGTTTCTATGTTCCTATTTTCTTGGACCACAGGAAATACTTGAGATTTCATGTCCTTCAATGAAGTTTTCAGTTTGAAGCTCTACTTTTTGGTCTAGTAACAGCCCCATGCAAATTCACCAAGGTAATGATGATGGCCACAGCTCACCTCCGCTGGGTGGGAATACAGGTGCACCCATACCTGGATGATTGGCTGATCAGAGTACCATCAAGGCTGGAGAGCAAGCAGGCAGTGTGATAAATTGTGAATCGCCTACAGCAGGGGTAGGGAACTCCGGTCCTCGAGAGCCGTATTCCAGTCGGGTGTTCAGGATTTCCCCCAATTAATATGCATTGAAGCAGTGCATGCAAACAGATCTCATGCATATTCATTGGGGAAATCCTGAAAACCCGACTGGAATACGGCTCTCGAGGACCGGAGTTCCCTACCCCTGGCCTACAGGATCTGGGCTGTATTGTCAATTTCTGTAAGAGTCATTTGTTGGACCCCTTGATGTGAGATATCCTCCAACTCCGGATATCTAAGGAGTTCATATGGGTGCTGTGGATTTCAAGATTTCGGCTTTTGCGGATGATCTTTTGCTGCATCTAACGGACCCGAAACATTCTCTGGCAGCTTTGTTGATGATTATGAAGGAATTTGGGGACTTTTCGGGGTTTCGTCTCAATTTGGATAAATCTTTGGCTCTCGCCACTTCTAGTGCAGTCCAGGAGGATTGGATGGGGAGCTTTTCTTTAAAGTGAGCTGATTCATCCTTTCGTTATCTGGGGATTCACCTGACTCCCTCTACTACTTCTCTTAAGGATTGTAACCTACAGTTGTTGATGGATTGTACTCGTCGGCGGTTAGAGGGGTGGCAATTTTTTCCACTTTCTTTACATGGTAAAATTCAACCCTTCAATATGGTACTTTTTCCACGCTGGTTCTATGTTTTACAGTTGCTCCCCATCCGCCTTCTTCAAAAAGATATGCAGGTGTTGTATAAATTATTATCATTCTTTTTTTGGGGGAGCAGGAAACCTCGAGCGGCTTTTCATTCATTGTTAGGATCTTGGTCCCTTGGGGGGATGGGAGTTCCAGATATGTAGAAATATAATTATGCTTGCCTTCTTCAGTATTTGGGAGATTGGGTTTTGGAGCAGGGGATGTATACATGTTTTGATTCTGAATTGGCCTTCTATTGTCCGTGGAGCTTGTCTTCTTTATTCTGTTTTGAGGGTGATGCTCCCTGTCTCTTTGCATTCCAGTTTTTTATTAGGTTCTCTTAGGGATGCGTGGAAATATTTTATCCTTTTGTTGGATGGGCAGCCTGGGACTTGAGACCAATTATTGATTCAGGGAAATCTTCAGTTTGCCTTGAGACGGAATAGTTCCTCCTTTCAGCGGTGGCAGCGGGCTGGTGTAACCTTGTTGGAACATGTACTTCAGCCGGACGGTTCTTTAGTGCCCTGGCAGGAGTTACAACACAGAGAGGGGATCTTGGCCAGAGATCATTTCGCATATTTACAGTTACAGCATTATGTACTTTCTCTGGGGGAGGAGGGTCTTCGCTGCGGCCTCGGGGGTAAGCTTTGGGGGGGTTTTGCCCAGTTTTTGGATATGGACCTTATAGTCACGCTATTGCACAGAGCCCTTTATCAGCTTCCTCCTGTTAGATCTTGGGAGTCTTTATGTGCCACCTGGGCACCCGAGTTGGGGCTCTGCCCTCGGGATTTGGACATTGGTAGATACATCCACCATATTCCTACTCTTTTGAACTCCGCTGAATTACGAGAGTGTCCGTTTCAAGTTTTTACCCAAGCTTATTTTACGCGGGTTCAATTATTTAGGGCGGGATGCATGGAGCACTTTGGATGCCAAATCCTTTTTCCATGCTTTTTTGAGTTGCCTGGTGGGTGCAGCTTTTTGGTGGCAGGTGGTCCGTTATTTGGAATCGCTGTTGGGTCGTTCGATACCGATATCTCCTGCGGGGTTTCTTCTTGATAAATTTGAAGATTTCCGTTTGATGGCCAAATCGGGGCAGTTATTTTTTCATAAAGCTGTTCTTTTGGCTAAAAAGACCATTTTGGGGGAGTGGACCTCAACTCACCCACCATCTTATTGGGCGTGGCGTAATCCTTACATGCCCTTATGATTCTTGAGAAAGGTAAGGGGTTCCTTTCGCCAATCTAAGTTTTTCTTTCAAACTTGGGACTTCTATATTGATTCTTTGTCTCACCGGGCTCATAGCTCTATACTTAACAGTTTGAAGATTTAACTTCTCCATGTTTGGGGTTTTTTTCTTATTGGAGAGCTGAGAGGGTTTCCTAGACGACTGGGTTACTTCCCCCGAGCTAACATAAACCTCTTCCCCCCCCCTTTTTTCATCTCTCTTTTCTTTCTTTCTTTTCTTTCTTTCTTCTCCTTTCTTTCTTCTCTGTTCTTTCTTCTTCTTCCCAGTCTTCTAAGGTTTGGGGCTGGGTGGTCAGATGGGTTTTTAAAAAAAAAAAATTTAGCTGCAGTTTGCTTGTTCGTACTTTGGGGGCGATAGAAGGGAGAAATACAATTTACTTATGATTGTGCCTTTGTTCCTTTTTATTTCCAGGCCTATCGGACACAAAGGCCTTGGGATATTGATTGGTTATTTTCTGCTGATACTATTTGGGGTTGTTGGGGAGATGGGGGTACTGGGGGAATGGGGGGGGGTGTTTCATGTACTTTTGACGATGATACCGATTTTCGGTGTTCACAGCCTTGTCCCATTTCTTTGTTTACTTGTTGCTTGTTATTTCTGATTGAATTCATTTTCATCAGTAAAAAATATTTACACTAAGAAGAGTCATCTGGAGCTGACCCAGTGCTGGAAGTATCTGCGGGGTTGCTTTGATATGGCGAAAGGCCACATCTTTTTCTTCCTGTGCCACACAAGCAGAAGGTCCAGAAACAGATTTGGATCTCTTAGTGATGCCGAATCCCACAGCCTGGCATTACCTTCAAGTGCTGGGCTCAATGGTGGCTACCCTGGAGGTAGTTCTCCAGGTGAGGACACATTTCCATCCTCTCTAGGATGCTTTGCTGTCCAGGTGGTCCCAGCAGAGGCATTCCTTATAGCAGCAGCTTCTATGGACAAGGAATGCGAGGAACAGCTTATGTTGGTGGCTGTGCCTTATCGAAGGGCTTCCCCCTCCAAATCTCCTCATGGATTACCCTAACGTTCGATGTTCAGCTGGAGAGTCCAGAACACGGTCAATGGACCCTCCTGCAGAGGAAATGGTCTGTAAATCGTCTAGAACTCAGAGCCATTCATCTAGTTCTGAGACCGTTGGAATAGTACCTGGAAGGAAAGGCAGTCCAAGTGTTCACTGACAATGCCACCTCAGTAGGCAGGGGGACACCAGAAGTGCTTCCATATGTCTGGAGTCTCAGATATTGTCTAGAGGGCAGAAACCCATCTTCAGGCACTCTCAACAGCCCACATAATGTGAGTGGAAAATGTACAGGCTGACTTTCTCAACTGGCAGACTGTAACATAGAAACATAGAAGATGACGGCAGAAAAGGGCTACAGCCCATCAAGTCTGCCCACTCTGCTTACCCACCCCCTGTCTATGCCCTAATGACCCAATTTCCTTATCTTGACCCTCGTAGGGATCCCACATGGGTATCCCATTTATTCTTAAAGTATGGCACGCTGCTGGGACTGTAGACCCAGGGGAATGGTCATAGCCTATGACTTTTAGGGAGGGGATAGTCAAAAGATGATGATCTGTTGATCTGTGTGCCCTAATTACTTCTAGGTAATTACCAATGCCTTCCTATTGTTTTTTCCTTTTTGTGCTTTCCTATCTAAATTGTAGTTCTCCCTTCTATCGCCCCCAAAGTACGTCATGAGTAATGTCTTTTGTTAATATGTCTTAAAGAATATTTTAATTCCACTGTAAATTGCTTTGAAATTTTTTGTAAGCATTTTTATAAATTTTAATCAAATCTGAAATCTGACCTGAAAAAAGCACATTGGCTACCAATCTCTTATAGAATCACTTACAAAATTGCATTATTAACCTTTAAAATCCAACTATCAAATGCACCATTATTTCTTGACCGTCTTCTTTTACCGTATACTCCATTTAGGACACTCAGATCAACAGATCATCATCTTTTGACTATCCCCTCCCTAAAAGTCATAGGCACTAGGAGATTTACTATTTTTTTCAGTCATAGCTCCTCAGCTCTGGAATAACTTACCAAATTAGCTGCGTGGGGAAACCTCGTTAGAAAAATTCAAAGGCTTTTTAAAAAGTTTCCTGTATAAGGATGCATTTGAGGCATAGCCAAGACAACCAGTCTACATTTAAAACCTTATATCTTTTATTTCAAACATCTAATTTTAATCAGTCCTTACTTACAGGACCTAATTTTCCTTTTATTCTTCTTTTCTTTTTTGCTTATCTTTCACTTTTTGCCCCCCCTGATGTGTTACCCATAAATGTTCTCTTTCTGCTTTAACGATTGTAGTTCGCTCCCTTTCCTTTTGTATCTGTACTGAATTTTGTATGTATGCATTATTTTGTAATAAATTGTTTTAGGGTTTTCCCTCTATTTTAATTTGTAATACGCTTTGAAATATTTGATATTGCATGCACATCAATTTTTAAAAAATTTTTTTAAAATATATCTTTATTGCTTTTCCAAACTATCAAAAGTGCATTTACAATTACACGGACATATGATAAATCCAGATAAACACTTTCAACTTTCAATAAACCTTAAGCTTGGAAACTTGGGGATAGACTTATAGATATCAATATACTCTGGAAGAAAGGTGGGAGAAAGGGGATATGATAGAGACGTTTAAATATCTCCATGATATTACTGTACAGGTGGTGAACCTTTTATCAAATGAAGGAAAACTCCAAACAGGAGTAATCTAAGGAAATACTTTTTTTTTTTTTTTTTTACAGAAAGGGTGGTAGATGAGTGGAATAGTCTCAGAGTGGAGGTGGTAGAAAGGTCTCCCAGTGGAGGTGGTGGAAACAAAGACTGAATTCAAGAAAACATGAGGACAGGTGCATGGGATCTCATAGGGAGAGGAGGAGATAGTGGATGCTGTAGTGGATGGGCAGACTGGATGGACCATTTGGCCTTTATCTTTCGTCATGGTTCTGTATTTCTATAAAGGCAATGCATCTTTTTCATTTCTGTAAATTTTACACCGAGTAATTTATCTGTACTTCCCAGTTAATTTGCTGACTCTTTTAGTTGTATTACTACTTTTATAATCCTATTTATACCACATGGGATTCAACAGGATATGATTAGATATTTATATATTAGATATTATTTATATATTATATTATATATTATATATATATTAGATTTATATATTATAGATTAAATATTTATATATTTGAACACTGCCAATGTTGCTGGAGTGTGGTATATTTGTAAACTTATGACTCATAGAAGACAAAATTGGAAACCTCCATCTCCCTTCTCTCACTCCATTTTCTATACCTGTACTTTTGCAAAGAGGGCCCTGACTTCCTCATGTGTGTAGAATCAATGTTTCTTAATCTAACATAGTAACATATATGTTACTATGTTAGATTAGGAAACATTGATTCTACACACAAAAGGAAGTCATGGCCCTCTTTGCAAAAGTACAGGTATAGAAAATGGAGTGAGAGAAGGGAGATGGAGGTTTCTAATTTTGTCTTTTATGAGTCATAAGTTTACAAATATACCACACTCCAGCAACATTGGCAGTGTTCAAATATATAAATATTTAATCTATAATATATAAATCTAATATATATATAATATATAATATAATATATAAATAATATCTAATATAAAATATCTAATCATATCCTGTTGAATCCCATGTGGTATAAATAGGATTAAAAAGTAGTAATACAACTAAAAGAGTCAGCAAATTAACTGGGAAGTACAGATAAATTACTCGGTGTAAAATTTACAGAAATGAAAAAGATGCATTGCCTTTATAGAAATACAGAACCATGACGAAAGATAAAGGCCAAATGGTCCATCCAGTCTGCCCATCCACTACAGCATCCACTATCTCCTCCTCTCCCTATGAGATCCCATGCACCTGTCCTCATGTTTTCTTGAATTCAGTCTTTGTTTCCACCACCTCCACTGGGAGACCTTTCTACCACCTCCACTCTGAGACTATTCCACTCATCTACCACCCTTTCTGTAAAAAAAAAAAAAAAAAAGTATTTCCTTAGATTACTCCTGTTTGGAGTTTTCCTTCATTTGATAAAAGGTTCACCACCTGTACAGTAATATCATGGAGATATTTAAACGTCTCTATCATATCCCCTTTCTCCCACCTTTCTTCCAGAGTATATTGATATCTATAAGTCTATCCCCAAGTTTCCAAGCTTAAGGTTTATTGAAAGTTGAAAGTGTTTTATCTGGATTTATCATATGTCCGTGTAATTGTAAATGCACTTTTGATAGTTTGGAAAAGCAATAAAGATATATTTTAAAAAAATTTTTTAAAAATTGATGTGCATGCAATATCAAATATTTCAAAGCGTATTACAAATTAAAATAGAGGGAAAACCCTAAAACAATTTATTACAAAATAATGCATACATACAAAATTCAGTACAGATACAAAAGGAAAGGGAGCGAACTACAATCGTTAAAGCAGAAAGAGAACATTTATGGGTAACACATCAGGGGGGGGCAAAAAGTGAAAGATAAGCAAAAAAGAAAAGAAGAATAAAAGGAAAATTAGGTCCTGTAAGTAAGGACTGATTAAAATTAGATGTTTGAAATAAAAGATATAAGGTTTTAAATGTAGACTGGTTGTCTTGGCTATGCCTCAAATGCATCCTTATACAGGAAACTTTTTAAAAAGCCTTTGAATTTTTCTAACGAGGTTTCCCCACGCAGCTAATTTGGTAAGTTATTCCAGAGCTGAGGAGCTATGACTGAAAAAAATAGTAAATCTCCTAGTGCCTATGACTTTTAGGGAGGGGATAGTCAAAAGATGATGATCTGTTGATCTGAGTGTCCTAAATGGAGTAACGGTAAAAGAAGACGGTCAAGAAATAATGGTGCATTTGATAGTTGGATTTTAAAGGTTAATAATGCAATTTTGTAAGTGATTCTATAAGAGATTGGTAGCCAATGTGCTTTTTCAGGTCAGATTTCAGATTTGATTAAAATTTATAAAAATGCTTACAAAAAATTTCAAAGCAATTTACAGTGGAATTAAAATATTCTTTAAGACATATTAACAAAAGACATTACTCATGACGTACTTTGGGGCGATAGAAGGGAGAACTACAATTTAGATAGGAAAGCACAAAAAGGAAAAAAACAATAGGAAGGCATTGGTAATTACCTAGAAGTAATTAGGGCACACAGATCAACAGATCATCATCTTTTGACTATCCCCTCCCTAAAAGTCATAGGCTATGACCATTCCCCTGGGTCTACAGTCCCAGCAGCGTGCCATACTTTAAGAATAAATGGGATACCCATGTGGGATCCCTACGAGGGTCAAGATAAGGAAATTGGGTCATTAGGGCATAGACAGGGGGTGGGTAAGCAGAGTGGGCAGACTTGATGGGCTGTAGCCCTTTTCTGCCGTCATCTTCTATGTTTCTATGTTACAGTCTGCCAGTTGAGAAAGTCAGCCTGTACATTTTCCACTCACATTATGTGGGCTGTTGAGAGTGCCTGAAGATGGGTTTCTGCCCTCTAGACAATATCTGAGACTCCAGACATATGGAAGCACTTCTGGTGTCCCCCTGCCTACTGAGGTGGCATTGTCAGTGAACACTTGGACTGCCTTTCCTTCCAGGTACTATTCCAACGGTCTCAGAACTAGATGAATGGCTCTGAGTTCTAGACGATTTACAGACCATTTCCTCTGCAGGAGGGTCCATTGACCGTGTTCTGGACTCTCCAGCTGAACATCGAACGTTAGGGTAATCCATGAGGAGATTTGGAGGGGAAGCCCTTCGATAAGGCACAGCCACCAACATAAGCTGTTCCTCGCATTCCTTGTCCATAGAAGCTGCTGCTATAAGGAATGCCTCTGCTGGGACCACCTGGACAGCAAAGCATCCTAGAGAGGATGGAAATGTGTCCTCACCTGGAGAACTACCTCCAGGGTAGCCACCATTGAGCCCAGCACTTGAAGGTAATGCCAGGCTGTGGGATTCGGCATCACTAAGAGATCCAAATCTGTTTCTGGACCTTCTGCTTGTGTGGCACAGGAAGAAAAAGATGTGGCCTTTCGCCATATCAAAGCAACCCCGCAGATACTTCCAGCACTGGGTCAGCTCCAGATGACTCTTCTTAGTGTAAATATTTTTTACTGATGAAAATGAATTCAATCAGAAATAACAAGCAACAAGTAAACAAAGAAATGGGACAAGGCTGTGAACACCGAAAATCGGTATCATCGTCAAAAGTACATGAAACACCCCCCCCCATTCCCCCAGTACCCCCATCTCCCCAACAACCCCAAATAGTATCAGCAGAAAATAACCAATCAATATCCCAAGGCCTTTGTGTCCGATAGGCCTGGAAATAAAAAGGAACAAAGGCACAATCATAAGTAAATTGTATTTCTCCCTTCTATCGCCCCCAAAGTACGAACAAGCAAACTGCAGCTAAATTTTTTTTTTTAAAAACCCATCTGACCACCCAGCCCCAAACCTTAGAAGACTGGGAAGAAGAAGAAAGAACAGAGAAGAAAGAAAGGAGAAGAAAGAAAGAAAAGAAAGAAAGAAAAGAGAGATGAAAAAAGGGGGGGGAAGAGGTTTATGTTAGCTCGGGGAAGTAACCCAGTCGTCTAGGAAACCCTCTCAGCTCTCCAATAAGAAAAAAACCCCAAACATGGAGAAGTTAAATCTTCAAACTGTTAAGTATAGAGCTATGAGCCCGGTGAGACAAAGAATCAATATAGAAGTCCCAAGTTTGAAAGAAAAACTTAGATTGGCGAAAGGAACCCCTTACCTTTCTCAAGAATCATAAGGGCATGTAAGGATTACGCCACGCCCAATAAGATGGTGGGTGAGTTGAGGTCCACTCCCCCAAAATGGTCTTTTTAGCCAAAAGAACAGCTTTATGAAAAAATAACTGCCCCGATTTGGCCATCAAACGGAAATCTTCAAATTTATCAAGAAGAAACCCCGCAGGAGATATCGGTATCGAACGACCCAACAGCGATTCCAAATAACGGACCACCTGCCACCAAAAAGCTGCACCCACCAGGCAACTCAAAAAAGCATGGAAAAAGGATTTGGCATCCAAAGTGCTCCATGCATCCCGCCCTAAATAATTGAACCCGCGTAAAATAAGCTTGGGTAAAAACTTGAAACGGACACTCTCGTAATTCAGCGGAGTTCAAAAGAGTAGGAATATGGTGGATGTATCTACCAATGTCCAAATCCCGAGGGCAGAGCCCCAACTCGGGTGCCCAGGTGGCACATAAAGACTCCCAAGATCTAACAGGAGGAAGCTGATAAAGGGCTCTGTGCAATAGCGTGACTATAAGGTCCATATCCAAAAACTGGGCAAAACCCCCCCAAAGCTTACCCCGAGGCCGCAGCGAAGACCCTCCTCCCCCAGAGAAAGTACATAATGCTGTAACTGTAAATATGCGAAATGATCTCTGGCCAAGATCCCCTCTCTGTGTTGTAACTCCTGCCAGGGCACTAAAGAACCGTCCGGCTGAAGTACATGTTCCAACAAGGTTACACCAGCCCGCTGCCACCGCTGAAAGGAGGAACTATTCCGTCTCAAGGCAAACTGAAGATTTCCCTGAATCAATAATTGGTCTCAAGTCCCAGGCTGCCCATCCAACAAAAGGATAAAATATTTCCACGCATCCCTAAGAGAACCTAATAAAAAACTGGAATGCAAAGAGACAGGGAGCATCACCCTCAAAACAGAATAAAGAAGACAAGCTCCACGGACAATAGAAGGCCAATTCAGAATCAAAACATGTATACATCCCCTGCTCCAAAACCCAATCTCCCAAATACTGAAGAAGGCAAGCATAATTATATTTCTACATATCTGGAACTCCCATCCCCCCAAGGGACCAAGATCCTAACAATGAATGAAAAGCCGCTCGAGGTTTCCTGCTCCCCCCAAAAAAAGAATGATAATAATTTATACAACACCTGCATATCTTTTTGAAGAAGGCGGATGGGGAGCAACTGTAAAACATAGAACCAGCGTGGAAAAAGTACCATATTGAAGGGTTGAATTTTACCATGTAAAGAAAGTGGAAAAAATTGCCACCCCTCTAACCGCCGACGAGTACAATCCATCAACAACTGTAGGTTACAATCCTTAAGAGAAGTAGTAGAGGGAGTCAGGTGAATCCCCAGATAACGAAAGGATGAATCAGCTCACTTTAAAGAAAAGCTCCCCATCCAATCCTCCTGGACTGCACTAGAAGTGGCGAGAGCCAAAGATTTATCCAAATTGAGACGAAACCCCGAAAAGTCCCCAAATTCCTTCATAATCATCAACAAAGCTGCCAGAGAATGTTTCGGGTCCGTTAGATGCAGCAAAAGATCATCCGCAAAAGCCGAAATCTTGAAATCCACAGCACCCATATGAACTCCTTAGATATCCGGAGTTGGAGGATATCTCACATCAAGGGGTCCAACAAATGACTCTTACAGAAATTGACAATACAGCCCAGATCCTGTAGGCCAGGGGTAGGGAACTCCGGTCCTCGAGAGCCGTATTCCAGTCGGGTTTTCAGGATTTCCCCAATGAATATGCATGAGATCTGTTTGCATGCACTGCTTCAATGCATATTAATTGGGGGAAATCCTGAACACCCGACTGGAATACGGCTCTCGAGGACCGGAGTTCCCTACCCCTGCTGTAGGCGATTCACAATTTATCACACTGCCTGCTTGCTCTCCAGCCTTGATGGTACTCTGATCAGCCAATCATCCAGGTATGGGTGCACCTGTATTCCCACCCAGCGGAGGTGAGCTGTGGCCATCATCATTACCTTGGTGAATTTGCATGGGCTGTTACTAGACCAAAAAGTAGAGCTTCAAACTGAAAACTTCATTGAAGGACATGAAATCTCAAGTATTTCCTGTGGTCCAAGAAAATAGGAACATAGAAACATGATGGCAGATAAAGGCCAAATAGCCCATCTAGTCTGCCCATCTCTCTGAGAGATCCCACATGCTTATCCCAGGCCATCTTGAATTCAGACACAGTCTCTGTTTCCACCACCTGGCAGACTGTTCCACACATCTACCACTCTTTCTGTAAAAAAGTATTTCCTCAGATTACTCTGGAGCCTATCACCTCTTAACTTCATCCTATGCCCTCTCATTTTTGAATTTCCTTTCAAATGAAAGAGACTCGACTCATGCACATTTATATTATGTAGGTATTGAAATGACTCTTATCTTATCTTTCCTCTCCCGCCTTTCCTCCAAAGTATACAGATTGAGATCTTTAAGTCTGTCCCCATATGCCTTATCACGAAGACCACACACCATTTTAGTAGCCTTCCTCTAGACTGACCCAATGAATGTATGCTAGGAGGCTAGGAATTCTCCCAGAGCCACTACCACAATGATGGACTGAACTGTCTCCATGTGGAAGCGTGGTAGTTTGAGCGCCACATTTATGGACTTAAGGTCCAGGATTAGTCTCCAATCTTCGGTGCCTTTCTTGGGCACTATGAAATATATGGCGTATATGCCACAGCCTGATTATTCTTCAGGAACTGGTTCTATAGTTGAATGTCTAATAGCCTTTGCACTGTCACTCAAATTGTGGCCTCTTTTTCCAGCCATCTGGCTGGAGAGTTGATAAACAGATCTGAAGGAGGGTGATAAAACTCAATCTTGTGACCCTGTTAAATAAGATCTAGAACCCAGTGGTCTGAGGAAATTAGCTCCCACTCCCTCTAGAATGTCAAAAGTCTCCCACCAACACGGGAGAGCACAGCAGCCAACCTGGCATCATTCCACTTTCTTGGAGGTTGTGCTGATGCAAGACCCAGAGGGTTGCTGGTGTCTAGAGTTGCCAAACCACTCACTGTCTGGACCCCTGATAAGATTTCTGAGTGGAGGAACCCGCATAGAATTGGCAGGGATGAAAATTGTCTCTACCTCCCACAGCAGGTTGGTGAGATCTGCTATTGGGCAGATATTTGGGTCAGCGATCTGCCATGCTGGCCATAAGGTTGTTGAGACCCTTACCAAATAGCACCTTCCCTTTGAAGGGCCTTCTGCTTAAGGTGGCTTTGGAGGCTGAATTGTCTGCCCATTGTCTGATCCAGAGCATGCAGCAGGCAGAAACTGCATATGCTGACACCTTGCACATGACTCTGATGTCATATAGAGCTTCTGCCACATAATTCGCCGTCTCCAGCACCAGCTAGGGGTGGATGTCCTCCTCCTTGTCTGAACTTCGGCGTAACTTGGTGTGGCAAGCACATGCCACAAACGAGGCTGCTGCTGTGATCCCCAAAGCTAGCGCTTCAAATTGTCTCTTAAGAACATAGTAACATAGTAGATGACTGCAGATAAAAACCCGAATGGTCCATCTAGTCTGCCCAACCTGATTCAATCTAAAAATTTGTTGGGTTGTTGGATTTTTTCTTCTTCTCCTTAGCTATTTCTGGGCAAGAATCTAAAGCTCTGCCCGGTACTGTTCTTAGGTTCCAACTACTGAAATCTCCATCAAAGCTCACTCCAGTCCATCTACACCCTCCCAGCCATTGAAGACCTCCCCAGCCCATCCTCCCCCAAACGGCCATATACAGGCACAGACCATGCAAGTCTGCCCAGTACTGGTCTTAATCCTTCAATATTTATTATTATTTTCCGATTCTATATCCTCTGTGTTCATCCCACGCTTTTTTGAACTCCGTCATTGTTTTCCTCTCCACCACCTCTCTCGGGAGCGCATTCCAAGCATCCACCACCTTCTCCGTAAAGAAGAATTTCCTTACATTGCTCTTGAGTTTCCCACCCCTCAAATTCAAATTATGTCCTCTGGTTTTACCATTTTCCTTTCTCTGGAAAAGATTTTGTTCTACGTTAATACCTTTCAAGTATTTGAACGTCTTAATCATATCTCCCCTGTCCCTCCTTTCCTCTAAGGTATACATATTCAGGGATTCCAGTCTCTCCTCATACATCTTTTGGCACAAACCTCCTATCATTTTTGTCGCCCTCCTGTGGACCGCTTCAAGCCTTTTTGTGTCCTTTGTCAGATATGGTCTCCAAAACTGAACACAATACTCCAAGTGGGGCGTCACCAATGACCTATACAGGGTCATCAACACCTTCGTTCTTCTACTGGTTACACCTCTCTTTATACAGCTCAGCATCCTTCTGGCAGCAGCCACCACCTTGTCACACTATTTTTTTGCCTTTAGATCTTTGGACACTATCACCCCAAGGCCCCTCTCCCCTTATGTGCTTATCAGCCTCTCCCCTCCCAGCATATACTGTGTTCACCTTGCGATCTTGCACATCATTTTAACATCACTCTTCCCTAAGGAGGGAAGTACGTTTAGTTACTTGAGCACTCATGGAATCCGTCTTCAGCTGACTAAACAGCTGCTGAAATTCCAGAGCCATAGGGTAAAATTTGAACATAGTTTTTGCCACTTTTAGGGATCCTTCTGGAGTCTCCCATTTTTCAGTAACCAGCAAGATAATGTCTGGATATAAAGGAAAAATGGGTCTGAGCATTTGTACTGTTCATGACTGTGCACTGGGAGGTGGATGGCTGCTGAGGCTCCAACTTTCCTGAGCGCATCTGACCCCAAAGTTACTCATGTATTGACAGGAAGAGGAAAACAACACAGATGGTACCCATTAAAGTCCTAAGACCAATCCGGGGCCTCAGAAATTGCGCTCAAGCTCTTAATAAATCAACAGTGAGCCAGTTCCTGAGTCTCCAAATTTATTAGTGCAAACTGACTAGGCAGGTACCCTGCTATCTTCTCGCACCAGAGCTGTCCCAGGATCACGGGGAACCTCTGCAGCACCAATAACCTTTAAATCCGGATTAAAAACCCAAAAAGCACAGTTACTTACCGTAACAGGTGTTATCCAGGGACAGCAGGCAGCTATTCTCACATGTGGGTGACGTCATCCAACGGAGCCCCAATGCGGATGCCTCACAAACAGACTTGCTTGAAGAAACTAGAAGTTTGAGTCACCCGCACCGGGGAGGCGGGTGCGTCGTGAGAATAGCTGCCTGCTGTCCCTGGATAACACCTGTTACGGTAAGTAACTGTGCTTTATCCCAGGACAAGCAGGCAGGTATTCTCACATGTGGGTTACGTCCAAGCTAACCAGAATGGGATGGTGGGAGTGTTGGCAAATTAGGAGAATAAATTTTGTAATACTTTTGGCCAAACTGTCCATCCCGTCTGGAGAAAGTATCCAGACAATAGTGAGAAGTGAAGGTATGAACCGAGGACCAAGTAGCAGCCTTACAAATTTCCTCAATAGGTGTAGATCTGAGGAAAGCTACAGAAGCTGCCATTGCCCGGACTTTATGGGCTGTGACTTTACTGTGAAGGGGTAATCCAGCCTGGGCATAGCAGAATGAGATACAAGCCGCCATCCAGTTGGAGATGGTACGCTTAGAGATAGGATGTCCAAACTTCTTTGGATCGAAGGAGACAAAAAGTTGAGGAGCAGTTCTGTGTGGTTTGGTGCACTGTAAGTAGAAGGCCAAAGCACGTTTACAGTCCAGAGTATGAAGAGCAGATTCTCCAGGATGAGAATGAGGCTTTGGAAAAAACACTGGAAGTACGATGGATTGGTTGAGATGAAATTCTGAGACCACCTTAGGCAGAAATTTCAGGTGAGTACGAAGAACCACCTTATCATGATGGAACACAGTGAAAGGTGAGTCAGTAACTAAAGCTTGTACTTTGCTAACACGTCGAGCAGAAGTGAGAGCAATGAGAAACACCAATTTCCAAGTGAGATACTTCAGATGAGCCTTATCAATTGGTTCAAATGGAGGCTTCATGAGTTGAGAAAGGACAACATTGAGGTCCCAAACCACAGGAGGCGGTTTGAAAGGAGGTTTGACATTGAAAAGTCCTTTCATGAATCTGGAAACCACCGGATGAGCAGATAGGGGTTTCCCTTGAATAGGCTGATGGAAAGCCCCAATTGCACTGAGATGGACTCGGATAGATGTAGACTTGAGGCCAGAATTGGATAAGTGCAACAGGTAGTCCAAAACAGAAGATAAGGAAGAATGCTGAAGCTCCTTATGATGAGAAAAACACCATGTAGAAAATCTAGTCCATTTTTGGTGATAGAATTGTCTAGTCGTAAGCTTTCTAGAAGCTTCTAAAACATCTCTGACAGATTGAGAAAACTGAAGAGAGGTTATTTTGAAAGGTACCAGGCTGTCAGGTGCAGAGACTGCAGGTTGGGATGAAGCAGAGATCCCTAACTCTGTATAAGCAGAGAAGGAAAAACTGGTAGAAGGTACAGCTCCCTGCTGCTGAGTTGAAGTAGAAGGGAGTACCAGAGTTGTCTCGGCCATCGAGGAGCAATTAGAATCATGGTGGCATGATCGTTCTTCAACTTGACCAGAGTCTTGAGAATGAGAGGGAATGGAGGGAATGCGTAGAGGAAAAGATTCATCCATTCCAGTAGAAAAATATCTGCCTCGAGGCAGTGAGGAGAGTATATCCTGGAGCAGAACAGAGGCAGTTTGTAGTTGTGGGCAGCTGCAAAGAGGTCTGAGGTGCTCCCCATTTTGAGAAAATATGATGAAGGGACGAGGAATGGAGAGTCCATTCGTGAGGTTGCAGGAGACGACTCAAGTTGTCCGCCAAGCAATTCTGAGCCTCTTGAATGTAGACAGCTTTGAGGAAGGTGTTGTGATGGATCGCCCAGTCCCAAACCTCCAGTACTTCTTGACAAAGGGAGGCAGATCCTGTCCCTCCCTGTTTGTTGATATAATACATGGCGACTTGGTTGTCCGTGCGGATGAGGACTACTGTGTCGTGAAGGAGATGTTGAAAAGTATGGAGAGCTTTGAGGATCGCTCTGAGCTCCAACTGATTGATATGACACTGACGATCCGTACTGGTACAGAGGCCTTGAAAACGAAGACCATCGATATGAGCGCCCCAAGCTTAAGTCGAAGAGTCTGTCGTGAGGACCTTCTGATGAGGGGGAGTTTGAAAAAGCAAGCCTCTGGGAAGATTGGAAGAGAACATTCATCAACGGAAAGACTTCTTCAAGGAAGGAGGGTCACAAACTTGCATCCACTGAGAGGCCAGGGTCCACTGAGGAATTCTGAGGTGAAGTCTGGCAAAAGGAGTCACGTGTACTGTGGAAGCCATGTGACCCAGAAGAACCATCATGTGTCTCGCCGAGATGGAAGAGCGAGAAGACACTGTGTGACAAAGTAGGAGAAGAGCCTCCAGACGTTGTTGAGGAAGGAATGCTATGAGCTGGACAGTGTCCAAAACAGCTCCGATGAATTGCAGAGTCTGTGAGGGTTGAAGGTGAGATTTGGGAAAGTTGATTTTGAATCCCAAACTCTGTAGGAACCAGATAGTCTGTTGGGTCGCTACAATAACCCCTTGAGACATGGAATCTTTGATGAACCAGTCGTCTAGGTAGGGAAATATCTGAAGACCATGATTCCGTAGAGCTGCTGCTGCTGCTACTACTACCAGGCACTTGGTGAACACTCTGGGAGACGAGGCCAGACCAAAGGGTAGAACTCTGTATTGGTAATGCAGATTCCCCCCCCCCCCGAAATCTGAGGTATTGACAGGAGGAAGGATGGATGGGAATATGAGTATAAGCCTCCTTGAGATCCAGAGAGCATAACCAATCGTTCTGCTCGAGAAGGGGATAAAGAAATGCCAAGGACAACATTCAAAACTTTTCTTTGACTAAAAATTTGTTGAGAGCCCTGAGATCTAGAATGGGTCGCAGATCGCCTGTCTTCTTCGGAACAAGGAAGTAATGGGAGTAAAACCCCCTGTTCTGCTGATCCTGGGGAACAGGCTCGATGGCATGGAGATGAAGCA